>NC_045799.1:21181952-22413012 GCF_009873245.2 Balaenoptera musculus | reverse complement strand
CATGCCTAGGCACCGAGCCCCTCCAGACGTCATTTCTGTGTCAGCAGTGACCCGGCTTGTACTCCAAATTAAAGAGGCTGTCATTCCTCTGGCACTGCATCAGGGGTGCTGCTTGGCATCCAGACAGATTTGGGGGTTGTCTGTATCAGTGATCAGTCCCTGAGCAAACTGTTTATTAACAGTCCACAACGAGGGAAGGAGCTTACCGCAGAATGTAAGTCTACGTCAGTCAGCTGTGTTACCAAGCACATTATTTAGTTCAGATGACAATTCTTTTTAAAACAAGACTTTCTTTGGGTTTTTTGTTTTGGCCGCACTGCATGGCTTTTGGCATCTTAGATCCCCAACCAGGGATCTAACCCTTACCTTTGACAATGAAAGTGCAGAGTCTTAACCACTGGACCACCGGGGAATTCCCTAAAACAAGACTTTCTTAATGGAGGAAGCAGTGTATTAACTTATTTTCTGATGTCATCTCTTTATCTTCACAGTCTTGAACTTGCTTTTAGGGGCCTCATGGCAACTCTCTTTGGCCCACAGTGAGCCACTGTGAGTGAGTGACACTCACAATGAGTGAGTGAGTATGCGTCTCACAGGTCCTTAGAAGTGAGATGGCAGATACCCAGCACTAGGGCTGCGAGTCCCTTTCTCAAGTCCATGGAGGGCATCACTGATCAGTCACAGCATTTGTCCCTGCTGAACTCAGAATCTTTTTTTTTTTTTTTTGGCTGCGCATGTGGCATGTGGGATCTTAGTTCCCCGACCAGGGATCGAACCCGTGCCCCTTGCATTGGGAGTACAGAGTCTTAACCACTGGACTGCCAGGGAAGTCCCTCAGAATCTTTTTTAACACAAACTTCTAGGTAACCATTAGTAATTGATCAGAGTTGGGCCAGAACACTGTATGAAGTCATTTCTCAGCCCTCTCCCAGATCCTCACTGGGTGCGGGGGGAGGGGGCATCTAGACATCTGGGTGTAGTTCAGACCCCAAATTTATTCAACTGGGGTGGCTATAGATGCCAAAGAAAGTAGGGGAACCTTCGAGGCTGTTTTGAAGATGGGATATTAGCCAGAGACTAGAAGCCAAGCATTCATTCCTTTTAAGTCACGTGGAAGGGCTAGGCTTTCTGCCTCTGGCTTGGATATTTTTATAGTGACATTGGAAATGAGAGCACTGTTGAGAATCCACTGAAATAATGTCTGTAAGAGTGCTTTGCAAAGTTTAATACTCTACATAGATAAAGAGTTGGTATTACTCATAAGTAAATATAAAGCCTAAGCATGAAACATGGCCCATTGTGAGCTCTATAATCATTTGGCTTGTTTTTTATCCCCTGGCCATCTTAACCTAAAATCCCAGGAGACAGCTGTGAAAAGAACAGTTTTCTCATCAAGCCTGCCTTTTGAGAGAATGACTTTTTAAAGCTCAATTTCAGGCAGAAAAATAAATTGAAACAGTGTCCAGGAAAAAAAACGCAGCATTAAAAAAAGAAAAAACTGTAAATACCCTTCTGTCCTTTGCGTCTCCTACCTCCTAGTCTCCCGACCCTGCTCACATATGCTGCTAACGTCGATCCTGTGATTTTTTTTCTCCTTGTGGTTTTGCCAGCACAGCCCTCCAGTCCGCCTGTGAGCTTGCATGGGGACACGTGAGCCCCACTGGTGCCTGACTTGGTTGAGTTGATATCCTTAGGTCCTTGAAGTGAAAGCCTGGAGCATCTGCACATAGCATTTTCCCCAGACGCTGATGAAAGTTTTCTCTGTGCTTTTCTCAGTCCTGGCTTTATCAGTCCAATTTGCCCTCAGGCCACAGACAATTCTCCACTCTGTCCACAACAGAAAAGTGTTACAATTGGGAGAGGGAGGATTAGGCAATGAAGTGAAGTTTGTATTCTTCCCTCTTGTCTCAGAGATCTGCAGATCCTCCTCTCTGAAAACTTACCGTATAAATGTCTCTTTCAGAGTGACCTACCCAGCCAAAGCCAAGGGCACATTCATCGCAGACAGCCACCAGAACTTTGCTTTATTCTTCCAGCTGGTAGATGTGAACACTGGTGCTGAACTCACCCCTCACCAGGTCAGGAAAAAGCGCAGACGGTTCTCTTGGCCTGAAACATTGATGTACATGATAGTTGTTGATGTGGTATATAACACTGAGTCGAGAAAATTCCGAATTCCTGCTTTCAGATCTTCACTCTGAACCCTGACAATCCATCGGGTTCTCCCACATGACACTCTGCCCCTCTTGTACTGGTTGTAACCCTGAACCTGGAATGCACTCTTCTTTTAAAGAGATTAGCTGGCATAGAAAAGATATATTTAAGGCCGATTAACACTTAATTGAGGCTTTTTTCTTTCTGACTAAAAAACATATATTAAAATAATTTTGAAAAAAGGAAAACCTAGGAAGT
This sequence comes from Balaenoptera musculus, assembly GCF_009873245.2. Classification (NCBI taxonomy): domain Eukaryota; kingdom Metazoa; phylum Chordata; class Mammalia; order Artiodactyla; family Balaenopteridae; genus Balaenoptera; species Balaenoptera musculus. The sequence continues at coordinate 22,410,600 of NC_045799.1, read as the reverse complement.
GAGCCCAAAGTATGCTTTTGTTCTGGCCAAAGCAGATTTTGTAGGAATCTGAAAACTAGCACTTTTTAACTTGTGCCTGCTTTGTGTTATGAAAGCAATAGGCTTCATTTTTGTTTTCCATATATAACATAATGATAATTATTATTTAAAAGATTTTCAAACCATATCTTTTCCCCAGAGAGTCTGATATGGCCCTTGTCCTCTCAGACACTTCCTTTCCTGCCTCTGTCATCCCACTTGATTGAGAATAACTGCTCTGAGCCCTGCCACATCCACGGTTGTATTGTAAAGGGAAATTCAGAGAAGTACTTTGAATGTGGAAAGATAGGAAAGAACGTGGGACCTAGTGGCCTTGGTTTAGGTGCTTTGTAGCAGTACTTTAGCAAGAGCTAGCGGACTTGTGTCCATGCTGAGGGGCAGCTTCAGAACAGACCATGGAGGTGAGTGGACTTAACTTGGAAACCTTTTTGCTTTCTGTTTCTTGTAGCTGCAGCTACTGTGCTTGTGCCCAGGCCCGGAGTGGCTGCCGCCAGCACCGCCATCCTGGCCCTTCTCTGCTTCTCCTCCCTCCACACCCAAGCTCCAGAGAGCTCGGTCAGGTCACTTAGCCACGACTGACTTTTCAGCCCCTTAGCACGTCCCAGCTCCTTCTCAGAATGGCATTTGCCAATGAAACAGCAGAAGGGAAGACAGAATATGAAGAGAAGTAATTACAAGACAAAATTGGTGGGATTAAGGTTAGGGCAGGAAGAGTTAGTGAGGAAGTGTAACTTTAACTGAATACTCGTCTCATCCAAGATTAGTTTTGGAAAGCCTGGCTTACAGACCTCCTAAGTAGAGACGACATTTTGTAGATGAGCCTGGCTGCTGCCTGCGCTTGGCGGTGACAGGAGGAAGATCAGGCGTCCAGGCTTCTGAATCCCATTCTTGGCCAAGACTGCTGGAGTCAGGAGGCTTCACAGCTCTGGGCCTCTTTCCCTAAACACTCTGATGGTTGTTCTTTGTTGCCCAGGTGTAGAGTAACAAATGAGATTTATGTTTTTTCTGTGGATCCAGCACTAGCTCTGTGACCATGGCAACTCATTTAAACCCCGTGCCTTATGATCTGTGAAATGGAACCAATCTACCTGCTTTGTTGAATTCTTTATTTTGAAACACTTGAAAGAAAAGCTGAGTGGATATTAAGTTTTGCTGCAGTTCTAATTTGCAGAAACCTTAGTTTCTTAGGCCATTGGGGGGATAAGGTGATTAGACGCATACCATCATTGATAACTGTTTGTTGACTAGCTAGTATATAGTGGGTCCTACGCTAAATGCTTTGCCTATGTTATTGTGACTCTTCACACAGATATACCACATGTAGAAGTTAATCTTTCTATCTTCAAGATGCAGAAATCAAGGCTCAAGGAGGTTAAGTAATCTGCTCAGCCAATAAGTAGTGTAACCAAATCTGTTTGTCTTCAATGCTCTCTCTGACACTGGGCTGCTCTGCTCCATTGGAACTCTGCCTTGCTATCAATCCCCAAGCCTTCTCTCCTAAGTCTTTAGCTGAAGGCACTAGGAAATTGAAAATGAGCTTCTTAAAGTTCCACCTCATTTCCCTTCTTTTCACCCTCTGGTGAAGAAGTTAATTGGGCAGCAAAGTGGCCAAAAGGCTGGCAGAAAGAAGAAATTACAGCAACAGCAAAGGGCTTAAATCATCCACAAACTGGGCATTCGGCCTACAAGTCGTTGAGAATTGGCTGGACCCCTAAGTTAAATTTCTTACACTAGCAAAAAGTTATCTCTGATCTCTGAGCTAGTAAGCAGGGTGGGACGGCCACTCCTCCTGCTTTCTTGGACAGGCCTGGCAGATCCCAGAGCTCCCACTGCGATGAAAGAGCTGACAGCCTGCTGCCTTGTTGATTTGATGTTGGGCCCAGAGAGAGTTTTGAAATTATCAGATGAAGGGTTGCGTTACTGTTCTATCCAGACATTTGTCCGACTCCATAACCAGAAGACTGGCCAGGAGGTGGTATTTGTTGCGGAGCCGGACAGCAAGAACGTGTACAAGTTTGAACTGGATACCTCTGAGAGAAAGCTCGAATTTGACTCTGCATCCGGCACCTACACTCTCTACTTGATCATCGGAGATGCTACTTTGAAGAACCCAATCCTGTGGAATGTGGTATGTGCCTCCATGTATCTTGACCCAGGCAAGAGCGGCTGTGCTGCAGTCAGCCACAGACAGCTCCTCTCCAGGGCATGGGCTCCCTACCCTGGCCCGCCCTGCCACCCAGGGCGCACGCACTGTGAGGTGAGGGGCTGTGTGCTGTCCCCATTAGTAGTCTTAGGGGCATGCACATGGCCTGGCACGTCTTAGGGGTTTAATATATAGTGATTGAGGGAATGAATGATGTATAGATTTGCCCTCATGGGTTCTAGCAAATTTCTATAAAAGTAGTACTAGAAGAAGGTTTTCATAATACAGCAAAGCACTATGGGGGGGTACATAGATATGAGATAAAGGCTTTGGCCTTTGAGATATGGCGTGGCCTCACAGCGTGGGCCAGGGAGGGGCCTAAGATTTGAAATCCAATTCCAATTCAGGATGGTGTGGGACAGTGAATTGTGGGATATGCAAAATGCTAATTAACTAATAACCAACATCTGCAAGGTGTATTAATAGTTTACATAGTGTGTTTCACTTACATAACTCACTTTTGACTGGTGTGTTGAGAGAAAGCTTGAAAGACATGGCATTTGAACTAGGGAAGAATTGCAGGGGTTTATCAGAATAGTATCTGGGGGACTATAGATTGATTGCTGGGGTAACAGCCTCCAGAAAAGCTTGAGGTGCTTTCAGTGAGATATGAGTTGGGTCCATTTTGCTGGAGCACCTGAATCTGGTCAAGAGCAGTAGGCGGTGAGGTTGGAAAGGTAGCAGAGGCCAAATTGCAGGCCTTGAGTGGTGGTTGGCTCCCTTTGCAAGACAAAGGGGCAGCTGCATTTTCTTATGTTGTATTCAAAGCTCCTTTTCTTTTCTTGGACTTTGGGCTGCTTTTTGTATGAGAGCACATTTTCATTTCTTTCTTTTTTTTTTTTTTTTTTGGTCTGAGACTAAATTACACTTCCCAGGGACATGGAGCAGTTTCTGATTGCAACTGTAACAGCCTGAGTACCAGCTGGGATTTTTGTATTAGGCAGCTCTGTGGGGCTCACCAGACCAGTAGAAAATTGGAACTCTTGCTCTAAAAAGCATTTTCAACAAATACTTATTTTGTTCTTGAAATTTTTACTGCCTCAGTTTGTCGGCTAATGGATCAGAAGGGATTGGACTGCTTGGAGCTTTTTTCAGTTATGGTCCTGGACGTGAGTTAGGAGATACTGTCCTGCTGATGAGTTTCACCTCCTTCTCTGCCCCTGTGCCTTTAATGGCTGCATTTATTTTTTTAGGCTGATGTGGTCATCAGGTTCCCTGAAGAAGATGCTCCGTCGACTGTCCTGTCCAAGAACCTTTTCACCCCCAAACAGGAAATTCAGGTAGATCCCAGAGGGGTTCTTCACTAAACATTGAAGAGAAATGTGAAATGGACACAGTGAGAGAGGGCAGCAGACCCCTGGACACTGGCTCTGGTCCCTTCTTTAACCTGTTTATATGATATTTTATAGTTTGGTCTTTGCCACCCTGTGGATCAGGCAGGGCAAATATCAGCCCCATCCTAGTGCTGAAAAAACAGGCTCAAGCTGCCCACTGACCAGCTCCCAGAAAACAGATATTTGGAGACAAAATCAGAACCCGAATCTGTTTTTCCTAAACATGCAAGAGGTTTAGCCCTCAGATCACTGCTTGATACTACAGCACAGATGGGTTTGGCTTTGTTCCTCTCTGCTGCTGCATAGACCAGGGCTGATGGAGCCCACAGGTGGACAACTCAACTGGAGAACAGGGCTTTCCTCCCCTAGGCAAGCCCTTCCTCTCTCCCGGAACTCACTTTCCTTGCATACAAATATTAGCAATCCCTGCCCAGCCCAGCCCATAGGACTGTTGTGAGGATCAAAATAGTTCACAGATAAGGAAAGAAAAGCTTTGAAAAGTTTCTAAAGCAGTTTACAAAATAAACAATAATTATTAAACAGTTTGAGCACTGGTTAAAGAAACTGAGGTAGAGCCACTCGGTGGACTGTTTTGCAATCGTGAGAAATGATCATACTGCAGTCACGGGGAAATCCCCATTTGAATTAATGTTGAAGTGTTCCAAGCAGACTACTTACTCTGATTTCACTGTTAGAAAAAGGACAAGGGCCCAAAAGCTAGAGTAGTAGGATTTCTTTTTTAAAATCCTCCTAATGTTGCTATAGCATCGTTTAAGAATGTCAAATGCAGTTAAATAGTGGAAAGTATAAGCATGATGACAGAGGGTGCTGACTGATTTATAAGGTGGAGTAGGCAGCAGTGACTGCCACAGGCAATGTTAGAAGTCCCTTCATGACAGTGGCAGCAAAGAGGAGCTGAGGTTAAAATGTTGGGAACAGGAGTCTCAGGTGGAGGAGCTGCCTTGTTATGGAGCTGGGTTGGCTGGACATTGGCAAGGAAGAAAATTTTAAAATTTTAAATTATTATACACCAGTTAGCTAATTTAAGTTGGTTAGCAAAATATGATAATGCTTACCCTAGGAACCCAGAAGCATTATGAAATCCAGAGTCCTGCCTTGGATATGTCACCCCAGCCATCCAAATACCCGGGCACCATCTTTGATACTAGGCAAATGCTGCTTGATAGGTTGCATTCTCCAACCTCTAAATGGCAATATGTCTTGGAGGGAAAAAGAGGGTTGGTCAGGAGTAGTGAACTGGTGTCATGTCTTTGGAAGCAGACCTCTGGAAGCAGAAGCCCGTGTTGAGAAGAGGCAAAAGGCCAAGTGGCCACTCACGGCCAGGAGGTTTCAGCCTCTGGGAGGCATTTCCTCTTCTTGACTGTCATTGGCGTTTGGTTCCTAGTACATATACATGGCAGCCCCTGCTGGGAAGAGCACATTTTGAAATAACTCCTGGCCTGTCTTCTTTTGGCAGCACCTGTTCCGTGAGCCGGAGAAGAGGCCCCCCACGGTCGTGTCCAATACGTTCACTGCCCTGATCCTCTCGCCCTTGCTCCTGCTCTTCGCTCTGGTGAGTAGCTGTAATTAGCATGGGCAGCGTGTCTCTGGCGCCAGACTCAGCAGATGTAGCTGTTCCAAAGGAGGCTTTGTGCTCTGGCCTCAGCACAGCTCCAGAGGGGTCCAGCAGCTGTGACCCAAACCGATGGTCAAAAAATTTTAGAATAACTAAAATTCCCCATTATGGGGGAGCAACGAGAAAAACTGATCCATTATCAAGGGGCCTGAGAAAGTACCCAATAACCATTAAAAATGGTAAAAGTGTATAGACGGGGATGCTCTGTAGGAATGTTCAGATGAGGTCAAGTGTGAAAAAAGCAAGACCGGATGCTAATAGCTATAGAAAAAGTGTGTACAGGGGCTGTGTATTTCAGCACTGTTTGGAGCATAAAACTATAAACAACCTAAAGTCCTCATAAAAGCAAGTGTTAAATAAATTATGTACATCCATACAATGGAATAATATGCAACTCATTAAAAGAATGGATAGATTTATGTACTTGTCAACCGATATGACAAGGTTGCCAAGATGTCCTATTGAGTGAAGAAGGCAAGGGGTAGGATAGTATGTTTAGTACAATGCTCTTTGTTTAAAAACCTTAAAAAGGCATCATCTATTAGTGTTGGTCACCTCTATGGAGGGGGCCTTTTAGGGAGTATAGAAGGTCATTTTTACGTTTTATACTTTAATGTACTGTTTGAATTCTTTTTTTAACCAACTTTTTTTTCCCTTGTCTCTTTTTAAAAAATTATAAGCATAGATGCACATCCTCAAAGTTCAGAGAATTTTGAGAACTGTATGGAAAACTCATTAGATCTTACTTTTGGAAAGTTGCTTGTGTTCCTAATTCATTCATTGATTTTAATAAAAGAATTATTGGTCAATCTAAATCTGGAAGGCATGCTACAAGCTTTCAGGAACCAGACCTAGGGTATGGGCACCTGTTCCTTTGAGTGATCAGAATTTCAAAAAGCATGGAACCCACAGCCAGAGCATGTGCATCCTCCCAACTGCCGGTGGGTTTATCTCACCAGTACTTAGAGAAATTAGCAGCGGTGCCAGTTACTTCATCACAAATACAGTTTCTGACCTTTCAGCCTCATGGTTTCACCTGTTTTAAAATAGAAAAGTTTGCTGTCATTAAAAATGATGTTCAGGTTTGAATTACCCAAGCGCATTTGAGAGCAGGTGTTGGAATGCCTTTCTGAAGAAAAAAGGGAACAGTTTTTCCTGAGGACTTATAATAGGGTGGTCGTCACTTGGAAAAATACCCTGTTCTTCAGGTATGCATGAACTTTTAAGCCCTTAGGGCTGTTTATTGGATTAGCATTGGCATGGCATGTGTTGCCTCCCTTTCAAGTTCTAATGTCTTTTTAATTTATTTCTCCCCATCGTTCAGTGGATCCGGATTGGTGCCAATGTCTCCAACTTCACTTTTGCTCCTAGCACGATTATCTTTCACCTGGGACATGCTGGTAAGCGCCCCAGGCTGCTAATTCCATTTAACCTCCTTTGACATTTTGCCTGCCTACGCAAAAGCCCTGTTAAGTAGACCCACAACCTATTAACTATAATGACTTAATAGCATAACATTTCCCTCTTCCTCCTGGCCTTTTACGACAGTTAATATGATGATAAACCTGTTTGGCCCATCAGCTTAGAACAGCTGTCATTATATTGGGTTTCATTGTACTAGGTGCCATTGGCAGGCCATTTTACCCTTATTTAATAGCTCTGTTCATTTCCAGAGATTACTCACTTATTGTATCTTTACATTGAGCCATCTTCCTGAGGGAACAGCATTAATGCAGTTTCCAAAGGTTATCTTCCCCCAACGTATCCATCTTCACATTTGCTAGCGGCTGTGTCTGGACAGTAGTAGAAAACAGTCCCTTCCACAGTCAGACATGCTGTCCTGCATTGTTCTCTTGAGAACTTAGAACCTAAATGTTACAAGACAGTAAATTCACAAATCAGTTAGGCATTTCAGAAACTTTTGATACTATTGAATTGGTGACCCTTGCATTTCACTGAGACTTTAATATTCTTTTCTGATTTCTTTGACTCTTTCAGGAGTCACCCTCTCCGTGTCCATAGTGTGCTGATTCTATAGGGGTCCACAGACGAATCCCTTGAAACTCTAGGCAAATGTGTATCTCTGTTTTCCTGGGGAAAGAGAGAGTCTGTAACTTTGATCAAAATTCTAACAGTGGTCCATGACCTCAGAAAGGGCTAAGAACCCCTGCTGTAGTTCATCTGTCATCCTTCTGAACAGAATTGACAGGATGACCTTTCTCTCCAGCCCAGTTAACTGAATTTGAGTGACAGCCCTCCCGGGTCAGGCTGAGAACAAAACCTGAATATAAATTTATTTAGAGCCATGACTTTTTTTGGCCAGAGTGCTTTTTGTGTACATTCCCTCATTTGATTCTCATCACAACCCTGACGGGGGTGACCAGGGTAGGAATTATGATCCTTGTTTGATGGGTGAGAGAATTTAGGCTCAGAGAAATTAAGTGGCTGCGAAGGGCAGAGCCTGGGCCAGAACCCAGGGTTCTCAGTGCCCAGACCTGAGCCCCTTTGACTAAACCTTCCTCTTCTGTCCTCCTTGCTTCCTTCCTAGTCACAGTGGCAAATTAGCCCTAAAAATTTTTTTAATGAAAAGAAAAATGATTCATTTCTTTAATCCTCTGGGCTTTCATTCAGAATTTAAAAAATCAACTGAATCCCAAATATAACATGACATAACTTAAAAAACAAACAACAACAAAACCTGCGTTAAAGAACAAAGATGCAAGCTGGAACGTGGAACCAAGTTGCTGAGATCTGGTTTTTACCTCTGGATTTCTTGGTAGCCAAGGCTGAGAAGCAAGTATATTGAGCTGTTTACTTTCTGGCATCAGATAAAAGGAATAAAACAAGCTGGTCTATAAATACAGACCTCTTAGGATCTGCAGTTTCTGGCTTCTAACTGTCCTCTGCTCAGGGCAATGTCACTGTTTTACTTAATTGGCTATCATGACGCCTGTCCTTGTAGCTATGCTGGGGCTCATGTATGTCTACTGGACGCAACTCAACATGTTCCAGACCCTGAAGTACCTGGCCATCTTGGGCAGCTTGACGTTTTTGGCTGGCAATCGCATGCTGGCCCAGCAGGCAATCAAGAGGTAAGGTTGGGGACGGGCTAGGGACCCAGAGTGGGATTAGAAATATTGTTGTCAGCTCTGTCCACCCAGCTCTTTGAACAACGGTATGTGGCAAAATGATTCATGTCCTTAGGGGCCAGTGTGACACCTTAATCCAGCCCAATACAGAAGCCTTTTTAAATCAGAAAAGAGCCTTGGTGATAAGTTTTAAATATGTTAAAACCACAACAATTTATGCCCCGGCACATTAAAACAAGAGAAGAAAATAATTGCTTTATGAAGATTAAAATGGGTTAGGACAGGTGGCAGAAGGTTGTTGTTAGTGTGCTGGCTGTGTAACAGTTTTCTCCTCTGCTACCGCAGAAAACCCTTTTCTGCCCTCCTCCCGCGCCCCCGAGAAGGACCCTTCTGCAACCACAGCAGCCGCCCGGAGCTCTTCCTCCTGAGTATGAGGTCCATGCTCTTCCCCCCAGAAACCGCGTCGGGCTTTGCAGAGGCCCCCAGCAGGGAGCGCTGCTCAGTGGGCCGCATCACATCCCCAAGAACCAGACAAACTTAGGTTCACACGAATGGTCAGGTCCCCCCGCAGTGGCAGCTCGCTGGCAGCTTGACTTTCGAACCTGGATTAGAAGCAAATTTAAATGTCACGTAGGTGTTTCTCATTGATTTGACTTTATGAGAACTTGGGTGATTTCAGCCACGTAAAGGTCAATAAGAAAAGGTCAGAATTGCTTTCACTTTTGGAAGTTCACCGTTTCAGACGTGCCCTACTTTCTCGTCTCCAGGACTTTTGCTGGAAGAATGTGACACGATAGTGTTAGCCCCCCAGTGTGGCTGCCAGTTAAGTTGGTCACATCAGAGAGAGGCTTGCTCAGAGACTGTTGTGGGCGGGAGAGCCCCACGTCTCCTCCCTGCCTGAGCCTCCATGGAGCTCTCCGAGTGCCTCACCGTGGATACCGGCCCCAGCGTGCTCCCTGCCCCGCCTGTGGTCGTCCAGATTCCGCTAGAGCTTCCGTTAGCACCAGCAGTGGCCACTGGCTCACTTCTCTGCCCCTCCAGCAGCCTGAACTTGGCGGCTCTGCACTGCATCTGAGAAAGAGCCAGGACTCAGCTGTTTTCTCTGAGCAGAGCCCTGTTCCCTCAGAGCAGCCCGTCCAGGCCCCAGGGAGCCAAAAGGCTGTCCTCTGCTGAGTTCACTCTTTTCTGGAAGTTGCCCATACAAGACGAACAAGATTAAGGAGAGATGGGAGTGGGAACCATTTGACTCAGCGGGAGTTCCTAGTCTGGAAGGCTAACATTGTGTACACTTTCTGGGGAGGAAGACCATGGTTCTCATCCCACCCTCCATCCTATATAGAAAGTCACAGCCCACTCTGTTGCCGTCTTCCTGAGTCCTAGAGCAAGCTCTGCCCCTGGGGAAAACGGTGACTCTAACAGAAGCTCTGGTTGGGTGTTTGCCATTTCTTTCCTCAGCTTATTTCTCTTCTTACTGTCCTTTCTTGACTCTCAAACCCTCTTTCCTTTGGCAGGATCGCTGCAGAGCAGAGCAGTAGATTGGCAAAATATAGGACACTACGGTAAAGATGAAGGGCGACTCATCCCAGGAGCAGGGCCCCTTTCCATCTTGCCCACCTCATGCATGTCAGTTATTTATCTGATTTTCAGCACACTTGTTCCTCCCCATCCCTCCCTAAGCCGAAGCTGAGTTCTGAGGCCATTTCCCCACTTGCTGGACCAAGCTGTAACTGGACCAGGGCAAAAGCCAAAGCCCCCTGAGTTAGCCTAGCTGATGGTAACTTTGCAGCAGAGCAGCTCTGACCTGACTTTGACTGTAAGGCTCCATCCTCCCTTGTGTCCCACGGGGTACTTTATAGACACAGCCCCTCTCTGTGTTCATAGGAGAACAGAGTTGAGGATAGACAGATTCAACCTTGGACTTCTTAAAAGGGGACACACATCCCCCCCCCCCCATTCAGGACATCTAAATTCATTAAATGATGGTCCCATGGCAAATCCTGGCACACCTTGTCACTGTTCTAGGCCTTTTTGTAATATTAACCTCTGATTGGGCCAAACAGTGTGGTTTGGTGAGACACTAAATTATGAAGACTGATGGCCACAGATCAAAGCCAGCATCATCAAAACCCAGGTTCCTAGAGCTCAGGATATATGGTTCAGGGCAGCTCCCTGTGTGACTAAAATGTCAAGTGAAATATCACCCGTTCTCCATTGTGTCAGTCCTAGGATGAGGATGGGAGTGGAGGAAGGTGAAGGGAGGGAAGGAGAAGAGAGTGTCTGATGCTTCACTGATCAGCTCCTTTCGACCAAGGATTGGCAAAAGTTTTCTAGAAAGAGCCAGATGATAGTGCTTTAGACTTTGCAGGCCATACGGTCTCTGTTACAACTACTCAACTCTGCCACTATAATGTGAGAGCAGCCACAGCCCACGTAAACAAACCCGCATGGCCATGTTCCAACGAAACTTTGTTTACAAAAACAGGTGGTGGGCTGCATCTGGCCCGTGGGGCACAGTTTGTTGACCCCTGTACTAGACCAACAAAGAGGAGGGAGGTATTTGAGTTTTCAAGTCATGTTCCCTCTCGTCCTTTGCCATGGAAATGGCTTTCCCTGCCAAAGCAACAAAGCCATCTAATTTTCACTCCTCTGAAAATAGGAGTAATCAACAAAAGCATAGAATGTAGAGCCTTTTTCACTGATGTGTGAACGTAAGCTGGAACATCTAGTTCTCAACACAGAAAGCGACTACATTTGTTTTGGTTTTGTTTTTTCAGGATTAATTCATATACAGTAAAATTCACCCTTGTTAGTGTACAATTCTGTGAATCTTGAAAGACGTAGTAGACAGTCTTGTAAACACTACCTCAGCCAAGGTACAAACTTATTTCCACACTCCAGCGAGCTCCCGTGTCCCTTTGTGGTCTGTCCCTTCTCCCCACCCGCCATTCCTTAGCCTTATCTATTTGGTTTTGTCCTGAATTATAGTTGCTCTCGCTGAGATTTGCTTTCAGAACTAGTCCTTTCTGCTAAGTATTGAGCTCTTTAATTCTTTAAAACTAACTGGATTGGTTTTGTTTTTCTTGATTTTTAGATAGTCTGCCCCCACCCTGCTACCCCCAAACCATACTGCTTGAGAAAGAGGAAAGTCACTTGATCATTTGGACATTTGGGACTTCCTGAGGTTGGGACCTTGTCTTTTAGAGGAAAGTCCCTAGTAGCCAAGTGTTTTTGATCTGAGAACAGGTATCGATTTGATCAGGCATAACAGAGGGCTAATTTCTTAGCTAAGATGGAGGCTTGTGGGTCACTACCCTTTCTGCTGTTCTTATTTCATAACTAACGCTGTCCTCTCTGCATGAACGTTTCGGAACACACACTCTTTCTTTTTTGGCCGCACCACATGGCTTGTGGGATCTTAGTTCCCCGACCAGGGATCGAACCCGTGTCCCCTGCAGTGGAAGCTCGGAGTCCTAACTACTGGACCGCCACGGAATTCCTGGAACACACACCCGGGAACCTCTGAATGCTGGCAGAGAATTAGGGGCACTCACTTTGGTCCTCAGGATGAGTTCCATGCCTGTGCATGCGTGCCGATTGGAACTGTTGATTAATTGGTTTGGAGCCTGCCATTCTGCAAGACCGCCTTGTCATCACATCAGCTCTCACCACTGGGGACAGCTGCCTGCTGAGGACGGCATGTGTGTGAGCACCTTGCTTCTGCTCACCAGAACCGTCTGAATCACTTACTTGGTGCTGTCACCCTCTGGTTGCACAGTGTCTGTCCAGATTGTCATTTCCCTTCTTGTGTTTCCCCGTCACTTACTGGAGTCTAGCGGGGGGCAGCCGTGGAGAAAGAAGGAATAAAGAGAGTTAGTGTTTTTATCCCCTCTTAAACTTTTTCTGTGAGCTGAGTCCAGTTTTTGAGAATCATTCTTTCTTAAGTTTAGACATCGAGTCTGATCACTGACAAGAACATGACCACATGGTAGGAATGTGGTGCAGATTTCTGTACCAAAAGGTCAGAATGTCATCTTCCAAGCTACGTGAGGGCGTGTGTTGTTTGGCAGACCTGGAGTCTGGGAAATTGAAGACGAGCATTCTTCTATTCATCTAGTTGAAATGTACAGTGTCTTTTTGGCCTTGTACTGTGAGAGGTGTGCCTGGAATTACCTCATCTTGTGTTTTCACATACCACACTTAGGTATCATCAGGTGTGTTTCATTGTTTATTTAAGATGTTGTCAGCTTTAGTTCGAGCTATCTGTCTTATATTCTTTTGTGAAATGAGATGGGGCATAAACAGAATTAATAGATGAATGATTGTTCCCTTATAAATGGGATCTCCTAGTACCTTGGTCTCTCTGTTGTCACCAGTTAGGAGCTACAACACTGAATTGAAATCTTCAATAATTTTGTGTTTGTCTCCATTTTCTTTCAGAACAGCACATTAGTTCCAGAAAAAGGAAGGAAATTCTGAAAGCTGAAGTGAATATGAAGAAAAGGAGTCAAGAATAATTCATAGTTTGAGAAGAGGAATGAAAAAAAACCTTTATTTAAAAAGAAAAAAGTCAAAATCGTTTTGCTTGTTTTTCTGTTTGCCCAACACAGAGCAGGTACCTGTGAGCCCAGATACTCTGTTTCTTTGGCATGGTGCCCTAGCACGATGCTGTGAATATTCCAACTTACTCACATGTTGCATTGAAAAGTTGAAATCTGTAATTAATCTGTTATGGAATAAAGAGAATAACAGGAATGAGGACCTGAGAGTTTCTTCCGGTACTTTGGGACTGATTGGATCCCCGGGGCATGTAACATGAGGCCTTCGTTGGGAAGTGTGCTTGACACAGTGGCCGGGGTGTTTCTCCAGGACGTTTTACGTTGGTCCTTCTCACCTCTTTCTATTTTTTTTTTTTTTTTTTTGGCCGCGCCGCATGGCATGTGGGAGCTTAGTTCCCCGACCAGGGATCGGACTCGTGCCCCCTGTCACCTCTTTCTTAGCAGAGCTGAGGATTACCTGGAAAAGCCAGCATCCTTTCTTCATCTCCAGCACTGGATACCAACTATGTCCTGTCGATATCTGAAGACCCCTCTGCTTTTGCCTTGAAAGTTTGGTCTTGGCGTGCAGTGGGGAAGGGAAGGGATTATCTTAAAAGAAGGCTGAGCCCATGAGCTATCTTAGGTTCTTAGAGGGACACATGCATCTCAAGAATGCCCCTTTGGAAGTTGTGCCCGGGACGACCATTACATGGAGGTTATACGATATCACTTAGAGAAATAATATTGAGCAGTGTTTATGTGTGCAGACTTCAGTGTTGGGCAAGCCTACTGTTACCACTTACATGCTGAAGGACTTTGGGCAAGTGGCTTAATGTCTCTAAGCCTCCTTTTTTTTCTTCCGTAAAAGATAATAACAGTACCTCCTCATATGGCTGAAAGAGTTTCATGCATCTGAAGTGCTTGGCTCAGTGCTTGGCATCTGTCCTAATTGGCCCATAGTTATGTACTTTGGCTCATTGCCTCTACTATTAATTGAAACATAATAGTAGATAACTTTTGAAATGCAGGTAATCCTAGGAGTATTTATTGAGTTTGGGGGGTAGAAATTATTTTAATCAGAGTGCTTTCTAACATAGCTGGACTTGCCCCTTCAAAATGGGGATTTTAATTGGGGAAAGTGGAAAGGAGATTCTGGAACTTTGGCTAGTTCTGAATGGGACTCTGCAGGGGAGAGACCAATATGGGCAATAACAGGGGTGCCTCTAAGATAGGAAGGAGACCTCACCTTTCCCAGAGGTTGCAAACCGGTGGCCCATGTTTTATTTGATCCATAGTGTTTTTTGGGTTTTTAAAATTGAGTTAGTTGCTAACATTTACAAATTGAGAAAATTCATATAAAAATCCAATTTGGGGACTTCCCTGGTGGCACAGTGGTTAAGAATCCGCCTGCCAGTGCAGGGGACACGGGTTCGAGCCCTGGTCCGGGAGGATCCCGCATGCCACGGAGCAACTAAGCCCGTGAGCCACAACTACTGAGCCCGCGTGCCACAACTACTGAAGCCCGCACGCTTAGAGCCCGTGCTCCGCAACAAGAGAAGCCACCGCAATGAGAAGCCCGCGCACCGCAACGAAGAGCTGCCCCCGCTCGCCACAACTAGAGAAAGCCTGTGTGCAGCCACGAAGACCCAGCGCAGCCAAAGATAAATAAATTTATAAAAATAAGTAAAATAAATAAATTTATTTAAAAAAAATCCAATTGGGGGTTTGGGATTCTCTGGAAAAAGAAAATCAGAGCCGGCAACATTGGGCCTGATTCCTGTATGACAACAATCAGCTGAAGCTGAAGAGCATCTGCTGCCTTTGGGTTGGGCCTGCACTCTCCAGTCTGCCACAGTCCTGCCCCCAAGGGTTCCACCTACTCTGGCATCGGTCCTCCCACCAACTTCGCGCGATTGGTACCTGCCTGGCTCCTGTAGACGTATGACTTTGAAAGCCTTGCTTTTACATTTTAGCTTCTTATCCCACCCTGATGGGAAAAGGTGATGTTGGTCTCCCACTGCTGTTGGGTGGCTCCTAGTGTCCCTGCTTATGGCTGCTGCGACCTCAGCAGCTCAGAGTGGTGGGGAAGGGAGGAGAGCAGGAGACCCACCCACCTGGTACTGTCGCACCTGTAACCAGACCTGTATAGTTCTGGAAGACAGACTGGTTGAGGCCTGCTGGACAGAGGTGTAGAGAAGAGACAGTAGAGCCTGAGCATAGAAGTGCAGTGGCTGAAGGGCAGGAGATCAGGAAACGGCTTCCTGGAGAAGGGGCTGGCAGGGCTCAGGGGCGCCATGGCTGGTTCCGGGCTGGCCTGCAGACCTAGAGGAGCTGGGGAATAAAGCACAGCAGACATTTGCTACATGCCAGGCTCTGTGCTTGGTCCAGCTGTGGCAGTGAGCAAGACAGATTGTTCCCTGCCCTTGGTCCACTTATATCCCGGAGGGGACAAGGGAAAGGGAGCAGAGTAATCACAAATCTGAAAAGGAATATTTATCTAGAGGGGTTGGGAAGGCTCAAGCTGACAATCGAAGGAAAAGAGACAGTCTTTGCAGAGCTGGGGGAGAACATTCTAGGCAGAGAAGCAACATACGCAAAGGTTCTGAGGCAAGAGCTTGGCGTATCTGAACTGAAAGCAGGCCAGGGTAACTAGGGCGGAGCTAGCAAAGAAGAGAGTATCCTTGGAAGCCATAACAAATATGGATTTTAAGGGCCGTGGTAAAGGGGATAGATTTTATTTTAAGACTGACAGCAAATTAAGGGAACTTGAATTTTATGCTGAGATATAGCAGAGGCAGAAACAGCTCGTATGCTGTCTTTCTGGCCCTACCCACTGGGAGAAGCCTCTTGAAGGCTGCAGGAGAGAGTCTGCTTGCTTCTAGCCTTGTGGTAGATCTGGGGAGGCTGCAGTTGAGAACAGGCCTAATGAAATCCACTGGATTTGTTGCTCAAATTATTTGCTACTAGCAAAGATCCTTTGCTTGACCAAACTTTAGTCAGGATCCTGAAATTTCTCCTACGCCCATCTGTACTCTTTCTTTTAAAATCTAGTTTTAGCAAGAACCCTGCTAAGCAGTTTAACCAGACCCTCCCACCTCCATGTCTGATCACCCTGATATGTGGTCAGATTCCTCACCCTCCACCATCTCCCAGGTGATGTCTGATCTTCCTGGCCTATCTCCAGCCAGAATCCTGTTAGGTCAGCTTAGCTAGAATCCCCTTACCCCTGATGTATCTTCTTGGTAAGTTTCCATCCACTGATTCCACCCTGCTCCTTGGCTATCAGTTCCCACTAGACCATGCTGTATTCAGAATTGAGCCCACTTCTATATGAGGTCTCTTTCCCCCTATTGCAGTAGTCCTGAATAAAATCTGTTTTTACCTCTTTAACTGCTGTGCAGCTCTGGTTTTCATTTGACACCACAGTACTGCCTGGGCCTTGCCTTCTCTATAAAGAGTACTCAGCACAACAGGTCAGAGTCCAACCGACCTTTCTTCAACCCCCTGGGCCTTAAGTTTCTTATCAGTAAAAATGGGATAATACCTCTGAGGGCTTTATAAGGATTAAATGAGGTCACATCCAAAACACAGACTACAGTGTGTGGCACTGACATTGACTCAGAGTTTTCTTGGATTAGTATAGATATTACCATTGTTATTTCCTGTGTGTCGTTGGCAGGAGCCCAGTAAGCAGTTTGTACCAGGTCCACGTTTCTTTGTTGGTTGGTTGAATTCACTTGCTTCCCCAGCTGTCATTTACTGAAGGGCCTGGAGGCTTGAAACAACACAGGAGCACTGTCCTGGACTCAGGAGTCTGTTCCAAGCTTTGCCCCCTCCGAGCTGTAGGACCCGACCTCTTACCTCTGCTCTGCCCTCCCCCAGGTGCTGTGGTAGGGAGCACATGAAGCAATGGATGGAAAACCCCTTTGTGAACTTTAATATAAACATAAGGGATTATCATAAGCAACAAGTCCCCCATTGATTAGAGCATTTCTTTAGGGAAAAAAAAAAAATAATAGCACTCCATCTTAAGTGGGACCCCAAAGGAATGGGAAGCTCCCAGTCCCTCTGTGGGGAGGGTTTAAGTCCTGTAAGCTGCCATTAGTGTCGTAGTTAATGGAGATAAAGCACCGGAATTGTTGCCATCACGGTCTTTTCCTTTATAACGGCATTCACCTCGAAAACCACAAGTAGCAGCGGGGCCCAGTGGTCGTTATTTCATTTGAAAAACTCATTGGAAGTTGAGAGAGCCCTCAGTCTTTGCTTTTGTTGGGCCAGGCGGAGGAAAGAGCTGAGCAGGTGGGTCTGGGGGAAGGAAGGGGGGGGCTCGGGCTGGCCTGGCGAAACCACCATTCAGCAGCCTCCTCCTTTGTTCTCCTTCCTTGGCAGGTTCTCGGCCAGCCCGCTCAGCTTGGTTGAAGTGGACCGCGGCCCTCAAAGGCCAGCCTTCTCTTCTGAAGGGGGCTTTTGTTCCCCATTGTTGGTTTTGTCTCCTCCACGGAGCCACGGTGGCCCCCCGCAGAGCCTTTCCCACGCTTCACATTATTTCTTGGAGGGCAAACTGGGGGCTCCCAGAGAGAGCAGGTGGTCTGAACCCGGTGAAGCCCTGAGCTGGCTTTACAGCCCTGGTGTGGGAGACGGGCCCACGGGGATGTGGGTCCAGCACTGTGTGTGCCAGGTCGGAAAAGGCCGGAGATGGGACTGCTCACCTCTGAGTCCTCATCAACTCTGAGATGCTACAAATCTTCTCGTACTTTTAATCCAAACACACATCCCATCATCCAGACGTTTCACTTTTTTTTTTTTTTAGATTTAATTTACTTATAGTAAGATGCACAAATCTTAAGTGTATAGCTCAATGAATTTTTACATCTAACTACGCTAGTGTAACCATTACCCAAGTCAAAATATAGAACCTTTTGATCCCGTCTCGGAAAGTTCGGAGTCTAAGAAGAGGCTATGTGTGGGGTGCTGTGTGGTGGTGTAGGTGATGCGTGTGGGTATCTGGCCCAGGTGAAACTGTTCATGAATAGAAAAAGTTGGGTAATCACCGACATAGGTACATCTGGTCAGTGGCTTCAGCTCTCTGCTTCCCTTTATAGCAAAACATCTTCAAAGAATTGTCTCTACCAGTGCTGTCCAATAGAAATGTAATGCAAGCCCCATAGGTGATTTGAAATTTTCTAGTAACCATAACAAATAAGTAAGAAACAGGTGAAATTCAATTTTAATATTTTATTTAACCCAATCTATTCAAAATATTATTTTAACATGTAATCAATACAAAAAACATTACTGAGATATTTTGTATTCTTTTTTCATACTGTCTTTGAAATCCACTTAAAGCACATCTCAGTTGACATTAGCCACCTTTCAGCAGCCATATGTGTTCAGTGACCACCATATTGGGCAGCCAGGTCTATACTCACCAGCTCTGACTCCTCTCCTGCCATTTTCTCTCTTTTTTTTTTTAAGATTTTTTTGATGTGGACCATTTTTTAAAAGTCTTTATTGAATTTGTTACAATATTGCTTCTGTTTTATGTTTTGGTTTTTTTGACCATGAGGCATATGTGGGATCTTAGCTCTCCGACCAGGGATCAAACCTGCACCCACTGCATTGGAAGGCAAAGTCTTAACCACTGGACCGCCAGGGAATTCCCCTACCATTTGCTCTTGAACCCACTCGAGTCAGACTTTTGCCTCCACCATCGACCCAATTTGTTCTTGCCAAGGTCATCAGTGGTTTCCACGGTCATTTTCACGTTCAATTCTCAGCTGACTTGACCCATCAGCAGCATTTGGTACAGTAGATCATTCCCTTCTCAAAACGCTTTCTTCAGTTGGCTTCTGGAATTTCTCTCTTGTAGTTTTCCTGTTATCTCACTGCCTGTTCCTTCTCAGTCTCCTTTGCTGGTTCCTCATCTTTCCTCCAAGCTTTAAATGTGGGGTGCCCCTGGGTAGTCCTTGGACATCTGCTCTTTCTGTTCCTCTTAGTGATCTAACCCACTCTCCTCACTTTAATGACCATCTAAAGGGTGACGGCTACCAAACCAAACCGGCTGACCAGACCTCTCTCCTGGCTCCAGACTTGTACGCCCAGGTGCCTACTCAACATCCTCACTGGAGCCTTTAAGGGGCATCTCAGACTCAGTATGTCTACACCCAAACTCCTAATACTCCCCCCACCGCCAAAGCTCCTAAATGGCAACTCCATCCTTCCAGTTGCTCAGGCCAAAAACTTTGGAGTCATTCTTGACTTCTCTCCAATCCCCACACCGTATCCATCAGCAAATGAGTTCTACCCTAAGAATGTATCCAGAATCTGACCCTTTCTCAGAGTGACATTAAATACAAGTCAGATCACGTCATTCTGCTTAAACTCTGCGATGGCTCCCATCTCACCAAGGGTGAGATTTTTAAGTCCTTACCATGGCCTCCAAGGGTCCGATGAGCTGGCTTTCCGCTCCCTCTTGGCCTCCTTTCCTTCACCCGCAGCCTCGCTGTGCTCTAGCTAGACACACTGACCTTCTGCTCCTCCTCCCTCCATGCTCTTGCCTCAGGACCTTCGTGTTGGGTTTTCACTCTGCTTGGAATGTTCTTCACTGAGATATTCTCCAGGCCAACTCTTGAGGGACTTTACTCAAATGTCCCTCATCAGAGAGGCCTTCCCTAACCACCACACCGCATACATATTCACTAGAGATAAAATAATCCCCTCTAGCACTCCCATCCCCTTAATTTTTTTCCCTTTGCAATTGCCACCATCTTACATATTCTATACAGTAAGTCCCCTACACATGAACCTTCAAGTTGTGAGCTTTCAAAGATGCAAACATGCGTTTGCATGTCCAGTCACGTAAGCTAGTTCACGTGTCTGGCGTACATTGTCAACGTGTGTGCATCCTCTGTAAGTGGTTGTGCTTTTGTGTACTTTGCTGTGCAGTACTATATAGAGTACAGTAGTTCAGTATCTTTATTTCAAACGCAGGATGTCCGGAAGCAAGCGTAAAAGCAGTGGTGATGTAGCTGGTACGGCTAAGAAGCGCCAGCTGTTGTACTGTACTACTGTACTTTTCAAGGTACTGTACTGTAAAATTAAAAATGTTTTCTTTATTTTTTTGTGTTTGTTCTTTATGTATTATTTGTGTGAAAAGTATTATAAACCTATTACAGTACAGTACTCTATAGCCGATTGTGTTAGTTGGGTACCTAGGCTAACTTTGTTGGACATAAACGAACAAATTGAGCTTACGAATGCACTCTCAGAACGGAACTCTTTCGTATGCAGGGGACTTACTGTATTTACTTGTTTTTATTATTCTTTCCCGTTTTTTTTTTTTTTAACATCTTTATTGGAGTATAATTGCTTTACAATGTTGTGTTAGTTTCTGCTTTATAACAAAGTGAATCAGCTATACATATACATATATCCCCATATCCCCTCCCTCTTGCATCTCTTTCCCACCCTCCCTATCCCACCCCTCTAGGTGGTCACAAAGCAACGAGCTGATCTCCCTGTGCTATGCTATGCGGCTGCTTCCCACTAGCTGTCTATTTTACATTTGGTAGTGTATATATGTCAATGCTACTCTCTCACTTCGTCCCAGCTTACCCTTCCCCCTCCCTGTGTCCTAGAATATAAGCTCTATGAGGTCAGGGACTTTGTTTGCTCACAACTGTATTCCCAGTGCCTAGAACAGCACTTGGCACATAGTGGGAGCTCTAGAAATATTTGTTGAATGAATAAATGGTATTGCTCATAGGTGCACAAGTCACCAGTGGATGAAGGATGACTTTCACCCAGAGTAGACAAATATGGCTAAGAGCCCGGTTCTGGGCTGGACCCCCTGAGTTTGAATCCCAGCTCCCTCCTTGCCAGCAGTGACAGTGGCAATTCAGTTCACCCTTCTGTGCCTCAGTTCCTTGTCTGTGAAATGAGAAGGATGCCAATACCTCCCATTAGGCTGTGTGAGGAGCGCATGAGATTCTACACGTGAAGCTGCCCGGCTGACACTGAGTGTTTGGTAAATATTAGCTTTTTAAAAAAAAATATCTTGTAATACCACTTCGGGAAATGTAACTATGTAAAACATGAAAAAATTAGGTTGAAGATAAAAGAAAAATTGAAATGCAGACCAGTATGGGGGAATTTTATTGTATTTATAAAGGAAAAGGTAGGTCAGAAATTAAATAGGATTAACCGGATGCAGTTGTGCCTCAGCTGCAGGGAGCAGGAAATATACGCAGAATCTTCATCCTTGGGAATTCCTGTCGCAGAAAGAAAGGTAAATCTCAGTCTGGGGGCACTGGAGTAAAGGCAAGACGGGACAGGACACCTGGAATTAGGGTGATGGAGATTCCAGTGTTAAGACTGACTATCTGCGTCCCAAAAGGACCTCAGTCTTAGCCCCAGTTCTCCCAACCTACTCCCAGTGAGATCCTGGGCAGTCACTTGCCCGTGAAGAAGCCGCTTCTAATCCCCAGACAGGGTTAGATTAGGTTATTCTTTCCAGCACACACATTCACCACACCCTTTACATCTCTTACCATTTATCACACATTAAATAATCTACCGTACAAGTACTTGATTAATTTCTGTCTGCCTCAGTGTGTTATGAATTCCACGTGAGCAGAGACCACGGCTGTCTCATCCACCGCTGTCCCCCCAGCCCAGAGCCTGGCCATCTTTGGATGATTTTTAAGGGATGGGAAGATGGATAAATCTGAACTTGTTACCTTATAGGACTGTTATGTGGACACAAAGTGTGGTGAGTGCAAAAGGATGCCATCTGCCAAATCATTCTACTCTGCACTCTTAAGGTGTAAGAACTCATTCTGCTGTTATGTTTTCTCAGGCCCACCGTGATGTCCTGGTATTTGCAGCAGTTGAGCTGGAGGGGGAACAATGGCTGGCGCAGCCTCCAGGCCCCTTCCTGCTGCTCTATGACTTCGAGCTCTGTGAAGCCTCTGGCTTTTAACCTGCAGGAACAAAGCCTGCATTCTTAGGACTTGGCCCTCCTTAGGGCCACTCTGCCCCACTGGGGACTGGTGGGAGCCATAAAGCAGGTGAATGATGACCTAATCCCAGCGTGAGAGGCACAGGGGAGGCATTATTCTTAGGGGCATTTTAAAAAAGAATTCTAGCCTTCGGGACCTTGGCGGTGATTGGAGCGAACCCACTCCCTTCACAGAGGAGGGAACTGGGAAGCTGACTTGCTCTGTGCCGAGAGTTGGCTGCAGAACCAGACCTGGGCCTCAGGTGTCCATCCTGCCTCTCAGGCTGGTTCTTGCCCCTCCTGCACTCTTTCTGTCACCCTGCTGCTGCTTGCATCTCCCCAGGACTGTACTTGGTGAGATCTCTGAGCTCTTGGTGTTTAATTAGGCTGGGAAGAAGGTGAGGCGGCACACGGAGAGCTCTGCTGGGAACTGAATTTGCTTAATAGTTTGGTCCAGAAATGCCTGGCAGAGTCGTGCTGGGGCACGTTTGTGCTCACAGTTCAAAGTCAGGCTCTAAAATATAGCAGAGTTTCTCCAAACAGTCGTGTCATTTTGGGGAAACTTTGTCTGCGAAGTAGAGTTCATGTGAAGCGCTCCAGGGAAGCAAGGCAGGTCTTGGGCCTGCCTAGTCCCTGACTTGGGGCCAGATGCTGCCCCTTCTTTGCCTCAGTTTTCCTCCTCTGTAAAATGGGAAAACTCATTGCTGATCTCCGCTGACTCCTACTGGGATTGTGAGGGTCAGGGAGAGGGGAACTGACTGTCACTCCCATCTCTCCCTCCCACAAGCGCAGCTCACACTTGTCCACCCGAGGGTGTTGGGAGGGGCTGGTCTTCCTTTGGCTTTACAGTTTTATGAACTTGGTAAGGGATCCAGGGCACGCCTCCTACTACATCAGCATCAGAGTCCCCTGGGACCCTTGTTAAGATGATTTAGATTCCTGGATCCTATCCCAGAACTGTTGAGTAACATTTCTGGACACAGACACTGAGCCTGGCCTCTGGCTACACACTGGAGATACAGCAGTGGACAAGACCAGTCTCTGTCGCACATTTTCTCCCCTTCTTCCGGTTCTTGATGTGTGGAAGGAGGGACCCCATTCCCAGTTTGCTTGGTAGAGCCCCACACCTTTGGAGATGAGGAGTTTCTTTCCTTTTCCTGCCCACCCTCTGGGAAAGAAACCTCTGAGGTCCCTAAACACACACACATACACACGTATTCCCACCTGTGCTCCTGCAGCAGGGTCACCAGGATGTTCTCCAACGCCACCTGCTTTTGGTCTGTCCACATGCTGTCCACCTGACGGCCAAGCCGTACCTTTGCTGCTTGCTCCTGGTTTCTCTCTCTATTCGATTGGAAAAAGAGAAACAACTGAGGTTGCTACTTGAATAGGACGCAGAGAGGCCTGCGAAAGGCCAGGGCAAAGTTAGCAGAGCAGGGTGCGTCCCTCTGCCTATTCCAATATCTGGCATAGACTCTTGCACCCAACTGAATTAGACTCAGCAACATTTAAGAAGACAGTATCTATAGGAGTGAAGACAATAGACTATGAAACACATATCTTCCTACAGATGACTTATTAATTACAAAGGAGAAAATGTTAACTTTACAGAGGAGAAACCTGGCAGACATCATGCTAACCAAGTGATCAAAGTTACCATTACCAATGGGACAAATTGACATCATGTGCCTCCCAATAGGATGCACTGAGAAGGACGCAACATCACTTCTGTTGCATAACATGAATGTAATCATGAGAAAGCACCAGGCAAGTCCAATATGAGGGACATTCTATAAAGAGCTGACCTTTACTAATCAAAAATGTCAATGTCACAAAAGACTGAAGAACTGGTCCAGATTAAAAGAAACTAAAGAGACATGACAACTATGATGCCACCTGTGATGCTGGATTGGGTCCTGGATGAGGAAGATCAATAATTGTTATAAAGGACATCTGGGGACAACTGGTGAAATTTGAGTATGGACTCTAAGTGATAATTATACTGTGATTATTTAAGAGAGTGTCCTTTGATTAGATACTAGGAGACACACACAGAAGTACTTAAGGATAAAGGGTCATGATGACTGCAATCCACTCCCAAATGGCTCAGCAAAATAATAATAATAATAATACATACCTGGGTTTGTGTGTATGTCTAGATATAGATACAAAGTAAGCAAATATAATAAAAATATTAGGAACTGTTGACTACAGGGAAGGGTATGTGAAAGCCCTTTGTACTATTGCTGCAACTTCTCTGTAAGTTTGGAATTTTTTCAAAATAAAAACTAAAAAGTGGGTCTTCCCTGGTGGCGCAGTGGTTAAGAATCCGCCTGCCAATGCAGGGGACATGGGTTCGAGCCCTGGTCTGGGAAGATCTCACATGCCACGGAGCAACTAAGCCCATGCGCCACAACTACTGAACCTGCACTCTAGAGCCTGCAAGCCACAACTACTGAAGCCTGCGCGCCTAGAGCCCGTGCTCTGCAACAAGAGAAGCCACCGCAATGAGAAGCCCGCGCACCACAACGAAGAGTAGCTCCCACTCGCCACAGCTAGAGGAAGCCCATGCGCAGCAACGAAGACCCAACGCAGCCAAAAATAAATAAATTAATAAATTTTAAAAAAACAAACAAAAAACTAAAAAGTGTTCAGGCTGTAGAGTCAGGCTGTTTGAATGCTAACTCTGCCACTCTTTGGTGTGTGTCTTTTAGAAGCTATTAACGTAGCTTCTGTACGATGGGGGTAGAGGACCTGCTTTGTAGAGTTGTTGGAAAGAGCACATAAGAAACTAAGAATAGGGACTTCCCTGGCGGTCCAGTGGTTAAGACTTCGCGCTCCTAATGCAGGGGGCCCTGAGTTCGATCCCTGGTCAGGGAACTAGATCCCGCATGCTGCAACTAAAAGATCCCACATGCCGCAACTAAGAGTTTTCTTGCCACAGCTAAAGATCTCATGTGCTGCAACTGAGACCCGGCACAGCCAAATAAATAAATAAATACTAAAAAAAAAAAAAAGAAGAAGAAGAAGAAAAGAAACAAAGAAACTAAGAATAATGGCTAACACTACCAAGGGCTTACTCTGTGCCCAGCACTGTGCTGGGTGTGTGTAAATGTCCCAGGGCAAAGTCTTTGTTTCTGGCAGAGTCACAGTCAGGTGGTGACTACCACTGGTGTTGTCACTGTTGGAGCCCATCACAGGGACAAGCACATAGTGGGTGCTCAGTGATCATGTATTAGTTAAGTGTAAGCTGAGGTTTGACATTGGAGCCCTTCTGCTATGGCGAGTCCAGAAATGACAGATGCTGTGCAAGGGGAGAGACCAAACTTGGTCCCTCCAAACCGTGATGCACTTGGGGTGCGGGAAGAAGTCACGAGAACGTCAGCTCACCCCTGCTGCCTGCTCATGATGTCCTGGAGAAGCTTGCGGGCAGACAGCTGGCCCAGCACCTTCCGGTAGCTGTTGGTGAAGATGGCGTCTGCGTACCTCGGCATCCTAGTGGAAGGAGTCAGAGGTCAAAAGGCAGGGTGGGAGGCCCAGGGGGGCTGTGCTCATGGGGTCTCTATAAGGTCCTCCTGTGGCCTGTCCCCAGAGAGAGCTGGAACCTGGGCTGAGTGACCTCTCTGGGGCTCAGAGTCGGCCTCCCTCCCAGAGATGAGCAGTGGAGGCTGCCCGAGGAGATAGCCGGGGACCAGCTGGTGGCTTGATTCTGCATCCCCTAAGTAGCAACCCTGGCAGGGCTGGCTTTGGGGTGGCAGGAATCCAGCAGGCCCTGTTGTCAGGACTGCTTACCTGAGGGGCTGAGAGGGCGGGGAGCCGTGGGAGCCGCTGCTGAGGGTGAGGGTCACGAGGAAGAACACCCAGAGCAGCATCCTTCACCCCTGTGCTGGCACCTGGGAAGTGACAGACAGGAAGAAAAGGTCAGGTGAAGCCATAGCCACTGGGATGCCTTTTGCTGGGTGGGCCCAGCCCTGGGCTTGGCTCCATGCAAGTTTGGTCCTTGTCTTTTGGAAGCTGTCGGGTAGGAAAAAGAACCCAGACACACCTGGGTTCAAGTTCTGCCTCTGCCAGTCACAAGCTCTGACCTCATTTTCTCCATCTGTAAAATGGGCATGATAAGGCTACTCTGCTGACCTCACAGGGTTGAACATAAAATGAATGATAATGGTGAAACCGCCCCTCCTTGTAAGGCCTTATACATGGGATTCAGGCCTCAGCGAGGAATAGGGGAGGAGCAAGCACCTTCCCCTAGTCACCTAAGTCACCCACCAGCCCAGTGTGGCACTGACGGTATTGAACAGGGCTAACAGCTCAGGCTCTGAGTCAGACAAATCTGAGTTCACATCTGGGCTCTGCCATCACTAGCTGTGCATCCCAGGACTAGTGGCTTCTCCTTTCTGGACCTCAGTTTCTCTATGTATAAAATGGAGTCAATAACTACACCTACTGCATAGGGTCCTTGTGAGCATGAGGTGAGATGAGGCACCTGAAGTGAGCGCTTGGCACGTGGGCAATTCTCCACACACCTCTGCTCCGATGACCTAATGCTCAGGGAGCAGGCTGTCCTGATTTTGTGAGGAGTTGGAGGAAAGGGAGGAAGGCTATACATCTTGCTCCAGATGCTTAGATTTTGCCCTGGAAGAGACCAGGGAACCTGGGGAGCCCGTGAGGCAGAATCATCTCGTAGATCACGTAATTATCCTTCACTGGGGCCTGCTGACACCGTGCTCGGCAATTAGGGGAAGAACAGTCTACAGGGAGAGAGCCGCCTCGGCTGGGGCGGTGCCACTGCTGTCAGACCACGGTGTGGAAACGGCTGGCCTCGGGGTGACTCAGCCACCTCAGAGTTGGGTCTTCTCATCTCCCAGGGGCACCCCCTCTCAGCAGGATGTGCACTCCATGGGGATACAGACCCCTCCAGAGGCTCAGCCAGCCCCTGAGGGCAGGACCCCTCATGTCCCACCATCTCCCCGCATCGCTCCATTTCCAGCTGGTCCTGCTGAGGAGGGATTTCCGGCAGGCAGGGCCAGCCTTGAGGGAATCCACTTCCTTTCCTGGGCTCACTTGCCCTCTCAGGGCATCACCCCTCTTCTCCCAGACACTGGGGTCTCGACTAACCCAGGGATGCCCTGAGACTCCAGGAAGCACCCCGGGGGCTGCTCAATGCTGCCCGAGACCCCGGCACCTCCAGGGCTGGAGGGAGCAACCATCCAGGCCTCAGTCATCAGCCCCTCTTTGATGTGCACCCCTTCGTCCTCCCCGCCCAAAGACAATGCTCCAGGTTCAGCTCAAACACTTGCTGCCGGTGAGTGACAGGGAGCTCACTAACTCCAAGCCAGTCTGTCCTATTTCCAGGCAGCTCTTCCTGTTAGGAAGTTTTTCTCATTGCATCAAGTCCAAGTCCCCTTATCCTGCAAATACTTGTTAAGCGTTTACTATTCTGGTAAGGATTGGGGCTAGAGAAAAGATGAGACCGTGGTGTCGGCCCCACGGGCTGCCCCTTTGACATCCACCTGCCGTGCCTCCCAGACCTGCTGCGCCTTCATCCACACGACAAGCCCTTTAGATGCGTTTTGCATCTGACTTAGAACTTGGCCCCCCAGACCAAGGATCTTCAGTCTTCTGTCCTCATCACACACTATCACACCTGGCCCCGCTTTCCCGACCTGGTCCACAGCTGGAGTTTCCTAAGTAAGGAGAATTTTGGAGGCAAAGGGGTGTCCTTGACATGATCACTGCTTTTTCTGTCTCCCAGCTGCATCCTGGGCATTCTCGCCTTCTTTCCTGCTGATCTTTTAATGACCTGAGCACATCCAGGCCCCCAGTCACCTCACTCACCTCTCAGAATCCCTTGACACCTCACTCCCTCCAGAGCGAAGCCCTAACCCCTGTTTTCGGCCTAAGCTCCACCTCAGCCTCCCCACCCGCTGCCCCTTCTCCCAGGGCTGGCACAAGTGATTCCCAGCCCCTGTGCCCACCCGGCCCGCACAGCCCACCCTCACACTCGCCCTCGGGAGCAGGTATCACGACCTCCAATTTTACAGCCAAGGAAATGAGCCCAGAGAGGAGAAGGGCCTTTTTCCATGGTCCTCCATCAAATTAGTTTTGGAGTGGGCACTTCAGAACGGGCCTCCTGATCCGCACGGCGGCCTCTCGGAAACAAGCCCTTAATCACAAGACTCCCTATTCATGGGGTGAATTCATCACCTGCACATGGGAAACGGTTCTGAGAAGACTGAAAGCCTTTGCTCTTTGTTACTGGGTCTCTGGGAAAGAAACAAGGGGGACGAACAGGAACACCTGCTTGGTTGGCGTGTCCCTGTGCACATCCGATGGTTTTAGGGAGTTGAAAATAACCTGATATTGGCAGACTTTGGGGGGCAAGTCATAGTAAATCCAGTAACCCGTGGTCATGCAGAAGGAGGCTGGGCAACCTCATAATCTGGTCAACCAAGAGGCACAAGATTTGCCATAAACCGCTTGCCCTAGGGATGGGTCAAGCCACCACTGTAACCTCTGGGGTATGAGAACCTAATCCATGGGGTGGCAAAATCCCATTGGACAAAGAGGGAAAACAACAAGACTTATCCAGTTTCTGGAATGATGAGAATAGAGGTTGTGTCACTAGGACTAAAATAGCTGTTGGCAGACATCTTCCACCTGGCCAGTCTAAGGAGCTAGAATTCACTGAGTCCAAGAGCCCCACTGACACCTCCTTGATGGCTCCGAAGGCATCTATCATTATGAGTATCAGTTAGCTCTCCGCAGTGCTCACAAACTAATTCTGTGATTAAATATATTTGAGGTCGTCTGGATTCAGGATAAATGGGCATTTGATTTACATCAGCTGGCACTTTTTGCCAGACTTCATGCCAGGAATGCTAGAGGAATTCTGCAGATGAACCTTCAGCTAACAGCAGAAGTCAGGTCTCAAGTGCCAAACTAGCAAGGCCATTTTAGAGCTCCTGGAAAAAAATCTTTTACCTTTCTTAAATATTCTGCTGTGTAATTTAAGAACCCCAAAGCATTGACATCCTGATTCAGTTTATAAACTGTTTCACCGATAGTGTTCCAAGTCAAAGGAGATCTAAGTTTTTCACGAGGAAGCATCTTGAACGGTCATTCAAAAGAGTGACACCCCACCTCCTTCCAGAAAGGGTTTGAGATGGTTTATGGTAAAAGATACAAATACTTCAGGACCATTAAAGCCCGGGTCGAGAGACAAGCGTGGGGGTAATGGAGTGCTCCAAGGGCAGATAATTGTGTCTAAAACCTAGAGTAAGGAGCGCGGCTGCAATTGAGCAAGAAAGCAAAAGGTTATCTATTTCCAGGCAATTATGCTGAATCGGTTCTGAGCGATCGGTGCGTGGTATTGATTTGCACAGCCACTTGGTTCCTTTCTGGTCCATGGCAGAATCCCGTGCTTGACAGGAGAATCTAGCCAGGTGATGTCTTGCCCCAGAAGCCCACCTGCACACCCTCGAAGGAGCACTGAGACCTCATCTGCCCCAGAGAGACACCTGGCACTTGTCTGCTGCCACCTCTCCAGGGATTGAGGTCCATGCATTCGAGATAACCTCAAAATGGCACCCACCGTCAAAAGCATATTCCAGAGCCCCTAACGAGGGGCCTAAAATGTACTCACCAGTTCACGGGCAAAGAGGATGGCAGCGGCCTCTTGGATGTGGTGTCTCTGAGTTGGTCTCAACTTTCTCACCCCCATCCAGCCCAGCCCCCAGGGCCACCCCGTCTCACCTCTGAGGTGGTAGGTCTCCCTCTGCTCTGAGACGCTGCTCCAGCTCCACGGGCCCCGCGCTCGGCGTTTGCTCCAGCGGCTGCGTGGCGCTCCCATCATTTATACCTTCATTTTCCCGAGCGTTGTCAGCGTCAGAGAATCAATTACTCACAAGTCCACCAAAGGATCATTTTTAGCATCACACTGACAAACCCTAATAGGGGAAAGAGGTTTTGCCCCTTGCAAATTAAGGCTCGTAATGAACTTTCCCTTTATCTTTGCGAGAACAGACAGAGCAGAAAGTTATCATATTATTCCAAGAGGAATAGAGAGTCTAATACTGCTCCTCTAATAATTGGAGTACTCCTTACAGTGAAACACCAAGGGTGCACTTACTCTCTGAGATAAATGAGCCTTTTTAAAAGTTCATATAATCTTGTTTTGCCCGTGTGCAACTTTATTTCACTTCAGGGCAGTCAACTTTACAGACTAAGTGTTTTGTGTTCTTCTCCCCTTAGTGAGGAGAGTTGTTTGCGATTTCCCTTATCCAATTATCTAGATTTTCCTCTATTTGACTTAAGCCGCTGTGGTCACAGACTGGTGTAGGCAGCTAGCCCCGGGG
The DNA here is from genome assembly GCF_009873245.2 of Balaenoptera musculus. Lineage (NCBI taxonomy): Eukaryota > Metazoa > Chordata > Mammalia > Artiodactyla > Balaenopteridae > Balaenoptera > Balaenoptera musculus. Next base: position 22,380,409 of record NC_045799.1, on the reverse strand, counting down.
GGCATCCATAGTCGCATGTCGGAGCAGCCAAACGTCGACAGTTGCCTCAGAGGTGTGTGAAGTGAGAGGAAAGAGATGGAAATCTTGGGAGAGTGGTGTTTCCAGATTTCTCTAGCCTATAGCTAAAGAATCTTCAAGAATGGCGTGAAAGTGTGCGAGGCAGAAGCTCTGGTTTCCCATATGGCTGTTGTCGAGGAGTGGAAATAGCCCTAAGGTAAGAGTTCGGACACCTGCTGTCCCTCCTGTGTCTGTCCATCACGACCTCGGTGACCCTCAGCAAGCTACTTCTACCCTCCGAGCCTCAGCTTCTATACCATCAATTCCCACTCGCACCCCCAGCGAAACAGCAGAGAACAGTAGCTTTCAAACTTTTAAAAGAGTTTGAAACGTGGATTTTCTTCGGAAATCTTCTATGAAAGCGCAGTATATAAAACAGATTTTTTTTTTTAATTTATTTATTTATTTTTGGCTGTGTTGGGTCTTCGTTTCTGTGCAAGGGCTTTCTCCAGTTGCGGCAAGCGGGGGCCACTCTTCATCACGGTGCACGGGCCTCTCACCATCGCGGCCTCTCTTGTTGCGGAGCACAGGCTCCAGACGCGCAGGCTCAGTAGCTGTGGCTCACGGGCCCAGTTGCTCCGCGGCATGTGGGATCTTCCCAGACCAGGGCTCGAACCCGTGTACCCTGTATTGGCAGGCAGATTCTCAACCACTGCGCCACCAAGGAAGCCCCCAAAACAGATTTTTTTAAACGGGGCTGCTCTGGTTGAAGAATGGAGACTGGAGACTGTCTTTGCCTGCCCCTGGGACAACTCTACGGTTCACATTTAGAACCAGTAATGTCTGAAGGAACCTCCTAGCAGTGACATTTGTGATCCTGTTTCTTAGCTTGCACTGAGCCATGTTTTTGGCAAACATACATTGTTCCCCAGGGAAGCAGGGACTGAGTGGCATGTCGCCCTGAAGGCCTGGACATGAAGTGGTCAGGTCAGGCCAGATCCCCAGGGACTAAGCGTAGGTTGACAGGTCACAGCAGCAGGTGGCAGATGGAGGAGTTGGGAGCCCCCAGGGCGATGGGCTCTCATACAGTCAGGAGGTGTGGGGTTATCTCAGCAAACACAAGGTGGGGACCACAGAGAGCTGGGCGCCCAGAATGGACACAAGGCCAGGGGACAGATATAGGACACACAGAATTGGCTGAAGAAACCATGGGACTCAGAATTCAACCCCAGCTGAAGCTCTGTGCCAGGGACTGAGCTAAAGACTTCATGCTTGATCTCAGTTTCCTAATCTGTAAAGTGGGAGTGAGGCTCATGAGGCTGTTGGGTGAGGATTAAATGTGACAGTGGATAAGGTACAAGCCTGGAATAGAGTAAGTCTCATAAGTTAGCTCTTACCACTGCTATCGTTGTTGTTATAAATGAGGAAACAGGCACAAAGAGGCTGCCCACTTTCCCACAGTCACACAGCTGGGCAGTGGTAGAGCCAGGACTCAAAGATTTCTGACTTGCAAATTCAGTGTTCCACAACAAGCTAATGTTCCATGGTCCACCAATTCTTATTTTCTTACTTTTTTTTTTTTTTAAAGAACTTTAATGGTTTTATTGAAGTACAATTCACACACCATAAAAGTCATCTGTTTGAAGTCTACGGTTCAATGAGTTTTCATAAGTTTATCCAGTTGTGCCACCATCACCTCAGGCAGGTAGACCTAGAGAGGGACACACTAAGTGTTTAATTGCTCTGAGCCTCAGTTACCACATCTGTACAATGGGCACCATAATACCTGCCTCCCCAGGTTGTTGCAAGGATCAGAAATATGCTTGTAAAGTGTCTGGTACACTTGGCCAGTGTCAGCTGTTACTGTAGTTCTTATGATCAGAGCTGAGCTCTGAAAGCCGGGCAGGGAGAGCTGGGAGCCATCCCGGGTGATGAGCTTAACTTGCTGTAAATTCTTAAACCCATCAAGGAAGAGGATGGAGGGAGGAAGCCAGGAAGAGCCTTGAGACTGAGAGTCCAGCCCCCTCCACCAGTTCCGTCCTCATCCTCCGAGAAGGGTGGGAACAGCTCGCTCACCACCCGGCTCTCTTCCCAGGACGGGTTTTCATCCAGCGTTAATTAGCGAGATCGGGCCTGTGTGTAAGGGTTGGGGGCTTGAGCTGTGGAAAGAAAGCGCCCCAGAGAAAGGCTGCCTTTAAAAGGCTCCAAAAGGCTGGGGCAGTGCGGCTCCTCTGAGAGACAAGCCATGCATTTGTGTTGCAAATTTGCAGTGTGCTGGAGCCAGCCATTCAAAGAGGGTGATGCTGAAGGCAAGGGGCTTGGGGGTGGGGAGGACAGAGGAAGTCGACAAAGGGGGCCTGTCCGAGGGCCTCAGACCCCGCTTTGTAAAAGCTGCTTTCATTGCCCTCCCTGGATCATGGCAGTGTTCCCAGCCCGAGGCCACCGTGCAGGGATGGAAGGCCTGGACCCCAGACTCCCAGATTCCCTTGACACCCCCTCCCCCCACTCCGTGTCTTCTGGGACTGTTTTTATGGAGTCAGCGGCAGCAGATGGCACAGGAGTGCTCATGAGTGCTATGTCAGAGTGAGGGGCTAGTGGTTGGCCTTGCTAGGTGGCCTCAGGCAAAGTGATGTGACTTCCCTGAGCCTCAGTTTCCTCTTCTGTGAAACAGGGCCAGGGGGGTCCTTTCTCCTACTTCACGTTCTACCCAAGCAGAAGAGCCTGTGATTGGAGGGTGATCCGATCACCGTTAGAGGTTCATCTCTTTCTGGAAAAGTCTGCATTTGGGAAGGTCATTAGAAGAGTTCTTTTTAAGAGGTGAAGTCGATTATACTTAGCAAATCAGTTAAGTGACTCTGGGTTGCTCAGAAATGTTACTCGCATGAGCATTTTAAAGTCACCTTGCTTGGAATCTTTGGGCCTGCCCCAAGTCAGTTATTATGGCTGTTAGTCAGGTTGGTTTTCTGGATTGGTAGACACAGTGCAGGTGCCAGGCATGAGGCACAGGAAGGCTGTTCCCAGCTGATCCTTCAGGCAAGCTCTCCTTGGTGAAGATCTATGTGACCACCCTTCAAAGCACCCTTTTGATCCCACCTCTCCAAGAAGCATTCCCTACTGGTCTTGCCTTGTGATTCATAGATTTTATATGTGGTAAAGCAACTCCTTCTCTGAGACCCTTGGGATGTCTGAGACCAGATCTGATTCATATCTGAACCCCCAAAGCTTTTAATTTCTTCCAGCTTTATTGAGATATAATTGACATATATAAAACTTTCTAATCAAGGTGCCGTCCCTAGACCAGTGGTATCAGCAGCTTGTTAGAAATGCAGAATCTTAGGCTCCACCCTAGACGACTGAATCAGAGGCCAAACTCCCTTTTGTTCCAGGATTCTAAAGGCATCCGGCACCTAAGATGGTCTCGGAACGCCCTGGGGTTCTCCAACCAGGGAGGAGGGCCGTGGCCGCAGGCAGCCAGGAGATGTCGCTCTTCCCCAGTCATTGGCTATGTCGGGTTTTACGAAGAAAGCCAGAGGCCCCAAAGCCAGGGCTTTGTCTGTTTTGAAAGCCTGGGAGCACCGAGGGGTCCAGGTCAATTACATCCACCAGGCCATCCTCTCCTCAGCCACCCAAGCTCCCCATCTTTCTCTGCCCAGTTCCTGCCCTGGGTTCTCACCTGTGTTTCCAGTTAGGAGAGGCTGTGTGATCCCCAAGCCCAGCCCCTGCCCCAGGATCCCCAGGAGGAAGCCCAAAGGAGAAAACCCAGCCCTTGGAGCCTCCCTAGGGCCTGGCTCATCAGGCAAGAACATGGCCCGGTGAGGACGAAGACATCTTTTGGGAGGCCCCTTCTCACTTGGAGTCTGAGTTGTTGCACCTCAGTGACAACAGGACTTGCAGACACAGAGAGAGAAAGTCGAGTGTCTGTAGGAAAAACCCAAGGCCCGCCTGGCACTCTAGTTTCCAGTTTCCCATCTGAAATCGGTGCCCAGTGCCAGGGGCGGGGTTATGGCTTCACTTCCCCTCTGCGGTTGCCGTGCAGTTAAGGGAGCTCCATTAGCCATGGATGCAGCAAACCTGGCCAAAGAGCACTTACTCCAGACTGGAAGCAGAATTGCTGGGGTTTCCCTCTGGGGCCAAAGCTCCCCATCTGGCCATATCCTCCTGGTCTTCCCTCACCCTGCATCATTTTTTCTCTGAACATCCAGGCTACAGAGCAGAATGAAGATCAGTTTCCATGCTCAGCATCACCCTTGGAGCTGGAATTCTCCTCTAACCTGGGAATCCATCCCTAATGGATGGCGGAGACCTGGCTTCCTAACTCCTGTCATTCCAGCCTCTGGGTCAGTCCCGCTCACCACCACCCAATCGTTTACAGGAATCTAGTTGTCCTGGGTCACAGCAGTGTAGGAGTATCATCTCTTGATGCTTACTATGTGCTAGTCATGTAACACACATGATCTTCAATAACCTTAAGGGTTAGGAGCATAAAGTGATCTCATTTTATGGTGGAAGAAGCCATTGGGCTTGGAGCCATTGGTTAACTTGTCCAACCTCACACAGACAGTAAATGGGGAAGCCAGGGCTAGAAGCGGCACCCGTCTCCCTCCAGACAAGCCTTACTGCCCTCGCTCCAGCAGTGCTACCCGCTACCCCAGCCTTTGGTGATTTCACCCCAACTTTGGTGATTTCAGCAGTGAACCTGGAACCAAAAGTCCTGGGCTCACATCGGACCCGATTCACATGTCCTTTAGGTTAGAGATGGTCTCAGGCACACACAGGCTTTCCAGAAAACTAATCAACGATGAAAATTCATCATTAGTTTATTTACATATTTCATCATTCATTTCAGGCTCTCATCTTTCCTTTGATAATTCATCCGTCAGACATCATTGTAATAAAACCTTGCCGGGAGCTAAGCATTATGTTTAAGATCCAGGAGCCAAGAAATAGTAAGATACAATTTAAATTAATTAATATTTATTAAGTGCCTGCTGGGTGCCATTCACTGTGTTGGGGGCTCCAGGCATTCTGTGGACTTGCTTTGGTGGAGATTTCATTCTAGCTGGGAAGGCAGGCAGGCAACAAACAGATAATTACATACAGTGTGATACACACAGTCTACAATAGAGGTGTGTGCCTGGTGCTATAGGAGCAGAGTGGGTGGGGAATTCACTCCGCTGGGGAGCAGGAGAGGCTTTGCAGAGGAGACGACATTTAGGCTAGGCCTTGAAGAGACGGGAAACATTAATACAGTATGAACAGAGGCCTGGAGGCATGATCCAGGCAAGCAGTTTGCTGTGGCTGGAGTGAGGATGCTCAGCTTTTGTGTGCATCGGGCCTAGACCCCCCGATGCCGTTGTCTGGGGTAAGGCCCAGGGTTCTGCATTTTTCACCAAGGCCCCAGATGATTATGGTGCAGATGTGAGAGATGGCAGTCTGAGAAACCCAAGCCTAGTGCTTCCTCTGCAGGGAATGCAGAGGACGATTCTGGAGCAATAAGTGGAGGCCCGAGCTGTGCAGGGTGTCAAATACCTTGCTAAGGAATTTGGGCCTTTTCTCTTCTCAGCGGAGAGAGCTCATGGGAGGCCTTCAAGCCCAAGAGTGACGGTTTTGGAAGGAGAGCTTTGCCAGCAGCCTGGATGGGGGACTGAAAGCAGAGAGGCCCCAGGGAAGGAGCCCCGGTAGGAAGCTTTTACAGCTGGCCAGGCCTGCGGGCCTGAGGGCCTGAGCCAAGGCCCACCGAGGAGGTGGGTGGGGCACCTGAGGTGGATTTGAGGGGGCTCTCTGGAAGTTGGGACCACGGGCCTGAGGTAGACGGGATGAGGGAGGTGGAGAAGGGGGAGGGGCTGGGGGCCTTGATGGGTGATCGGATGCTTTGGGGGGCAGATTGGGAGGAAGAGCAATGAGTTCCAATTTACAAATGTTGAGTTTTTCCGGACTCAAGGCACCTCCAGGAGGAAGTGGGTAACAGGCTCTTGGATCCAGTCTGGAGCTCCATCTGGGCTGGGGGTGCGGGGAGCCGGCACAGAGGAGGCAGTGGAGGTGGTGGGAGGAGGTGCTAAGAGCCAAGGGGGGTTCCTGGAGAGAAGACACATTTTCAGGGCAGGTGGAGGCAGAATTGGAAAAAGTGGAGGAAAAGAACAAATTAGAAAAGTAGGCTCTTTGTTGCAATGTATTATCTCCACTTTGCAGATGGGAAAACTAGAACTAAGACAGACACTTAAATGCCTTGTCCTTAGTCCCCATGCTCATCAGGGTGGGGCTGGGATTTGAATCTAAGCCTCTTTGGCTCCGGCACCTATATATTCTCTTCTCTGCTGTGACCCCAGGAGGCAAATCCCATCCCCAGATATGAAATAAACAGATTCATAGATTGGGAGAGGGGCAGATGAAGCAAAAAACAAACTTGCGAGAGAAAGGCAGTGGAGAACAGTGTATTAAGGGAGCGTGTTTTTCTTGACCTCTCCCCACAAGAGTATTTGGAAGCAAATCCCAGACTTCATATCACGTCATCCATAAATATTTCAGTCTGTATCTCAACAAGATAAGGGCTCTTTCTTTAACAGCGTCACAATACCATTATCACACTTAAAGAAAAATCTGACGGTAATTCCTATTAAGTGAACCTATTGAGGGCAATTTGACAAGACCTCAGAATGTGCTTATCCTGAGCCAGTATTGTCACAAAGCCACGATAAGGAATTTAAATTTTCCCAAGATAATTACAGTGAGGGCTGAACAGGGGATTGGAAATGCAGGAGATTTGAGAAGCTTTGGGGGCCCTGGAAAGGAAATGTTATAAAGGAAAAAAAAAAAAAGTCTGGAAAGGTTTGCGGAGTACAAACGAAAAGAATCTTCTTCCTGACTTCCTTTTCCTCACCCAAGGGCCTGTAGTCATAAATGTGAAATAGGAACCAGGTCTAAAGTTAAACCAAACGGATAAAAATGACACAACAAGTAGCTGTTAAACGCAACAAGACAGATTCATTGGGTCGGTTTCCCACCAAACCTCTCCAGACTGCTCACTTCTTAGATAAGGACTGTCGTGCTGCTGCTGTGAGAACGTTAGCTTTCTGGGAGGTCATGTATATTGTTTATTACCTGGTGCATTAACTGGACTCTGCCTTTCCACTGAGCTTCAGGAAACCTGGTTTATAGGCCCAGCTCCTCTACAAACTTGCTCTGTAACCTTGGCCAAGTTACTTCACCTCTCTGAGCTGATCTGCATCATGAGAGCGTTAGACCTCAGGATCTCAAAGCTGCCTTTTAAGTTCTTAATTCTGTGATTCAATGAACACCTAATGAAAATGGCGCTCATCCCCTGGAGTTTAGAAAGTGTTACCAGGGTTTGGTTCCATGTTACCTCATGTCTGCAAAATGCTTGGCTAACCTAGATGAAGGATGCCATGGATACACCACACTTTTATCATACTGGTTCATGCTCCAGAATCACCTGGGGTTGCACTTGGCTGAGTCCCTGGAGGAAATCCAAAAGGCAGCTCCATATGAGTTCTCAGGAAACCAGCGGTGGATGGAGACCAGATGGAAACTGCACAGAGCCATCCACAGATGGAGCTGGTTGCCTGAGGCCCAGGAAGCAAATTGTAGAAATAAGTTTAAATGACAGCCCAGTGGGTTTTTTTTATGGCAGGTAAAGGGGTTGATGGATGGCAACCAGGGATTTGGGGCTGAGATGGAGCTAAAGGGAAGGGGTCAGTGAGAAGCTGTCAGCTCACGTTGCCGTATGTTGCTGGGATTCTGGACCTTGGCCTGGGGAGCTGCATTCGAGCAGAATCTTAAGACCTGGGATCGGAGGGGAGCCAGAGGAAGATACATGAGAACGTGAGCCAGAAAGGGTAGGGGAGAAACAAAACAGACCTCATCCTGGGCCAGAATAGCAGCCCTTTCCAGAAACCCTGCCCCCGACCCAGCTCCTTGCCATTCTGCTGGGAAGGAGAGGATGTGTAGCGCTCAGCTCCAGCTGCCCTGATTTCTTTCCTTTGGTTCCTCCAGTGTGCTCTGCTCTTTTCCATGAAGACCTTCTGTCGGAGCTGTGTCCTCTACCTGGAAGGCAACTCTCCTCCTCTGGTCAACTTTCACTTAGACCTCAGCTCAAACCTGCCGCCTCCAGGAAGCCCTCCTTGACCTCCCTATCTAAGACAAACCACTCTGTCTTTAGGTCCTTACACCACTACATACTTAAAAAAAAAAAAAAATAGCACTCTTCACTGTTTATCATTTGTCATGTATTTATGTGAGCCTTTAAAAATTTTTTTTGAATATTTATTCACTTATTTATAATGAAATTATGGTCTAAATATTTACAACATATAGGAAAACAGAGGATACGTTTATACAAAGCCAGCCTGCAAGGTATTCAAAGGCGCAAATATGACAGTTCAGTATCTCAAACTACTCCTGGTTCGCAGACCAGCTCCTTCACTTCCACACATCAATATTTGACACAAAAAAGTTCTTTTGGCAAAATCTGTAATGCTAAGAGAAAGGACAAGTTGCAATTTCAGAATGTGATCCTTTTTTAAATTTCTAATTTTCAAATAATTTCAAGCTTTCAGAAAAATAAGAATGATACAAAGAACTCCCTCCCGTATACTTTTTGGCCCAGATTCAACAATTAACATTTTGTCACATTTGCTGTATCATTTTCTGTGTGTGTGTGTGTGTGTGTTAAATATAATCATACATGTACAGATAATATATTGATTGTTATTTTTTTCTGAGCTTCTTGAGAATGAGTTGCAGACATCTTGCCCCTTTACCCTTAAATACTTAAGCATTATTTCCTAAGTACAAAATCATTCACTTATGTAACCACAGCACAATTAAACCGTCTGATTCTCTGAATGTCTGTTTCCTTTTACTTAAATGTAGGCTCCATGAGGGCAGGGGCCACTTTTGCCCACCGCCCATGTGTGCAGCACCCAGCAGAGTGTCTGGCACACCACTGGTGCTCTAAAAATATTTGTTGAATGTACAAGAAATCCTGAATTTGAAGGGACTTGTCACAAATATTGCATCCTGCCCCAGCCATGAACTTTCTCACTTGGGATGCTGTGTGCGTTGGATGGGGTTGGGTGTTTAGATTTGTCTGCTTGCCTCCATTTCTGTGGGGAATCAGAATCCCACTGCGGTAAATTTTAGTGCCTGAAGAATTTGGCTTCTGTCATTTTCAAATCCTCTCCCACCAGCTCTGGCCCTTGCTCAGCCACAGTCTTGACTGGCAGATGCCTTTCCTCTGGCCCAGTGGCACCTTTTGGCCATCACACCCAGTTAATTGGCCCCATGAGAAAGTTCTGGCAAAGACAGCTGGAATACTGGCCAATCTTCCCAAGCAGTTGCTCGTATGAGATACTGGCCTTGGCTTCGGAAACTGCCCTCTAAGCCCTTGGCCCACCAGGTGCTTTGGGCTACCTTACAACCCACATGGGTCCTCTGTCAGGATGTTGTAACTACTTAGTTAACAGAGGAGCTGATAGAGGGGCTGCGTGTGCTTTACCCCTAAATACTTAAGCAGTATCTATTTCAGGGTGAGCGGGAGGTAGAGCCCACAGCTCATGGAATCTTGAGTTGGAGAGGTCTTTAGAGATCATTAGGATGGTGGTCCCCAAACGTCGGTTTCCATACCTCCTGGGAACGTGTTAGAAATGCCCCAGCCCAGACCTATTGAATCTGAATCTCCGGGGATGGGTGCAGCAATCTGTGTTTTAACCGGCCTTCCAGATGATTTGGCTACATGCTCAGGTTTGCAACCACTGCTCTAGGCTGACCCCAACAGTTTTCAAGGGGGGACCTCAAGCTCCAGGAAGGTCACCTTGATGCCTCCTCTCATGCAGGTACCTTCTCTGCTCCTTGCTGCCTATCTGCAGCTTGCTGGTGGGTTTTTTTTTTTTATGTTTTCAGAATCATAAATAAGCTTACCACTGGCTATTACATTACCATGGCAACCTGGCAGCTGGCTAGAAAGAAGCAGGTAGCACAGCTGCCTTGGGGTCTCAGCGGCACTAAAGTAATTGTGGATTTTCTTCTCTGTCGGCCTCTGCCTGGCCTCTTTGTTTTTCTCCTCATTTCCTCCTCCTTTCTTCTCTGTTTGGCCCTTATTCCTCCCTCATCTCATTAGGAGCAACGTGTGTTCTAATTGTTTTAGATTTTCCAAGGGCTGCCAAATCTAACCTCTCCTTTGAAACTAACAATAATACCACCAATGGGCCAGTGTGAGCCTGGCTATTTGACTGCTTTTTTATCCCCCTCAAAATGTTGTATTAAAATGTCCTTGAATTTATGTTTTGATAAGGTACATGCACAGAGTGCAAAATTCTAAAGGTACAAAATGGCACACATTAAGAGTAAGTTGGACTTCCCTGGTGGTCCAGTGGTTAAGACTCCGTGCTTCCAATGCAGGGGCCACGGGTTCGATCCCTGGTCAGGGAACTAAGAACCCACATGTGGCGCAACCAAAAAAAAAAAAGAAAAAAAAAGTAAGTCACCCCATGACTCCCTGGGGTCCAGGTCTTAGCGATCCTTCTCCAGCATTTAGGGTTGCCTCATGCTTTTTAATAGCTGCATATTCCAGGGTGTAGATGTACCACCACTTCTTTAAGTGGTCCCCTGTTGATGGATATTTGGGTTACTTCCAGTCTTTTGCTATTTTCATCCCCATTTTACAGCTGGGAAAGCCGTGATTCAGAGAGGGATGTGGTTTCTGGAAACTCCCAAAGCAATTGTGGGCCTCTGTAGGCATTGCTTAGCTACAGAATCTAAGAAAAAAGGAAGAGTTGACTGACTCCTGAATTGCAGACAAGAAAGAGCCATCCAGAGACCCGATTTCTTTTCTTGCCCTGCTAATGTCTTACCTAGTTCAGTTAAATTCCGCCAACATTGCCTGATGCCTGATATGTAATTATAGCTACTTTTATTTTTATTTATTTATTTATTTATTTTTGGCTGTGCTGGGTCTTCGGTTCGCGCGAGGGCTTTCTCTAGTTGCGGCAAGTGGGGGCCACTCTTCATCGCGGTGCGGGGACCGCTCTTCATCGCGGTGCGCGGGCCTTTCACTATCGCGGCCCCTCCCGTTGCGGGGCACAGGCTCCAGACGCGCAGGCTCAGTAGTTGTGGCTCACGGGCCCAGCTGCTCCGCGGCACGTGGGATCTTCCCAGACCAGGGCTCGAACCCGTGTCCCCTGCATCAGCAGGCAGATTCCCAACCACTGCGCCACCAGGGAAGCCCCTGATATGTAATTAAATGATTGTTTGTGGAAGTGTTTAACCTCTGTCTTCCCTGCTAGATGATAATCTTTGTTAGGGCAAGGATCATGTTTCCTTCCCTACTGCATCCCTAGCAAGTACTGTACTCCTGGCAAGCACTGGTTGTACCATAGGTGCTCAGTTAATACTTGTTGAGTGAATGAATGAATGTGCCAGGACTGTGTGTGGTTAAGACAATGGGCTTAGAGGCCTGGGTTTGAATCCTGACTTATTAATTGTGTAATCCAAGACCCATCACTCAGCTTCTCTGTGCCTGAGTTTCCTCAGCTGTGAAATGGGGAACACACCCTCAGTGTTGCTGGATCAAGTGAGTGGATGCTGTCAATTATCCATCACAGAGCTCTGAACACAGTGAGGGCGCAGCCATTTCTCTCAGCTTCTTCCAGGGTCATGTATGGCAGGGAAATTCTGATGGGGGAACCAAAAGATCTTTTAAGATGAGGTAATTTGAGCTGGGCCCCGAGGGAGGAGTAAGATTCCAGTTTATGCGGCTGGGGCCAGATCTCTTTACTGAGTCCATACAACTATAAAATGGAGATGACGACACCCAGTTTCTGGCTCCCTCTGGGAAGATGGTCCCACCTAAAGTCCCCCAGGAGGAAGACAGCACGCAATTAAAAGGCACCATCATTATTCAGCTGGAAAAGCACCTTCACAGGACAAGTGAACTGAACCCCACCAAATATGATTCGCTTGTGCTGTGTGTAACTGAATATTTAGCGTGGATTTAACCCAGGGAGCCAACTACGCTGTTGGTTTGAGTCAAGTTTAATGAGGCACTTCATAAACGTGGAGGTAATTAATACCATCCAGATGCTGGTTGCATGTGAAGCTTTTGCTGCTTCCATGGCTGAAGCAGGGAGATGAAGTTTTGGACTCTTTCCTCAGGGGGATTTGGAAGTTTGCTTCCAAACTTAGCTTCCAAACTTTGCTTCAGTTTGCTTCAGTTTACAACTTTGCTTCAGCTGTAACCTCCTCCTAGAGATTGAATGTCACCTACTCTGGGAAGCCTTCCATGATTGCCAAAGGCAGAGTCTGATGCTTCTCCCGGGTTCTTATGTCATTCTGCACACACTTCCTTTGTAGAACTCAAAATATCCTACTGCGTTAGTGTCTATGTCTGTCTCTCCCACCAGAGCCCAAGATCTTGTCTCTAGTGTTTCCCTGACATACAGTTGGCACTTAATGGATGTCTGCTGGATAAAGCTTTTCAGATTTCAAAACTGTGGGAAACCTTGGGTCTCAAGAACAAGTTATAGCATTTGGATTTTCCTGGGAAGGGCAAACCCTCTGTGGTGTTGATGTGTAATCTACCTTCTGATGGAAATTCTGTCTGATGACCTCTCTAATGAGCCCAGCATTGAAATGTGAACCGCACCTCCTTTGTAGCAGACCTGCTCCTGGAAGATCGTACAGCACAGGAATAGGACCTGGGTACCATGGGTTTATAGACCCCCAAGTGTGGAATCCAGCCCTTAGTTCACACCTTGTAGAAAGCAAGAGGACAGACCTTGAACTTTCAAAGTTGGTTATCTGCTAGAAGGCTCCTGGAGGCCCAGACAAAGAGTCCAGAATACGGTGAGCCTCCACTGTTGTTTGGGCTCTGCTGGTTCTGAGCTGAATGTATTGCTGGCCTTTCTGGCACGTAGAAGATGTCCTCACCATTTGGAGGAAAGTGGCCCCCCGTTTGGGTCCTGCATTCTGGATTCATCAGGATGTACCATGCTCAGCATTCCTGGTTTCTCCCTGGAGCTGAACCTAAGGGCAGAGAAGAATTTTTTTTTTTCTAGTTTTGAACAGGTGTTTTTATTCTGCTAATACAGATAAAGCAGGCTTGGATATTTAAGTCCCATGTGATGTACTCAGTGTTTTAGACAATTGTTGTTTTTTTTTTTTTAACATCTTTATTGGAGTATAATTGCTTTACAATGGTGTGTTAGTTTCTGCTTTATAACAAAGTGAATCAGTTATACATATACATATGTTCCCATATCTCTTCCCTCTTGCGTCTCCCTCCCTCCCACCCTCCCTATCCCACCCCTCTAGGTGTTCACAAAGCACCGAGCTGATCTCCCTGTGCTATGCGGCTGCTTCCCACTAGCTCTCTACTTTACATTTGGTAGTGTATATATGTCCATGCCACTCTCTCACCCTGTCACATCTTACCCTTCCCCCTCCACATATCCTCAAGTCCATTCTCTAGTAGGTCTGTGTCTTTATTCCTGTCTTGCCACTAGGTTCTTCATGACCTTATTTTTTTCCCCTTAGATTCCATATATATGTGTTAGCATACTGTATTTGTTTTTCTCTTTCTGACTTACTTCACTCTGTATGACAGACTCTAACTCCATCCACCTCACTACAAATACCTCCATTTCATTTCTTTTTATGGCTGAGTAATATTCCATTGTATATATGGGGTAGAGAAGAATTTGATGGAACACTGCAGAACTGGGCTCAGGCAGGAACCCCACCCAAGGCCAGGTGTGGCCAAGATCCCTGCTCTGAACAAGGTCCTGGACTCGGAACTCACCACAGTCTCTGGCTGACCCTTGCAGCTGGCATTGCTGCCTGGGGTGGGGGCTTCTGATGGGTCGTGGTTAAGTTCAGCATCTTTGCTCCAGCAGGGACTGAGGAGAGGGTGTGTGCATCCCATCCATCTGCCTCTTCCTACCTCTTGGGATTCCCACAAATGTGGGTTCAGATTTGGGGCAGCCCAAGTGACAAATACCAGCTTTCCCCCTATTCTGTGAATTCCATGTTGTCTTCTAGTACTCTTCAGAAAGGCTCCATCTCCTGGTCCCAGTTAGTCACTCAACAAACATTCATTTGAGCCTACATGTACCAGGCAGTGTGCTAGGTGCTGAGAGGCAGGAGTGAACAAAGGAAATAGAGTTTACATTCTAGAGGGGGAGAAACTGATGATAAATAGGCAAATAAGACAATTACAGATTGTGATAATGTTATAAAAGAAACAGGCAGGAAGCTGTGATAGAAAGTAAGGAAGGTCTACTTAGAAAGAGAATTTCTGTAATCTATACCCCAAAACTTAGTGGCTTAAAATGCCCATTTATTTAGATCATGATTTTGTGGGTCAGGTATTTGGGAAAGACTGGGCTGGGAGGTTCATCTCTGCTCCACGTGGTATCAGCTGAGGTGTCTGGGGCTGGGGAGTCCACTTCCAAGATGGTTTCTTTTTTGCCCACAACTTTGTAGTGAAAAATTTCAAACCTACAAAAAAAGTTGAAAGAATTATACAGCACACGCTATACCTACCACCTAGATTCTACACCTAACATCTGCCGTCTTGGCTTTATCACACACCTGTCCGTCTTTCCACCTCTCCAAGATGGCTTCTTCACTCCCGGGTCTGGTATCTGATGCTCCTCTGATTCCCTTCCTCCCCACGTGGCTTGGGCTCCTCCCAGCTCAGTGGTCTCAGGCTGGTCGCACTTCTTACATGGTGACTGACTTCCAGGCCAGTTAAGTGCCATGCCTGAAACGGACGCAACATCTCTTCCACTGTACGCTGTGGGTCCAAGCAGTCATGGGGCAGAAGAGCCCCTGTGGGATGGGCAATACTGCTGGAGCCATTTCTAGAAAAAACAATTAGCTAGAAAGGGCGATCACGGAAGCCCTTTCTGAAAAGTAGTATTTGGGCCGAGCCCTGAGGGATGAGAACGAGCCTGTCTTGTAAAGAGCTGGGAGAAGAGAGCATTCCAGGCAAAGACACCAACAAAGGCAAAGGCTAGGAGGTGAAAAAGCAAGTCTTGCGCCTCTACTTTCCTTTGCCCATATCCAAATCCAGCCCATCATCCAGGACCCACATCGAGCCACCTCCCTCATGAAGCCTTCCCAGATACCTCATTCTCTGCTGATGCTTCCCTTCATCCTAGAGCACTCATGCCTGGAGTGCTCATCTGGCTTGAGCAGCTTAGTTGGGTAGTGCAGTGGTTATGCATGCAGTCTCTGTGGGGACTTGGGGAAGTTGCTTAACTTCTGCAGCCCTAGGTTTCTTCATCTGTAGATGGGAATAATACCTGCCTTACAGGTTTGCTGGGGGGAGAATATTGATATATGTAAAGTGCTGTGCACCTGGTGAATACTCAATAGATGGCAGCTATAAGTAATCATTTCAAACTGGTTCACCCCGTCGTGTTAATCTAGTTTAGAAAATTTTCTCAGAGCAGACACCATGCCTTTTTCAACTTTTTCTCTTTCATCGTGCAAGCAGTGTGCTTCGCATAGATATTATGGATAGGAACAAGCACGCCACAGAGCTCTCCACCATGCTGTGGTGCTAATGAAGCCATGCAGGGCACAGAGATGAGTAAGACTCAGCTGGATCCCTCCAGAAGCTTCCAGAGAGTAAGAAAGTAGCTGTGCTTGCAGCAGCCATGCTGGGGATCTTTCACATTTGGATACAGATAGTAACAGGTTTCAAAGCACCTGCACATCTGTATTAGTTCGCTACGGCTGCCATAACGCAGTCCCACAAACTGGGTGGCTTAAATAACAGATAATTATTTTCCCACAGTTCTGGAGGCTAGGAGTCAGAAATCAAGGCCGAGGACTGTGGGGAGGAATCTGCTCCATGTCTCTCCCGTAGCTTCCAGTGGTTTGCTGGCAATTTTTGGCATTCCCTGGCTTGTAAAAGCATCTCCCTGATCTCTGCTTTCATTTTCACATGGCATTCTCCCTTATGTGTGCATCGTGTCCAAATTTCCCTGTTTAATAAAGACACCAGTCATATTGGATTAGGGCCCATCCTAATAACTTCATTTTAATTTGACTACCTCTGCAAAGACCCTGTCTCCATATATGATCACATTCTGAGGTACTGGGGTTAGTTCTCCAACAAATCTTTTTGGGGGGACACAATTCAACATATAAGACATCTCTGTCTCCTATGACCCTCCTCATCCACACCCCACAGTAAGCCCCTCCAGGACAAGTACCAAGTCTTGTCCTAAATATCCGTATCTTTCCTTCCTTCTTTCTTTCTCTCTCTCTCTTTCTCCCTCCCTCCCTTTCTTCCTTCCTTGCTTTCTTTCTCTCTCTCTTCCTTTCTTTCTTTCCCTCTCTCTTTCTTTTTTTCTTTCCTTCCTTTTCTTTCTTTCCTTTCTTACTCTCTCTCTCCCTCCCTCCCTCCCTTCCTTCCTTGCTTCCTTTCTTTCTTTCTCTGTCTCTCTCTCTCTTCCTTTCTTTTTCTTTCCTTCCTTCCTTTCCTTCCTTCTTTCCTTCCTTCCTTCCTTCCTTCCTTCCTTCCTTCCTTCCTTCCTTCCTTCCTTCCTTCCTTTCCTTCCTTCCTCCCTCCCTCCCTTCCTTCCTCTCTCTCTCTCTCTCTTTCCTCCCTCTCTCCCTCCTTCCTTTTTTTTTGACTGTGGCAAGCACAGCTTGTGGGATCTCAGTTCCCGAACCAGGGATGGAACCTGGGCCCGGGCCTATGGTAGTGAAAGCACCGAGTCCTAACCACTGGACTGCCAGGGAAGTTCCCTAAATATCTGTAACTCTCAGGCCTCAGCTTCTCCCCACTGTCTTATGCGCCAAGCCTTTCCAACAGCCTTTCCACCTCCCACCATGCTTATTCCTTTTGTGCCTGGCAAATTCCTATTCATTCTTTGTTTCTTAGTTTAAATGTTACCTCCACAGAGAGGACTTCCCCGATCACCCTTTCTTGATTGTATCTCCCATGTTATTTATTCTCTCATGGTTTCCTCTTATTTCCTCCCTACACACCTCATGGTTCATAAACATACATTTCTTTGTGATTGATTAATGCGGGTGTCAGATAACCCCTGGTCTGTAAACACAGTGAGGGTAGGGACCCACTTACTCACTATTGCCTTCCTGATTCCATAGTGTATGATCCAGAATAGAAAGAAACTCCATAAATATTTGTTGAATGAACGAATAAATAATACATCTTTGGTTCCTCCATATCATCTCACATAGTATGGGATTAGTGGATGTTGAGTGAATTATAATTATTTCTGTCTGTGTCCTCCAGGAGAGAGTGAGCTCCTTGAGGCTAAGATTAGTTCTCATTCTTTTTTGAATCTTTAGCATCCAACACCTCTTCCTTGATCTTCTCTGTACTAGTTATCTATGCTGAAAAAAAAATTACCTTGAAATTTAGGAGCTTAAAGTAGTAATATTTATTATTTCACAACTTCTATGGGTCAGGAATTCAAGAGTGATTTTGCTGACTGTTTCTGGCTCAAGGTCTCTCATGAGATTATACTCAAGATTTTGGCCAGGGCTGCAGTTACCTGAAGGTTTGACTGAGGCTGGAGGATCCACTCCCAAGATGGCTCACACACATGGCTGGCAAGTTGGAGGTGGTTGTTGGCAAGAGGCTTGGTTATTATTCATGCAAGCCCCTCCCCAGGGCTGCTTCAGTGTCCTCACAACATGGATCCCTGATGAATGATCAGGAGAGAGCAATGAGGAAGAACAATGTCTTTTATGTCTTCATCTTGGAACTCATACTCCATGATTTCCACAATACCCTATTGGCTGTATCTGTCAGCCCTATTCAATGTGGGAAGGGGCTATACAAAGGCATGGATACCAGCAGTCAAGAATCACTCAGGTTCATAGTGGAGGCTGATTACCAAGTCCTACTAGATCTCCTTTCTCCCCATTACTTGCCCCACCAATACTCAGTCAGGAACTCTGTACTGCCATCCAAACACTTATCACATTATATCATAATATGTTCAAACTTAAGCTCCACGAGGGCAGAGACTCCATCTGTCTGGTTCAACAACCAGCACAAGCCATAGAGTAGGTACTCGGTGAATGTTTTGAATGAATGTTAATAATTTGCTTCTGTCTGAATTACAAAACTGTGCTTGTTTGTCTCCTCTCTGCATTTCATTGTAGGCTCTTAGCTCAGGGCCTGGCATAGAATTAAGTCTTCTATACAATGTAAATCAAAACTACAATGAGGCATCACCTCACCTCATGGTCAGAATGGCCATCATCAAAAAGTCTACAAATAATAAATGCTGGAGAGGATGTGGAGAAAAGGGAACCCTCCTGCACTGTTGGTGGGAATGTAAATTGATACAGCCACTATGGGGAACAGTATGGAGGTTCCTTAAAAAACCAGTTACCATATGATCCAACAATCTCACTCCTGGGCATATGTCCAGAAAAGATGAAAACTCTAATTCAAAAAGACACATGCACCCCAATGTTCACAACAGCACTGTTTACAATAACCAAGACATGAAGGCAGCCTAAATGTCCACTGACAGATGAATGGATAAAGAAGATGTGGTACATATATACCATCTACTCAGCCATAAAAAAGAACAAAATAATGCCATTTGCAGCAACATGGATGGACCTACAGATTATCATACTAAGTGAAGTAAGTCAGAGAAAGACAAATATCATATGATATCACCTCTTTGTTGAATTTAAAAAAGTGATACAAATGAACTTACTTACAAAACAGAAATAGACTCACAGATGTAGAAAACAAACTTATGGTTACCAAAGGGGAAGGGGGGAAGGGATAAATTAGGAATTTGGGATTAACTGATACACAGTACTATATATAAAATAAAACAACAAGGACCTACTGTATAGCATAGGGAACTATATTCAATATCTTATAACAACCTATAATGGAAAATAATCTGAAAAAGAATATATATATACACACATATATATGTATATATGTATATAACAGAATTTCTGCCGTACACCTGAAATTTACACAACATTGTAGATCTACTTCAAAAAAAAAAAAAGGCTTCTATAAATGTGTATAAACATTTGCTGAAATGGGCTGTGATAAAGGGGCTTGAAGAATCGACGGTGTCTGGATCTCACTTCCGTAGTCCTCTCCGTTCAGCTCAAACCCACTGGCTTGGGACAAACATCTGACAAAGCCCAGCGGCCCGGATCCACCAACCCTAGCAACGAGGGCGGTCGGAGCTGAGCTCGCTGGTTGCTCAGGAGCGTCACTTCCGGGACCGAGGTCGCCAGGAACCACTTCCGGGGGCGCGGTGCGGCGGCGCTGGAGGTGAGTGCGGCGATGCTGTGGCCGGTCCCGGGCTTCGGGGCGGGGTGGAGTCGCAGATGCTGAGGTACGGAGAGGGGCTTAAGCTCGGGCGCCGCGGGCGGCGCTGTTCTGCCGGCCCGGGGGCCACTGCGTGCGCGGCGTAAATAACTTCCTGGGTCGCTCTTTCGGAAGTTACTTGGGAGGGGAGTTTGAGTCCCAAGGGGGCGGAGAGCCTGTCTTGCTGTCCCTCAGCGCTTTAGTTCTGAGCAGGGCCAGAACCCGGTGCTCCTCACAGTTGTGACCTGGCCTTTCTTCCCACTGACGGAGCTTTAGGAGGAGCCAGAGCCCTGGAGTCAGCCTGGCTGGGATTTGACCCCTGAGTGTTCCCCTATTGCTGTGTAACCGTGGGCGAGCTCTGGTTGCCTCTCTGGTTCTCAGTTTCCTCCTCTGTAAAATGGGCGCATAGGGTTAATCTGAGGATTAAATGAGTTGGTGAATGCAAGGTGCTTAGCAAATGCACAGTGCGTGTTCGCTGATTTATTTCTTTTTAAGGGAAGTGGGAAATGAGTATGTGAAACCTCACTTTTTAAGTGGTGGCAACAAATTCGGATTTAATAATTACATTTTGTAGGACATCTGCCCACCAGCTTCAGCCTACTGGCTGCCAGTTTTGACTGCTCTAGGAGATGGCTTACCTTTACATAGGACAAAATTCTAACCCAGTTTTGAGCACTTCTTGGGAATTTGTTGTAATGGGACGGGTCTGGGTGTACAGCCCATGGCTGTAAGACAGTAATTCCTGACACTGATTTTCTGTTCTCCAGTCTCAGGACAGAATTTTTAAATCACTTCATTGGAAGCCAAGGATCCCCTACCAACATCCTTAGAATCTGTTTCTTTGAGTCTATAAGAGAAGACTTAGTTTCTGTTTGCTAAGTCTGGACAGCTATACATGTCTCAGGGGTTATTTATTTATTTTGAAATAGTGACTTTTTTTTTCCAATAAACTTTTTATTTGAGAACTATTTTATTTATTTATTTATTATTAATTTATTTTATTTATTTTTATTTTTTAGGGGGCTGTGTTGAGTCTTCGTTGCTGCGTGCGGGCTTTCTCTCGTTGCAGCGAGTGGGGGCTACTCTTCTTTGTGGTGCGCGGGCTTCTCATTGCGGAGGCTTCTTTTGTTGTGGAGCATGGGCTCTAGGCGCGCGGGCTTCAGTAGTTGTGGCACAGGGGCTCTAGAGTGCAGGCTCAGTAGTTGTGGCGCATGGGCTTAGTTGCTCCGCGGCATGTGGGATCTTCCCGGACCAGGGCTCAAACCCATGTTCCCTGCGTTGGCAGGCGGATTCTTAACCTATGGGCCACCAGGGAAGTCCCGAGAACAATTTTAGATTTACAAAATTATTGTGAAGATGCTGCAGTGAGTTCCCATATATCTCCCACACAGTTTTCCCTATTATTAACATTTTACATTAGTATAATACTTTTGTCACAGTTAATGAACTGATATCAGTAAATTATTATTAACTAAAGTCCATGGTCTCTTCTGATTTGCTCAGTTTTCTCCTAATGTCCTTTTTTTTGTTCCAGGATCCCATATTACATTATTCGTGTCTCCTTAGGCTTCTAGGACTGTGATAGTTCCTCAGACTTTCCTCGTTCAGATAAACTTGACAGTTTTGTGTATTACTGGTCAGATATCTTGTAAAATGACCCTCAGCTGGGATTTGTCTGGTGTTTTTTTTATGATGAGATTGGAGTTATAGGTTTGGGGGAGGAAGACCACAGAGGTAAAGTGCCATTCTCATCATATCACATCAAGGGTATATACTTTCAATATAAGGTATCACAGATGATGTTAACCCAGATCACTAGCTTGAGGTAGTCAAGTTCTTCCACTGTAAAGTTACTCCCCTTCCCCCACTTTTCCGTATTGTACTCTTGGAAGGAAGTCATTATGCACAGCCCATGCTTAAGGAGTGTGGAATTACACGTCACACTTTAAGACAGATTATCTACATAAATTATTTGAAATTCTCCATGGGAAATTTGTGTATTTATTAAATCATTTATATCAGTATAGTCTTGGATATTTCTTTTCATACTTTGGGTTATAATCCAGTACTACTTATTTTTTTGTCCAAATTGTTCTGGCTTTGGCGATTGGGAGCTCTTTGAAGTGGCTTCTGTATCCCTTTGACATACCCTGATCAATGTGTCTTGGGTTTTTTTGAACACTTTCTTACTTTCTGTTACAGGTTCATCTTGTGTATTTCCTGCATCAGTCCTAGAGTTAACCATTTCTCCCAGGAGCCCTGGTTCCTTTTATTGGAGAATGGTATCAGAAACCAAGATCTGGGTGCTAGGTGTGCTCATTGCTACTGGTATGCCCAGAGCAAAAGAGCAAGAGATGTATGTGTGTAGACTAATCTCCCTCTCCCTTTCCACATATATATAGACACACACACACACACACACACACACACACACACACACATATGTATATATATAAATATGTAGCCTTCTGTATCTATATTAATCTAAATATGAGTTTATACTGATGTCTGCAACACTCATCCATTCCACATGGATCATTCTAGCCTCCTCTGGCTTAACTGTAACCTTCTACTCCAACTGTAACAAACCTAGCTCCCACCATCTACCATCCATTTACTTAATTGTTCAATTCCAGTGTATATGTATAGTTGTTTCAGAATTGGTAACCTATATCCCATGTGGGAAACAACTTTATTAACTAGAGTACAGTGACATATACAGTTCCTTTTGCCTTTAGTCTTACAAACTCCATCCATTTCCAAAGTTACTGAGGTCAGCACCTGATTCCCCCTATCCCTTCAGTGAAATCGCTTCATCCATTTCTAATACATTTAGATTCAGAATGTCACATTCTGCATTCCATCCTGGATACCTAAATGATTTTTTTTTTAATTCATGTACATTAAAGTTTACTCTTTGTGCTGTAAAGTTTGCTGGGTCTTAGTTGCAGCACGCAGGCTCTTCGTTGTGGTGTACAGGCTTCTCTAGTTGCAGGGCGCAGGCTTCTCTAGTTGTGGCACGCGGGCTTAGTTGCCCTGCGGCATGTGGGATCTTAGTTCCCCGACCAGGGATCGAACCCACGTCCCCTGCATTGGAAGGCAGATTCTTAACCACTGGACCCCAGGGAAGTCCAGTTCTATGGGTTTTGACAAATGCTTAATGTCTTGTATTCACCATTACAGTATCATACAGAATAGTTTCACCTTCAGGTTTTATTTTTAATTTCTCTCTTTCAGATTTCATCTCAGAAATCTTGTTGGCCCTCTCTTCAAAATATATCTACAACCTGAGAATTTACCGCCTCTACTGCTACCTGGCGCAAGTGTGTCTTTTTGACTATTATGTAGTAGCCTCTTAACTGGTTTCCCTATTACCACTCTTGCCCCTCTACATTCTGTTCTCAACACAGCAGCCACAGCGACCATTTAAAAATGAGTCAGATCATGTCGTTTCTTTGCTAAGAACTTTCCAGTGGCTCCCCTTTGACCCAGAGTTCTGCTGGTCCTACACAGCTGCTCACTCTACTCTCTCCTCCTTGGTCATAAAGTTCATTCCTGCCTCAGGACCTTATCCTTTGCTGTTTCTCCACCTTGGGGTACATAACAGGAATTGAAATGACTTGTTCTTTCACTTTTTTCTTGCCTTTGCTGAAATGACACCTTCTCAGAGAGGCCTTTGCCTGACTACCTCATACAAAATAGCACCCCTTATCTCCCTTTTTATATTTCTGATAATACTGCTGCCATTACATACCTATATGTGTGTGTTTGAGTGCCTCCAATTGGATGAAAACTCCATGGCAGGAACTAGAATGATGCTCAGTAAATATGTGTCCAGTGAATGAAAGCTTCAGACCACTGGTATCTGGCATTCACAGATGAGCCTCAAGGGGTCGGATAACCTTATGAAATTGTTTGCCATGTCTGATAATAAATGGCTCTGTACTTTTTATGAAATTCTGATGGGGGTATGAGTTTCCCCCCATGTGTAAAAACCTTTGCTCTTAAGCAAGTCTGGAGCATCACAGGGTTAGAGACCTAGCGGGATGTTCAGCGTTGCCCTGACTCACTGGTAGAGCCTAAGCAAGCACCATGCCTCTCCGCTCCCCCTCCTCCTTGTTAAATGAGGCTGTTGGTTGGGGCATCTGCTCTTACTTTAAAGGTGGGAAACAACCATAGGTTTCATCAGTTACCAAATATCTGAGTCAGGCCCTGGAAGAAACTCAAGATGGACCCTGGGTCCCTGCTGTCCAGGAGCTTATAGTGGAGCAAGTAAAAACATTAGACTGTGTAGTATTTCTCAAACAATAAGAAATACATTTTGAATTTTGACCCAGAACATCCTTGCTTGGATGTAGATGGATATAACTGGTTAAAAAAAAAAAGCTTCAGGACACAATACTCACCCTTACTGATATGATATTTTCTATTGTCATTTACTTAATTAAAGTACTGGTTAATAAAATTAAAGAGGAAAAAATGTCAGCTGCAGCCCCCTTAATGGTTTCCATGGCTCAAAAATTGGCCACAGCCTGCAGTTTGAAAACCATTGACCACCAGCTAAGTTTCAGTCATACCCACCAGCCAGTTTGAATCCTAACTTTGCCACTTCTCAGCCAAGTAATCCCAGGGTAGGCCACGTAACCTCTCCCAAGCCTCGGTTTCCTCATCCTCGTTAGTAATACCCGCCTCCCAGAGTGGTTGTGAAATGAATGAGGTGCTGACTGTAAAGTGCTGTGCACATCTGGCAAATGATTCGCTTACTGCTACTGCTGTGACAGTGTCGGGGGTGGGGTGGGGGGAGCAAAGCCTTTCAAGGAGTCTGAGGGATAAGAGCCTCCTTTTTGGGAGCTGAAGGATGAGTAGGACTCTTGAGACTTCTGTATTCAGGAAAGGAAAACCCAGAAATCCTGGCAGGCAAACTGGGAAGTAAAGTGTAGGGGTACAGAGAAAATTAGACAGGAGTTCTAAAGCAGACACAAGATGTACAGAGCATTTTATGTTTTCCAGAACTTTATTACAACCACCCTCTGGTTGTACCTGCGCTGTCCAATGTGGGAGTCCTCTAGCCACATGCAACTATTTATAAATAAAGTAAAAGTAAAATGAAAAATTCAGTTCCTTAAGCCTCATTTAAGTGCTTAATAGCACATGGGGCTGGTGGCCACCATATTGGAGAACAGAAGTATAGAACATTTCCATAATTGCAGAAAGTTCTCTTGGGCAGCGTTTCATTAGACCCTATAAAAGCCTTGTGAGAGGAGTAGATAGGCATGGATTTTTCTTTTAGATTGTATTCAGTTTTTTCAATGATATTCCCCCCACAATTAAAACTTATGAGCCCTTCACTTTAACAGCAACTATTTACATTTTCTTATGGCCTCTTTTGATCTTTAGCCAGTGAAATCATAGTTTATACATGGCTGCAGTCAGTGTTTATGTAATTATTTTCTTTTTTCATTTAATATAATTTTGCAAAGACTTTCTGCTGACCTGATACACCGCATACGTACTTGCCATTTTAGCCAACGGGGAATATCCCATGATGTACCATAATTGGGTTAACTGCTTCTTTATTGTTGGACACTTTAGTTGCTTCCTGCTTTTCAGTATTATGAATAGCACTGCCATGAACTTTTTTGTACCTGAAGCCTTTTTCTTCTTTTGAATTGTTTCCTTACTGTAGATTCTAGGAAGTGAGTTATTCAGTCAAAGGATATAACCACTTTTATGGCTCTTGTTATATTGCCTAATTGCCATTAAAAAAAAAAAAAGCCTAAATGCATTATAGCTTTGAATAGATATTATTGTTGTTGTTTGGCTTCTGAGAACATCAAGTCTGTAGGAGGTCAAGAGATTGGCCCAAAGTGTAGCTAATTGCTGATAGAAGCAGGGTCTGTGCCCCCGCCTGACTCTTGGCCCCATGTTTTTATTGTACTACAAATATTCTTAACAATGTTGCTGTGAGTAACACTAACAAATCTAAGTATTGATAAGCCCACTAGGCTTGTTACAGCCTTAAATGTAAAGTTTAGGGCCAAGGCCATTTTAAAAAAGTGTATATTTATGAGGTGCAACTGTGAAGAAATGAGAGAACATTTTTATACCTTGCTATTCACATGGTGTAAGGATATAGTGTCCTGTCTGGGCTGTATGTTTCCTCCAGTAAAGCTGTTCTTGCAGCAGCCTTGGAATTCACTTCAGGGCCAGTTTCTGAGCCACCCCAAACAATCTGCCTAGGATCTGAGCATCATAACCTTGTATTTGACCAAAAATGGTATTCCTGGGCTTGAGGCTCCACCTGATTCACCACACTTGGATCCAGATGATGTTGGGTTCCTTCCAGAAGTCAAATCCTTCCTGGGAGGATGAAGATCTGCCAGCTCTGAGGATTTTGGGGGGGGGGGGAAAAAGTGAGCCTCAGGCTTTGAAAGCCATTCCCAAAGGAGACCGAAGTGGTGGGAAACAGTGGCCACCTTGTCGGCTCGGGCACATCACCTTCCTAAGTGACTAGGTTGAAAGGTAGACAATGCGCATTTGCATAAACCCCAGTCTGTTCACTTGGAAGGTTGTTTTTGTCATCCTTTAGTCACTACTCCTTCATGTTGGAAAAATGTTGCAAAGCAGTGAAGCCGCAGAGCCAAAGTGGAGGAAGGTTTTAGGATAGTCTCTTAACCCAGAGCCATCCGTAGGAATATAATGCAGGCCATGTGTGTAATTTAAAATTTTCTAGTAGCCACATTTAGAAAGTAGAAAGAAACAGGTACAGTTTGTGTGTGTGTGTGGTAAAATATCCATAACATAAAATTTACCATTTTAACCATTTTTAAGTGTACGGTGTGTGTAACCATCACCACTATTTCCAGAACTTTTTCATCATTCCAGACTGAAACTCTGTACTCATTAAACAATGACTCCCTATTGCCCCTCCTCCAGCCCCTGTAACCTATATTCTGTCTCTATGAATTTGCCAATTCTAGGTACCTAATGAGTGGGATCATACAATACTTGTCCTTTTCTGTCAGGCTTATTTCATTTAGCATGTTTTCAAGGTTCATCCATGTAGCATGTATCAGAATTTCATTCATTTTAGTAGCTGAGTGAATGTCCTTTGTCCTTTGTCTATACCACATTTTGTTTATCCATTCATCTGTTGATAGACTCTTGGTTGTTTCCATCTTCTGGGTATTGTGAATAGTGTAGCTGTGAACATTGGTGTACAAGTATCTGAGTCCATGCTTTCAGTTCTGTTGGGTATATACCTAGGGGTGGAATTGCTGGATCATGTGGTAATTCTACGTTTAACTTTTTTAGAAATTGCCAAACTGTTTTCCAGTATGTCTTTTCACTCTCTTGATAGTGCCCTCTGATGCACAGAAGTTTTTGATTCTGATGAAGTCCAATTCATTTTTTCTTTTGTTGCCTGTGGTTTGGTGTCACATCTAAGAAGTCATTGCCAAATCCAATGTCGTGAAGACTCCTCCTATGTTTTCTTCTATAGGTTTAATAGTTTTAGCTCTTAAGTTTAGTTCTTTGATCCATTTTGAGTTAATTTTTGTATACGGTGTAAGATAAGGGTCCAGTTCATTCTTTTGCATGTGTATATCCAATTTTCCCAGCACTATTTCTTGACAAGACTATCCTTCCCCATTGGATTGTCTTGGCACCTTTGTTCAGAAATCAGTTGAGTATATACGTGAGGATTTACTTCTGGGCTCTTTATTCCGTTCCATTGGCCTAGATCCTTATGCCAGTATCACACTGTTTTGATTATTGTAGCTCTATACTAAGTTTTGAAATCAGAAAGTGAATCCTCCAACTTAGTTCTTTTTCAACATCAGATGAAATTAATAATTTATTTAACCCAGTATATTATTTCAACATGCAGTCAGTATAAAACACTGTTAACGAGATATTTTATTGATACGTTCTTTTTTTTTAAATTAATTTTTTAAAATTTTTATTTATTTTTGGCTGCGTTGGGTCTTTGTTGCCATGCACGGGCTTTCTGTATTTGCAGCGAGCAGGGGCTACTCTTCATTGCAGTGCACAGGCTTCCCATTGCGGTGGCTTCTCTTGTTGCGGAGCATGGGCTCTAGGCGTGTGGGCTTCAGTAGCTGTGGCATGCGGGCTCTAGAGTGCAGGCTCAGTAGTTGTGGCACACGGGCTTAGTTGCTCCGTGGCATGTGGGATCTTCCTGGTCCAGGGCTCAAACCCGTTCCCCTGCATTGGCAGGCAGATTCTTAACCACTGCGCCACCAGGGAAGCCCTACTGATACAGTCTTATGTTCACACTATCTTCTAAATTGAGTGTGGACCTAACTGAACAGCCATCTCAGTTTGGACTAGCTGTGTTTCAACTCTCCATAGCCACATGTGGCTCAGGGCCACCATATTGGACAGCTCAGATTTAGTGGAAAGTTGCCTTGTGGCACAGATCCCTGAAAACACAAAGGGCTTTGGAGTCAGGTGGGCCTGGTTCCCAAGTAAGTTTTCCCCTTTCTCATTGGGGTGGGCCAAAGGAAGCCACTCATGGGTGCTGTGGTAGAGGGGGAGCAGTTCAGTCCTACCAGGGTAGGAGGAGGGCAGTAAGAAAGGCATGCTGGGGGGCGGGGCACGAGCTCAGCCTTGGAGGTAGAGTAGGGGCTTCGCCAAGCAGTCGTAATGGGAAAGGGCATTCTTGGCAGAGTGTGCCACTTGGGTAGAGGCCCAGGATTTGAAAGAGCTCAGTGCTCTTGGAGAATTACAGGCAGGTCTTTCAGCTCGACCAGTGTATTAGGAGTGGGGGACTCTGGTGAAGTGAGAGGCTAGAGAGGTGGGTTGAGGCCGGACCTGCCACCACTGGGCACCACTGCCCCTGTCGTCCATGTCCCCAGCATCTCTTATTTGGGTTACTGGTAGTAGCTCCCTCACTGGTCTCCCTACGTCCACTCTGCACCCCCCCCACCCCGTTTAAAATGTAAATCAGGGAATTCCCCTGCGGTCCAGTGGTTAGGGCTCTGTGCTTCCACTGCCAGGGGCCCGGGTTCGATCCCTGCTTGGGGAACTAAGATCCCACAAGCCATGTGGCGTGGCCAAAAAAAAGTGTAAATCAGATTATGTCACTTTTCTGCCCAAAACCCTTCTGTGGCTTTACATTTTACTCAGTCAAATCAGAAGTGTTAGGGTCCTACAAGGTCAGTCGCCATTCCTTCTGATCTTACCTTCTTCTACTCTCCCTCCTGTATGCCTCTCTGGCCATTTTGGACTCATATCCCTGCCCTGAGGCCTCTACACTTGCTTTTCTCTCTGCCTGGAATATGCTTCCCTGAGATGCTTCACTGGCTCAGTCTCATACTTCTATCTCTGTCACTTCATTCCTGTCTCTTCTTCAGAGAGGCCCTTCCTGCCACCCTTTACAAAATAAAATGATGCCCTTCTGAAGCTTTTTTCAAAACAGTTATCACTAGATGGCATGTCCCATCTGGATGTGTTCTTTGTCCGCCTCTGTCCCTCTGTCCTGAGAGGTAGGCCCCGAGAGAGCAGGGATTTGTCTGTTTTACTCACTCTTCAGTGCTTGGTGTTCAATAAGTATTTGTTGAATGAGTGACTGGATGTATAAATGAACAAATAAATAAAACCTGAAACAGAGCAGGCCTTCAGCAAACGTATGTTGATTTGAGATTTTTGTTGAAATGTTTGCA
Organism: Balaenoptera musculus; assembly: GCF_009873245.2. NCBI lineage: Eukaryota > Metazoa > Chordata > Mammalia > Artiodactyla > Balaenopteridae > Balaenoptera > Balaenoptera musculus. The sequence continues at coordinate 22,351,372 of NC_045799.1, read as the reverse complement.
TTTATTTATTTATCTCCTGTAACTTCATTTTTGGAAAAATTTCAAACATACAAAAAAGTTGAAAGAATGGGGCAATGACTCTCCATATATCCTCCACTTAGGTTCAAGAATTGTTAACATTTCATCGCAGTTGCTTTATATATTCTTGCATGTATGTGGGTGTGTTTGTGGAAGTGGAACCATTTAAACGTCAGTTGTAGAAACATGACATTAACTCTTTGCATTTAGAAGTTGGCTCTGGAGAGTGGTGAATCGGAGGGGACCTCAGGCAGCAAGCTGGGGCCATGGCCTCCGACCTGGACTTCTCCCCTCCCGAGGTGCCCGAACCCACATTCCTGGAGAACCTGCTGCGATATGGACTCTTCCTGGGTGCCATCTTCCAGCTCATCTGTGTACTGGCCATCATTGTACCCATTCCCAAGTCCCACGAGGCGGTGAGTCCTTCCCTGTGAGCCTTCGCTCCTTAGACCGGGTTCTAGGTACTGAAAATAGATATCACAGCAATGAAGACTAGCAGGGATTACGCAGGGCTTTATTGATTTAGAGTGTCCCTAAATTCCCACCTGGTGGCATTGGGCCATATCGTTCATACCTTATTTGTTCACATGTGCGTTAAGCAGATTTTTATTTAGCACATACTTACTGTGTGTCAGACTCTGCTGAAAGATGTGGTGTGTGCCCTCAAGGAACTTCTAGTCTTTGGGAGAAGGGCAGATATGTAACAAATACACGTTTCCCTGAGAAGTACAGAGTACTGTGAGGGTGTATAACAAGGGGGAAGGACCTGATCTTACACTGGGGCAGGGGCTGGGTTGTTCCCCCTCCCCCAAGGAGAGGGAACTGCATGTGTAAGGACCCGAGGAATGAAGGAATGGTTTAGGAACTGAATGCAGGTGACTGTGGCCAGAGCACAGAAAGGACACGATGAGAACAGCCAGAGGAGTGGCGGGTCCCCAGGGGTTTTAAGGAAGAGAGTGACATGATCAGGTTGGCTTTCTTGTTGTTTTGACTCTCGTGCTATAGGTCTCTGTATTCTGTAGCTCTGTACCCTCCTTCCACCACCCGACTCCCAATTTTCTCACGACCTTGCTTTGCTGGAGAAAGCAGGTCATTGTCATCTGCCACATCCACATCCAGGATTTGGCTGATTGCTTCTCTGTGGTGTCATTTGGCATGTTGCCTTGTTCCCCATATCTCCTGTCAACAAGAGATTCAGTTTAGAGGCTTGATTCGATTCAGATCAAGTTATTTAGTGAGAACACCTCATAGCTAGTGCTGTGTACTTCTTATTACATGTCATCAATCACACTTGGTGTCTGGTTGTCACACAGAGATTCTAAGATATCTGTGGGTTCAGGTGGTAATAGCTGATCCCTCTGTTATTAAATCTTCATTTTATAACTCTTTCACCTGAATGTTTTTAGCATCCACTGATCATTGCTTAGATCCATTATTTCCTTTGGCCTTTATTAGCTGGAATTCTTCAATGAAGAAGACCTTTTCCTCATCCCTATGTGGTTACTCTGAAATGCTGTTCATAGTAAAAGGCAGGATAAATGCTTGGTTCTTTCCCTTTATTAGTGTTCAGAACAGTGAGTTTGGGCTCTAGCAACCTCCAATCTTGACCAATAAAGCTTTGATTTTCAGTGGGAACCCCATGAAGTTGTATGAAATATTGTCTACCAAGGAAACCCATTAGAGACTCATTGCCTAGGGTTTTATTGGGGACAGGTGACATAAGCACCCTCTGCCTAGCACAAACCAAAATTCCAGACTTCCAGCAAGAAGGCAGGTATTCAGCATAAACCATATTGTTTCCACAAACAGGTTAGTCATAGTGAGCCATTCTTTTTTTTTAGATTTTTGTTTGTTTGTTTTGATGTGGACCATTTTTAAAGTCTTTATTGAATTTGTTACAATATTGCTTCTGTTTTATGTTTTGGTTTTTTGGCCACAAGGCATGTGGGATCTTAGCTCCCTGACCAGGGATCGAACCCACACCCCCTGCATTGGAAGGCGAAGTCTTAACCACTGGACTGCCAGGGAAGTCCCATAGTGAACCATTCTTATCAGTTCTGGGAATTGTGGGAACCACCCAAAATCCAGTTTCCCAGATGCCAGCCAAAGGCCAACCTTGCAAGCTGGCTTTTCTAAGGATAGCTGTTTTCTTTTCTTTCTTTCTTTTTTTTTTTTAATGTAAACTCTATTCACATCTACAACATACTTATTACAGTTTTCAAATAATTATGTGTTTTTTTCTCTACTAACAATAAGACTCAGAGTGAAATTTATGATTTCTTTGTGGTTCTTTTTGGGCCCCAAAATATGTCCCATAGTTCAGAGTACTATGTTTAGTAAAGTCTTTTCTTCACATAAGTATACTCCCACCCAGACATACATTAATTTGCTTCAATTTGTTTTTAATTTTTAGAGGTATTTCCTTTTGATTTAATTTAAAAATTATAGAAAACTTTTATATACAACATTTCCCAAAGTTAAAACTACGTAACAGGATAGAGTCACAGAAGTTTCCTTTAATCTCAATATCTTCCATCCTTTTCCCTTTCTCCCTTGATAGGCAACCATTTTTATTTTGATTTATCCCTCCTTTGTTTCTTTTTGAAGAAGTATGCAAATGGATATGTGTGTGTGTGATACTTATTTTCTCCCTTTGATGCACAAAAGATAGCATCCTACTAAACACAGTTTTACATGTTTCTTTTTTTACTTAACGATATACAATATATTCTGAAGATACCTATCTTGGAGATGACTATGTCCCAGAGATCCTGCTGGTGTAACTGGGAGGAACCCTGGCAAAGGGGCAGACTTGGGGTGGGGATGGGGAAGGAGCATTCTGGGTTCAGTTTTAAACAGGTGTCTTTAAGATGTCCAGGTGATTCTGTCAAGTAGGTAGTTGCATCTGCCGGTCTGTATCAGGAGGAGGGTCTGTGCTGAGTGTTGATCAACATTTGAGAGTCAATAAGATGTAATTAAAGCCATGAGAGAGGATGAGATCTCTTAAAAGGGAATATGGAATAAGATGGGGAGAGCCTTGAGGAGCTCCAGCATTCAGGGAACCAGCAGGGAGGAACAGCCAGCAAAGGTGGGGAAAACCTTGGTGAACATAGATAGGCATGTGGGCTCTGGATTGTTCTGTTCATCTACATTTCTTATTTTGGGGTTTTGAGAAGGAAGTCGTGATTGGAGTTTTTCTGCCCACAGTTGTATCACACTCTAAAGACATAATCCTTGTGCTCTGTGGCTCTGTCCTCACAGATGCAGCGTGCTGCTGGGCATTATAAATAACAAAACATTTTTATCGTCATTGGCCACTGATGAAGCCTGCCAAGAGTCATGAGGGAGGGAGGTGGTGAATGTTCTTGTTTTACAGGCAGAGATGTAGTCAGAGGTGTGTGGCCTTACGGAGAGCCACAGCTCACCTCCTGTTGTATTCTTAACCCTTTGAGGCTAGCCATAGAGGCCCAGGTCCATTTATCAAACTTTCAGAAAAAGGGGTGCCCTTTACTGATCTCTGAGGATTTTAGTGACGTCTTAGGTTGAGGTCTTTCAAGGCAGGGGGTTGACAAAGGGCTCCACAGTATGCCTCCCCACCTCCGCGCCGCCCCCCCCCCAGCCAAACCTGCTGTTTAGACATTTAGAGGTTAATTTTGGATAACAACCTCATCTTTTATTATTTTTTTATTATTACTTTTTTATTGAAGTATAGTTGATGTACAATATTATATAAGTTACAGGGGTACAACATAGTGATTCACAGTGTTTAGAGGTTATACTCCATTTATAGTTATTATAACATATTGGCTATATTCCCTGTGTTGTACAATATATCCTTGTAGCTTATTTATTTTATACATAATAGTTTGTACTTCTTAATCCCCTACCCCTAACTTGCCCCTCCCTTCTTCCCTCTTCCCACTGGTAACTGCTAGTTTGTTCTCTATATCTGTGGGTCTGCTTCTTTTCTGTTATATTCACTAGTTTGTTTTATTTTTTAGATTCCACATATAAGTGATATCATATAGTATTTGTCTTTCTCTGTCTGACGTATTTCATTTAGTGAAATACCCTCCAGGTCTGTGCATGTTGTTGCGAATGGCAAAATTTCATTCTTTCTCATGGCTGAGTAGTATTCCATCATATATATTTTATATACCACATCTTTATCCATTCATCTATTGATGGACAGTTAGGTTGCTTCCATATGTTGGCAATTGTAAATAATACTGCTATGAACACTGGGGTGCATGTATCTTTTCAAATTAATGTGTTTTTTTTGGATATATACCCAGGAGTGGCATTGCTGGGTTGTACGGTAGTTCTATTTTCTTTTTTTTGAGAAAACCTCCATACTGTTTTCCACAGTGGCCAATTTACATTTCCACAAAGAGTGTACAAGTGTTCCCATTTCTCCACATCCTTGCTGACATTTGTCATTTGTGTCCTTTTTTTTCTTCTTTGTGTGTGTGTTTATTTTTTTAAATTTTATTTATTTATTTATTTATTTTTGGCTGTGTTGAGTCTTCGTTGCTGCACATGGGCTTTCTCTAGTTGCGGCGAGCGGGGGCTACTCTTCGTTGTGGTGCGTGGGCTTCTCATTGCAGTGGCTTCTCTCATTGTGGAGCACGGGTTCTAGGCACACGGGCTTCAGTAGTTGCGGCACACAGGCTCAGTAGTTGTGGCTCACGGGCTCTAGAGCACAGGCTCAGTAGTTGTGGCACACGAGCTTAGTTGCTTCACGGCATGTGGGATCTTCCCGGACCAGGGCTCGAACCCGTGTCCCCTGCATTGGCAGGCGGATTCTCAACCACTGCGCCACCAGGGAAGCCCTGTGTGTTCTTTTTGATGATAGCCATTCTGACAGGTGTGAGGTGATATCTCATTGCGGTTTTGATTTGCATTTCTGTGATGATTAACGATGTTGATCATCTTTTCATGTGTCTGTTAGCCATCTGCATGTCCTCTTTGGAAAAAACGTGCCCATTTTTTAATCAGGTTGTTTAGTTTTTTGATGTTGAGTTGTATGAGCTGTTTATATAGTTTGGATATTAACCCCTTATTGGTTATATCATTTGCAAATATTTTCTCCCATTCAGTAGGCGGTCTTTTCATTTTGTTGATGGTTTCCTTTGCTGTGCAAAAGCTTTTACGTTTAATTAGGTCTCATTTGTTTATTTTTGCTTTTATTTCCTTTGCTTTAGGAGACAGATGTAAAAAAATATTGCTACAATTTATGTCAAAGAATGTTCTGCCTGTGTTTTCCTCTAGAAGTTTTACGATTTCCAATGTTACATTTAGGTCTTTCAGCCATTTTTAGTTTATTTTTGTATATGGAGTCAGAGAATGCTTTAATTTCATTCTTTTACATGTAGCTGCCCAGTTTTCCCAGCAGCATTTATTGAAGAAATTGTCTTATCTCCTGTATATATTCTTGCCTCCTTTGTCGTAAATTAATTGACCATAAGAGTGTGGGTTTATTTCTAGGCTGTCTGTTCTGTTCCATTGATCTATGTGGCTCTTTTTGTGCCATTACCATACTGTTTTGATTACTGAAGTTTTGTAGTATAGTCTGAAGTGAGGGAGTGTGATTCCTCCAGCTCTGTTCTTTTTTCTCAAGATTGTTTTGGCTATTCGGGGTCTTTTGTGTTGCCATGCAAGTTTTAAAATTATTTGTTCTAGTTCTGTGAAAAATGCCCTTGGTATTTTGATTTCATTGATTCTGTAGATTGCCTTGGGTAATACAATCATTTTAACAATATTAATTCTTCCAATCCAAGAGCATGGGATATCTTTCCATCAGTTTGTGTCATCTTCCATCTCTTTTATCAGTGTCTTATAGTTTTCCAAGTACAGGTCTTTTACCTCCTTAGGTAGGTTTATTCTTAGATACTTTATTCTTCTTGATTTGATGGGAAATGGGATAACAATCCTTAATTTCTCTTTTTGATAGTTCATTGTTAGTGTATAGAAATACAACACATTTCTGTATATTAATTTTGTATCCTACAACTTTATCAGATTCAGTGATGAGCTCTAGCAGTTTTCTGGTGGTGTCTTTAGGATTTTCTATCTATAGTATCATGTCATCTGCAAACAGTGACAGTTTTACTTCTTCTTTTCCAATGTGGATTCCTTTTATTTCTTTTTCTAGTCTGATTGCTGTGGCTAGGACTTCCAATACTATGTTGGATAAAAGTGGCAAGAGTGGGCATCCTTGTCTTGTTCCTGATCTTAGAGGAAATGCTTTCAGTGTTTCACCATTGTGTATGACATTAGCTGTGGGTTTGTCATATATGGCCTTTATGAGGTTGAGGTATGTTCCCTCTGTGCCCACTTTCTGGAGAGTGTTTTATCATATATGGATGTTGAATTTTGTCAAAAGCTTTTTCTGCATCTATTGAGATGATCATATGGTTTTTATTCTTCAGTTTGTTAATGTGGTGTATCACATTGATTGATTTGCAGATATTGAAAAATCCTTGCATCCCTGGGATAAATCCCACTTGATCATGGTGTATGATGCTTTTAATGTATTGTTAGATTCGGTCTGCTAATATTTTGTTGAGGATTTTTGCATCTATGTTCATCAGTGATATTGGCCTGTAATTTTCTTTATTTGTGATATCTTTGTCTGGTTTTGGTATCAACAGCCTCATCTTTTAAAATATAAGTGTGGTACAGAATATCTCATTTTCATTTATCTTGAAGTTTAGAGGAGTAAGGCTCACACAAGTGAATTGTCTTTGTAACTGAAGGTTACTGTATTACATTTTTTTGTTTTTGTTTCTGTTTTTGTTTGTTAGTTTTTCAATGGAGCAGTAGCAAAAAATACAGTACCATTAATTTAACTTTTTATTGATGCACCACCCCAGCAAATGGTCCTCAATTATGCAGGGATTCTACTGCCAGCTTTCCTCTGCATGCCCCCATAAGGCAGCCTTTTCTCACTCCCCGAACTATTAAATAAATGGAAAGGAAAAACAGTATTCTGTGTGTCTAAACAGTCTTACAAAGAGAGGGTGAGTGCTAAGACTGTGCTTAGAGGTTGTGCTTAGTAGCAAGCTGGGATTTGGAATTTGGATGGGGAGGGGAAAAGAAAGGGATTTTAACTTGGGGCTGGGGAGCTCTTATGGCAGAGGGGGACAGCTGTGGGGACTCTAGGCAGCCTAAAGGCAGGTGGGAGGTCCCTGAAAGTGGAACGTGGCAAGGACGTGGGAGAAGGTGGAGCCAGAGAACAATCTTGCTCTCTCTGTCACTTCACTTAGGGCAAAATCACCCCTCTTGCTTAGCCTATAGAAGCAAGGTTTATTAGTGGCTTTTTGGGTCAGAAGATAATATTTTTGGCTCCAGATGATGGGAAAGGCTTTGAAAAGCAAAAGAATGTCTTTCCTGTTGTTCTAGTGAGCTGATTTTTTGCAACTAGTTTATGACTTCAGTATTTCAATACTTAGCAGATTATTTGAAAGCTCTTTTGGGGGTAATCAGGGAGGAAAAAAAGGAACACATAGAAATGCTTCCCACCCCACCCCCTTTCTTTTCCATAGTAGGACAAGAACTACTTCGTAAAATTAAAACTAAAGTCCCTAGAATCCTAAGCCAAATGAGAACATTTTCTCATTGACGCCTCATTAAACTAAGACCTGAGAAAAACATTTGTTTGAGCCTGATTGAGGCCTGGGTCACACTTAATCCGAGCATTTTCTTTTAGGCTAGGTTCTAAAATATAAGAAGGTAGATCCTTGTACCGTTTCTGTCTATTCCAGGATGCAGCTGTGTTTCATCTCTCATGCCCAGTCTGATTGTTTGTATGGTGGCCATGGTGGAAAGGATTCGGGGGGTGCTTCTAGGCTCCAGAGTAAAGAAATTATTCATTGATGTTTGCCTTGAGCAAGGGACTGGGGAGTGGTAGCATGAATTGCCTGTCCTTGGGCTGGTGCATGATTCTCTATCTGGCTGCACCCACCTGGGGAATTTTCAAAGGCCTGGGCTGTACCTATAGAGATTCTGATTCAGTTGTTCTCTGAAGCCTTGGATCAGTGTTTTCTTAAAGTGCCCAGGTGATTCTGTTATGTAGCCACTGGTCTGGTCCTTAGACCATTTTCCTGAAGCACAAACCAATTTGGGGAGGACAGAAGGTGTTCAGTTCTACGTGTGTTAAGTTTGTAATAATAGCATGACATCCAAATGGGAAAGAAAGAGCCAGTGAGAATTTGGGGATGGAGACCTGGGAATTATTTTAACCAACATAACATTATTTCTTGAAACCCTAAGAGTGAGTTGCTAAGCTTTTCAGGGGAAATGAAGATTCAGGGAAGGCCTGAACTTGGGGCACGGCCGACTTTGAGGTAGTTTCTGTGCAATGTAGAGGTACTGAAAAGATGCGGGTGCTCTCCCAGAGCAGGGATGCAACTGGGCCTCTGGAAGGAGTGGGCACCAGGGCCCCATCACTCACCGTCTGCATCCCCTCTGCCTCCCCTTCTGTTCATCTCCTGTCTCTCACTTCTCTTGTCCTGCTTCCTCTGCTCGCTGCCCCTGGGGTAAGATGGAACATGGCCACTAACAGCTCCCAAAGTTTACATCTTTCAGCTGCAGCATCTGGAGGCTGCCTTTCTGCTTGGTCCCAGTTCCAAATTCCCTAGAGAAGGAACTGTAGCTGACCCAGCTTGGGACTGCTATGGCCAGCGTGGGGGAGGGGAGCATCCTGTGGTGTGACCTCTAGGGGTGGAGGGGAAGGTCATTTCCCAAAGGAACAGGAGTGCTGTGCAGACAAAACTGGGGGTCTCCATTCCTTTCGCTCTCTTGGAGATGGGCAGACTAGTGGGCAGAGGGCTAGGAGACTGTGGTCACCCTGAAAACCCCCGAGTGGTTCAAGGAGGGCACAGAGATTGGGCAGCAACGGCTGAGTGATGGAGGAGAGGCTGCTCAATGTGACAGTGATGCCGTGTTCAGGCTGCTCTTCTTCATAGTTTGGTTTCAGGAGAACTGAGTTCTTACTAGGGAGTCCCAGATCCCTAGGGCATCCCTAGATAAAGACTGCAGAAGTCTGTGAGCTCCCTGCCGTTGTGTGCAAACATGTGATGTTTTCATGCTTAGGCACATTTTCTGGGAAGATAAGTCTATTGCTTTTCTCAAAGTGGAGAGCAGCAATTTTAATGAGGTGGGAGCCAAATTCCAGGAGTGAAGGAGTAGGTAGTGAGGAAGTAAAGGTCGGGAACCCTTCTACCCCTTCCCCACAGCCTTCCTGAGCTTCCTCCCAAGCCTCTTTTGTATCTTTTTCTGCCCAGAATGTTGATCCAGTCAACACTAAGCAAGCGGGTGTTGACTTTTAGTTCAGCGACTCACGTAGCAGGTAGTATTAGTTCATCGGGCAATTAGTCGTTCCTAGTAGTTTAAATGCTGACTATTCTCATGTCTTCATATGTTTATGTCACATCTGCCCAGCCAGCTGCCAGCCCCTGGGTAGGTACCTTCACTTCCACCCTGCCGTCTTTGCGTGATTGCCTCAGTCTCTTCTGTTGAAAGCTCAGAAACTTGGTTCCATCAGTTTCCTTAGAAAGAGACTGTTTTGGCTCTTAGAACTGGGAATTTCAAGGCACACCTGGGTTCGGAAGCTCGCAAGGTCTTCAGGGCTCTGTCTCTCCATCTCCTGGCTCTCTAGGAGTGTTGGCTTCATTCTGAGGCCCTTGCCGCATGTCAGGAGGATACAGCAGCCCCAGTCTGTGTCCTTATCGCTCATGATTTACAAGCAAGAGAAGCCATTTCTCTGCCTTTGCTCACTTTCCAGATCTCATGGAAGGCCTCTGCTTGGCTCTGGCTTGACCACATGTCCGTACTTTGCCCCATAGGTGGGAAGGGGCATTGGGTCCATTTCTGGCCAGGCCACATTTAACTGGCCACTCCTGTGGTCACAGTGACTCAGAGTCCCCCAGAACCACATGGGACAGGGAAAGGGCATGGCCCCGACAGAGAGTGGGTGCTGGGCAGACAAAGACAGCTGTTGCCCAGCACTGTGATCCGGCAGAGGAGAGCTCACCAGAGTTGATGGCAGGAGTGGTGGCTTTCTATGTGATGCCCACATAGACTTCACTGTCAACCAGAAAGTCCTGCAGTGTTTGGAGCCCTGAAAGGGATGGAGCCTTCCCGGGGGCAGCGGGGCAGTGGCCTAGATGTTCAGGGGGTCTTGATTTTAAACTAGACCCCTGATTGCCAGCGAAGGCTGCTGTAGTAAATAATTAACTTGGGCAGGTGTACACCCATTCTCAACACCTCAGGAGACAGTCTCGAAGAACCAACTTTGCAGTTCTGCCCTGTGTTTTTTTTTAAGCTTGGGAGGCATTTGCAGTTGAATTGGGCGGCAGGGTGTTTTTTGCTTAACAAGCAGTTCTTGAGAGACTGCTGTGCGGTGGGCAGGGCGAAGGTCTAAACATGGTCTCGAGATGTGTACCGGCTCAAGGGAGAGACGGCGGAATACACACGGAGCCGCAGACCAGCCGGTGGGCAGGGCCTGCGGTGGTGCTGAATCGTGTCTGGAATGAGCTCCCCGGGCTGTTCTCTCTAATCACAGTTCTCCTCGCCTGCCAAGCGCATCCTGGACTCTGTCTCCGTTCGCCTTGTGGAGCCCACATGGATGGCCTCCCTCGCTTGGTTTCAGCTAGTCCTGTCCTCCTCTCAAGGCCAGTGCTAGTCCCAGCCCCGCAAGGTCTCCCAGCTCCCACCCTGCCCAGGGCCTCGGGCAAGAGCGTGCAGCAGGACGAGCCAGAGCTTCAACACTGGGTGCCTTCCCCTGCCTGAGCCCGTGTCCCAAGCTAGAATAGGAGGGCATTCATGCCCGACCCACGCCATTCTTGAGGATCAAGTGAGGCAAGGTGCTTGAGGCTACCTGAGCATAGCACAGTGGTCTTCTTTCCCTGGACCATTTTAGAGGAGAGAAGAGTTTCAGTCTGTGTAGAATGACATTTTGTCCTGATTTATTGGACTAAATACACACTGAACTGTATAGCGGAAATCATAAAATTCTGTGTGCTTTCCCTGCTGGAAGAGATTTGATGCATTGTGGCACAGATTCGATTATTTGAATCTGATGAATAGCAGCAATTTTCTGGCCTTGTAAGTGGCTGTGGAGCTGCTTCATTATTGATGAGGCCTGTGTCACAGAGGACACCTCCGCAGACCCAGGAACCACCTGGGGTGGGGAGTGGGGGGTGGTTTCTTTTACTCCCCAAAGTGAGATTGCTGAGGGAACTGAAAATTTGCTTCAGAGGAAGCGTGATTGAAAGGTGGGGCCGTAGTGTTCAGGGTCTGCCGTCTGCCTGGCTTGTACCAGCAGCGTGCATTTGAAGAGAAATTAAGTCAGCCATTTATTGAGTCATTCTTACCAGCTAAGAATTAGGAGCTACAGCTCTGTGTGGCTAGGACCCCAGCATCTGAATCACGTGTGTAACAGCTGCCTTTGCTTCCCTGTCCCTTGTGGGGAAGGCGGATGTGCCCCACTGGGTTAGTTGGTATGTCTTGGTGAACCTCAGTTTCCTTGCCTGTAAAATGGGGCTCACGGAGATGGGCTTATCAGGTTGATGGGAGGCTGAGCAGCTGATGTTTGTGAAGCACCCACGTGGTGCACATCATGAAGTGTGCGTCCTTTTCATTACCCTGTACTGCCCGGCACAGAGGCTGCATGCGCTGGGCACAAATAGATTGGTGACAGGTGCTGAGCACCTGTGCAGAGCATGAAAGAGAACAGAGCATCTGGGAGATACTGGCTGGCCAGTAGCCCAGAAGTGACAGGGTGGGCTGCATGAGAGGGCATGCCCGGGGACAGGGCCAAGGCTGCAGTGGAATAGCTCTGGAGGCCACTCAGGGGTTCTTGGAATCTGATTTATACAAATAGGGACACCTGGAGGCTCTTGGAATCTGTCTTATACCAAGAGGGAACCAGCAACACGTTTAAAGCAGAAAACAGACTGGTCAGGACGGTCGTTTTAGGAGAATAGGCTCTGAAAGCAGTGTGGTGGGTGGTGAGGAAAACCTTGGGAGGGGCAAGCAGGAGACTGGGGGCTCTGAACCGGCTCAGTAGTGTGTGTCCAGAGGGCGCCTGGGCGGAGTTGAGAGCCGCATGGAAAGCAGAGTGGACCCGCCACGGGGACAGATCGGATGTGGAGGCACACAGGGAATGGCGAGAACTCAGAGACGGCTCGGCGGTGTCTAGCTTGGGTAACTGGGTGGGTGACGATGCCAGAAACTGAGCTGGGGGAGAGGGGAGGAGGTCTGGGGTGAGGAGGAGACAGATAATGCGCTCAGATGACTCAGTGACTGTACTCTGTCCATGCGCCCACAGAGAGCTGCTCTCAACTGTAGGAGCAAAGCCTGACTCGAGGAGTGCTAACCCACTTCCCTGACTCCTGCCACAAGCAAGGGGGTTCTGAACGACCCATCGGCAGGATCCGGAACAAACTGTTATTGTCATTCCACAGTCACCTGTGCTTCCAGGCGCTGCTAACTAGGGAGAAAGTAGATGTCACAGTTAACTCTAATTCTTGGTTGCCATCAGCGCCGAGGTCCCTAGGAAACCCGGGAGAGGCTATACCATACAGCCGCTGAGAGCTTAGGATTATCCTGGCCCTGCCGCTCGCCAGCTGAGACCTTAGGCAGGTCACATAACCTCTCTGAGTGTCTCTTCTTTCGTCTATCTAATGGGGCTCCTTATGGCACTTTGTGAGGCAAAAATAAGATATATCCAGGCCTCAGAACACAGGGCCTGGCGTGTTGTAAATAATATTAGCAGCTGTTGTGGCTGTTATTATTAGTATTCTTATTGGTGGCTATATCTAGCCATGCTTTAGAGTATGAATATTGGGTTTAAAATCTGCTTGTGTCCTCTCTACTTATGGGAAAAGTGAGGCTTAGTCTAAAGTGTTACATCTTCATGATGATAAACAGCAGTGAAGTTCCCATGCTTATGGGAGATCTTGTGTTTTCTTTCATTTCATTCATTCATTCATTCATTCAGGAACAATTGAAGCTGTCCAAGGACTAGTAGGGGAGACCATCATGAGCACATGTAGCTTTGGTAAAATGAGTGGCATTGTAAGGTTCCTGGGTGCCTGGGGCGTAGGGGTGGAGGAGGGGATGCACCTGCTGGAGGAAGAGGAGCGGAGGAGGAAGGCTAGACAGTGAGTAGCAGCCCTTGGGCTGGGCCAAACCATGGGGAAAGGTTTACTGGGTGGCCAAGGAAAGAAGGGTGCTCCTCTTGTTTAGGGGTGAGCACCAGAAGCCCTGGGGCCTGGCCCAGTGTGGGGGGTGGAGGAGAGCCCAGGGGAGGCTGGAGAGGTTGTCTCCTTAAGCTACCATCCCAGGAGCAGGACATGAGACTGTGGGTGATGGAAGCCACTGGAAGGTGTAAGGTGGGGGGATCTGCATTTTAGAAAAATTCTTTTGGCAGGTGCACAAGGCATGGCATAGAGAGAGCAGGGAGGCTGGTTGGCAGTGGGGAAACTGAAGTAGGGCCTTTGATGCTCAAGAGAGTGGCCAGGTCAAGGTGGAGGAGGTCTAATCAGCAGGACTTGGTGACTGATTGGACGGAGGGGAGGAGGGGGAGGGTGGGGTTGCCAGGACTCTGGTTGCTATGACCATGGGTGGGGAGGAGGGCCAGGCCAGATGGAGATGGGGCCATGCTCTGTCTGGGCCAGTTGAGTTGGAGGTGCCTGGGAGGTGCCAGTTCCAGTCATCTGACAGACAGCTGGGTCAGGAGAGAGGTCTGGGAGGTGACAGAAAGGATGAGGTGAATGAGAGAAGGTCTGTGGCGTAAGGGAAGTAAGGGAAGCACTGGGGACACAGCTGGGCGTCCTCATCTCTGGATTCTGAACTGGCCCCACTGAAACCAGAGGAGGCGCCCAGCTTGAGCTCAGAGGGGGGCTCCATCCCTGGAGATCCTGGTGGGCCTCGGCAAGTTCCCTGTGCGTAAACCCTTTGTCTAATCAGGCCCTGTTTGTCCAGGGCGTGCAGGGACTGACTGGTTTCCACTGGCCGCACAGGTACTGCGCTGGGAATGGTTTCCAGCTCCCAAAGTCTCCAAAGGCATTGTGCCCTGTGGGGTTTGCCTTAAACAGTAGCCTTCCTGCTGGGCTCTGCAGCCATCAGCCTGTGCACTTGACACACTGGCTCCTCTGAGGTTTTGTTTTGTCTGTTCGTTTTTCTAATGGGCTAACCTTTTACTTTTCTTTCTTTCTTTTTTTTTTTTTTTTGCCAAGTTACAAAAACAGTATCAGCACAAGGGGACAGGCTGGGGAAGTCCAGAGCACAATCAGAGACCTGGCCAGGGGAGGGGCCGGTACCCTGGTTATCTTGGGAAGATCCCCCATGGGTGCCTGGGACTGAGCTGGGCCTTTACACCTGGTGTCTCAGCTGGCAGGTGGGCAGGGTGGAGAGCAATGATGGCCGATAAGAGGGAGCTGACAGACCTTTGGACTGGGCCTTAGGTGGGGACCGCCCCTCCACAGCCATGGTCCTGCCTCTTCTGTCTGACGGAGACTCGAGGCTGGGGCCAGGGGCTGACGGTGAGCAGGGAAGGACAGAGAGTAAAGCAAGCTGGCAGCTCGGGGCTGGCCAATTAAACACAAAGAAATACTTTTCTAGAAACAGCGTGCTCCCTCCTCGTATTCTTAGTCTGCTATTTGTTTTCCCATTTTTAATAAAAGAACACAAGTACCGAAAACATTTCCTTACTATTAGTGCTGGGGACAGCGGGGGCAGGGGGCAGGGCACCTGAATAAAGGGGCAGCCACTGCTCAGCCCGTTTCTTCCATGAGGGGGTTCGGGGCCAGTGTCACTGGATGTTTAAAGTTTTCAAGGAAAGCAAGGACTCCAGATCGAATGGGAAATCTCCCAGTTGGCTCAAATTCTTAAAAGTAAACACTGCAGGCCAAGTGAAGTCTGCCTGTGGGCCGGGCGAGCCCTGTGGACTGCGGTTCGTGTTCTCTGGGCTAGATGGGACTCTGTTAACATCCTGCCTGGCTGTGGCACAGTGTGATTTATCACCCAGGGAGGAGGGGACACCCGACGGGACTGAGGCCACTCCAGAGTCTCCTCTGACATGAGCCTGTGAGGCTGTGACAGGCCGAGTCCCTTCCCCAGAGTCCACTGTCTTTATCAGCTCAGTGAAGGCCAGGGCTTGCTCTGTGGTTTTGAACCTTTTTTCATCAGCAGAACCTTTGTTTAAACCAAATCTTACAGGGAACAAATCACAATGTACATGACAGATAAAAACCAGAGCTGCCCCAGATGTAGGGAGAGTCTGGAGTTCTGCCCTGAGGCTGCCCCTCTGCCCTTTCCCACAGGGCACCTCTGCCAGGAGCCACAGAACTCTGTGTGGTGGCCGCCCGGCTGCGCTTTCCACCCTTCCCTGCCCCGGCATCTGTGCTTGAATGGGCGGAGGAGAGTAGCAGGGCCGGCAGGAGAGCAAGCCACAGTAGGTCTGCCCAGAGCCGGCTCCCCGCCCGCATTCTGCCCAGTCCCTGCGCACAGTGGCCAGCCGGCCGTTGGGTGCACTTGCACTTACTGGGGGCTTTCCATGCATTTTTGCCTCCTCACATTAGCCCTCCAAGTTGTGCACCACTGTTTCCATATCACAGGTGGGTAAGCCAAGACTCAGAAAGGGGAAGGGAGTTGCCCACAAGGTCACTTGACTGGAACTGGGGGAGCCTCGATTCCCCCAGGACTGTGAGACTCCAAAGGCTGCCTCCTCCCCTCGGGCCTCCTCCCTTATCCTTCACCTGCCTCCCGGGGACAGTCCCAAAACATGTGGATCCTGGGGCCTGGCAGTGATGGTTTCCATCCCTTGTGTCTTTGCGGCACACTTCCGTTTGCAAAGTCCCCTCAGACATGATCTCATTTTGCTGGTGTCAGGCTTGATTTGTCTAAGCAGGACTCTCCTTTCTGTCACCACACAGGAGGCAGAACCATCTGAGCCCCGAAGTGCGGAGGTGACGAGGAAACCCAAGGCCACTGCTCCTTCTGCAAACAAGAGACCCAAGAAGGAGGCCAAGAAGAAGCGGTAGAAGAGGCGGCCTGTGGAGCCCGGTGGGCGGGCAAGGGCCTTGGGGGCTGCCGTCCCGGGGCTCAACCTTCTGTTCCCTCACTTTGTCCCGGGCTCAGGGTCTGAGGTGGCTGGGACACCCTCTGACCACAGAGATCTGGACAGTCATGATAGTTCCCAGGCCCCAGTGGGCAGACCACCACTTCCTCTACCTTCTGCTTCCATGATGGTTTAGGGCCAAGGGGACTAAAACACCCTTTGAGCAGAGACTGTCTTGGAAGTCTCTTCAGAAGTTGGGTCAGCTCACAGAGTTGCATTTTCTTACTGAATCCTCGTGTCCTGCCTTTAGTCACCCACCTTATAGATTTACACTACATTTTCGAGTCATTATCTAATGCTGACAAGCCCACCTTGTAGATTTACACTACATTTTCGAGTCATTATCTACTGCTGACAAGCCCCGCCCATCTCCCATTATCTGTGCCCTGCAGATCAGATCTGCTAATCAGTCCCCTTTGTCTCTGCTTGTGCAGATGGAGCCGGGCCAGGCCTCCCCTGTTTGTTTAGGTCAAGGTGCCAAAGCCACTGCAGTGCTAGTGGTCCCACTAGTGAAACAGCCAGGCCTGAAAGATGCCTGGAGTGAGAGCCAGTGGAAGACCCAGCCAGGGTGATGCCCCATCCTCCTCCAGCACATGGAAGGGATTTGGCTGAGTGAGAGTGTTTTCTTGGGCCCAGACTTCCTGAGCATCTGAAATGGGGGAGGGCTTGTCAGTCTCAGGCCAACCTCTCTTCAGCCCATCACAGCACACTCAAGGTGTACCTTTTGGCTTCTGTCTGTGCCCCCTCCCACACCCCCCAGTTCTTTCAGGCCCTGACCGGTGAGGAAGAGTCATTTGGGGAAGTAAACGTTAATAAACGGCCCCACACGCTGAGCCGCCTGTGTGTCGCCTGTGCTGAGGGGGAGCGCTGGTCCCTCCCCTGTGGGGTGCGGGAAGGGCGCACCCCCAGAGAAGTGGGACAGTGGGGCCGGGGTTGGCCGGAGCGGGGGCCGTCTGGTCAGAGCAGCTCCGGGACGAATTTTAGGAAGGGTCCAGCCAACTGCTTCGTGTGGCCCTTAGTCACTGGAAATGCGGTGAACGTCCGTGCGTGTGTCAGAGTTTCCACCGGGGCCGGGCCCCTCTCAGTCCCTGGTTCCTGCTGCCTGAGGAAGACGCTGCTTGTCTTCACAGCAGCTTGAGGAAAACTGAGTTGGAGGCCTTACGTGGCATGGGGTGGGTCACACGGGTCCTGTCACGTGCCCTGAATCAGCCACCAAGGAGAAGCCTCGATCTGTGGTACCTCTGAAAGCCTGGCTGGTTTACAGTTTGCCGAACACTTTCCCAAATGTTGTCACAACTGATGAGGTGGAGCTTAAGGGATGAGTGTGTGTCGTCTCCCTTTCAGAGACGGGAGACTGAGGTCCTGACGACCTGAGGATGCCAGAACTCGGACTGGGGCCCAGTCCTTGGCCCTTTTTCTGACATTTAACAAATATTCAGTGAGTGTCAGCAGGCTGGTGCTGGTGAGGGGCAGTCTGCCACGGGGGGCCTGGCAGGATCCCAGCACCCCAGGTTTCAGGAGGAGCCCGGGGACTGGAGTGCCTGCACAACAAAGGGCCAGGCACAGCCAGATCCTAGCGGAAGGGGCTTCTGCTGAGTGTTTCTGTTCACAGACGTTTACTCAGAGTCTCTTAGATGCCTTATGCCACACTAGGGCAGGGGATGCAGAAATAAGGAGGCCTCCCAGAAGCCCAAAGTGAGCCTGGCCCAGTGGGAGACTGAGATGTGTACACAGCCTGGGTGTGGAGAGCTGTCCAGCGAGGGAGCAGTGGGTGCTGTGGGAGCCGGGTGGGGGCCCCCAGCTTGGCCTTGAGGAGGCAGCACAGCCGCCTGGCAGAGGAGAGTAACTGAGCTGAGTCTTAAGGGCCCAGCTGGAGTTGAGACCGGAAGGGAATTATGCTGGGAGAATAGGGGCCAGACCTCTAGAGCAGACCCGTCCAGCTTCCGGGAGGGGAGACAGCTCTGGAATCACAGGAGCAGGGCCGCCTCGGTAGGTCTGACTCCCTTAAATTGTCTCCTGTAGAGGCTGTTTGCCAGAGAACAGCCCTAGGAAAGTAAAGGTGGTCCCCCTCTGCTCCACCAACCCCTCACTCCACACTTGCTTTGAACAGAGTTTGCAGCATTTGGCGCTCCTGGCTTCCAGGACCCCACCCTCGCCTGGTTTTCCTCCTACATCACTGGTTCCTCGTCATCAAAGGGGGCCCAGGTCTCAGTCCTTGATCTCTCTGCCCGCACTCCCTGAGAGATCTCATCCAGGCTCATGGCATTAAATACCACCAACATGCCTATGTCTCCCAAAGAAATCCCACCAGACCCCTCTCCTAAACTCCAGACTCATAAATATCTGACTTCCTACTCGGTATCTCCATTTGGATACGCAACAGGCATCTCAAAGTAAAGTCCTGACACCAGCAGCCCCAAGTCTGATTTTTGTGGTCTTCCCCTTCTTTTCTTAAAAATTTATTTTATTTATTTATTTTTGGCTGCATTGGGTCTTCGTTGCTGCACGTGAGCTTTTCTCTAGTTGCGGCGAGTGGAGGCTACTCTTCGTTGTGGTGCGTGGTCTTCTCATTGCGGTGGCTTCTCTTGTTGCGGAGCACGGGCTCTAGGCGTGCGAGCTTCAGTAGTTGTGGCACGTGGGCTCTAGAGTGCAGGCTCAGTAGTTGTTGTGCATGGGCTTAATTGCTCCGCGGCATGTGGGATCTTCCCAGAACAGGGGTTGAACTCGTGTCCTCTGCATTGGCAGGCGGATTCTTAACCACTGTGCCACCAGGGACGTCCCAGGTCTTCCCCTTCTTAAAGGGCATCTTAATCCTTTCAGTTGTTCAGGCCAAAAGCCTTGGAGTCATCCTTGACTCCCCTCTTTCTGTGACACTCCACTTTTGATCCTTAAGTGGTTCCTTGCAACTTGACCTTCAAAATCCAGAATGAAACCCATCTTACCACTTCTCTCTGCTACCATGGTCCAGCCACCATCATCTCATGGATATTGCAGCAGCCTGCTCGTGGTTAGTCTGTTCTAGACACAGCAGCCAGGGGCATCCTTAAAACCCATAAGATCACATCCCTCACCTGATCCCATCTCACTCAGGTAAAGGTCAAAGTCTTCACTGGGACCCATAAGGGCCTGTAAGAGCCATTTTACCTTCTTCACCTGTCTGATCTTGTGAGAGACCACTCCCCCCTTGCCCACTCTCCTGCATCCTCATTGATCTCCATCTTCCTCAGGCAAGTCTGGCAAGCCCTGCCTCAGGGCCTTTGAACTTGCTGTCCTTTAGATACTGTGCCTCATGTGGTGGACAGAATAATGGTTTCCTTAAAGATGTCCGCATCCTAATCCCCAGGACCTGTGACTGTGTCACCTTACATGGCAAAAGGGACTTTGCAGGTGTGATTAAGGATTTTGAGATGGGGAGATTATTTGGATTATCCAGGTGGGCCCAGCATAATCACAAGGGTCTTTATAAGGAAAAGAGGGAGGGAGGAAAGTCAAAGAGAAGATGTGATAAGGGAGGCGGAGGTTGGAATGATGTGGGTCCATGAGCCGAGGAACGTGGGCAGCCTCTAGAAGCGGCAAAGGCAAGGCATGAGCTCTCCCCTGGAGCCTCCAGAAGAATGCAGCTCCGCCAACACCTGATTTCAGCCCAGTGAGACCCATTTTGGACTCCTGACCTCAAGAAACGTGAAATACTACATTTGTGTTGTTTTAAGCCTCCGAGTTTGCGGTAATTCGCTACAGCAGCAAGAGGAAATGAAAACACCGCACCGCCCTCAGAACATCACTCAGGGAAACCTTCTCTGGCCACCCAATTTGACATTCTAAGCTTTCGGGACTTCCCTGGTGGTCCGGTGGTCCGCTCCCAGTGCAGGGGGCCCGGGTTCGATCCCTGGTCAGGGGACTAGATCCCACATGCGGCAACTAAGAGTTCGCATGCGGCAACTAAAAAAATCCCACATGCCGCAACTAAGACCCGGCACGGCCAAATAAATAAATCTTTAAAAAAATAACTAAATAAAATTCTAAACTTTCCCCCAAACTTCTTACCCCTCACCCTTTATTTTTTCTCCTTAGTATTTACCACCATTTAACATATGTATTTTACTTTATTTATTGTCTTATACCCCAATTGGAATGTTAGCTCTAAGAAGAAAGGAATTTTATTGCTGTTCTTGCTTATAGATGAATCCCCAAGGCTAGAAAATTGCCTGGCACGTAGCAGGTGCTCAGTAAATATTTGCAGCACAGGTGATGGTAGGAGAAGCTGGCCTGCCCTGACAATACAGCTTAGAGAATAAACATTATGTGTGCCCAGGCACTTTACACGTCTGATATCGGTACATCCTCAAAACAACTCCACAAGGTTGTAGCATTAGCACCCACATTTTAAGATGAGGACATGGAGGTGCCTGGAATTGAACTCAGGCAGGCTGACTCCAGGGCCCACTCTCTGGGTCGTGCTGCTCTTTTCTCCCTGGAATTCTCAAGTGGGGAGGGGGTTCTCTGGGAAAGAAGAGCTTGGGCCCAGGTGCTGGGGGCTTTACTAACCAGAGGACTAAATCGTTAATGGTAAAATTATGCTCATTAATGAGGAAGAGACTGCAGGGGGGTGAAGTGTTTGCTTTTTTAATCTTATTGAGGTGAAATTCACATAAAATTAACCATGTTAAAGTATACAATTCAGTGGCATTTAAAACATTTATTAATGTTGTGCAACCACCATCTCCATCTAGTTCCAAACCATTTTTGTCACCCCAAGAGAAAACCCCATGCCCATTAAGCAGTTTCTCCTCATTCCCCTCTCCCCACAGCCCCAGGCAACCACCAATTCACTACCTGTCTCTAGGGAGATTTACGTGTTCTGGATATTTGGTATAAATGGAATCACACAGTACATGACCTTTTACGTCTGACTTTCACTTAGCATGATGCTTCTGAGGTTCATCCGTGTTGTAGCGTGTATCAGCACTTCACTCCTTTTTATAGCTGAATAAAAGGCAACTTGAAGGAAATTTTGGATCCAGACAGTCTCATTTTGAATCTGGATCTCAAGGAGATGTAGCTGTGTGGTGTTAGGCAAGAGAATTCACATCTTTGATGTTCAGAGTCTCCACCAAATAGAGTACAACAACCTTGCAGGGCTATTGTAAAGCTATATATACTGTGTGTATATAAGGTACCTGGAGCATAGCAGGCAGTTTATGTAAATGGCATCAGTGAAAATGATTATTCAATCAGGGACAAGTTTATCATTAAAACATTCTGACCTCATGTCAGCCATGATCTTGCCCCCCAACTCGTTCGCTGGAAGACAAAACGAGTCCTTAGCCCCCCAGTCCTGGGAAACCCAAGTCAACGGGAGGGTTCCAGGGCTGAGCTCAAGTTTGATTTTGTATTTGTAGAGCTCTTTACATTTCTAGTAGATTCTGTCATCAGTTTTTCCCTTCCTTATATGTTCAACAGTCCTTCAAATCATGGAAGTTGAAAGCTCCATGGCAACGAAGGGGAGAGGAACTACCTTTAAAAACTTCTAAGTAAGCACATGACAGGAGTTCATTAGTCATGGGGCAATGCAAGTTGATACCACAGTGTGATACCAGAATGACTAAAATTGAAAAGACTGACCACACCAAATGTTGGGCAGGGTATGGAGTGACTGGAACGCTCATACATCGCTGGTGGAAGTGTAAAATGGTACCAGCACTTTAGAAGACCATTTGGGAGTTCCTTTAAAAAGTGCAATATATATCTACCCTATGACCCAGCATTCCACGCCTAGGTATTTACCCAAGAGAAAAGAAAATATTTGTCCTTGAAAGTCTTGACTAAATTCTAGCTAGAAGGTTCACAGCAGCTTTCCTCACAATAGGCAAAAACTGGACATAGCCCAGATGCTCATCAACAGTAGAGTGGATAAGCTGTAGTGCGTTTATACGATGAAATACTGCACACCATAAAGGACGCATCCTACTCATACACACGATAATATGAATGAATCTCAAAACTGTTATGTTGAGGGAAAGAGGCCAGACATACCCACAAACATACAGATACAATATATACTGTCTGGTTCTATTCATGTAGAATTCTAAAACAGACAAAACTAACCTGTGGAGATAGAGATCAGATCAGTGGTTGTTTCTGGGAGAGGGATTGCCTAGGAAGGGGCATGAGAAAACTTTCTGGGGTGATTGAAATGTTCTGTATCTTGATATGCAATCATCAAAATTGAATGCTTAAGATCTGAGCATTTCACTATGTGTAAATCACACCTTAATAAAAAATTTTCTTGTGGGCCTAGCACTAAGCTGTGTGCTTTGTACACGTTATTTAACTTGTCAGCAATTCCCATAGGTAGATGTTATTGTCTCTGCTTTACAGATGAGAAAATTGAGGCTCAGGAAGTTTAAGTAACTTGCCTCAGAACACACAGCTAGAAAAATGAGATTCGAACACAGGTAGTATGACCCCAAAGCCCATGCCTCCGGGGTCTCCTCTTCTCCCTCTACCCATTCTCTGCCCTATGATTTTACAGATGGGGAAACTGAGTCCCAGAGAGGAGACTTAGCTCTTTGGCATCAGAATCAAACGAGAACCCAAATTTCTGGAACTTCCTTAGTGCGTCACGCATCCTCACTTGGGCAAAGTGGTCAAGTTCACTCCCACTTCTGCCCAGCGGGGGCTTGGGAGCGAAAAGTACAATTTTTAAAGAGTTGAGTATAACATTCATATTGTAAGAGACCCACACTCAGGGCATAGAGATCCTGTGACTTCAAAATGGGAGATCGAGTTCTCCATCTGTCTTTGCACTGCTGGAGTAGTTCCCGTGGTTTTCTGTGAGTGGTGGAAGCTCACCATTCACTCTCCCTGCAGTTAAACCTTGCTCCCCCCTAGGTCCCCTTACCAGACTCACCTGCTACCTCCCTCCATGTCTTCTTGGGTTGCAAGATGTCCAAACTCTCCAACACATGCAGCAAGCTCCCCTCTGCTTAACTTAAGAGCAGCAAGCGTGAGTTTCTCATCTTCCCCTTGACAGTCAGGGTTCTGGAATGGATTAGCACCAAGAACAACAAAAACAGCCAATCTGATTTGGTTTTAACCCACAACCAATCAGTCAACCCTAAGAGCGGCTGTTGTCAGGTTCAGTCCATCACGCTGTTTATGAAGCAGCGTTGTCCTTGGTGTTCATTAAGGATACCACCTTGCATTTTGGGAGAATTTGGCTCAAACCGTGATAGTTTGCTCCCCCAAAAACTTGAATCTCTGGGAGGAAAAATATATATGTCCCAGCTTGGTTTCTGTCCACTAAAGAGAAACTTCATCTTGAAATTTCTTTGTCTCCTCTTTAAAAGTTGCAGAATGTATTTCATGGTCTGCCTTTTCTCTGGAGCTGGCAAATGGTGCCGTGAATGAATCACCCTGCTTCTTGGGAATGTTTTGCTCCAAGAGCTCAAGGGGGTACAACAAGATGATAAATAGCCTCTTAAGTGATCCCTCCTCCCCCCACCGTGGCGCCTGGGGCCTGTGAGTTCATAGAACTGGACCGTGGCTGAGCTTTCAGAGACTGCTGCGTCCAGCCTGGTTTTGCAGATGAGGAAACCTAAGCTTTAGCATTTCCGGGAGGGGAGCCGCGGAACAGGGCCAAGGCCATCTGAGTGTGATTCATCCGCTCTGATCGCCAGCCCATGGATTGTGCCTTCATTGCTCTGAGCTTCAGCTTCCTCCTCTGGAAAATGAGGACGGGAAGCCAGATGTCCCTTTTGGTTTCCTATCATTCAGGGGCACTGTGCATCTACACAGCCACTTGGTAGAGATGCTTAACCTGAAATGTAGTTCTCTGCCCGGGAGCCAGAGAAGGATCAAGGCCTGTCCAACAATCAGTTCAGTTCAGTTCAGATGAGATCCATTCAACAAACACACCCACACCTTCTCTCTGTCCAGACCCTGAGCTGGGCACTGGGGACACCATGATGGATCAGATGTGGCCTCTGCCTTCAATCTGTGGGGCCAGATGGACACACAGACAATCCGATAGACTGTGGCAAACCTGGTGATGTTATGCCTGAGGGGCTTTGGGGATGGAGGAGAGTCAAGGAAGGCTTCCAGGGGGAGGTGACAATGCCAGAGGATTAACATCTGGTGGCACTGATGAAGGAGGAGATGACCAACGGAATGAGGCATTAGGCAAGCCCCTTCCCCACTGTGGGCCTAAGTCTCCCCAGAGCACACTTGCGGGGGATGGCTAACTCAGCTGAGGGTCGTGGTCACCCCACTCTGGACTTCTGAGGTGGGGAAAGTGTTGATGTTAGTTTCTGAGCGTGGAGGGCACCTGGTCCAGCAGCCAGGAGAGAATTCTTGTTCTGGCATTTGAGGCCTTGGCCCTCCTGGTCTCCTACAGGCCCACAGCCCCCGGGGAGCATCAGGGCACCACGCCCTACAGACCTCTCGGCTCTGACCAAGTCCCGGTTTGTGTGGGAATGGCCGGGGTTGAGAGAGGTGAAAGTGAGTCACTCTTGCCTCCCCTGACCCCATGCCCTGTCCTCAGTCCACTGGAGAATTGCTGCAGGCGGGAGAGAGCTCTCCGTGCTAACACAGGACTGAGGCACACCGCTGGCTGGACGATATCAAAAAGGAAGGTATTCTGAGGTCTCCATCTCTCTGGCAAATGGCTGGAGTCCCTGAACCCAGATGACCAGGGCAGCATCCCAGGACCCTCAGATCCCTGTTAGCTGCTCCCGTCTCTCTCTGC
This sequence comes from Balaenoptera musculus, assembly GCF_009873245.2. NCBI lineage: Eukaryota > Metazoa > Chordata > Mammalia > Artiodactyla > Balaenopteridae > Balaenoptera > Balaenoptera musculus. The sequence continues at coordinate 22,326,479 of NC_045799.1, read as the reverse complement.
CCTTCCCAGCCAGGCTTAGGTGCTGGAAAGTGTGGGGACACTTGCTCTGTCCACCTCCTCCCCTCCCATTCCTTCCTGACCTCTTGTGATCCTGCCATCCCCCACCCAACTCCTCGGCCACCGTGCTGCCCAGGGGCAGCCCTAGCCGCTCTGTGGCTCAATACCCTGGAGACTTTTTGTTGTCCCTGCCTTCTCTTATGTGACCCCTGGTGACATCAGGCTGACCCAGGAGAACCCCCTTCCAGGAAGCCCAGAGCTCCCTTCGGAGACCTCCTCCTGCAGTCTTTTAGATGTGAGCACTCCTTGGGGCTCTGCCTGGCTTTCTTCTCATCCTATATACAACATCCTACTCCAAGCCTCAGTTTCCTCATCAGTGAAATGGGCATAATAATGGCACCTATTCTGAGGGGTTGATGAAGGGATTAAATGTGTCTGATGCAGACTGTGTTCAATAAGTATTGGCTGAAGTATTAATTTTTTCAACATTACCATGGATACCTAAAAGGTTTCTCCAACATAATTCAGCCAAAACTGAACTCGTGACTTTTTGCCCTCAGCGGGCTCCTACCCATCTCAGCAAATCGCAGCTCCCTCCACTCAAACCAAAAGCCTGGGAATTAATCTCGATTCCACCCTCTGTGTGCGCCCACGCTCCCGATCCAAGCAAGGACGGTGGGTGCTTCCTTCAAATGCACTTGAATCCTGCTCTCCCCGCCACCTCCCCTGCCCAGGCTAAGCCTCCTTCACCCGCTCCTGGAGGTGTCCCAGCCTCCTTGCTGACCTCCCTGCTTCTACCTGACCCCCTTTAATCCCTCTCCAGGCAGCTGCCAGAGGGATATTTCAAAAACATACATCAAATCTTGTCGCCCCTCTTGCTTAACATCTACAGGCTTCCCAGTGCATTTAAGTAAAGTTCAAGGCTCTCACCACAGCCCAGGAGGGTCCAGGCCCTGCTCCAGGCTCCAGCTTCACCTCCCACTATTCTCTCCCGCCACTGCCCCCACCACACCACTGTTCTACCCAGACAAGCCCGTTCTCACCTCAGGGCCTTTGCCTGAAAACTCTTCCCCCCAGATTCTTGTATGGCCACTCTTTTTATCCTTCAAACTTCAGCTAAAATTCTTCTCCTCCGAGAAGCCCTCCCTGACCTCCTGTCCTCAGTGGTCCCCACTCTTCCCCATCACATCCCGGGCTTCCTCCCATCCTAGCAGGTAGCACTGTCTGCCTTTCTGAATCAACAGGTTTGTTCTCTGGTTTATCCACCCACCACCCCTCACACCAACCTGTGAACTTCACAAAGGTGGGAGCTGTGTGTATTTTATCAGCCAGTGTGTACCCACAAGATGGTAAATATTTCATCAACTCCCAAGACCTTAACCAGGTCTCCACCCCTGGGCTCTGTGACCTTGGGGAAGTTTCTCACCCTCTCTGGGCCTTGAGTTTCCTGTGCCTGGCAGGTAGAGGGGCCTGGCTGGTGATGGACTCCTCCCCCTCGCCCTGGCCTGGCCCAAGGTGCAGGCGGGAGGGAGGCTGGCCCTGTCACCTGCTGCAGACAGCGCTCCACAGTGTTTGCTGAGTTGAACTGAATCAAATGGCCCTGCACCAAGGTCCTGGAAACACAGATGCCAGAACCTCCAGGAATGAGAAGACGGCAGAGGAGCTAGCTCAAGGCCCAGGGAGCTCGTTTACCTATTGGATGATTAAATATGTTTAATTATTGGGAGGTGGCTGTGGTGGAAGTCGAGGATAGACCACAAATCGCAAGAGGCGGCAACAGGCCTGGTTCAAATTGGGGTTGGGGGGAGGTGACTTCCCCAGATCCAACCATCTGGATGGGAGAAGTCTCAGCCAGGGACCATGGTCCCAGAGGGCGCTGAGGCCTGGACCAGCACAGGGGCTGGCTTCCTTCCTGGCTCCTGCTAGGATCCCAAACCCCCTGAGTCCCTCCCTGAGCCAGCAGGGGTGTGGGAAGAAGGTGAGGCCAGACACAGGCTGCGTCCTGGGGCAGGCTGGCTGGCTCAGTTCTTGTTCTGGAAGACTGAGTGAATGTGCTAGCCTCAGGCAGGGGCTGGGACAGGCCTTGCACTGTTCTAGTGGACCTGGGGAATCCAGGCCTGAGATTCCTGTCCCAACAAGCATGGGGCCTATTCAGCGTCAAGCCCTGGTGGGGGCAGTGCTGTGGCACAAGGATGACCCAGGTCCAAACTATACCACCTTGAAGTTCTTGGCCTGCGACGGGGGAAATGGATGGGTAAAATTGACATTCCTTGTGAGAAGTGCAGAGGGGGTCCATGAAGCTTTGACCCAGACTGGGCGGGGAGGGGGGCGGGGGGGGGGGGGCAGGGGAGGGGCCAAAGAACGTACAGGATTAACCAGGGAGGAGAGGTGGGGAGAGGTACATCCCAAGTGGAGCAAAGAGCAAAGGTGAGACAGTGCTGCTGGTGGGGAGTGACCGGGAATTCAGCCCTGGGGGAAGATGCAGACAGCAGTGGAGAGGCTGTCCCGCCCTCTGTGGCCTTCTTTATGGGCTTTGGCCTGAGGCCACAGGGGAGCCCCTGAAGGACCAGAGCTGTGTCCTGGAAAGAGGAACATGAAGGCTGTTAGCGGATGAGTCAGGGATGGGGAGACCAGAGGCCGGGAGATCAGGAGGAGGCCAGGCTGGTGTCTGGACGCACCAGGCCCCAGCTGAGCATGGCGGAGGGACCCACGGAGGGGGCGGTTAAGGAGGGAGTGGTAGAGGCAGTCGGTCTTGGGTGTGTGGGTATCTGGGGAGGCTGAGGGTGCTGCGTTTCTGAGAAGGTGGAAGAGCTATTCCTAAGCTGGGGACCCAGGATGGGGGCCGGCCTCAGGGAACAGAGGGCGTGCTCTGCTTAGGGTAAGTAGAGTATCCAGGATGCCAGAATGGGGGTTGGGAGAGTGTCCTGGGGAAAGGTCTGGAGGATGACGGACAGATGGACCCAGAGCTCTAGAGAGAGGCCAGGCCGTGGGAGGGGGACTGGGGTGAGGCTGGGTGGGTGGTCCCTTCTCAGATCGTCTCCCTCTGGCTCTCTGGGGGCAGGGAGCAGGCTTGGTTATGGAATGTGAGGGAGTCAACAGCCCTGCGGGCATCCCGAAGCCAAAGAGGGTCAGGAGTGGGGGACAAAGGCCCCGTAGGATGGGCATTTGTGGGAGGCATGTTGAAACTCATTTGAGGTCCTGGAGGAATGGAGCTCCCATTGCCTCTGGCAGTGACCTGGATAAGCCTCCTTTATTGGCCTCTCTCCTTCCCTGTCTCTTCCTGACCCCTCACTGCAGCTTCTGGGATCACTTCCCTAATGAGTACTGGTCTCAGGCTCTACTTTGGGAGAACCCGACTAAGATAAAGTCGAGCAGGAGCCACCAGACTGTGGGCTCCTCCTGGGCTACTATTGGCTGTGTCTTTGGCCCCAAACCCAGACCCCGGGCAGAGGACCCCCCCTCCTCATTACCTGCCTCTGCCCCATCCTGGAAGAGTGTGCAGACGTAAACAGGGTGAGCCAAGGTTGAGGGAAAGGGGAAGAGCAGAGCCCCAGGATGTCATGGAAGAGAAGTGGGCACTTCCCCTGGGAGTCTCTCTCTTTCTCATCAGGCAGGGCCAGGATCCCAGGCAGAGGCACCTGGGGCAGGGGGTGGGGTGAGAGTTGGTGGCCAAGTGCATGGCCAGCTCACCCTCGTGGACTTTGGCCCCCCAGGAGCCCTGAGCTGTGGAGTCTATGACCAGGCCTTGCATTGGGCCTCCAGAGCAGTTAGGGAGCAGATCAGAGTCACAAATAATCTCTATCCCTTTCTATTGCCCCTGTATCATGACCTTATTTTCAAAAACTTAAAAAATAAAGACAAGCACAAAAGAAAAAACTATTAAGCTCATCTGTGGGTCTCCCCCTCCCCCCATCCCCGTGACAACTGCTAGAAACATGGTAGTGTTTATTCCTTTTGTTTTCCCTACTCCCACATTTTTTTAAAAACAGAAATGGGATTACATTGTTAATACTATAACATTTAAATTTACTAGTATAGTATGAACTCTTTCCAGGGCAAAACATATAGATGTACATTGTTAATTTTAAGACTGTCACAGTTTTCCGCTTTTCTAATGGAACCTTAGGTTGGCTACACCAGAAATAATAATAATAATAATAACAACAACAATATCCATTTACTGAGCGTCTAGCATGTGTGTGTCACGCTAATCACTGAACAACCAAAGGAGATGTGTACAGTTATCCCCAGTTTACAAATAGACCAGTGAGGGTGAGAGGGGTCAAGTGCCTTGCCAAAGGCCACAGAGCTATCCAGGCAGGATTCAAAGCCCTGTCTCCATAGTTGCTCTTAACCATGATGTTTGGCCACCTGGTAAGTCCCCTCTCCCGGGCCCCCATGTTCGTTTCCACCCAGATATTCTGATGAATTGAAGTCCTGTGTATGCTTTTACCTGTTCCACTTAGAGGGAAGCTTTGTATTGGAGTTGGCAGCGTGGGTGGGGGCGATCCTTTCCATCTCTCCTGCCTGTCCCTTAAGGCTCCCTGGACATGACATTGAACCTCTTCCCTCAGCAGCTATGTAAACAACGCTGGCCAGAGAGGGGAAGGGACTTGCCCAAGACCATACAGTGTAGAGGCTGCACCAGACTTCCGATTCCCCACCCAGGGGGTGGACAAAGCATGCAGGATGCACAGGACATAGAGGGTAGAGGCCCCAGCTCCAAAGGACAGGGTCCGTTTCAGTCTTGCTCACTGCTACATCCGTCCCCGACCCTGGCACAGGGGCTGGCATGCAGGAGGCATGAATGAGTAGAGAGGATACAAGGACCAAGAGGGGTCTCTGCGGAAGGTTTCCAGGAGGAGTGGCGGATGGGCCGAGGAGGGCAAGCGGGGTTTGCACAAGCTGAGGGGAGATGGTGGGCGATACTGCAAGGGCAGATGTATGGAGCGGGGAAGGAGAAAGTGTACGTTGGAGGGCAGGAATGGGACACGAGACCAAGTGTCTATGAGTCTTTGAGAGACCAGAGCAGACCCCAGGAGGCTCCAGGCCCAGCATCTGGGGCAGTCCCCCAACCAGCACGGAGCCCTGCCCGGGGTAATTCCTGAACAGGAACAGAAGGAGGAAGTTGTATAAGCGACACTCAGCTGGTGAGTGGGAGGCAGGGCTGGGTTTCATTTCCAGACAGTCCCGGAGTTTTTCAGCTCCGGTGGCCGCCCCCGCCCTTGCCCATCCCCTGCTGCCTCTGTCCTTGACTCAGGCAATGGTGAACCCCAAAGCCCACTGAGGCTGGGAAGGAGGCATCAAGGCTAAGAAATGGGGAAGTCCCCTGGAGTGAGAATGCCCTGGGAGAGTGGCCTGATGCTTCTCCTTCTCTGCCAGACCAGCTGGTGAACTCTGGAGGCCGGGGCTGCAGCTTCCACATCCTCTCTGCCTGGCAAACGCCTTTCCATCCTTCAAGACCCAACCCAAATGTCCTTCATCTAGGAAGCCCCCCAAGAAATCCCCACCAAAGCAGATTGACAAATCGCTCCCTCTCTGAGCTCTCCAGCACTCAGACTGCCCTTAAAAATAAAAAAAAAGAATCATTGTTTATTGAGTGCTTCCAGTGCCCAAGGCGCTGTGCTGGGTGCCTCACAGCCCTGACACCTTATTGGATTCTCTCAGCATCACTGAGAGAAGGTTCCATCACCAGCTCCTTTTCATCCAGCGGCACAGTGAGGCTTAGCAAGATCACATGGGCTGCAGATGGTGGGGCTGAATCTTCTGGACATGGAAGTTCATGGCTCTCTGGCTCTCCTGCTCAGGGTGTTTCAGCATCTGTTTCCCCTTCTGGTTTGAGAGCCCCCAGTGGGCAGGGTCTGTGTCCCTGGACACCTGGCTCAGGGGAGGTACTGACCCATGGACAAATCTTTGAACCTCTCAACCTGCCTTCATCATGATGAGGACCTAGACTGGTGTCTTGTATACAGCAGGCATTTGATAAATACTTGTGACATTGAGAACCCTTGATCCTAGTTCAGGCTGTCATAAACTTGCATATGACCTTGGGCGAATCTCTTCATTCCCCAGTCCTCAGTTTCCCAAGCTTTAAAAGGAAATGTTTAGGGACTTTCCTGGTGGCCCAGTGGTTAAGAATCAGCTTTCCAATGCAGGGGACGCGGGTTCAATCCCTGGTCGGGGAACTAAGATCCCACATGCCGTGGGGCAACTAAGCCCACGCGCCACAACTACTGAGCCCTCGCACCTCAAATAGAGAGCCAGCGTGCTGCAAACTATAGAGCCCATTCACTCTGGAGCGCTCATGCCACAACTAGAGAAGAAAAAATCCGCATGCCACAAGTAGAGAGAATCCTGAGCACCACAACTAGAGAGAAGCCCACACACCACAACAAAAGATCCCGCATGCTGCAACTAAGACCCAACGCAGCCAAAAATAAAATAAAATAAATCAATTCATTAATTTTTAGAAAAAGGAAATGTTTAGCAACAGTTCTGTTGGCTTCCTGTCTGTCCTAAAATTCTGTCCTTTGCTCTAGAACATGATATGGCATATACCCCCCAACCAATTTCCCCTATAACTAACATCTTACATCAATATGTAAGACTGTATTATTACTAACTATCGATGTATTATTATTAACTAATGTCCATACTCTATTCAGAGTTCCTTAGTTTTCCCCTAATGTCTTTCTTCTGTTCCAGGATCCCACCCAGGATGCCACATTACATTTAATCATCATGTATCCTTAGGCTTCTCTTGGTTATGACAATTTCTCAGACTTTCCTTGTTTTCGATGACCTTGACAGTTTTGAGGAGAACTGGTCAGCTATTCTGTAGAGTTATCTTTCTACTGGAATGTGTCTGATGTTTTTCTCGTGATTACACTGGGATTATGGGTTCTGGGGAGGAAAACAACAGAGGTGAAGTGCTATGCTCACCACATCATATCAAGGGTACATATTATCACAGTGACTTATCCCTGTTGATGTCGACCTTGACCACCTGGTGGAGGCAGTGTTTGTCAGGTCTCTCCAAGGTAAAGTTACCCCTCCACCCACCCATGCTGTCCTCTTGGGAAGGAAGAAAGTCGCTGTGAGCAGCCCACACCCAAGGAGCTGGGAGTTATGCACCCCTCCTTGAGAATGGAGTATAGTATTAGCATTTTTTCTTCTTTAGTATCTACTTTTCAAGCACTCCCACAAAACATTGCTACATTCCATCTTCCCAACAGGCCTGGGAAATGTGGGAGATAGAGACATTCCATGAGGTGGAAGCAGAGGCTCAGGGCGGGAGGGATCAGAGGTTGGGTCAGACTCTGTGGGTCTTGCCTCTCCCTGTTGGATGTGAAAGACGTCCAAGGTCTGGGCAGGACAGGACTGCAGAGCCTGAGCTCCAGACTCAGGAAGGCTTGAAATTGAGGTCCTGCCCTCCCTTGCCGTGGCACATAGTCTTGCTGAGCCTCAGTTTTCTCCATCTGTACAATGGGGATAACAATAGCTCCTACATTGCAGTGCTGTGAAGAACAAACACCTTGCTACACATGGACCCCAGAACAGGGCCCTGCCCAGGAAGCTCCGCACACGGTGACTGTGGGCTGTTGCGACGATGATTATTTTTACAAGCATGCTTTGAAGACCTCCTGTTGCAGACTTGTCTCCTCTCTGCTCAGCAGGTTTCTAACCCCCTCTGATCTGTAGGGTCACAGCTCTGGCTGCAGATTTCCGCCCTGCCCTCTGCCCTCCTGCCAGGCCTGGCAGATCAAGGGCTCTGGCTCCTTTTATCCTTTCTCACAAACATTCTGAGGTATGGCGGAAGGAGGCCTGGGCTGGAGGGGGGCTGGCTCTGCTTGCCGGTGACTCTCTGTGTGACCTTGGGAGAGTGTCGGTCCCTCTCTGGGCCTCTACTGTGGCCTGAGGGGAGTGATGTGATGAATGGCTGAGTTTCTTGGGGGGGCAGCCAGGTGTCTCCCCCATTTTCACGTGGACAGGGCTTTTCCTCCTGTGACACCCCCCTGTTTTGTCTCCAGACTCCCAGCTGAGAAAAATGTTTGAACAGCACGTTTCCCATCTGTAAATTGGCCGTACAGGGGGCTTCCCTGGTGGCGCGGTTGTTGGGAGTCTGCCTGCTAATGCAGTGGACACGGGTTCGAGCCCTGGTCTGGGAGGATCCCACATGCCGTGGAGCAACTGGGCCCGTGAACCACAACTGCTGAGCCTGCGCGTCTGGAGCCTGTGCTCCGCAACAAGAGAGGCCGCGATGGTGAGGCCCGCGCACCGCGATGAGGAGTGGCCCCCACTTGCCGCAGCTAGAGAAAGCCCTCGCACAGAAACGAAGACCCAACATAGCAATCAATCGATCAATCAATAAATCTTTAAAAAAAAAAAAAAATTGGCCGTACAGCCCCAGAAGGTGAGTGTGTGTGGCGGCACTCAGAGGTCAACACTGTCATTTGTTTGTCATCACTTGGGCTCCACCTGCTCAGGTGCCCACTGTCTCCATCCTTTCCCTGGAGGTGGAAGGATGCTGGAGGAACCTGCTGGCGGCTGAGCACCCCTGCCAGAGGCCGGCCTCTGAGGAAGCACATGCTCATTTGCTCCCAGCTCCTTTCGACTCTCATGGGGCTGGGCATGCTTCCCTAGTGTCCTGTGTCTTAGGCCTTCGGGCCAGTTTGGCCTCGCTCCTTGGATCATAGGTAGGTGCCCATGCACACACACCGATGTAAGCCGGGGGCTTCACCTCTGCTGGTCCTCAGCTGTGGTTGCCATCAGCCCAGAGGCCTCCAGACTGCCCCTCCCTGCCCCTCAATCTGCCCCCAACTCAGTGACAGCACCTCTCCCCAGGCCCTTCTCTGTTCTCAACCCTCCATGGCTCCCCACTGCCTCCAGGACAGAAGCCAAGCCTGGCATTCAAGGATCTTCAGAGCTCCCCCCAGCCTCCCTTCCCGCCCCCCTTCCCTCACCCCAGCCCGCCCATCACGTTGTGCCCAGTTAGTACTTCCTGGTCGTGGTTCCAAACATAGCAGTGTTTTTGGCCTCTGTGTCTTTGCTCATGCTGTTCCCCCACCCAGAACACCTTCTCTTTTGTCCCATTTTCACCTGTAACTGCTTCATCCGGCTTCTATACTCTCCATAGATGACCTCCTTCTTTCACCAGCCCCCCTACGCCAACACACGTGCTGAGTTAGAACCCCTTCCTCCGGGCCCCACCAGCCCCTGATGCTTGTGCCTAGCACACTGTCACTCTTCCCTGCTCCTCCAGGCTGTGAGCAACTCCAAGGCAGACACCAGATCTGGTTTGTTCACTGCTGTATCCCTAGCATATAGCACAGACCCTAGCACATAGTAGATGCTCAGTAAATATTGACTGACCAGAGGAAGGAAGAGTAAGCCTTAGCCAGGGGCTGCTGGGTGGAGAGCATTCCAGGCAGGGGGACCAGTGCAGAGGCCTCAGGGCGGAATAAGCTTCTGTGATGGAGTGACAGCAGGGAAGCAGGCTTGACTAGGAGGGAAGGGGACCAGGGCTCGCAAGCGAAGCCTGAGCAGTTGGCAAGGGCCAGATCAGGCTGATGCACTGAGGCACTGAGGCACTGGGCATCTCTGTGTAAACTGTAAAGTGCAGTGCCATGAGAGGTGCCAAGCCCTTTCCACAGCCTCAAGCCAGAGCCTGCCCACTTTTCCACCTTATCCTGTAGCCCTGAGCCCAGTTCTTCAAATAGACAACTCACAGCAAACCATCTGGGGAATGACAGGGCTGGTCTGGAATTTCCCACCGAGTGCCTGTGATGGGTCAGCTTTCCAGTTGCTTTCCAAGGATGAGCTAGGCTCAGGGTGGGTGGGAGCCAGAGCCACCAGGGCCTTGGGTGAGGCGCAGGCGGTGCCCCTGATCCCGTGGCATGGGAAAGCTCTCGCCACAGGTTTGCTGCCAGTTGTGGCGGGCCAGGCCTCAACCCCCATGCTCCATCCTGCCCTCAGTTGTGGCTTTGACCCAGGTGGGGGGAAGGAGGGGAGAGGAGGTTTCCAGAGACAGAGAACTGTATACAGCTGGTGCTCACCGTCTCCACAATGTTGACATCAATAACATCTGTCATCTGCTGGGTGTTTTGGGTTGGGAAATTATCCCTCCTGGCGTTCCAGGCCCGGCTCAATCTGTGTATACCATCGGTGGTCAATAAGTGTTTGCTGTCCATTAATGATGATGAATGATTTACAGGTATTAAGCAATGAGTTTCTGTTTTACTATCTTTTAAGCAAAATAATGCACCAAGAGTCACTTACTGATCCACCAGGCCAGACTGTCAACTCTTGCATCTGCATAATCCTGGAAGGTGGTAGGATCGTTGCTCCCACTTTACTGATGAGTAATTGAGGCTCAGAGAGGGTAGGGTCACAGAGTCGATGAATGGAAGAGTTGGAACTCTTGTATGTGGATCCCTAGGCCAAGTGCTCTCTCTGGCCAACTGGGCAGTGCCTGCCCTGTGCCAGGCACGGGCCAGGCCATAGTCCCTGCCCTCTGGGTGGGGACAGATGCACCCTGAATTTCTTGGGGTGTGTCTCCATCAGAGGTTTGTCAGGAAGCATGTCCTGGAGGAGGTGGCACTTACTTAGGTCCCTGATGGACAGGGAGGGCTGGGCAGCTAGAGATGTGGGGTAAGCATTCCTGGTAGGGGTTTACAGCCTGAGTGAAGGCCCAGAGGGGTGGTTGAAAATAACGAACTCTTCCAACGCTCAATCATGAAACCACTGTGCTGGCCACATCCTCCTGAACGACCTCCTGAGAACCTCAGCTGCTGAGCCGAGCCAGTGGCGGCTCCAGGTGGAAGGCTGCATCTGTGCTCATAGAGCCAAGATGTGTCCCAGCTGCCCCCACTCCTCCAAGAGAGCGGGTAGGGTATGAAAAAGGCTCAGACGTACTGGGCGTACATTGCTTCATTTCATCCTCACGTGAGCCTTCTGAGAGGAGCACTGTCTTTAGCCCATTTTGCAGGTTGGCATAGTAAGGCTCAGAGAAATGGCCTGCTCAAGGTCACATATCCACAAAGGGGCAGAGATGGGACTTGAACCCAGGTCTGCGGGTCCCAAGTCTGTGCTTTTAAGCCCTCTGTCATCCCAGCTCTAGAAGAAGCTCAGAACTTTTAGTTGAACTCCTGGGGATGAATCTAGTGATATGCCAGTAAATATTTAACAACTAGCTTTCTGGAAGGAAAAAAGCCTTGATTTGTAGTGTTTGCTGATTTCCAAGGTGTTAATACTTCCACCATGGCTGATGTCAAGGTACCAACATGACATCATTGAACTTGGAGTTGGGAAGAGATGAACACAATCTGTCGGAAGAGCCAGCTCCAGCACACCACTGGATGAACATCCCACCTCTAGCCCAGGCCTCCAGTAAAGGCCTTCAGGCCTGTCTGAGGAGTGAATGAGGGCTGAGAAACCTGCTCCTCCAGCTAGGGGAAGCTGCAGTTAATCTTTAAGCCAGCCTTGCAAATATGTGCAGCCATTTCACCAGCCCAGGCTGGCTTCTGGTGCTGGCTCTGCTGCTGACTTGCTGTGGGGCTTCAAGCAGCCCTTTCCCCCTCTGGCCTCAGTTTACCAACCATAAGAGCTACGCTTCGTTGAGCACAACCTCAGTCACCCTCACCCTTGTCAGTTTTAACTTTCCCAGGAGCCCTCTGTGGCCATGTTCACTCCTGTATCATAGGTGAGGGGACCTGGGCTGGGGAAGTTGATGGACTTGTACAGGTTACAGTGGGTAGGCAACTAGTCTAGATTTGAACTCAGATCAGTCTGGCTTAAGGCCTTGCTCATTCCTGGTCTCCTGGATACTATATTGTACCCTGAGGTCTTTGCCTCCCATACTCTAGGGTTCCCCTCCCAGCTCCTTTCCGGAGAAGCCCAGGCTGGTACCATTTGGCCCGGCTGGGCCTTACTTTCCCATCTGTGAAATGGAAGAACTTTCAGAGAAGGAAAGTAGAGGCAGATGGTGGCATTTAAAGCTGGATTCAGGCTCACCTTCCCCTGTGCAGTAATTCCAGGAGGACATGTGAAGAGCCAAGGGTGGGGCACCCACCCCCAATAGGGCAGTCCTGAAGCCTGGGTCGGGAGATGGTGGGAGTGGGGGGAGGGATCAGATAGTGGTGCCTGGAGGTTTTGTGGCTAAACCAGCATTTCCTCAATGTCCCCTCCTTTCTCTGCTGCACTCCCTGCCTCCTGTGTCCAGATGTACTCAGCCTCTTTATCTACTTGGAAGTGTAATTTCCACTAAATACCTGCTTCAGCCCCCTCCTAAGCAGGAGTATCTGGAACTTGCTGACTTCGGATGGGCTGCCTTAGTTACTTTTCTTTTTTCTGATGCACATTAAAATGAATGCATATCTATTTAGATAAATGTTGCTCCTTACCACGCCGTCCTTCCTGCTTCAGTCCCCACTTTGGGAAACTCAGGTCAAGGCCAGGGTCCAAGGCCTGGTTCTTGTCAGGTGACTCCCTTCTCTGTGCCTCAGTTTCTTCATCTGTAAAATGGGGATAATCGATGGCCCGCCCAGCCCAGTTGGTTGGTAGGAATAGATCCTAAAATTGACCTGAACCGCTTAGCCTGGCCCCTGGCAAGAAGTGAGCGCTCCATCAGTGCTGCTGTTGATTATTACTAATAATTTCGGGAGAGGTAGATTTGGGGTAAATAGGGTGGGTGGGCTGTGGGGGAGTTAGGGAGGGCATTTTGGCTTGAGGGCTGATGGGTGCCCCAAGGGTAGGGAGCGCTCTCAGGGCGGGGTGGGGGCGGGGCTTCTGTGCCCGGTGCCTCCGCCCCCCATTCCCCGGCCCGCCGGGACCCTTGGCGTGGGGAGGCCGCGCACGGGTCTCTACCAGGTCACCGGCGGGGAACTGTCCCGGCGCGCTTCCTCCTTCCTCCTCCTCCCGGCGGCTTGCCGGGCCCCTCCTCCCTGATCGCGCGCTCCCTCCCTCCTCTTCCCCTCCCCAGGCCGCCGCCGCCTCCTCCTCCTCCTCCCTTTCTCTCTCGATCTGTCTCTCCCGGCCCGGAATCCATTCCGGCCTGGGAGCCGGAGCGGCCAGGCCGCCGTGTGCCCGAAGCCCTGGCAATCCGGCGGTCGGTCCTCCGGTGCGTCTGTCTGCCGGTGCGTCCGCCTGCCCGCCGGCCCAGGTGAGCGCCCCCCGGCCCTCCGCCGGCCCCCAGTCCCGGCCCGCGTGAGGGAGCCCCCGCCCGGGGACCACCCTGGCGTCGGATCGCCAGGCCGCGGGGGCTCCTGGGCCCCCCTCCAACCCCCACACCCCCGGGCCGAGCAGCGATCCCGGAGCGCAGGGCGGGCGCACCGGGACTTGTCTGGCGCGGCCTTTTGTTGTGATGCCGCGGGGGGAGGGGGCTGGGTGGGGGGGCTTAGGGGTCCAGTCCGCGCGGGGACCCCCTCCGGCTCACCGTCCCTCTACGGGCCCCCTGAGAGCAAGCAGCGAGCCGGGCCTGAGACCCCGGGCCAGGTCTAGGCCAAATCTGAAATCTGAGCCAGTCGGCGCCGCCTCTGGCCGCGGCTGCCCGGCCTGGCGCCCCCAGCCCTGGATGGGAGGTGGAGAGGGGGCGGGCAGGGTGGGCCTGGGGGCGCCGGGTTGGGGGTGCCGGGCCGGGGCACCAGGATCTCCCTGTCCTCGTGGGGCCTCGGGTAGGGCCTGGTGCTGCCGGCCTGGAAGGGACTGGCCAAATTGTGCTTGGTCCCTGCTGCCCACAGCCCCCAGCCTCGCCTCTGGACAGGCCCAGCCGCCTGTCTGCTCAGAAGTTGGCAAAAGTTTTGGGATTTCGCCACCAGGCTGGGTCCATTTGTCCGTCTGGGCTGGGGTTGGTGGTGGGTTTGAGTCCCGACAGGGGCCACCACTTACTTGCCCTGCTGTGTGTCCTCAAAGAACTGCCTGCCCTCTCTGAGCTAGGGGTCCTCATCAGGCCCCGCTGTGGGCCTGGCTGGGCTTACTGGGCTGGTGGAAGGATGGGCTGACAGAAGGGTTTCACCTGTGGGGTAGCAGTTCAGCCTCTGGGGCCTTCAGGCAGACTTGAGCGTGGACGGAGCCCTTGCGTGGCCCTGGGTGAAGTTTTCCGGGCTTCAGGGACTCTGTCCAATTGGGACAGTGCTCTCTGGGTCACCTGGGGTGAGTCCAGGCCCAGCCATAGTGCAGCTGAGACCAGACGATTTCAAGAATGGGCCAGACTGGTCCTGTTGCTGACCCTCATCTTGGCCTCCTGGCTGGGGAGACAAGACCTAGGCTTCTCGTCTCACTGGGTGACCTGGGCCAAGGGACCACCCCTCTGAGTCCACATGTGTGCAGTGGGGATCCTCAGGGGAAGACTGTAGGCACTTCTGCAGGGAGGGGCTTAGCATGTGGTAGGTGTTCAATAAATGAGCACTTCACTGGATGAATTGCCTAAAAAAGATGGGTGGGAGGTGAGGTGGCTGGTCCTAGTGGGGTGGATTGGTGCCCCAAAAGCCACCTCCTAACCCCTTGAGAAAGAAACAGCCCCGGCACAGTCTTGCCACCCAGCAGCTGTGTGACCTGAGACAACTCACTACTCCCTCTGGCCTCATTTTTGTTAAGTATAAAATGGGCCCATGATAATGATAGCTGCTAACATCTACTGAGCACCTCCTATGAGGTAGGGACTCTTGTGTGTCTCCATTTTGCTGGTGAAGAAACTGAGGCTCAGAGAGGGGAAGTGACTTGACCAAGCCACACAGTTTGAAGCTGCAATGAGAGCCTAGACCTCAGAGTCCCTGGTCTGGCTGCCCTTGCACCCTTCCAGTGATGGGGGAACTGGGGTTTCCCAGTATGGGACCAGGCACGAGACAGTGTTGGAAAAGACTCTACTGATGAGTGAGTGATTGGGTGGAAGCCACGAGGCCCTTTTGGTGATGTGGTGATGTGGTCTTTCCACCCAGGGAAATGATTTACAGTGTGTCACCTCTTTCAGCTGACTGCCTGCCTAGGCCCTCCTGTGTGGCCCCTGGGCCTTTGCTCCTGAAGGTGTCCCCGCTGGGAGTGCCCTTTCCTCTAAGAGCTGCTGGTCTGCTCTTGCTCTTTAAGGCTTAGCTTAAGGCCCACCTCTCCCAGGAAGGCCCCCCAGCTCTCTCCTCTTCTCCCCTAGCTCCTTCCCAGAGCATGAAGTATCCCCAGCTCATAGCTAGTTCCTGCTTTGGCTTCTTCCCTGATTGTGACCGGGGGTTGGTGGGGTGGGGAGGGGGGCTTGTCTAGCTCCCCCAAGCCCCAGGAGCCAGGGAGGAGATGGCTCAGTGGCCTGTTGACAGACCGCCCATCCCCTGGTCCTCAACCTCGTTTCCCCAAACCTGCCAAGATACAAGCATCCATGGCCCTGTACTGAGCGCCTACAATGTTCTAGGAGCTTTGAACTTGGGCTGAGCAGTGTGGTGATGGGTTAGCACTGGGAGCTGTAGGAGGCCTCAGGAGGCTTCCAGGAGGTGGTGACAGGAGGGAACAGCGGTTCCCTCAGCGAAGAAGGGGCAGAGTGCTCGTTCTTCCCTTCAGCTCAGACACGTCCCAGGGCCCCTGGGGTTGTGGGGAGTGGTCAGCCTGGGTGGGTCCTTGCTGGGGAATTGTGAACAGGTTCCTGGCTGCCCAGAAATTTAAGTCTAGAGGGTGAGCCAAGTAGCAAACAGGTTGCCAAATAAATTAATATATAATCACAGATGTGATAAGGGCTCAGAGGGAGAGGCGTGGGGTGCAGAGGAATCTCGAAGGAAGCGTGGAGGAGTTGGCCAGGCATGGAGCTAGGGGTAGGGCTTACCAGGCAGAGGGAACTCCACATGCAAATGTCCTGAGGTGGGGGAGCGTGTGCTGTTATGGAGAAACAATGAGAAAGCCTGTGAGTCTGGAGCGTAGAAAATTAAGGGGAGTGGGTGAGAGGTGAATGAGGGGGTGTTTTCAGCAGGACGGGGCCATGTGGGGCCATATGGGCCTTGAGGAGGAGCTTGGCCTTCATCTTCACACAGCGGGCTGATTGGTGTCCCCGGTGTTAACAGCCCCATGTTGGAGACCAGGGGTGCAGAGGTGACCAAGACACCTGGTAGAAAAAGATCTGTGGGCTGGACTCCAGATATTCTGTGAGGGCCTAGATCAGATATCAAGAGGAGGAGGCATTTGAGGCTGGGCTTTGAAAGTAGAGTAGGAGTTCGGTAGCAGGAAGGCAGGAGAGGGTGAGAGCCAGGGGTTGGGGCAGTGCCACGCAGGGTGGCTGGAGGCTGGGAGTGAGGTGGGGAGCAGGGAGGGGTTGGCTGGGGAGATGGAGACAAAGGTAGGGTAAGGGCTCAGGACTCAGACAGGCTTGCGTTTAAGTTCTGACCGTGTCTGCCTGCTGTGTGTCTTTGGGTCATTCATTCTATCTTTCTGAGACTTAGCTTCCTTGTCTTGAAAATGGGAACAGTAAATATCTTCCTATCAGGTGAGGGTTAAAGGAGGGCCATATGCCCAGTGCCTGGAGCCAGCAGGTGCTCAGGAAATGGGACCTGCCTTGTATGGTGTGACACTGGGCGGGTCAGTTGGTCCAATAGGTCTGGCCTCCCCAGCTGTCCGGTGAAGGCTTTGAGTGGATGATTCCCACTGATTCTGAAGGTGCTTGTCTAGGAAAGGATGCTGGCGGCCAAGGCCACCCGTATATTGGGTGACTTGAGTCCTGCCTTGCCCTCTGTGTGTGAGGAGGCTGAGCTGGGAGAGTTCTGTTGGTGTAGCCCGTCCCAACTTCTTGAAAGCTTGCCTTTGGTGAGATTAGCCCCATTTTCCACATGTAAATACTAAGACCCAGAGGGGGAAGACACTTGTTAGGGTCTCCCAGTTGCCAAGTGACAGGGCCGCACCTAGGCTGTGGGGCTCTGGGCTCCTAGTCCAGGTCTGGGCCTCCCGTGTCTCTGCAGGCCTTACAGCCCCTTCAAAGGCCTCCACCCCCCTGCCCTGGGCTTTTTGCCCAGAGCCTCATTTCCTGCCTGAGTTGTGTGGCCCCCAAGCCTCTATCTCCCTTTGGGTTCCCCCAGCCCTTTACTTCCCCTCCATTGCTCCTACCACCTTATCTCCATGGTAAACCACTCTGGTTTCCACTCGAGTCCCTAGAGGGGTGGGGGCCCCTTCCTTTGGGGGCATCTCAGTTTCCTCATCTATGAAGTGGGATAGTATGAGTCATGGCTCCCAGGATGTCCCAAGGGGACTGAAGTAAGGCGTTTAGCACACATTAGCTCAATAGATAGGGGTGGGGGACAGCCAGACACCTGCTCGAGTCCATTGTTTTCTGGCAACTGACACCCCCTTCCTGTGACTCAGTTTCTGAAGCTGTAAAATGGGCATGGAGGTTGCACTTAGTATGGCCAAAAGGAGGATGGGGTGAAGCTGTACCTTAGGCTCTCACCTGGTAGCTGGCCCTGCATCACTGTTCCTGGGGTGGGTGACCCAGTAGGTACCTCCCCTGTGTTCAAGGCCCTGTTCCCAGCTGTCTGTCCAAAGGCAAATCACTCAGCCTCTCTGAACCTCAGCTTCTGCACACCTCCCTTGTGAGGATTAAATCAGAGAATGTCTCCCAGCAGCTTGAAACTATTGGACGCCCAGTAAATGTTATGTCTTTCTTTTCCCCTTCCCCTCCCTTGCGGGGACTCAGATATTACCCAGTCTAGGGATGGCCCAGGGTTAGGGTTAGGGTTAGGGTTAGGCCTAACCCAGACCTAGATTACTGTGTTGAGAAACCTTCTAAGATCCAGTCTTGGCTTCATGGGAAAGAGTGCTGTGATAGATTAGTAATGTCTGCCCCAGGCAGAGGATTAGGCATCACTGTATGTATGCCATGAGTTTGTCATTCCTGATCTATTCTGACCTTCTCTTTTCACAGATGGGGGAATTGAGGCCAGAAAGACCCAGGACATATTGTCCAAGCAGGGAGAAAAATGCACATCTCCTATCTTTTCATCCAGGGCTCTCCCCACCCAACCAGCCTGTTCCTTCCCACAATACAATGCAAGGGGTGGGGCGCTGAGTCAAGGAGTAGATGATTGGGGAAGATCCCAGAGGTGGAAGCCAGAACCCTGATTTCCCCACCCCTTTCTGTGGGACCTTGAGCAAGTGACTTCTCCTCCAACCTGAACCCCAGTACCTCCCCTCCTCTTGAAACTACCCAGAGAAGTTCCAGAATAAAATGAAAAGCAAGAGAGGAGAAGAAGCCAGGTGATCTTGCCCAAGTCCTTTCCTGCTCTGGTCCTCAGTTTCTTCATCTGTCCGGCATGGGATCTTCCCTCCTGAGGCTCTGCGTTAGGGATCCTAGCCAGGGTTCTCCAGGGGCTGGCCCGGCTGGGTCCTCTTTGATGCCGTGTGAGCCTGGCGATGTCAGCGGGGCTGTGGGGGGCTGTTGAGAGACTGTGGGGATGGGTCCTTGGAGTCCTCAGACCTGCTGGGCTGTGACTCCCGGCTGGGGGATGGAAGTTGGGGTTAGGGTGGTGTCGGGAAGCTCAGCCTCCCTGTCAAGGTCTGATTATCTTTTCTCCCGCTGCTTTATCCAAATTTGTGACCTTGACTTTTACTCTGTCTGATGACGATGTCCTCACGTTGTGCCCTCTCCGGCCAGGTCATAGCAAGGTGACGTATTCCATTCTTTGTCCCATCCCTGGGGTGGGTGGAATTTTTGTTTCTATTACACAGAAGAGGGAAATGAGGCTCAGAGAGGCCAAGGGCTGGGGCCACAGTCACCCAGCGGAGTGAGATGTGAGCCCAGACTTCTGGCCTCTGGCTGATGTGAGGCATCTGAGTCCCAGTGAGTGTGCGCTCAGCTTGGCTGAGCTCTTTCCCTGGGTGGAGGGTGGATGTGTTGCTGGGCGGGCAGGTGATCCTGACTTTCTGGGCTTCCACCTCTGGCTGGTGGATCTCCACTCAGATCTGGAGGACTGGGCTCTTGCAGGGGTCCCCCAGCTTCCAGGACTGGCACATAATGGGTGCTCCACGGATGCTCATGGACTGAACGGGGTGGAAGTAGCCAGACCTTTGGAGCGAATTGGTTCTGGTTCGAGTCCTGGCTCTGCCACTTGTTTGCTATGTGTGATTGCGGGAAAATGGGTGCTCTGAGCCTGAGTCTCCCCACCTCTGAAGTGGGGATGACAATGCCAGTACAGCTTTGACAAGGTGGCGTGAGGGTCAGGTGAGCGAATTCGTGTCTGCTCCGGCGCAGGGCCCCCGCGCAGTAAGTGTTTACGATTTCTGAGTGTCTGTGATTATGAAGGTAATTCCCTGACGAGGCGGGAATTCTGGGTCTCTGCCGGTCAACTGATCCAGGAACACTAGGGCTGAGACTGGACGCCTGTGTCCAGGCTAGTCCTATGGGGTGGGGCTTGGGGGGGGAGGTTAACTAGAGACAGACAAGTTTGGTGGCTGGACCTACTGGAAGCCACCAGCTCCAGCCAGCCTCCCTGAGCCCACCTCCCGCCTCAGCCCTTGCCCTCCTGTGGCTGGTCAAGGCCTCCCAGTGCCCTGAGCCCTGGCATTCAAGGCCCCCTCACTGAATGGGTCCATCTCTCTGAAGGTGGCTGCCGTTTGAGCCCTGGGTGCTTTGCGTCTTTGCCCATGTGGCCTGGAGGCAGGGGCTGTTACTGCTCTTGTGTTTTGGGGAAGGTCCCCAGCACGGGCCCCTGGAGATGCTGGTGGTCTGGGCCGAGCTCTTCCCCCTGCTTCACCCTGTCACCTCCCACACTTCCCTTTCACTCAGGTGTCCCGTTAGCCTTTCTGAACCATCAGCTGCCTTCCTGCTGGCCCTGGGTTTCCAGCGTCCATGCTTTACCCTGTGGGTCCTGCTGCCTGGTGTGCCCTCCCTCTCCACACCCAGCATGGCTAAGATGCCTCTGCCTCCAGAAAGCCTTTGCTGACCATCCTCTCTGCCCCAACCCAAGTCCATACTTTCCACGCTCCCCTCCTCTGCACCTGCCTTGCCCATTCTCTGCCCTCCCTCATGGCTCTAGCACATTCTGCCTTAGATGGCAAGTCATAGGATTCTTTTTGCCTCTAAGGGAGTACGGTGATAGTCATCACTCCCAAGGGTGCCGCACTTTACAGTTTACAAAGCACTTTCCTCAATCACCTCTGGCCATCCCCAGCTGGGAGGGAGACAGACCATCATAAAAATCTTAATTTGGGGAATTCCCTGGCGGTCCAGTGGTTAGGACTCTGCGCTTCCATTGTAGGGGGTGCGGGTTCGATCCCTGGTCGGGGAACTAAGATCCCGTAAGCCACGCAGCATGGCAAAAAAAAACAAAAAACAAAAACCTTCATTTGGCAGATGAAGAAACTGAGGCCTCAAGGCAGGGTCATGCCAGACACTACTCTCTCTGCTTGGGCAGGTGGAACTGAACCACCCTCCTCGCATAAGCCCTTAGTCCTTCCAGTGAGGACCTCCTCTTTCAGAGCCCTGTGGAAGCCTCGACTTATTATCAAAAGGAAGATCCGGAAGTTCAGAGAGGTGAAGTGATTTGTCTGAGGTCACACAGCCTGGAAAGCTGGCAGAGCTGGGAGGGTTCCGTCTAGGAATTAGAGAAGAGGCAGGTTGTGCCCCACTTCCCACCCCTTTGGAGTGGAGAGTCAGATACCACCCGGGTCCTAAAGGAACAGTGAGCCCAGTGGCCCAGCCCTGAGGATTCCTTCCATTGTCACCCGTTCCTTGAGCACATAGTTGAGCCCTTGCCCAGTGCCAGGCGAATGGCTGTGTCTGGTCCCCACAGCATCCCTGTGAGGCAGCAGTTCTGGCCCCATTTTACCAAAGAGGAAACTGAGGCTCAGAGGAGCAAAAAGGCTTGCCCAAGCCACCCAGTGCATGGATTTGGACCCAGGGCCTCCTCAGCACCGCAGGCCTGCCCTGCCTCCTCTGGGCTGAGCCCCACTCTGCCTCCTGCCTGACCCCTGACCCCTCCTCCAGCCCCTCCCCACCGCTCCTCTCTGGGCAGCGTGAAGGCCAGGAGCCTCCTCTGGGAAGCCACCCCGCCCCTAGCCCCACGGGTTTCTCCTCTACCTCCATATTATCTGTGTGACTTTGGTGAGTCAGCTCACCTCTCTCTGCCTCAGTTTCCCCATTTGAAAAACAGGCCTGATGGCAGTATCCACATCACAGACTTGTTCTAAGGATCGAGTGTGGCACTATGTGTGATGCTCTGAGCAATGCCAGCACGTAGTAAACGCTCAATAAATGTTAGCTGTTTTATAATTTGTTTCAACCTGGGGAGGAAGGGAATCACAGCCCCATTCTCCAGATAGGAAAACTGAGACCCAGAGAAAGGAAATAGCATCCACCAGGCCACAGGGGGATGTCACAGCCAGAAGGTTCCTGTGGCACATCTCACTTTCCAGATGGGGAAACTGTTCCCTTCCAGGACTCAGTTTTCTCATCTGTGCAGTGGGTCTGTGCATATTTGGGGGGAGATAGTTACATCACATTGTACCAATGTGGCTCTTCAGTCCTCAGCCACCCTAGGGTGGGGGTCAGAAGGATGTAGGGGCTCTTTTTCTGTCTCCTGTGCCCTGTGGGGCTGTGCCCTGTGTTCTCTGGCCCTGAGTTATGCCAAGTCCCCAAGGCTGGGCCTGCCTAGGAAGCTGAACCGGGCCCTGCCAGGCCTTCTGGGTGCCCTCTGGCTGCCACCACCCAGGTCCCACCACATCACCTGGTCACCTGCCTCCTCTGCTCTGTGCCCTGGGCAAATGGCTTCTCTTTTTGAGCCTCAGTTTCCTTATCTGTGAGATGGGGGCAGGAGTCTTTTCCTCACAGGACTGTTGGGAAGATGTGATAAGCTCATTCCCCCCACATGCCTGCCCATGTCGGGCTTATAGAAAGTGCCCAGTCCGTGGCTACGGTCGCAAGGATTGGCAGGGTTCTGACTAGCAGCAAGGGGAGCAGCATTCCAGGCAGAGGACCCGGCTGAGCAAAGGCTGGGAGGTGGGATGGTTTAGGGAGCACCCCATGGGTGGGTGGGGGAAAGTGGGAGAGGACCCCCCACCTTCCAGGATTTGGACCAGCCCTGAGGGAGGTGGGCAGGGTGTCAGTGCCGACTGGGGTGGTGTCGACCTCCCCACCCTCCAAACTTTAGATTTCCTTTCTCAGCCTCGGGAGCAGACACCTGCCCTCCCCACCCCCACCCCTGCCAGGTGTTCCCGGAGGCCCTGGAACCAGATGAGCCACAGTTCTATTTGGGGACAATTCTGCTGTTCCCGTTTCTCTCCTGTGCCCTAGTTTCAGAAACGACGTGGGTTTGGTTACCAGTTGGCCGTTGGTGGAAAGCCCTCTCCCCCACTCCGCCCCTACCTTAGATCTGTGGGCAGTGTGGGCAAAATCGGACTCAGTACTGCCTTTGGGAGCTGCTCCTGGCTTCTGCCCCTGGGCTCTCCAGGCAGGGAGTTGGCAGCTGGACTTTTGATTACCTGCTGGTGAGGTCTGGGCCTTGTGCTGGGTGCCGGGGACCCCAAAGATTCACTCTGGGAGTAGCCTACAACCTGGGGGAGCCAGACACAGACCCTGATCATTGCCCTACCATGAGGTAGGCGCCATATAAACTGGGGCAGCTATTGTGATGCCAGAAGGGCTTTGCAGAGGAAGTGATACCTGGCCTGAAGCTTAAAGGGTGAGCAGGAGCTCATGAGAGGAAAAGAAGGATGAGGGCCTACCAGGAAGAAGAGACAGCATGAGCAAAGATCTGGAGGTGGGAAAGAGCCTGACGTGTGTCCCCGTAGCTTGGGGAGGTGGGGAGCGGCAGGTCAAGTACAAGGTATTTAGACGATGACTCAGTTGATCAGGCAAGGCTTTGGCCTGGGGCTGCTGGGAGCAGGGCAGGCCTCCTGCTGAAGGTGTAAAGAGAGGACAGAGAGAAGGATCAGGCTGGGCTCAGGTGCTCAGTTACTGTTGCCAAGTGAAGGTAGCCCACAGAGGCTGGGGTTCAAGATAAGGATCAAGAGCCCCTACCTGGGACAGAAGGTAGGGGCTGGTCTGGGGTCTTGGAGGGAGTGGGTCAGGGAAGACTTCCTGGAGGAAGCGGTACATATGACATACCTGGAAGAATGGAATGGTTCTCTGGGAGCCGGTGGAGCTTCAGAAAGGCCTGAAGATGCAATGTGAATAGTTGCTCTTATTGGAGCTCAGAGGAGCGGTAGAGTTTGG
Organism: Balaenoptera musculus; assembly: GCF_009873245.2. Lineage (NCBI taxonomy): Eukaryota > Metazoa > Chordata > Mammalia > Artiodactyla > Balaenopteridae > Balaenoptera > Balaenoptera musculus. The sequence continues at coordinate 22,303,318 of NC_045799.1, read as the reverse complement.
CCCTGAGAGGTGGCTGGTGCCAATCAATGGAGGGCTGGGAGTACCTGCCTGGGGAGACTACACACTGCCCTTGGGCAGCGAGGAGAGGCACAGAGGAGGGGGGGTGCAGAACTGATTTGTCTGGTGCTGTGGGTAGTGCCCAGCTGAGGGTAGGTGCCCCGTCAGCAGTGTGGCTTTGGTGAAGTGGCTCTGGTGACTGCCCTGAGGGCAGATGGGCCTGGAGAGAAGGTGGGTGGCGGCCAGGCAGGTGGCAGGTCTGGGACCGACAGGGGAGCGGCAGGTGAGGGGCGGGGGATGTCTGCCCCCTGGTCTGCCTGCCCGCACAGCCTTTCCCTGTGGACGCCTGCCTGGCAGGAAGTGGTGGAGACGTGTTGGGGCCGGCAGACTCCAAAGGCACCTGGTGCACCGGCTGGGCGTGGGGCGAGGGCTCCGGGGTTCAGGGCCCGACCTCCTTCCCTTGTTGGGCAAACTTCGCCAGGGTGGTAGTCTCCTGGTAGCGTGAAGTGTCAGGCATGGTTGCCCACTTGAACCTCCAAAAGGCCCCTCCACCCTGCTGAATCCAGAGGATCTATACTCCAGACTTGGTGAGTTGAGAGCTGTGGCTGAAGACTCTGGTGCCAGGTGGGCCTGGGTTTGAATCCCAGCTTTGCTCTTTGCTGGCCAAATAACTTTGCCTCAGTTTCTATATCTGTAAAAATTCGGGTCGTCCTAGAACCTCCCTCCTAGGGCTCCTAGGGAGGATTAATGAGATTTTAGAAGGCTGTGCCCAATACTGTGTCAGTCCCTGGGATCTGGCTTTGGAGCTGTTGGCCCAGCTGACCCGGGGTGCCAGGACCTGTTGGGAGGCTGAGGGGCAGTTTCCGGTCTGCCTCGGGCTCTCAGCACCGAGGACAAAGCTCCTTTGTAGTGGGACAGATGGAGTCTGGGAGCCCCCCCTCTTTGGGACCAGGGGGCCATCTGCCCCGCCTTCTCACCCAGTTCCCCTGGGGGAAGGAGCTTCCTCAGACCGAGAGGATGGGAAATGAAAGTGGGGTTGTGCAGGAGGAGAGGCTGCAGCTGCAGAGCCTGGCTGGTGAGCTTGGATGCACCCTTCCCTTCTCCAGGCCACCTTTTCAGAGCCCCGGGCATCCCTGGTAAGTCCCAGGCCCACTGTGTGTGCCCTGTTCACTTATCCATCCATCCATCTATCCATCTATCATCCATCCATCCATTCCTCCATTCATCCTTTTGTTCATTTGTTCATTCATTCAGTAATTACCAAGGACCCACTCCATGCTAGGCCCTGTACTTTGGGCCAGTGTCTATTCTGACCAGATGGTGCCCAAGCATCCCAGCTGTTAACTATTTTGAATATTATGCCCACTGCAGAGTATTCAGCTGTGAGTGAGACAGAAGTGGCCCCTGTCCTCATCAGACATGTAGTCATACAGTATGTTATGTTATCAGAGCCATGGTCCATGCTGGGAAGGAGAAGTTGAAGGTTCTCACTTGGGCTGGGGGAGGTCAGAGAGGCCTCCTGTGAGGAGGTAGCTTTTGAAATGAGACTCAAAGAGAGCAGAATTGGCTGGGCGTGTTGCTATTTAAAACGGTGGTCAGGAAAGGCCTCTCTGAGCAGGAGACATTTGAGTAAAGCACCTGAAGGAAGTGAGGGAGTCAGGCAGGCATTTGTCTGGAGGAAGTATGCTCTGGGTGGAGGGAACAGCAAGTGCAAAGGCTCTGAGGCAGATGTGTATTGGGTTCTCAGGGAAAGGGGAAGTGGCCAGTGTGGGTGGAGCAGGAGTGAAGGGGGTGGGGCTGGTAGTGTCCACTGTAGGACCTTGGAGGCCCCCCGTGAGGACTTCGTCTTTTGTCTTGGAGTGTGGGCTGTGAGGGGTGTTAAGCAGGAGTGATGGGTTCAGATGGACATTTCAGAAAGGCTCTCTGCCTACAATTGGCCAGCCTGGAGGGCTGGATGAGGGGGTGACCGTGGTGGGAGGGAAGGAGGTGGATTCAGGATGTGTTTGGAGGTGAGACTGACAGGGCTTGGAACTGGATTGCATGGGGCACAGGAAGAATCATCCTTCCTCTCTTGGGCTGCTGGTGATGAGGGGCTGAGTCTCTGCCACAGACCACTGGGCTTCTGGTTCATGTTCACTCCCCCTCCCCCTAATCCATCTGGAGGCATGTAGGCCCAGCAGCTTCTCCACCTTTTCCTGAGGGTTGGACTGAGTCTTCCAGTTCCTGCGGCTTTAAACAGCGGTATCCCTTAGGCAAACCTGGCAGGATCCTACCCATTTTACAGATGAGAGAACTGAGGCTCTGAGTCGTACACCCATGGCCTGGGTTACACAGTGGGGGCAGGGTTGGGGCTTGGCCTCTAAGGACTCAGGAGGATCAATGGATTTGGGGAATATGGACCCTGCCATTTCAGGGGGTACCTGAGATTTCTTTCCTACCCTGAACTGTCTTGGGGAGATAGAGGCTGCCCAGTGGTGGGGTGGGGGGCCTGAACTCCAACTTGCCTCAACTAGGCCTCAGTTTCCTCTGCTGGGAAATGGGCACAGTAACAGTTCCTACCTCACAGTGTTGTTGGGAGGACCGGATGAAACAGTGCATGTAAAGCTGGATGCCAGGCATAGAGTTAAGTGTTCAGTGATCAGCACGTATTTTTTTTTTAAATTTATTTATTTTATTTATTTTTGGCTGTGTTGGGTCTTCATTGCTGCGCGCGGGCTTTCTCTAGTTGTGGAGAGCGGGGGCTACTCTTCGTTGCAGTGTGTGGGCTTCTCATTGCGGTGGCTTCTCTTGCTGCGGAGCACGGGCTCTAGGTGCTCGGGCTTCAGTAGTTGCAGCACGCAGGCTCAGTAGTTGTGGCTCACGGGCTCTAGAGCACAGGCTCAGAAGTTGTGGTGCACGGGCTTAGTTGCTCTGCGGCATGTGGGATCTTCCCAGACCAGGGCTCGAACCCGTGTCCCCTGTATTGGCAGGCGGATTCTCAACCACTGCGCCACCAGGGAAGCCCTCAGCAGGTGTTTTTATTATTGTTGTTTCTGTGGGGAGTAAGGACATGTGTGAGTCTGGGCTCTGGCCATGTCTATCCCCAGAGGTGGGCTTTGGGGGCAGGGCTGGAGTCGCCGAGGTGGCCTCTTCTAGATAAATCGGCACCTTGGGATGGAGGGTCCCTGGAATCCATGCCCAGCACTGCTTTCCACCTGGGGAAACGGTCCTGAAAGGGCCACGATTGGCTCAGGGCTGTGCAGCACCGTGGGGCAGAGCCAGGCTTTACACCAGGTTCCCTGCTGCCTTGTCCTGCTCTGGCGCCGACCACTTCCCGGCCTTGCCCTTCTGTCTTGGGCTTCTAGGCTGTGGACGGGTCCTAGCGGGAAGGGATCCTGCCCTTCACAGAGCAGGTCAGGGCCTGGGGTCTGGAAAGGGATCCGCTTACTGCCCAGGAAGAAACCCAAGAGCTGCTTGGGCTGGAACAGTTCCGTCTCCACGGGGCTGGGATTAGTGGGAGCAGCACCGTCCGCTTGCTTAGCTTTCTCCCTCCCTGACCTGCGGGTTCCGGCTCCGGCAGCACCCCTCCATCTGCCCGCTGTGCCAGCCTGAGCCTGCAGCGCCTGCCCCGCCCTGGCCGCACTGGCAGAGCCGGTTTGAGGCCTGCCAGCCCTGAGTGTGTTCGCACCGGGAACACGGGACCAGACACGTTCTGGATGCCCTGGCCCACGGACGGCCCCTGGCTCACGCTTCACTCACTCCTGGCTCATGCAGCAGGCATTCCCGGTACCCATGCCGTGCCTGAGGCCGTGCCGGGTGAGGCTCGGGGTCTACAGCTCTCTCAGACTTGCACAGTGTCCCATATAACCAGGGTGGTCAGAGGCTCTGTCACGGGGACATGTCAGGCAGTGGCAGGAGAGTGCAGTGGTCGGGGCATAGGCTGTGGGGCTGGGCAGACCTGGGGCTGAGGCCTGTATCTCTTTATCTCCTGGGGCCCTGGGTAGGACCCATTCATCCCTCCCTCCCTCCTTTCATCCCTCCCTCTACTCCTCCCTCCCTCCCTCTATCCATCCCACCATCCTTTTCTCCCTCCCTCTCTCCTTCCATCCCTCCATCCCTCCCTTCATCCCTCCCTCCATCTACCCCTCCCTCCCACAAATATTTACTGAACACTACTGTGTGCCAGACAATGTTCTAGAGGCTGGAGATACAGCAAAGAACCAACCAAACAAAAATCTGTGCTCTCACAGAGCTGACATTCTAGTGGGGGAGACAAAAACACAACAAATAAGGAAAATATGCACGTGGTCTGTTAGAACGTGGTAAGTGTCATGGGTCAAATGTAAAGCTGGGAAGACTGGCTGGGTTGTACAGAATGGCTGTGATTAGATAGGATGGCGGGCCTGGGGGTGGGGGGGGTTTGGGGGTGGGAGGGAGGCCTCTCCCAGAAGCTCACCTCCCAGGAGGGGAGGGGAGGAGCCATGTAGCTCCCTGGGGCAAGAGAACCCAGGTAGAGGGCACAGCCAGTGCAAAGATCGGAAGGTAGTGGCAGCCTGGAGTGTTGGAGGAACAGCAAGGAGGCCAGGGGAACAGAGCAAGCGCGGGGAGAATGACAGGAGGAAAGGGCCGAAAGATGCAGAGGTGTCCAGGGAGGGCTTCTGGACCCTTCCGATGTTGGCTCTTACCTCCCAGTGAGGCGGGGCCCGCAGGAGGCTTTCTGAGAGCATCTGGCTGCTGTGTGGAAAGCAGACTGGGGGCTGAGGGTGGAGACAGGTGGACCAGAGGGACGACTGCATTGGTCCAGCGAGGGGAAGGGGTGACAGTGGTTGGCCCAGGCTGGGGCAGTTGGTGGGGCGGCAGAGGGTCAAACGTTGTTTTGCATTATTTTATTTCATCTTCCTTTTAAAACTCTTTGTTATAGAAGCATATTAGTATAACAAACCCCATGAACCTGTCACTGAGCCCCAAGCACCACCCATGGCCTGGCCTGTCCCCTCCACACCTGTTCCATCCCACCCCCTTCCTGTGTCATTTTAAAGCAAATCCCGCACGCATGTCTTCCTTCACGTGTAAATCTTTCAGTATGTATCTCTAAAAGATAAGACTCATGTTAAGAAAGTAGCCACAAAACCATAATCTACCTGAAAGAAATGCACAATAGTTCCTTAATATCAGCAAAATCCCCTTCTTCCCCAGATATATTTTGAGATGAAGCTGATGCCTCTGGGCCTCCCTGTCTTTGCCGTTTTAAAGCGAGGTTCATAACGGCCCCTCCTCCCAGGCTGTTGTGAGATAATCCAGGTAAAATACTGAGCACCGGGCCTGGCATACAGTAGGTGCTCAACAGGTATCAGCCGCTACTCTTATTGGTTAATGGCAAATACTTACGGCACATTTGCTAGGGTCTGGGCTCTGTTCTCAGCCCTTTACAAATGTGACTTCGTTTAATCCTCACAACAATCCTTGGAGGTAATTATTATTTTTATCCCTATTTTATAAGTGAGGAAATGGAGGCACAGAGAGGTAGAGTAACTTTTCCAAGGTCACACAGCTAGGAAGGGTCAGAGCTGGGTTTTGAACCCAGACAGTACAACTCTTTTTTTTGTTTTTTGGCTGCACCGCACAGCTTTCGGGTCACAGTTCCCCGACCAGGGATTGAACCCAGGCTATCACAGTGAAAGCGCCGAGTCCTAACCACTGGACCGCCAGGGAAGTCCCCAAGCAGTACAACTCTTAGTTCCCATGTGATGGAGGCTATGTGAGCCCAGAAAAAGAGAGGTACCTCTCTCTGTTGGAGGGTAGGCAAGGTCAAGTATGACCTGTGGTCAGGCCCATAGGGTGCACTGGAGTTCATGGGGGGCACGGGGAGGTGGGTGGTGAAGCCTCAGGAGAGGAAACAGCATGTGCAAAGGGCTGGAGGCTACAGGGTAATTACGAGTCCAGGGAGGGTTAAGTGGTGGGGAGGAGGGAGCGTGCAGCTGACTCCCCTCCACCCTTGGCCTTGATCCCATGAACAGCCCGTAGGCGCGTTAAGGGTTTCAGCTCTCTTGCTGACCACTGTCCTCAGCCTCAGGCTCGGATGCCTTCTCCCTCAGAGACCTGCCAGAGCCCCCATTTCATGGATGAATAAAGGAAGGCCTGGACCTTCCCGAGGTCACATGTCCAGGGTGGCACCTGCGAGCTTTGAGTGTGGGGGGTTGAGCGCAGGGCCGACAGCGTGGAGGGGCCTGGCCGCCAGGTGCTTCTGCCCACCCGTGTCCCTGGACGGAGCTCCTGTGTGGGTGTGGGCGGGGGCGGGGACGAGGGGGCACTGTGTGTTCCCAGAGCAGGGAAGCAGCCAGAGCTGCTGGCAGGAATAGCGGGCACCGTGGGCAGGGGCCGGCTGGCATCTGTCCCCCCAAGGCCTGTCAGCCATCAGCCAGCGGGGGTGGAACCACGGGGGCGGGGCCTGGGAGACATGACCTTGGAGAGGCTGGGAGAGAGCAAAACGTGCCACCTCAGTGTTCCCTGTGGTCACCACTGATGCTGGGGGTCTGTTAAGGAATCCTTGGCATGCCAGGGCCTTTGTCCAGGTGCAGATGCTGAGGCCCAGGAGGGGGCGTGGCTTGCCGAGGTCACATGGAGATTCTGATGGAGGCCTTCCACTTAGCCACATGGTGGCCAGCCCTCATCTGGCTGGGCCAGGTGGTACCTGGCTGGGTCCCTGGGACTTGCCTGGTCTGTGGTCCTTTGGGGCCAGCATCTCCTCTTCTAGCTCCTCCTCAGCCCAGCGCTCCTGGGCCTGGTGCCCCAAGAATCTTATCTTCAGTCCGGGTCCCAGTCCCACACCCTCATTCAAGAGCTGGCCTCCACCTTGCTGTGTGACCTGAGGCTGAGTGCTCCCCTCTCTGAGCCTCCACTTCCACATCTGTGAAGGGGGAGATCTCACAAAGCTCTCTAAGATCAGGGCTGTGGCCTCCTGGCCTGTGAGCTGCCCTCCCCATCCACCTGCCAGGCTGCCTGGCCTGGATTCTGGGGTAGAGGGTGTCGGTGGGGGGGCGGTCAGTGAAACCTCCCAACCCTGCCAACCTCACCAGCCCCAAAGATGCTCCATGGCAGGAGGACCCAGCAGCCAACTTCCCAGTGCCCTTCCTCTTGGGTGGGGGCCTTGGAGAAGGGAGATAGTGGGTGTGGGGGAGATGGAGGCACCCACTGTGTGCCTGTCTTTCCCCCCATTTTGCTGCTGGAGAAACTGAGGCTACATGACTTAAACTGGCCTGGCTCTTTGCCTTTCTCTAAATGGTCCCACCTCTGGGCCTTTGGCCAAGTAATCCCTTCTGCCTGGATCATGCTTCCCCTTCCTCTTTTCACAAACTGCTCAGCCTTTGGACCGCAGCTGAGATGTCCCCTCCTCTGGGAAGTCCACCATGGTTTAGGTGTCTCCTCTGAAGCTGATCACTGTGCTCTGACTGGATCACTGTGGGATGAAGCCTCAGTAACCTCCCCCCGTCCCTCCCAGCACACTCAGGGGCCTGAGAAAATCTTCATGGGCTTCTCTCTCAAATTTTCAGGTCTTTCTGACCTAAATTGCTGGACAGGTCCCTCTCGGGGCCTCCCTCCGACCTCCTCGTGCCTGGGCCAAAAGCCTGCAGCGACCCAGTTAAGCTGGAACCCACTCAGTCCAGACCTGCACATCTGACCTTCCTGCCTCAGGGCCTTTGCACTCCACTTCCCGGCTGGGGCAGCTTCCTGGAGCCCTGTGTGCTCATGTGTAAAATGACTGTGGCCATAGCTTGTTCCAGGGCTGTTGGGAGCATGGAAGGGGTAGTGTGAACCCCAGGTGGGAGGGCATGAGGGGGAAAGGTGTAGGTCTCCACACCGCCATCAGCACGCCCCATTCCACCCCACCAACCTGCACTGGAGCAGCCGATGGTGTTGAGTTCTGGGGAGGGGGCTGAGCTGGCCCTGGCCCTGGCTTCTTCCTTGGGTCCATCCCAGTGGCCCAAGGGGTGGCAGCCCCCCTTCAGGGAGAAGCTCAGAGAGGGAGGAACTTGGCACTTAGCTGCTAACAGGCGGGATTTTAATCACATCATTTAACCTGTCTGTGCTTCCGTTTCCTCTTCTGTAAAATGGGGTGATAAGAATGGCACATAGGGACTTCCCTGGCGGTCCAGTGGTTAAGACTCTGTGCTTCCCTTGCAGGGGATGTGGGTTTGATCCTTGGTCGGGGAACTAAGATCCTGCATGCCACACGGTGCGGCCAAAAAAAAAAAAAGTGCTAAATGAATATAGCTGTTGCTACTGCCGTTATTCTTATTACTGTCATTATTCATATTCCCCTGCTCTGAAGCAGGACTCTCTTCTATATTCCGAAACCACTTGTAGAAAAAACACCTCAGTTGAGCACGTCATTCTTTTGAGAGTCTGAAGGAAGAAAGGGAATCAGAAGATTCCTGCCTAGTGTGGGAGGCTCCAGGGGAGGCAGGAAAGGGTCACAGCCCCCGCTTTTGGGGTGGGCGTGATGGGCCGGCACCCTCTCCTGCGCTCCTCCAGCCTCAGCTTCCTCCCCTGTGGACATGGGCCAGTGCTGGTGGTACCTGCGCCCTAGGGCTGTTGCGAGGAGGGCGGGGCATCAGCTGGGGACCCAGCCTTGGAGGTTCAGAAGGGTGACAGGTTCATTCCGTAAGTGGTCCTTCTTGGGCTGTGTGGCCTTGGGCCAGCCACTACCCCCTATCTTGGCCTCCATTCCCCTAGTAGAAAATGGACTGGCTGAGGGCCCTGCTTAGTCCCTGGTGTAATAACTCCCTGCGAGAGCCCAGCTGGGACTGGTGCTCTTGGGGAGAGGGGCCAAAGTGGCCTGGGGCCAGGAGAGCCAGGATCCCCAGCTGGTCCTCTGCTGTCTTGGATGGTGGCCTGGGCACCTGACTTGGCTTTTCTGAGCCTCTCTCTGTTGCCTTCTCTGGGAGATGGGGCCTAATCGTCCCTGTGAAGCAGGGTCCTGGTGGGAACTGGAGAGCTAAACAATAACAATGGAAATAATAAGGTAGCAGTGGTGGTCGCACCCCCCTTTATCCAGCATGGCCTGCATGCCCAGGGCACACGTGGTTAGCTCATTTGCTTTTGCAACTGTCTGGGGTGATTATGGGTGTCTCCATGGTACTGAAGGAGGCTTTGGTTGACTTGCCAGAGTTCTCCCAGGGCAGGAGCCCCCTTACCAGGATGCTGCAACCCGCCTCCTGACTCTGATGGGTGCCTGATGGGGCCTTTTGCTTCCTCCTCTCCAGAGGCAGGACAGATGGACTCAAATGGCTGTGTCCCTCCTTGCCGCGCCCCCCCCCCCCCATTCCTCACACAACCACCACCACCCACTCCTCCCACCCCGGGTTGGGCTGCTGTTATCAGGAAACATTCCTGGACTGGCTGAGAACAGCTTCCACCTTGGGTGCTTTTGAGAAGGGATGTGACTGCTGATACAGGCCCTGGCAGTGGCTCCCTTGGGGGATGGGCCCTGGGACCTGAGGCTACGGAGCCCAGGCAATCCGAGTCTGCCTGCCGTTGCTGTCTCTTATGAGCTGTGTGACCTTAGGCAAGTAACTTGACCTCTCTGGGCCTCAGTTCCCTCATCTGCAAAATGGGGCTGACCACACAGGGCTGCAGAGGGTTCACCTGGGCTCAGAGATGTAGTGCACTTCTCAGCATGGTGCCTGGCACACAGGAGTCTCTCTACCCATCAACCAGGTGCTGTTATCATCTGAGAACCAGTTGTCCCTCCTCTTTGTTGGGGCCCCCAGTTTAGACGGCATCTTTCTGCACCTTCTGATGAGTGCACATTGGGACGGCCCTTGTGGGCTTTCTCTTCTCCAGGCTCGTGGGACATGGGAAGGGTGGAGCTGGGAGTGGACCTTCCCATAAGTTGAGAAGGTGCTGTGTGACCTTAGGCAGCCTCTCTCCCTCTCTGAGCCTCCTTTTCCTGGTCTGCTCTATGAACAGTTGGACCTGGGTGAGGCTCTGCCCCAGCCCCTTGTTGTCTTCACACTCTCTGTAATTCCTCCCTTCGATGGTCCAGCTACTTGGCTTTGTCTGTCTTTCCTATGACAGTGTCTGGCGCATAGTCAGTGCTCAGCTGAGCTTTGTTGAAGGAGCCAGGGAATGCACGACTGAGCGAATACCCAGGGCTTTCCTACCTCCAGGCCTTTGCCTGCACAGCTCCCTCTGCCAGAGGCACAGCCCCCAGTTATCTCTACTTGTGGACCTCCTTCTCGACCTTGAAGCCCTTCTCAAATGCTGCCTCCCCCAGGAATCCTTTCCCAGTTCCTCCCAGTTGGAGGGATTGCTGATGCTCTGAACACTTGGTCCAAGGCTCTCTGGTGGCACTTGTTACAATGCACCTTGGTGTACGTAGTAACGTATTAATAACCAGCATGAGCCAGGCACCTACCACATGGAGTAGGACCACGCACCTACCACTAGGAGCCAGACACAGACACCGTGGGGAGCCCTGTGCGTGTGTGCGTGTGGGGCCTTGTCTTATTTAATCCTTCACAACAACTTTGCAAAGCAGATACTATTATTATCCCTCCCTTTGCAGAGCACAGAGGCTCAGAGAAGTGAAGTGACTTCCCAGCTATGAGAGAGAGCGCCAGGATCTGATACCAGGTAAACCTGTCTTTTTTCTTTCTTTCTTTTTTTTTTAAATTAGTTTTTATTGGAGTATAGTTGATTTACAATGTTGTTTTAGTTTCTGCTGTACAGCAAAGTGAATCAGTTATACATATATATATATATGTGTATATATATATATATATATATATATATATATATATATATATATATACGCACTCTTTTTTAGATTCTTTTCCCATATAGGTCATTACAGAGTATTGAGTAGAGTTCCCTGTGCTATACAGTAGATTCTTATTAGTTATCTATTTTATATATAGTAGTGTGTATATGTCAACTTTTTTCTTAAAAAGGAAAGAAAAAGCATTAACACACACAGTAAAAAATAATTCAAACAGTACAAAAGAAGGCAGGGAAAAGTAAACCTCTCTGGCACCCAGGTCTCCTTGCTAGAGGCAGCCATGGGGAGGAGTTTCTGGTGTGTTCTTCCAGGGAGTCCAGGCATATGTAAGCATGGATATTAGAAAAAATAATTTAAAAACCTCAAGTGATCATGCATGGTATACTCAGCTCTACATGTGACTGTTTGCTCTTGACAGTGTGCCTTGGAGATCATTTTGTGCTGCTTCTTTCTTTTTCCTGATTGCATAGTATTCATTGTGTGGATGGAGACCATGCTTTATTTGATTAGAGAAGACTACTTTTGGTTGTTTCCAGCCTTTTGCTTATTGCAGACCATTCTGCAATGCATATCTTCCATCGTATGCTAGTGTTCATGTGTGAGGATACCTCTAGGTTTAATCCCAAATTGCAGGGTCCCAGAATGTGTGCAGTTGTAATTTTGTTAGATATGGCCAGATGGTCCTTCGGAGGACCACGGAGGTGGCACTGATGTACCTTCACACCACATCCTCTCTTCCCCTCGCTCTCACCAACACAGGTGCTCTAGAATTTGGGGATCTGCCAATCTAATAGATGAACAGTGGCCTCTGGTGTAGTGTTTTTGTTTTTTTTAAAAACAGCTTTATTGAGATAGAATTCACATACCAGGCAATTCACCCATTTAAAGTGTACAGTTTATTTATTTATTTATTTATTTTGTATGTATTTATGTATTTATTATTTTTTATGGAGTAACAGTTGATTAACAATGTTGTTTTAGTTTCTGCTGTACAGCAAAATGAATGAGTTATACATATGTAAACTTTTTTAGCTTCTTTCCCATATAGGTCATTACAGAGTATTGAATAGAGTTCCCTGTGCTATACAGTAGGTCCTTATTAGTTGTCTATTTGATATATAGTAGTGTGTATATGTCAATCCCAACCTCCCAATTTATCCCTCCCCCAAAGGGTACAATTTAATGGTTTTTAGTATAGTCACAGAGTTGTACAACCATCACCACAATCAATTTTAGAACAATTTCATCACCCCCAGAAAGAAACTATGTAACCCATTTAGTCAGTCTCCACTGCCCCTCAGACCTTCCTCCCTCAGCCCCAGGTGATAACTAGTTTACTTTATGTTTCTGTAGATTTGCTTATTCTGGAACTTTCATGTAAGTGGAATCATACAATACGTAGTCTTTTGTGTCTAGCTTCTTTCACTTAGCATGTTTTCAAGGTTCATCCATGTTGTAGCATGTATCAGTACTCCATTCCTTTTTCTTGCCAAATAATATTCTGTGATATGGATATACCACATTTATTTACCCATTCATCAATTGATGGACATATGGTTGTTTCCACTTTTTGGCTATTATGAATAATGCTTCTATGAACACTCATGTTCAAGTTTTTATGTGGATATGTTTTCTTTTCTCTTGGGTCTATATCTAGGAGTGGGACTTCTGGGTCATATGGTAACTCTATATTTAACCTTTGAGGGAACTGCCAGACTGTTTTTTTCAAAACAGCTACACCATTTCACATTCCCACCAGTACTGTATGAAGTTTCCAATTTCCCTACATCCTTGCCAACAACTTGTTTTCTATCTTTTTAATTACAGCCATCCTAGTGGGTGTGATGTGGTATCACACTGTGGTTTTGATTTGCATTTTCCTGATGACTAATAATGTAGAACATCTTTTCATGCAGTTACTAGCCATATATTTTCTTTGGAGAAATGTCTATTCAGATCTTTTGCCCATTTTTAAGTTGGGTCATTTCTCTTTTTGTTTGTTGAGTTGTAAAAGATCTTTATATATTCTAGATACAAGTCCCTTATCAGATATATGGTTTGCAAATATTTTCTCCCATTTGGTGGATTCTTTTTACCTTCTTGATGGTGTCCTTTGACACACAAACGTTTTTAATTTTTTTAAATAAATTTATTTATTTTATTTATTTATTTTTGGCTGCGTTGAGTCTTCGTTGCTGTGCATGGGCTTTCTCTAGTTGTGGCGAGCGGCGGCTACTCTTCATTGCAGTGTGCGGGCTTCTCATTGCGGTGGCTTCTCTTGTTGCAGAGCATGGGCTCCAGGCATGTGGGATTCAGTAGTTGTGGAACACGGGCTCAGTAGTTGTGGTGCACGGGCTTAGTTGCTCCGTGGCATGTGGGATCTTCCTGGGCCAGGGCTCAAACTTGTGTCCTCTGCATTGGCAGGTGGATTCTTAACCACTGCACCACCAGGCAAGTCCAAACGTTTTTAATTTTGATGAAGTCCAGTTTATCTATTTTTTCTTTTGTTGCTTGTGTCATGACTAAGAAACTATTGTGATCCAAAGTGGGGAAATTTATGCCTGTATTTTCTTATAAGATTTTTAAAGTTTTACCTTGTACATTTAGATTTGTGATCCACTGTGAGTTAATTTTTGTGTAGGGTTTGAGGAAGGTGCCCAGCTTCCTTCTTTTGCCTGAGTGTATCCAGTTATTCCTGCAGCATTCATTGAAAAGATTCTTCTTTCTCCATTTAATTATATTGGCACCCTTGTCAAAAATCAATTGACCATAAATGTGAGTGTTTATTGCTGGACTCTCAATTCTCTCCCATTGATTTATAAGTCTATCTTCATACCAGTACCACACTGTCTTGATTTCCAGAGCTTTGCAGCAAGTTTTGAAATTGAGAAGTGTGAGCCCTCAGGCTTTGTTTCTCTTTTTCAAGATTGTTTTTTCTATTCTGGGTCCCTTGACTGTCCATATGAATTTTAGGATCAGTTTGTCAATTTTTGCAAAGAAGTAGGCTGGGATTTTGTTTGGGATTGTGTTGACTCTATAGATTAGTTTGGGGACTATTGCCATCTTAATAATGCATAGTCTTCCAATCCATGGACATGGGATATCTTTCCATTTATTTAGTTCTTTAATTTCTTTCAACAATTTTTGTTGTTTTCAGAGTATATGTTTTGCACTTCTTTTGTTAATCTTATTTCTAAGTCTTCTTTTGATATTGTAATTTATTTTCTTAATTTTATTTTTGGATTGTTTATTGCTAGTGTATAGAAATACAATTTATTTTTATATACTAATCTTGTACCTTGCAAGTTGCTGAACTTGTTTATTCTCATAATTTTTTTAGTGGAATCCTTAGGAATTTTTATATACAAGATTATGTCATCTACAGATAAAGAAAATTTTACTTCTTCCTTTCTAATCTGGATGTCTTTTATTTCATCTTCTTCCTTTATTGCCCTGGTTGGAACCTCCAGTACAATGTTGAATAGAACTGGTGAGAGCAGACATCCTTGTCTTGTTTCTGAGGGGGAAAGCATTCAGTCTTTCCCCATTAAGTATGTTGTTAGATATGGCTTTTTCATAGATGCCCTTTGTCAGGTTGAAGAAATTCCCTTCTATTCCTAGTTTGGTGGGTGTTTTTATCATGAAAGGGTGTTGGATTTTGCCAAATACTTTTTCTGTATCTACTGAGATTATTGTATAGTTCTTGTCCTTTATTTTATTGGTATGGTATATTACATTGATTGATTTTCAGAAGTTAAACCAACCTTGTATGCTTGGGGTAAATCTCACTTGGTCATGATGTATAATTCTTTTTATATGTTGCTGGATCCAGTTTGCTAGTATTTTGTTGAAGATGTTTACATCTTATATTCATAAGAGATAATGGTCTGTAGTTTTCTTTTCTTATGATGTCTTTGTTTGGCTTTGGTGTTAGGGTAATACTGGCTTCATAGAATGAGTTGGGAAGTGTTCCCAAGTGAAGAATTGGTATTAATTCTTATTTATATGTTTGGTAGAATTCACCAGTGAAGCCACCTGGGCCTGAGTTTTTCTTTGTGACATGTTTTAAAATTACTAATTCAATCTCTTTACTTGTTTTAGCTTTATTTAAATTTTCTATTTCTTATTAGTTTCAGTAGTTTGTGTTTTCTTATGTATTTGTCCATTTTATCCAAGATATCTAATTTGTTGACATGGCATGGCATTGTTCATAGCATTTCCTTAAAATCTTCTTTATTTCTGTAAGATTTGTAGTTGTCCTCTCTTTCATTCCTGGTCTTAGTAATTTGAGTCTTCTCCGTTTTTTTCTTGTTCAGAACAATTTTCTTGTTTGTCAATTTTGTTAATCTTTTCAAAGAACAAACTTTTGGTTTTGTTGATTTTTCTCTATTGTTTTTTATCTTCTATTTCATTAATTTCTGCTGTAATCTTTATTTCCTTCCTTTCACTTGCTTTAGGATTAGTTTGCTCTTCTTCTTTTTCTTCTTCTTCTTTTTTTTTTTGCTAGTGTTTTAAGGTGGAAGTTTAGGTTATTGATTCAAGATCTTTCTTCTTTTTTAATATAGGCATTTACAGCTATACATTTCCCTTTAGGTTCTACTTTACTGCATCCCATACATTTTGAGAAGTTGTGTCTTCATTTTCATTCATCTCAAAGTATTTTCTACTTTTTTGAGTGGTTTCTTCTTTGACTCATTGGTTATTAGGTGCATTAATTTTCACATATTTGTAATTTCCCAAATTTATTTCTGTTACTGATGTCTAATTCATTTCATTGTTATCAGAAACATACTTTGTATGATTTCACTCCTTTTAAATTTATTGAGGCTTGTTTTATGGCTTAGCATATGGTCTATCCTGGAGAATATTCCATGTGCACTTGAGAAGAATGTGTATTCTGCTGTTGCTGGGTGGCTTGTGTAGTTTTAATGTGATTTATCTTCTAAGTGAGATTGAGCATCTTCTCATATGTTTAAATACCATTTCATTTGCTGTAAACTATCTGTGGTTATTTTTCTTATTTTATGGGAGCTCATTATATATTAAGGGAAAAAAACCTTTGTCTATCTACGAGTTACAAATATTTTTCCTAGCTTTTGGTTTGTCTTGTGAACTTATGATGTTTATCAAGCCATGTAGACGTTTTAGATTTTTATGTAGATAGATTTATTATTTTAAAAAAGATTTTTAGGTTTTTTGGTCATGTTTAGAAATGCTTTTCCCATTCGGAGATTAGAAAACTTATTCTCCCACCTTATTTTAGAGCTTTATGGTTTTATTTTTGTGTGGTTTAAATATGATTGATCTGGAATTTATAGGCATGTGGAGTGAGATCGAGATCCAACTTTGTTTCCTGATGGCAGATCATTGGTCCCAACTCTGTCTTAAAAATAGTCTAAAAAAAAAAATAGTCTACGTTTTTCTCACTGTTATGAAATGCTACTTTCATAATATATTAAATTTCCATATGTTTTGGGACAATTTTTGGACCCTCTTTTCTGCTCCTTTAATTTATATATATTTTGTACTGATATCACACAGTTTTAATTGTGACTTTATAGTAAGTTTTACTACCTGGTTGGACTATTTTCTCTTCGTTACTCTTCTTTTTAAGGTTTTCCTGGCTATTCTTTCCTTTTTTTTTCCTAGTTAATTAATTATTTTTTTTGCCACGTTGGGTCTTCATTGCTGTGCGCGGGCTTTCTCTAGTTGCGGTGAGTGGGGTCTACTCTTTGTTGCGGTGCGCCAGCTTCTCATTGCGGTGGCTTCTCTTGTTGCGGAGCACAGGCTCTAGGCACGTGGGCTTCAGTAGTTGTGGCACACGGGCTCTAGAGAGCAGACTCAGTAGTTGTGGCGCATGGGCTTCGTTGCCCTGCAGCATGTGGGATCTTCCCGGGCCAGGGCTTGAACCCGTGTCCCCTGCATTGACAGGCAGATTCAACCACTGTGCCATCAGGGAAGTCCCATTCCTGGCTATTCTTATAATTTACTCATAAACTTGAAAATTGACCTGCTTAGTTAGAAAAAAAATCCTGTTGGGGTTTCATTGGGATCACATTCAATTTGTAGATTTACTTAGGAAGAATCTATATTTTTGCAATGCTTAGCTTTCGTTTTTTTTTTTTTTTTCCGGCCACGCTGCACAGCTTGCAGGACCCCAATTCCCCGAACAGGGATCAAACCCGGGACCTCGGCAGTGAGAGCTCAGAGTCCCAACCACTCGAATGCCAGGAAATTCCCATGCTAAGCTTTCTTTCATTTTATTTCCTGATTGCTGTTGGTATATAGCTACATTATTGATTTTTGGATATTACATTTAATTTCCTTCTGCTTTACTTAATTCACTTTTTGTTCAATAGTTTTATGGAAAATTCTCTTGGATTTCTCAGATCTATATTGATAACAGCTGCAAGTGATGATACTCATCATCTGTTTTCCAATTCCATTTTATTCCATCTATTTCTTTTTCTTAGCTCATCGCACTGGCAAGCACCTTAGAGCAAGGTTAACTAGTGGACATGCTTGTCTTTTCTGGACTCTTTCCCTGTGAAGTGGCTTTTGTAGGCCTTGGTTCCAATCAACTCTACCAGACAGTCTCTCCAGGGCCATGCACAGGGCTTTACACACAGTTGGAATTTTGGAAGCCTTTGCTTAATTGTAAGAGTGGTTAGAAAAGACAGCAAGGATCTGAAGAGACGTCTTCCACAGTGATGATAATAATAGCTATTATTTATTGAGCACTTCCTATGTTCCAGGTACTTTATCAGTATTACCTCATGTTTTCCCCTCAAGCCCAATCATATAGGAGCAATTACACAGATTCCCATTTTTGATAAGGGGTAAACTGAGGCCCCCTGGAGGCTGCATGACCAGGAAATGGCAAGTTGGTATCTGAACCTGGCATTCTGGCTCCAGGCTTTCCATGATGCTTCTTCTTCCTTGGAGGGTCCAGAGATATGGATGGTGATGTCAGAGGTTGACCTCTGACCTGTCTTGCCTCTGTGTTAGGGAGGTGGAGATGGTGGAATGGTGGGGGTGCCTGGGGCAGGGAGGGTATCAGCACAGTGGGCGGGGCACCAGAGGTGCCTTCTGACTGTACTCTTCTGATCCCCGAGCATCCCAACTCTGCTGCACTCACTTGCTGTATGGCCTTAGGCAAGGTTCTGGCTTCTCTGAACTTTGGTCCCATCTGTAAAGTGGATGTAGTTGTAGTCCCTACTTCACTGTGCTGTGGGGACAATTGAGTATCGACTGCATGCAACATGCTCAGCTCTGTGCTTGGCATTCAAGGCCCTGCCACTAAGTCTTGCTTCCTCTTGCGTTGCTCCTCTCGTCGCCTGTAACGGTAATAACAGCAAACGACAGTGAGCGCTGTTTATCAAGCACTTATTCTCTGCCTGGCACATGGACTCTCTCACTTAATTCTCAGATGTTAAGTTTATTATTACCCCCATTTTATTTTTTATTTTTTTAATCTGTTTATTATTTGTCATTTTTTTTATACATCTTTATTGGAGTATAATTGCTTTACAATGTTGTATTAGTTTCTGCTGTACAACAAAGTGAATCAGCTATACATATACATATATCCCCATATCCCCTCCCTCTTGAGCCTCCCTCCCACCCTCCCTATCCCACCTCTCTAGGTCATCACAAAGCACCGAGCTGATCTCCCTGTGCTTTGTAGCAGCTTCCCACTAGCTATCTCTTTTACATTCGGTAGTGTATATATGTCAATGCTTCTCTCTCACTACGTCCCAGCCTCCCATTCCCCCACTGTGTCCTCAAGTCCATTCTCTACGTCTGCGTCTTTATTCCTGTCCTGCCCCTAGGTTCATCAGAATCTTTTTTTTTTTTTTTTAGATTCCATATGTATGTGTTAGCATATGATATTTGTTTTTCTCTTTCTGACTTACTTCACTCTGTATGACAGACTCTAGGTCCATCCACCTCACTACAAATAACTCAATTTCATTCCTTTTTATTACGCCCATTTTAAAGATAAGGCAACTGAGAGGTGAAGTGACTTGCCCAAGAAGATTTAGCTAGTGAGTAGTGGAGCCAGGATTTGAACCCAGGTCTGACTGGAGTCCTCACTCTCAACTCCTAAGCTCCTGGCCTCCCCTCCACTCTTAGAAGAGGTGGAGGTGACCTTCTTCAGAGTCAGGAAGGAAGGAGCGGGTATGACCTGGCCAGGAGGTGAGAGAATGTGGTGCCCTCCTGTAGGGGGCCCATGGGAGGAGGCCACAGCCCCAGCTCCACAGGGCCACGTGGACCCAGCTGAAGGGTTTAGGCCTCATCCAGAGGGGGATGATGGGAAGCTCTTGAATGTTTGTTTAAGTCTCATTGAAAAAAAAATTATGACAAGGTAATTTCTAAATGTCAAGTGACACAACATGTAAAGTAAAGAAGGGATTTTCCTTTCCCTCTTTCACACCTTTTGGATTAAATATTGTGAAGAATTTGGACTCCTTCCAGAATTTTCTCTAAACCTTACGGCACATGTGTGTGCACGTCTGCACATACACACACATACACATTCACATGCTAATTTCCTTTACAGAAATAATTGTAGTTCATGTGTACTATGTGCCAGGCACCCCACTAAGGCCTTGTCTGCATTCCCTTTAATCCTCCCACCAACCCTTTGACATAGGTAGCACTATTGCCCCCATTTTCTAGATGAGGAAACTGTGGCCCCGAGTGGCCCAGAGGACATTCTACACTGCCATCTTCCTCTTCACTTAATAGTGTGTCGTGAGCATCTTCCCAGGCCACCCCGAGCTCTCATTCTGTTTGTTTATCTGCACCGCTGTCCACTTGATGAACAGACCATCATTTATTTGTCCAGTCCCCCTCTGATAAACACTTAGGTCTTTTCCAGTTTTCCGTGGACCGTGTTGAGCAGGGGCCCTATTTGTTTGTGTGCGTTACAGAGATGCCTCTGGCTGCTGGACGAGGGCGCCCTGGAGGGGCCCCCACTGCTGTCCCAGGTCAGGACGACAGGGGCCTGGCCTGAGGGAGTGGAGATGGGGTGGGGGGAGGGATGCATTTGAGGAAGATTGGCGGGGAGGACGGGCGAACCAGCCCTGAGATGGAGACATGGGGTGAGGGGAAGTCGTAGAGGGAGATACCAAGTTAGTTTGGGACCCGCTGAGCACGAAGCGCTGGGGGCACCGATGGGGAGGCGCTATAGGGCATCCCAGTACCTCTCACGGTAGCGATAGCGCAGGCCCTCTGTCCGGAGCCTGTGGTCAGGAGCAGCTCCCCAGAGGAAAGGGGCTACCTTCCTCTGGGAGCCTCAGACACACCGAGTATGGAGCCCCCCCAACTTCCTCTTGGACCCCAAGGATCTATCTCTGCCTTGGAGTGAGCAAGTGGCGGAAAAGATGTGGGGAGTTGTCCCTTCTCAAATGGGCAGCTCATGGTGACTTAGCGTTTGGGCTCTGAGACAGGGTCCTGCCTCAAGAAAGGAGACCACGGTCCGGAAGGGCGGTCTCTCTCAAGGTCACACAGCACTGCGGCAGCCCTGCAGGGACTAGACCCCATCCTAAATGTGCTGTCCCTCCTCTAGCACACTCTGCTATGGCAAAGCTTGAAATCTTGGGCTTTCTCTAGGAATGGGGCTAGGCTGCCTTATCCACTCACACCCCATCTTGCTGTTCACGTGAAAGGGAGGTCCGGAGGGCAGGAGGTGGACCCTGTGAGCAGCCCCTGATTCCTGCCGCCCAGTGTGGTTTCATGTCCCCACTTTCCTTCATTCTCACCCTCGCTGTGTTATCTCAGGCAGGTGCCTCAACCTTTCTGTGCCTCTGCTTCCTCATCAGTAAAATAGGGACACTATTAGTATCTACTTCCTAGATTATCATGGGGATTTGATGAGTCAATATTTGCAAAGTGCTTAGAGCAGGGCCCAGTACAAGGTCCAGGCTCTGGGAGTGTTTGAATATTGCAGAATGATACTTGGTCTCTACAACATGGCATTGCAGGAACAAAGCAGGATGCAAATCATATCTGTGCTCATTTAGTCTTTTGTCTATTCTGCAAATATTTCAGAGCACCTAGTAGGGATATGGAGATGGGTCCGACCCGGTCCTTCCCGCAGGGAGCTTAGAGTCAAGGGCACTAGATGGATCCCAATATACAGTCCTATATTCATATGACGCCGGAAGGAAACGCACCGCCGTGCCCAGGGGCTTGTCCTCTGGAGGCAGGTTGCCGGCGTGCCACAGCATCCCAAGCATGTTCCGTGTACTTCCTCATGGATTCTCCCAGCAGCCCTATGACATGGGTACTGTTGTTATCCTCAGTTGACAGAGAAGGAAACTGAGGCACAGGGTCCCACGCTGGGCTTGTAGGGCTGGGATTCACACACAGGTAGTCTGCTTTGGTACTCTGGCCCTTAACCTCGACCCCCCCACCTCTCCACAAACAGGTGGTACTTGTATAATCAGAATCAACCACAGGGACAAAAAACACCCAAAACACCCAAAACAAAAACCCAAACCGCACAAACCAACAAACGTTGCAAGCAGAGGCCCTGGGCCACCTTAGTCTGGTCTTGAAGGACCTCTTATGTTTTTTCTGAGTGTCTCAGTGGGGAGTGGTCTTCTTGGTTAGTGTAAGAGCTTAGGGGTCGAGAGCTTTTTTCTTTGCCCCCTCCCAAGTGGGCACATGCATCCTCTTGGTGCTGGAAGGGCCTTCAAGTTCCAGCCCTGGCTTTCCCTCCCCCTCCATGGCACATCAGCCAAGTATACTTTCTCCTGTCCTTGATTACCTCCAGTGACAGGGGGCTCACTCTTCATCATTTAGTTCATTCTAAAGAAAGTTTCGGCTCTTCGAAAGTTCTTCATTAAAATTTAAAAAATATTTTTAATGTGTTTTTATAACTTTTATTTCCTCTCAAAGTCCCACAAACCAGTCCCCTGTTGGAGCATGCACCCTCTGAGGCAGGACCTGGCCATTTCATCTCTGTGTCCCCCTGTGGTGACTGGCAGAGGGCTTGCTGTACAGTTGGTGCTGTGAATACTATACCAGGGAGCAGGTGGGTGGGGATGTGGCGGTTGGGGCTCAGCCTCCATCGAGCCTGGGGCTGTGGGTAACCGGGTTAGTAGATCCCATGGGACACCAACTGTATGAGCACTGATGGGCATCGTGACCTCAACGGATTGGGTTGCCGTAGAAATTGGCCTTCCCAGGCCCGTTGGCATATCCCTTGAGCAGGTCTCCCCAGGGCCTCCCCAGCCCCACATTCTCTGAGCTGGATGGCCCCCAGGGAGCATGCAGGCCACGCCCCCATTGTGCAGATGGGCAGCCTGAGGCCCAGAGGGTTACAGGGACTGGCTAAGGTTCACATAGGGAGGGGTGTCACAGAGCTGGGCTTGGCGCTCAGGGCAAACAGTCTTGCCTGAGGCCCCAGCCAGTCAAGGGGACTTTTCCACATTCACGGGTTCCCAGAGGAAGTTCTGGACTGACTTCAGGGCCTGCAGCATCCCCTGGAGAATAATTCGGAGCTTATATCGCCAGTGTGTCCAGAATCACAGTATCAGTAATAGCTGATGTGGCAGGGTGACCTACTGTGCTCCCAGCACTCTGCCTTGCCTCCTTCAGTTGTCACGGTCATTTCCAGATGAAGAAGTGGGGCACAGAGGGAAGTTAAGTCACTTGCCTGAGGTCACACAGCCGATTAGGAGCAGAGCCAAGATCTGAGTCTGGGGAGTCTGGCTTCAGAGCCCACCTTTAACTGCCATGCCATACACGGCCTCACTATCACTCTTGCTTTTGGGGGAGTAAAGGATATTTCAGGTCTGGGAAGCTCTTAGTATTGGGCCTGCCAGAGTCAGAGCCTGATAAATCATGACCCAAGAGACAGAACCTTGATGATTTCTCTTTCTAGTCATATCCTCCCAACAGTTCTGAGAAATCTGTTTTCTCCCTACTTTGCAGATGAGGATGCTGAGGCCCAGAGAGGGGAAGTGACTTGCCTAGGGTCACACAGCGGGGAGAGGTAGATCAGGGCCTCTAGTCCGAGACCGCCGACTCTACATCTGGTGTTCGTGCTGAGACCTCAGGCTGCTTCCCAGGTCCTCTGGGATAGCCCCTGCCTTGCACCAGGTGAGGTGATGACCCATCAGGGCTGCCAAGATGAGGGAGCTGGGAGGGGCGGCCATGGTGTGTGGGGAGACCCTGGCTAGGCTGCATGAGGACCTGCGGATGGCAACGTGGGGAGCAAAGGGGGGTGGCAGGGCTATGGGCGTCACTGGGGAGTTTGCAACTTGGGTTTCTCTGTGTTTCCCGATCTCTAGCCCTCCCAGATTTCTGGCTCAGAACTCTCTTAACTAGTGAATAGTCACACATTCACACTCATTCATTCAGCTGTTTAGTGAGCACCTACTGTGTGCCATACCCTGTGCTGGGTACTGGGAGCACAGCAGTGAACTAGACAGACAAAAGCCCATGACGATAATCATGTAATCACACACACACACACACACACACACACACACACAAAACTGGGCCACATGTTATCAAGGAGAGGCACAAAAGGCAAGGGGACTTAAACCAATGAAAGAAGTTGGGGAACACTTCCCAGGGAGGTGATTTTGATTTTTTTTTCCTTAAGAGTTTTATTGAGGTATAATTGACATACCATAAACTGCACATGTGTAAGGTGTGCAGTTTGATAAGTTTTGACACATGGATGCACTCATGAAACCATCAGCACAGTCAAGATAATCCATCACCCCTAAACATTTCTCTCCCACTCCCCACATGCTGTCTCCAAGGAGGCAACGTTTGGGCTGAGAACTGAAGGAGGCATGAGTTACTCTGCTCAAGTGGTCAGGGAAAAGCATTCAGGCAGAGGAAACAGCATGTGCAAAGGCCCTGGGCCTGGAGTGAGCTCCCAGCCATCTCTCCTTTCAGCTGCCTGCTGTATCCCTGCCCTAGCTGCAACTTTTAGCACCTTTCCCACTGGTGTTAGACAATTTCAGTCAGTCATGTATTCACTCAACAAACCCTCGGCCTTCTCCTATATGCCTGGGACATAGGCATGACTCAAGATACTATCCCTGCCCACGAGAGGCAGAAACAGTGACTCAGAGGAAGGTGGGGAAGGTTAGAGCTTCTGATTATGAGGTGTTTCTTCTGTGCTTGGCCCTGTACCCAGGAAGCCCTTTATGGTTGCCATCACTATTCCCATTTTACAGATGGAGAAACTGAGGTTCTGAAAGGTAACTTACCCAAAGAGGCCTCTTTGGGCCTCAGTTTCCCCATCTGTAGAATGGATGGGAGTGCAGGCTAAGGGGCCTAGGCAACCCTGCCGGCTCCCAGAGCCCTTCACCCAGGGTCCTCTCTCGTCTCCAGCAGGACCATGGGCAGCAACAAGAGCAAGCCCAAGGATGCCAGCCAGCGGCGCCGCAGCCTGGAACCTGCTGATAACACCCATGGCGGCGGCGGCGGCGGCGGCGGCGGCGGCGGCGGGGGTGCCTTCCCCACCTCACAGACCCCCAGCAAGCCGGCCTCCGCTGATGGCCACCGGGGCCCCAGCACGGCCTTTGCCCCTGCAGCCGCCGAGCCCAAGCTGTTCGGAGGTTTCAACTCCTCCGACACAGTCACCTCCCCGCAGAGGGCGGGGCCCCTGGCTGGTCAGTGCACCTGGGAGTGTGGGAGCCGGGTGGCCCTGGCCCCTCCCCCAGGAGGGCTGTGTGCCCTGGGGGAGTGACGCCCCCTCTCTGGGCTGCTGTTTCTTTCGCTCAGTGACCAGGAGGAGTCTGGGGGTTACTTGGCTTTAGGGAATATTGGGGGTTTCCTGGAGGCTTTATAAACTGGAAAGTGTGGTGCACACTCCATTGCCTTTAGGGGTGAATCCGATGTAGCGTATAAAGGGCCCTAGAGATACAGGACTATAGGCGGAAACAGGCCCAGAGAGCCGGGGGGTTTCTCGGAAGCACGGGGACGGGTCTGAGGCATTGCTTTTTGCTCTGGTCAGCCCAGAGATGGATCAGGACAGGAGGCGGTGAGTGGCCAAGGGGGCGGGGCGGGTTAGAAGGGAGAAAGAGAACTGGGGTCTTCAGAGGCCCGGCCCAATGCCGAGATGCGCCCCTGCACCCTCTGCTGGCGCTTTGTGGGTATAGCAGCGCCAGGTGAAGGATGCTTAGAGATGCAGATGTGGTCCTGGAGACACACAGACATAAGACCCTCACACAAACACGTGCATTCTTACCCGGACACCCTCACACAGAGCCCCCCCCCATACACACACACACACACACACACACACACACACACACACACACACAGTCAGCAACTCATTCAGAGACACCCATACAGGACATTTACACGTGCTAAGCTAGAGACGCTTTCGTAAACAGACACGCCATGCACATAGAGACACACTCAGGGACACATGGATGTGCACCCTCCAGGCACAGACACACACCCAACGCAAATGTATACAAATACAAACACACATATGCAAAAAAACCTCATACTCCCAGATGGAGACAGACACATGTGGTCAGAAGCCCTTCAAAAGCACACACGTGCCCAGCTAGAAATGCCATCCCGGAGACCCACAGACTCACAGATGCACAGATGCACATATGTGCAGTGAGAACACACAGGCACAGACACACACCCAAGTGAGACAGACCCACAAACATACCCATTCGTTTGTTCAAGAGATAGTTGTGGCGCCCCTCCTGTGTGCCAGGTCTCTTCTGGTGCTGGGGTCACAGCAACGTGTAAAACAGACAGAACCCCTGTGGGGGAGAGAAGCAAAGAGCAAGGTGTGTAAACCGTGCAGGGTGTTAGTGGGTGGTAACTGCTGTGAAAGAGCAAAACGGACAGGGAGTAGTGTTGGTGGATGTGTGGCTGGAGGTTGTAACTTCAAATGGGGGGACAGAGAGGGCTTCAGAGGGGACAGTTACCTGCAGCCAAGATCTTCCCTGACACACAGAAGCATCCAGAGTCACATCTCCCCAGAAAAGAGCTGCGTCCCCAGGTGCAGTTTCCTTCATTCACTGCTTCATTCATCTAATGGTTGTTTCTTGAGCACGTACTATACACCAGGCTCTAGGAACAAAACAAAGATGTCTGTTATTGGGGACTTCTGGTGCTGTGGGGAAGACAGATAGCAAACAGAGAAGCCAACACCCAGCATCCCCTCAAGCCCAGTGGGCACACTCAGAGGTGGAGAGACGCACGTGCTTCCTACACGCCCTCACAAGCGTGCGGGACACACAGACACAGGGGGACATGCATAGAGGCCCACCCCCAGTGAATGGGACCAGGCCTCTGGGCTGGAGGTGGGAGACCAACCCCAGCCCCGCCCAGGGTGCAAGGCTCTCTTGTCCACCTCTCCCCCCAGCCATGGCTCTGGCCGTTCTGACACTCCCCACCTTCTGTGCAGGCGGAGTGACCACCTTTGTGGCCCTCTATGACTATGAGTCGCGGACAGAGACTGACCTGTCTTTCAAGAAAGGGGAGCGGCTCCAGATTGTCAACAACACGTGAGTGCCCCCCTACCCCACTGCCCCTCAGGACCCCAGCCCTGGGCCTGGTCTTGGGACAGAGCCACTTCTGAGCGTCCCAGGGCCAGCTTGATGGGCAGCAGGCAGAGCTGGGTGTCCAGGCAGCTGAGGTGCAGGGAACCGTCCTGGGGCCTCTGGGGGTGATGAGGCAGGCGCCGGCGGTCGGGGGTCTGGGACGGCTCCACAGACAGGGATCTGGGTGCAGTAACTGGACGGCAGAGCACAGCACTCCAGATCCCAGAACCCGCACGGGGGCGTGTGATCAGCGCAGGACTGGGCCGGCGACCCAGGACTACAAAAAGCAGGGCCTGTGGAGCTGGAGGCTGTGCCCACAGAGGTGCTGGAGAGCCTGGGCAACCAGTAGAGTCTCTAGCTGTAGAGGGAGGGCCCTCATTGGGAGGGTTGGGGGACCCATCCTGGGGACCCAGTGTGAGAGGGGTCAGGATAGGGCATGGGGATGAGATGGTGGGATAGGGGTGGAGGGCGGGGCACTGTGGTGGGCATCTCTGCTTCACCTCCAGGGACTCCAGCCTTGGGGTGGGGCATCCTAGGGCCAAGTTGGCATATGGGGGAATGGGGGCCCCTGTGAGCAGGGATAGTGAACTGGCGAGGGGTGGGTGAGGCTCCGGCCATGGGGTGGCGTCCTTCCCCTCCTCCCCACTCCCCTCCTTTCCTTGCCTAGAGTGCAGTGAGGTGGGGTGCAACACCTGTCATGGCGGGTGGGGGGGTGCAGGCTTTGGGTCATGCGCCCAGGGGTGGTCACAGCTGGGGTGATCCCACTGGGGGCGGAGCTGCCGACCCGAGGGGTACAGCTCCACGCCTGCTGCATTCCTGCCTTCTGAGGGCCTGCGTCCCCTCTCCGCCACCTCCCATCCCCCCAACAGCCTCGGGGAACCCCCTCCCCATTCCTGGCCCGTGCTTGCTCCCTCCAGCTCTCTCTCAGCTTCTCCCTCTCTGCTTCTCTCTCGCTGGCCCTAGGAGGAAGGTGGATGTCAGGTGTGTACACACTCCGTGGGCGGCGGGCTGGGTAGGGGCGCTTCACTGGTGGGGGTGGGCTGCCGCCGGCATGTGCTTCATATGGTCTCTGGCTCCCTTGGTTGCACCCCTTCCGGCTTCCCCAGCTTCTGTCCTCACCCCCAATAGTTTGACCAGATCCCTACCTTAATCCCAGGCTGAGAATGGGGAGGGTCCTCCTGTCACGCCTGTCACTCCCCATCTCACCTCTTCCCCATCCACCTCATGCTAACTCATCCCCTCCCTGTTCAGCCCACACTGAGTGCCAGCTGCGTGCAGGGTCCAGTGCTGGGCCCAGTGAGGCCTCGGTGGAGAAGGCCATGCCCTCCTGGAGCCAGAGTGTGGCCGGGATGCAGCCCCAGTCCAGGCCAAGTGGCAGGCAGAGGGCGGGGCTGGGGTCAGCTCAGGCCTTAGGGCCCCTGCTGTGTGCCCCCCCTCTGATGGTGACCACAGGGGCTGGGAGTTTCAAGCAGGACCTTGAAGGAAGCACAGTGAAGTCGAGGGGATGGAGGGAGTGGTAGAAGGCAGTCCCCCTCACAGAAAGGCAGCTCGTGGGAGGGTGCAGGGCTGGAGGGGGCTGGTTGCCTTCAGGGCTGTGGAAGGGCGAGAAGGTTCTAGAGGGTAGAGTAGAATCGATCCATGAGCATCCTCGAAGGCCTGGCTAAGGAGGTTGGACGTCTCCACCGTCTCCAAGCATTTCTTGCTTCTTCATGCCTCCCTGCCCTTTGTGCATGTTGTTCTCTCTGCCTAAAGCGCCCTTTCTCCCATCTCTGCCTGGCAAACTCCTATTCATCCCTCAAGATCCAGTTTAGAACTGCCCCCTTTGTGAGGCAAAGGGGAAAAGAGGTAGCAGGCATTTTTACCCATGTCCTTGTATTTGCTCTGCTGCCATCCCACCAGGGCTGTAGTGATGGGGGAGGGGCCATCTCCATTTTGCAAATGAGGAAACTGAGGCTCAGAGATGTGAAGGCCTTTGTCTAAGGTCACACAGCTACCAAGTAGCAAAGCCAGGATTGGAACTTGGGCAGCAGATCTCTCCCTTCCTTACGCTGCTCTCCCGGGGGGGAGGGGGCTTTCCCAGCTCCCCCCACACCCTTCTGTCTGAGTCCCAATTCAGAGTCCCGCTCCAGTTCTCTTATGGTTCCAGCTGTTTGTATCTCCCTTCCTCCAAACTGGGAACTCCTTGAGGGCTTTTCTTGGGCCTGCCACATTTCTGGGTCCCCTGTCACCTGTTGCTCAGCACACTGTGGGTGCCCGGGTGGTGCTTTTGCACGAGATGAGTGAACAGTCATAAAATAGCCACCGTCTCTTGTGCCTCGAGTGTGGGCCTGTTCTCGTGTGGAGCAGTTGCATTGTTTTATTTATACAGCACCACAGCCCTGGGAAGTGGAAATGCTTACTTGCTCCATTTTACAGATGAGGAAACTGAGGCCCAGAGAGGTGAAGTGACTTGCTCAAGGTCACACAGCTAGTAGTGGCAGAGCTGGGAGGGGTAGGCATGACCCCGAGCCCTTGGAAGAGGAGCTCCGTGGAGGTGCAGAGGAGCCAGGAGGAGGGAAGGGCCCGAGCTGGGGAGGATGCCTCAGGTTAGAGGCTTTGAAGTACTGGAGGATCTCAACCAGCAACGATGGGAAGAGTGTCTCAGGGGGTCACAGCTTGAGGAAAGCTCTCAAAACTTTGATTCTGCCTCTTTCACTCAGAGTCAGAGGGCAGCCCTCACTTCTTCCTTTGTCCAGCCCCTTCCCTTCCTTCTTCCTGCCTTCCATGATGGGCTGGGGGCTGCCAGGAAGTGATGGAGTCCCATCTGTGGGAAGCCCTTGGATGGCAGTGAGGCACCCCGATTGGAGGGTGGGGGAGGGTGGGAGTGGATGGGGAGCCCTTCCTCACATCACAAAGCTCAGCTGCTCCTCTGGGAGAGTTGGGGGCTGGCATTAGAGGAAGAGGAGGGATAATGGGATGGGGGGGAGAGGCTTAGTGGAAGATGGGCCACCCACATTTGAGGTGCTCATGTCTCATACCTCACCCAGGGACCACCCTGCATGTCCTTCCACTGTTATTGCTTAAGGTCTATTATTGTGAACCCCCTGCTCCAACTCCCCTCCCTGTAGGAATGAGGGACTTTCTGAGTCTAGCCTGTGACTGGGCTGGGAGTCGGGGAGGGAGAGCTTAAGGCTGAGCCTGCCTGTTGGGGTTTGGCCAGGGCTGGCTGGGTTGGGGTCCTCACAGTAGCAGCCTGGAGCTCCCACTCCCTGGATCTCCATGCCAAACGGTTCTGCTCCTAGAATCCTGGGTGCTGTGTGGCCTTGGGCCCAAGGAAGCCACTGGGGTCTGAGGTGTGACTGCCCTGAGCCCCTGCCCCGGTGTCTGAGTCTCCAGGAGTCAGAGCCCCTCTGGGTCTGACTCTGGGATGCTTCCTAAATTGCCCTTTCCTCCTACCCAGATTATTCCAGCAGCTTCTCTGGGGGAGAGCTCCAGCAGGCACTGACTTCTGCCCCCTTGCCCTGGGCACTCCAGTTCTACTCCACACCGTGGGGCGAGGGACCCCTTCCTGCCCTCCTCACATGACTTGCCTTGGCCTCACCCTGCTCTCTCCCTACCAACCACGGGTCCAGGCCTCAGGGCTCGGACACTTGACTGCCTGGGCCGTACCCAGCTGCCCTGGCTTGCCTGTAATCCCCAAACGGCTTCTCTGGCCAGTCCCAACAGCCCAAATGAGTTAAATAGAAGGACCCAAACTGGCATAACGTCCCAGGTTCCAAAGCTGCCACACTCCCAATCCACACGCCAGCCTGAATTAGCCACAAGGATTAGGCTCCAAAAAGAGGATCCTGAGGCTCAGAGAGGTGAGGTCAGTAGCGTGAAGTCACACAGCTAGTGACAGCAGTTAGGATGTAAAATTGTAGCTCGGGGACTCCTGGTCCAGTGCTTTCTCCTCTTGCCACATGTGGGAAGGTGAGGGGTCAGGCAGGGAATGTGTGATTCCCTTCCTTCCCTCTTCCTGCCTATCTGATAGGATCCAGGCCCCAGGGAAGGTGCCAGATGCAGTACATCTGCTCAACCTGTTAGTTTTACACCACTGTTACTTCTGAGCCGGGCTCAGATCGGTATCCCCACCAGACTGGACTGATCTGGGAAGCTATGGGGCCCCTCATTGTGAGGGCAGTCGCCGATCCTTGGCTGAGACAGCTCACAGCCACCTGAGGCAGGTTTGAGCCTCCCAGACCATTGGCATGGGAAGATGGGGCTTGATATCTCCATTTCACAGGTGGGCAAACTGAGGCTCAGATGATAATCACAGTAGTCAGCTTACCCAAAGCCTGGCTTGATGCTGACTGATTTACACACTTTGCCTGCACGGGAGATTTTGTGAATATTATCTCCTTTTTACAGATGAGGAAACTAAGACCCAGAGAGGACAGGGTACTTGCCCAAGGTCACACAGCAAATCCTTATCAGAGACTGGAACTGAGCTGCTTTGGTTTTTTAAAACATTTTGGAGAGTGGGGAGGAGTACCATAGAGTTGCAGATTTAATTGTTTTTCGTTTTTTAGCCAAATCAAGATACTAACAGCTCATGCACGCTGAGCACCTACTATGTGCCAGGCCCTGTGCCGGTATTTTACATCCTCAGAGGGAGGCATGAGTATCCCCTTCCTGCAGATGAGGACCAAGGTCCTGCAGGGCCAAAGTAATGCAGCCTGCAAGTGGTGAGCTGGGCTGGCGCCAGGATGCTCTGATTCTGGCGCTCAGGCTCGGAGGTACCTCTCAAGCTGGGGCCAGGCTGAAGGTGGACCTTGGATCCTTAGTGAGACTGCAGTGCACCTCCATCCCTGCCCTTGAAATAAAACCCCCAAACTGGACTGCGAGCCCAGACTCACACATGGGCTGATGTTAGGCAGGTGGAGGCTCTGCTGGCAGAAGTCTGGGTAGTGTCAGCAGAGCTGAACCCTCACCCTTGCTTCTGGGGCCCTGCTTGGTTGGCCCCTGGGCACATGCTCCTGCCGGCCTTCCACTGTGAGTGGGTGGCTGGGGGCTTCCCAGAGGCCAGCCAGCTTGCACACTCTTGCTTTGTCAATTTGCCTCATTTTGCAGTCTCTGACCTAGACCTTGGCCCAGTCCTGCTGCCTCCTCCTCCATCTTCCCCTGGTTTTCCTGAGGGTGTCTGAGCCTCTGAGAGGCCTGGGGAGGGTGCAGGGGCCCAGGAGGCCTGCTGTGTCTGGCTGTGGGCACACAGGGGCCCTGGTTCTCACCCTTGCTCTGCTGTTGATTCGCTGTGTGGCTTTGGGCAAATCACCGCCCTTCTCTATGCCTTATTTTCCCCCTTGGTGAAATGAAGACTTGGGACTGGAAGATCTCAGCTCTTCCCTGTGATTTGAGTCCTTGCTGTGTAGCCTTGGGAAGTCTCTGCCCCACTCTGTGCCTCAGTTTCCCCAACTCTACAAAGAAAGTGCTGGGTTACTTCAGCCTGGGTGCTGTGTGTCCTTGGGCTGGTCCCTAGACATCTCTGAGCCATAGTTTCATCATCTGGGGGGCTGAGGCCTGCCTTCCTGCTTAGCAGGGTGGCCTTGAGGGTCAAATGGGACAGACAAGTGTGGATCCCCCACCCCATATGGGTGCACACAGAGAGGTAGATGGAGGGCCTGGGCATCTTCAGGCTCTTTCCTTGAGGTGGGCCTCACCCTCTTACTCCAGGGCCTTCCCTCTCCCGCAGAGATCCCCATGTGAGCTCGTGCCCCTGCCTGAGCATGCGTGCGGTGATCTCACAGCCAAGTCAGACCGCACAGCCCCAATCTCTCTCTCTTCGCCTCACTCCATCCAGAAGGGACCCACACTCTCTGGTTGAGCCTCAGCCCACCTGGCTGGGCCCCTGGCTCTGCGATGCTCACCTGTACTCACCTGTTCTCAAAGAGCTCCCCCAGCCCCACTCTCTCCCGGCCTCAACTTCTCCATCTTCAAAATGGGCTGAAGAATATGGATCAGAGGCAGCTCAGAAAAACCAGGAGCCAGGGATCCAAGTTCAAGTCCAGACTGTGGCTGTGGGCAACGGCCTTTCTCTCTTTGTGTCCCGGTGATGGGGAATGGGGGAGCACATCCTGCTTGCTGTGTGTCTTCTCAGGGTTGTGATGAGGTCAAAGGCAGCCTTGGATGGAGAAGCTCAGCAAGGTATCAAGCCCCACTGCACCCTGTAAGGAAGGCTTCCTTCTCATCTGGGAGTTAGGAACCTGGGCCTGGCTGCGTGACGTGACCTTGAGCAGAGGCCTTTGCTTCTCTAGCCTCAGTCTTCCCATCTGCACAGTGGGAATGGGAGGGGGCTGGACCCTATTTCCCAGGCAGCCCTTCCCATTGGCCTCTCCTCCCTCCCCATCGACCCTCTCCCTGTCCCCTTTGATTGCTTTGGATGCGAGGCCCTAGTGGCTGCCCCGCCTTGTCCCCCCTCCCCCGTCCCCAGCACCGCCTGGCGCTCTGCTCTCTCCCTCGCTCTTTCTGCCTCTCTCTCTCTCACCACCCCCATTTCTGCCTCTTCTTTCCTGTTGGGCTCTCGCTTTCTCCTCCCTCCTCTGTGTCTCTGGACCCCCGCTCCAGCCAGACCTGGTTCACATTCAGATGGCTGCAAAGGTACTTCTGCCCCCTCCCCACTCCCACCCAGACCCAGGGGACCCGCCCTGCCGGGGGCTTTTCCTGCCCATCACCCTGTCCCCATCACCTCCTCCTCCTCCTCCTCCTCCTCCTCCTCCTCATGGGGCAATTAGTGTAGAAGGGCCCTGGGTACTGGGGCTCTGCCACCTCAGCTCCCTCTGACACGACTCGCTGTGTGACTTTGGGCAAGTCCCAGCCCCCTCTGGCCTCAGTTTCCCCCATAGATGGGTAGGCTGCAGGAGGAGGCCTGTAGTTTTCAGTCAAGGAGCCCTGTGGGTGTGACCCATGATTTGTGACAAAGGCAAGCATTGCTCTAGTTTGCAGGGTTGGCGCCTGGATTGTCACCAAGCCCCCAAAGAGCCACCCCTTGCCTCCACTCAGGTCTCACCAGCTCCCAGGCTTGGGCTTCCAAATCTCAGGACTTGGGGAGACTTTGAAGGTCTGATTTGACATCCATCTCAGGAGGAATCTTCTCCTGTTACAACTTGCTTGCTCCCCAGAGACAGGGAGCTCCCTCCCTCAATCCCAAGGCGGCTCTTGGCATCTTGAGACTGCTTGGTCTATCTGAAGGAAAGCAGATCACTTCCTGTCCCAGGACTCTGCCCCATGAATTTGGGCGTCGTCGTCTGAGTCAGCTTTGGCCAAGAGGCATCTGGGGTAGGGAGGGGAAGAGTCCCAGGTCACCTCGGCCTGGCAGCTGTGAGAGGCCTGATCTCACTGTTCCCTGCACCTCACTCAGCCTCAAGAGCCCCCAGCACAGCACCTATGAAGATTGCAGGCATCGGGGTCCATTGCTGATGGTTCCCTTCTCCTTTGCTCCCTCCCTCTCCCCCTGCTCAGAGAGGGAGACTGGTGGCTGGCCCACTCACTCAGCACAGGACAGACGGGCTACATCCCCAGCAATTACGTGGCGCCCTCCGACTCCATCCAGGCCGAGGAGTGAGTATCGACTCTGGCCTCCTGCTTGCTTACCATCGCTGCCAGTTCAGAGCTTCTCTCCTGGGCTAGAGTGGGAGGTCTGGCTGCCCAGGGCCCCAGCCACATCCCAGGAAGAGGTACTGAGGGTGGGCGGAAGCCTGGACCACCAGCACCATCCTCCTCCCTCCCACCCCAGGTGGTACTTTGGCAAGATCACCAGACGGGAGTCAGAGCGGTTACTGCTCAATGTGGAGAACCCAAGAGGGACTTTCCTAGTGCGAGAAAGCGAGACCACAAAAGGTATGAGTGCTTCTGCTGACCAGTGGGAACTGAGCCTTTTGTGGGTTATTTGAGCTGGGTATTGTGGAATGAATAGGAGTTTGGTATATGGAGTGGGGTGGGAAGAGCCCTCCAGCTAGAGAAAAAGACAGGATCAAAGGCAGGGAGGTCCATTTGAGGAACACTGAGTCACTCTGGGGTGACCAGAGATGCAGCAAAAGATGATGCAACAGGTGCAGCAAAAGAGGCCAGCCTCTCTGGCCTCAGGTTCCTCAGGTGAGAAATGGGCACAGGTTGTCAGGGGGTCTGAGGGTCACAGAGCAAAAGGCTGTTCCCAGGGAGGGTGCTGATGCAATGGGCCCCTCTCCTTCCCCTTCTCCAGGGGCCTCAGGGGCTGGACTGGGTGCTGGGACCTGGCTTTGCCCTTACCCCAACAGTCCTGGCCTCTCTTCCTCTCCTGTCCCTTCCCCCCACCAGAGAATGATCACCCCCTTTCTCTCCAGCCCCTCCGCACGTGGGTTGCAGACTCTCCATCACCATAGCTATGAAGCTCCTGCTTCCTGTGGGCCTGGGGCTCAGTGGGAGATGGGAAAGCAGAGCATCCGTGTCATGTGTGTGCATTTATGAGAGGTCATGTGGCTGTGCATGCCGTGTGTGGGTCCAGGCATGTGTGTGCACACGTGGGGGTGGAGTTGTCTGTGGGTTGCTGTGTGGGAGTGAATTGTTATGGGTTTGTTCTTGTGCCCAGGGGCCTAGGGAGTGTGGACCTGTGTGATCATGCAGCCACTGGACACAGGCATGCCTGCGTGTGTGCACATGTGGTCAGGGCTTGGCCTTAGACTCAGGCCTGTGGCTTCTATACGCACATGGCCTGGCCATCTGTAGAAAGTCATGGTTGTCCAATGCAGGCTTTAGAGACC
This sequence comes from Balaenoptera musculus, assembly GCF_009873245.2. Classification (NCBI taxonomy): domain Eukaryota; kingdom Metazoa; phylum Chordata; class Mammalia; order Artiodactyla; family Balaenopteridae; genus Balaenoptera; species Balaenoptera musculus. The sequence goes on along the minus strand of NC_045799.1, from coordinate 22,268,261 downwards.
CAGGTACGGGTTCAAGTCCCAGCTCTGTGCCTGACTTGCTGGGTGACCTGAGGCTAGCTGCTTTCCCTCTCTGGGCCTCATTTTCCCTTCTTTACACTGGAGATTGTAACCCCCACCTGAGGATTGTCCAGAGGTTTTGTGGGCTGTGGGGACTGGGCTTCTAGTATGATGCCTGTGTGCTGCTTCCCGAGAAAGGCTTTCTCTGGCCGCTGGAGCCTCCTCCCCTACCCCTGGGGCTCAGCCTTGTCCCTTGATGCCACCCCAGGTATCTCTTAGGCTCAGGTTAACAGGTCTAGCCAGTCCTGTTGGGCAGAAGGAAACTTTTCCAGCCCAGAGCTCTTCCAGGCTCAAGGGAAACAGGGAGGGGGCCATTGGGATTGGCCCAGCTTAGCTTTGGCAGCCTTCAGGCCACACCCAGTACGTGGTCTTCTGCCCAGGATCGCCCCAGCCTCAGCCAATCACTGGCTCCTGCCTGAGCCTGGAGTCTTCAGGAAGGGGCAGGGCCCGGACAGTGTGCCCGTGGGCAGACCCACAGAGGGGAGGCAGTTAGGCCAGGGACACACAGCCACTTGGGACCATTCCTGTTAGGCTCCCTGCCAACATTTATCGAGCACCTACTGTGTGCCAGGCCCTCTTATATGTAGTCTCACTGAATCTCCCCAGCAGCCAGGGAAGTAGCCCCATTGTGCAGCAGAGGAAACCGAGGCCCAGAGAGGGCTAGCCACTTGCTCGGGTCACACAGTTGGGATGCACACCTGGGCTTCAGAGGTCTTGCTAGGGCCAAGGGTTCATGGAAAGGCTCTCCGGTCAGGTGCCCCTTTGTCATTTGGCTCTGCCCCAGTGGCCGCCCCAGAACTGGGTGCTCAGAGACAGGCTGGACCAGACCTGGCTCTGCCTGTGCCTCCTTTCCGTCCCGTGTTGGGTAGGTGTGCTCAGTGCCGTGGCCCGTGGGTGGGCCGGCATGGTGGTCACGCCTCCTCTTTGGGCTGCCCTGCAGGCGCTTACTGCCTCTCAGTGTCTGACTTCGACAACGCCAAGGGCCTCAACGTGAAGCACTACAAGATCCGCAAGCTGGACAGCGGCGGCTTCTACATCACCTCCCGCACCCAGTTCAACAGCCTGCAGCAGCTCGTGGCCTACTACTCCAGTGAGTGCCGGGCAGGCCTCCGGGCGGCCAGCTGGGCGCAGGGGAGAGTAGGCCCTCGGAGAGCATGGGGGGGTCTCCGCCTACCCTATGAGCTGCAGACCCTGAGGAGGGGGGCTTTGGGGCCAAGAAGGGCCAGGACTTCTGTCACCCTGAGGATGCGGGCTCCCGTTCCCCTCCCCCCTTCTTCCTTTCCCCTTTCTCCCTCCTCCCACTCCCCTCCTCCCACCCCCTCTTTTTTCCTTCTCTCCTCCCTGTGCCCTCTCTTCCCTGTTTCCCCTCTTCCCTCCCCCCCCCCCTCGCCCCTCTATCCTCTCTCCTCCTCCGCAGCTGCCTGGTGAGGAGGGGGCTGCCTGGAGGAGTGAGCCGGGAAGGAGGGGGCATAGGCCGGTGTCATTTGTCCCTGCAGCCTTAGGACCGGTTAGAACTGGTTACCGGGAGACAAGGAGGGGGCGGCTCTATCGACTGGATTGTAGCAGAGAGCGGGAGAGTGGCAGGCGGGGAGCTCACATGCGCAGGTCGTGAGCGCGGGCCAGGCCGAGTGTGCAGGAGTGTGGCCATCCATCTGGATGGTCAGGGCTGCCCGGGTGGACCGACGCGTCATGGCCTGGGTGCTCCCACGTGGACAGCTCTCTGTGGGTGTCTGGGCCTGTGGCATGTGGCTGTGGCCTGGGCGTGCAGGCGTGGCCTTTCCTGAGAGCGCCCGCTACTCCTCCTCTGTTGGCTAGGCCTCCCGACTCCCTCTAGGATCTGCCACCCCGCTCCGTCCCCTTGGCCACCACTGTAGGGTTCATTCTGAACCCCGTTCCCCCAGATCAAAACCCTCCAGGGGTTACCTTGGAATTTTAGGATAAAGACCCCCATGTGGCCTCCGAGGCCTTGGGTAGTCTAAACCTGGCTGGCCTCCCTGCCTTACCTGGGTCCCTCCTTCCCCCAGTCACTCTCCAGTAGCCCCCTGGCCTCCTTTCAGTTCCTCCAACCCAGGGGCTTATTTCTCCCTCAGGGCCTTTGCACATGCATGAGGCAGTGTGCCCTCTGCTTGGAGGGCTATTTTCCCGAGTCAACCACTCACCCTCCTGTGGATCCAAGCTCAGGTGCTACTTCCTCTGGGAAGCCTTCCAGGATGCCACCCAGCCCACCTGCTATTGCATGCACAGCTCTCCTCTGTCACACTCGTGGTCCTGGGAGGTGATTAAGGGAAGTTGGGTGTCATCCTGGACTGTGCACTCCCTGAGGGCAGGGTTCCACTGGGTCCCTGGCACCTGCCTAGGTAACCCCCGCTTAAAGTCTGATGAATGAATGACTCAGGGAGCAGATGCATGAGGCAGTGTGGGCCTGTGTCGGGGACGGTTGTGTACACACAGGTATGGACGCCTGGCCTTGGGGGTGTCCTGTGCCTCCCCAAAGCCTGTGCGCATACAGTGTGTAAGTCTGCACACAAACACACACCGCGGGACACGGAGACCCCAGCACGGACGCCGGGCCTGAACTCCACCTCCCTGCCTCTGTCTTCAGAACACGCTGATGGCCTGTGCCACCGCCTCACCACTGTGTGCCCCACGTCCAAGCCACAGACTCAGGGCCTGGCCAAGGATGCCTGGGAGATTCCCCGGGAGTCGCTGCGGCTGGAGGTCAAGCTGGGCCAGGGCTGCTTCGGAGAGGTGTGGATGGGTAAGGCCTTGCCCCGGCCCCGCACACCCCACCATGTGCCCACCTGCGAACCGGGCAGATGTCTGTCCAAAGTGGCAGCTCAAGGCCCCATGAGTCCCCCAGCCTTCACCTCCACGAGTCCCATCACCTCTGCTGAACAGTGGGCCCTACTTTCAACATGGAGCTCCCCCAGCGGTGGCTGACAGCAGACTGGGGTGTAGACCGCCACACCTCCGCACACCATGGTACCTGTTTACCCAGAACCACTCAGGGCTGGGCATCGCGACTCCCCAGTCACGTGCCGTGTGGCCTGGGCTGGGTGGCTTCACTCTGGAGGGCTATTTTCCCGAGTCAACCACTCACCCTCCTGCGGATCCAAGCTTAGGTGCCACTTCCTCTGGGAAGCCTTCCAGGATGCCACCCAGCCCACCTGCTATTGCATGAACAGCTCTCCTCTGTCACACTCGTGGACAGAGCCTCGATCTTCCCAACTGTAAAATGGGGCTGGTGATAATAGGACCCCCTAGTGGGGTTGAGAGAACGCTGGCCCCGTGTGGGTCCACACGTTAGCTTCAGCTGTGGGAAGAGAAGCCCCCGCTCACAGAAGGAGTACAGGGTCTGGCGTGTTCCAGGCCTGTTAACGATCTCCTGTCTAACTCTGGAGAGACAGCCAAACCGTCCTTGAAAACAAATGCCACGCAGCCCTGACAAAACCCAGGCCCCCTTCTGCTGATTGGTTTCTGCTGACACAGGAGTTGCGGAGGCAGCGATGAGGCAGGCCTGGCTGTCGTGAGCCTGCGTGTCCAGCGGGGCTTGGGGGGAGGATGGCCGTGTGCTGTTTTCAAGGTGGTTTCATCTGAGCTGCAGTATTCACTTGGCGTCACCGCCACCACTTCCCTCCCTTCAGAGGAAGAGATGATGGAGGAGAGCAGAGGGGGTTCCTGGGTGGCAGCACTGCAGGGACAGAGGCCTGCAGGCTGGAGGTCAGGCCAAGTCAGGAAAGGGGAGGCTTTGAGCTGGGGAGAGGGGAGGGGGATGAGAAGCCAGCTTGCAGGCACAGGCACAAAAAGAGGACATGAGCAAAACCTGAAAAATCCATGGCGTCAGCCATTCCTGTGGCTGCAAAACTCATTCCTGGCTTGGGCGTGTGGTGAACAGTCAGTGCGGGAGGCTCCCGTTCCTCCCTGGATGATCCAGGTAGACTCACGAAGTGCCTGGTACGCATGCCCAGAGGGCCTGTGCCGGGAAGGCCACAGACGGGGGCCCGAGCCCCAACTCGCACCTTGAGGCCCAGAGATGGGCAGGAATGGGCCCAAGGCGCCTCAGGCCCGGCTGGGACAAAACTCAGATTAAACACACTGGTTTAGAACACAGCTTCCCCCGAGACCTCACAATTTAAAAACCAGATAATAATAAGATGACAGCTGCAGCTATTATTAACTGTGTCCTTACAGTGGGCTTGGCCCAGTGGCTAAAATCTCATTTAATCCTCAAACAGCCCACAGGTGGATACTATAGCCTCCCCATTTTCCGGATGAGAAAATCGAGGCTCAGAGAGGGGAACTGACTCACCTATGGTCTCACTGCTGGGAGGAGGCAGAGGTGGGAGCCAAACTCCTGCCAGACTGACCTCCGAGCCCTTCTACTTAGTGTGATGCCTTACTGTTTGGGGAGTGTGGCTTGAGACAAGCTCTTGTTCTGGTGGCCTTGTTCTGAGGCCGGCTCTGCCTCACCCCCCACCCCCACGAGTACACGCTCCATCTGCTAACACCTGGGCCACCCAGAAGGAACATGACTACCCAAGAAAGGGCAGTTGAGTTGGAACCATGGTCCCCCAACTCTCAGATGAGTGTGCTGCTTTGGGGGACATTTCTAATAATCAGCTGTCCGAACAACAGCTCTTGTTTCTTGAGCGTGCCCTGTGTGAGGAGCGTCCTGCCCATTTGCAGATGGGGACACTGAGGTCCAGAAAGGGGCTGGGCCTTGGCTGGGCTTGTCACGTGGCCTGGGAGGCCAGAGCTGAAACTGGTACCCGGGCAGGCAGATCCTGGTCCCTGTGGGGTGGGAATGGGGGTCCTCCACTGAGGCAGCCTGCACCCCTTTCCACGCAGGGACCTGGAATGGCACCACCAGGGTGGCCATCAAAACTCTGAAGCCTGGCACGATGTCTCCGGAGGCCTTCCTTCAGGAGGCCCAGGTCATGAAGAAACTGAGGCATGAGAAGCTGGTGCAGCTGTACGCAGTGGTGTCTGAGGAGCCCATCTACATCGTCACGGAGTACATGAGCAAGGGTGAGGCCTGCGTGATGGCGCGGACACATGGGTGGCCCCTGGCTGGGGTCCTCACAAAAGGGCAGGTGGGATGTGCTTCACCTACCCACCACATCTAGAGCATACGCCTTTAAAGGTGGAATGAATGGAAAGAATCAACTTCCCATGTCAATGGAAAGTTGAACCAAAGGTTGCCTTTCTCCGTTCATTTTGTTTTTAATGATTTCCCACAATGCATCTATGTCCCCCCGTTTGCTGGTTTTGTAAAGCCGTTTGCCATTCTGGGGCTGGAAGGAGAACTCCCTGAATCCTCCAAGCTGAGCCACATCTGGGTCAAGTTCCTGGCTTGACTTTTACTTAGTTTTGAAATTAATTATTTTTCAAAATTCCACTTTTGGGAGGTATAATTTACATGTGATAAAATACACCCATTTTAAGTGTCCAGTTCGGTGAGTTTTAACAAATGGGTATGCTGTGTATCTCTTACCACAATCGAGTTATAGATCGCCGTCACCCCAGAAAGCACCCTTGTACCCCTTTGCATATAGTACTCTCCAGCCCCAAACCCACACAGCCACTGATGTGCTTTCTGTCTTCATAGAGTTGTTTCTTCTAGAATTTCGTATAGGTAAATCTTTTACACCCAAGGGTTTTCCTTCTTGTTGTGTGTATCAGTAGTTTGTCCCTTTTTGTTGCTGAGTAGTATTCCGTAGTGTAGCTGTACCACAGTTCTGTTTGCCTAGCGGCGGACATTTGGTTGTTTCCCATCCTGCTTGCCTTCTGAGTGACAAACACAGACTTTATTCAGAGATGGATTTGCACAAAATCTGCTGTGTGGTTAAAGTGAGGCCGGCCTGCCCCGGTGGACAAGATCTGGGAATCACTGCTTCCTGGCTCAGGGAGGACAGGGCGGGGGCTAGAGCTGCTTTCTCTCTCTCCAGGGAGTTTGCTGGACTTTCTCAAGGGGGAGACGGGCAAGTACCTGCGGCTGCCTCAGCTGGTGGACATGGCTGCTCAGGTGAGTCAGCCCCTCCCCGCTCCCACACCTGGCCTTGAGTTCTCTGACCCACCTGGCTCAGCCATGTCTGGCCTCTTGAGTGCCCCCTCCAAGGAACTTGTCTTGATTGCCCCACACTCACTGATCTCATCCCATGTATCACTGGGACCACTTACAGGTGCTGTGAGTGGTGGTTCGGGCAGAGGAAAGAGCCCTTACCTGGGCATCAGGAGTCACTGACTTGCTATGGGACGTCAGACCTCAGTTTTCTTCTCTGTCAATGTCAGTCACTCATCAAACATGTATTAGTACTTGCTTGCTGTAGGCGGTGCTCAACAACTACTTTTTAATTTAATCCTTAATACAATCAGGCGGTAGAGATGGCTAATATTCCATTTGACAGATGAGAAAACTGAGGCTCAGGGAGGGCACTTGGGACAACAGGCAGGACCTGACACTCATCTGTGTCTCTGGGAGCATCTGGGGCCTCTTTTGCGTGGTCACCCCACTTCCCTGGCTGCGTCTTGTCTTGTGCCTCCCCTTTGCCCTTTGCCCTATTCTACCTCCTCCTGCTGGGCACTGGTCCTGCTTTTTGTGCCAACAGTATTTATTGTAAATTGACTTCATTGCCTGAAGAACTGGGAAGGGTGGGGCATTTGGTTGGCTAACCACTCCTGGGGATAACACCACCCCTGGGCATGTGCCCTGTGATCTGAGAAGGGCAAGGGGTGGCCCCTGAACCAGGCTCCTGGGTTCTGCCTGCAGATCGCTTCAGGCATGGCATACGTGGAGCGGATGAACTATGTCCACCGAGACCTCCGCGCTGCCAACATCCTGGTTGGAGAGAGCCTCGTGTGCAAAGTGGCTGACTTTGGGCTGGCTCGGCTCATCGAAGACAATGAGTACACAGCCCGGCAAGGTGGGCAAGCTCCCGGCAGATGCCGTGTGGCCGTGGGGAGTCACACCCCTTCTCTGAGCCTCGGTTTCCTCCTCTATCAAGTGGGGATAAGAATGGTGCCTATCTGGCAGAGCGGTCATGATGTTCTCCTGAGCTCCCCCGACCCTTCTTGGTCCTGCAGGTGCCAAATTCCCCATCAAGTGGACGGCTCCAGAAGCTGCCCTCTATGGCCGGTTCACCATCAAGTCAGATGTGTGGTCCTTTGGGATCCTGCTGACAGAGCTCACGACAAAGGGACGGGTGCCCTACCCCGGTAAGAGGGCTCCCCACAGCCCATTTTTGGTCCTTCTGCCCCTACCCTGGTGACCCCTCTGCTCAGGTGACCTTGGGCAAGTCAAACCCCATCCAGGGCCTCAGTTTCCCCATCTGTATAACAAAGAGGTTGACCATCTGATCTTAGGCTCTGTCTTTGGTCAGGGCTCCCAGCCTTGCGGAGGGCCTTACCCACGGTCACAGCCACCCTCTCCTAGGCAGGAAGCCCTCTTCGTTATCCCCATCAACTTCCCTCTGCCCCACTTTCCTCAGCGGAGCCAGCCGCCTCATGCTTCCCTCTGCCCACAGGGATGGTGAACCGCGAGGTGCTGGACCAGGTGGAGAGGGGCTACCGGATGCCCTGCCCTCCCGAGTGTCCCGAGTCTCTGCATGACCTCATGTGCCAGTGCTGGCGGAAGGACCCAGAGGAACGGCCCACCTTCGAGTACCTGCAGGCCTTCCTGGAGGACTACTTCACATCCACCGAGCCCCAGTACCAGCCCGGAGAGAACCTATAGGGCGTGGGCTACAGGGCCAGACTGCCTTCTTGGCTTGGATCCTGAGCTGGGTGGCCCCTGACGTGGGGTCTTGCCTGCCTCTGCCTGCCCGCCCCCCCCCATTGATCCTCTCTGTGGGGCTGAATTGCCAGTGATGAGGCCCCTCCCTCTTTTGTGGCATGGAAGGGCTTGGGGCCTGGGGCCGCCCTGGGGGCGGGGTCCAAGGCTGGCGCAGTGACTGTGCCCCGGCCCCTGGCCAGCCGCACGCCTCCTCCCTGCATTCCCTCCTGGAGCTCTGCGCGTCTCAGCAGGAGGAACTGGGAAGAAGGGCTGGGCTGAGGGCACCCTTTTCTTAGCCTCAACCTGCTGCACGCACTGGCCCTTTCCCACTTCCACGCCACCCCAGGTCTGTCTGCGGAGCTAGCCAAAGAGCCTTTCCAAAGAGGAGTGATGGGCCACTGGCCCTCGGCCTGCCTGCCACCCTGCCCCTTGCCATCCATTTCTGAAACGCCTGTTGGTGGAGGCTGCTGGGTCCAGCCCCCTCTGCTGTGGCTCCCAGGCTGGTGAGGCCTAGCTTGACTTGATGCTGGTGGGTGGGGTGGACACCCCCCTCAAACCCTGCCCTTCTTACACCTGAGGGATCCTTAGAGATCTTCAGTTTCTTGTCCCCATACTACCCATGGGGAAACTGAGTCCGGAGAGGGGATGTGACTTGCCCAAGGCCACAGAGCAGTTCAGGGTTGAGACGGGATTGGAACGTGGTGCTCCCTCTGTCTTCCTCAGGAACCAACAAGATTGTCCTCGGAGGCATTGTGGACAGACCGGGGCAGCCCAGGGGACAAGGGGCCTAAGGATGGGTTAGAGATAGCAGAGAGAGTCCTGCTGCCACTGCTTGCTCAGTGGGCTATTGTGGGGGAGAGAGTGGAGGTAGATGTGGGGCTGAGCTAGAAATGAAAGATACAAGGGTAGGGAGGCAGGTTTCAATCAGAAGGTGGGTGGTTTTTGACCTTTGGAGCTAGCCAATCATGAAAGGGAGTGAGCTCACAGGCTCTGGAGGCAATCAAGCAGAAATAGAAGATCCAAGTGATTGGGAGGCCCTGGCCTCAGGAAGGAACCCCAGGTCCTCCTTCCCCCAGTTTTTCCTGTGTCATTTCAATGCCCGGCCCCTCCTCTTCTCCCCAAGTTGGCACCCTTAACTCACAAGTACGGAAAGGAGTGCCTAGGCTGGGGTGAGGTGAGAGGACTGGGGTGTCTATTGCCACACACCAGGACTGTCTGTGTGCCCTCGGGCAGCCCCTGCTTCCTTCTCTGGGCTGCAGTGTCTGCCTCCATATGTGGCCATGGCCTCTGCAACTGCTCCACTCCTGTCCAGACCCTGTGGCCTGGCATCACGTGGTGAGCTCAGCCCATGGCATCAGGAGACCGTGTTTTGGCCCTTGGGCTATGTGGTGGCTTCTCCCTGGACCTCAGTGTGTCCTTCTTAAATGGGGCAGCCAACAGTTTGTAGGCATCTTGCCAAGGGCCCCTGTGTGCGTGTATGTGTGTGTGTATGTGTGTGTGTGCACGTGTATGTTCCTCCATGTGTGTCCATATTTAACATGTAAAAACACCCCCTGCTCTGTCCCCCAGACCTGTTGTACATCTCACCCACAGCCCCCCATCATAGCAATAACGTTCCCGCTGCCAGGGGTTCTCGAGCCAGCCAGGCCCTGCCAGTGGGGAGGGAGGCCAAGTGGTGCCTGCCTATGAAATTTCAATTTTTCCTTTCATACATGTTTATTACCCAAGTCTCCTGTCCTGTCTCCGTCCCAGTCGAATCTGGACTCACTTACCCCAGCGCGCTCCCAAATCCCCTTCTGACTGCCCGGTGTCCTTTGTATAAGGTGTCCTAATACTGTCTTTTTTTTTTTTTTTTTTTTTAAACAAACAGTGTTTTGTAGATTTCAGACGACTATGCAGAGGCCTAGGGGACCCCCGGCTCTGGGCAGGGCCTGGGGTTCCTGCGTTCCATGGCCGAGGCCTGTGGGGGGAGGGGGGATTTGGAATTGGTTGTAAATACTTTGCATATTGTCTGATTAAACACAAACAGACCTCAGAGTTTGGTCAGCGGTTTCTTGAGTATCTATTGTGTGCTGGAGAGTGAGAGGGGGTGGGATGTGAGGACAGACTGTGTCAGAGGGGCCTTTGTGCAGGCAGCATTGGTGGCCCGAGGGCTTGAGGCCAGGGAGGGACGTAATCAGATTGGCGATCTCTGGAACGAGGCTGTGTGTGCACATCCATCCCTGAGTTTGGGGAGTGACTGTGCCTGGCAGAAACCTTGCTTGTGTCTGAGATGCACCAGGCGAAGCCCAGGGCTTGTGAGCAGGAAGTGTGAGCAGTTGAAGACTCTTTGCCCTGGGTGGATGGTGGCAGTTGACACTCTGGGGGCCCCGCAGGGCTGTCAGGCCCTTGTGGAGTTGTGGACATCCTCACAGGGAGATGCGGCTGTGTGCCTGCTGTGTGTTTCCCAGGGGGGGGGGGGGGGGGGGGGGGGGGGTGGTGGTGAGACTGGGTTGGCAAAAGCCCTGGGCACTCTGGAGAAAAATCCAAAGACCCTTCCTCTCCTCCCTTCTCCCCTCCACCAAGGCACACAATCTGGGAAGTTCATTTGCAGCAGTCTATAGGAAGAAATTTATTTTATATCAGATCACACACCGATCCATGTAAGTTACCTCTGGTCGTAATAACACTGTTTAATCTGTATAATTAAAAACAGATTTCAAAATCGGGATGTTTCTTTGTTCACTGTTATTTTCACAAGCCAAATACCACAGTGTCCGGTCAGAATGGACACCTGGAGACCCCATGGGTGTACATGTGTCTTGGGAGCAGAGGTTGGAGCATGGGTGTGAGTTTGCCCTCGTGGGTGTGTGCCTTTGTGCTCACTGGGGTATGCGTGTGGCCCTGTTTGCTCATGGGTGTCTGTGTTGGTGTGTGGACACGTGCCCACGTGGCCTGTGAGTCTGGATGCCCAGATGTGTGAACCTGTTTTTTCTGGCCCTGTGTGCAGAGATTTGTGTGTACTGCGGGGACACCACTCTAGGTGGTTCTGCCTGAATCTGTGGGCTCCCGGGGGACGCGGGCCCGGATGTGTGTGGCGGGGCTCTGCTTGTCTGCGCGGGGCAGTGTGTGTGTCCGCGTGGATGCTTGTGGGCTCAGGGCGTGCACGGGGCACCGGCCGCTCCGCCACATGCACCCGGGGGGGCAAAGACACGTGCGAGCAGCCCAGCCCGGGGACGCGCCCCAGCCCCGGCGGGGACAAAGCGCTCGTCCGTGCTACCGCGGCGGGTCGGGAGTGCGCCTGCGCGGCGCTAAGCGGCGGGTCGAGCCGGGGAAGAAGCCCCGAGACCCCTTTATCTCCATCTCTCGCCGGCCTCACCAAGTGATTCAATGCGTGTGTCTCTCTCTGCCTCCAACGTCTTTGTCTCTCTTTGTCTGTGCCTCTTCAGCTCTCTCTCTGGCTCTCTGGCCCTGGCCCTCTTGTCTTCACAATTTTTTGTGTTTCTTTCCTCTTCCCTAAACCCCCTCCCCCCTCACTAATTGGTCTTTCTCTGTGTGCTTCTGATTTTCTGTCTCCGTTTCTGTATGTGTCTGTTTCTCGCTGTTGCTAGTTTCTCTTTTTCTCTGTGCCTCGTGGCCGTCTCTATTTCTCTAGTCTCTCTCTCTCTCTGTGTCTCTGTCTCAGATTTTTTTTCCTTATCAATCTCTGTACACCTCTGGTTCTCCTCCAGACCATCTCACACCTCCGTGCCTTTGCCCAGGCTGTTTCCACGACTGAGAGTGCCCTTTCTTTCCTCTCTGCAACCTGGCAAACTCCTCTTCATCCTTCAAAACATCTCAAAGGCCACAGACCACCTCTGGGCGCTTTCCCTGACCCCCTGGAACTTGCAAGGGTGGTCACGGCGGTTCACACAGCTCCCCCCCTAGAATGAGAGCTTGAGGGGCTGGGGAAATTCTGGTTGATGCACCCAGATCTGGCCCACCGGGGTGCTGTCTGATGAGAGAAGGGAGGCAGGAATTTGCTCTGTCTCTCCCACCTATTGTCTCTGGCTCCACTGGTTTTGACTTCCTCACTCTGGGTCTCTGTTCAGTTTGCTTTTGCTCGACTCTTCAAGAGAAAGACAGAGCGAAAAGGCGAGTGACGTCTACTCTGCTGGGACCACCATCTCACCGCCCCTCTGCCTGCTCCTCCTGCTGCCCTGTTCAGTTTCCAGCCCACTTCAGGCGATTGGAGACCCTGGGACCCCCTCGTCCCCTCCGCCTTCCCTTCCTGGTTTCAGTGGTTTTTCTCATTCTACGTGCATTTTTTTTCTTTTTGAGAAAAGTCAGATGATATTTGCCCCCATGGGAAAAAAATTATTTATAGTAGGGTAGGAAAGATACAGAAAAGCACATACAAGAAGACGGTAATTTGTGCTCTCTACCCCCTCCCTCCCACCTAGAAAGGATGGGGCATGTTTCTGGGTGGGTGTCCATCTGGGCCTGTCGCCTGTCCTCTGCCCACTGGCTTCAGTGTCTCCTGTCTCTCTGTCTCTCTCTGAGTGTGTCTCTCTGTCTCTCCATCCTCTGGCCCATAGTTACTGGCTCTCACTCTGGGTTGCTGGCCTATCGATTCTTTCAGATATTCATATGTAAAACTTATATTAAAGGTGAACCTTGGGCCCCATCCTGCTGCAGCCTTCTCGCCCCCCCGTGTGAGTGCACCCGCTCGCCTGTGGATCTGTGTCAGGCACCCTGTGCCGGCTCTTTCTCAGCCCCCTCCCTGCCTTCCTTTCTCCGTGGTTTCATTGACCTCCCTTCCACCAGTGGCACTTCTAGTGTGTGCAGTGTGTGTGTGATGTGTGCAGTGTTCGGGGCACGTGCGTGTTCCTCATCCTTCCAGGCTGCGGCTCCGTGCTGCTGTTGGTCTCTTTGCTCATCCTCTACTCCTTTCATCTCCTCCCTCCCTCCTAAAATTCCAACTAGACCTTGTGCTGGACACACACACACACACACACACGCACGCACGCACACACATGGTCCCTCGTCTTTTTCTCTCATCTCTGTTTTCTTTTCCCATATTTCTCTTGGGGGCTTCAAAAAGCTGTGGTTTGCAGAGAGAAAAAGAGAGACTGACAGAGACAGAAACACGGAGATAGAGATGGAGATGGGGGTGTGGCATGGGGGTGGAGGAATCAGGCCGGGAGATGGAGCTCTGTCCATCTGTCTGTCCATCCCAGTCTCCCCAGCCCTCCCTCCCTGGGGCTTTTCCCACCCAGTGCTGGGCTGTGCTTCCCTCAGAGTATGTCCCGTGGGATCCAGGGCTCTGCCTTCTGTCCATCTGTCCAAGCGTCTGTGTGTCTGCCTCTGCCGCCACGCCTCCCCTTTGCTGTGGTCTCATTAAATGCCCTTCTCTTTCTCTGTCCTGCGTGTGTGTGTGTGTGCGTGGGTGCGTGTGTCTGTGGCTGGATCTCTGTGCCAGTGGGTCTGTCTCTACCTCCCACCTCCAACTTCCTGCAATTTTATTAAATATCCTTCTCTTTCTTCTTCCCTTTCTTGCCGCCCTCTCGGTGTGTGTGCATCTGTGTACATGCATGTCTGCGAATGAACCTCTCGGCCACCCCCGTTCCCCTTCCCCGGGATTCCTGGGACTTGGCTTCTGGGGTCACTTTCTGCTCACTCCCCATCCTGGCCCCAGACTCAGCCCCATGCTCCCTCCAGCCTCTGCCTCAAGGCCTCCCTCCTGGACAGTTTCCCTGGCGACTATCCCCTGGACACCTCACCTTTGACCCTCCAAACTCAACTCACCTCCTGTCCGCTCCTGCCCCCACTGGGGAGGGCCCCACCATTCAGCCTCCAGCCCTGGGCCGCACTCACCATCACTCACCCTCACTCTGCCGTGGCCTTCCTTTTCTTCTTCCCACCTCTGGCCCTGCTCAGAATCCTTTGTCTCTGGTGGAGGAAGCCCCATCTCCCTCACCTGCCATTCCAGGCCTTGCCAGGCTGGCTCCAGTTGCCCGTGGCACCCTGACTGCCTGACATGTCTTTCCTTCCTTCAGACTGGACATCCACCTCCTCTGGGAAGGCCTCCTGATTGCCCCTTTCCTGGCTTCCCTTGGCTCCAGCACTCCCTGCAGTAGGGTCCTTCCTAACCTTGGCCTCGTGTTATGTAGTCCCAGGCTGGGCACCCAACCAGGGCCCCATTATGACTTTCATGGGCCCTAGTCAGCTTTGCCTTCATGGACCCCTTTCTCCATAAAAAATATTTTAAAAAATTCTACTTTACGACAACATTGATATAAAGTTGAATATATTAACATTATATATGAAAACATTTTCTTTGAGTTAAAGTTCATTTTTCTTCCGATTTTAAAAGAAAACATTTTTCATGGGCACCTAAAGGTATGGTGGGCTGTAGATTTACTGAGTGCCTTCTCTGTGCTGACCATGGGCAATGGCTGTTGGGGGCAGGCTGTGTGTCCTCTGCACGTTCCACCCTCTCTGAATCTCTCTTCCTCTCGACTCTGCCCCCTGCGGACTGCCCTTGACTTCTGTGTGAGTGCATCAAAGCCACATGATGTGTGTATCACCTGGCCTCCTGAGTCTCTGTCCCTCTCTGTCCATTTCTCTCACCCTAACAGGTCTGTCCCTTGCTCTGGGGTCCCCTGTTCATTCATTCATTCCCCCAACAAACATGTGTGGCCCTGGTGTCTGCGTGTCTGCCGGGGAGCAGGGATCTGGCTCCCTGTCTCTCTCTCAGGCCTTCTCCCTCCCAGATCCTCGGGCTTGTTGAATTTCCAATGTGGGCTCTCTCCCTGTAGCCCCCTCCCCTTGCCATGAGCTGGGGGTGGGTGTTTCGTTTCATTCCCTGGGCTCTTCAGGCTCTTCATAAAGCACTCGTCATGGAGCAGCTGCCCCTGCCCGGCCGTGTGTGCGTGTGCGTGTGTGTTTGCCTGTATCCACGAAGTGCATCACCACCCCACCCCCCTGCCCCCCGACTACCCACCAGCTCCCAGGGCTCTGCCCCACCCCCATACCTCCATCTAGATTATTCCAGCTGTGACTGCCCCATCTTTCCGTCCCCCTCCAGGGCTCTCCCTCCCTCCACCCTCCTCAGCCTTTTCCTTCCACATTCATCCTAAATGCCTTCCAGCTTTGCTCTCACTCAGGTGTGTAAGCATTCATTGAACACGTTTCCGGCGGGCACCTACTGTATGCCTGACCCCGGTTGGGGGTTAGGGGGTCAAGGGGGAGAAAAATCTGCTGGGGAGCAGCCGTGGACAAGGCACTTAGTGTCCAGAAGGACAGATGAGCAGAACAGGTGCAGAAAGGCCCACGGTCCCAGTAGAGTAGAGATGGGGTCCTGAGCTTGAACAGAGCGTCCGGGAGGGCTCCCCTGAGGAGAGGGCTGAGTGAGGCCTGAGGGCAGCAGGTGGAGAAGCGGGGCGGGGAGGGAGGGTTGTGGCCGGGCGGGAAGCACTCCAGGCAGCAGGACAGCCATGCGAAGGCCAGGAGGTGGGAGCCAGCAGGCTGGGGTGGGACAGCCACCGAGTCATCACATCCCCTCATTTCTCTGCCCAGCCCCCATTCTCCCCTTTTCTAGGGTGTGTGATTGTGTGCAGGGGAGTGAGCGAGAGGGAGACAGACAGACTTACAGACCGACACCGGGAGAGGGCGAGAGAGGTGCACAGAACTCCGCTCTCCCTGCTTCTCTCCAGCTTGCTCCTTCCCCCTTCTCTCTGGGGCTTCTGAAACCTTGTCTTTTCTCTGGGCTTCCTGCAATTGTTTATGTATGCACACACCTGTGTGGTGTGTGTATGGCTTGCATGGGCCATGTATATGTTGTTCATGTAGTATAGTGTGTGTGGTGTGTGTATGTGGTGTATGTATGGTGTGTATGGTGTGTGTGTGTGTGGTGTGTGTGTGTGGTATGCGTGTTGTGTGTGGTGTGTGTGGTGTGCGTGTTGTGTGTGGTGTGCATGATGTGAGTGGTATGTGTGTGTGGTGTGTGTGGTGTGTGTGGTGTGTGTGTAGTGTGTGTGTAGTGTGTGTGGTGTGTGTGTAGTGTGTGTGTGGTGTGTGTGGGGTGTGTGGGGTGTGTGTGGTGTGTGTGCGTGGTGTGTGTGTGGTGTGTGTGGTGTGTGGTGTGGTGTGTATGTGTAGTGTGTGTGTAGTGTGGTGTGGTGTGTGTGTGCGTGGTGTGTGTGGTGTGTGTGTGGTGTGTGGTGTGTGTGTGGTGTGCGTGGTGTGTGTGGTGTGTGCGTGGTGTGTGTGGTGTGCGTGGTATGCATGGTGTGTGTGTGGTGTGTGGTGTGGTGTGTGTGTGTAGTGTGTGTGTAGTGTGGTGTATGTGTGTGTGTGGTGTGTGTGGTGTGCGTGTGGTGTGTGTGTGGTGCATGTGGTGTGTGTGTGTGGTGTGTGGTGTGGTGTGTGTGGTGTGTGTGGTGTGTGGTGTGTGTGGTTGTGTGTGTGGTGTGCGTGGTGTGTGGTGTATGTGTGTGGTGTGTGTGGTGTGTGTGTGGTGTGCGTGGTGTGCGTGGTGTGTGGTGTGGTGTGTGTAGTGTGTGTGTGTGGAGTGTGTGTGTGGAGTGTGTGGTGTGTGTGGTGTGTGTGGTGTGTGTGGAGTGTGTGTGGTGTGGTGTGTGTGTGTGTGGTGTGTGGTGTGGTGTGTGTGTTGTATGTGTGGTGTGTGTGGTGTGTGCGTGGTGTGCGTGGTGTGTGGTGTGTGTGTGGGGTGTGTGGGGTGTGTGTAGTGTGTATGGTGTGTGTGTGGTGTGTGTTGTATGTGTGGTGTGTGTGGTGTGTGTGTGGTGTGCATGGTGTGTGTGGTGTGTGGTGTGTGGTGTGTGTGGTGTGTGTGTGTGGTGTGTGTGTGTGGAGTGTGTGTGGTGTGTGTGTGGTGTGTGTGTGGTGTGGTGTGTGTGTGTAGTGTGTGTGGTGTGTGGTGTGTGTTGTATGTGTGGTGTGTGTGGTGTGTGTGTGGTGAGTGTGGTGTGTGTGTGGTGTGTGTGGTGTGTGTGTGGTGTGTGTGTGGTGTGTGTGGGGTGTGTGGGGTGTGTGTGGTGTGTGTGTGGTGCATGTGGTGTGGGGTTTATGGCATGTGGTCCCTTGCTGACCCCCTGGCTGCTCCCTGAATCCAGCACGGGCTGTGCTGAGGGTCCCTCCAGTCCATTCAGGCATCTTTCTTTCTTTCCTTCATTCCTTTGCTTGCTGTGTCTTAAAACCCCAATCTAGCCGGTCCTCAGAGGCAGCCCTGGGTGGCCTGGGTGCCTCTCTCTCTTCCTCTGCTCATCTTTCTCTCCCTCTGTTATTTGGCCTCCATCTCTGTTTTCTCCTTCCAAACTCCCTTCTCATGGTCGCTCCTTTGGTTGTAGACGTCTGTGTCCTTCTTGCATTCGTGTCTGTCGGTCATTTCTCCATCACTCCCTCCGCTGCCTTTCTCCTTTTCTCTCTCTTTGTTTTCCTGTCTTTCTTTGTCTCTGTGTCTGTGTCTCTGGCTTTCTTTTTGTTCT
This sequence comes from Balaenoptera musculus, assembly GCF_009873245.2. Taxonomy (NCBI): domain Eukaryota; kingdom Metazoa; phylum Chordata; class Mammalia; order Artiodactyla; family Balaenopteridae; genus Balaenoptera; species Balaenoptera musculus. The sequence goes on along the minus strand of NC_045799.1, from coordinate 22,250,963 downwards.
GTTCTTTCTTTGTCTCTTTCCATCTCTGCCTCTCAGTTTTAGCTTGACTCTACGTGTTACCTGCATTAATTCGTTTTTTCCGCCAAGATGTGACCTGTGTGCGTGTGTGTCTGTGTCCCAAAACATGTCCCCCCATTCGCTTACCCACCCCCCCCAACACTTGTGCAGGGTCCTCAGGCTTGTGCGTGTGTCCGTGTGGCCAAGCCGGGGTCTGGCTCATCTGACCCCTGAGGCTCCGGCTCTCCTGTCCCTGTGGCTTGTCGATTTCCCAGTGTGGGCAGCGGCCGCCTCCCTCTCTCCAGTCTCGGGGGTGCCTGCCATTGGCTGGGGGCTTTGTTTCCTTTCACGCCCCCGGCTCTTCCTAGATCACTCATCGTGAAGCAGCTGCTCCTTCCCTGGCTGGTGTGTGTGTGTGTGTGTGTGTGTGTGACACAGAGTGACTAACAGGGACACAGTTGCTCCCTGCCCGGACCCCCTCTCTTTGGGGTCCTTGGCTGTTGTGCTCATTCTGAGTCGTTTGCATTTGTCCCTATGCTCAGTCAACTCCCTGAGCCTCTCCTGTGCTGGGGGTGATTGTGTGTGGCCACCCTGTCTCCAAGGCAGTTCTGAAAGCTGCCCTGGCCCTGCGTGCCTGGATTCACAGAGAAAGGCTGTGTGTGTGCGTGTGTGTGTATCTGTGTGTGACAAGCTGTCTGTCACTGTGTCAACTCGACCACTTTACCTAAATCCTCTGCTCGCACTCTGGGGGGCAGTTCCTTTGTATTTTCTTTCGGTCAGCACACATTGAACACCCCCTGTGAGTGTGTCTGTGTGTGAGTGTGTGTGTGTGACAGATCTCCTCTCACCCCTTGCTCTCTGCTCGCCCTCCTTTTCTCCGGCTCCATTTTTATTTTTCCACACACACTGGAGTCTGTCTCTCTCCCCACCTCCCCCTGAGGCTCTCTTTATCCTCCCACATCCATCTCCAAGGCTCTGTCCAGCGTTTGCTTTCGCTCTGCAGATGAGCATCCTTCCATCCATCTAGCCATCCGCCTGTCTGTCTGAGAGTTATTTCTGGGCCCTTTTCCTACCCCCCTTCCTGGGTCCACTGTCATCCTTGCCCTCTGGGCCGTCTCGGTGCCCATGCCCACCTCTCTCGCCCCCTGCCCCTGGGTTATGAGCTCCAGACCAGAGCATGCGGCTGCTCCCGGGCCCCTCACCAAGCCCGGCCCCTGCGCCTCTGAAGTCCACCCCAGACTCAGCACCTTCCCAGCTCCCTTCTCCCCTTCTGCTTTACCCCCACCTCCAATGGGTCACCCTGGCCAGGCCGTTCCACGGCTGGTGGTGGACGCCTGCCCCAGGAGCCCCCATCCTTGGTGCCTCCGGCTCAAGGGGCCAATGTTGGCGATTTCCTTCCTGCCCTGTGGACCCCCCTCCCAATTCAGGTCTCTCTGGGGTCTCTCTCTCTTTCCATGTGAGGGTCTAGGCATCAGGCTTTCTCTCTTGGTCGCATTAGCTTTTTACTTCTTTTCTTGTCAGACTTTGTTGGGGTTTGTTCTTACCTGGACATTGTTATGTCATGTGTGTGTGTGTGTGCATGTTTATATGTGTGTGTGTGCATCTGTTCCTCTCTCGCCACCTGACATTCATCTTTCCTTCCCTTTCTTATCCTCTTTCTCTCATTAAAAAAAATGGAGGTATAACTTACATACCATAACATGCACACATCTTAAGTGAAAAACCTCGATGAATTTTATCCATGTCTACACCTGTGGATCCACATCCCGGAGCAAGAAACAGACCATCCCAGCCCTCAGCAGCCTCCTTCTCGCTCAGGACTACCCCCACCCCTCAAGGGAACAGTTATTCCGACTCTAGTACTGTTTATTATCATTGTTTTAAATCCAAAAGTTGATCGGGATTTTTTTTTTCTCACTGTATATATGTGTGACATTCTGTCTATCCGTCTTGGAACTTCCTTAGGCGTAGCTTCCCTTCTGAGAGTCTCTCATCTTTGTTCCTTCATTCGATCAACAATTATTGAATACCTCCTGAGACGGGGCTGTGTGTGTCTGACTCGTTCCCTCCGCCCCCCTCCTGCCCCCCGCTGCTCCACTCCTGCTCTCTCCGCTCTGCGCCGTCTCCCAGTCATTATTGAATTCTGCTTCTATTCTGTGCGTCACTGCAGGGGTGTATGTGTGCGTGAGAGTGTGTTTGTGTGTGTCCTGCTCGCCCACTACCTCCCCCTCGCTCCTACTTCCCCACCTCTGCCTCTCTCTCCTCCTCTCCCGCTCCTGGGGGCTCCATCTAGAATTTTCCAGGTGAGCCTGGCTCTATTTCTCTCTCTCTCTCTCTCCTCCTTTCTTCCCTCGCTGTCTCTGAGGGTGGGTGAGCGCTGGCTGGCAGTGTGTGTGTGTGTGTGTGTGTGTGTGTGTGTGTGTGTGCCGGCCTGGCCCTCCCCCTCCTGCCCCTCGCAGCTCCCCAGCCCCCTTTGCAAACTATTTGGTCCACAGGCAACCCGCTGCCATCGGGGTCTAGCCAAGCTGAGCCCCAGACCCGTCCACCCACCGTGGTCTGTCTCCCCACCTGCAGAGACCCCCTCCAGGCCCCCACCTGTCTTCCCATCCCATCCTAGGGCTGTCTTCATGTCGGCCCCTCCCTCTCACCCCCTGTCCGGTGGCATTTTGTTCCTGACCCCCTGAAATGGCTCTCACTGTGGCCTCTCCCACCTTCCAGCAAACCAGGGTCTGACGCTGCACCTCAGGGACACCGTCCCCTTGACACTCCCCCTACTTCCCTGCCGGCTCCTTCTCCATGTCTTGCCCCGCACCGGCTTCCCTGTCATCTGTCACCTGTTGCAGTGCTCCGGCCTCCACTTGGCCCCCCAGAGTGACCCTCTGACATCAGGCAAATTTGGTCGTGCATTCAGTCAACAAACATAGTTGCTGCCCCACAGCAGGGTGGGAGGCCATGAGGGGGACAAACATCCCCTGCTGTGTGGCAGGCCTTAGAGTCAAAAGCATATCGGTGACTGGGCACCCTGGTGTGGAGGGGAGACCCCGAGCCTGGTGGGCGGGCACCTGGCCTCACATCGTCTTCTCATCTTCATCTTCTCACTTCTGTCAACTTCCCTGTCCTTCCGTCTTGCCCTTGTGGGTGTCCTGCCCATCTCTCCCCCCATGTCAGTGTGTGTGTTTCTGTCTGACTCCGGGTGAGGGGCTATGTGTCTCTGTCCATGTGAGGTCTGTCTGTCTGTCTGTCCCTGTGCACCAGTGCGTGTGAGTATCTGGTCCTAGTCTGTGTGTCCGTGGATGCGTTTGTGTGTATGTTTGACTGTCTGTTGTCTGTATTTGTGTGTATGTATGTGTTTCTCTGTGTTGATATGTTTGTGTGTTTATCCGACGGTCTGTGTGTCCTGACCTGGGTTTCTGATTGTTTCTGCCCGTGTGAATGGGAGTGTCTGCTGGTCTCTGCGTGTGTTCTGCTGTGTGGCAGCTGTCTGTCTATGTGTCTGTGTGTGCGTGTGTCTCTGTCTCCTGTCTGTGCGCAGTGTTGAGTGTATGCGGGATGTCTGTCTGTGTATCTCAGGGAAGGCCCCTCCTGGCCGTGTCTCCACGTGTTGCGAGGCTCACTGTGTCTCTGGCTGTGTCTCTCTGAGTGGAGGGATCTGTCTGGATGATTTTGTCTGTGTGTCCTTCCCTCTCTCTCTGGGGGCTCCTTGTCTGTCTGGCCACAGATCCCCCCACCGCCTGCCCATCTGGCTCACGTGTCTCCCTCCCCCTCCTCTTCCTTCTCTGCATCCCCCTCCTGGGGGCTTTGTCGGGGTCGCACGTCACCGTCTGCGCCTGGCAGCCTCGCCAGCCTGAGAGCCGGCGGTGTGTCACACCCCGCGAGCCCCGCGTGGGCCGGGTGTGTGCGTCATCCCCAGCCCCTGGCGGCATAGGGGTCTTGCCTCGCCGCTCCCGCTCTCCCTCGGAGGCTTTCTCAAGCTTTCTTCTCCTTTCTTCATGCGTCAGGCCTGCCTCTGTGTAAGTCTGTCCAAAGCTCCTCACTCTCGCCCCGCCTGTTGCTTTTCGGTTGCTGAGTGAGTTTGTTGGGGAAACTTTCAGGGTTTAATCAAATCTCCATCAACCAACCCTGCGGGGGGCAGAGCGGGCAGCGCTTGGGCCTGACAGGTCCTACTTGTCCTTCTGTTAGTCCCCCCGTCCTTATTAGGGTCCATCTCCCTGAGGGGCGCCCCCTGCAGAACCCAGGCACTCACCATCACCCACACGGAAGGCCTTGGCTCCAGGCAGGGCTCTGCTGCTCCCTCCTCACCCCCAGCCCCCGCCTGCCACCCCTTCTGCTCCAGCCGCCCCGCCCTTGCCTCTCCTTGAATGAGACGTGCTGCTCCCACCCCAGGGCCTTTGCACGGTCCCCTCTGCCTGGAGCTCTCTCCTGAGATCTGTGTGCCCGCCCACCTCCTCAGGTCTCCGCTCCACAGCCCCCTCTTCAGAAAGGCCTCTCTGGTGACTTAGTCTAACACAGCATCCTCCGTTTTAGCTCTCCTTACCCCTATCCTGATCCTGCTGTCTTTGTCTTCAAAGCACTTTTCCCTGCCAGCTGTCATCTTATTTTTTTTTATAAATTTATTATTTATTTTATTTATGGCTGCATTGGGTCTTCGTTGCTGTGCACGGGCTTTCCCTAGTTGCGGCGAGCAGGGGCTACTCTTCTTTGAAGTGTGCAGGCTTCTCATTGCGGTGGCTTCTCTTGTTGCAGAGCACGGGCTCTAGGCACACGGGCTTCAGTAGTTTTGGCACACGGGCTTCAGTAGTTGTGGCACATGGGCTTCAGTAGTTGTGGCTCGCGGGCTCTAGAGCACAGCCTCAGTAGTTGTGGCACACGGGCCCAGGTGCCCCGCGGCATGTGGGATCTTCCCAGACCAGGGATCAAACCTGTGTCCCCTGCATTGGCAGGCGGATTCTTAACCACTGTGCCACCAGGGAAGTCCCCCAGCTATCATCTTATATGTGGATTTCTTGGTTTATTTTCCATCTCTCACACTATCCTCTCTGCCACTGTGCTGTTGTCCCAGGAGGGCATGGAGTGTCTGTTCAGTGCTGTGTCTCCAGCTCCAAGGACACTGCCCGGCCCGTGGAAGGCACTCAGTACATGTTCTCTGACTGACTGAACAACCTAATTTCTAAACCCTGCCTGGCCAGGATGCAGGGAAGTGCCTCTTCTTGCCCACCGAGTCCCCAGGGAGGCAATCCCTAGTTCCCGCCTCGCTACCCAATCTGCTCTCACCTGTGCCTAACTGGTTCCGAAGTCCCGGGGCCTTGGCTGAATCACCCCTCAACCCCAGCGACCGCTGCTCACACCTCACCAGCCCCCAGTTGAGTGGCTGATACCTGCCTCCTCTCTGGTCTCCGGTCTCTGATCTCACCCTATGGACCCGTTCACCACTTGGGGACCAGTCACAGCTCTCCCACCTCATAGGTCCCTGAGGCTCCCACCTCCAAGATGTATTCGCGCACACCCCCCTCCCATCTCCTCTCCTCATGCTTCCAAGCCCCTCTCCCTGCCACACCCCTCCCACCCGCCCACGTGCCTGCATGCCGCTACCCCCTCTGCAGGTGCTGGTCCCTCCACCTGGAAATCCCTTTCCTCACGTGCCTGCTTGGTGAACTAGTTTTTATTTTTTAATAAAACAAAAATTTTTTATTGAGGTGAAATTCATATAAAATTAACCATTTCAATGTGAACAATTTAGTGGCATTTAGTACATTCACAATGTTGTACGACCTCTAGTTCCAAGACTTTATTTTATCACTCCAAATAAAACCCCCTACCCATTAAGCAGTTATTCCCCATTTCCCCTTCCCCCTTCCTGTCCCCAGCAACCACCAATCTGCTTTCTGTCTCCGTGGATTTGTCTATTCCAGATATTTCAGATAAACAGAGTCCTGCCACATGTGACCTTTTGAGTCTGATTTCTTGCACTTAGCGTAATGTTTTTGAGGTTTATCCACGTAGTCACGTGTGTCAGGACTTTGTTCCTTTTTATGGCTGAATAATATTCAGTTGTAAGGAGAGACCACACTTTGTCCACTTTGCCTCTTTTTGAGTCTCAAAAGCCCTCCTGTCTTGGGACACTGGGCCCTCCCTTTCCTGGCCTTCCCGTTCCTGGGATGATCTGGGCCACCCCTGGCTAGCTGCACACCCTGGACTCCCACGGCTGCGTCTCCCTCCTTCCTGAGCCACCTACCATGACCACCTCTTCAATCTCACTGCCATTCCCCTTTGCCAGCCTGCTTCCTGCTGCCCCTTGGCTGGCCGGCCATCCCCGCTTCCCCCAAATCAAACTCCCCAGACACCAGCACCTTCTCAAACATGCCTCTGACCACGTCTGTCTACCCACTGCATCACTCCCTGGCTCCCCACCCCTACCCCAAACGAAGTCCAGGCCTCAGCCCCTACTGGCTGCCTCTCAAGCCTCCTCCCTCCTCCATCACCCCCAAGCCAGCTGCCCAGACCCCTCCCCTGGCATTCTCACCCCTCTGCCCCTAGTGTCCCTTCCTGACCTGCCTCAGAGTCACCTTCCCGGACTCCCTCTCCCCCAAGCAGAGTGAGTGTCTTTCCCCTGTGGCTTCTGGAGGGAAGGGGTTTCCAGAATAGCTCCTGCCCCACTGTGTGCTGATGGCACCCCTTTGTCAGTTCAGGCTCTAGGTCACCCGTGCCCAGGATGGTGCCTCCCCCAGGCAGGTCTGGAGGGGGCCTACCCCACACCTCCTCCGAGAGCCTCCTGCCCCGTGTTCTCTCCCACCTTCCTCTCTGGAGCATTAGGTGGCTTTGTGCTCCTTTTAAGCATCAAATGATCTGTGTGTGTGTGTGTGTGTGTGTGCGTGTGTGTCTGTGTGTCTGTGTGTACTGGTCTGTCTGTCCACCACACTGGACTCCTTGCTTTCTCTCTGCTCCAGCCTTGGGGGTCATTGTCATTCTTTGAACGTGTTCTACACACACAAACACACACACACACACACACACACACACACACACACACACAATGAGAGAGGGAGAGGGAGACAGACAGAGGAGCCCCCTCTCTGCGGGGTTCTTGCTTTTGTGCTCACCCTGTGAGTCTCCTGTGCGCTGGGCTGTGAGTGTGTGTGTATGTGTGTGTGTGTGTGTGAGACTCTCTGCTCTTCCCCTCCCTCCAGCCCCTTCCCTCTCTGTCTCTAAGGCGTTGCTGAAGTCTGCCCTTGCTCTGGGAGAGGGAGGAGGGAGGAGAGGAGAGGGGCGCCCCCTCCCCACTTCCCTTCCCTCTCTGGGCTTTCTGTCAGACTCTCCCCCTCTCAGCCTCCGTGTGTGTGTGTGTGTGTGTGTGTGTGTGTGTGTGTGTGTGTGTCTCCAGCTCTGTCTCTGACTCTGGGTCTCTCCTTCTCTCTCCCCGTCACGGGCTCTTTATCCCTCTCTCCCTCTCTGCCCGGCACCGTCTCCATCTCTGTCTCTCCGCTCCCGCCACGCTCGCCCTTTTTCTCTGTCTCTTGGCCTCCCTATCCTTCCTCCTCGATTTTTCCAGATGTGTCCATGTCTGACTCTGTCTCATGCCACGTATTTCCCTCAGTCCCTCCTCCTCTCTCGGGCTCCCCTTCCTCCCGGCCTCTGTGTCTCTGAGTGTGTCCGTGAGTGTGTCTGTGTGTGTCTGTGAGTGTATCTTCACATCCGGGTCTCCTTCCACTCCCTTCACCTGCCCCTAACCTGCTGGAACTCCCAGGGGCGCCCTGCCTGGGGAGGCTTGTCTTCCCAATGGCACGCCCCAGCTGTGACTTCATCCTCTTTTGGGGCATCAGGCTTGAGGGGTCCTCACACCCCCGCCACACATCTGGCAGGAGCCGCAGATCTAACCCCACCCTCTCTTCCTGAGACCCCGCTGAGCTGAGGGTCGCTGTCCTTCCTCTAGTTGCTCAGGTCAGCCTGACCCTCCCGCCACCCCCACGGTAACCTGCCCTGCAGATGCTGTTCCCTAAGCACCCACCCACCTCTCCCCCGACCCTGGTCAGGACACCCCATCTCTCCCCGGAAGGCTCCACTGGTTTCCTCTCAGGTCTTCCTGCTTCTCCTCCCTCCTCCCAGGGATCAGAAACAACACCCAACCCCCAGGCCCTAAATCCCTTAACTCTCTTTGTACAGAGAACAAAGCCAACTTCTGAGCTCTTCCAGGCCCTCAGGCTCTGGCTGCGGGGCCCTGCAGCCTCCTTCGCTTGTCTCTGCCTCTGTCTCTGCCTCTGTCTCTCTCACCACGCCCTCTGCTACTCCAAGCCTTTGTCCTGTGCTCAAGCTTTCCCCCTTTGCCCCGTGCCTTCTTCCCCATCTGTTTGACAAACTTCTCTTCCTTCCCCATCTGCCCCCACCGGGCCCTGCTTTGAGTTTTTGGGGTCTGGGACCCTTCTCTGGGAGACTGTCCCCTGCCCGGGCCTCTGGGTCAGCCCAGACTTGCCACCCAAGATTGCAGTAGGCAACCTAACCCTAGGCTCCCGTACACACTAGGTGATCAACAAATGCACCCCCAGTCTCCTCCAGGAGCTTGTCCTCTCTGTGTGAGTGCGGGTATGTTTGGAAGTCTGGGGCTCGGAGCCTCAGTTTGCCTACTTCCTCTGCCCCCCGCTGCTCCCTGCTCCCCCTCCTCAGGTCTGCCCTCAGTCCCGGAGGGTGTGCGCAGGGTGTGCGCACGTGGACGTGTCTGATCACTCCCTGCTTGTTCTCTGTAGCGTCATCTCCATTCAATCTCTGTACCATTTTTCTTTCTTTTCTTTTTCTTTCAAGGCACATGTTTTCTCCTGATCCGAAAAGTAATGCATCCACCTTCATGATAAATCGTTTAGAAAATACAGAGAAGCACAGAGAAAACAATAGAAGTCCCCTATTGATCCCATTTCCTGGAGGAGGGGCCCCTGGGAGCGTGCTGGGGAGCGGACCCTGGGCTGGACTGTGGCCAGGGCCCCACCTCGCAGTGCCCCTCGTGCCCCCCCCACCGCCCCTCTTCCTGTCTCTCACTCTCTGCCCCTCTCAGTCTCTGTCACTGTCTCCGGTCTGACTCGGAGCCCCTCTCTGCGTCTCTCTCAGCCTGTGCCTCTGTCTCTGGGGACCTGTCTCTGTTTGCATGGGCTCTGCTCTCCCCCTGGGGGGTCTCACCGACATCCACATTCATTCATTCATAAAGCCCGTCCTGAGGATGCCCAGACCAGGAGTGTGTGTCTGTGGGATGGCGGGTCTCCCTCCCGCCACTCAGGCCTCCCTGAATTTTGCCCCCGACTCTGTGTGAGCTTCGAGGGGTGCATGTTGGGCTTGTGTCCATGTGTCTGGCTCCCTGGACACCCATCTGCTTGATTGTCTGCTTGCCACCTCCCTCTCTCTGCAGCCTTTCAAAATTGCCATCTTGCTCTTGCCCCATTGTGTGCGCCTGTGTGCATGTGCGTGTGCGTGCGTGTGTGTGTGTCCCTCCACTGGCTCTCGCCTCTCTCACTTCCTCTCTGTGGTTTCCTCACAGTTTGCTCTCCCTCTGTCTCCGTCGGTCACTCCCATTCATAAGTTCTTTTGCTCATTCAAAAAACAGAGCATCATTTTTTTAAAATTGTCTGCCAGGAACACAAGTTGCATTATTACCTTTGTAATAAGAAAAACCCATGAAAGTGATAACCACATCCACTATCAGAATAACGAGGGCATTAGGGGCCCGTTGTCAGCCGCTGTGCTGAGTCACGCCCTGGGCTAGAGGGTCGTGTGTGTGTCTGTCCATCCATCTCCAGGCTTCCCTGTCTGCCTCTCCTTCCTCCTCCTCTCCATCCTTTTCCTTCCTTGGAGATTTCTGGAATTTCACTCTGGCTGTTCATGCTGTGCGCCTAAAGAATGGGCCTGTGTGTGTGCGTGTGGGCGGGAGTACTGTGATCGTGGAGGAGTGTGTGAATGTGTGAGCCCGTGAGTGTGCAAGCGTGTGTGTGTGCATGTGCTCTACGCTCTCGCTGCTTCTTTGCAGCTTTGGCAGGCTTTGTCCCCCACCCTGCCGCGGATGTTTTCTTTCTCTCAGAAATGACATTTATTGTTTTCCTTTGGTTTCAGGGGTAATATGTGTTCACCACAGAGAAGGTGGAAAATACCAGAAAGAACGTGCAGAAGAATATGAAATAAAAATCCCCTGTAATCCCACTTCCCAGAGAGAAAGGAACCACTATTAATATTTGGAGATCTTTTTGCAATGTTCTTTGTATCTGTGAACCTTTTCTCTCGGCGTGAGTTTTTCTCTGCAAATTTGATTTCACTGTTTTTACTTATCTGTTCCTTCAGGAGCATTTGGGCGTCTCCACTCGGGACACCCCTATGTGTCTTCCTCAGCCTGTCTGAATGGTCTGAATGTCTTTGTCTGGGAAGTTCTGTCTGACAGTCTCCTCCGTCCCTCCCTTCCTCCTTCTGGGGCTTTATCTGACGTGTGTGTGTGTGTGTGTGTGTGTGTGTGGAGAGAGAGAGAGAGAGAGAGAGGAGAGGAAGCTAGACAGAGAAATCCAGAGAAAAAAATAGCGGAGGGGGGTTGGTTAGAGAGAGAGAGAGAGACAGAGACCCCATCCTCCCTCCCCTCCCTTCCCTCTCTCTCTTCGGCTGCTTCCCTCAGGATGCTGGGTGCCTTCCGTGTCCCACCATCCCTTTTTCTGCCCTTGTCACTTTGTTCTTGGGTGGCTTAAGAATGAAGAAGAGCTGGTGGGTGCGGGTGGGGCTTTCGTGGGTAACGCAGTGGAGCCAGGACACGGGACAGAGGTTCTGGGAAGTTTCCTTGAGCAGCCCGGGAGATGAAGGTGGCAGAGAACCAGGTGCCGGGGCATGGAGGGGCTTCACCCTTGTTTCAGTCTCATAAGGGCTGGGGGCCGGGAAGTGGGGCGTGGTTCATGGGCAGCAGGAGTGGGGTGGTCTGAACCCTCCCAGCCTCTCCCCATGGCCCAGGTGGCCTCCTGCTCAGAGAACTCAGCCATCTCCTCGCCATTTGGTTCTGCCTGTGCCTCCTGCCTCTCGCGGAGACACAATAGATAAACAAGCCTCTGGACTTTGGTGCCCAACACCTGTTCACATCTTATGCTGGTCCTCAGAGCAAAATGAGGATAATAAGCGTTCTGAGGCTCCGCGGGACGGCTCACGTCAAGGATGCTCAGCACGGTGTGGGCATGCAGCAGTGCCCAGTGCGCGCTGGTTAGTGCTGCTGCCACCGTGTTGGCACCTTCTCTTCCCTCTGGCTCAATCACAGCTCACCCTACCCCACGGGTCCCTTCCTTCCTCCCTCCCACCCAGGTGTGGCTCCTCTGAGGTGTCCAAGAGATACTCAAGGAATTAGGGAGCGAGGGAAATCAGGGAGGCCTGTGGGCAGTGGGGATGGGGGAGGGAAGCCTGGCTGGGAAGCTTGGGGACACGAGTGACCTTCACAACACAGAGTGTCCACCTTGAAGGCTTTGGCTACGGCCGTGCCTGGCCTGGGATGCGATTCTCTTTCCTTTGTCATTCTCTCCCTCCTCTGCTTCTTTTTGGTGCCCCTCCTGTCAACCCCAAGGGGGCATCCTGCCTTGAAGTTCCCGTAACTTCCTGGGCATATCCCTGTTGCTGCTGTTACCATGTTCTCCTATAACAATCTATTTCTCCCATGTCTGTCTCCCCCACGAGACTGGGGGTGACACAAGGAGGAACCAGTCTGGTGCTCAGTTCCTCTCTGGAGCTTTGGCCTCCCCCACACAGCACAGGGCCAGGCGTGAGCGAGGCACTCGGGGGATGCTGGAGAGCGGCTGGAAGAATGAATGAACCTTTCTCCTCTACCTGCTGACTCGTATGCATCCTTCAAGGTCCAGCTCAAATGACCCTTCCTCACTAACGTCTTTCCTGACCCCGTATTAGTAAATGGCTTCCTCCTGGGCTCTCTCATAAATGTGGCTGTTCAAACAAATCTCAGGTCACATCACTGTTCTCTTTTTGTATATCTGCCTTCCTAAAGGCTGTGGGTATTCAGGGGCAGAGTGAGACAGAACATAACCACAGCAGCAAGAACAACAGCTAATCTCATATAGGCTTATTACACGTCTGAAACTGTCCTAAGTGCCTTGCCTGTATTTTTCATTTAATCCTTACAATATGATTCTTGATACTATTATTATCCCCATTTTACAGATGGGAAACCAAGGCTCACAGAGGTTAAGTGACTTGTCCCAGCTCACACAACAAGTAAGTAGTGGAGGTGGGTTTTGAACCAGGATGTCTGGCTCTAGAGTCACCCTCTAAGTGATATAAGGTGATATGTATTAAGCATTTTTCTCTCAAAGTGTCAAGGGCCCTGAAGTCTTTCTCTTTTCGGCATCTCCTGTCCTACCCTGAGCCTGCTGTCTCCTCACTCTGCCCCTTCTCCCCAGGCAGTGCATCCCCTGCTCCTGTAGTCCACAAGGATAAAGACATGATGCCAGCATGTGTCTCCAGCTGGGCCTCTCCACAGATGCCTGAAACCCACCACCTTGTCTCTGTAGCCCCCAAACATGTTTTTCTCCTGTTCTCATTAGCGCCCACTGGGGGCAGCAGCCAGGAGCCCAGAGTCATCTCTGACTCCTCAGCTCCCGCAGCCCACAGCCATCTGTCTGGCTTCCTGCTGACTCTCCCTCCGGGAGCCCCTCAGCAGCCCCTGCGCAGCCCCTCCTGCAGTGTAGCCCCCTCCCGACCCCCCACCTCTGCACTCATCCCTCCACTTCTTGCTCCAACACCTGTCACCTTCCCAAGTCCCCTCGTCTGTAAATGAAGCCACAGACAGCACGTTCCTCATGGGGTATCACAAGGATTAGATGAATTTTGAAAAGCTGTTATGGAAGGGCCAGACTCACCATCCGCAGCTGTTATTAAGGATTAAATGGATAGCTGTTATTAGAGATTTTCTGAATGAATGAATGAATGACCCAGTGGGTGCGCCTTTCTTCTCTTCCTCGTCCTCCTCTCAGTACCCGCTTCCATCTCCTTGTCTCACAGGCTGTACTTTTGGAAGGATGGCTACCCTCTGAAAAAAATTTTGGATCCCTCCAGCCAGCGTGCAAATCTCTCCCATCCTAGAAAAAGATCCTCCCCTTGACCCCATCTCTTCCCTAACTACAGCTCCATCTCTCTCCTCCCTTCTCAGAAAAGCTTGGGGGAAGAGTTGCCCTCCACCCCAAATAGCCCTACCTACCTACGCTGTGATCAGCAACCCCCCCATCAAGGTCATTGGTGTGGCCTCCATGCTGCCGATTTAATGGACATTTTAATTTTAGTCTTTGCAGCATTTCAACGCTGTTCTCAGTTTCCAGGACATTCATCCCCATCTCCTTCCTGTCTTTCTTGACTTGCCACTGAAGAAAAGCTGGAGAACCCGTTGTAAGTGCTGATGAACTATTGGTGAGCCAGTGGCTCAGTCTTTGGATATCTTCTCTCTCTGTCCCTCTGGTCTCTCTCTCCTTACTTCCTTGGGAATCTTGATTCATCCAGTCCTATGACTTGAAAACCCAGCAAGCCTTATGCTGATGACTCCCAGCCTGAACCCTAGACTCTTACGCCCACATCTCCACGTGGGAGTCTATGGGCAACTCAACTCTAACATGCTCCAACTGAGCCCTTGACGTCCACTCCCCAAGCCTGACCCCTACCTCGCCTCCCTCACTTAAGTACCTGGTACAACCACCATCGGAACCTAAAACAATGAAGCGTTGCCCTCCCTCATCCCTAGACTGTGTCCCCAGCCCTTCTCATTTCTCTTCCCACCTGTTTCCCTGCCCCCTGTCTCAATAACCACTCAAATACCGTGACTCCTGAGTTTTTATTTCCTGCCTAATCATTATTTTGAGCCTCAGATCTGTTTGATCAGCCATTTCCTAGATGCTTCCACCTGGCTGTCCCTCCAGGCACCTGCCACTCCACGTGTCCCAAAGTGGACTCAGCATCTTCCCTACAGGTACTCCTCCTGCTGAGGCCCCTGGGTCGGTAAACAAGACCACGATGTGCCCTATCATGAGGGTGGTACCTCCGCATCACTCTTGACTCTGCTTTGTTCACTCCACCAGCACTGCTTGTTGGGATCGTCATTTTCCAGTCTCCCATTGTGTCCCCTCAATCACTGAAGATTGTATTTCCTGGTTCTTCTTTCTGTTCCTAGTCCTGTGGCCATCCTTGATGACTTCACCACCCACATGGATGGTATAGCCAACACCATGCTCTTGACCTCCCAAGTGCTAACAATCTTGTTCTCTACTCGACCTCAACCATGATCGTATCTTTGACCTTGCAACAACAGCTCCAGTTCCAAAGTCCCAACTTCCAGCCATCCTACTCCCAAGCCATCGCTTGTTGTCATTCCACCTCATTTACTAGAGCATGTCTTGGATCTCAGCAAGACGTTGGAAGTCAGCCCCCACCATTCTTTCTCTAACCCCTCTAATTAGCCTTTCACCCTGACCTCACTATTGACACTACTCTTGGCAAGGTCACCAGTGACCTCCGTCTTGTCAGATCCAACGCTCAGTTCTCAGTCCTCATCTTCCTTGTCCCATCAGTAATGTTGGATGTGGTTGAACACTTCCTCAGTCTTGAAACATTCACTTTTCTTGGCTCTCAGACATTTCTCTGATTTTACCTCTTGGTCTATTTCTTTTGCTGGATCCTCCCATTTCCCCCAATCTCTAAATGGCCCCCTTCTCTTCTTCATTTACACAGTCTCTCCAATTCAACAGTTTGGCGTACTCTCTATCTTCTGACCACTCCCAAACTCTACCTTTCCCTGAACTCCAGACTCTACTGCTCATTCAACTTCTCTGCAGGGATACCCAACACGCATTTTAAACTCACTACACCGAAAGCTGAAATCATCCCATCTTCCTCGAAAACCTGTTCCTTCCTCATTCTTCCCCAGATCAATAAATGACACCACCCTGAAACCCTGGAAGTTATCCAGGAGTCCCTTTTAACCCTCATCATTTCATACATACTCGGGGTCAATTCATTGGCCAGTCTCACCGACTGAACTTCCAAATCATTCTGTTTTCTTCACGTCATTTGCTCCATCCTAACTCAAGCCCCCCTCATTTCTCTGGAACAATAACCCAGCCTCCTCCCTGGGCTCCCTGCTTCTATTCCTGTGTCCAGAACCAGAGGGATCTTACAAATCAGATGGGGCCACTGCCTGTGTAAACCCCTCCAATGGTTTCCCACTGCACTGACTGTAAAACCCAAGCTTTGTGCCAAAGTCTAACATGATCTGGCCCTGACCATGTTGCCAGCTTCATCTCTTGCATTCTCCTCCTCTCACTCACTCAGTCCGGCTCTGCCCACCTCCTTGCTACTCTTCAAACATGGCAAGCTCATTCTTATCTTAGGGCTCTAGCCGTTTTAATTCTTTCAGCCTGAGAAGACTCTTCTCCCAGAAATTCACAAGGCTGCCTCCTCCCTTTCTGTCACTCAGTTCTCAGCTCAGATGCCACCTCCTCAGGGAAACCTTCCTTGATCATGCCTCCCCTCCCCCTGGGCTCTGTCTCACCACCCTGCACTAACCTCCTTTTAATTCTTATCAATATCAGAAATTATCTTACTAACTTATTTGACCTTCTTCTGTCTTCTGTACTAGAAGATCAGTTCTGGGAGAGGAGGAGCTGAATCTCCTACAACAGAAGCTCCCTGTTGTAATCTGCTCATTCAACAGTGTCTGGCACATAGTAGGTGCTCTGTAAATGCTCATGGATTACGTGCATGAATCTGAATGGTGACCACATCCTATCAAGTCTGTTCCTTCATAGCTCTCCTCCTGTACCCTCCACTCCAGCTCACTCCTCTGCCTCCCTACCTTGTTCTGCTGTGTTCGTCATTCTCTCCTAGTTTCTGAGTTCTCTCTCTGAGCCCTCACAGATTTGGCCCTCCCTTTGTGAGTGGATCATCCTCTGTGTGTGTGTGAACTCACACCCATGCCTGGGTGTGTGCATCTGTGTCTGTCTCACTGTGGGTTATACTTCTGTCCCTCTCATTTATTGGGTTTTGACCTAATTTCTAGTTTGCTTCATTCATTCATTCCTTTGTTAATTTATTAGTTTATTCAGTTATTCCATCTTTAAATATCTTGTGGTGGATGCTATGCTAGGCAGTGTATGTGTGTGATGTGTGTACGTGGACATATGTGAATCACTCCTATTCTGGGCCCTTTATCAAATTTTATTCTCATCTCTGGATTACCCTTCCAACCATCCACCCGTCCATCCGTCCATCCATCTATCCATCCATCCATCCATCCATCCATTTACCTATCCATCCACCTATTGATCCCATCCATCTATCCATCCATCCATCCAGCCAGCCAGCCAGCCATCATCTAACAAGTGCCAGATTCTGTGCCAGTCAGTGAGACTGTGAGTGTGTGTGTGTGTACAGTGTGCCTATATCTGTGTCCTGCTGTCTGAGGGCCCCTTCCCCCTCCCTCACTGCCTCTCTTTTTATCTCACTCCAAAGCCACATTCCCTTTCTCTCTACAGAAGAGCTTTGTTGAATTTTTGCTCTGAGTCTGTGTGGCATTTGTGGTGTGTGTTTGTGTTTGTGTGTGTGTGTGTATGTGTGTGTGTGTGTGAACATCTGTCAGTCTCTCACATCATTCCCTCTAGGGCTTGGGCTGAGGTAGTTCCCAGTCTCTGGGTCACTGTCATTCACGCTTTGTCCAGCTATTTGTTAATTCATCCACAAGAAGTTTATTAAACACCTGCTTCCTGCCAGGACTTGGGTTGGTCCAGGCTGTGCGGGTGTGTGGTGTGAGCTCACGGCTGTCTGCTGTCCACCACCCTGCCTCCCCCTCTCCTGTCCCTGCACTTGCCTGCACAGCCCAGGCCCCCAGTGTGTGTACTGGGCCCTACCCCCTCCTCTGTGCGTGCTCCTCCTGCAGCCTGCAGGCCAGACTCCCATTTCGCTCACAAGTTGAGAACTCAAAGCCAATTCGCAGCTGACTCTGGTACCTCAAACCCAGCACACGACAAGCTCACCGCATCATTTCCGCACCTCTGATGGGTTTCTCTCCCTGTTCTCATTAGCGCAGAGTGTCATTGCCTGCCTGGGTCCGCAGCCAGGAGCCCCGAGTCATCTCTGAGTCCCCACTCTCCTGCCACCCACAGCCCATCTGTTCTCTTTCCTGTAGAATCTTCCTCCAAAAGCTGCTCAGCACCCACTGTCTTATCAGCCCCTCCCGCAGCCGGCCCAGAAAATTGAAGCCTGGACCACTGCATCCATCCATTCATCCATCCAAGCAGCAAACTTGCCCCAAGCACCCACTGGATCTCTGCTGAGGACACAGGCCCCAAAGCCCTAGCCCACGTCGTGCAGGAGCTCATCAGAGTTCAGGGGAAAGACAGACCAGTCGTCACTGCTCTACAAGACGTGTGATGGAGCTTCCCAAGATTTTCTGTCACTTTGGTCACTACACTGTGTGTGTCTTGGGAGGTGACATCTGTCTTATTTGCCTTGGCCACTTTTTCAGACCTTCTTCCTCCTTCCAACCCTCCAGAATCGGTGCTCCCCAAGGCTGCGTCCTCCTGCTTCTCTCCTCTCCTTCCACGAGCTGTCTGTGCCCAGGGTTTCAGAGATCCTTCTCCGTGCAGAAACTCGCTCGTGCACATCCCCTGTCCCTTCCTCAGCCCCATTCGGATGCCCCAGCAACGTCACAGACTTACCAAGATAGGATCAAACTCCCCATCATCCCCACCCTCCTCCCAGATGGGAGGTTCCTACCTCCCATCTCCAAGACCAGAAACCCAGACATCACCTTCTTTTCTCCTTTGCCCTCCATTTCCAATTCAGTTCCAATTTTTTACCGATTCTTCCTCCAACATCTCTCTCCAGTCTTCCCCCAACATCTCTCTCCAGTCTTCCCCCTTGTTCCTGCCCATCCTCATGGCCAATATGGTTGCCCTGGCAACGGCCACGCTCTCCCTTCTCTCCAGGCTCCTCTCATCAGGGCAACGTGCTCGCTTTCCTCTAACTTGTAGAGAAGCACGCCATCTTGTCCTGTCTTACTCCTGTCCACTCTCTCCATCCATCTGCAGAAGCCTTGGCTTTAGCAGAGCCGCCCCCAGTTCCTCTGGGCCCGCCATGATGCTCGGCAAATCCCTCTACCGACTTCCTGTTCACCAGATCAGCAGTCTCTATCCCATTGTGAAAAGAAAATCCATCTGCCCACTGGAGAGGCCCCTGTGGATGTCCCCTCCTCTCTGTCAGCAAGGCTGCAAAGGCCTCTTTCCCTTCCCCTTCCAAACCCATCTTTCAAGAATAAGGCACCATATCCTCTTTGATGAAGCCCCTGACAGCCTCTCTCGCAATATCCCATTATATCCCCATCATATCCCAGGAACATCCAGGCATGCCTTGGTTTGGGTGCCTTTCTGCCCACCAGACTGAACCTTGTGTCTGATTTCTTCTCCGATGTGAGCACAGAAGAGGGGCTAGGGGATATTTGGGTCTGGGGCAGGAGGAGGGATGGACAGACAGATGGAATTTGTACCTGTGGGTTTCCTCTTTCTCCTTGTTTTTTGTCAGTTTCCTTCTCCCCTCTCTGCCACCCTAAACTCTCTTTTTTAATAAAGATTACTTTTTGGTCTCACCTGTGATATACAAATATATTATCTTAAAATATTAAAACATCACATATGAGACTAAAGTCCCTTCCCCTGCCCCCCTCAGCCTACATCCTGTTCCTCAATTCCTTTCCCAAGAAGAAACTAGCATTATCAAATTAGTGCAAAAAAATTCATCTCACACACACACACGCACACACACCACACACACACCTAAATAGCAGCTAAAATAATACCCAGTGGTGAAAGACTACTTTCCCTCTAAGATCGGAACAAGGCAAGGATATCCACTTTCATCACTCTTATTCAACATCACATTGGAGGTCCTAGCCAGTGCAATATAGCAAGAAAAAGAAGTAAAAGAACATACAGATGGGAAAGGAATAAATAAAACCTTCTCTCTTAGCAGATGACGTTATTGTCTATATAGGAACTTCTAAAGAATCTACAAAAAAGACTAGAACTATTAAGTGAGTTTAGCAAGGTCACAAGATACAAAGTCAATCTACAAAAATCAATGAGCAATTGGAAATGGAAGCATATATATTCCCCCAGAAAATGCAGAATGTGGTTTGGTAAACAGTATTCAAAATACTGTTGTTGTTCTTGTTTTTAAAAGAAATCGCCTCATACTATGTATATTATTCTCTCGTGAGCTTTTACACTCAACAGTTCTCTGAGTGCTCCTTTTCCTTATTAGAACATATATTGAAGTCATTTCTTTTCCTCTGCTCACAGGATTCCAGAGAAGGGCTGAACTGGAGTTTATTTAGCTCTTCCCCTCCAAGGATGGACATTTTGGTTGTTTTTACTTTCTCATCGTTACAGATAAGGCTGTACCAAACACATGCTGTCTCCTTCTGGCTCCCTCTTCTTCGGGTCCTAGGGGCACTCCAAACCTTGCCTGTGCATTCAACCGTCTCCTAGCTCCCTGAGAGCTCTGTGTATCTCCTTCCCTGCCTCATTCTCTCTTAGTTTGTCCCTCATCTTTCCCAGTTCTTTTTGGACTTGGCCCTAGTTATTGAGTGTGTGTGTGTGTGTGTGTGTGTGTGTGTGTGTTTCTGTGTTGCCTGTTCCCCACCCTGTATGTGGATCAGTAAAGGTCCCATCAGGAAATCGATGTCACAATCACATTAGGATAATCTGAGGAGATTTCCTGTCTCTGGGGACTTTCTCAGGTTTTATTCTCACCCCCGGGCTACTCCATCCTCTCACCTACCAACAAAGACATATGGAGCCTGTTCCAGGAGAAGAGCTTAGAGTGTGTGTGTGTGTGTTAGGGGGTGTGTGCCTGTGCATGTGCCCATGTCTCTACCTGCCTGCCTGTGGGTCCCCTGAAGGCCCCACCTCCCTTCTTTTTTTTCTTTTCTAACTTTTTAATCTACACCACATCTTGCTCCTCTTGCTTCTGCCTTGATCTCTCTCGCTCAGCCATGTTCTTTCCCACTTTCCTGAGAAAGTGTTATTCATTTTGCTCTGTGTTTGTGCGTCATTCCTGCCGCGAGTGTTATGTGTGTTCATGCGCGTGTGTGCGCGCACAGCTCGCCCCCTCAGCTCTGTCTCTTTTTTTCTCAAGCTTGTAGCTTTTTACTTTCTCCATGTCTTACTGTGGGTGTGCAACACGCACAAGTGTACACGTGTCTGGATAATGCTTCTCTCTCTGAGGCAGGGTCACGATCGGGTCCCACCCTCTCTGTCATCCTTCATGACTCTATGTCCGTATGCCTTTCTGTCTATCCACAACACTGTTGCTGATCTGCGTACTAGGGTCTGTCTGTCCTGACCATCATTCCTCCCCGAGTCCTCCTGCTTCATACATCCTCACATCGCGGGGCCCCTAGTTCTTTGTCCTGGATCTTTCCCTCTCCTGCTTTTCACCTGCTTCCTGGATGAGTTCACAGAGTACTTCTTGGCACTGACACCCCAGTGTCCTCCTTCAGCCCTCCTTCAGCTCGCGCGCAAACCCAGTGCATCATCTCTCAGGTCTCCAAATGTGTTCCTCTCCCAGCTCTCATTAGCGCTGAGCATCAACACCACCTGGGGCTTCGCAGCCGGGAGTCAGTCATCTCTGACTCCGCTCACTCCTGCCGTCCACCCCCAGCTGTCCCCTCTTCCTGTCAAGACTCCCTCTGAGGGGCTGCTTGGCACTTCCCTCCCCACCCCAATCCCTTCAGCCTCTCAGAGCTTGGTCATCAGCTCTTTGATGCCTGGACCATCCATCCATCCATCCAATAAACTTGCCCCAAGCACCCACTGGGTCTCTGCTGAGGACCCAGGCCCACATCCTGCAGGAGCTCAGAGACCAGTTATCACTGCACTACAAGATGGGCGATAGGGGCTTCTCACAACTCTGTGTCACTCTGAGCATCAGTGTGTGTGTGTCTGTCTGTCTTGGTCACTTTTACAGACGCTTCTCCCTCTTCCTGGTGTTGGTCCAGCAATGATGCTTCTCGAAGCTGCACCTTCCTCCTTCTCTCCCTCCTAGACTTCCTTGTTGTTCACTTCTGGGGGTTCAAGGGCCCCCTCCACAAGATGCCGCCCCACCTCGTGTCCCCCCCTTACCCCCAACCCAGGCCCTTTGTTCAGCGTAAGCTCCAGAGCCCAAATATCCACAGTTCCCTCCTTGGCTCCACTTGATGGTCCCACCAGCATCACAGATTCCCCAAACCAGGATCAAATTCTTCATCTCCTGACCAGAGCCATCCCCCATTTCCAGAGCCAGAAATCTGACCACCCTTCCCCTCTTCCTGCCCCCACCTTTAATCAGCCCCCAGTTCTTCACAATTCTTTCCCCAAAGGCTTTCTCCCACCTCCTCCTTGCTCTTCCCCATCCTCACGGCCAGTGTCGTTGCCCCGGCAACGGCTGTCCTTTCTCCCTCCTCCCTGGTCCTTTCGGTTGGTGGGTTTGCTCTCCTCCCTCGCACCTGAAGAGAGATGTTCCCGTCTCCCTCCTGTCTTCCCTCTCCTTCCGTCCACAGATGAACTGGGGTGGGGGGACATTAGGTACTGGTCATTTCTCTCCTGTCCTCTGCAGTGAGGTCCCCTGCCTCGGCCCCCATAGCTCTCCAGCAAGGCCTCCTCCACCTGCTCGGTGATGACCAGCCGGCCCATTTCACTCCTCACTCCCTCTGCCCCCCAGCGGCCCCTGATGCTGGGGGCCAGCACTGCTCACACCGAGGATGCCTGGTTTCCCCCCAGCTCTCAGGCCGTGCCTCCTCTGTTTCCTTTGGAGGGTACCCCCCTACCCCGTCAGTCTCCGTGGGGTCTCAGGGTTCCTCAGAGCCCTGTCCTGGCTCCCACCTCTCCCCAGCCATGCTGAGCTCCGCTCGGCTCAGGCTCAGGCCACTTTGCCCAGCCTGCACCCCAAGTGTTGGCATGAGGGAGGCTCCCTTTGGACTGGGTGCCACAGGCCCCTCTCCTTCTCCAGACCCCCACCTCGGGCAGAGAAAAAGGCCTTGGGTCCGGGGTCCTCCCTTGAGGAGCCCCTGCTGACCCCTCCCTTGGGGCCCTGTGGGACCCAGCAAGCACTCCCCGGGCAGCACCAAGCACCGCGCTGGTGGTCATCTGTCTCCCGCTGGGCTGGCCTTCTCTTGGGGTCTGCCCTGGAGGGAGACTGGGCAGGTAGGTGTCTGTGGGTCTCTTCTCTTGCACTCTCTTGGTCTTTCTCCCCTCTCGCTTCATCTCTCCTTTTGGAAAATAATTTTTAAATTCCACAGAAGATATAAGAACCGATTATATTTGTAAAAAAAAAAAAAAAATTAAGGCTTTCTATATAAGACTGAGGTCTCCGTTGACCCCTGTTCCCATCCTAGCCTCAGTCAGGCCCCAACAGGACTCTCCACAATGCAGGGACTTTGAGGAGGGCCTGTTGACATAGGTACCGAGGTGTGGGTTAGGGGACCACCGGAAGCCACGGATGGTGGCCGTGAATTGTTACCAGCACTGGGAGAAGTTTCCAGAATCGTGTAGAGAGGGCCGCCTCGAGAGGAGGAGGACACAGCAGCCTGAGGTCCAGGGGACCAAACATACTGACCTCCCCCATCCCTCCCTCCCTCTGATCATCCCACTGGCCAAGCTCGGCGGGAAGCTGGGGGGCTCAGGCTGGGGGTCCGCACAGCCCAGCCTCTTGAGGGTTGAGAGCTGGGAGGAGGCAGAGGGTGGAGCGTGGAGCTGCGGGGAGTTTTCTGCACCCTGGGGCACCCCAGGATCTATCTGTCTCTGGGGCCCTCCTCGGGCTTAGTTCTTGGCCCTTTGGTCGCATCTATCCACCTGCAAACGCACGTGAGTGTCTCCTCGGAGCCCGGGCCCGGGCTGGGTCGCATCTGTGCTGAACTGTGTATGCGCCACACCTCCACCCCCTTGCCTCCCTTGGGGTTCTGCTCCCCTTCTTCGAATTTTGAAACTTTGACGTGCTGCTCCCTCGATTGCTGCCTCTAACTTCATCTCCTTCAGCTCTCCAGAGGAGCCTGATTGAATTTTGCTCTGTTTGTGCGTCATTTCTGCTCTGTGTGTCTGTGTGTTTGTGTGTGTGTAGCTGCTGCTTCCCCCGCAGCTTTCTCTGTCTCGTTTCTGAGGCTTGTGGAGTTTTTCTTTCTCTGTATCTCGCTGTGTGTGTGTGTGTGTGTGTGTGTGTGTGTACAGGTGTGTTCATGGTCAAAGTTGATTCCCACCTTTTCTATCCTGCTTCACCTGTCTCCCTGTCTGTCCATCGTCCTTCCATCCATCCATCCATTCATCCATTCACCCACCCACTCATTTATGGGGTTCTTGGAGAGCTCTGGGCCAGGATCTATGTGTCTGTCCTGTGTCTCTGCATGTTCTTCCCTAACTACTGCCCCTCCTCCACTCTCACACCTGGGGGCGCCTCGGGTCCCCTCCCGTGCCCACTCTCTCTACTACGTACATATTCCACGGACCGTCTTGCCCATGCCCTCCACGTGTGTGTCCCCCACTATGCTCCTGGAGATGTGACCCTCTCTGAGCCAAGACTGGCTGGGACCCCCCTCAGGTGTCTTAAATCCAGAGCGTCACGTCACCCCCACCACCTCTCCACACCCCTGGTGGGCATCGCTTTCTGTTCTTAACAGCGCTGAGTATCACTCTGCTGCTTGGAGCCCTGAGTCACTTCTGTCTCTCTCCCCTACCACTCATGGCCCACACAGCCCCCCTTCCTGCCAAGTGACCCTCGAAGAGACTGCTCAAGACCCCTGCCTGATTCTTCAACCCTGCCTCAGCAAGGACCCAGAAATTTGTACCTGGACAACATTCATCCACCCACTTACCCATCCACTCACCCATCCGTCCACTTGCCCACCCATCCACCTATACACCCACCCATCCAGGAGACATTCAACAAATGCCGTGGAACACCTACCACATGCTCTGCTGAGGGTCAAGAGCCCAAAGTCCTAAGCTGTGTCCTGAGGAAACTCAAGAGTCCAGGGGAGGACAGACCACTTATTACGTCATGAGAAGATGAGGAGAGGCATAAAAGCTCCCTAGGTTGTGGTCTCTGAGTCTCACACTCAGGGTGTGCGTGGGGTCTTTCTGTACGTCCACTTCTGCAGACGGTCTCCCTCCTCACCCTTCCAGCATCAGTGTCTGTCAGGCTGTGTTCTCCCCTTTCTACTCATCTCCCCTCACCAATTCTCCCTGGGCCATGCCATCCACACTGGGGGTTACTGACACCCCCCTCATTCTTGCCTGTGTTTACCCAGGCCCATGTATCTAAACATCTTTCCATCTCCACTTAGGTGTCCCCAGCATCGCAAACTCACCAAGTCTGGGAGGAAATCCTTGACTTTCCATACCTCGTCCCTGTTTCCCCATCTCCGGGAACAGAAATCGAGGCCCCCTGCTCCTATCCTGCCTTTCACCTTTGAGTTTGGCTGATTCTTCCTCTGAACCCCCATCCCCATCTTCCCCTTCACTTCTCTCCATCACCCTGGGTCAGTGTGGTTGCCTTGGCAACGCCGTGTTTCCCCTTTCCTGGGTTTTTCCGAGACAAACACGCTCACCTCCCTCCATTGACCTTTTGTTCCCAGTACCTCCTGTCTGCTCTCTCCTTCAGTCTACAGAAGAGCTTGGGAGAAAACAGTAGGCTCAGACTTTCTCCCCATCATCCCCAACCCCCCTGCAACCACCTGCAGCTGAACTGAGGCCATTGTGGTGCTTGACTGAGGCCTCCACTGACCTTTAAACAGAATCAGGTCTTTACTCTCCCCCTCTCCCCTGGTCCATAGGGACCCTGCCTCTGGAGACTTGTTCTGCCATTTGGACCCCTGCTCCTCCTTTAGCTCCGGGGACGCTGAGGGTCCTGGTTTTCCTCCCACCTCTTGAGCTGTCTCTCCTCTGTTTCCTTTGGAGGCTTCTCTTCCTCCCAGGGCTGTGGCATCTCTGCTCTCCACAACCTTTCCCTACCTCCCTCACCTGCCCTGCCTGCTTCCTCCAGGTCAGTTCCACCCCTCCCAGGGCCTGGGGATTATTCGCACTTTGGCCACGTCTGACTGTGTCTGTGGTCCAGCGTCTTCCTGCTGAGCCGGGACCTCCACATCCATTGGCCGGAGGGGGTGCATCTCCTTGGCATGGCCATCACGGGCCTCCCCCTCCCGCTCTCATTGTCTATCCAGAAGAAGGCCCATGTCCTCCCAAGAAATGCCGGCTGACCCTTCCCGGAGTGAAGCGCCCCCAGGGGGTCTGGAGCACCCAGACACGTGTGGGTTTGTATGTCTTGGGACAGGATCTTTGTGTCTCAGCACAGAGGAGGGGCTGACCAATAGCCGTGGCTGGAGGGGAGGATGGGCGGATAGATGGATGGAAGCTGTGTCTGTCTAGAGGATCTCTTATTTCAACTTTCTTGTCCTCTTTCTCCCCTGTTGCCTCCTCTCCTGTTAAAATCAGTATTTAATTACCTAAGTGACACACGAACACATCATCTTTGTATGAAAAAGAAAGTATCACAGATAAGACTAAGGGGTCCCTCACCAAGGGGGGAAAGTGGCGGGGGTGGTGGTGGTGGGATGAATTGGGAGACTGGGATTGACATATACACACTAATATGTATAAAATTGATAACTAATAAGAACCTGCTGTATAAAAAAATAAATAGAATAAAATTCCAAAAAAAAAAAAAAAGACTAAGGGGTCCCTTTGACCTTCCTCGCATCCTGTTTTCCAGCCACTTCCTCTGGGGAAACCACAGTCATTACTTTAGCAGGAATCATTCCATACTAGACACATATACACACACACATTCATAGATCCTTACAAATACATATATACACATATACGTACATGTATGCTTTTTTCCTATGGAAATAGAAAATATTTTTGGTAGGTTTTGGTTTAGGGTGTTTTTCTCCATAGAAATTCTATTGAGCTGTGACTATTGTTCAGCAAGATTCTTTTTTTTGGCCGCACCGTGCGGCTTGTCGGATCTTAGTTCCCCAACCAGGGATCCAACCCGGGCCCACGGCAGTGGAAGCGCTGAGTCCTGACCACTGGGCCGCCAGGGAATTCCCAGCGAGATATTTGACTGAACAATTTTTGGGGGTCTCTTTTCCTCTCAGCACGTAAGGGTGTACACCAGCCTTTTTATCAGCTGAATGGTATTCCAGAGAACAGACACACCATGATTTATTTAGCCTTTCTTCTGGTAATGGACATTTAGATGATTTCTACTTTTTTGCCGTTAAAACAAGATTGCCATGGACATTCGTGTCCCCGCTTCCCTACTCTGCCTTTGCACTCTCGTGCCGCCTTCCGGGTCTCTGAGTCACTCTGTCTCTCCTTGCTTTCCTCATTCGCTCAGCTTCTCCAATGTCCCTGTTCTTTCTGGACATGGTCGTTGCTCTGTGTCCCCGTGTGTGCGTGTGTGTGTTCATGCAGGCACAAGTGTGTGTTGTCTGTTCTTCTCACTGTGGGTTTGTGTTAGTCAGGATCCCAACAGGAAAGAGATGGAACATTCGAATTTAGGAACATTTGAGGAGTTTATTTACAAAGGCACGGTGCTGTCAAGTGCGGTAATAGAAGAACCCTGAGGGATTTTGCAGAAACCTGGGGATGATAGCGGTAAAGCTGTGACCACCTCTGCTGCATAGGGGATGAGGGGTGGGTGTAATGACCAGAACTTGGAGGCAATAGTCGTGGAGGAGGGCTGCCCCGAGAGGAGCAGTGACCTTCAGTCAAGGGACCAGCCAGCCGGAGGTGACCCACGGAATCTCTCTCCTCCCCCACCTGTCTCCTGCTAGGGCATCCCATGGGCCAAACCCAACTGGAAGCCAGAGGGCAGGGAGCCCACTGATGGTAGTCAGTGCAGTCAGTCTCCTGGAGCAGAGGAGAAGCGTGGAGGTGGGAACTGGAGGAGCCAGTAATAGACATCTAGAACTTTCTCTGTCTGGGCCCTTTATCAGGTTTTTTTCCAGTCTCTGGGTTGCTTCATCCATCCATCCATCGATCCATTGATCCATCGATCCATCCATCTCCCTCCATTCATCTGCCCATCCCTCTCCACTCATCCATCCAGCCCCCTCCACACATCCATCCGTCCACTCATCCATCCAGCATTTCACCCGGAGCCGCTCCCTGTGCCCTGAGCGGGGTGGGGTGTCTCGTGAGGTGCGTGTGAGCACACATGGGCTTGTGCCTCAGTGTCTGCCCGCCCCCCATCTATCTGCCCGCGTGTCTTGCCGCCCCCGCTTCTTTTCAACTTTCTTATTGACGTCTAATCCCCCTTCTCTTCCTGTATCTGACTGTGTCTTGCTCATCTCTGCTCTTTCCCTCTCTCCAGAGGAGAATTATTGAATTTTGCTCTGAGGCTGTGCGTCATTCCTGCTGCGTATATGTGTGTGCGTGCTTGGGCTGACTGCCCTTCCCCCGCAGCTCTCTTTCTTTTCTGGGGGCTTGTGGAGTTTTGTTCTAAAGCCTTGAAATTCTCTTTGATTCCCTTGATCCTGGTTACCACCCCCTTTCCTCACAGGAAACCTGTTATCAGGAAGGTGACCAGCAGAGTGGTCACACATGAGTCTTTCTCTTTCGGGTCCCATTATCTGATTTTATTATTACTCCCTGAATTTCTCCATCCATCCATCCACCCATCATCCACAAACACACAGCAGCAGGTGCAAGGACCCATGTCCTTTCTTTGCTCCATCTCTCCACGTGTGAACACGTGTGTGTCTCATCTTTTCTGCTGAGACGTGATTCGAGCTGGCTCCTACCCTCTCTCTTGCTCTCCTTGCCTGTTTATCTGCCGGCTCCTCTACATGTTCGTAAACAGCTTAATTAGTTCAGTGTCTGTCTGTCCTGTCCTTCCCAACTCCTCCTCCTCCTGCTCTGACACCTCCCAGGTCTTCTGCTCACTACACATACATTCCTGGACACGCTTGTCCCCTGTCCTCTGTGCTGATCTCCCCACCGTGCCTCTGCAGCTCAGACCTCTTTCTCTTTCCCTCCAGCCACAAACTTGAACTTGAGAAAGCCCTTACCCAGCTCCTCAACCCCACTGCACTGTTTCTACACCCACTCGATGTCTTTCTGTCTCCATTCTCATTAGCACTGGGCATCACCACCACCCAGGTCTCCACAACCAGGAGCCCCAAGTCATCTCTGACTGTTCCTACTCTTATCTCCATGGCCCACCTGTTCCTCCCTTCCTGCTTCTCCCTCCAAAGCACAGGTTAAGACTCTCTCTCTATCCCCTGAGCCCCTGCCTCAGCACAGATATAAGAATTTTATGCTTGGACCATATCCATCCATCCATCCATCCATCCATCCATCCATCCATCCATCCATCCATCTATCCATCCATCCACCATTCCATCCTTCTAACCTAATTGAGCATCCACTGGGCTCTTTGCTGAGGACTTCAGAGCCCCAGGGGAGACAGGTAAGTTAACATGCCATGAGAAGACAGTGATAGAGCAGTCCCAAACCTTTCTGTCACTCTGAGCTGCATGCTGTGTGTGTGCGCGTGCGTGCACGTGCACATGGGGAGAGAGAAAAGGAGAGAAAATGGGGAATCTGCCTATCTCTTTCCTCTCTTGGTCCCCTCTTCGCTGGATCCTTCCCCATCTTCCCATTACACTGGCATCAGTGCTCCCCAGGGCTGTGCCCTCTTCCCTCCTCTCTCTCCGGGGCCATGTCATCCATCCCCAGGGCTTCAGAGGCCCCCTCCTGTAGACGGCTGCCTCATTTCTGCATCTACTCCAGCCCCTGCTGAGGAAGCACTAGACCCACACATCCACGGTGCCTTCCTCAGCCCCAGCAGTGCAAACCGGTTCAGGGTCAGCCTCCTCACCTTCCCATCCCTCATTTAGGTTCCCCGTGGCCCCATCTCTGGGGTAAGAAATCCAGAGACCTCCCCCTCCCTACACCTTGACCTCCCACCTCCAATCTTCCTACCAATTCCTCCTGATTCCTCCCTTAGCTGTCTCTCCCAGAGTCCTTTTTCTCCTCTCCTTCCTCAAGGCAACATCCAGCATCCAGATGAACAGTCACCCTCCCAGAGAAACAAAATTTTCTCCCCGGACCCTTTGCTCCCACCCAGCACCTGTCCTCCTCTTCCCCTAGTCCCAGAAGAGCTGGGGAGGAATGGGATATCGCATGCATCCACCCCTCAGCCTTCCCACTGTGCCCGGCGCACCCAGTCAATCCTGAGCCCACCCCAGTGAGGGAGGAGGCCCCCAGTGGCCTCTTGTTTCCCAGATCCCACGGCCTTGCTTCCCTATTCATCTCCCAGCCCACTGGGGGCCCCTCACCTCACTTCAAGACGCCCCCTCCTTTCTTGCCTCCTACTCTCCTCATGGGCCACCCTCTACTCAGGATTTTCCTCCCACCTTTCAAGCACCCCCTCTTTTTGTTTTTTAAACAATTTTATTGAGATATAATTCATATACCCATTGAAGGTCTACAGTTCAATGGCTTTTTGTACGTTCACAGAATTGTGTATCCATTACCATGATCAAATTTAGGACATTTTCATTACCCCAAAAAAGATCCCCCACCCCCACCCCTCAGCCATCACCTCCCTTCCTTCCCCATCCCCTCCAGCCCTAGGCAACCATTAATCTGCTTTCTGTCTATGAATTTGCCTATTCTGGACATTTCATAGAAATGGAATCATGCAATATGTGGTACTTTGTGACCGGCTTCTTTCACTCAGCTTAGTGTTTTCAAAGTTCATCTGTGTTGTAGCATGTACCAGTATTCCATTCCTTTTCTTGCCAAATGCTATTCCATTGCATGGACAGACCACATTTTATTTATCCATCATCAGTTGAAAGACATTTCAGTTGTTTCCTCTTCTTGGCGATGATGCATAACGCTGCTATGAACATCCATGTACAAGTTTTTGTGTAGGCATGTATTTCATTTCTCTTGGGTATAGACTAGGAATTGAATTGCTGGGCCAGATGATAACTGTATGTTTGATCTTTTGAGAAACTACCAGATTGTTTTCCAGAGCAGCACTCCTTCTAGTGCTGAGGATTCCAACACCCTCACTGATACCTGTCATTTCTCCTCAGCCTCACCAACACTTGCTTACTATATATCTTTCTGATTATAGCTCTTCTAGCAGGTATGAAGCGATATCTCATTGTGGTTTTGATTTGCATTTTCCTGATGACTAATGACGTTGAGCATCTTTTCATGTCCTTATTGGCCATTTGTATATCTTCTTTGGAGAAATGTCTATTCAAATCCTCTGCTCATTTCTTAAATTGGGCGATTTGTCTTTTTATTATTGAGTTGTAATAGTTTTTTATATATTCTAGATGCAAGTCCTTTATGAGATATATAATTTGCAAAAATATTATTCCATTCTGTTGGTTGTTTTTTCACTTTTTGGTGGTGTCTTTTAAAGCACGAAAGTTTTTAATTTTGATGACATCCAGTTTATCTATGTTTTCTTCCATTGCTTGTGCTTTTGGTGTCATATCTAAGAAATCATTGTGGTCCAAGGTCACGAAGATTTATGCCTATGTTTCCTTCTGAAAGTTTTGTAGTTTTAGCTCTCTCATGAGCTATGGTCTATGATCCATTTTGAGTGAATTTTTGTATATGGTATGAGATAGGGGTCCAAGTTCCTTCTATTGCCTGTGGAGGTCAAGTTGTTCCAGCACCATTTATTGAAGAGCCTATTCTTTCCCCGATTAATTGTCTTGGCACCTGTACTGACAACGTATTGACCATATTTGGGCAGTCCCTCCTAAGTTTCCTTTGCTTCCGCTTCTGCCTCCATCCACCCCTCATAGGTGTTGCTCTCCAGGGCTTGGTCCTTTCTTTCTCAGATTCTTGAGTTGCCTGATCCCCTGGAGGAGATTCCCGCCCCCTAGGTGGCACTACCTGTCCACACGCTAACCTCCCAGCGCTCCTTCTCTCTTGGACCCAGATGCTCTGCTGAGCCGCAGTGGCACATTGAAGGATGCCGTGGACATCCACGGGCACCTTCTCACACTTGGTGTGATCACCACAGGCCTCATCCTTTCTTCTTCCCAAATCTGTGCCCTCCTGCTCCCTTCCACCTGCCCACCTGCCCAGGTCAGAACCTATGTTAGTCTCCTAGGGCTGCTATAACAGAGTACCACAAACTGGGTGACTTCAAACAATAAAGATTTATCCTCTTACCGTTCTGGAGATTAGAAGTCCAAGATCAAGGTGTGGGCAGGGTTGGTTTTATCCTGGGGGCTCAGAGGGAGAATCTGTTCCATGCCTCTCTCCTAGTTTCTGGTGGTTGCAGCTACCAAACTCCAATCTCTGCCTCTGTCTTCACATGGCCACCTGCCCTCTGGGAGATAAGGTCATATTCTGAGGTTCTGGGAAGGATATGGATTTGGGGGAACACTATCCAGCTCAGTACAGAATCCCAGGCTACCCCTCCGCTCACACCGTCCATCCCACTGCAGCTCAGCCCCTCTGCCTCCTTAGTGACTAACTCCAAGCTCTCCCACTTTGCCCGGCCTCTGCCCCCAGGCAGGCCACCAGGCTGATCCCTGAACACAAGCTCCGGCTTCCTCCTGCCATGCCCATGTAGCTGCCTGAGCACCCTTCCTAGAAAACCTTTTTTATTATTGAAGTATAGTTGATTTACAACGTTGTGTTAGTTTCTGGTATACAGTTAAGTGATTCAGTTATATATATATATATACATATATATATATATATATATATGTATATATATATATATATTCTTTTCCATTATGGTTTATCATAGGATAATGAATATAATTCCCTGTACTATACAGTAGGACCTTGTTGTTTATCCATCCTACACATAATAGTTTGCATCTGCTAATCCCAACTCCAATTCCATCCCTCCCCCAACTCCCTTCCCCTTGGCAACCACGAGTCTGTTCTCTATGTCCATGAGTCTGTTTCTGTTTCGTAGATAAGTTCATTTGTGTCATATTTTAGATTCCACGTACAAGTGATATCATATGGTATTTGTCTTTCTCTTTCTGATTTACTTCACTTAGTATTATAATCTCTAGTTGCAGCCATGAAGCTGCGAATGGCATTGTTTCGTTCTTTCTTATGGCTGAGTAGTATTCCATTGTATATATGTACCACATCTTTTTTATCCATTCCTCTGTTGATGGACATTTAGGTTGTTTCCATGTCTTGGCTATTGTGAATACTGAGTACCATACCTGGCCAGCTTGCTCCTCCCCAGCCTGGCTGTTACCTGGTGACCTTCTGCTGCACCCAGGCCCTTGGTCCAACTTCAAGGTCTTTCTGCACCAGCTGCTGCCAACTCCCCCAGCCGTCTCTCTCTTGGTGGCACTCCTCCTGTAGCCCAGCCCCCCGACCCACCTGAGGTTCTTAGAAAGTCTGTTTCCCACCTCCAGGCCTTTCCTTGTGCTGGATCTTGGCCAGGAATGCCTTTCCCTCTGGTCTGACACACAGCTGGGCTTCTCTCGGGACCCAGCACTCTGTCCTCCCTGAAGGAGCCTTGCTGACCCTTTTCCTCTGGGGACACCCACCAGCCCACATGATCACCCCCTAGGGGAGGCCAGACACCAGTGTGGGGAGGTCTTTTCCCCACTGGATTGTAAGCTTTTGAGAGCAGGGTGCGTGATTCTTTCAACAGGCTGTGGGATGTTTGGGCAGAAGGATAAACGGATGGACACACAGATGTTGTATCTGTCTGTGGCTCTCCATCTTTCTATGTTAGTTTCTCCCTCCTTCTTCTGCCTTCTCTCTCTTTTTCTAAAAAAAAATAACTTTTCATTACAGAAATAACACAGGAACAGTTTTTGTTTACATACTAACATGTTACAGACAAGACTAAGTTTTCTTTGGACAACCCCCGATTCCTTCCGGGAGGGAACTGAGGGGATCAGCGTTGGGGGGGTGAGTCCTCTGCACCCCCTTTCCTAGGTACTCATAGAAATGCAGTGTTTTTAGTTCTTTTTTTCCTCCTAAATCTAAATGCTACTGTAGGGACTTCCCTGGCGGTCCAATGGTTATGACTCGGTGCTTCCGCGGCAGGGGGCCCGGGTTCTATCCCTGGTCAGGAACTGAGATCCCACATGCTGCACGGTGTGGCTAAAAAAAAAAGCTACTGTAAGTGTGTGTTGTTCTGTAATGGGTTTTCACTCGATGATCCAGCTTGGATTACTTTCCCTGGCAGCTCACGGGGAAGCTCTGCCATTCTTTGATCCGAGGCATAGTGGCCAGAGGACTCTGACGTGAATGTTTACTTAGTTGATCCCTCGTTTGATGAGTAGTTAGCTTGTTTTCACTTTTTCCACTTTATCACCGTTCCATACACCGTTCCAAACAACGGTGATAAAGTGAAAAAAGTGAAAACAAGCTAACTACTCATCAACGAGTAGTTGATGGAAGTTCCATACCAACCTCCAGGGCCCCTGCCTCCTCTTCTGTCCCCCACTTCTAGGTTCTAGCCCAGACCTGTCCAGTGTAGTGGGAGCTACGTGTATAATTCTACATTTTGTAATAGCCACACTAAAAAAGTAGAAAGAACACGTAAAAAGAAATAGGTGAAATTAATAATATATTTTATTTAATCCAAAGTATACAAAGCATCACTGTTTCAACATGTAATCAATATAAATATTTAGTAAGGAGTTATTTTACTTCTTTTAAGGTACAAAGTCTTTGGAATCTTGCGTGTATTTTACACTTGCATCAGATCTCGATTTGGACTAGTCACATTTCAAGTGCTCAAGAACAACATGTGGCTCCTGGCTCCCCTATTGGACAGCATAGTTCTAGACGGTTCTCAGCATTTGTCCTTAGCCTGTCCTTTTTGTCTGTCTGTCTGAGCATTCACATGTCAGCCGCTTGTGTCTCTAAGTCACTCTGTCTCCCCTGTCATCCCAACTGTTCATCCACCGTGTGCTCCTCTGTCTGTGCCTCCCTGAGGATTCTGCTCCCCATCCTTTCTCTGCCCCGTCTTCATCTCTATCAGCCGGGCTCCCTCCTTCTCTCCAGAGGGACCTTTGTGAATTTTGCTGTGAGTCTGCATGTCATCCCTGCTGTGTGAGTGTCCATATGTGCCACCCATCCCCTCAGCCCTCTCTTTCTGGATCTGTGGAATTTTCTCTAACTGTATGTCAGCCTCACTGTGTGTACGTGGTATGTGTATGTGTCCATACATGTCTGAAACGTGTTTCTCTCTCCGGGGCATGGTCAAGGTCCCTGGTGTAACCTCCATCTGTCCGCCCATCTTCCCGTCCACCCACACAGTGCTCACTGAGCTCCAGGCACGGTCACTCCTTGTCCTTCCCTCTCCTTCTTGGCCACCTCCTCCCTCTGCCTTCACGTGAGGTCCCTGCTCCCTGTCCTGGCCCTGCTCCTCTGGCTGACACCCCCGTTTCTCTCCCGCAGCCTGGACTCTGCCCCACCCGCAGCCTCATATTTGAAGCCAATGCAGACCTAGAACTTCTCAAGGCATCTTCACACCCCAAGTGATCACCTCCCAGGGTCAACCAAACACTTCGTGGTCTCACTAGCACTGAATCGCCACCCTCCTCTGGCTCAGAGGCCAGGAGTCTTCTCTGATTCCTTCCTCTCCTGCCACCCATGCCCAAATGTCTCCCCCTCCTGCTGAATCGCCCTCCAAGTGACTGTTCACGACCCCAGCCCAACTCCTTAGCCCCTGTCATGGCTCAGGCATGGATCAACCACTCCATTCATTCTTCTACCCATCCACCCATCTGTTTGCCTCCCTTCCTCCCTCCCTCCCTCCTTCCCTCCTTTCCTTCCTTCCTCCTTCCCTCCCTCCTTCCCTCCTTTCCTTCCTTCCTCCCTCCCTCCCTCCTTCCCTCCTTTCTTTCCTTCCTTCCTTCCTTCCTTCCTTCCCTCCTCTCTCCCTCCTTCCTTCCCTCCTTTCCTTCCTTCCTTCCTTCCTCCCTCCCTCCCTCTTTTCCTCCCACCCATCATCCATCCATCCAACAAGCATGCACTGAACACCTACTGTATGCTCTGCTGAGGACACAGACCCCACAGCCCAGGCTACATCCTGGTGGAGCTGAGCCCACAGGGAAGCAGTTACCTGTAATGAGAATATAGGGGTAAGTTCATCTCATGTTTTTATGTCACTCTGAGCATCAGTGTATGTGGTTTTGTATGTGAAAGAGAGAGATGTCCCCACGTCTCTGAGTCTACTCCAGGCCCCTCTTCTGAAGCACGATGCACCCCACTGAGGACCCCACCAGCCTCATAGACTCACCAAGTCTGCTATCAGCTCTGTGTTCCCTCCATGTCCCAAATCCAGGACTGAAAATATAGATTAGCCCCTTCCCCTCTACCTGCCTCCCACATCCAACCCATGGCTGATTCTTCCCCCAAAGTCCCATCTTCTCCATCCTCCCAGTAAATGTGGTTGCCCTGGCAACAGCTGTCCCCTTCTCTCTCCCTCCCCTGGGCTCTCTCAGCAGGTAGACATGCTCACATCTCTCCCACCTGAAGAGTCATGTTCTCCCTTGACATTTTGTTCCCGATTCCTTCTTGTCCTTTCTCTTTTCATCCACAGAACAGTTGAGGAGGGACTCTCAGCTCTGGCCATGTCTACCCACTCCTTCCCCAATCCTTGGTCCTCTGTAACCTCCCATGGCAGCCATTCTGTGCTCACTGGGGTGGCTGGATGAGGCTTCCAGACCCCATGGCCCATTTCCCCTCACCTCCCTCATCCATCCAAGATCTCTGACGACGGGGGTCTATCTTGGTGTCTGGACCTCCTTTACTTCCCTGACCCCCACCTCTGGGGTCATCCCTCTTCTCTTTCCTTTGCAGCCTCCTCTGCTTCATCCACCTCTCTGTGCCCATTCTCCTAGGGCCCCATCCTCCCACTCCCCTCTCTGTGTGCTGCCCTGGGTAAGCGGCCTCATGCTGACCATGCCCGGCACCCTTCTCTCTCCCCGCTAGAGCTCTGCTGAGCAGGGTCTCGGGTGCTCTCCAGGAAGCCCATGCCCTCCTCAGAGAAGTATTTGCCCACCTCTCCCTGGGGCCCCCACATTATCGGGTGAGGATTCCACACAGCCGCGGCACCCAGGAGTACGTGCGTCTGGGCATCTCCCCCAATCTACTTCCCACACCACTCCGCCTGCCTCCAGGGGCTGGGAGCTCCGTGAGGGCAGGGTCTGCATCTGATTTCCCTCTCTGTCTCTGCACAGAGGAGGGGCTGATGGACAGACAGGCCAAAGGTCTGGAGGCCTCTTCCTTCTCAGTCTCATGCGTCCCTTTTCCCTCTCCAATTTTCTTCCTTTTCTAATTAAAAAAAAATAGTTTTTAATTATACATGTGATATGTGAAGGCATCTTCTTTGCATAAACTTAAAGCATGATGGGAAAGACTGAGAGCCCTTTGCCTCTCCTCATCCCCAGCCCCGCTCCAGGGGAACCACTGGGACCCAGTCTGTGTGAGTTTGTCCGTCTTCTTATTTAGATAAAATGGAATTGCTTTGCGGGGGCGGGGGCGGGGGCGGGGTACCCAGTCTGTGTGAGCCTGTCTATCTTATTTAGGTAAAATGGAGTTGCTTTGAAGGGGGGTATTTTAAATATACGTGCTATTTACTGTGCGCAGGTTTTGCCAGCAAGCTTTCTTCCCAGTGGCGAGTCTTCGAGCTCTTTGGTGAGCACGCCGACCCACGGGCACTGTGCTGGAGCCGGCTTGTTCCAGCGCAGGAGCCAATGGCAGCCATCTCTTCCCAACTCTGTCCAGTGATGGCACGTTGGTAGCTTGAAATTGACCTTGGCGGTTGTATTTACACCACAGAAATCAACAAAAGCTACAAATTGGGAATTTCTCCCCCAGAGAACCAGCCCGCCAGCCCAGCCCAGGATGCACCCTGTTTTAAAAATCTGCTCCGGAGCACATTCCAGAATACATGTGGTTGATTAGCTCCCCTCCTGTGGATGGACACGTAGGCTGTTTTCTCTTTTTCACTATGACAGATAGAGTTGCCACAAACGTCCGTGCTCGGACATCCCTTCCTGCCTTTTTCTCTTCTTCTGGGTTCGGGGTTGGCCTCCAGAATGTGTCCCTGTAACCCAAGTATGTGGTTCTTTTCTGTCTGTCTGTCCTGAGTGTTCACATAGCTGCCTGTGCAGATGTCTGTGGGGCTGCCTCTCTCCTTCCCTCCTTCTTTCTGCCTCATTTTTTTCCCCTTCAGATTTGGCCCTTGCCCTGAGGGTCACAAGCGGTGTCTGCTTCTGTGTGGACCGTGGGTCACAGGGGGGCCCCTCTCTCTGAGGCTCCATAGCAGGCTTTCCTTTCCACTCCACACGCCCCCGACCCCCGCCCGCTCTTCTCTGTGTGTGTGTGTGTGTGCGCGCGCGTGCACGAGATGTGTGCCTGCATCTGCATCTGCCTGCCTGTGTCTCCCTGAGGCTCCTACCTCGTCCTCTTCATTTTATTTTTTGACTTTATTATTGATGTGCCCCCCACCCCCGCCTCTGTCTTCATCTCGCTCCGCTCTCCCGAGGAGCCTTATTGAATTTCGCTTCGAGTGTGTGCGTCATTCCTGCTCTGTGTGTATGTGTGCCTGTGTGTGCGCATGTGTGTCTGCTACTTTCCCCTCCAGCTCCTTCTCTCTCTTTCTGGAAACTTGTGGAGTTTTGCTCTTTCTCTGTGTTTCTCTGAGTGTGCGTGTACCTGTGTGTACACATAC
Organism: Balaenoptera musculus; assembly: GCF_009873245.2. Taxonomy (NCBI): domain Eukaryota; kingdom Metazoa; phylum Chordata; class Mammalia; order Artiodactyla; family Balaenopteridae; genus Balaenoptera; species Balaenoptera musculus. Next base: position 22,213,232 of record NC_045799.1, on the reverse strand, counting down.
GTGAGTCACGTCTCTCCGGGGCATGGTCAGGGCTGGTTCCCACCCTCTCCATCACTCTCATGGACTCTTCATCTGATGGCTCATCCATCCATCTGTCCACAGAATGTCTGGTGAGCTCTGGACCAGGATCTTTCTGTCTGTCCTGTCTCTCTTCTCTTTCCGTGATGCCTCTCCTCTCACACCACCTGCTCTGTGCACAAACTTACCCACTGCCCTCTGTGAGGACACTTCAGTCTCCTCCTGCCCTTCAGAACTAGCCCACCCCCATTCTCTCTTGAGCCACAGATTGGAGCCAGTGTGGACTGGTCCCCTCCACAGGTGCCTCAAACTCATCCCATCGTCTCCACGCCCCCAACCAGCCCCTTTCCTGTTCTCATTAATGCAGAATGCCACTGCTTCTCCGGTGTCGTCCTGCAGCCAGGAGCCCTGAGTTGTCTCTGAATACTCCTGTTTAGCCACCCATGGCCCGTTTAGTTCCCCCTCCCTGCCAACTCTCCCTCTAAGGGACTGCTTGAGACCCCCATCCTCTCAACCACTGCTGAGGCATCATGTGGATGGATGAGTGGACGACTGTACCATCCATCCATCCATCCATCCACCCACCAGCAGACATCCATCAGGCACCTGGGCGCTCTGAGGATGGGAGTTCTGAAGCCCCAGGCTGAGTTCTAAGGAGTCCAGGGGGAAGAAAAACCAGTCATCACCCACTAGAAGATGGAGTGATGGGGACTTCTAAAGTCTCTAAGTCACTCTCAGCATCGCTGTATGTGTGTTTGTGTGCATGCGAGTGTGTGGTCTGCCTTGGCCACCTCTTCAGACCCATCTCTCTCCTCCCGATCTTCCCTATCAGTGCTCCCCAGGGCTGTGCCTCCTCCTCCATGTGCTCTCATACACCACACTGTCCACACCAGGACTCCAGAGACTCCTTCCACACCAATGCCCTTGTTTCTGTGCTGGCCTCCCCTTCTCCCAGATCCTTCAGCTCCAGCCCCGTGCGTCTGCTGTTCCCTGCTCAGCCCCACTCCGTCATACCGCCAGCATCACAGACTCACCAAGCTAGACCAAACTTTATCTTGTCTACCCCTCATCTACACTCCCCCTCCTCCACCTCCAGGAACAAGAATCCAGACATCACTCTCTCCCTGACTCCATCCTTCAAGTCTGTGCTTCTTCTTCCTCCAAAATTTCTCATCTTTCCTTGGCTCCTCTTCCTTCCCATGGCCAGTACGTTTGCCCTGGCAACAGCCATCCTTTCCCCTCTTTTGGGGTCCACTTTTCTCCAACACTAGGAGAGACGTTCTCCAGTGATCCATTGTTTCTCCCTCTTACTCCATCCTCTCTATCCATCCACACAAGAGCTGGGAAAGGAACCCTCAGATGTGATTGCCTCCATTCTTGCCCCACCCCACCCGAGCCTTTGCACTTGACCACAGCTGCTCCTAGTCCATCGTGATTCTCAAGTGAGCCCTCCATAGACCTCCTGCTTGACAAATCCTGTGGCTCCTTTTGTCTGCTCACCTCCACTGGCCCATCAGGGGCCCTGATTGTGATGCCCATCTTTGCTTCCAGACCCTCTCTCCTCCCTCAGGACACTGGATGCTCCTGGCTTTCCTCCCATCCCTTGGGCCACTTCTCCTCCATCTGCCCCCATCCTCCCACCCCCCAGTGCTGATGCTCTGCAGAACTCAGTTCTCCTGAGCTGGGACCTGCTCATCCAGGTACCTGAGCAGGGAAGTAGGAGACAGGGGCTCTATGGACATCTGAAGACTCTACCCCGCCATTCCCACAATGGTTTTCTCTACCAACCTCCTCACCCCTGTGTAAGTCATAGCCATCTTCTTGGGTCCTTCTGGCCACACCCAGTACTGCCATAGGGCTGTCGGATCCCCTCCATAACAACTAGGGACCCTCCTCTGGCCGACCACCACTGTCTTATCTGGCGGCCAGCCTCCCGTCTTACCCCTCCCATTCACACTTGGTGCGGCTGCCCAAGCCACCTTTCTACTAAATCTCCCATTCGGCAACTCACCCTTTACTGGCCTGACCCCTGCTCGGCTGGTACCCCACTGCCCTCCTGGTCAAGTTCAAGTTGATTGGTCATGCTTCAAGGCGTTTCCGGATCAGACTCAACTCTCTCATTCTTGGTGACTTCTCCTTCTGCCCCATCTGCAGCCACACTGAACCTCTTGCAGTGGCAGGAAAGCACAGGTTGTTTCTCACCTCCCCATCTTTGCTCAAGCTGGCCCTCTGCACAAATGGCCTTTCTCCTGGTCTGTCAGACACCCAGCAAAGCTGGCTCAGGCATCTAAACCTTCTTGAGGAAGCCCAGTGGCCCCTCTCCCCTGAGAGCCTCCATGGTAACGTAGGAGCCTGTGGGAACAAGGTACATGGGTGTGGTGGTGATGGGGTTCTTTCCCACCAGACCATGAGCACCTTGAGGGCAGGGACTGAATCTGAGTTCTCTCTGGCTCTCGGTGCAGAGAAGGGGCTGAGGAATGTTTGTAGCTGGAGGGGAGGATGGATGGACAAACAGAAGACATGTCTGTCTGTGGGTATCTTCTCTTTCTCCTACTCTCTGTCTCTTATCCCCTTTTCTGTTGCCTCTTTCGTTCTCTTCCTTTGGAAAATTAATTTTTAATTATCCAAGTGATAGTGTAAATACATTCAACTTGAAAAAGTAAAACATTACAGGAAGGACTAAAGTTACCCTAAATCCTGGTTTCTAACTTATTCTCCCATATGGATCCACATTATTAGATTGGTGTGTATTATTCAGGTAGATAGATGGAAGGAGGGAAGGCAGGAAAGAAGGAAAGCTTCCATGCACAGCCTCTTTCTGCATCTCGCTTGTCTGGGGTCCCGTGTCAGGCTGTGGAGCGCCTGTTCTTCTATCCACCTCTGTGTGCACACCTCTTCCTCTCTGGATCTCTGACTCTGAGTTTCCTTCCTTTTCCCATTGTCTCTCTTATTGTTGCATTGTCCTTCTAGATTTGGTCCTCACTCTGTGTCACAATTGTGTCCATGTCTCTCACCACAGGGCACACTTGTGGGTTCCTCTTTACCATTTTTCTCATTCTAATTCTAATTTGCTGGGTGACTTCAAACTCACCCTCCCATCAGTTCATCCACTAGCTTGGACACCGAGCATCTTCCAGGTGTTGGAGCCTGGGAGGGCTTGCGTATGTGGGTCTGTGTGTGTGCCCTCCCCCTGGGCTGTGTCAGTCTCTTGCCTGTCCATGTGTCTGTCTCTCTGAGCCCCTTTCCCTCTGCCCCTTCCTTTCACTGCCTCTGGCTTCACCTCACTCAGCCACACTCTCTCCCTCCTGCTCTCCAGAGGAGCCTTATTGAATTTGCTGTTTGTGAGTCATTCCTGCTGTGTGTGTGTGTGTGTGTGTGTGTGTGTGTGTGTGTGTGTGTGTGTATGCGCGCGCACGTCTGAGGCCTTTCCTTCACTCCTTCTCTCTTTCTGGAGTTTGCAGAGTTTTGTTGTGTGTGTGTGTTTCACTGTGCGTGTGTCTCTGTGTGTTTACATGTGTGTACCTGCCAGTGGGTCACGTCTCTCCAAGGCCTGGTTGGGATTGGCTCCCACCCTCGCTGTCACTGTCACGGTCATTTCATCTGTCTGTCCATCCATCCATCCATCCATCCATCCATCCATCCGCCAACAGCATGCGTGTTAGCTCTGGGTAGGGTCTGTCTGTCTCTCTGTCCTGTCTCTTCCTTCCCTCCCCCTCCTCTCACCCCTGCACACTCCCTGGAGGAGCTGACTCCCTGCCATCTGTGCTGACATCTCCCACCTGCTCCTGCAGCCGAGACCCTCATCCTTTGCTCCCTATCTCTCGAGCCATAGACTTGGAGCCAGCGTTGGCTGGACCCGCCCCAGGTGCCGCAAACCCACTGCATCAGCTTCACCCCTGGGAGGTACTTCTCTTCGCCTCTGTACCAGCAGCCAGGAGCCCAAGTTGTCTCTGGCTCTTCCCCCTTTGGTTGCCCACAGCTGTCTGTCCCCTCTTCCCGTGGAGTCTCCTTCTTCGGGGCTGCTTCAAGACCCCTCAAATCCCAACCCTTTTAGCCCCCAGCTCTGGCCAGGCCCCAGCAACCTGTGTCGGGATCACTGAAGAGGCCTCCTCCATGGTCCTCCAGCCACCACTGTCACCCCCTCCTCTTCATCCCCCATTAACTTCCAGAGAGATCATGAGTCTTCTTTGCTCAAGTCCTCCCATAGCTCCTGTGTCACTCAGAGTAAAAGCCGATATCCTCACGGTGGCCCACAGGCCTTCCCTAGTCTATCTGCCCGTTACCTCTGCCTTCATCCCCTCCTCCTCTCCCCCTCGCTCATGTTGCTCCAGCCACGCCAGCCTCCTTGGTGTCCCCTGAACAGAGAGACGCCAGGGCTGTCACCTGAGGTTAAGATGCACCCTTCATGAGGGCACCTGGCTGAGGGTGTCCAGCCCTTGTTCTGTTCTCCAAGCCATGAGCTCTGGTTTGGGGTTCCCTTTGCCTAGAAGAAAGGTTGCCTTTTTCTTTTAAAGACATAGATACAAAAGCCCCTTTAACATTCTTGCCTGCTCTTCCACCATCTGTGTTATTTTTGGATCTATTTCTATTTACTGATTTTACTCCTAGTTATGGGTCACATGTTGTTCAGTTTCTTGGCCCATCTAAGAATTTTTGATTGGATGCCGAACACTGTGAATGTTACACTGTTGATGGGCTGGGTTTTTGTTGTCTTCCTGTAAGACGTGGCATGCAATTACATTACCTGCTAATTACTTTGATCATCTTGAGGTTCATTGTTAAGCTCTTTCAGGGTGGGTAGCCTTCACTCATGGGATAGTTTATCCCTTCTGCTAAGGCATGATCGAATGCGCCATCGGATCATTGAGGACTCAAGCTCTGGCTGGTCTACGCATGAAGGTCCCCCCACCCTGTATGAGATCTGGGCCTTGTTCAGCTGAAAATTCCCCTGTCTTTCTTTGCCTGGCCTCATGGAGTTTCACTCTACATATGCAAACCTCGCACTTAGTAACGATTCAAGGGGACCCCTAGGTAGATTTCTGGAGATATTTTTCTGCATAGCTTCCTCCTGTCAGGTACTCTGAGCCTCAATTTACAAATTACTCAGCCTACCTGAACTTTGATCTCTGTCTCAAAGACCAGCTCAGCAGTACCACGGGCTCTATTTGGGTTTCCCTTCTCTACACTCAAGATGTGTCCAGGCAGAAAGCTGGGTCAGTTGCAGGGCTCACCTTATTTGCTTAACTTTTTCTCAGGGATCACTGTCTTATGTCGCTTGCTATCCAATATCTGAAAATCATTTTTTCTAAAATTTTGTCTAGATTCTGGCAGAAGGGTGAATCAAGTCCTTGTTCCTCATTCAGGATGCGTTTTTCTAATTTGCATGAAGGCTCTTTATTGGTTAGTGAGGTGCTGATAGTCATGATCTGTCCACAGGGCCTTTGTACTGGCCATTCACTTTGCCTGGAAGACTGTTTTCAGTCTTTGACTGGAAGACTGATATCGATGTGGCTAACTTGCTCACTTCACAGGTGTTTGTTCAAATTTTATCTTCTCAGTGAGTTCTAAGTAGATGGCGTCTACTTAGCGTCACAACTTGTAATCCTCATTACCCTGTATATTTCTATGATACATTTACTTTTTTGTTTTGCTTGTCGCCTGTCTCCTTCCACCAACATGAAAACTTGATGAGGGCAGGGAATTTTGTCTGCTTGTTCACTTCTGCACCCCCAGTGGGGATGGGCCAGCACAAGTATGGGGTTCATGGTGGATTTAAGTTGAGGTGGTGTTCTGTAGGTGTCCAGTACATCTTGGAGCAACTGCTGGGGCTGGTCTAGGCTAGGGTGGGGAAGAGGTGGGAAGGCCTGGCCAAGCTCCAAGCATCTGGCCCTCACAAGCCTTCCAGGGCTGGATTAAGGCCTTCAGAGGCTTCAAGATTATGGCTCTTCTACCCCAACAATAAATAAAAACAATTGATAAATCATAAAGTAAGTATAAGGGAGGTCCATAGAGTTCTAATTTTTCTCATGTTGACAATTTAAATAATATTTCTGAGGTATTATAAAATTACTGAGGTATAATTTACATGCAGTGAAATGTATCCATTTTTTTTGAAATGTATTCATTTTAAGTGTACATTTTGATGAGTTTTGACAAACTATTACAGCAATGTAACCACCACTACAATCAAGATATAGAATTTTCCATCCCCCCAGAAATTCCTCTCAATGTCCCTTGACAGTCAGTCTCCTAACATTCCCCACCCCAAGTAACCAGTCATCTCTTTTCCATCATTACAGATTAGATTTGCAGTTTCCTGAGTTTCATGTAAATAGAATCATGTAGTGTGTACTATTTTGCATCTGACTGATTTTGCTCAGCATAATGTTTTTGAGATTTTATCCATGTTGTTGGATGTATCAATAATTTTTTTCTTTTTTATTGCTGAGTAGTAGTCCTTTGTGTAAATATGTAGAAATTTACTTAACCTTTTGCATGTTGATGAACATTTGTTTTTTTTCCCCCTAGTTTTAGGCTATTACAAATAAATCTACTATGATGTTTGAGAGCTGGTCTTTGTGTGTTTCATTTTATTCACATGTTTTTCATTTCCCTTGGGTGAACATATAGGAGTGGAATTGCTGGATTGAATGGTTAGTGTATGTTTAACTTTATGAGAAACTGCCAAAATGTTTTCCAAGGTGGTTGTACTCCCACTAGCTGTGTATGAGAGTTCCAGTTGCTCCACATTCTTGCCAACATTTGATATTGTCAGTCTTTTTAATTTTAGCCATTCTAGTGGGTGTGTAGTGGTATCTCACTGTGGTTTTAATTTGCATCTTTGGAATAACTAATGATGTTGAGCATCTTTTCTCGTGCTTATCTGCCATTCATATATCTTCTTTGGTGAAATATCTGTCCAAATCTTTGCCAGTTAAAAACAAAAACAGCTTGACTATCTTATTATTGAATTGTAAAAGTTCTTTATGTATTCTGGCTATGGTGTTAGGTAAGAGTTGAGGTCAATTTTTTTTCATATGGGTTTCCAATTGTTCCCGTACCATTTGAGAAAAATCATCCTTTCCCCATTGATTACCTCATCACTCTTGTCCAAACATCAATAGACTATATATATGTGGTTCTACTCCATTTATCCATAGGCCAATACCACATTGCCTTGATTACTATAGGTTTATAGTAAGTCTGGAAACTAGGTAGTGCAAGTCCTCCTACTTTGTTCTTTTTGTCTCAAAATTGTTTAGACTATTCTAGGTTCTTTGCATTTCTATATTGTTTTAGAATCAATTTGTCAATGTCTACAAAAAGCCTACTAGTATTTTGATTACAATTGTGTTGAATCTATACACCAATTTGGAGAGAACTGACATCTTAACAATGTTGATTCACATGCTGTGTGACCCTGGACCAATCACCTGTCATCTCTGAGCCTCTGTTTCCTCCTGGTCCCTGGGGGAGAGGTTTTAGTGAGCAGGCAAAGCTGAGCTGAGCAGTTCTGGGCACACAAGGGAGTGGGTTCAGTGAGTATTTGGGTTGGGAGGCAGGGAGCTGCAAGCCAGCAGAAGGTAGCAGGGCCATGGGGGCTGCCCCAAGCAGGGGTCAACTCCCTGGGCTCGGCCCTACCTTACTTCCATGTTGCAACACTCCGGGCACGTGGTCTCCTCTCCCTGGGCCTTAGTTTCCCCATCTGTAAATCAGAGGTGGCCAGGGTTGCCGGCAGATTAAACTAGACAGTGGATGAGCAGAAGCTAAGAAAACCAACTGTTTTCTCCATTCCACCTCTGGGCTGCCAAGTTCGGCAGGCGAAAATCACATCACCATGCTGATTGGCGCCAACACAGATTAATTTTCTCCAACCTCAGCTGGGTCTTAAATGCAGCTCAGCAACCCCTCAAGTGGTCCCCAAACTCTTTCCCTTTCCACCCTTGCAACAGCTGTTCTGCCTGAGCCCCCCCTCCCGTGCCCCATATTCCCCCAGGCTCAACAGACAACCTGGGCTCCCGCTCCATGGAGGAAACAGAGGCCTTTGCGGGGGCATCGGCTCTCCCTGCTCCCCTCCCAAACGTCTCTGGAGCCATCTGCCAGCACTTCCGTATGTCTAAGGCCAGCTGTCCCTTGCCCAGCTCCTCTTGGGCCTCACACCCCCTTTCTTCTTCTTCCTCCGATTTCTCCCACTCTACAGGTTTTTTTCTCTCTGCCCATAAACATTTTCAGCGGCTCCCATCCCACTGCCTCTGCCTTCAGCAGATCCCTCTCCTCATCTTCCTGGACAAGCATCTCCATCAAGCTGCCTCCATCCCTGCCTGCCATCCTCACCTTCTACCCCCAAGTTGGTGTTCCCAAGGGCACCCAGGGGCTCGCTTGCCCACTCGCCCTCTTGGGGGCTTTCGATGTTGGCCACAGTTAAGCGGGACAGCTAGCGGGGGCCCCAGGCAGGATGCAACCTGCCCTTCCCGGGGCGCATTCGGGACCCCAGGAGGTTCACCCAGGACAGAGGGATAAAGTTTCCCGCTGAGAACTTAATTAATTCACCTCAGGCAGCTCAGCCCAACACTGAGGTATTGTTTAAAACTAATCCTGCCACCTGGCCTGGATCCCGTCAACAAGCCCCTCCCCACGCCCTCACCGCTCCCGGCCTGTTTCTTCCCTCAGACAACAGCCTCCCTCTCTCCTCCCGCCCCTTCTGTCCACAGTCCCTCTCCTCGGGCTGCCCCTTCCGGTCTTGCTCCAGGTCCTCCGGGCAACTGAAACCTTCCTGGCCAGTTTCATCAGCCTGTGCGGCGAGGTCACAGTCAGCGGCTTAACTCGGCAGCATCCAAGATCGCCAACCACCTTTTCTTCCTCAAATATGTTGCCGCTGGGTCTCCTCAGCGCCTACCTGTCTCCTGGTTTCCCTCCCCATCTGTGGCCACCTTCTCCGCACCCTCTGTGGCTCCCCTTCCCTGCGCTCCAAGCCTCTAAGTCTTCTTCCTTCCACCTCCTCTCTCCTCTCTCCACGCCCAGTTTCTGGGCCCAGCTCTGAGCCCCAGACCCTTAGTTAAAACTGCCCAGGGACTTCCCTTGTGGTACAGTGGTTAAGAATCCGCCTGCCAATGCAGGGGACAATGGTTCAATCCCTGGTCCAGGAAGATCCCACATGCCGTGGAGCAACTAAGCCCGTGTGCCACAACTACTGAGCCTGTGCTCTAGCTCCCGCAAGCCACAACTACTGAGCCCGTGTGCCACAACTACTGAAGCCCATGCCCCTAGAGCCTGTGCTCCGCAACAAGAGAAGCCACCACAATGAGAAGCCTGTTCACCGCAACGAAGAGTAGCCCCCGCCAGCTGCAACTAGAGAAGCCCACACGCAGCAACGGAGACCCAACACAGCCAAAAAAAAAGAAAAAAAAAAAGAATCCGCCTGTCAATGCAGGGGACGTGGGTTCGATCCCTGGTCCAGGAAGACCCCACATGCTGTGGAGCAAATAAGCCCACGCGCCACAACTACTGAGCCTATGCTCTAGAGCCCACGAGCCACAACTACTGAGCCCACGTGCCACAATTACTGAAGCCCGTGCGCCTAGAACGTGTGTTCTGCAATGAGAGACGCCACTGCAATGAGAAGCCCGTGCACCACAATGAAGAGTAGCCCCCTCTGGCCGCAACTAGAGAAAGCATGTGCAACAACGAAGACTCACCGCAGCCAAAAATAAATAAGTAAATAAATTTATTAAAAAAAAAACCCAACAGCCAAGGCTTACCAGCGCCTCCTGAACACGCTTACAGCCCCTTTCAGATTCTTTCACTCTCTGCATCCTCAGGGTCACCCCTGGTGTGGCCAAACAATGCACCCACTCCTCCCATATCCCAGGATACAGGCTCATCCATTCTGGTCCCCTCCAGCCAGCCCTTGAACACACACCTGACATCTGATCATACCCTTCCTCCACTCAAAACCCTCCCAGTCGACCCAATAAGAACACGGACAAAAGACATGAACCACTACACACCCACAGGAATGGCTAAAATGAAAACAAAACAAAATAAAACAAAACTTAATGATATGAAGTGCTGTCAGGGATGAGGAGCAACTGGAACTCTCACACATTCCTGGGGTCAATGCAAAATGGCAAAGCCTTTGAAAACTGTTTACAGTTTCTTGTAAGTTACACATACACTTTACCATATAACATAGCAATCCCCTCCTGGGCATCTGCCCTAGAGAAATGAAAATTTTTTTCTACATAAACACCTCTACATAGATGTTTATAGCAATTTTATCCACAACTGTCCCAAACTGGAAACAATCCAAATATCCTTCAACTGGTAAAGAGATTAAAAAGATAACAACAAAAACTATGGTACATCCATCCAATGGAACAGTTCTCAGCAATAAAAAAGAACAAATACTGAAACACGCAACAACATGGATGAATCTCCAATGCATTATGATAAGCAAACAAACCAGACCCGAAAAAGCTACACACTCTGTGATCCCATTTATATGATATTCCGGAAAAGGCAGGAAGAGAACAGATCAGGGGTGGCTAGGGGCTGGTGGTGCTTGAGGGAATTTGAGGGGTGGGGGATGAAATGGTGGCGGTTATGTAACTATATGCATTTGTCAAAACTGTATACACCAGTTCCATTCATGTGAAGTTCAAGAATGAGCAAAACCACTCTTGGGTGATAGAAGTCAGGATAATAATTACTTCTGGATGGTGGGTGCTAACTGGGAGACTTCTAGGAGGGTGAAATTGTTTTTGTCTTGATCTGAGTGGTGGTTTCACGGATGTGTTCATAATTTAAAAATCATTGAGCTGCACACTTCAGATTTGCCCGCTGTGCTTCTTGTGTACTAAGCTTTAATACAAAACTAAATATATTCAGCACTCATTGGTTTTACCGACTGTTGCAAGTGGGCAAGGGTGACAGAAGGCGGGAACACATGACCCCAGCCATGATGCTAGACGGAACCCGTACCTATGTGGGGCCCCATCACCATGGAGAGGAACATAGAAGAGATCAAGCTTTCCAGGAAGAGAGGCGGTTTAATTAGGTGTTGGACTTAACACATGTCCAATGATAATCCCCCTACCTACACCCTTGGCCCCATCTGGTCCCTAGTTATCACATCCCTACTTGCTCAATGTCCCTGATGTGTCTTCTCGGAAAACTAGCATCTCAAATTTCCCTTTCCAGAGATCAGGTCCCCACTGGCCCCTACTTCCCCACCTCTCCCTTTCCTGCCTTTCCCTTCTTGGGGTGGCAGGGGGGGTTCCCAACCAGTTGTCCCCCCGACTCCTTCTCCTGACCAGCTCCTCTCACAGTGGTTCCCCAAAGTTCCCAGCTGCCAAGCCCAAGGGTCACCATTCTTTCCTCATCTCCTCCATTCCAACCTTTCTGCCCGCAGCCCATGGGTGACGGCTCCCACCTTCCCGAAACGCCCTCCTCCTTCCCTTGGCACACCATCCTCTCCTGTCCCCCTGACCCCATCTAGACCTTCCCCAGTCACCTTGCTGGGCTTCTCTCCCTGCATCCAGCACCCTGTTCTAGTGAGGCCCAGGGCAAGGCCCCTGGATTCCTCTCCACAGTGTGTCCTCAGCTTCGTGGACTGTGTCCTCACCTTCATGGACTGTTTCCTCCTTCCCCGCCCGAGCTCTGGGTTAGATTTGGTCTCTGAGCTGTAGACCCGGCCACCTAAAGCTCCCTGGATGCCAACCGTGCCGGACACCCCTCGGTCCCCTCCCTGCTTGGGTGCACACAGATGGCTCAGGCCTTCCTGTTCATCTCTTCCTTGGTCCCCAGAGCCACTGACTCCAGAAATCCTGCTGGCCTTCTGGCTCCTCCAGCTCACGTTTGGAACCTGTCCTTTCTGTAACATTGTCTTGTCTCCCATTGCACTCTTGTTGGGCCTCCTCACCCCCTCTCTTGTTGAAAGGGCTCCCACATACAGATTCAACTCTGTGCCAGTCATTCTCTACAAGGCAGCCAGAAGGATCTTTACAAATGGAAGTCATATCTCAGACCCACGATGCTCCCCACTGCACTTAGAATAAATAATAAGCTCAACAAGCTTGAGGTACTTGCCTGTCCCCGCATCATCCTTGCTCTCTGTTGCAGCCACCCTGGCCTCTTTGCTGTTCTGGGAACACACCAAGCTTGTCCTACTGCAGGGCCCTTGCTCTAGAGGTCCTCTCTTATGGGTTGAACTGTGTCCCCCCAAATTCATATATTGAAATCATAAGCACCATTATCTCTGAATGTGGCCTTATTTGGAAATAAGGTCACTGCAGACGCAGTTAATTACGATGCGGTCACACTGGACTAGGGTGGGCCCCTAACCCAATGTAACTGATGTCCTTATAAGAAATTTGGACACAGATATGCAGACAGGAAAAAAACCATGTGAAGATGAAAGTGGAGATTGGGGTGATATGTCTGTCTACAAGCCAAGGAACATCGAAGATTGCCAGCAAACCTCCAGAAGCTAGGAGGAAAGCGTGGGATAGATTCTCCCTCAGACCCCTTGGATGGAACCAAGCCTGCCAACACCCTGGTCTTGGACCTCTAACCCCCAGAACTGTGAGCCAATAAATTCCTTTTGTTTAAATTTGTTCTGCTTGTTACAGCAGCCCTAGCAAACTAATACACTCCCTCTTTCTGGCATGCCTCCTTCCCCCGGTCCTCACATGACTCACTCCCTTGTGTCATTTACATCTCTGACCGAATGCCACCTCCTCAGAGAGGCCTTCCCTGCTTATCCCATCTAGATAGCTTGACCCTTCCCCCACCTCACCAGCAAGGAAGATCTCTGGCCACTCTCAGCCTTTTGCCCTCGTCCTGCATTTCATCATCACACCTATGATCACTGAAGGCCAAGAATGTAGTTATTTGTGCACCTGTCTGTTGCCTGTCTCCTCTACTTGCTTATGAGCTCTATGCGATCAAGGGCTTTTGGCATCTTCACCTGTATCTCCTGCATCTTTGCCTGGCACGTGGGTGCTGCCGGTTAATATCTCCACTTGGATACATTTAGCCAATCAGAAAATACTTAGTGAGAGGGACTTCCCTGGTGGTCCAGTGGTTAAGACTCCGAGCTTCCACTGCAGGAGGCACGGGTTCGATTCCTGGTTGGGGAACTAAGATCCCACATGCCACAAGGCACGGCCAAAAGAAAAGAAAAAAAAGAAAAGAAAATACTTAGTGAGAATCTATGCTGGAGAACAGGACAGCCCCGGTCCCAGTCCTCATGGAGAACCCCATGTGCAGGTGAAAAGACCCATATTAGCAAGCAATCTCATAAAAAATAAGATATGAAAGAGACAGACCAGGTGCTTGCTGTGGTCTTCAAGGAAGGCTCCCCCTGAGAAGTGGTGTTTGGGCTGAGGCAGAACCATCGTGGGCGTTAGCTGGCTGAAGCAGAGGGAGGCATGCACAAAGGGAGGTTTGTTCAAACAGTAGAAAGAGCATGTGCAAAAGCCCTGAGGCAGGAAGAATAGGATAATGTGTGAGGGGTTAATGGGCCCTTGTGGTGGGAGTGTAGTGAGTGAAGGGCAGAGTGGTGGGCGATGAGGTTGGAAAAGAGGTCAGAGGTCAGAATCATGCAGGTTGGATTTTATGCTAAGAGCAGTGAGGAGCTACTGATTGTCCAAAGCAGTGGAGATTGTTTTAAGCAAGAGTGGACCTGGGGGAAGAGGTCAGGGGTTATTATAGTCATGGGCAGAGTGAGAATAACACCTGGACCAGGCAGTGGGGATGGAAATGAGGGGGTGGGTCTGAGAAACATCAGCAAGACTGAACAGGTTGGATTCGGTTCTGATTGTCGGGAGAGGTGTGAGAGGAGTGGGGTTGGTGACGACCCCTACATTTTAGGGCAAGCGAGACAGGTGAGATCAGGTGGGTGATGTTACATGGGTCTGGAGCCCAGCGCCGGGCTGGGTGGGCTGGATGTTTGGGAATCGGCAGCAGTGTGTAGATGGTCTTTACAGTGATGTGTGGAGAGGGTGCGAGTGAGCAAAGGGCTCTGGGTCACCTTGAAGGACTTCAACACTGCGGGGCTGAGGGGAGAAGAAGTCCTGGCAAGGGACATGGAGAGTGAGGGGAGAGCCAGGAGAGGGTGGCACCAGGGACCCCAGACAAGGCTGTAGAAGGGACAACGGTTGATGGTACCAAAGGCGCCGAGAAGCCAAGTAAGGTGAGGGCTGAGAGGCGGCTGTGGATTTGCCGGGACCTGGATGGGAAGGGTTTCAGGGTCTTAATGGGAGTAGACCCGGCTTGCAGGGCGGGAGATAATGGGAAATTTGCCACGATGTTGAGAGAGGCAGGAGCTGGAGGGGCGTGGGGTCCAAGGAGCAGCTACCCAAGCATGTTTGGATGGGGTTGGGGTCCTTCGCCCAGGGAGTGAGGGCTTGGAGATCCAGGAGGGAGGGGTGAGCCTGGGGGAGACCTGCTGACATCGGGTGGAAGGGTTCAGAGGCAAGGCGGTGCCCGCCCTGGATCAGGGGCAGGACCACCCGGTGGGAAGGGAGCAGGTCCAGGAGGAAGGTCAGTGTTATGTGGAAAGTGGAGAGTGTATGGAATAGTGGCTGGGAACACGGAGGGGAAGCTTCTAGAGGGACAGGGAAGGGTGAAAGGCCATTTGTTCCTGGTGAGATGGGGCCAGTCTGCTGGGTCAGGCAATGTCCCCCACCTGACGTTCCTGTCCCTCGGGCCTCCTGGAGCCCAAGATGTCCTACATCGAATCCACTGTCTCCCAGTGAGAACCGCTCTTTATAAATGGTCCTCACAGGGGACGCTGAAGGTACCCACCGGGTCTCCCAGGTGGGGGCATCCCAGTGCTCTCCCTCCTGCACCCTCACCTCCGGCGGGCCAGCTCGTCCAGTACACCTCCAGTCCCTCCCCTCCAGCCTGACCTCAGCCCCATGAGGGCCTCAAGATTCATAACAGCCAGGTGACGGGGTGGCCTCTGCAGAAGGAGCCTGGGGCACTCACCCTGTAGATGTATTCATTTTCAACTACAAATACTAAAATGTACGTAAAGAGTGTTAGTGTCTTAGAACATTTTCCCAGGTTCCTCCTTCTCAGGGGCCATGGCACTTAATGAGGCCCTCGAAAGCCACTTTCCGAGGCAGCGGGAAAGGGGGACTGGCATCGTGAGGGCGGCAGGGACTGCACTGGCCAGAGCTCCCATCATTCCGTGAGGTGGTGTAAGGCCCCCCTGTGAACCCCTGAACCCATGGACTCTACCTGGCTCCCCAAGGATGCACCACCCCCGGTTCAGGAGGAACCCAGGGCCCAGTCCTCACCCCTCCAACCTACCAGAAGCTTGTCTTTGGGGATGCCCACTGACCCCAAAAGCCCCCTTGCTCTGGTTCCATGATGCTGGTGTGTATTGGACAATGGGGTCCTATGGACAGCGGCCTGGGTCCTGGTGGCCTCCCGGGCATCACTATAGATAGAGAAGGTGGCCCGTGGATCCTGAGAGTCCAACGTGGTCAGGGCCGAAAATGGTGGAAGCAAGGAAAGGTCAACCAGTGCAAGCTCTCCTCAAAACCCTACCCGCTGTTTCTACAGCCAGAGGGACTGAGGCCCAGCGAGAGGGGCCACCTGCCTGGAGTCACAGAATGAGGCTGGGGGAAGGCACTGGGGGACACAGTGGCCCCTGACCCTGAGCCCATCTCATAACCCCTTGGGCCTCCTCTCAGTCCAGCCCCTGCCTCTGCTGAATGGGGGAGGGGCGCTGCTAAGGTGAGGGGAGCAAACGCCCCCCACCAACTGTGAGAGGGGCCCGGAGGCCTTGGGAATGATGGCCCTGCTGCTGCAGCCTCACTTTCTGAGGCCACAGGCAGCCAGAGATTCAGGAACCTTCCGGGTGGGCGGCCTGGTCTCCGCCCTGCCTCCCCCTCCCCCTCCCCTCCCCCTCTACCTCCCCCTCCCCCTCTGCCTCCCATCCCTCAGCCCTAGAGGTTCCCTTCACGTCCCCTTGACACTCCAATTGGTTTCAGTAATTAAAAAAGAAGATTGAGCTGCATTTCAGACATTTCATTTCATGTCAGAAAATGTTTCTCGAGCAGCTGGCGGGATTAATTCAGCGGCCAGGTGTGGAGCGTTTCAAAGGCAGGGCCGGGGCTCCAGCTGTGGGGCTGGACAGACTCCGGAGAGTGGGAGCTGCCACCGGGCCCGGGAGCCCAGAGGGCCCAGGAGAAGGCCGAGCTCACGGTACTTGGCAGCAGGAGGACGATTTAATTTTGTTCCATTCAATGGAACACACATTCTCATCCAAAACTAATTTCCCTACACCCCACGGGCCCCCAGCTCCTGTGTCCCTCTGTTCCATCACTCACCCTGCAAGACATCCTTCCCCTAAGAGCTTCAATACTCTGAAATTTCTTTTTTCTGTGTATTTGCAGCATTCCAGAATTCCACATAGTGACTTTTTCTTTTCTATCTCTGGAAGGATATGCTGGTTGCCTTTACAGAGGTGACCTGGGGGACAGGGGAAGAGGGACCCGAGGGAGACTTTTCACCTAGCATCCTTTTGTAGGTTTTGAATTTTGAACCATGTGACTGCATTTTCTAATTAAAATTTTTTTAATTAAAAAAAACCCAATTTCGGGACTTCCCTTGCAGCGCAGTGGTTAAGAATCCGCCTGCCAATTGCAGGGGACATGGGTTCGATCCCTGGTCCAGGAAGATCCCACATGCCGCGGAGCACTAAGCCCGTGTACCACAGCTGCTGAGCCTGTGCTCTAGAGCCCACGAGCCACAACTACTGAGCCCGCGTGCCACAGCTACTGAAGCCCACGTGCCTAGAGCCCATGCTCCACAACAAGAGAAGCCACCACAATGAGAAGGCCACGCACCGCAGTGAAGAGTAGCTCCCGCTCGCCGCAACTAGAGAAAGCCCGCGTGCAGCAATGAAGACCCAACACAGCCAAAAATAAAAATAAATTTATTTAAAAAAAACCCCAATTTCCATTAAAAAATAATACTTTCCTGGACTTTGCATGTCTTCCTAGCTCCCCTCGTCCCTCCATCCTTCATGGGCAGACCCTTGATTGCCTCCTTTTTCGGGGTTCCCATGCGTTCCCCTGAGGCTGCTTGGCAAAGATCCCCACGGTCAAGTCACCTCCCCTCACCCCTGGGACAGGGCCCACTGTCGGCCACTCCACCTTTGGGAGTGACACTCCTCTCCTCACCTGCCCTCTGGCCCTCTTGGCTTTGCCACGTGGCTTGCGGGATCTTAGTTCCCCGACCAGGGATGGAACCCGGGCCGCCCCCCACTGGAAACATGGAGTCCTAACCAATGGACTGCCAGGGAAGTCCCTGGCCCTGCCTTTTCAATCTCCCTGGTGGGCCCCTCTTAATGCTGGCGTGGTCTGGGTCACAGTATCACGCATCCCTAAAGCTCCAACCCCCTTCTGGACCCGGTGATCCCCAGGGTGCACCCCCCACTGGCACCGAGTTGAGGCAAGTCAGGGCACTTCCCTGCCTGTGGCTGCGGGGAAGGGGCGGGGTGCTCACACCAACTTGTCCAGTTTGCCCGGCTTCAAATCCGTACTCTGCCCTTCCTTGGCATGGGCAACTTTCTCAACCTCCTGAGTCTGTTTCGTCACGTGTAAATGGCGATATAAATGAGTTAGTAACTACCTTATAGGATAGTTACAAGGATAAATGAATTAATATAAGTAAAACTCTTAGAACAGTGTCCAGCACATTGTCAAAGCCCAAATGTGTTTGTTAGATAAAAATGTCCCAGACGGAACTCCTGATCTTCCTCTTTCAGTGTTCTCCACGGCTGTCCAGTCCCTTCGGAAAGCCAGAATCCTGGGGGGGTCTTGCTTGACACTGCCCCCTCCTCCTCCAGTGTGCACCCCATCACCAACTCTGGTCCATTTTACCTCCTAAATCTCTTTCCATCTCCACCCCCTCACTGGCCCACGATCCCCTGAAGTTGTTCTTATTAAGCTCATCAATGTCCTACTAATTGCCAAATCAAAAGAAAATTTTCAGCCTTCATTGGTTTGGAATTTTCTGCTACATTTGGTCCTGCTGATCCCTCTCTCCTAGAAATGCTTCACTGGCTCAGTTTCCATGACAACCTGCTCTTGGCTCTGCTCATGTGGCCACGTGGCTCTGACATTTCCTTCTCTCCACTGCTTTTGTAGGCGCCCCGGGCTCTGCCAGCCCCTGAAATGGCGGGTTGGGGGTCCTCAGACTCTGGTGGGCTCTCTTTACCTCTCAGTCTTCCCAAGCCACAGCCATTGACATGATGACCGCCTCTGCTCTGTGCCTCCAGGTGAGATGTCCACCTGAGAACCAGACTTCTAGCCCTGACTCCCTGCTGGTCATCTCCCCTAGGTGTGCACAGGCTCCTCAAAGTCAACTCTGAACTGTGGCAATGACCCCTCCCTGGTCCACCTGCTTCTCCAAGTCCTAGTGAGATCTCTGCAAAATAAAAATCTGGCACAAGCTGTTCCCTGTTGAATTTTCCAGTCTCGTTTTCCAGCAGTGCTTCTATCATCCCAAACTCCTGGGACACCCAACTGCCCCCAAGCACACACCTCACAGTTTCTGTCCTCCATGGAGTTCACGCTTCTCCCTCTGCCTAAGAACTCTTGCAGTCTCTTTTACCCTGGTCCCGAATCCTTGAGAAATCAACTGAAGTGTCACCTTCTCTAGGCATCTTTTTCGCGACCACCTCCCAGTTCTGGGTCCCCAAGTGAGGGTTACAGTTCCCTTTATCTGTTCTTATAACACTCCAGGCATTATCTCCATGCTATTCAGAACACTTTGGTTGTAAGCAACAGAAACCAAGCTTGAAACAACTCAGGCAAAAAGGGAATTTATTGGCTCAGGAAGGGCAAATGTTCATCTGGGTTCCAGGGAAATTGAATGCAGAGATGAGAGATTGGGGAAAAGTCCCTGATACCAAGTTGCATCCAATCCAAGTCCTATTTATTTATTTATTTATTTAATAGCTTTATTGAAGTATAATTGACATACAAATACTACACCTACTTAAAGTGTACAGTTTGGAAAGTTTTTACCTATGTATACACCCATGAAGCCATCACCAGTCAAGATAATGAATATAACCATCACCACAAAAGATTTCTTGTGTTCTTTTGTCATCTCTTCTTCCCTTCTAACCTAACCCTCTCCCTCTATTCTCCAGGTAATCACTGATCTGCTTTCTGTCACTATGTATTAATTTGCAATTCCCAGAATTTTATGTAAATGGAGACAAATATACTCTTGTTTTGTCTGGCTTATTTCACTCAGCATAATTATTTTAGATTCATCCAACTTGTTGTGTACTGATAGTTTATTCCTTTTTAATGCTGAGTAGTATTCCATTGTATGGGTGGACCACAGATTGTTTATCCATTCGTCTATTGATGGATATTCAGACTGTTTCCAGTTTGTGGCTATTACAAATAAAACTGCTATGAACATTCATGTACCGTGCTTTGTATGGATACATGCTTTCGTTACTTTGGGGTAAATATCCAGGAGAAGAATGGCTGGATCATACGATAGGTGTGTGTTTAACTTTTTAAGAAACTGCCAAATTATTTTCCAAAGTGTTTGTACCATTTAACATTCCCACCCACGATGTATGAGAGTTCCAGTTGCTCTGCATCCTCACCAACACTTGGTACGATCAGTCTTTTTAATTTTAGGCATTCTAATAGGCATGCAGTGGCATCCCATTGTGGTTTTAATTTGCATTTCCCTAATGACTAATAATGTTGAGCATCTTTTCCTGTGTTTATTTGTCATCTGTAAATCTTCTTCGGTGAAGTGTCTGCTCAAATCTTTTGCTCATTTTTAATTGGGTTTTGAAAATTGATTTTGAGACTTCTTTATATATTCTAGATACAAGTCCTTTGTCAGATGTATGACTTGCAAATATTTTCTCCCAGTTTGAGGTTGGTTATTTCATTCTCTCATCGGTGTCTTTCAAAGAACATAAGTTTTTAATTTTGATGAAGTCCAACTTATCAGTTTATTCTTTTATGATCATGCTTTTGGCATCATATCTAGGAAACCTTGCCTAACCCAAGGTCACAAAGGTTTTCTCAGATGTTTTATTCTAGAAGTTTTATAGTTTTAGATTTTACTCTTTTAGTTTTTACTTTTATTTTTACTCCTGAGTTAGTTTATGTTGGGTGTTTGATAATGCAAAGAACAGAGTCCCTGCTAATGTAATCTGTCTAGAAGGAAAAGCTTAAAAATCTTCAAAGGCTCCTCATTGTCTTTAGGATAATATCCTAACCCCTCTGGTATGGCTCAGTGGTGATTTCCTACCACTGAACTTGGTCCTTTGCTCTAGATGTACTGAACAAATTGTGATTTATTTTTTTATTTAAAAAAATTTTTATTGAAGTATAGTTGATTTACAATGGTGTGTTAATTTCTGCTGTACAGCAAAGTGATTCAGATATATATATATATATATATATATATATATATATATATATATATATATACATTTAAAAATATTCTTTTCCATTATGGTTTATCTCAGGATATCAAATATAGTTCCTCGTGCTATACAGTAGGACCTTGTTGTTTATCCATTCTATATTTAATAGTTTGCATCTGCTAACCCCAAACTCCCAGCCCATCTCTCCCCCACCCCACCCCCAAATGGCAATATCTTGAGCTCAGTGGCCAGTGCAACCCTTTCTTTGAGCTGTAGGGCAGGCTGAACCAGATAACCAGGCTGAAGCAAGACTCCACTTTCCTGCTTCTCCAGATACAAAGTTCTTTGAATTAGAGAAGACAACCAGGACCCCACCCTGCCATGATCTATGGCTCAACTATTTATTTCCCTGTCCTCCACCAAAATTGTCCTGAGTCCCATGCCTTTGGGTTCAGGGTCCCAGCACATTTCCTTTTAGTCTTTTAAAAATGTTTTTCTGTTATTTGTTTGTTTCCATAGCTGAGATCATATCTGGCATACATTTTGCACTCTGGTTTCTCACTTGCTGCTCCACTTTCATATCATAAGAATTTTCCAGATCTTTTGGTAAAAATCATGATTAATTGAATAATAGTCCATTGAGTGAATATAAAATAATTTGCTTAACATTTCCCCAACAGTTGATTAGTTTTGTTGTTTCAATTTTTTTTTTTTTTCATGAACAAGGCCATACTACATCTCTTTGTACATAAATCTTTGTCAATTTGAGATTATTTTCTTCTGATGGAGTGCCATAAGTGTAATTACTGGGTCAAAGGCTGTAGTAATTTACATTCCCAACAGCAGTATTGTCGGTTTCATCACACCCTTGCCAGCATGGGGTATTCCCATTAAAATTTTTTTCTTTACTCTGTGACGGGCAAAAAGTGTTATCTCACTGTTGTTTTAATTTACTTTTTAAAAAATAATTAGATATTGGAAAATAGGTTCAACCTATGAGCCATAAAAAATTAATCTTCTGTTAATTGAGTGTCCCTCTCCCTTCACATTTATCCAGCAGTGATGTGAATTTTTAAAACTCAATTTGTATGGATTCTTAAACACCAAGGATATTAACCCTCGGCGTGACATCTTTAAAAGTTGCTTTCAGTGTTCGTATACTTAAGTCTAAAATTTCAAACCTGTTTTCTCTTTCTTTTCTTTGTGAATGCTTCCCTTGCTTTTAAACCTAGAAGGTAGCACTTATCCAGAGTTTTGGATGAATATTCACTTCTACTTTATTCAAGTGTGATTTTTAATTTAAATCTTTAATCCATCTGAACTTGATATTGATGTATGACATGAAGTGGAGAATAAGGTGGATTTGCTTTTCCAAACAGCTTAGTGATCATTCCAGCACCTTTTATTGACTAAGCCTTTCTTTGTTTACTGCTTCAGGGTGCCCGTTTTTAACTGTGTGGTGTATGGTAATACTTTTCTCTTGTACTGTGTGTGCGTAGAATTCCCTCTACCTCACCACCCACCCCACTGTCCAAGCTTCCTGGGTGCACTGCTTGTGGGGGGTCCTGGGTGACATTATATAGAGTCTCTGACTTGGCTTTCAGCTTCTGTGCTGTGGGTTTTCGTAAGCCCACAGCACAGAAAATGGTTGTGCAGACTTTTGTCTACAAGGGAGCCTACAGAACCAGAGCCAGAGCTTTTCAGGGTGAGAGCTGAGGCTTGAGAAAGGAAAGACTGGATTCCACACAGCTTAGAGGATTTGGAGTCAAAGCTAATGCAAGAGGCATCCTGGATAAATCATAATGGAAAAGAATATAAAAAAGAATGTATATATAGGTATAACTGAGTCACTTTGCTCTACAGCAGAAATTAACACATTGTAAATCAACTATACTTCAATAAAAAAAGAAAACGGCTAACGGAAGAGGCAAAAGTTTATGCATAGATGGTAGATTGAAAAGACAATTCACAAGGTTGTGCTTGGGCCCCATGAGGGGGGCGAAGGGTTCAACCTGTGGGCAGGAGAGAAATCCAAGGGGATTGACCAGAACTTTGGCCCCAGGAGAGTCTCAGCCCCTAAGCTGAGTCCCAAGGAGGAATAAGATGGGGTCCCAGACAAGTCTGGGGGATCCCAGAGCAGAAGTCTTAAGTCCAACATGGTGCTTACGTCACAGAGAACACTGGCAGAGCGTCTGGTGCAGCCTCGTGGGGGCATCTGAGAGTGTCTGGGGTGCCCACAAAGGGACTAGAGGGGCCGAGTGAGCTGGTGGGCCGGGGAAGTTAGGGAAAGCTGGGGAAGATGCAGAACTCATGGAGACAATGGCCTGTGGCTGCCAGCATGTGAGGACGGGCCCAGGAGAGGTGAGGTCCTGCCGCGTAAAGCTGCGCTGCCTATTTGGCTGGCCTGCGATCACGTGACATTCCCTGAGTCTAGGGCCTGGACCCACACTTGGCCACCGCAGCCTCACTGATGTGGTTTTGAGTTACGTTTTGATGTCCAAGAGGGCTGGTCAAACCTCAGGCTTCAGGAAGCCTTCTGCTAAATGTCTTCTCTTGATGATCCACAAACTCTCTGTTCATCTTTCATAACTTTTCCTTCTGATTCTGGACTTGATTTCTGCTAGCAGTCAGCTTTTGAACAGCAGCTCCTGTCGGAGCTCATCCTGGGATGGAGAGAGGCTGGGATGCTGGAATCAGAGGCAGGGACAGCCGGCCAACAACACATTCTGAGGTTTTCCACAGCAAATGTCCCATGCTGGTCTCAGCTTCCTTCTCTGTAATATGTGCGGCGACCCATCCCTATCTGCCTCACAGCGTCTGTAGCACCCACATGGGATGATGGCTACGACCCCACTGTGTAAACTGTAAAGACCTGTGCCAGCCATCTCACCCATTCCTCCCCCGCCCCCTGCCAAAAACCCTCTCCTAACCTCTCATTCACTCTCCCATGCGGAACTCAGCAAACACACACAAATGTTTTTCTGATTGTTCCATTGATCACCAACTCTTTTTGGCTAAAAGGTTTTGATCCTCCATTTCAGATGTTTTATTTCAAGTCAGAAAATAATTTATTCAGCAGCCCCCAGCCCCCAGGCTGGGAGTGATTCCAAAATGAATGAGACAGAGTCCCGGCCATGGGCAGGATGAAAAATTCCTGCTAATGTGAGACACCGTTAAGTCACAAAGGTCACATACAAATTCCCTGGAAGAAAGTGGGATGCAGGTAAAAGGCTGAGTATTGAATTCTCTCCCGGGGGTTGGATGCACATTATTGCTCAGGATGGATCCCTCTTGTCCATGTGGCCTCATTTCCTCGGAGGCCTCATTTAGCTAATTGCCCTGTTCTGCAATGGCTCACATCCCACAGGTGCCTTCCTCTGGGAAAATTAATAGGCGGATATTGCTCTTCTATTAAAACCAAAGCCAAATGAAAAATCCTGCGCACTTTATCTACCCTTCCTCCTTCACAGGTAGACCCTGGATCACCCTCACCCCTGACCCCCCCAAAGAAAACTGGCAAAGGGCCCCAAAGGCCAAGTCCAGAGTAGCCAATCAGCCTTTACCTCCCCTGACCCTCTGTCCGTGGCCCACGAGCAACCACTCTGTCCTTCCGGAAACTCTTCTCCCTGGGCTTCTGGGGACTCCCCCCATCTTACTTTTCCCCCTCCGTCCCTCCTTCTCAGCCTCTTTTTTCTATATCCAGCCCCCTAAATGCTGATGCCCGCTGGGGCTAAGCCTCTGTCCTCTGCTCGTTCCCTCCATACTCTATAGTCTTTAATTTCACCCATTGCATGAGCTGCTTCAGTACCCCTGCACCCCCCATGCCGGAAACCCCCTGCCAGTCCTCGTCTCCAGCCCAATCTCCAGAATCCAGAAGTCCAAAGGCACCTCATACTCCACATACTCAACAGACAACTCTGTTTGTCCAAAATCTGGTCCTTCACTAGAGTCCCGCGTCTCATGGAAAGACACCACCAGACACCTGGGCTCTTCCTCTCCTGCTTACTTGCACTTGTCCCCCATCTACAGGCTGGCCTTGTGCCTTGGAGACTTGACCTCCCAATGGCTCCTGAATCCTTCCTGCTCTCTTCAAGTCTACTGCCAACATGTTAGTCCAAGCCACAGCCCTGGTCTGGATCATGGACGGGAAGTTGCCCTCTACCAGGTTTCCCTTCACCCCTGCAATCCTTTCCTCACTAGAAGCCAGAGTGATATCTTCAACATGCAAGTGGGAACATGTCACCACTATTTTAAAACTCCTCCATCCAGTGGTTAGGACACCACGCTTTCACTGCTAAGGGCCGAGTTCTATCCCTGGTCGGGGAACTAAAATCCTACAAGCCGCATGGTGTTGCCAAAAAAAAAAAAAGAAAAGAACCCCTCCAAAACCCCCTCCATCATTCTTGGGATCAAGCCTCAAACCTTCCCAGCCTGCTGAATTCTCCAGCTGATTTCTCACCCTCTTCACCATCACTCACCCGCCTTCTTTCCCTTCCCTTTGCCCGAGTCCTGCCCCTCCCACTGCAGGGCCTTCACCTGGAACACTCATTCTGATTCCCCTTAGTGGTCGATACCTGTTCATCTTTCAGATCTCTCTAGGAAACATCAGCAGACCCTCCCATCCCTGACTTCGGGCCCCCGGGCTGCTCTCGGCACCAGGCACCTCCCCTTTGTGATTATCATTTTTGTTATTATCCACTTACTCCTATGACTGCTTGATTCATGTCTGTTTCCCCGTTTAGACGATCAGCTCCACGTGGGCAGGCATGTGTCTGCCCTGTTCACACCATCTCCCCAACAGCCAGCCAGCACATAGGAAGGAGATACTCAGAAAATATTTGTTGACCTGAGTTGAAAACCTTCCCCTGAGTCCACACTTCACTTTCTAGCTCCCAAACAATCCTTGAAACTTTTCTAATTATCTAAACTTAATTATCTAAACTTCGGCAAGAGGGGCTTCTTCGCCAACTATCTATTATCCTCAGGCGCTGCAGTCAGGGTTCTGCTCCATCTCACCCCTGAAACCACTCTTGCTGAGGGCTCCGATAACCTCCTAATTACCGACTTCAGTGGGTGTTTTTCCATCCCTGTCTTATTGGAATTCTCTGCAGGGTCTGATATTGTTGATCACCCTCGCCTTCTTGAAACGCTCGGCTCTCTTGGTTTCCATGACAACACCCTCTCCTTGTTTTTAACCCGTCTCTATGACGCCTTTTCCTTCCCAGTCTCATTAATCAGAGCCTCTGACTCAACCACCCTTGAAATGTTAGGGTCCTGAAGACTCGATATTGTGAAGATGTCAATTTTCTCCAAATTAATGTACAAATTCAATGCCTTCCTAATCAAAATCCCACCAGGGTTTTCTAATGGGAACTTAATAAGCTGATTCTAAAGGTCATAAGGGAGAGGAGATGGGCAAGAATAGCCAAGATAATTTTGAGAAAGAAAAACAAGTGGTGGGAACACAGTAGGAGGAAAAGGATTGAGTTTGCCCTACTAGGTAGCATAGGATAAAGCAACAGTGATTAAACAATGTGGCCAGGAACAGACACATTGATCTATAGAACTGAAGAGTTCTTACCATATTCTAGGATGGGCATTTCAAATGATGGGCATTGGTTGCCAGGAGCACGAAGCCCCCATTCCTCGACTCTTTGACAGGGGCCCTCCCAAGCAGCCTCCCTCACGCTGGACCATTTTCTTTCCTTTTCTGATCATCCCTCCTCCCTACCTTCAAAACTTGTCTGATGCAGGTACCATTCCCTTAAGACTTGTTGTTTTTCCTTTTTTCTTGGTTTTTGTTTTCTTTTTTCTTGGTTTTCCTATTATAAAAGTAATATGTGATCTTGGAGGGTGAGTATATTGTATACGGTGTTCATTACGCTATTCTTTTTCTCGTCTGTATTTTTGAAATCTATTATCATAAGAACAGTGATACCTGATCATTGCAGAAAATGTGTACAGTGACTAAAGCATGAAGAACAGAAACATCTCGAATCCCAGCACCCACAGTCATGTTCTGTGAAAACGCATCTGAAAAACACATCTTTTCTTAGCCTTTTTACGCGTTTGTTTACAATAAATACTTTTATTATATATATAATTTTGCGCCATCCTCTTACACTGATTATATGCTAAGCACTTCTCTGTGTTAGTCAACATTCTTTGTAATTATTATGTTTAATGGCTGCCTAATAATCTATTTAATGAATGAAACATAATTTGGTTAACCATTCCCCTGGGGTTGGAGATTTTGATAGCTTCTTTTTTTTTTTCCCTTTTTATTTTTTTCCCTCTCATAAATAAAGCCACGGTGCAAATCTTTCTGCACTAATCTTTCTTTCCTTTAGATCATGTTCTTGGGATGAGCTTCCTGTAAATGGAATTCCTGAGCCAAACAGTATGAACCTTTTTGAGGCTCTTCACACGTCTTAAGCAAATTGCCTTCTAGAAAGGTTTTGCCACTTCACAGTCCTGCCAGCTGTGCATAAGAGGTCCCATGCCACTAGGACCGAGCCAGCACTGCCAGCCTCTTGTTTTGTAGTGCCTCCTTCAATGGGCCCAAAGTGATATCTCTCCATCCTAATTTACATTTGTTTTATTATGACTAAGTTCAACATTTTCAACTGAATTTGCCTTTTGAACTTCATCTTTCATAAATGGACTCTTGCTGCCTTTTATTGCCCCAACATTTCATTATGAAAATTCTTACTGCTCTGTGAATGTTTTATTTATGAGAATTTTCAACACACAGAACCTAACATTTCCTATAGTCAATTATATTTGTATTTTCCTTTACAATTCTCTCTATGACTGTGAAGGCTACAATGGCCTCCCTCAGTCACAGTTTAGATAATGAATCATTTCTACTTTTTTTTCTAGTTAGTAGTATAATTTTTCCTTTTTTTTTTTTGCATTGAACTCTTTAAATAACCTGACATTGATTTTGATCGTTAGGACAGAGGGAGGGTAAAAATTGCTCTGGGTTTCCTAAATAGAATAAAGATCATTTTGCTGCCCCACTTAGTGACAAATCCTTCCATTCTCCATTAATTTGTGATGCCTCTGCTCTTCTCAGAAGGCACAGTGATATTCTAGGGATCTCCATCTGGGTTTTCTATTCTATTCCACTGAGATGTTTTTCTATTTTTGAAAAAAATATTGTTTTGTTTTATACTGCAATATCTGTTAGGGTTAGAACCCTTGAAATCTCTGTTTATTATCAGATCAGTTGCCCAAGCATCCAACCCCCACGTCCAACTTCCTTTTGGGTATCTCATCTTGGGTTTCCCACAACACCACTTGTCCACACATATACACGTTTTTCTAGCTACTTCTTCTCCCTGGAAGTCAAATTGTATCATTGTGCTCCATAGGGGCAGGCCAGTGGCGGGTACGGCCCTGAAATCTGGAGGCGGGGTCAGGAGATCTGGATTTAGCACTGCCCCTGCCAGTTAGGCACTGTGACTCTGGATGCCTCAGTTTCCTCTTCTGTAAAATGGGCTTGCCATAACCAAATGAGGTGGAGAACATCAACATAGCTTCATTCTCCACTCAACAAATGTGTGTGAGGAGCAGGAACACCAGAACGGGCAGGGAAGAAATGGTCTCTGAAGTAATGGCCTTCAGGGAGGTTTTAGGAGAATAAGTAAGAGTAAGGACTCTTTCAGGGGAGAGCCTTTCAAAACAGAGGAAAAAGGCCACTACTGAAGAAGTGGTTACCAGGCCCATGAGGGAAATGAATGGAACGTTGAGGGAGGAAGTCGGGCAGGGATCCTGCTCTGGTGGCCAGAGAGGGCCTCCTCTGAGGGGACATTTAAGCCCAAAAGGCTGAGAGGAGGTAGGGGAGAGCTTTCCTGGGACGAAGGACGAAGTGAGCAAAGCCTGCAAGAGAGGAATTGGAGGAATTCGCTGTAGCCTGAGGATGGTGAGTTGGAGCAGCCAAGGGGATTGAAGAGATGGATGGGCAGATCGGGCCTTGCTGGCCTCGAGAAAGAGCCCGGGTTTTGTTCTAAGGGCGCAGGAAGTCACAGAGGGCTGCTGATGGGGAGGAAAATGACGTGACCTCTTTTACTTTTTAAGCGTCTGCTTTTACTTCTGTGTGATAAGTGGATAGGTGAGGAGCAAGAAACAAGGCTGTTTTCCTCTTTCTGACTTACTTCACTCTGTATGACAGACTCTAACAGAAAAACAAATACAGTATGCTAACACATATATATGGAATCTAAGGGAAAAAAAAAGTGGTTCTGAAGAACCTTGGGGCAGGACAGGAAAAAACACACAGACGTAGAGAATGGACTTGAGGACACGGGGCGGGGGAAGGGTAAGCTGGGACGAAGTGAGAGAGTGGCATGGACATATATAAACTACCAAACGTAAAACAGATAGCTAGTGGGAAGCAGCCGCATAGCACAGGGAGATCAGCTCCGTGCTTTGTGACCACCTAGAGGGGTGGGATAGGGAGGGTGGGAGGGAGGGAGATGCAAGAGGGAAGAGATATGGGAACATATGTATATGTATAACTGATCCACTTTGTTATAAAGCAGAAACTAACACACCACTGTAAAACAACTATACTCCAATAAAGATGTTAAAAAAAAAAAAAAAAGAAACAAGGCTGTGAGGCCCTTGCGGCAAGGAGATGGCAGGCGGGGGGAGGCGGGAGGTGGGGGGAAGCAGGTGGGGGGCATGGGCGGAGGTAAGGGTCAGACTGGGGATGATTCTGGAGACAGAACGGCCAGGATTTCCTGGGACTCCATGGGAGGTGTGAGGGCAGGGGAGACTCAAGGCTGACTCGAAGGGCCGGGTTTGGGGAACTGGGTCGAAGCCCGGGCCTTTGGCAGAGAAGGGGAATGCAAGCGGGGAGAGAAAGTTTTGGGGAGAAGAAGGTAGCATCCTGATTGGCTGTGGCAAGTTTGGGGTGTTGGTGAAGGACATCTGAGTAGAGATGTCAGCCAGGTAGTTGGGCAGGCCAGTCTTAAAAGGGCAGGGCTGGGGTCATTAGTGCCCACCCAGGGTGAGAAGATAGAGGAAGATGGAAAGGGCCCAGATGTGAGTCTTGAGGGAACCCTACACTTAGGTGGTGGGTGGACGAAGCCAAAGAATAGACAGTGAGGAGGTAAGTTAACTGGGAGGTCTTGGTGTCATGAAGGCCAGGGAAAGGTGTTTTCAGGAGGGGGTATCAGCTGGGTCAGTTGCTGCCACAAGGCCGAGTGATGTAAGGAGAGAAAAGCTGGATCGGGCAATGGGAGTTGTTGAAAAGAGCAGGTGGGGATGACACCTGGCCAGTGGGCAATGCCATCACCTGTGAAGAGCTGGGTCCACGTTGGGAGGAGAAGTCCCAGCCCTTCCTCCTGTGCACATCCTCTGAGAGCCTCTCCCAGCGTCCAGCCATGGAACTAACCTGGTGACATTTCCAACCCCCAACCCTTCCACCCCAACCTACACTAACAGCTTCTTTTGCCTCTAATCTCACTCCCTCAGAAGTTCTCCCAATGTCTTTTTGGTAGAAAGAAAAAATTTGGAACCTCCACTTCAGACATTTGATTTCAAGCAGAAAACAATTATCCTGCCTCTACCTAGCTCGCCGCCTGTTACTATGTACCAAAAGGCACAAAAAAAAAGAATAAAGACGTGGCCCCAGACACGAGGCAGGATGAAACCACTGCTAATTAGAGCTGTAGTACTACTCAGAGGGCAGAGACAAAGCCTCCAGAAAAACATGGAGATCAAGTTACTTGATAATATGTACATTATTTAATTTGCCCCTTTCCACAAACACAACTAATCCCGTCATCTATACACTTAATCCCACTGCTCTGGGACCCCTTTTACCTGTCCCTGCTTTTCAAACTCAGGCTCATACAGCCCTCCGCTCTCCAAATGTCAACTTGAAAGAAACAGCACCTTCTAGAAACTTCTTTCCCCCCCCAGGTCCCCCTTTTCCCTCCTGCTTTCTCAGCCAGTCTCCAGGTCATCTTCCACCCAGCTGGGCTTTGCCTCCTCCCCCAAAGTTGCAGTGGCAGAGGTCCCCTAAGTCCAGGTCCAGGGCGTGCCCTCACCTCCCCCGATGTCTGTGCACCTGGCCCACCAGTGGCTACTCTGTCCTAGAAACTCTCCTTCATTGGCTTCTGAAGCCCGTCTTTCCTTATCTTCTCTTTCTTACACTCCACTTCCATGTCCAGACCAGCCCCGTCCAATGTCAGTGTTGGCCAGGGCTTAGTCTTCTCTTTCACTGAGTACCTTTCCCCTCAATCTTATGCATCCCTAATGCTTTGCAGACCTCCTGGGAGCTGATTCTCTGAACTGACTGTCCAGTCCAAGCCTCCTTTGAGCTCTAGACCAACGCATCCATCCTTCTCTTTAATGACCACCCTCCCATGTGCAGTGAGTGCAGAGCTCTACCTTGAGCTCCAGAACCTGAGAGCCAAACATCTACCAACATCTCAGACATCTCAACCCTGTGACTGAAACGAAACTCCTGGTCTGTTTTGAATCACTTGATTACCCTTTTTGAGTTCAAATTCCTAATCCTTCTTCCCCACAGTGATCCTCATTTGCTGTTTCCTACTTTTTAAAAAATTAATTAATTAATTTTTAATTTAAAAAAGATTTTTTTGGGCTTCCCTGGTGGTGCAGTGGTTGAGAATCTGCCTGCCAATGCAGGGGACACGGGTTCGAGCCCTGGGCTGGGAAGATCCCACATGCCGCGGAGCAACTAGGCCCATGAGCCACAATTACTGAGCCTGCGCGTCTGGAGCCTGTGCTCCGCAACAAGAGAGGCCGCGATAGTGAGAGGCCCGTGCACCACGATGAAGAGTGGCCCCCACTTGCCGCAACTGGAGGAAGCCCTCGCACAGAAACGAAGACCCAACACAGCCATAAATAAATAAATAAATAAACCCAAAGTTTTTTTTAAAAAAAGAACTTACCTGATAAAAGTAGAGCAATAATTTAAAGCAAATCTGATTATTTGTGAATGTATTTTAAAAATAAATAAATAAATAAATAAATAAATAAAAAGATTTTTTTGGTGGCGTTGGGTCTTTGTTGCTGCGTGCGGGCTTTCTCTAGTGAGGCTGTGAGGCTGGTGTATCTTACCTCCTAACTCTTTCCATCATCATCACCAGTAGCTTAGTCCAAGCCATCATCTCTCATTTGGTCCACTGCAGTTGCCTGCTAATTGGTCTCCTCAAATCCACCCTTCCTTCCAATGATCCAATCTTCACAGAGCAGCCAGAGTGGTATTTTAAGAATACACACCTTTTTCATGCCCACCTCCTACTTGAAATCATTCAATGGCTCTTAGAGAAAGATCGACTTTGATTTCTCCAGCTTCACCATACACCACGGTCCCTCGCTCTCTGACATTGTTCCTACCTGAGAGTCATTTCTCTTTGGTTCTTGCTAACAGAAACCACTGCAGGTGATATGGACTGATCTATGAGAGTCACGAAGGGCAGGCCTATTTCTCCCGTCAGGGACTGGCTTCTGAGTGGGCATGTGGTGCAAATCTAATCAATAAGAGTTGGTGGTGGTAGAGTCTTCTGGGAAGGGTTTCTTAGTCCTCAAAAAGAAATATCAATTTAAGGAAGAACCACTTTCTTTCATCCATCTCTGGATGTTGGTATCGTGGATACAATGCCTGGAGTGGCTGCAGCCATCTTGTGACCATGGGGACAGGAGCCCATAAGCAGAGGATGGGAGAACTGAAAGATGGACAGAAACTGGGTCCTTGATGACATTAGAGCTGCCTCCCTTGGGATTCCTCATTATGTGTGATAATAAATCTCTTACTGTTTAACCATTTTTGAGTTGGGTTTTCTGTCACTTGTGTCAAAATCGTTCTTCCTGATAAGTGCTGCAGCCATGATGGCCTCCGGTTTCTGGAATGTACCACCCTCCTAGCACAGGACTTCACACATGCTGTATCCTTATATGCAAAGCTCTTCTCATTTCTAGTTAACGTCCACTCCTCTGATCAAATATTACTTCTCTGATCTAGGAAGATTTCTCCATGGCATCTATCAGAGTTTAAAATTAGGGATTTCTTTATTGTCTTGATTAATATCTGGCTTCCTCGCTGGACTGGCAGTTCTATGTGGGGAGAGACAAGGTCTGTCTTTGCTCAGCATTGTGTACCTTCCCACACATCTGTCCCAGTGCTTAGATGAACCACTGATTCAGTCAAGATTCTGGTAGGGTGGTGCACCCAAAGGATTTAACTGAAATTATTTAATGAAAGGACTATTCACAAAGTGTGGCAGGATTAAGGGTTCCAAGAGATGACAAAGGACCCAGAGATGAGCGACAGTTGGAAGCCATCAGTACCTCTAGGCCTAAAGAGATGAGAGGAGGGTGTGGGATTTCAGAACCTGGAGAGACAGCTGTGGCTTTAAGAAAGGGACCCCACCTGTGGCCATGAGTAAAGGATGGTAGTCACTGCCAACCCACAGCCCGTAGGAAGGCAGCCAGGAGAACCTCACTCTCCTTTCCCCTCGACTCTCCCACTGGTTCCTCCATTGGTCAAACTCAACTAGAAACCAGAGGGCAGAAAGCATGGGTGGTATAAAGGTTGGCCATCCAGGGCACGGAACAGGATGCAAAAAGAGAATGGCTCTGGAGGGGCCAGTGAAGAATATCCAGAACAGTCACCAAATGACCCTCTAGCTACTCAGTTCAATGCACCTTTCCCCTTTCTTATCAGTCTTAACCACCCTGCAGAATTTGACAGTGTAGACAACCCTGCCACCAAGTTTTTCAGGATTGGAAAGGGCATCACAGGGAGTCTTCTCCATGGCTTGCTCTCCTCCCTCGAGACATCTCCAATCATACCCACTTGTTCCCTTTCAGCTGGGTTCAGAAGATGGATCCCAGCTCACAAATCATTCCTCTTTTCATCCTCTCCCTCTCTGCTGATGCCCTTTTTCAAGAAGAGAAAATTCTAGGGTCTCTCATTTTCAAAACTCCTCCATTGATCACTCGCATTTTTCTTGCTGCCACCCAACTCCTCCCCTAGTCATCCAGCCTCAGGAGAGGTCTGCATCTCCTCCACCCATTCACTCCATTGCCCCTGTAAACTAGCTTTTACCCCCTCACCCCCCAAAACAGTACTTGCTGAGGTTCATAATAGCCCCCTGATTGCTAAATTCAAAGGGCTTTGCTTCTTATTTTTCTGAGATTTGGGCCATATCAGAGTGTGGATTACTTTCTCCTTGAAACTCTTCACTACCTTGGTTGCCTTGGCAACCCCCTCTCCTAGTTGTTTATCTCATCCCTCAGGTCCTTCCTTCTCTCTCTCCTTTGTCGACCACCCACACCTCAGTCAGCCCCTCAAATGTCACCATAACTCACGATTCTGCCCTGGGTCCTCTCCCATTCTCTCCCTGGCGATTTTACTCACTCCTAGAGTCCCTGTTATCCTCTGTCCCTGGGTCAGCCCCTCCAGTCAAATCTCTTCCTGGACTGGGATCCAGCTGCCTGCTGGGCCCCACCTGGCTGTGCCCCCAGCCCAGCTCTACCTGAGACTGAGCCCATTGTTGCCCCCTTCAAACTACCCCCCATGCTGTGCTTCCCCTCCCAAGCACCTCCCCACCATCCACTGAGGGTCCCATCCAAGACACATGGGAATCACCCTTGGTTCTTTCATCCCAACAGCCAACCATCACCATGCATTTCTGACTTTATTTTCTAAAGGTTTTTGGGTTCTGTCCATCCCTCTTGCCGTTGCTCCAGGTCAGGTCTCATCCTATCTTACGCGGACCATAACCAGAGTCTCTTAATTGATCTCCCTACCCAGAGACTGTCACTTTCCAAATCTAGCCTTCACACTGGCTCCCACAGTGATTCTCCCACACCACAAATCCGAACACATCGCTGGTGTAACAATAGCACCCACTGACTGCAGGATGGTGTCCAAACTCCTTGATGCGGAGGGCATCCAAGGTCCTGAAGGGTCTGATCTCTATCCACTTCTGCAATCCACTCTTCTCATTCCATCTTTCTTCTCTAGTATTCCAGGAACACCAAATGCCCTGAAGCTTACTCTTGCTACTCCTCACTTCTGGGGCTTTGCTTGTGCTGCTTCCTTTGCTTGGAATGTCCTTCCAGTCCCTTCTACCTTGCTTATTCCTACTCATCTTTAAGAAATCAGACCAGTGGTCACCTGCTCTGGAAAGTTCTGTACATATCTATGTTTCATTATTGCACTTACCATACTGTATTATAATGGTCCACTTACATGCTGTGTAGTAGGACACTATTCTGTACGTTTCTCAATGTGTTTCCCATCCCCCCCGCACACTTCCTTGCCTGTCACTGTTTTAATGCATAACAAACAGGTCCAAACTTTAGTGACTTAAAAACACAATTTATTGTTTCTCATGGTTCTGGGTGTTGACAGGGCTCAGCTGGGTGGTTCTTGCTTAAAGTTACTAATGCAGTTGCGGTCAGAAGGCAGCTGGGGCTTGAGTCATTGAAGGCTCAACTTGGCGTACTGTGCAAGATGGCTCATTCACACAGTTGGCAGCCGGGGCTGTTGATCGGAGCGCTTACATGTGGATTCACCATAGGGGTTGGACTTCTCACAACATGGCAGCTGGATTGCAAGAGGGAATGTCCCAAGACCAAGTGTTTCAAGAGGCCTGTGTGGAAGCTACAAAGCTCCCAATGATCTAGTCTCCCAAGTCCCAGAATGTCTTTTTGGTTATTGGCTCTATGTTCTAATGGCCAAGTAAACACTAAGGGCAGCCCAGATTCACAGGGAGGGAAAGTATATAGACTCTACCTCTTGATGTGAGGAGTAGTATGTGCATACAGGGAGGGCAGGAATTGATGGTGGCCATCTTTGGAGACTAGCTACCATGGTCACTCTCTCCCCATTCAGTCAGAGCTTTGGGGGAGGATTTGGGTTGTTACAGCATGAAGGCAATAAGAAAGACAGTCAGTGGTTTCAAATAGTCTCTTGAAACCTACAACAGAGACACGGTGTTTGGTTGTGGTCACTGGTCTTTTGTAAAGAGAAAAGAACCCAAGAGACTCAGAACTTGAAACTGATGCCATGAACAGGAAATAGGGAAGAATGCAGAAGCTGTCTTTCTGCCTGTAAGGGATAAAAGTTTGACCACCTAGAGGGAGGAGGGGAATCACATGGAGACAGAACTAACAGTAGATGCTAGATCTCCCAAAAGAAATTTGGGGGTATCCCAGAGTAGAAGGGGATATTGCCTGGTTCCTCATGGTGTTTCCCAGGAGACCAACACCTCCCAGCAAGGGCTGGAGAGGTTCAGAGCCCTGATGGGAGCAGGTGTTTGACAGATGGGCCTGGGGGTGTCCTCCACAGTCCTCTGTGTCCCTGTAGCAAGGTGATCATGATGAGGGTATAGGGTAGAGCGTGTGTGTAGCTGGTGGACTTGGAAATGCTTTGTGGTCAGGACAAGGGTTCGGTGGGGACGTCTTGGTTCAGTGGATGGCAGTAGATAGAGCCTGGTGATCCAGAATCAGACGTACACCATGGGACGAGGGCAAAATAGGAGAGCCCAGAACATGGACCACCCTCAAGGAGAAGGGAAGCAGCGGTGGAAAGCGGAGAAGCTGGAAGTGGACCAAGAATCTACTTAAGAGAGACTCAGGGAACGTTCAGATGCGACTGCATTTACCTCAAACCGACTAAGTTTGTGCTACTGAACAGAAAAGGAGGGGGTGGGGTAAGAGTGACCTTGAGTCATGGAGAAATAAAGAAACTGTATTTTGGCAATACAGCTGTATCTGTTTGTGGCAGTTTCTGGGCCAGCAAACTGGGGCTATCTTCAACTTTTCATCTTCTCTCATCTCTTGTGCTTGGTTGGCCCCGGGGCTCCTATTTCTACTTCTAATCGTCTCTTCAATCCACCTCCTCGCCACCTGCCGCGTTGTTTAGCTCAGCACTGCATCCCTTCTCACCTGGACA
This sequence comes from Balaenoptera musculus, assembly GCF_009873245.2. NCBI lineage: Eukaryota > Metazoa > Chordata > Mammalia > Artiodactyla > Balaenopteridae > Balaenoptera > Balaenoptera musculus. The sequence goes on along the minus strand of NC_045799.1, from coordinate 22,176,837 downwards.
GCTGTGGTGGCCTCTTAGATATTCTCCCTGCCTCCAGGCTTGTGGGGGGGCCCCTTCAAACCCTTTTCTGCAGGCAGCCAGAGGAGTGACAGGACATATTTATTGTTTTCTTTACCTAGACCAGTGCAAACTCTCCTGGAAAATCATTTTGCTGTCCCGTTTTGAACGAAGTTCACCTCCTTATTACATTACCCACCTTACTGACCATCACTGATTGACTCTTAACCAAATTCCTGCACTCTCACTTCGGGATCTTTTGGTCACGAACTTGAGGGATGCAAAACATCGGTAGCCATGAATGCCAGCATGTGGAGAAGCAGGTCTGGGTGGGGGGGGCTGGCATGCGGCGAGACATGGAGACATGGAGATGGGAGAGGACGGGTCTGACAGTCAAGTCTCTGGCTTCAGGGGACCTGGATGCCCAACTAGCCTGCCTATGGTTTGGCTACAGAAGCCAATCAAGTTCTGTTTCTGTCTGAGCTGGTGTGAGTTTTTTTTCACTGGCAAAGAAACATGACTAAATGAAAACGTGATCACATCGGTCTCTCTGCTTAAGCACGTTCACTGGTTCCTCACTACCCTTGGGATAAAAGCCCAAATTCCTCGGCATGATGCACAGGTCACTGCTCTCCCTCGTGTTGCATCCAGGCCCCAAACCTGTGTGCCCCACACATGCTGGACTCATTTCTGTCCTTGGTGTATCCCATGGAGGTTGCTGGCCTCATGGGGACCAGGTGAGAGATGAGATCCATGCCTATTCTGCCTGCTCCCCTCACCTCCCCCCAATCACACAGCTCTCAAGTCTTTTGAATCCAAGTCTTTACCTAGGATTTCACCTTGGCAGTCTCTTCTAAACTCTGGGCCCTTCCTTTTCCTATATCAAAACTTACCTCTCTCGGGCTTCCCTGGTGGCGCAGTGGTTGAGAGCCCGCCTGCCAATGCAGGGGATGTGGGATCGAGCCCTGGTCCAGGAAGATCCCACGTGCTGCGGAGCAGCTGGGCCCGTGCGCCACAGCTGCTGAGCCTGTGCCCTGGAGCCCCTGAGCCGCAACTACCGAGCCTGCGTGCTACAATTACTGAAGCCCTCGTGCCTAGAGCCCGTGCTCCGCAACAAGAGAAGCCACCTCAATGAGAGGCTCGCCCACTGCAACGAAAAGTAGCCCCCGCTCGCTGTAACTAGAGAAAGGCCGCAAGCAGCAACGAAGACCCAATGCAGCCAAAAATAAATAAAATAAATAAATTTATTTTAAAAAAATACAAAAAAACCCCAAAAAACTTACCTCTCTCATGTTTTATCTCCTGAGAACTTGGGTCTTTGCATTTCTTTAATTGCAAAAATAATTTGTGGACATCTTAGAAAATTGCTAAGTACCCAAAGTACCCAGAGGCAACCACTGTTCACATCTTGATGCACTTCTTATCAGAACTGTTTTAAAACAAGTCTTCTGTTTCTTTCCATGTAATACATACACATTGTTAAAAAAAAAAAAAAAAAACCAAGAGGATAGAAGAGCAGCCTTCTCTGCCTTCTCCCCATCCCCAAACTCTCACCCCAGAGTATGTGATCTGTTCCTTGAGGTCACCTCTCAGCTCTAAGAAACAATTAGATGCCTTGCATTAGGAAGGATGCTTTCACCAGCATCTAACAAAACACCCGAGAGTGGCTTAAACAGTAAGACCATTTTATTTATTTCAAAGAAAGTCCAGAAGTCAGTGGTGCCAGGTGTCCGAACTGAGTCAGCACAGAGTTGCATCTCCTGGCCTTCCCCTCCTGGTCACAAGATGGCTGTCAGAGCTCCAAGTATCACGTTTTCACCCAACAGCACCTAGGCAGAAAGGAAGGGGCAGGACCAATAAAGCTCTCCAGATGCATCTCTTTAACCAGGGAGGAAAGTGCTTCCTTGAAGCTGCCTGACAATGTCCACAAGATCCTAGTCAAAATCGGGTCATGAGAGTTTTCTGACCAGCATCTAGGATACCCTATTTCTAAATAGTTCATAAGACCCACTGATACCCCATGTGGCAGATTAGGCTTTGGGTCACTTGGAAACTACTCCCCTCCATCCCTGCTTCTCCCACCACAGTTGTCAAGTACCTCTGTTGGTTATCTTTTTAATTTTAAGAAACCTATTTGCCCCTTCACTCCTGACTCCACTGTGTGTCCACAGACGCTCCTGTGCCTCCCATTACCGTCCCTGTCAGTCCTCCGACCCCTTCCCTCCACTGCTATCTCCCAGCTTCTACATCTTTACTTTCACATCTGCCTATGGTTTGGCTACAGAAGGTCACTGGTCATCACATCGTGATGGATGATAATACTGACATTCCATTCTGTAACCATAATAAAATCCAGGTCAATACAAAAATTGAGTATCAATGAAAAGTGAAAAGGAAAAGATAAAATTCTCGTTACTTGAGACAACTATACCATGTAACTTCCTGTGGGTACCTACCTATGCATTTACAAATTTTTAGAAAGTCTAGAAAGGTGTACATTGGGCCCATTACAGTAGCAGCCTCTGGGTAAGAAGGAAATGGGATGGCAGTGGGTGGCCAAAAGGGACTTTAGATTCATCTGCAATGTTCTATTTCTTAAAAAGGAGAATATATTCATGTTGCGCTTGTGTCATTAAACTTTAATTTGAAAAAATTCCCATTCATTTTCAGCCAATTATGCCAGCTCTGTGTGTTTGGCAGTGCTTGCACGTCTGTGTCCAGGAAGGAAGAACGTTTACTTTGTGTGTGTCTATGAATGAAGTACAGTGATTAGTGGATTAAAAAAAAAATGTAGCAAGCAAAAGAAAAACAAAACAGGGGGTGCAGAGAGAACTCATTCACAACAACAATAAAAACTATAGGAATAAACCCATCAGGAAATTGGTAGGTTTGTTACGGAGAAGACCATAAAATGGGACTAAAGGGCAGACAAGATGATCAGAATGAGTGTAGGGCTATACTGTGTTCATGGATTGAAAGACTCAGGATTGTATTGATGTTGATTTTCCCCAAATTAATCTTTAAATTCACAGAACTTGACAAGCGGGTTTTAAAATTCATGCGGAGGAGTTAACGTGCAGTAATAGTTAGCTGAGTTAACTGAACAGGAAGCACAATGAAATGGAGCATTTTACTTAACAGATATCAAAAGGTGGTCTCAAGCTAGAGCGGATAAAACAGTCTGATGAAGACAGAAATATATAGACCGGTGAAAGAGAACCAGCGCCTCAGACCTACCTAGACATGGCAATTCAGTATATGAGGGAGTTTCACTTCAGATCAGTGGAGAGAGAAGGAACTAGACAGTCCGTCATGTTGCAATAATCAGCTGTATGTTTGCAGAAAGGTTAGATCATATCTCATTTCAATCATAAACATACATTCCAGCTGCATTCAAGACCCAAATAAAAACAAAATTACTAGAAAGGAATACAGAGTATACTTAAACCTTAGGAGTAAGAAAGGCCTAAACATGATATATAAATACAAGGAATAAAGGAAAAGATGGATAAATTTGATTACGTCAAAATTGATAACTTCTGTCTAACAAAAGCCCCTACAAAATTTGAAGAAAACAGACAAGCTGGAAGAAAACATTTGCCATATATATATATATATATATATATATATATACACACACACACACACACACACACACAAAAGATTAATATCCAGATTATATTAGGAAACTCAAAAATCAATAAGATAAAGACAAACAACCTAATTTTTTCAATGAGCAAAAATAAACAGATCATTCAGAAAAGAGAAAATACAAATGCCTAAAACACATATGAAAATCTCACTAGCAAACAGGTATGTATAAACTTTAAAAAATGATTCAATTTTTCACCCAGCAAATTGGCAAACATTTAAAACAATCACTTATGGTGTGGGGAGTCCTCCCATACCCTCTGGCTAGAAGTTTAAATGGTACAGAAGTTATGGAGGACACTTTGGTAACGTCTAAAACTAAAAATGTGGAAACGCTGAGAACACAAATTCCACTTCTCAATCACTACCCTAGAGAAACATTACAGAAGAGGCACGTGTAAGGCTGTTTTCTGTGGCGCTGCTTATGATGGAGGAAAGAAAAGGATGCAACTAGATGTCCATGGATCTTAGGAAGGAAAAATGTAGCACATTCATGGGAATGAATATAACACAGCTACTAAAAGGAACTGGCAAGAGCTATTTGTATCAGTATATCTTAGAAATATAAGATGGAATGAAAAAACACAGCTTACAGTAAAATCTTTTATAGAGTGGGATGATTCATTCAAAATACCTCCATCGACACTTACATTTCTATGGAAGGAGACACATAAAACTGTGAGGGAGGGAGGGAAACTAGGATTTCAGAGGGTGGTGAAAGGAAACTTTAGTTACATTCATATTGTCCTACTTTCAAAAGGAAAATGTATTCATGCTTTACTTCGTTAATTAAAGTATAATCTGAAAAGATTCTAATTTGTTTCCAGGCAATTATGCCGGCTCTGTGTGTTTGGTGGTGCTTGCATATTTGTGCCCCCGGAGGAAGAATGTTCACTTTGCGTGTGTGTCTGCAAGTCAAGCCCACTGATGGGTAAACAGGTTGAAATGAAATATGGAAAAACAAGGGCCAAACAAATAAAGGGAGAGGAGACCCTATTCACAGTTGACAACAAAACCTGTAATAAACCTAGGAATAAATTTATCAAGAAATATGCAAGACTTTAGAGAAAACCATAAAACTTCCCTGAAAGACATGAGAGTGACCGGAACTGAGAGATAATAGCAACGAGCATTGGCAGAAGACTCAAATATGATAAAGGTGCCAATTTTCTTCAAACTTACCTAAAACTCAATGTGATCCCAATTAAAATCCCAGCAGAATTTTTCCTGAAACTTGACAGGCTATTTTAAAATTCATGTGGTGGGACAAATATGCAAGGATGATCAAGGCAATTTTACAAAAACAACAAAGAGGGTGGGATTTGTCCTGCCAGTTAGCAAAGCATATTATCAAGCTCAGGAGTAGACAAATAGATCAGTGGACCAGAAAGAGCTCTGACATAGACCCGCATTGGAATTTAGTGTCAGGCAGAGGCAGCAGTTTTAAATCAGTGGAGAAATGATATATTATTCCATAAATGGTGTTGGGACAATTACCTATCCATTTGGGGGGAATGGGGAGGAATTAAAGTTAGATCCTAAGATTCGTGCATATGGAATTTATTGTTTGTATAAGGGCTTAAATACGTATGTATACAGAAACTATAAATTTTAGAGAAGGAAATACAGTAAATACTTATGACCTTGATACAGGGAACACTTTCTTAAATAAGACTGTAAAAATGGCCTAAAAGTAAGATTAGCAACTTTGATCGTATCAAAGTTAAAATTTCTCTAAGACAAAAAGATACTACACAATGAAATGACACAAATCACAATGTAGAAAACATCTGCAATATACATGACAAAGTACTAATATTCAAATAAAGAACTCTTAAAAATCAATAGCAAAAAGACAAAAAAAACCTTAAAAAAAAAAAAAAAAAGAAACAGGCAAAGGATATGCACAAGCAATCCAGAGGAGGAAATGAAAACAGACAGCAAACACATGAAGACTTCAGTCTTGCAGGTAATTCAGAAAAATGCCAACTAAAGCAAGATACTATTTCTCACTCATCAGACTGGTTAAAAATGGAAAACTTGGACATGGTCTGGGGAAATGGACACACACACGCTGCTAGCAGGAGATTACATTAGAAGGCAATTTGGAGAACACTTTAGAAATTTCTATTAGAATTTAAGATATGAATACCCTATGACCCATCAGTTCCATTTCTAAGTATCTATCCCGGAGAAATACTTGTACATGTGCAAAATGAACAATTATAAGATGCTCTTACAGGTTTGTCTTAATGGAACGACACTGGAAACATTTTAATAGTCAATCAATAGGAAACAAGAAAATCAAACATGGTGTAATCCTAAGGCCGCCAGTCGCCAGCTGCAAGGAACACTGCGGCAGAGCACGTCGGCTACACCAGGAGTCCCACAGGGCGCACTAAGCTGAGAGCAACACCTCCAGCTTGTACACATCATGTCTGTGCAAACAAACTCACGAAAAGGGAACAGAAGATGTGTTTCAATGGGCATTGGAAAACATTTTGGATGAACAGCAAAAGCCTAAGAGCAGCTACCTCGGGAGGGGGAGAGGGATCTAAGGGTGGGGGGGTGTTCAGTAGAGACTTCTTTATCTGTAATACTCTAATTTTATTGAAAGGAAAATGTATTCATGTATTACTTGCATAATTAAATTTTAATTCAAAAATTCTAATTCATTTCCAGCCAATTAGTTCTACTTTATATGTGTGCTGTGCTCTCATTTGTGTGCCCAGGGACAAAGCACATTTACTCTGAGTGTGTGTCTGTGAATGAAGCATCGTGATTAGTAAATTGATTAAAATTTGGAAAGAAAAAAGAAAAAAGAAAAACCTTTTACACTCACAAAAGGAGCAAAACTGATAAGGTACTCAGGAATAAACCTAATAAGAAATGTGAAAAACCTTCATGACAAAAGTGACCAACCTTTATTAAACGGCATTAAAAATCAAACCAAACAAATAAGACTTTGATTAAATGGAGACAGATACCATGTTCACGGATGGGAAGAACTGATATCCTAAAGATGTTATTTCTCCCTTCAATGAAATCCCACACAAAATTCCCACAGGATTTTTTTCATGGAACTTTGACAAGCTGATTCTAAAGCGTATATGAAAAAGTAAATGTGCAATACGACCAAGGTAATTTTAAAAAAGAATAAAGGACAAGGAAGGGAGGGGTGCTTAACTTACTGGGTAGTAAGATAAAACTTTTGCTCATTAAAATCTGGTATTGGCCCAGAAGTAGACAAACAGATCAACAGACCTGAACAGAGTGTAGACATAGGGAACTGGGAGAAAAGATAGTGTTGGGACAATAAATGGTGCTTAGCCAACTGGTTATCCATTTGGAAAAAGATCAAATTAGATCTCTGTGCCACACCATACATGGAAATCCGTTTCAGATGGGTTAAAGAAAAACATTTAAAAAAAATACAGAGAGCTTCAATGTAAATACAGAATGTATGTATCATTCATGTGGGGGGGAGGTTTCTTAGACAAGAGTGCTACCTGCTCTAGTGCTAGCACTGCAGATGTTATCACCACAGTTTGATATGATGCTTTAATATCCTGTTTCCAGTCGGACCGTACCTCCAACCTCCCGCACGTGCCTGCGGAGCGTCTCCACCTGGACCTCACAGACCTCTCAGCTCAGCCTGGTCCTGGGAAGAAGGACTGTGATCCTGGATGGGCTGAGGTTGAATCCAGCTCCTGCTACTTGGGCTCTATGTCAGAAAGGCACTTGCTTCTCCAGTTTCTGTTCCCTCCTCTATGATGTAGGGTGACGCTCTGTTGCTTGTGGGGGAAGGTGAAGTTCACATGAGATGATGAATGTGAACATGCATAAATGGCACAGAGCTTATAAAGATGAGGACAGCCGACTTCTCTACTTTTTCTCCACCTACCCACCCGCGCAAACCCCTGCCACCATGACTTAATACCCCAATTCTTTCCTGCATCATAATTCCAGAGAATCGTCACAGATTCTTTCTGGTCAAAAAGGGTGAATGTTGACTTCGATTTTTTCATTCCAAGGCAGATAATATTGAGTCAGCACCCAAAGAGCTTACTGCCTGTTGCTAGGTGCTGAGAAACACAAAAAATAAGAAGACAGGATCCCAGCCATGAGACAGGATAAAAATGGTGCTAATTAGAGCTGTAGTTGGTACATAGGTCAGATAAAAGCTCCCAAAAGAACATGGAGATCAAGTTACTCTCTAAAAGGTAAATAATTAAATTTTGCCCCATTCAGTCAAATACACATTATTGCCCCAAACTAATTTATCCATCACCACACTTGAACCCAACCCCTGTGGGAACTCATTTCACTAATTGTCTCCATCCTTAATCACTCCATTACTCAGGCTCCCTTCCCTCAGAATATTCATATGCCAGCACTGCTCTTTCCTTGAAGACTAAAATTTAATTTAAAGGGCCTAGACTTTGCTGCCTCTCTCCTTCCTCTCCTTAATCACCCCCCGCACAAGCTGCCTCCGTTAAGGTCCCCAGAGGTCTCCCATGGGCCCTGGGGGTGGCAATCAGCAGGGACACCAGGCTGCCCAATTCCAGGGGCACTATGGTGATTGTGCAGTTGCACATCGGAGGGGCTTGTGGATGTGCCCTTGACCCCTGACCTTTCTGCACATACCCACTGATGACCACTCCATCTTTCTGCTGAAAGAACTCTCTGGCCCTTTCTTTTATGTACCTTAGGAGGATCGTTCTTTCCTTTTACAGGCTCCACTTGTTGGTGCCTGGCCTCTTCTTCCTCAGCCTCCCTCATCCCCTCAGAATGCTCCAGAAACCTGATACCACTTCAATTCACATTTCCACTCAGGATCCCTCAGGAATTCTGAACCGGTCTCACTCAGTGTTCCAGGTCCATGCATTTCATTCAACCACCTCCTCCCCATCTCCCAGCTTGGATGCCTCAGCTGTCTACCACCAGACTTGGGGGCTGCCTCACAGGCCTAGTTTCTTTGTAGAAAAGCACTGCCACGCCACCAGTAAGGCAAGCCAGAAACTCAGGGGACTTCTGGAATACCTCCTCCTCTCCCTCCCCCTCTTCAATCCATCCAGCACCAAGACTGACCAGAATGTGTTTTGTCCAAACAGACAGAAGCTTCCTAACTGGTCTCCCTAAGTCTACCCGTGATTCCTCTAATGACTTCTCCATGGACCAGCCAGAGTCTCAGATGACAGGAAATACTAGGGCAGGCCTCAGGCACACGTCCCTCACTCTCAGGATGGACACAGGAGCTCAGCCCTGGCCTCTAAAGCTCTGCCCAGCCAGCACTGCCTGCCTCTCTGGTCTCACAGCACCTCGCTTTGCACACACTGTTCCCTCTGCCCCGAATGCTCTTCAATTTATTCTGTCCAGTTAACTCTGTCTCCTTAGCTTGGTTCAAGTGTCACCTCCTCAGGGAAGCCTCCTGGAGTTGGCCTAGGGCAGGTCCCCTTGTTGTGCACCCTCCAGCACTTGGTACCTTTCTTTTGGAGTGCCTGTCAAAAGTTATACATTTATGTGTGTGATTATCTGATTCACGTCTTTCTCCCCTACTACCATACAAGCTCCATGAGAACAGGAAATCTGCCTATTTTAACTCATTCACCACAGAATCCACAGTGCTAGGCACAATGCCAGGCACAAAATAGGTGGTAAACTAGACTATGCAGAATGAATAAACTTTTGTCGTCACTAAACAACACGTCACATTTGAGCGTTGACATCTGCCTATGAACTTGCTCCTGTCTTTCCTACGCTCAACTTTCCCACCCCTGTCCTTCACATCTCCAAGTCTTCTTTCCAGATTCCTCAAAGGACTCTTGGCGACAGATTCACCTCTCCCTCACATCTCAACATTATTTAAGCTTATGCCCCATCACTCCTCCAAAATGCTCTTATTAAGGTCATCAAAAGCTTACTCATCATCAAATCTAAAGAAAAAAATCCTGTCTTTATCTTATTGGAATTCTCTGCTGCATTTGACAGTGTTGATTACTTTCTCCTTGAAACTCTTCACTACCTTGGTTTCCATGGCAACCCACTCTTCTGGTTGGTCTCAGGCCTTTCCTTTTCTTTCTCCTTTGTCGCCTACCCACACCTTGATTGGTTCTTCAAATGTCACTGTAACTCATGATTCTGCCCTGGGCCCTGCCCCATTCTCTGGTGATCTCACTCATTCTCCGGGTTCCCATTACTCAAGTGGTCATGGCCCTGGGCCAGTACTTCCAGTAGAATCTCTTCCTGAGCCCCAGACCCTTGATCCAAGTGCCTGCTGGGCTCCACCTGGCTATGACCCTGACCCCTTGGCTGTATCTGAGACCACTGTCTTGCCCCTCAAACTGGCTCCCCATGCTGCGGTCCCCTTCCCAGAGGTCTCTCCACCGTCTACCCAAGACACATGGGAGTCTTTGTCTTCACGCTCTCTCTCCCCCTAACAGCTAATGATCCATCATTTCTGGTTTTTATCTTCTACAAGTTTTGGATCTATTGCCATCTCCACTGGTCTAGTTCAGGCCTCTCCCTCTCTTATCTGGACCCTGGCCTCCTAACAGGCCTCTGCCTGGTTACTTCCTATAATGGATGCCTGGGGGGGGTTGGGCTTTCTAGCATCCCTTATTCCACCCTAACAACGCTTGTTACATTTAGGGAGATTTCCTGTTCCCTATTTTACATGGCTGTGGTGGGACACGGGATGCTCTCTCACACAGAAGCCACAGAGGCCTCTCCTTCAGGTCTTGCCTCTCACCACCCCAGTCCTGTCAGAGGATGGCATGAGGCCCGAGCTCAGCCAGTTAGACCAAGGCTCCCTCTTGACTTTGGAAGAAATAGAATTACTCGATGTCCAGGAGACACCACCAGATAGTGGTGGTGAAGACCCTGAATGAAGCATTCAAGACTGTGCCCTATCCCCACCGACTTCAATGCCCATCATTCCTTCCCTCTATCCTGCCTCTCTGGGTCTCAGCTTCCTAACCTGCGAAATGGGACTAACGGTAGCTGTCTGCCTCACTAGGGGAAGGAGAGTGGGTTTGCCATGACCAGATGAGACAATGGTCACAACCTCACCATAAAATCTAAAAATAAAGAGCTGTGCCCACACCAGAGTGCAGAGTGCATTTCCTGAGACCCAGACAACCTCACATACAGACAGCTTGACTTTTATTTCCCTGTTTGTTAATTCCTTGGTATTTGTCACAAAATCTTTGCGGTTAAAAAATTCTGAACCTCCATTTCAGACATTTGATTTCAAGCAGAAAATAATTATTCTGTCTCTACCTAGCTCGCTGCCTGTTGCTAGGTACCGAAAGGTACAAAAATGAATAAGACACAGCCCCAGACATCAGGCAGGTTGAAACTACTGCTAATTAGAGCTGTAGTCAGTACTCGGAGGGCAGAAAAACAACCTCCAGAAAAACACAGAGATCAGGTTACTTGGTAAAATGTACATGATTTAATTTTTCCCCTTTCCATGAACACAACTAATCCCTTCACCTATACACTTAATCCCACTGCTCCGGGGGCCCCTTTCATTACCTGTCCCTGCTCTTCTGTCCTCGCATAGCCCTCCTCCCTCCAAATGTCACTGTGTAAGAAACAGCACCTTCTAGAAACTTCTGTCCTCTCAGGTCCCCCTTTTCCCTCCTGCTTTCTCAGCCAGTCTCCAGATCACCCCCACCCAGTTGGGCTTTGCCCCCTCCCCCAAAGCTGCTATGGCAGGGGTCCCCAAAGACCAGGTCCACGGGATGCTCTCACCTCCCCCGACTTCTGTGCATCTGGCACATGAATGGCCACCCTGACCCCTGGAAACGCTCTCCTCCCTGGGCTTCTAGGGCCCCCACGTTTTCGGGCCTCTCCTCCAGCCACTCCTGCTCAGTCTCCTCGGCAGCATCCTCTTCCTGCATCCGTCCCTGAAGGGTCAGTCACAGCTCAGAGTCTGGCCCCGCCCCATGAACTCTGCACCTTCCCCTAGTTCTCCATCTACCCCCTAGGCAGATGTCCACACTTCCTCTGTGAGCTCCAAACTGGCATGTAGACTTTCTTGACAACAGCTCTAGTCAAGGTCACCAATAGCCATTTTTCCTCCTTACCACCCATGCCCTTTGATCTTGCCTCTGATTTATACAGACAAGAGGACTTTAGGTGACAGCCCTTTCAACCTCTTTTCCATCACGTCTATCCTTGTTTCCTCTCAGCCCAGCCCAGAATTTCGTCCTGACCCAAATCATAACCCTAGCAGCTTCTCCCCCATATTCCAAACTCCCCAGGACAGGTGCCATGCTGCCTGCTTTCCCTCCCTCTTTCACTTTCCTCTGCCCACCTTGTGGGGGCTTCTGACCCATCTCTCACAGGAACTGCTCCTGTGAGGATCTAGGGGGCCCATAATTGCTCCATCCAGGGGGCCCTCAGTCCCTACCCAACTGGCTTTTCTCTTTTGTTGGCTGATTATTCTCTCTTGGAAATGCTCCACATCCCTGGGTTTCCATGCCAACACAGGCTCCAGGTGCTTTTTCCATCTCTTTCTGCTTTCTCTTTTGCCTTTGTGGGCTTTTCTTTCTCTCTGCCCACCCTTAAATGGGGGAGAGGTTCTCTGTCTTAGACCCCCTTTCTCTTCTCAGCTGCCACATTCTCCTAGGGCAGCTCACAAAAGTCCATGGCTACAACTGCCATCAGTCACAACCCAAATCTTTCATTCAAATCTCTGCTGGGATCCAAGCTCTCTCTGAGCTCCTCACAGGCCATCTCCACCTGGATGCCCACCTTTCATTCAACTTGTCCAAAATTGAGCTCAACGATCCTCTTCTAGCCCCCCAAGCCTGCTCTTTCTCCTGGGTATTCTCCTATCCTCCCAAGACACAAACAGGGAAGGCATCCTTGACTCTCTTTCTTTGACCCCAGCAACAGTCAGTCAGCAGCTTCTCCTAACTTTACCTTCTCTTCATCCTCTTGGCCCCCACCCTAATTCAGGCCTTGCCCTCTCTACCTGGACCAAAGCAAACATCTCCTCACTGGTTCTCACACCTCCAAATGTCTCCAAGTAACCAGAGTCATCATCTTAAAACAGAAATCTTACCATGGCGCCTGCCCACTCAAAATGCTTCAGTGACTCCCTGTTGTCAAGAGGAAAAAGACCTAACTCTTCAATTAGACAGTCATGGCACTAGGTGATCTGGTCCCGCCTTCTCCATCCCCTGCCTCTTATTTCACACTTTGGCAACCCTGTCTATGAGTTTATCCGTGATGCCTCTCACTTCTGTCTCTGCCCTCTACCTGAATAACTCCTACTCATCCAGGCACCTCGTCTAGGAACCTCCCTGGATACTCCCATAAAGCTTCACACTTGTACCACCCACCCCAGCTGCTCCATGCTTTGCATGTGTCCCAAGCATATCTCTGGCCTTCTTACTACATATCATTTTAGAATCTGTGTGTTTTTCTACCTCTTTGACTGTGTGCCCAAGAGCAGACAATATATCTTATTTATCTTCACATTTTAACACCCAGCACCATGCCTGACACAAAGTAGACACTCAATAAATGTTGTATAAATATATAGGCCAGTTGCCCTTTCTTGAAACTTTCATCTCTCCTCTCTTTGACTATCATATTACTTTCCAAAAAGTTACACCAATTCACATTCCCCTTCGCACTTAGTGCCTCTTACACTGTATCCTCATCAGCATTGAGTATTCTTAAATTTTTTTCCCCTAATTTGTTGGTGAAAACTAGTGCTTCTTTTTTATTTTTTATCATTGATCTTCTGATATTAGTGAAATTGAATATTTTTTCAAAAACTTTTGTCAGTTCTATTTCCTCCTCTGTAAACTGTTTACATGAATTACATACCTGTCTGTTGCATTTTTACTGTTAAGGTTTTGTGTGTGATCTTTTACACAGTATGGATCTGCAGATAGTTTACCCACTCTGCCTTTTGGTTCTGTTTGTGACATTGTTTGACTTTGGAAATACTTAGTTTTGATGTATTCAAATTGGTTGGTCTTTGCCTTCTTGCATTTTGTTTCTTTTTAGCTTAGAGGGGCTCCCCCTTTCAGACACGTTAAATATCCAATTCCTTTTCTCTTTGGTTTTTAATGGGTTTATGTCTCCTTTCTGATCAAAAGTTTTTGAATTTGGGGGTGTGCTCTGAGGTGAGGTTGAAAAGGGATTATTATTTTTCAATAGTCAGAGTTCCAACTTTGGACAAGTCTTCCCCTTGTGGCTCTGACACTGAGCTAAGTTATTCCTGGCTGATTATGGCATCAGGACCACAACATCCTCAGAGAATATGCCACCTGGACAGGGAACCAAAAGGCTATGGGAAGGTATGATTCTAGACACAATAACAATGAAATGCAGGGAAGCATTTAAGGGGTGGCAGCAGAAAGCCTTTCTGCAAGCCCTGCCAGGACAGTGTGTGGAAAGATAGTTCACCCACTTTGCCTATATGAGTGGCTGAATCTAGCTGGCACCCAACAAACAGTCCTGGAAGCTTCTGACTCTGCAAGGAAATGTTACTCAGGGACCACAAGGGAGGGAGAGCCCAACCCCTCCCCTCACCTGCATCAACCTACCTGCATAGACTCTGCCAGGACATTTCACCATCAGCAAAAAAATCTCTCAGCCAGTTCCTGCCACGTTCAGCTTCCAGGAGGCTGCAGCCATCACCACGATTCCGCCATGCTCCAAGATGTGGACTGACCCGGATCCTGGGGTCACCATGCCCCTTGTCCAATTACTGTTCTGGGTACCAGGGCATCTGAGGGTGATGCTAGAGCTAGAAAGGAACTCAAGGATTATCTAGTCCAACTGCTTCATTTTACACATGGGGAAAAACTGAGGCCCAGTGAGGGGAGGTGACTCACAGCCACCTGTTGCCACAGGAAGGATACCAGGCTATAGAGCCTTTTACAAGGTTCTTCTCACATTATCTTTTGTGACATATTAGTGTCTGTGATATCTGTGTGTAAAATATTAGTCTAGAGGCTGGAAAATACTGCCACTTCAGAGTCGCCAAGAGGAGACTTGGGAGGCAAACTGAATTCCCTCACTTCTAGGAGAGTGAGGGCCACTTAATTCCTTAGGGAGTCTAGAGATTGACTGACTGAGCCTTCCACCCATCCACCCCCTTGGCCAGCCAACCAGCTGGTACCGTGCCTGGTCAAGGGACAGAGATCAAGCCCCCACCCTCAAGGGTGGTGCAGGGCTCTGACAGCCAAGCAGGACCACAAGCAACAGGGAACCACGGAAGGGCCGTGTTTGTCTTCCTCCCTCAGAGACCCTCCCAAGTCTGCTTTGACTCTAAGATTCTTGACACTTCTGCACCCCAGAGATGTAAAGTTTATTCTTTAATGCAAAAAACCCTTTGATTAAATGCTTGCTTAACATACTTTCTTTCAACCAATACCTTTAAGACTGAAGTAACAAGCATAAAGTTCACTGATATTTCAGAGAAGATGGCTTTGGAAACGTTAAAGACTTCCTGGGCCAGCCCCTCCTAGGTGAACAGATGTGGAAACGGGGCGGGCGTGGGGGCGGTGCCTGGAGAAGAATGAGCAGAGGAGAGCAAGGTCACATGGCAAGGGGGTGGGGATCAGGCCCAGGGCCTCAGCTCCCCGCCCTGCCCTAGAGGGCGGCCACTAGCATTGTGGGGCGGGGATTGGAAGAATTTAGCTTTGGAAGAAGCAGTGAGGCGTCCCCCTGTAGACTCTCCACAAGTTGTCCAGGAAAAGAGGTGAGAGGCCAGAACCGCTCAAAGGGTTAGTCTGTGGAGAAGGTTCGTGCTTACCCCGTACCTGACAGGGCACTCTCAAACATCCCCGCACCAGTTCCTCATGAGGAGGAGGCCCAATAGGCAGTGATTTCTTTCCAAGAGGGAAAAATCCATGGACGGTCCTAGGCGAGCTGGTGGCCAAGCAGGGGTGCAAAGCCAGGGTTCTGGCCTCTCAGGAAAGAGCACCATCTAGGTGTTCCTCTCCCTTTTAGGATCTTGTCATTTCGGGGCTTGTAAAAAATAATTAAGGGAACTCATGTCGAGGTGCTGACATACGGCCTCGCAAATGAGGTCTCTCCCTAACTCCACACAGCCTCGATGACACAGCGCGGTCATCATGCGCCTGCAGGACCGCCTCGATGCCCTCCCCCCTGCTGCAGGAGCTCCTCACGGAGGGCATGGTCTTATCAGGTTCTGGGCTGGGCACGGGGCCTGGCAATGCTCCCTGCAGGAATGAATGAGTGGGAGAGCTGGATGATCAGACCGCATCCCTATGAAGCCTGAGCCCAATACGGCTCGGTGGAGGGTGGTAGGGCACAGAAGAGAGGCAGTAACATTTGTGAAGACCTGGCCTTGAGCCAGGCTACACGGGATGTTACCATCTCTGTTTTGCCAGTGAGGAAACTGAGGCTCAGGGATGTGTGGTCAAAGAGGCAGGGGCGTAGGGCCCGGGCTCCCCGAAACCTCGTCTCTCAAGGTTTGCCGGTCCTAAACTGTTCCCCAAGCCCACGCCCACTGAGTCCCGAGAGGGAGACCCAGGGCTTCTGTCTGAAGCCTCCAGCTGCTGCTCAGCCAGCTCCTCCCCTTCATCTTGAGCCCGCTCTATAATCAAAGTTTTTCTCGCGATATGGAATTCTCTCCCTGAAGCCTGGCAGACCAAACTCTGCCCTTCTTCTGGCTTTTAGTCAGGATCACCTTCCCTGGCTTGCTGAGAGCACTGCTTAGTTCCTCCCTCTTTTCAGAGCAGTGACCCTTTCTCCCTTTAGGGGGCTGGGGGATGAGGGGTGAGCTTTGCAACAGACGCCAGGAGACTGGGTTCTGGCTCCGGCAGTCAACTGAACACAAGGGACGACCCCTCCCTGACCTCACTTCCTGCAGCTATTCAACGGGAGTCTCTCATCTTTCTCTGTCCTCCCTCCCCAGCCTGCTCTTGCTCCTGCCTTCCCCTCCTCACCCACCATGGCTCCTTGGATCTACTTCTCCCCATTCCCAATGATCTAGACAGGCCAGTGGCCTTCTTGACAGTCCTGCTGCTGTTACTGCTCAAATGCTATCCCGTTCCCTACTGAAAAAAATCCCACCTTAAATTAAGTGCTGCTCTGATTGGGCCACCCCCTACTCCCACCAGATCCTTGTCTATGATGGTTCCAGTCAGTTGGAAACTGAAGACTGCTCACTCAGGACTGAGTTTGGGAGCCCGCCACCAACACGTCAACCTTAAACCCCCTATCTCCCAGTACAGCCCTCCAGGGCAGCCAGATACTGGTGGTCCTTCATTTTACTTTCAGCCCAGTCTCTTTCGCTGTAAGCAGAGATGCTTGATTAGATGGTGAGAAATAACATCTCATTTATTATTTCACTGCTCCAGCATTTACACTTGTCCTCAGGTCTCAGCCTGAACATCAATCCTCCCCAGCCCACACCAGGTCCCCCTAGACTCCCCTAGACTCCTCTTAGGGCACCTGCCACAGTCCATATTCTGTCTATCTGTGGGATTACCTGCCCAAGGTCACCCCCTTTCCCATTAGCTTGGATGACTCCCTGAAGGCAGAGACGCTCCACCCTGTCCACTGTGTGACCCCAAGGCCTGGTCCTGTACAGGATTCTGACAAGCACCTCAGGTTAAACAACAATGCAAACCCCCTAGGGAGGTGGGGGGAGCCCAATCACTGCGGAAGAGAAAGTCTGCATGACCACTAGCACTAGCACTCAACAGAGGGCTGAGTGAAGTCATCTAGGCAACTGGATCTCTAGGGAGAGGGAAGAGTCCAGGAAGGCTTCCTGACAGAGGCATATCCAGGCTAATGTGGTACAATCATTAAAGCATAAAGCATACGCAGGCTGCCCTGCAAGGGCAGTGCCACCTTCCCAGAGCTCAATCACCCTCCTCAAATGTATCCAGGAGGACCCGAAGATCCTCGGAGAAAGGATTCCCAGTATATTAGGGGCAGGAAGACTGTGTTTGCTCCAAAGCGCACATCTTACCTGCAAGGAAACTGAGGCGCAGAGCAGGGCACAGACCAGTTCCTAAAGAAGCCCAGACCTAGGCCTCATGGGATCTTGTGGTTACCAGGTGCCACATGAGCAACATTTCACACTAGGAGCCACGGCGACTGGCAGAATTGCAGGGTGTGGTTTTCTAAGACCTGGTACCCTGCTCTTTTCCAGAAGAGGTATCATCCACTTCTCATTTTCCTGAAAGGCATTTCAGGAAGAGGGGGCAGGGTGCTGCTGGTGCTGCCTTGGCAGGTGGAAAGCAGTGCTGGGCAGACAGAATGCTGATGTGGCATCACCTTGGGAAAGGGTGGGCTGCAGGTTCCCTGCTGGAAAGGGCCACAAATCTTTCAGAGGGAGGCCTGTTTGTGACTCTTTAGTGAGCTTGACCTATGACAGAAAGCTGCTTTCGGAGGGAGAGCAAAGTAAGCAATAATCTTGGCTTCATTTATCATCCAGGTGCCTCCATGGGAGAGCGTGGCCACAAAAGCCTTGTTTGTTTGTTTTGTTTTTGGAATTTGCAGTTGTCTATTTTCTTAAGTCTTCCCACTAGGCTAGAGTCATGCGCTCCTGGAGAGTCAGGCCTGGGTCTTGCCCCTGAAATCCCCAGCAAGCCCACTACAGGGGCTCAATGTTTGCTGAACAAACCATCCTTTCCACGTGTAACACTCCTCAACTTGTCAAGACTTTGCTGAACCACAAAATACATCCAGAAACACACACAAAAAAAAGAATGCTGAGGTAAAAACACAAAAGCATCAGAAAGGAAAAATACCCAGCAGATATAATCAATAAGTTTGGTTCTCTGAAAATACCTTTAAAATGAACAAACCTTTGGCAAGTTTTGACCAAGAAAAGGAAAAGCACTGATAGGCGATGGTAGGAACGAAAAAAGGGATACACTGACAATGGGGAGATTGCAAAGGGCAGGAGAAAACTACACAAAACTTCATAGCAATAAATTACCAATCTAGGTATAACAGATGACCTTTTATGAAACAACCCAAGCCCTTTTACAACAATAAACTCTCACAACAGCCCTGTGCCTTGGACAGGCAGTGCTCCTGTTATGTTTTCTAGAAGGAGAAGAGATGGAGAGGTGGACACCCAGCACAGGGCCCTGGCAAGCCACCCAGCTTTGTCTCAAAGGTCACGGCCATGGGAGCACGTGCACATTGACGGCACAGAACCACGCCACTCCCGCACTTCCAGCCATCGCCCGGAGCCCCCTGCGTGGACAGCCAACCTTATTTATTTTTCCACTTGAAATGCCATAAGGGGTTTCACTTTATTTTTACTTCAAAAGCAGCACCATAAAAATTCTTGATGATTAGAGCTCCAGCTGTCTTAAGTTGTTTGTCAAGGGATCGGTTACTCAAATCTCCTACGGAGGGAAACAGTTTCAGGCGAGAAGCCATGGGAGCTGAGAAACGCAAATGTCTCATCTCTGAAAACTTTCAGACTCCCTCCTGTTCACCGCCTGGCCTGCCCCCTGCTCCCCCTCCCCCAATCCCACCATCTGCTCTCCAGAGAGCAGATCAAATTTTCAGCCTAAGGTACTGTGGCGCCAAGGACTCAGCCCCTCCATGCTACCCCCTGCCCCCCACCAACTTAGAAATCCAACACCACGACCCAAATGGACTGCAGCCACATAAAACCACAGAGTAAAGTTTATAAAGCTTTATTAAACATTTCAAACAGCTGTGCAACGAACACACCAGAAATAAAAGCTCCAGAATAGCAGTCCAAATGTTCCACAAGTGTGGCCTCGCAGTCCCATTCCCTAGATGGACTGCCTCCAGTTCTGTCCTCTGCCTGGCCCACCTCCCTCCCCCTTCAGGCAAGAGAAAGATGGATGGTTTAGACTGGAAGGACAACCATGCTGATCCCCAGCGGGCAGGGGCCAGGAGACAGTCTCATTTGCCAACACTTTTACTGAAGCGCAGAAAAAGAAAAAAGCAAGTGACAGTCACAAAGTCTTCCCGTGTATTCTTCATAACGTATACAGTCTATACGCGCAGGACCGGAGAAGCTCCTGGCACGAGGACGATGGCCACTGCTCCCCTCTGTCTCGTCTGAACCACCTCGGAGTCCAGTGTGCTGGTCACTCTGCAATCCCCATACTAAATACCAACTGTAGCGGCCCCTACAAGCTAGCTATTGCTACACCTCAAAATCAGAACACGTTCGATAAAGCTTCTTTAAAAAGGATTTACACATGTACTTGTACACGTACGTATGTATACACACACGCGCACGCACGGCACACCACACCAAAAAATATCCAAACACCTATCAGGGGATCGTGGCTGTTATGAAACACACAATACTCTCCCATTCACTCGGCTGGGGACCGCTAGATCTACGTAAACACACCACACGTCAATCCTGCAGAGCATGCATGGGAGACAAAATGAGGCCCCCTCCTTGCGACAGTTGAGAAAGGCAGGAGGAAGGGCAAAGGAAGCGAAGCTGGGCCGCTGAGCAGGAGCCCAGACCCCCAGGTGAAAGAGCAACATGTATCTGTTACTTCTTCCTTCAAAATGAAGTGGGGAAAATACTGAAGATTTGTGGACAGCAGTCAAGACACAATTCTGTCTAGCCTGCTGGCCAGGGAAGAAGAATGAAAAAGCGAGGCTCTCGGGCATCAGCAATCTCTTTATATTCGAGATAAGTGCAAAACTGAGCCCTGTCTTGGACAGGTGCTCCCCAAAAAAGGAAAGGGCTAAAGAGAACTAACAGGAAGCCAAGAGAGGGACGGAGGAGTCAGTAACACTCTGAGAAGGGAGGAACCCCTGACAAGGAAGGGTCACAGAGGTGACAATGAGACTGGCATTTTATCTGCCCGGATCATGCTGGGGCAGTTGACCAGGATGGGTGCAGGCTCCTCGTGGGAATGAGGCGAGGGGGGTGGCCATCCTGCCAGTCGGGGGCCAAGATGGGGACAGAACACATACAACCACAAGACCACCCACGACTACAGGACTCTACGATAAAAGCACCGGTCAGTGCTATTATTCACATTATAAGGATAAAACGTCACAGGCCAAAAAGGCGCCATTAGGAATGTGGCACCCGCAGGGCCGCGGGATTTGAAACTCCAATGCTTTATGACCTATGTCAGTGCCTCCCCTCCCGTCTTCTGCTTCCTTGGAAAGCTAACTGGGCTGGCCGTTAGGTGCCCACAACGCCGGGGTCGTGTGCCGATTCCGGAAGCGGGGAATCGGAGCAGTGGTACAGGAAACAGTTTCCCCAGCAGCTATAGCAGATGAGGAACAGGGCTGCCAGGAAAACCAAGGCACAAATTGTGCAAGGCTTCCGTTCCAGGAGGAAGCTGAGCAGGTAGAAGCCCATGAACATGGAGTGGCTGAACCACAGGGCAGGGTTGAGGGGCTTGGGGATGAGGAGGACGGGCAGCAGCCACTGGAGGCAATACATGATCTCTGCTGGACAGGGCCTTCGCCAAGGCCACCGGGCACCGCTGCAGGAACCGACCTAATGGGAGCCAGCGGGCGCGGGCGGCTGCCCTCTGCTTTCTTCAACCCTCGCTCTCCAGGAGCTGAGCCGCTGTGGTCTCTGGCTGTCAGCCCGGGATCACCAAGGCAGCAGGGATCCTGAAGAGAAAAGTCAACACAACAGACAAACAGACACAAAACAGACAGACAGACAAAAAAAAAAAAAAAAAAAAAACAGGAACAGAATGTATACTTATTTGGAAAAATGGATCATGGTTAACAACAGCAAATGTGAATGCCCTTTCCTCCCTGCCCACCCATGGAAGTCTACTCCTCTCCAAGTCACCCTTTCCAGAAGCATCCTGGGTGTCTCCCCTTCTTGGGGGCTAGGCCAGAGGGCTCTAGGCAGGTCCGGCACAGTGGCCTGGCTTTGCCTGGGCCCTGCCCAGCAGAGATCATGTATCGCCTCCTGGGGCTGCGGCCCGTCCTCAAGGGACCCAGACCTCACAATACCGCCCTGTGGTTGCCACTGGACGGCCATGGGCTCCATGCTGTGACCCCTGAGGAATAAGAAAAGGATTCTGTGTCTAGTATCTCTCACAGCAGGTGCTCGGTGGAGAGTTAAAGTAGTTAGCGGCGCACTGCTGGCGGGAGATTGCCAGCAACGGATCCTTGCAAGCTCTGGGAAGCCGCCGCGGCAGCATCACCGAATATTTTGTTTTAAGATGGCAGCCTAGAATGAGCTTGCCTTTTTCAAATAATCCGGCGTCATTTTGCCAAAATCAGCCAACTTCTTCGAAAGTCAATGTAGGGGAAAAAAAAAAAATCACCATGCTACTTCGTCCAAACTGACCTCTCTGGGTTCACTTGCGCTCTCCAGCTGCTGCCGGCACTGTATAGAACTTGACCTCTATGAGCTTTTAATCAAAATTAATTTTCTATCCACATAGGGGCAAATGCCAGTTGGCCCCCGTGCCAGGCAGTTTGCTGGAGAGAAGTGCTCTCGAGCAGCGGGCCACCGGTGCGCCAGGGCCGCGCTCGCAGACCGCATTCCGGTCTTCGTGCCGCGCCAGGAATCGGAGCGGCGGCAGCCACGACCCTCTGGCAGCGGTAGCAAAACCCTCCTCCAAGCTCCAGACGCCCAGCGCAACGGGTACAAAGAACCTCGCTGGCTGAGGAAGACCTACCAGCGCCTGGGGGGTAGGGGAGCAGAGGTTGAATTACCCGCCTAGCAGAAAACTATCCCAGAGCGCATTCAGACCACTTCTTTGGAGAGCTCATCCCATCCCTTCCGCGCATACAAAGGCGCCATCCCTCCTACAGGGTAGACACCCGGTGACTATCGCTTCTGCACCTAGGGCTCAGTGCCCTGGCTCGGCTCCCTACAGCCGCCACCGCTGTAGATCTAGCAACCGTAAGAAGCGGGATGCGGGCGTCAGGGAAAGGTTCCGCGCTCAGAGGCTCTCGCAAAGCAGAGGACGTGGTCTTCTAATACATCGAATATTAGAAAATGAGTGCTGAGCGGGGAGCCTGTGAAGCCAAGGCTTCTGGAAGGGGCACCTGTTTTTGCTCCGTGGGGCAGATGATCCCTCTCTAAATTAGGTCCCCCTTCTTTTCCATCCTTGCCCAGGTGTGATCTGGCGCGGCACCGGACACTGGGCTCGAATTTGCAGGCCCGGGCTCGGAGAGATGGGCTCCGCTACCAAGGGGTGCGCACCCCTACTCTTACCCTATGCGCTAACTCAGAGTTGCATTTCCCCTCCATTTTACATTAAAATTCAAACGCGGGCACAGCGGAATCTTCTGGAAAGGGGCTAAGATGAACTCAGGAGGCGGGGGTCGGTGTGGAAAGAGCAGATGGATTATTTTTTTTCCTCTCCTGACGAATGAGGAGCGCCCCCGGCCACCCCTCCTCACGGACCCCCCCCCCCAATAGCGCGCATGCGCACTTGGGCGGTGGGCGGATACTTAAGGCGCGGCCACCGCGGCTGCGGCAGTGCGCCCAACAGCGGACTCCGAGAGGCCAACGGACCTCGGAACCGGCAGCACTCGCTCCCAACCACCCACCCACCACTCTCGGAACCATGGCGGCAGTGGCAGCAGCCTCGGCTGAACTGCTCATCATCGGCTGGTACATTTTCCGCGTGCTGCTGCAGGTAAGTGTGCCCGGGTTCTGGGTGGGAGAGGGTCGCGATGTGCGCCCCCTGAACCGGCAAGTCCGCGTCACAATTGCCGCATCCCGACCCGTCCTGTCCTGATTGCCGCGATCCCTGCCCACCCAAGTGCCGCGGCCGGCACCGCACGCCCCCGCCCGTCCCCTGCGTCCTCCTCCTTGCGTAGACCCTTCCCAGTGCGCCCGCCCGGGAACAAAGAGTTGGGGCGCGGCGGGCGCCAGCCGCGGACGATCGCCGAGGCGCTTAGCGACCAACGTGGTAAGAAAATACCGCTACGTGAGACTCGACCCCAGGAGGGAGGCGGGGCACTTCTGTTTTGCGAAAAGAGACTTTACCGCTCACACAGCGGAATTTTTCCGCCTTAAAAAAATTGCGCATTGCGGGGAAATTTTCCTTCAGAAAATATAGTACTTGCGGGGGTGGGACAAAAAATAAGTTAGAAAAAGGCACTTCTCAGGGGGGAAAAAAAACCCAGCACTCCGCCATCAAGATTATAACAAATCAGAAAAATTCGCGGGAAAAAATGAATTAGAGAAAATGCGCATTGCAGGAAGAATAAATCAGACAAAAGCACTTGGCAGAAAAAAATGCATTAGATAAAAAGCGCCTTGCAGAAAAAATATTAGACAAAGGAGCTAACAAACTATGAATCGATAAGAGCGCTTTGAAGAAAACAATTAGAGGAAAAGGTTCTTTGCAGGAAAAATAGAACAGAAAAAAAGCCCTTCCGAAAAAGGACAGTTCGCTTTATTAAAAAAAAAAATCAAATACAGGCAAAGCGCTTTGTGTAAAAAGAAATAAATCAGAAGAAATTGCTTTGCCCATAAAATCATCTACCCTAAAAGCACCCCTTGCAGGAAGAATTCCCTGCTAAAGGAATCCTTTGCCAAAGGAATCGCATATTTCCTTCAAGGTGTTCCTGGAATGCTGCATTTACTGGGTAGGATTCGCTTTTCGAAATCCTCCAGGGACACAGCCCATTGCGAGAAGTGAGGTATACCTAAGTTGTGGGTCCAATCAGCTTGCGGCCATGCAGCCTTCAGCACAGTTGGAAAAGCTCCAGCTGCCCTGACTCGTGGACAAGCTGCGCCCGCACCCGCCTCTCCTCATTGGACAGGCGGGCGGGGCAGGGGGCGGGGCGGGGGCGGGCACGGCAGCACTACAGACACGCTGCGGGTGCTCGCCTCTAAGGGCAGGTCCTGGGTCTCTCTCTCGCCACAGGTGTTCAGGTACTCCCTGCAGAAGCTGGCATACACCGTGTCGAGAACCGGACGGCACGTGTTGGGAGAGCGCCGCCAGCGGGCCCCCAACTGAGGCTCCAGCCCCCTCCCCTGGGCGGCCGTGTCACCAGGTGCTCCTGTGCAGTTCCACCAGCATGGGAGCCAGTGCCGCGCAGGAATGGGGCGTCCCCTGTGCCCTCTCGCCAGAGGAGCACTTGCCAAGGTCAGTGAGGGGCTGGTAGGCCCCTGGAGAAGCAGCACCGACAATGACGACAACACCAGATCCCTTCCCCACCCCTTTGCACCCGTCCTACTGCGGGTGGCGTAGAGGGAGGAGGGGGGAATGGGGGAGCAGACCCCTGAGATCTGGGCACAGGCAACGCACTCAGATCTGGACCAAGTCGGGACAGTGCCATCCCAGCCCCACAGCCACGGCCATGCCAGCAGGCCGCACCACAGAGATCCAGACAACCACACCAGCCAGCAGAATGGACATTCCAACTTCACCAGCCGAAGAAGCCCTGAATCTCCGTGCAGCAGACAAGTGACAACTGCGTGCCTGTGTGGCGGGACTGGAGGGCAGAGGGTGAGGGAGGAGGGTTAAGAAACAGAGCAGGGCCCTCTCACTGTCCCTTGCCTACGGCATGTGCATTCCAGCCTTGCTGCCTTTGCTCCCTCAGTTCCTCTTTCCCCCCACTCCCACCCAAAAGAAATGTCACTCAATTTGGACCTACTGAACAAGAAAACGAATCCCATCGTTACCAAAACACCTCCTCCAAGCCCCCAGCCCCTCACTGATCTTGTATCCCCCAGGTCTCACGCAATTGTGGTCAATATTGTGGTAATCGCTAATTGTAATGATTGTATAAGTGTGCATTAGTTGTGTCTCCCCGGCTAGATTGTAAGCTCCTGGAGGACAGGGACCGCCTCTACAAAAAAATTAAAAAAGTACCTCCCCTGTCTCGCACAGTGTCCCAGGACCCTGCGGGGCGGTGGAGGCGCACCAAAAAGTTTTGTCTCCTGTGACTTCTTTTCCGGCTTCAACACATACTTCTAAGACTGGGCTGATGTACCCATTGTGGAGCGGGCACTCTACTTGGGAGAGGGACGGAGGGGAAGCAACAAAATGGGAATAAACCTTCACACACCCAGTTCCATCTCAACACTGTCCTGAGATAAAGGACCACATCCCCGCACCACCACCCAAAGAAAAAGGTGGACATCTTCACTTGTGGTCTCGGAATAAGGGACCACTTATACCTCCCCAAAGGTGTGGGTGCCTTCAGTTTTCCTGGGATAAGGGGCCTTGGCAAGTAATCAGTGGGAAAGATGGAAGGAGGGAAAAGATAGGAGGGGGAAAAGTGGGAAGAGCCCTCAAAATGGAGGTACTAGGGGCCAAGAGGGTGATCAGGAATTCAGAACACAGTCTTATCTCCATCCAGGATCCCCAAGGAAATGAGCACGGGGTGGGGGGGGCACTGGTTTGGACAATGACTATGGGGTAAAAGGTGTGGTGTGGCACCTCCCCCGCCCAGTTCATCCCTCCAGGCCCTATAACCTCTACCAGGACCACTACAAGGGCATCCTGCCAGGCCCGCCTACTTTCCCAGGGTCTCCTCCCCCACCCTCAGGAAACTCTCTCCAGCTCACTCTCCCCACTACCGGGTCCTGTGCTTCTCCCAGCACTAGCCTCCATATCCTTAAGGGTGCTTACCGGGTCCCTGGCCCTGGGCTCTCCCCTGCCATCATGCCAGGGTGGTGGGGTGGGCTGGCTGCTCGGCTCCCAAGGTCTCTCTCCCACTCCTCAGTGAGTCAAGGCTTCTTTTACGTGGGGTCAGCTGACTGCCTCACCAAATGGCACTGCCGCCTGTTAGCCTCGTCTCTGGCTTTATGTGTCCCTGTCACCACACACCTGTTCCTGGGTCAACATCCAGGGAGTGAGTTGAAGGGCTATAAATCTTTCTGCCACTTCCTCAAATCCCTTAGTCACAGCTGTCACAAACAATCTTGGAGCACAAAGGACCTCAATCCCTTGAGCTTGATGTTACCCGCCCCTGCGCCAGACCCTAGCGTTTCTCAGCCCAACCACTAGCACCTTTAGAGGCACCTATAACTTCAGTTCAAGATAAGAGAATTATGGGGGTGGGGGGTGTAGACCTCAATTCCACTATTGGCTTTGCCATCAGTCAGCCCAGGGAACCTGGTCAGGTCACTCCTAGCCACCTTCGGTTCCCCTCTGTAAAAGGACTGCTAAGATCCCAGTGAACCCCAACACACTAGAAACAGTCTGCCATCAAAGTGGCAATCAGGACTCAATGGGACTAGGGTGCGGATGTGCGATCAGAGCCTCATCCTCCTCAGGCTGGGCGGTTCCAGCCCCTACCGTAGCCTGTAGGTGGGGTAGGTCTCCTCTTGCCCCAGGGTGACTCAGCAGCAGGCAATGCCCACACCTCCCTTCTGAAGCCTGTATC
The DNA here is from genome assembly GCF_009873245.2 of Balaenoptera musculus. Lineage (NCBI taxonomy): Eukaryota > Metazoa > Chordata > Mammalia > Artiodactyla > Balaenopteridae > Balaenoptera > Balaenoptera musculus. Next base: position 22,149,882 of record NC_045799.1, on the reverse strand, counting down.
TTGGCAAGCCTCAAGACTGGGAGTTTCTGTGGTTTTCCACACTAAATGCAGAGAACCATGAACATATTTCAACATGTGTTCTCGATAAAGGGTGCCCCTCCCCTCAGAGCCCTCAAGGGGCGTGCCCACGGCCCCACTGCCCCAGATGCTCTAATCTCAGCCCAGTTATAAAGTAGCTGGGTTCAGGGGGACAGGCTGCAGCAGCGTGGAATGTCTGGCTGCTCTCGACACTGTAGGCCCCCTTTTAAAAGGCAGGAGGCTGCTGGCAGCCCCAGGGCTTTCCAGATGATCTTGGCAAAGCCCAACTGCAGGGCTTTCTCCATCCCTCCATCAGCAGGGCTCTGAGTGTGGCATGATGAGATGACAGACTTCCAGGCAAGGGCCACCCTGATGGGCTGCACCCGCATGGGTGGCTTGAATGTGCAATGTCCACTCCCCCCTTTTGTGCCCCATCCAAACCCTCATGTTATGGCAGGAAACACAGTCCACCAGAGAAGATGGAAGGAATGTGTTCACTTTCTATTCCTGTGCAATGCTTAGAAGTCTAGTCCAAACACATCTTGTTTATAAAATTTTTTCCAGAAGCAATACCATTAAAACATTTTATTCTGACAGAGAGCAACAAAAAGAGTTGAAAATGACTACAGTTTTGTTGCAAAGCCCTTAGTCCACAGGCCCCCCCTTTGCTTAAATTTTCTCTACCACATCCTCAAGACTTTGCCCCCACGAGGCCAAGGATAGAGCAGTTGAGTTATGAGGGAACTGGAATGGCTTTGTCAGACTCCAGCAACAGGCAAGACTCTTGGGACTAATGCCCCCAAAGGATGTTAGTTTCTTAGCCTAACCAGTTGAGGTTAAACCGCAGAGGGGTTTAGGTACCATGACTGTTGGAAGTGTGTGGTGCTATGTGACACTGTTACCTCTACCTGTGGAATATTTGGATTGCGATTGAAGGACAAGTTTCTTGAGCTTCAGCTGCAGGACAGCAACAGCTTATTACATGTGGGTTGGATTGGATGAGGGAGCAGGTGTGCTGTGAGTCATTTGCTAGACATTTATTTTCAAACTTCTATCTACTCAGAAGCCAGTACCCTACAGTGAGATTCTGAATTTGCAGTGAGTTTTACCCCCAGAGATTTAAACGTGCACACATATACAAAACATTAGTCTAACAACAGTCTCTTTTTCCCTGGAGACCTCTGATTTCCTCTATATGCCCCAGAGACATGTCACCATCTTCTCTGGTTATGATCCTGCTCCCCCTCCCCCTCCCTTTCTCCCTCCCACGGGGCCCATTCCCCAGCAGGATCCAGATTCCAGAGCATTCCCAGAACAGGAAGTCAGAGAGGCAGGCAACACATGGTCCTTGGTATATCACACAGCGACAGGCTTGAAATGGAATGCATATGTTTCAAAGATAAGAGAACAACAACAGAAAAAGACAGCCAAACCCAGACTTCCAGATTCCTCTTTGAAACAACATGTTACAGATAAAAGGTTAAACTGTTTTTGGCAGCAATTCTAACAAGACCAATTTCAGATACGGAAGCGATCTGGTCACTGGAAACCGACCAGGGCTCGGCAATCTTTCAACAGATTTGCTGACATTAATTAGTCTCTGATTTAAAACAAACAAACAAATAAACAAGATCTAACACTTGGCATTAGCACTTAAGCTGGAACTTTGTGTGTGTGTGTGTGTCCTGGCTTTGGTGTTGCCGTCCAGAAGGCTGAGGGGATGGTTGTACCATGTCAGGCAGGGCAAACAGAAGCTGTCCCCAAAACACCAGTTCCCTGAAAGGGATAAAACATGATCCGAACCTATAAACAGAAAGGCCGTTTCTTTCCCAGGACAGACCCCAGTCTGCCCCAACATTTAGCGTTGAAAAGGGACACGGAGGCCTGGAAGGAAATTAAATAAAGTGTGGAAGAGGGAAGGAAAAAGCAACTGTCCCCCATCCCCCATTCTTCTCTCCAGGCCATTAGTGTTCCAGGCAATCCATTCCTTCAGCTGCCCTTGAGGGCCACTCCCCACATATATTGTAGGAAAGGGAACAGGTGTCCAGACTTGGTGTAAAATTAGAGGGAGTAAGAAGCACCCGCGACCCAAAGCAGAGCGTCAACCTATCACCCCAGACACCAAGGCGGGGACCCGGGGAGGGAGACCCTTTTCTCCCCTCTCCCCCACGCCCCTCCTGGTTTAAATAAAAAAAAAGGCAACTTAAGTGGCGGGGACAGAGTGACAGGCATCTCAGAAGCTGGGCCCCCTGCCACGGGTACCGGGGCCGGAGAGAAGGTTGTCGCACCCCCAGCCCCGAGCTCCCCAGCTCTGCCTGCCCCATCCCAGAAGCAGACAGGCTAGTGCTGACCTTGGAGGCCTGAACGAGAACCCAGGAGTCCAGTGACCTGCCCTCGGGCCAGGAAGAGACCCCCAAGGCCCAGGCTGGGGGCCAAACAGGGCAATCACGTGACACCGGACAGGGGCGGCCCCCAGGGTGCGCGGAAGGAAAACCCCAGAGAGGGACCGGACGACGCCTAAGGTGACCCCGAAGGGACAACATGGCGGCGCGGCCGCATTGAGGGCCTCTCATCCCGCCCCCAGGAGGCCGACGCCACGGTACCTGCGAGCCCTGCCATGGCGCCGCCGCCACCGTTGACGCCTTCGCAGCTGCTGCCTGCCTCCGCCTCAACTCGCCTCCGACGCCGCAGGAAGCAGGGGAGACGCCCCCTTCGTCTTCTAGTCGAGCCGACCGAGGACCCCTTCTGGGATAGGGCTGCCTACGGCAGATGCCTGATAATACGACCTAAATTGGGGGCGTCTTCTATGCCCGATATCCTCCTAACATGTGCCACAGATGACCATTTGAAGACTTTTTGCTAACGTGTTCAGAAATCTGGGGGTTCTGATGTCTTCAAATCCGAAGAATTTTTGATCAGGCGCATCCAGGACAGCCCCCAATCACGCCCCTCCCCCACTCGGTCCCCTCATACATATGCAGTAGATTGTGATCTTTACACATTTAGAGCGGAGGGGGCGTACCCTAGTCTCTGTAAGTGAACGTTTGCTCGCTTTGATTCTCGTGGATGACCCGTGTGATCTGTGAAAACGTTCCCGTGGCTCAAAGTCCGCCTCCTCCCTGGCCCCGTTACCAAGGCCAAAGGTCAGGAGCGGAAATATTCCGGCTCAGAATTTAGGATTTGACTTGGGTCAGGACCTGACCCTTCTTCTTGCCCTGTACTTTGGGCGAGCCACTTGCCCACCCCGGCTGTTAGCTTCCCCGAATCTGATGAAATGCCTACTTCACAGGGTTGTTATAGGGATTAAATGAGTCAATGTATCGATTTATTAGCTAAGTAAGCACATTCCTTGAGCGCTTACTATGTGTAAATGCAGTGCTGAAGACAAGAGGATAGAATGGAGCGTGAAATAGGCACTGTTCTAATTCAAGGTGATGCTCGGCTACTGGGGGAGAGTGGGGGAGGGGTGGAAAAACAATCATCAGATTACTTATATGTGGAATCTAAAATATGACACAAATGAACATATGTACGAAACAGACTCATAGATATAGAGAACAGACTTGTGGTTGCCAAGGCGGAGGGGGTGGGGGAGGGATGGATTGGGAGTTGGGGATTAGCAGATGCAAACTATTATACTGTATATAGAATGGATAAACAAGGTCCCACTGTATAGCACAGGGAACTGTGTTCAATATCCTGTGATAAACCGTAATGGAAAAGAATATGAAAAAGAAATGTATATATAGGTATAACTGGATCACTTTGCTGTACAGCAGAAATTAATACAACATTGTAAATCAACTATACGTCAATAAAATAAAAAATTTTTTAATCATCAAATGATCACTATCTGTTAATAATTTTAATCAAATCAATATATAATTATGCATGATGGGAAGTGCTGTGGGGGAAGATGAAGAGTGCTATGAAAAATTAATGGAGCGGAATTCCCTGGCAGTTTGGTGGTTAGGACTCCATGTTCTCACTGCCGAGCGCGCGGGTTCGATCCCTAGTTGGGAAATTAAGATCTTGAAGGCCGCGCCGTCTGGCCAAGAAAAAAAATTAATGGAGCCCTCATGTAGTGCGAATGGTAAGGGTGGAAATTCCTTGGGAAGCTGGCATTTAGGCTTAAAAAACAAAGATAGTTTTGTAGGGCAAGAGTGAGAGGGGAAATGTAGGCAGAAAGAACCACTTGTCCCAGATGTGGAGGTGGGAAGGAGCAGCTGAGGGTGAGGAAGGAGCAAGTAGGGCAGGTAGTGCTACCTAATGAATTTGGATTTTATCTTTATCTTTTTATCATTTTCATCAGGGAAATGATACCAGGTTTGGGTTTCTGAAAAACCACCCTACATGGCTTGGAAAGCACTTTCGAGTGGGTGTGGGGAGACCAGCTAGAAGGCTGTTGCAGGTTTCCAAGTGCAAAGGAATGGTGACCCTGGCAGGGCGGTGGCTTGGGAAGGTGGAGAAGTAGAGAATGTAAGATGGAATGTGGGTGGGTGCTGAGGCATTGGCAATGACACCTAGATCTTTGCCTTGAGTATGAAGGACTGAAAGAGCCCTTGACTAAGGTGGTAAAGCCTGCAGAAGGCTCAAATTGAGGGGGAAGATCAAAGTTTGGCTAAGAAGGTAAGTTTGAAAAGCCTGGGCAATGATTGGGTGGAGAGGGTCAATAGGCAGCTTTATATGAGACTGGTGCTCAGAAGAGAGATCTGGGCTGGAGATACATATTTCAGTAACATCAGCACACAGTACACACATCATGGTGCTGGATGAGGTCCCAAGAAAGTGAAGGTAGATTAATAAGTAGGCAGAGGAGGAGGAGCTAAGAAAGGAGGCTGAGAAGCAGTGACCCGTGGGGTAGGAGGAGGACCAGGTGAGCATGGGATCCCAGAGAGGAGGTTTCAGGAAGGAAAGAATGTTCAGTGGAGCTGACTGCTATGGAGGACAGAAATGGCACCATTCGGTTTGGTTACAAGGAGGGGCTTATGGACTGTGTCCTTTATGATTCAAGTTCCAAAAACAAGACCCTAAGTCACTTGGCTTAAAAAAATAAGTACCCTGCCACTCAGTGGCAGGTTAGTTGAGTGGCTTGACCATGTCATCACAAATATTCCGTCTCTTACGTTCATTCCGTCTCTGCTGTGCTGTCCTCATGTTGGTTTCATGCTCATGGTCATAAGATTGCCACCCCAGTTCCTGGGGTCACATCCACATCAAGGAGATGACCATTCCTCCTGTAGCTGAGACTCAAACAAACTAGATGTGACCTCTGTCTTGCTGCTTCTGGGCTGAGGGATCTATGCACTCATGCCAGGCACACCCAATATCCAACACTGGAGGAGAAGAGGTAGATTCCTCATAGTGGAAACTCTTGTTTAGAAAAGAGAAAGGCTAAGCGTTGGCAAGGATGTGGAAATTCTTGCACACTGCCTGTGAGGAAATTGGTACAACCACTTCAGAAAACTGGCAGTTTCTACTAAATGTAAACAGACACTTACGCTATGACCTAGAATTTCCACTCCTAGCTTTTCATTCCAGGAGAAATAAGTGGCTATTACAAACAGACTTGTGCAAGGATTTTCATAGCAGATTTATTCATAGCTCAACGTGGATACAGCCCAATGTTCATCAACAGGAGAATGATAAACAAATTATGGCATGTCCATCCAATGGACATCCAATGGACTACCATGTTTTACATATAAAAGTACAAATTGCTGGGAGTTCCCTGGTGGACTTTCACTGCCGTGGCCCGGGTTCAATCCCTGGTCGGGGAACTGAGAACCCGCAAGCGGTCCGGCGTGGCATAAGAAAAAAAAGTACAAATTGCTGACACATGTGACACTATAGATTATACTCACATATGGTATGTGGACTAAAAGAGTCCAGACACAAAAACAGTACATATTGTATGATTCCATTCACAGAAAGTTCAAGGGCAGGCAAAACTAATCTATGGTTCTAGAAATCAGAAGTCACCTGGGTCGGAGGGGGCATAGATATGGGGGAGGAGCAAGAGGGACTTTTCTGGGGTGCTGGAAAAGGTCTATATCTTAGTCTGGTTGGTGATTACATGGGCAAAAATTCAAGTTGTACCTTAAGATTAGAGGACTTTACGTACTTTATATATGTTATACCCCGAGAAAAATAAAATATAATAAGAGAGGAGGAGGTCCTGCCATCCATGGCGTGTGATGTGTGCTGCTGAGCAAGAATCAGAAGGTCTGTTTTTGGAGGGACTTCACCCTCCAGTAAACTTCATGCCAGGTCTGGGCATTGACAAAGTCGTGGTAGCCAACCCTCTTCCCCTCAGGGCCCCAGAAAACAGGAGAAGGTGAGGCAGGGCCTCTTATTCACATGGAACTGACTTCTCTTCCCTTCCCCTGGACCCACAAGACTGCTCCACCACTGCCCCCAGCTCCGTTCCAGGTGGGAGAAATGACACCAGAGCTGAGCTCTGACTTGAGGGATCTGGAAGTTCCTTCTGCCCTACAGTTTTGTTCAACAGACCTTAACTTCCTGTCAAGGCGTCTCCAGCCTGCCCCCTCCCCCAGACAGCTGGACGCACCTGTGACTCCTGCCCTCTCGTGCTCTGCGCTCCCCATGTCTTGTCCATCCCTTCAGAATCCCCCTTCGGGCCTTTTCTGTCCCCACTCCCAAAACCTTGGTCCAGGCCGCAACCCTCTCTCTCCTCGGCCCTGTACCAGCCTCCTTGTTGGTCTCCCTGCCCCCCGCATCTCCCCCAGAACCATTGTCCTCCACACAGCAGCCAGGATGATCTTCCTAAAATGGTCCTGTCACTCTTCCTCTTGAGGGAGTGTCCCCTCTCCCCTGTCTTCCCCTGTCAATAGCCTCTCCAGCGTCCAAGCCCCAGGTCAGCACCACCTCCTCCATGAAGCCTTTGCATTCATTCAGCAAACATTGACTGAGCACCTAAAATGTGGCCAGGCACTGTGCTAGGCATGGAGGATAGAGACGTGAGTAAGACAAACGCGGTCTGTAGACAGTCTGGGGAGACGGGCAATCAAGCAACGCCTATGTGTGTGCACTCCCTGTGTCTGTTAACTCTGACTTGACTATGAGCTCCTTGAGGGCAGGGCTCATTCTGAGGTCACTGCTTGGCCTCAGAGCCCAGTAGAGGGCCTGGCAGGGAGGAGGGGGCAGTAACTGTTGAATGGATGAATATGTGAATGAATGAATGAAAAGCTAGGCCAACCTCCTCCCTGTTTCACTTTCCTCCAAGCCTCCAATTTAGCTGGTAACCAGGTCCATGGAATTCAGTTGGAACTGGATGGCAAATTTGGAGCTAAATGATAAAGAATCAACAAAAGGTTGGTATTTATAGAACAAGGTTTTGTGAAGCCATAATACCTACTTTCCTACATCATCACTCCATTTGACAATATATATATATTTTTTTGACCACACTGCATGGCATGTGGGATCTTAGTTCCCCGACCAGGGATCGAACCCACGCCCCTTGCATTGGAAGCCTGGAGTCTTAACCACTGACCTCCAGGGAAGTCCCTAACAATTATGTTTTTTGAAGATCAACATTATTTCCTTACCAAGACTTAGGTTCAGGAAATTTAACTGTAATAGAACAATAGTTATTTGTTAAATCAGCAAAGAAGCTAGGCGATATCAAAAGATTTAAAATGTAATAAGAAACAAATGAACAAATATAACAAAACAGAAACAGGCCGACAGATATTGAGAGCAAGCTAGTGGTTATCAGTAGGGAGAGGGAGGAGGGGAGGGACAAGATAGGGATAGGGGATTACGAGATACAAACTACTATGTATAAAATAAATAAGCAACAAGCCTGCTCGAAGCCATGAAGACCCAATGCAGACAAAAATAAACAAATAAATAAATAAATAAATTTTAAAAAAAGTGTATATTGTACCACACAGAGAAATACAGCCATTATTTTGTAATATCTTTAAATGGAATATAATCTATAAAAATGTTGACTCATTATGTTGCACACCTGAAACTAATACTGTAAATCAACTATACTCTAATTAAAAAAATGTAATAAGAAACATTGTTACCAAGGTGACCAAAGAGGTGAGCTCTAGGGTAGTACATACTGCAGCCAGAATGACTTTTTTTTTTTTTTTTGGTTTAATAGTTAGCCATTCTTTTAAAAAGAATATTTATTTATTTGGTTGTGTGGGATCTTAGTTGTGGCAGGCAGGCTCCTTAGTTGTGGCATGCAAACTCTTTGTTGAGGCATGCATGTGGCATCTTGTTCCCTGACCAGGGATCAAACCCGGGGCCCCCTTCATTGGGAGCACGGAGTCTTACCCACTGCACCACCAGGGAAGTCCCCAGAATGCCAGGGTTTTAATCCCACTCTGCATTTACTAACCGTGTGTCCTCAAGCAACTTACTTAACCTCTCTGTGCCTCACTTTTCCCATGTGTATAATGAGGAAAACTTGAGACTCTACCCCAAATGTTTATTTCTGGGAATTCAGTAAGTTCATGTTTTAAAGAGCTTAGAATAGCACCTGTCACAAAGTTAGCACTCAGCGGGCTACCTATTAGTACAAATGGATAAAACAGGTTTTCCCAAGGGCTGGATGAGCTGTGGGAACCCAGAAGGGGAAGGCCCCTCCCAACCATGGCCCTTAAGTTTGCCATCCTTAAGGAGGCAGGACAAGTAGGTTCAAATCCCGGCCCTACTTTCACGACCTCGAGAGGTCCCTGTGTCGCTGTCTTCAGTTTCTCCAAGGTCCTTTTGTTCCAGACTTAGGACTTTTACATTTGGGAAGTTAGTGCTGTTGTTTTAGCCTAGTCCGTGGCGACATCTAGTGGTAATATGGGGAAATGCCTAACATTCTTGTTAAAGTGTCTTCAACCGATTAATGATATGAACAATAACAGTACAGTATATTAAGTTCTTCCTATGCTAGACACTGAGTGTTACATGAGCTGTATTAGTTAATTTTAAATGTAATTCTATAAATAATAGACTGTTATTAACCTTATTTTACAGAAGTCAGTTGCCTAAGACTACACAGCTATAGGTGACAGAACTGGATTTGAATTCAGGCCATGTGGACCTGAAGTTTGCATTATTAATCCCTCTATGTCAGGCCCCTGCATGAGTACTGGGAAAACACGAAAAATTATATTCCTGCCTCATGCAGAACATAACTATAATCTATAGTTATTTTAGGGAGAATAAATGAAACTTAGACTTCCATGTTTGAATAAGCTGTAAAATGTCTCCCTAATATTCCTTGGAGAATTTAGGACCTAGGGAGCTCTTCCTTCCCAATTGGCCAAGTCAATCCCAGAAGATTATGGGATCCTGGCAAGGACTATCTATGAAGCCTAGATTCCAGAGTCCCAGTTGTCATTCATTCATTCAAGCCTACAACAAACACTTATCGAGTACCTAGTGTAAGCCAGGCGTCGTGCTAAGCTCTAGGGATACAGGGGTGAACAAGAAAGAGAGAGAGCCCCTGACTTCACTGAGCTCACAGTCTGATGGCGGAGGAGCCAGACATGGAACATGAGATTATAAACATGTCACTGTATCATGGCGAAAACTCGTAAACAGGGGAACCTAAGTTAGTGTGGGGATGGCCAAGGAAGACTTCCTGAAGGTGATAATATCTAACCTGAACCCTGAGGATGAGTAGGGAGTTTTCTGGATCATGAAGGTGGGTGACAGCATTACAGGGAAAGAGAATAGAATTTGAGACCGCCTAGCAGTGAGAGATTAGGGCTGGCCCAGAGAACACAAACAGGTCAGCGTGGCTGGATCTCTGAGGGTGAGAGGGGATTGACCTGGTCGTGGTCATATCACACAGGGTCTTACAGGCCAAGGAGAGGGTTTGGATTTTATCCTAAGACAATGGAGAGCCAATGAAGGGCTTTAAGCAGAATATTTGTATATTTAAAAGATCACTCTAGGTGAAGTAAATGGATTGAGAGCCAGAGAGGTTGTGTGGAGATGGAGGGGAGGCTGAGGCTGATGTCTGGGTGGTGGTGGTGGCTTCGTGGAGGGTAGAGGCAATGGTGATACAGGGAGGTGGACTAGTTTGTTTCTTTGGAGGCAGGGCTGTCAGTATTGACTGATTGCTTAAATATGAGGGGGAAAGGAAAGGAATTGAGGATGATTCTTGGGATTTGGGCTTGAAAAATGGATGGATTTACTGAAATGGGTAAGACTGAGGGAATAGCAGACTTGAGGAGACTATCTTGAGTTCAGATCTACCCCAGCAGGTAGAGATTCCTTTTGTCGTTGTTGTTTTGACTCAGGTTATGCTGTGACATTGCCCCAGACACAGGGATGGGAGGAGGTAATGGGTGCCAAACGTGTTGCTGAGAGAGACCGCTGGGCTCTGATGCCCTGGTGTGTATAGGATCGTGCCAATGACTTCTTCTGAAGAATCAACGCAAGGAGAAAAGAAAATCAGAATGCTTTCCATACTTAGTTGCACAAAAGAATACTTTTTTGACTTTTCCTTGGAGAAGGTAGATGGGCCCACATGTCCATTAGCACAGGAACTTCTTTCTGACCAATGAGTCCATTGAGGTGAGGATTTATTTGAGACTCAAGTTGATGTGACTCTGAGGAAAGGGTGCAGACTGTGGCCCAAAATTCCCACCTACAATTTGAAGTGTATACTCCTTTGGTAGAAAGCAGTGCAATTTCAGCTACTTTAAGTAAAAAAGGAAATGTATCAGCAGAATCTTGGGGCTCATGGAATTGAGAGGCGATTGAAGAAGCAAGCGTCAAAACCTCCCTTACTGCCCCAGGGCCTTTGCACATGCCATGCCCTCTACCATTCTACTGGAATACCTCCCCTCCCCTTCTTCATCTGGCTGACTCAAACTCATTCTTTTTTTTAATTTTTAAAAAAAATTATTTATTTATTTATTTATTTTAATTTTTTGGGCTGCCTTGGGTCTTCGTTACTGTGAGCGGGCTTTCTCTAGTTGCGGTGAATGGGGCTACTCTTCGTTTCAGTGCACAAGCTTCTCATTGTGGTGGCTTCTCTTGTTGCACAGCACAGGCTCTAGGCACGCGGGCTTCAGTAATTGTGGTGCATGGGCTCAGTAGTTGTGGCTCACGGGCTCTAGGGCACAGGCTCAGTAGTTGTGGTACACGGGCTTACTTGCTCCACAGCATGTGGGATCTTCCCAGACCAGCGCTCAAACCCGTGTCCCCTGCATTGGCAGGCGGATTCTTAACCACTGTGCCACCAGGGAAACCCTCAAACTCATTCTTTTTTTTTTTTTTTTTTTTTTAATTTGGTTGCACCAGGTCTTATTTATTTATTTATTTATTTATTTTATATTTATTTATGACTGTGTTGGGTCTTCGTTTCTGCGCGAGGGCTTCCTCTAGTTGCGGCAAGCGGGGGCCACTCTTCATCGCGGTGCACGGGCCTCTCACTATCGCGGCCTCTCTTTGCGGAGCACAGGCTCCAGACGCGCAGGCTCAGTAATCGTGGCTCACGGGCCCAGTTGCTCCGCGGCATGTGGGATCTTCCCAGACCAGGGCTCGAACCCGTGTCCCCTGCATTGGCAGGCAGATTCTCAACCACTGCGCCACCAGGGAAGCCCCAAACTCATTCTTAAGGTCTTGGTTTTACTGTTGCTTCGTCGGATGTCTCCCTGGTTTTCCAGATGAATTCAGGTACCCTGATAGATGCTGTTCCCAGTAGCAAGTACTTTTCCACTGTAGCCCTTAACATAATATTGACTAAATAATTATTCATTTGGTTAGCGTCTGCTTTCCCCAGTAGAGTGTGAGCTCCGTGAGGGAAGAGACTAAGTGTGTCTTGGTCCCTGTTGTACTTCCAGAACCTAAGACAGGGGGTGATATATGAGGTTATGCTGCAAGGACAAACCAACCCAAGACCTAGGTAGCTGATGACCACAAATGTTTATTTCTCATTCATACTTCATGTCCATTGTGGCTCAGCTGTGGCTCTGCTCTAGATTGTTTCACTCTGGGACCCAGTTAGATGGAGCACCCTCATACTGGTAGGGACTGGATCTGACTCATCTGTGTGTGCTAAGGCCCTAGCACAGGACCAGGCAAAAGGGCGGTACCACTTGAAGTTGGTTGAGTAGAATTGTGCTGAGGTCCTGGCAGGGAATGGGGGTTAGTCCTAGGAGTCAGCTGAGTGGGAAGACCACAGACTCTCCCTTTGGGATCTTTGTCAGTCATCACACATGCCTCGTATATCCTTCCAATAGTAAAACTGAGTCTTAGCTTAAGCAATTTGCTCAAGGTAACAACTAAGGAGCAGCCTGGAGTAGAGAAGAGTGGATAAGACCTAGGCTTTGGAATCAGAAAGATCTGGGTTCAAATTCTGCCTCTTGTGACAGTAAAACATCAGCTTAAATAATGACAGTAATACATTATTTCCCATGGAATAAAATAAGAATCCATGAGTCCATACTGTTAATAAAGAAATAAATGGGAGAGAAGGGAGAGCTCTTTCTTACAGCAGAATGCCAACTAATATGTATAGAAGGGATGATGGGGTTAGAAAAATTTTGCAACCATAATAGCAAAATACGAATCCTCTATGAATAAGAATAAGAATCATCAAAGGATGCTAGACCGTCTGGGTGAAAGTTTGATGAGGAATAGTATATTCACAGTCTCGAAATGTCTCCTTCCAAATGGCTTATTAGTTACAAAGGAAAAAATGATGATAGTGGAGAAATCTGGCAGACCCCCACCTTAGCCCAGGGATCAAGGTTAACGTCACAGTGACAGGACAAACCGACATGTGTACCCCTCAATGAGATGCACCAAGAAGGGTACCACTTATGTGGTCTTCCTGCCAAAAGGGCAGAACCTGAATCTGATCATGAGAAAACAATTAGACAAACTGAAATTTGGGACGGTCAACAACGTAACAGACTCTCCAAAAATGTCAATGTCAAGAAAGAGAAAGAAAAGAACTTAAAGGAGGAGAGGGAGATGTAACAACTAAATGCAACATGAAATTCTGTATTGAATTCTGCCCTGGAAAAAAATGGCTATAAGGGACACTATTGGGGAAGTTGGCAAAATTTGAATGCGGACTATGAATTAGATAATGGTCTATTTTTCCATGTTAAATTTTCTGATTTTCATAGTTATACTATGATTATGTAAGAAAATATCTTTGTTCTTGGGAAATTTAGGGGGAAAAAAGGCATGATGTCTGTAATTTACTTTCAAATGATTCAAGTATACATGTGTATATAGAGAGAGACAGCGAGAGAGAGAGACAGAGAGACAGAGACAGAGACATAGAGAGAGAGACAGAGAGAGAGGGAGACATAGAGAGAGAACGGGAAAGAGAGAGAATTTTAAAGTAAATGTGGCAAAGTGTTAATAATATGTGATTCTGGGTCAAGGGCATATGGTAGTTCATTCCACTATTCTTGTGACTTTTTTTTTATAAATTTATTTTAAAATTTATTTTGGCGCATTGGGTCTTCTTTGCTGTGCACGGGCTTTCTCTAGTTGCGGCGAGGGGAGGCTACTCTTCGTTGCGGAGCGGGGACTTCTCATTGCGGTGGCTTCTCTTGTTGTCGAGCACGGGCACGTGGGCTTCAGTAGTTGCGGCACACGGGTTCAGTAGTTGTGGCTCGTGGGCTCTAGAGTGCAGGCTCAGTAGTTGTGGCGCACGGGCTCAGTTGCTCCATGGTGTGTGGGCTCTTTCCAGACCAGGGCTCAAAGCCATGTCCCCTGCATTGGCAGGTGGATTCTTAACCACTGCGCCACGAGGGAAGCCCTTGTGACTTTTTCTTTAAGTTTGAAGTTATTTCAGAAAAAAAGTTAAAAATGAAAAAAAACCCTTTAAAAATCATGGTTTCCTCATTTTTTTTCTATATTTCATCAAAATCCTAATTTTAGCAATGTGAAAAAAACTGTATATTAGAACTGAATAAACATAGAAATTGTGTGATCAGAAAGCAAGACAAACAGGAAGCAGTCGCTGCCCTGATGATCTCTGGGACCCCACACAACCCCCTGTGCCACAGGAGGGAGATCGCCAATCCCACACAGTCTGTCAGCCATGAGACAAATGCCGAAAACCTTTTTGTGGCCTTAGTGACGTGGTTATAAACTCAGCTCAAGAACTCGCTGAAAGTATTTTGCACAAGATAAAGAGACACTTAAAAATTGAATTAAAAGATCGTGAGTGGGCTTCCCTGGTGGCGCAGTGGCTAAGAATCCACCTGCCAATGCAGGGGACACGGGTTTGAGCCCTGGTCCGGGAAGATCCCACACGCCGGGGAGCAACTAAGCCCATGCGCCACAGCTACTGAGCCTGTGCTCTAGAGCCTGCGAGCCACAACTACTGAAGCCCGCGTGCCACAACTACTGAGGCCCGCACGCCTAGAGCCCGTGCTCCGCAACAAGAGAAGCCACCGCAATGAGAAGCCAACACACTGCAATGAAGAGTAGCCTCCGCTCGCCGCAACTAGAGAAAGCCCACGCGCAGCAACGAAGACCCAACGCAGCCAAAAATAAATAAATAAACAAATACATTAAAACAAAACAAAACAAAAAGATTGTGAGTATTTTTCCAAGCTGGAAAGCAGCCCTGAGAGGCTAAGAACACTTCTCCCATCACTTTGCGGACATTGGTAAATAACTTGACACACTCCATGAAAGACTGATCCTGGAGATTGCTTCAGATGGTTTCCAGAAACAAAAGTTTGTTGTGCAAAAGTCATGACATCATGTTGGTAAGGAATTAATTCTCAGTGTCTGACCCTGCCAGAGAAGGGGTTTAATATCACTCTTCTGAACTGTCGACTGGATACCATTGCTTGGATATCTGGCAGGCATCTCAAACTCAATGTCCAAAACAGGAACCCTGACCCTTCCCCCACCCCAGATCTGCTCTACCTGCAGTCTTTTCCATCTCAGCGGATGGCAAGACCCTCCTTCCCTTTTCTCCATTTTCTCCTTAGAGTCATCCTTGACACTTTCCTTACCTCTGGTCAATCTCTGTGACTCCTGCTTTGAAAGAGCTCCAGAATCCAACCATTTCTCACTATTTCTGCCGCTAATATCCTGATCCAAGGTACCATCATCTCTTACCTGGATTATTGCAAATGCCTTCTTACTGGCCTCCTCGTTCCAGCCTAGCTCTGCTGTGGTCAAGACCCAGCAGCCATGGTGATTTTGTTAAAAATAAATCAGATTGGACTTCCCTGGTGGCACAGTGCTTAAGAATCCCCCTGCCAATGCAGGGGAGACGAGTTCGAGCCCTGGTCCAGGGAGATCCCACATACCTTGGAGCAATTAAGCCTGTGGGCCACAACTACTGAGCCTGCGCTCTACAGCCTGCGAGCCACAACTACTGAGCCCGCACACCACAACTACTGAAGCCCATGCGCCTAGAGCCTGTGCTCCACAACAAGAGAAGCCACCGCAACGAAAAGCCCGTGCACCGCAACGAAGAGTAGCCCCTGCTCGCCGCAACTAGAGAAAGCCCGCGCACAACAACAAAGACCCAGTGTAGCCAAAAATAAATAAATAAATAAATATTTAAAAAAATCAGATCATGTCAAGACTCAAAATCCTCAATGTCCCTTTATTTCTCCCAGAGTTAAATCCTAAATCCTATAAGACTCTCCCTGAGCTGCCTCCCTGCTACACCTTGGGCATCACCTCTGCAGCACTCCAGCCTCATGTTTGTTCTTTGCAGGTTCCACACATCTTCCCCCCACCACCCCCTTATGAATTTGCATGGGCTGTTCCCTCTGCTGGAATGTCCTTCCTTCAGATGTTTGCACGGCTTATTCCCTCACATCATGTAAATCTATATTCAAGTATCATCTATTAAACAAGGCTGACCTCACCATCCTATCTGAAACTGCAACCTACCCCACACTCAGATCCCTTTCACTCAGTTCTATTTTTTCCCATAGCACTTACCTTGTAACATGTTACCTTGAAACATGTTATGTAATTTATTCATTTAATATGCTTATTGTTTATTATCTGTCTCTTCCTCTTCCTGGGGGGCAGGGATGTTTGCCTGTTTAATTCACTGATGTAACCCTGTTTTCTAGCAGACTACCTGGTGAAATAGTCCATATTTGTTGAATGAAAGAATCTGCATACTTTCTGAGGTGTGTATATATATATATCTGAAGAGGGATTCTCACTGCTGGATTTTTAAAAACTCTGAAAATGAGAATCATATAATTGCCTTATTGTTTAGAACTTTATCTTCATCCCAAACTAAGTAGCATTGAAATGAAGGGCTTGTTCTGATTGATCATAAATATTTCTTTCTCTTTACTGAGGAGCATATATACTAACATGCTATATTCTTAAATTTTAAAAAGTAGCAGAAGTAAAACTGGAAAATTCACGCACTTGTGGAAATTAAACAGTACATTTTAAAACAACAAATGATCAAAGAAGAAATCACAGAGGAAATTAGAAAAAACTTACAGGGGCTTCCCTGGTGGTGCAGTGGTTGGGAATCTGCCTGCCAATGCAGGGGACACGGGTTCGAGCCCTGGTCTGGGAAGATCCCACATGCGCGGAGCAGCTGGGCCCGTGAGCCACAATTACTGAGCCTGCGCGTCTGGAGCCTGTGCTCCATAACAAGAGAAGCCGCGATGGTGAGAGGCCCGCGCACCGTGATGAAGAGTGGCCCCCTCTTGCCTCAACTGGAGAAAGCCCTCGCACAGAAATGAGGACCCAACACAGCCAAAAATAAAAATAAATTTAAAAAAAAAAACAAAAATTAAAAAAAAAACTTACAGATGAATGAAAATGAATGCTTATACTAAAAAAAAAAAAAAAAACAAGAAACATCTCAAATCCATAACCTAACTTTACAACTGAAGGAACTAGAAAAGGAAGAACAAATTAAACCCAAAGCCAGCAGAGGGAAGGAAATAATAAAGATCAGATCAGAGATAAATGAAATAGAGAATAGAAAACAAGAGAGAAAATCAATAAAACCAAAAGTTGGTTCTTTGAAAAGTTTAACAAAATTGACAAACCTTTAACTACATGGACTAAGAGAGAAAGAGAAGACTCAGATACTAACATCAGAAATGAAAGTGTGGGCATTATTACCAACTCTAGAGAGAAAAAAAGAATTATAAGATCATACTAAAATAATCCTACACCAACAAATTGGATAACCTAGAGGAAATGGGCAAGTCCCTAGAACACAAAGCCTTCCAAAACTAAATAATAAAGAAATAGAAAATCCAAATAGATCTATAACTGATAAGGAGATTGAATCAGTAATCAAAAATCTCCCAACAAATAAAAGCCCTGAACCTGATGGCTGTACTGGTGAGTTCTACCAAACATTTAAAGAAGAACTAATACCACTCCTTCTCAAACTTTTCCAGAAAATTGAAGAGGAGGGAACATTTTCTAACTTATTTTATAAGGCCAGCATTATTGTCTTGATACCAAAGCCAGATGAAGATACTACAAAAAAAAAACCAAACCAAAACAAAACAAAACTACAGACCAACCTCCTTATGAACTATGACACAAAAATCTCAACAAAATACTAGCAAACCAAATTCAGCAGCCTATTTTTTTATTTTTCTATAACTGCTTCTATTTATTTTTTTAATTAAGTTTTAATTTTATATTGGAGTATAGTTGATTTGCAATGTTGTGTTAATTTCAAGTGCACAGCAAAATGATTCAGCCACACACATACATATATCCATTCTTTTTCAGATTCCTCTCTCATATAGGCCATTACAGAATACTGGGTAGAGCTCCCTTCACCACACAATAGGTCCCCGCTGATCATCCATTCTACATACAGCAGTGTGCATATGTTAATCCCAATTTATCCCTCCTCCCCACCCCTCCCCTTTGGCGACCACAAGCCTGCCCCTGAAGTCTGTGAGTCTGTTTCTATTTTGCAAATAAGCCCATCTGTATCATTTTTTAGATTCCACATATAAGTGATAATCATACGACATTTGTCTTTCTCTGTCTGACCTACTTCACTTAGTATGATAATCTCTGTGTCCATCCATGTTGCTGCAAATGGCATTATTTCGTTCTTTTTAAATGGCTGAATAATATTCCATTGTATATACATACCACATCTTCTTTATCCATTTCTCTGTTGATGGGCATTTAGGTTGCTTCCATGTCTTGGCTATTGTAAATAGTGCTGCAGTGAACATTGGGGTGTATGTATCTTTTTGAATTATGCTTTTCTCGGGATATATGTCCAGGAGTGGGTTTGCTGAATCATATGGTAACTCTTTGTTTTTTTAAGAAACCTCCGTTCTGTTTTCCATAGTGGTTGTACCAATTTACATTCCCACCAACAGTGTAGGAGGGTTCCCTTTTTTCCACACCCTCTCCAGCATTTATTGTTTGTAGACCTTTTGATGATGGCCATCCTGACCATATGAGGTGTGAGGTGATACCTCACTGTAGTTTTGATTTGTATTTCACACATAATTAGTGATGTTGAGCATCCTTTTGTGTGCGTTTTGGCCATCTGGATGTCTTCTTTGGAGAAATATCTTTTTAGATCTTCTGCCCATTTTTTGATTGGGTTGTTTGTTTTTTTGGTATTGAGCTGCATGAGCTATTTGTATATTTTGGAGATTAATCCCTTGTCAGTTGTTCGGTTTGCAAATATTTTCTTCCATTCTGTGGGTTGTCTTTTTGTTTTGTTTATGGTTTCCTTTACTGCGCAAAAGATTTTAAGTTTCATTAGGTCCCATTTGTTTATTTTTGTTTTATTTTCATTACCCTAGGAGTTAGATCCATAAAGGTATTGCTTCAGCAGCATATTAGAAAGATTATACACCATCACCAAATGGAATTTATTGCTGCAATACAAGGATGGTTCAACATACAAAAATAGATCAGTGAAATGCACCACATTAACACAATGAAGGGGAAAAGAAACCCACATGATCATCTCATCTGATGCAGAAAAGCCCTTGACAAAATGCAACACCCTTTCATGAGAAAAACACTCAACAAGCTAGGAATAAGGAAGCTACTTCAACATAATAAAAGCCATACATGAAAATCCACACGCACATCATACTTTATGGTGAAAGACTGAAAACTCTTCCTCTAATATCAGGAAAAAATGCAAGGATGTCTGCTTTCACCACTTCTATTCAACACAATCCTGAAAGTTCTAGCCCGAGTAACTAGACAATAAAAAGAAATAAAAGGAATCCAAATTGAAAAGCAAAATGTAAAGTGATCTCTGTTCATAGATGATATGATCTTATATGTAAAACCCTAAAGATTCCAAAAAAGAACTGTTAGAACTAATAAATGAATTCAGCAAATTAGCAGGATACAAAGCCAACACAGAAAAGTCAGTTGCATCTCTGTACACAAATGATGAACGTTCTGAAAAGGAAACTAAGAAAACAATTTCCTTTACAATAGCACCAAAAAGAATAAAATACTTATGTGTATTTTACCACAATAAACAAAATTTAAGTAAGTTGTATAATAACTAAAGTGAATAGGAAGATTGGCCAAGATGGTATAGTAGAAAGACCCTGAACTCCACCGCCTCTCACAGGCACACCAAAATTACAGCTAGTTATACAACAGCATTGACCAAAATTACAACTAGTTATACAACAGCATTGACCAAAATCACAACTAGTTATACAACAAGCATTGACCAAAATCACAACTAGTTATACAACAGCATTGACCAACATCACAACTAGTTATACAACAGCATTGACCAAAATCACAACTAGTTATATAACAAGCATTGACCAAAGTCACAACTAGTAATACAACAGCACTGACCAAAATTACAACTAGTTGTACAACAAGCATTGATGAAAAAGACTGGAACCTACCAGAAAAGATCTTCTGTGACAGACGTTACAAAGAAGGAACCACAACAAGACAGGCAGATTCTTTCCAAGGAGCGAGGGGCCTGAGCCCCACATTGGACTCCCCAGTCTGGGGGTCCTGCACCAGGAAGATGAGTCCCCAGAATGTTTGGCTTTGAGGGCCAGCAGGGCTGACTTTCAGGAGTCTTAAAGGGTGCACACAAAGCCACACACACTCCAGGACTCAGGGCAGAAGCAGTAATTTGAAAGGAGCTTGGGTCAGACCTACCTGCTGATCTTGGAGAGTCTCCCAGAGAGGGAGGAGGCAACTGGAGCTCCCCCTGGGGACACAGACACTGCCTCCCGTTTTTGGGAGCTCCTTCCACCACGTAGACACTCGTGCTGGCAAGTGCCATTTTGGAATCCTCCCTCGAGCTTACTAGCCTCAGGAGCCAGCCCAGCCCCTGCCCAACAGCCTGTAGTCGCCAGTACTGGGACACCTCAGGCCAAGCAACTAACTGGACGAGGACACAGTCCCACCCACCAGCAGACAGGCTGCCTTAAGACCCTGTTAACCCACAGCTAGCCCTAGACTTGGCCTTGCCCACCTGAGGGCCCAGGACTTGGTTCAACATACCAGTACACAGGCATTAGACCCAGGACCCCCAGGGCCCTGCTGCTTTAGTCTCCGGGTCCCAGCTCTACCCACCAGTGGCACCAGCCCCAGAACAATAACAGCCCCCCAGCCTGTGGACCCAGCCCACCCACGGCAAGCCAGCATCTGCCCTGGGACCAATTGGGCACTGGTCACCCCCCCAGCAGTAGGCTAACACAAGCTTTGGGACACTCGGGACCCCAAAGTTAGCTGTGTCAGGACCTGGCCCCATCCACCAGCCACCTGACACCAGATCTGGGCCCCCTGCGCCCTGCAGCCAGACCCTAGGACCCAGCTCTGCCCACCAGTGGGCTGGCACTACCTCCAGGACCTGGCTTCACCCACCAGTGGGTGGGTACCACCCTGCGATCTCCTGGACCTTGACTCCACCCACCAGTGAGCCAGCACAAGCCTTGGGGCCCCCTGGGGTTCTGTAGCAGCCACCTTGTGACGTGGCCCCATCAACCAGGGCCAGCCGCCTCTGCACAAGGCAGGGCCTGGCAACCAACCGGACTGGGGGCCAACCAAGCCTACCAGACCACCCTCAGTAGTCAGCCCACCACAACAGAAGGACCCATGCAGCCCACACAGGGGACACCCCTAGAACATATAGCTCTGGTGACAAGAGGGGAGTGCACTGCTGGGATGCCTACGACATTTCTTACAAAAGGCCACTTCTCTAAATTCTGGAAACATAACCAACCTATCAGATACACAGAAATAAAAACAGAACGTTAGATGAAATGAGATGATAGAGGAACATGTTCCAAATGGAGGAACAATATAAAACCCCAGAAAAAGAAGTAAATGAACTGGAGATAGGCCATCTACCTGAGAAAGAGCTCAAGGTAATGATTGTAAAGATGTTCAAAGAAATCGGGAGAAGAATGGATGCACAGAGTGAGATGTTAGCACTTTAAAAAAAAGAATTAGAAAATATAAAGAACGGGCTTCCCTGGTGGCGCAGTGGTTAAGAATCCACCTGCCAGGGGCTTCCCTGGTGGCGCAGTGGTTGAGAGTCTGCCTGCCAATGCAGGGGACACAGGTTCGAGCCCTGGTCTGGGAAGATCCCACATGCCGCGGAGCAACTAGGTCCATGAGCCACAACTACTGAGCCTGCGTGTCTGGAGCCTGTGCTCCGCAACAAGAGAGGCCGCGACAGTGAGAGGCCCGCGTGCACCGCAATGAAGAGTGGCCCCCGCTCGCCGCAACTAGAGAAAGCCCTCACACAGAAACGAAGACCCAACACAGCCAAAAATAAATAAATAAATAAACTTATAAGAAAAATAAAAGAATCCACCTGCCAATGCAGGGGACACGAGTTCGAGCCCTGGTCTGGGAAGATCCCACATGCTGCGGAGCAATGAAGCCCCTGCGCCACAACTACTGAGCTTGCGCTCTAGAGTCCACAAGCCACAACTACTGAAGCCTGCGTACCTGGAGCCCGTGCTCCGCAACAAGAGAAGCCACCACAATGCACTGCAGAGAAGAGTAGCCCCTGCTCGCCGCAACTAGAGAAAGCCCGCGCCCAGCAACGAAGACCCAAAGGAGCCAAAAATAATAAATTAAATAAATAGATTTAAAAAATAATAATAATAAAAATAAAAAACATTAAAAAAAAAGAAGATATAAAGAACAACTAAACAGAGATAAAGAATACAATAACTGAGGTGAAAAATGCACTGGAAGGAATCAACAATAAACTAAATGATACAGAGGAACGGATCAGCGAGCTGGAAGACAGAGTAGTGGATATCACTGATGCTGAACAGAAAACACTTTTAGAAAAAAACATAGCAGAACATCTTCAGGATCTAGAGCCAGGCAAAGAGCTCTTATACATGACCGCAAAAATATGATCCATAAAAGGAAAAACTGACCTCATCAATTTGGTCTCATTATGAATTTTGCTCCATGAAAGACCAGGTGAAAAGGATAAAAAGACAAGCCCTTCCCACCTCCAACCCTACCCTGACCCTGACCTTCCCTTGCTCTGAGCCCTCAAATGCGCACTCTTGCCACAGTCTCATTTTCCATTATTTAAGGTCTGTCTGGCATTTTGCAGCTTCTAAGAAGCTTCCAAAAAGCAGGGACACCCTCTCACAGCCATTTCACGTAGTCTCTCCCTGCTCCTCCCAGGCACTCTGGGCTCTGGGCAAACCCACTTCCTTTCTGTTCTTTTAGAATCCTGCCTCTTGGCCTTTGTTCACACTTTGCCCTCCACCGGGATGCCACACACACAGCCCCATCTCTTGAAATCTCACAATTCCCCCAAATCCCATCCCAGACACCACTGTGACCTAGAGGTTTTCTTGTCCCTTCCCAGTTCCATTTAATTCCACAAGCAGCTACCGAGCACCAAGTTCTCATCAGGCACTGCGCTGGACCACTTGCTCCTCGTGGTCCTGTTAAATCCATCTCGGATGACGGCAACTGGGCCTCCCTGGTCTTTCCCGCCCACTCGGGACGCCCCACACTCTGTTCCCCTCAGGGAAGTCAGTGTGATCTTTTAAAAGAGAGATCAGGATCCGTCACCCATCTGCTTAAAACTCTTCAGGATCCGCCCATCACTCTTGGAGAGTTTCGATTTTAATTCCTCACTGTGACCCTCCTGGCAATATGTTTTAGCCCAGGTTCCCCTCAAACAGAGCTTGAGACAAGGATTTGGGTGCAAGAACTTTCTATGGGAGGTGATCACAGCAAGTACACGTGGGAGATGGGAAGCGAGATGAGAGGGAGGGCCAACAGGGGGCGCTGGGATGGATGTGTACCTACTGTAGGCCACGGGCTCAACCCCGCAGGGGACTCTCAGAGGGACTATGTGGAGATCAAGGTATCTGAATCAGAAGGCCGAGGAATCAGGAGCCGGGACTAAGGTGAGGCAAGCGAGGTACCTAGGGTGCCAGAGCTAAAGAGAAACCACGAGGTACCACGTCACACCCCGTGGATGGCTCCAATCCAAAAGACGGACAAGAACAAGTGTTGGCGAGGATGTGGAGAAATTGGGGCCCTCATACGCTGCTGGTAGGCTTGTAAAATGGTACCTCTGCCGTAGAAAACAGCCTGGCATTTCCTCACACGGTTAAACACAGAGTGACCTTATGACCCGGTAATTCACCCAAGAGAAATGAAAACGCACATCCTCACAAAACTATACATGAATGTTCATAGCAACATTTGTCATAATAGCCAAAAAGTAGAAACAATCCAAACGTCCATGAACTGAGGAATGGATAAACAAAATGTGATTTCTCCAGACAATGGAATGTTATTCAGCCATAAAAAGGAATGAAGTACTGACACACACTACAGCGTGGATGAACCTTGAAAACATTATACTAAGTGAAAGAAGCCAGTCACAAAAGGTCACATACTGTATGATTCCATTTCTGTGAAATGTTCACAGTAGGCAAATCCGCAGAGACAGAAAGCAGATGAGCGGCAGCCTGGGGCTGGGGGGCGGGGTGGGATGGAGGTGAGCTAGGAAGTGACTAATGGGTACAGGGTTCCTTTCAGGATCAGGAAAATGTTCTGGAATTAGAGAGCGGTGATGGTTGCCCGATTTTGCGAATATACTAAAACCACTGAATTGTACACTTTAAGAGGGTGAACTTTATGGTAAGTGAATTACATCTCAATAAAGCTGTTATAAAAACACTTAAGAAGGTGCTTGCTCTTGGGTGCTGACTCAACGCTTGCACAACCCCGAGAGTATCTCACATGTCGTGCCCCAGATGTCTCCCATCCTGGGGCACATCCTGGCCTCATCCTGGCCCCGAGGGAAGATGGGGTATTTATCTTCTAAACCCTGATCCTCATTGATCAAGGGCCACCCTTGGGGTTTAACTCTTCAGACTTTTCCTCTGCACCCAGCCAAGCTCAGGGCTGTGGGTAAGTGACTCCCTCAGGCAGAAAGACACTGGAAGCCACCAGGGTGTGAGGGTGCTGTTAGCTGCAGCACTGCCAATGTCTCCTACACCCTGTGCCATATAGCCACCCCCCCCTTGTAACCTCATCTTGTTCTCCTTCTTACCACACTGCTCCAGCCACCTTGGCCTCCATTCTCATCAGGGAACACATCACTTTCCCACCTCAGGGCCATTGCACGACTGTTTTCTTTGCTTGGAACACTGCCCTCAGCCTTTCTTCTTGCTGGCTCCTTTAGGATTCAGCTCAAATGTCATCTCACAGAGGCCTTCTCTTCCTGCCCTATCCAAATGGGTTCCCCATTATTCTCTCTTCAAACACCCAGAGTGATTTCTTAATAGCACTTACCACAATTTGGAAATTATATACTCATTTGTTTGTCTGTGTATTTAGTCCCCTAAGGCTGCAAGATTCAGGGGAGAGAGACTGAGTCTGTCTTGCTCATGGCTGTATCCACCATATCCTTCACTGTGCCTGGCATACAGAAGTTACTAAAGAAATGCTTGTGAACATTATGTGAATAAGACACACCCCAGACCCTTCTCCTCAAAACAAACACTCCCAGCCACGTAGGAAAGGAAGCATCTGGACTTGCGTCTATGGCACCAGATGGTTCATACTATAACAGGTAGGTGAGCAGAGGGGTATGGGAAGCCAGCTGAGGGAGAAATTGATTATTCTGGGAACTCAGAGAGGGAAGAAAATGTAGAAAGCAAATGTTATTTGAAATGGATTTTGAAGGATGAATAAGAGAGCGTCAGGTATATAAGGATGTGGGAAGAAAATGTCAGGCAGAAGGAACAGCATAGGTAAAAGTCTGGAAGCAGGTAAGTGCTGCTCTAGCTGTGTGTGTGTGTGTGTGTGTGTGTGTGTGTGTGTGTGTATGTAGGGTGGGAGATGAGGAGGGAGAGGACGTGGAGGGGGTGAGATCAAGGAATCCTCCAATGCTGAGGAGATGAGTTTGGACCCTGTCCCAGGGGTATGGGAGCCACTGAAGGGGGTTGAGCAGGGGTGGAATGTGGCCAATTCTGGGATTTAAAACGTTTGTCTGAGGTGGCCTGGATGGGGTTAGGGGGACAGGAGGCAGAGAGGGCTACCAGAAGAGGGCTGGTATTCCAGGTGGGAGATGCTAAAACTTAGGCAGAATGTCGAGGGAGCAGCTGGGGGGCTGGCAGTGGTACCCAGACCCAGTCGCCCTGCTGACGGGCATAGGCCACCTGGGATGCCCACCCTGACACCCACTCCTGATCCTCAAGAGGATACCAGGGAAGGAAAGAGGAAAGAGCCTGGATGATTTGAGATAGGACATCAAGTTAATGATTTCGCAAGAATTTAAAAATAGTATATGATCTTAAGAGTTTCGTTTTGAAGATAAATGTACATAAATCAAACAGGCAACTCAACTTGAAGAAAATATTAAGTAAGTAACAAATGCAGGTGGGTCAGGGATAGATGATTGATAAATACTGCTGAGGCTGGTGGGAGCCACAGCAAGGAAGGAGCGAGGGAGGAGCATGGCAAGGCTGGAACCTTGAGGTTTACTCTGACACCTCATTGGCCTGGATTGACTGGGGAGTGATAAGGAGGACATGAGGCCAGGGCCTAGAGGACAGGGAGGAGGGCAGAATCCACAGGCCTGGGGGCCTGACTGGATATGGGAGTAAAGAAGGTGAGGAGTCAGGGGAAGCCCTGGGTTTTGGCTTGAAGGGACCAGGCTGCTTCTAGCAGGAGGTGCCAGAGTCAGCCGTGTTAGAGCGGCTGCACCTTATAAGATTCAGATCCTTATAACCTGCAATGAAATAAAAATTGAAGAACTCTCTATAGCTCCTGCCCCACGTCCCCAGTCAGATGCTGTAGCAGATGTGGTTGGTGCCCTGCCCATACCCCTCCCTCGCCCCATCCTGGAGCTGGCCCGCAGACAGTACTGCCCTCACTGACATCTTTCTGTGTCTCTCTGCCTGAGGGCATTCTCTGGCCAGAAGCAGGTCAGCGCACACACACCAGGCAGCTGGACTCGCCAAGGAGTTCATGCCCCAGGACTGGCCCTCGACCATGTGCTCCAGGCGGTGTCCCGGAGGCCTCCAGCCAGATCAGCCCCAGTTGCACACAGCAGGTACCTCTTCATTAACAACCCTGTACTGGCTTTCTTCCCTTCCCAGGCTCGCTTTCTGCTCTCAAATTGTGCTTCCTGGGACCACCTCCCACAGAAATCACCTGCATCCTGATCTTCGTCTCAGAGTCTGCTTTCATGGGAACCCAAAGGGAGACAGAGAAGCAAGAAGTGCCAGGGACACCCCTACTTCCCCCTCCTGCCCTGGAGCTGCAGGTTTCATTCACCCAGATGAAACCCAGAGCTGGAGTGGGCCCTATTAGCACACCACTTAACAGCAGTCTGTGGGCACAACCAGAAAACCAAGACCAGTATGAAGGGGGAGCAAGCCCCCTTTTTATTGTTTTATTTAGGCCAGAAATTGGCAGCCCTTGGGTATATGATGGTATAAGCTTTGTTTCAGTTATTTGGGGCATGAAGGGAGGGTCCTTCCTGCCTCAGCGCCTTTGCCCTTGCTGGTCTTGCTCCTGAGATGTTTCCCCTAAGATACAGCCAAGTCCAGCTTGCCTATTTCAGTTCTCAGTTTGAATGTCAGCTCTTCAGAGAGGCATCTCTGACCACATTATCCTAAATATACCCTTTCTCCATTCATCCTATTGTCTTTATAGCTGTTGGCACTGCATCTTTTAAAAAATCAACTTTATTGAGGTATAACTTACATACAAGACACTCATTTAAAGTGTGCAGTGTGATGAGTTTTGACAAATATGTATGTCCGTAACCAGCACTGGAATCAACGTTTCTATCACCCCCTCAGAGTTCAGTTAGATAGCTTTCTCCCTGCGACCCACTGGCCTACTTTCTGTCACTGTATCTCAGCTTTTCCTTTTCTAGAATTTCACGTACATGGAATAATTCGGCACGTGCTCTTTTGCGTTTGTTTTCTTTTGCTCAGTGTAATGTTTTTGAGATTCACGCACTTTGTTGTGCCTATGGGTAGTTCATGCAGTTCTATGGCTTAGTTTTATTCCATCGTATGGTTGTACCTCAGGTGGTTTGTTCACTTTCTTGTTGAAGGACACCTGGGCTGTGTCCAGTTCTCAATGATCAGAATTAAAGCTGCTATGAACATTCACATGCAAGTGTGTGTGTGGACATATGAACATATATTTTCATTTCTCTTGGGTATACCGAGCAGTAGAACTGCTGGATAATCATCTGGGATTATGTTACCTACTTGCTTGCTTTTTGTATATGGTCCATCTTCCCCACTAAGTGTCATCAGGGCAGGACTTTGCTCACCACCTGATGTGAATAGTGCCCAGCAAACACGTGGCATGTCCACAGTGAATGAATAAGAAGCAGGCAGGGCTGATTTCCAAATGTAAGGGCTCTGAGCCAGGGATCTGCTGGATTTTGGGGTCCTCCTCCCAAGAGGCAGGTTCCTGCTGTGGTTCCTGGGGGAGCCTGACACTTTCTGAACCCCGCAGGGGAACAGTGTACACAGGAGAGGAGAAATCATGACATGGTGGCTCCAGGGGTCTCAAGCCCCACACCCAGAATTTCCTGAGGGTCTCCTGCAACGCTGAGCTGCGGCAGGGGACTCTCCTCTCCCTTAGGACTCAGCCTGTCCCCTGCATGTGGCATTTTTCCCACCACTGGGTGACTAGGTGCTTTTCTGGGCTCCTGGGACCATGGGAAGGGCCCGGGTGGTATTGGGCCCATGTTTTAGGGTGGGCCTAGAATGTATCTGTGTCTCCATGTGTCCGAATCTCTCGGCAGCCAGCCGTGGTTCCAGGCCCGGGGGCGCTGTCCACCCGGGAGGCCACGCGGCCCTCCGCCTGCGGACAGCACCCGCGGCGGCCGGGGCCAGGGCTGCCCTCCCGCCTCTCTCCAGCAGGGGGCGCCAGCGCTCCGCGGAGAAGCGGCGCCCCACCCACGCTCGGCTGCCGCGGGCGGAGGGCGGACTGGGACCTCGAGAGACCGCGCACGGCCTGGTGAGAGACTCCCGCAGCCTCAGAATACCTCCCCTAGTCCGGAAAGGGAAACTGAGGCCCAGAAAAGGGGAGGGAGGCTACTCAGATCTCCTAAATCCCAGTCCCAAATCTCCAGACTTAGCGTGGGAAAGGACGGGGTCTCTCGGAGATAGGGGGCGAGTACTGCCGTCTAACTGGGCCACTCAGACTTGCTCTGAGGCAGAGGGATGGACTCGAACTCTTAATCCCCTCTAAGTCCTTCATTAGCTACTGGGGAGTCTGTGAGCCCAGGGGTGAGGTCTGGAGGGCAAGGCTGGGGAGGCGCCCCTCTGGAGGTTGCCCAATATAAGGTAGGGGCTGAAGGGGTTGAAGATGAGATGTTTACTCATCTGTAAAATGGGTATGTAGGGAACCAGCACCTCCAGTTCTCTCCTGTCCTTTCTGCTTCATCCTTGCTCAGGCTAGAGGCTTAAAAGGTGGCTGGACCAGTGTCCTGGGGACTCCATCCTTGCCCTGTCCAGACAACCACTTCTAGGCCAGACCACCCTGCTCCTTCCTGGACCCTGCTCACTTGGAAAATGGGATGGTCATATGACCCAAGAGTGTGTGTTTTTATTACCTAAGCAGCCTGACTCAAAATGATGAATTGGGCCAATCAAGTATCTGCTCTTCCAGAAATGTATATGGGGCCCCCACAGGGCAGCAGGCTTTGTGTGGGTCCAGGGGAGACAGCAGTAAACAGGAAAATAAGGCCCTGCCCCAGGGACCTCGCCATCCTGAGCGGGGAGACAGATTGTCGAACAAGTAAACAACAAACAAATAATTACAAATTGGGATCAGTGCTGTGAAGGAAACCAAGAAAGGGCAGAAGTAAAGAATAACTGAGGGGCTTCCCTGGTGGCACAGTGGTTAAGAATCCGCCTGCCAATACAGGGGACACGGGTTCAATCCCTGGTCCGGGAAGATCCTACATGCCACGGAGCAACTAAGTCCGTGCGCCACAACTACTGAGCCTGTGCTCTAGAGCCCGCGCGCCACAACTACTGAAGCCCGCGCACCTAGAGCCCGTGCTCCTCAACAAGAGAAGCCACCGCAGTGAGAAGCCCGCGCACCGCAATGAAGAGTAGCCCCCGCTCGCTGCAACTAGAGAAAGCCCACGCGCAGCAACAAAGACCCAACACAGCCAAAAATAAACAAATTAAATAAATAAATTTAAAAAAAAAAAAGAAGAATAACTGAGGAGGGGGAGGCTGCTGTCAGGGGAGGGACTCTACTGAGGCAGCATTTAAACCAGGAGCTGAAAGATGAGATGGAGCCAGTCATGAAAAGGTGAGGCAAGTGGAAAGGGTGAAATAGGGCAAGGAAAATGATCAGATTCACATTTTTAAAAGATCCTTCTGGCTGCTGGATGGAGAATAGGCTGGGGCAGGGCATGAATGGGAGCTGGAAGACCAGAGAGGAAGCTGTTGCAATAATTCAGGGGAGAAATGCTGGTGCCTCAGGGTGGTAGCCAGGGAGGTTGTGGATTCTGGATATATTTTAAAGCAGGGGTGATGGTTCTTCTGTTAGATGAGAGGTATGGGACAGGGAAGAATCCAAGATGATGCCTTAAAAAATTAGGTGGTTGGAAGTGCCCTTTGCTGAGATGGGGGAGGCTGTGAGGAAAGCAGGTGGAGAGACTCACAGAATTTAAGAACTGCTGGCAGAAACTTAGGGATCCCAGAACGGAGTCCAGCCCTGCCTCTGTATTCCCCTGCCTTCGGGGGTGGGTTGTGGTTCTGAACTCAAGGAATTAAGGCTCCTAAACTTGGCCTGGCCTCAGCATCACTCTGGAGTGTTGGGAAATATCCCTGGGCCCCAAATCTACTGACTCAGAAGCTTCCAGGTGGTGCTGATTCAGCTGGTCTGGGTCTACATGTGGGAGGCCCTGCCCCAGAGCTCAGGGTTTCTGTTCCCACTGGGACCCTGGTGACCCCTGTCTTCCTCTGCCAGGTGACTCTACCCAGGTGAGGGAAGAGGCAGTGGCAAGAGAATGAGGAGGGAGCCCTGAGAGAGACAAATGGGCAGAGGCTTCTGGAGATTCTGAGATGCTGAGAAATGCCAGGGAAAAACAAGCCACCTTTTAATTTTGACCTCGTTTCTAAATGATGCCAGCTACCAAGGAAGATATTACTTTGCTTCCTGGGAAGCGACTGGGGGAATCACCAAGAGGAACTGGCAAGCAAAACAGGATATGGAGGTTCAAGTCCTTGCACGATGCACTTGCAGAGGTTAAGGCAGGGGAGGCTGAGGCCCTGAGGGCCACTCAGGCCCCAGGCTCATTCCAAGCTAAGCCTGCCAGCTGAGGGCAGCGCAGTTCATTCTGTACTCATCCCGCTAGTGGGTCTCAAATGGTCTAAAGATCCCTTGCCTTGCTGGCCTGGGAGGTATGGAATATTGGCTTGGGAGAGAATGGAATATTCTCTCTCCCTGACCCTCTTCATCTGGAGTCATCCCTTAGGTCTCTGGCACTTCTCCAGGGAAGCCCTCTCTCATCGCCCCCCCCCCAAAACTGGGTCACATCCCCAGTTGTGAGCACTCTCTTGGCAATCTCTTTCCATGTTCACATACACCATCTGATTTCACCCTGCAAGGCAGGCCTGCAATCTCCTTTTACAGACGAAGGCACTAAGGTTCAGAGAGTTTAAGCAGCTTGCCCAAGGTCACACAGCTAGCATATAGCCCTGAACATCTGCGGCTGCAGCAGATCTGGGAAATGTTGCCCCCAAATCCTTTGTTATAGCTGAATACTACTGAACAGTGGAAAGCTATGGATACCCAAAAGGATCACATGAACCATCTCAAAGGACCAAATAAATATCCACGCGGGGCTCAGACACAAGGTAGGGATCTGACTTTAGGCTCCATGCCTTCCCCGCGACAGGACCCCAGAGGCCAACCTCAGCTGAATGGAGCCTTCCCCTTTCCCAGAGTCAGCTGTTTCTCTTCCCTGGAAATGCCTCTAAAATGTCAGTTGTGGGCCAACCTCCCTCCCTCCCCTCTACGAGTCATGTAGCAGCTCAAATATATTACACATATTAAAAGAATATATTCTACGGCAGCCCCGAAGGGGATAATGAAATATATATATATATATATATTTATACACAATGGATTGGCTGAAAATGCTCTAAATATCCCTCCAGCTGTAGCAGCCCTTTGAAATATGACACTCCAACAACACCTCCCCCACTGGTGGGCTGGTGGGAGACATTAAAGATTTAAAAAAAGGGAAGGAAGGAAGGAGAGGAAGGAGAAGAAAAAGGAGGCAGCTGCTTTTGCCTTTGGCTGTGCAGCAGCAAGCTGTGTTTAAATATTAAAACCACCCATCACCCGGCCCAGCTGTCCGCCCCTTCGGTGGCCTGGGTACACACCAAGGTCTCCTGTGGCTCCTGTGGTTGAGGGTTGCCATGCAGATCTAACCTGCTCCCCCACCCCCAACCCCAGTGATGGGGGCGGTGCTGGGAGAGCAGTGGCGGGGAGGCTCTGCTTTAGATCTCAGATTCTGGGCTTGTCTAGGCTGGGCTGGGAAAAGGGGCCTGATGCGGGAGTGGGGTGGGGGGGAGTCGGCAGGATTTGAGGCAGAAGATGCAAGTTTGGATGCTGACTCTGCCCCTTAGGTGCTGTGCGACCTTGATCTTGGGCTGCAAGTTTTTCATCTATATTATAAGAGATTTGGACTGGCTCATGGGACTTTAGGGGTCCATGAATATTCAGAAATTACATGCAAAATTGGGGGGAGTGGTTTCAAGGGGCTCATCAGGCTCATTAGAGTGACTGGTCCTTCTCCGAGTGCCCAGAGCATCATTTCTATCTCAACACTGGCACTTTAGGGCTCCCCATCCTGGCGGGGCTTAATTTTCTCCGCGTCCCAGCTGCTGCAGGGGAGGAGCTTTGAGATGTTCAGTAATGATCAGAGCTATAGATACATCTTGTCCCAACAATATAATTAAAGGTGAGCCAAAGTGATAAGGCTTATCTTGCGAGGTGGTGAACTCCCTACCACTGAAGGAATTCAAATGCCGAATGAACTCTCTGGGGGGACGCTGCACAGGAGACTTCAGCGTTTGAAGGGCCTGGCTGTGAGGTCCCTTCCACCCCCAAATGTCTGTGATTTTAATTTTCTCTGATTGAAGGCTATATAGAGCTTCAACTATGACTGGGGAGGGAGAGAGAGGGAGAGAGCAGTTTGGGGTTTCCGTATATGTCACGAGAATGTAAAATGGCAGGAATGTAGCTTTGCCTCCTAGGTACCTCTCATGGTGGTTGCGGCATCTTGCCACCTTGAGTGACATTCCAGGGTTTCAAGATATGTACTTTACTACACCATAGCTCCTAAACTCACACCAAATACTTGATCTTCAGCTCAATTGAAAAGGCAGGGATTTGTTCCATCCCTGGGCTCTCTGAGCAGTGGACGGCTCCAGCATGGGGTCTCCTGAAGAATTTACAGGGGGAGGGGGTTAGTTTGACTGTCCTGGGTTGGAATATTTGCTCACCTGCTAACTCTGGAACCAAATCCTCAAATAAGATGTGACTCCCCTAAATGGGATACTCCAAGTCTAAGATCAGGAGTCAAAGATTTCAGGATTCCAGAATCTAAAGTTACTATAACTTGGAGTTTCTGGGAGTCAACATTCTTAAGACCCTTTGAGTCAAGAAATCTTTAAAGAGGAGGTCAAGATGGGCCTTTTTTTATGAGGAACATATATGGAAAGGTGGAGGTGCCGAGAGGGAGACATGAAATATTTTTTTGGTTCCCAAGGTGAACCATCTACCCACAGAAAAGAAATCTGTGAAAAGACCACATGCAGAAAGCAAAGTAATTTAGCTTTTTAAACTGAGAAATATACAAAATATTTTATATGTCCAGACAGCACTGGGGCTCAGGTGGGGGTCTGCTAAATGTATAGAGTTCATTGTGTGCTGGTAAACCAGCTCTTCAAAAAAAGTCTGGTTTGTAGCATTTGCCAATTTCCATGATGGAAATATTCCCACTGTGGCCAATTCAAGTTGCCAACAGTTTAACCACCAGTTCTCAAAATTCCCAACAATTTACCAGTTGTCTCTTATGACCTAGCAAAAGCTGGCTGTAGCACATCTTGGGATGGGGTGGCTGTCCAGGCCGCTGTAGTTGCATCTGGAAGGGCTGGGGGGAGGTTGTGGCTATGAAGGCAGTTGTTCAAATAGGATGAGGGCTGAGCTGATTTCAGCATATCTGGAGTCTGATGGGAAGCCTTCCTGCTTATAAGGGAGGGAATCAGAGGCTTCTTCCTCTGGGTCAGGGAAGCCTGGCGGGGACAGAGGCGGGGATTCCTAGCTGCTGGGACTTAAGAGGGCAGCTGGGAGGTGGGGGGTGACAAAGAAGGGCAGAAACTGTCCTTTCACCCAGGACTACCCCTCAGCTAAGGTGGGGCATGTGTTTATTTGTTCACTCAGTTATTCACTGCAGGTTTATGCAGAGCAGGTATCAATGTGCCCATTTTACAGATGAGGAAATTAAGACCTCGAGAGACAAAGGTATTTGTTTCCAGTTGCCAAAAATTAAAATGATAGTAGCTAAAATGGATTGAGCCTTTACTCTGAGCCAGGCCCAGGTTGAACAGCTTGACTTGTTGCTTAGGCCAGGGTCCCCAGAAGCAGACCTGGAGATCAAGATTTCTTTGCAAGAAATTTATTAAGAAATTGTTTCCAGATAAGGTGATGGGTAAGTGAGCAGCGTGATCCCATGGGGAGATCTGGAGTGTGAGGAATGCCTCAGAGTGTGTCCTACCTGGAAGCAAATGAACTGGGCTTTCATACTCCTGTATCTGTCAGTCATTGGCTATGGACCCCTCCAGGGGTACATAAACTCAGGCACTTCAGTGCAAGGTCAGGCCTCTGAATAAGGTTTGCAAACCCATAGCAGGTGAGGTATGGACACACAGAACAGGTTAAAGGGGTTTGGGGCATCCAGTGTCCATTCCACTTGTATCAGCTCATTTATTTCTTACAACAACCCTAGGTGGTATTATTATTCCCCCCACTTTGCAGATAGGGAAAATGAGGCACAACTTGGCCAGCATCACACAGCTAGGGAGTGGCAGAGCTGGGCAGAGCCCAGGCCAAGCCAAAGCCTGTCCCCAGCTCCCTTTATCCTCTTCTGGGAGGAGAGGAAGATGGCGGCTGGTGAGGGATGAGAAGGGTGGCCAGAGGTGGGGAAAGATGCCAGCAGCAGGGGAGAGAGAGAGCAAGAGAGAGAGAGAGAGAGCTACAAAGGAAGTACGGAGGTGGGGTTGCAGAGACGGGGCTCACACAGGGCCTCCTTCTCCTTCCCACAAACATCCTAAACCAGTTCTCAGAGCCTCAGTCTTTTTCTCTGTAAAATGGGGTGAGTAGAGGTACCTGTTCTCTCATGGTGCTGTTGAGAGAATTAAATAAGAAAGTGCACATCAAGTGTTCGGTCAGGGTGACCCACTGTGTGGACTGACAACCACAGCTGTGCTCTCTGCCTGGCTAAGGGGCACCAGCCTGGGCGCCAGATGAGAGCTCTGCCTCTGGCCCGGGGGTGCCAGGGCTGAGTGTATGTGTGCGAGGACTGGGCAGCAGCCCTGTGGTGGGACCAGCTTGGGGCACTTTCCACTCACCAGTGCATTTCATTACCCATTTCACTCCAGGGATTAGTTATTTATCCCGATCTTGCAAATGGGGAAACTGAGCCTTAGAGTGGTCAAGTCACTTCTCTGTGTCACCTAGTCAGAAAGGAGCAAGTGGGATTTGATTTTGGGTCTCCTAATTCCAAGTCCTGCGTGTTTGCATATTTCTCTCTCTCTCCGGGTGTGTATATATAAAGACTTGACCATTATTCATTCATTTCTTTATCTACTTATTCCTTCATTGCATAAATGCATATGAAATGTCTCCAGTGCCATGCCCTATGACAGGCACTGGGGATGTATGTGAAGGAGGCCAAAACTGACACGGTCTCAGGGAACGCCCAGCCTAATGGAGACGAGAGAGAAAAACATCACACACTCACATATCTCGTCATTGCAACTCTGCCCAGTGCTTCCAAGGAGAGCATAAAACAGGGAGATCTGAGCTGGACCGCGGCTCAGGGAGGGCTTCCCAGAGAACTGGTGTTTGAGCTGAGTAAGAGTCGGTCGTTAGGCAAAGAGGAGGGGTTGAGGGGCGTGTATTCCAGCACGGGAGCAGTGTGTGCCAAAGCCCCAGGCCTGGAGCAGTGTGGGCCTCCGGAGGCTCGGTGAGGAGGCCGGTGAGGCTGGAGAGTGGGGGTGAGCTGAGGAGGGCAGTGGGCCTGTCAGGGTTTGGTCTTTGCCCTTAAGAGCAAATGTGTGTTTGCAAATTTGTGTGAGTGTGTGTCTGGCCCAAACCCAGCAGGCTGGGGTGGCAGAGGGGCTGGAGGCCCGGAACAGAGGCCTGACGGGGCAGCCTTGGCATCCTCTCGAGCACCCATTCGCAGTAGTTACTTTCCTGACTGAGCAGGAGGGATGGTGACTGCAGACCCCATCCTGACAGTGCCATCACCCGGGGCTGGAGGAGGCTCGCAGGATCTGGGGAGGGGCCGAGCTGGAGGGAACAAGGATGGTGAGTGGAGCCGGATGGGCCTGGAGGAGGCTGGTTACACACCTAGGACAGAGCCGCCTCCCTGGGCCTCTGTGTCTGTGAAACGGGCCTTGATGAGCAGCCCCGAGAGGTGAAGGTGACTGGACCCTCCCACATCTGCTGGTTCAAACCCCACTTTACACCCACGGCCCAGAGAGGGCAATGACTTGATAAGTGTTGCCCAGCAAGTCAGTGACTGCTTGGAGGTCAGACCCCAGGCCTCCTTTGGCCTCCTGGGCCAGGGTCCTCTCAGGAATCCTGGAACACCAGCACCGGGGCTCCCATTCTCCAGACGTCACGCAACAGAATGCTTCAGCCTGAAGCGACAGGACTGATAGACAATGCCCCTCGTATCCTGGCAGATCCACAGGCTGCCTTCAAAGCCTGAAATGACATAGGAATCCCACCACCATCACTAGCACCCTGTCCATTCTTTAGGATTTCAGGGCCAAGAAACAGTTTTTCTACCTGCCCACCCGTCTTTCCACCATTATCGAGTCAGTCATTTGGCTGTGTGTATATTTCAGGTGTTCCTTTTAATAAATGTAGGTCTTTTCAGGAAGTGTTCTACTTTCCATCTTGGTTGTCAGGTAAGACTGGGGTCAGGGGGTTGGGTGAGAATATCTGTGGAGCCAGTTCAAGGTGTGGCAGGGGTGTGCTCTAAGGCCAAACCAGTTCCTTGTACTGGTCCTGAGGAGCCCCAGGCTGGGAGAAAGGAGGCACTCCAGTGAATCAGGTAATGAGAAGGAGGAGGGAGGAGAATGTAAACTGAGGCGCCAAGGCTGGGGCCACAGCAAACATCCTATTAACAAACATCTTAATTAATATTTCACACCCTAGTTAATAGCCAATACCTTCATTAACTATTAACATCCTAGTTAACTGCAAACACTCTGCTTAACAGAAACCTTTCTTGTTGTTGGACATCCTAGTTAACAGTGAACACCCTAGTTAACAGCAAACATCTTTATTAACAGTTAACACCCTAGTAAACTGCAAACATGTTATTTAACAAAAACCTTGGTTGACAATGAACACGCTAGTCTGCAGTGAACACATCCTGGTTAACCGTCAACCACCATCATTAACAGTTAACACTCAACAACAAGCACCTTAACTAACAGCTGATTCTTTGGCAGGAACTCAGCCCTGCATTCCTGCAGCAGCGCCTCACCTGCCCACTCCACACCCCGACGGCCTGCAGCCAGGCTCCACTCCAGAACCCAGGTTTACAAAGGGAAAGATAAAATAGCCGTGGAACGTGAAATGCATTATTCAGCTCCAGCCTACACGCCCCTAGCTTCCCTCAAGGGGAGCTCGGGTTCTTCTTGTGTCAGAGATGAAAGTCCAGGCGATGGAGGGTGAGGAGCTGGGAGTAATTTGCAGTCTCTCTCTTTCCTCTCAACCCTCCCTTCCTCCCTGGCTCTTTGTCTCTCTGTTCGCCCCCTCTCTCCCCAGCGCTCAGTCTTTCCAGCTGGCTGAGTCTAGCTCGCTACTCTCTACCTCACCCTCCAACTGTCTCTCTCATTTCTGTCTCCTTCTCTTTGATCATCATCTTCTCTCAAACTCTCTAACTCTGTCTTTTCCCCTCTCCGTCTCTCTGTCTCTGTCTCTACCCCTTTCTCCCTCTCCTTTTGTCTCTGCTTCTCTCTCTGCCTCCCTCCCTCCCTCCCTCCTCATCCTCCAGATTTCAGCCCCAGCATCACCTCCTTCGGAAAGCCCTCCCTGACCCACCTCCCCATTTAAAAAATTTTTTTTATTTGGCCTCGCTCCACGGCACGGGGGATCTTAGTTCCCTGACCAGGGATTGAACCCGTGCCCCCTGCACTGGAAATGCAGAGTCTTAACCACTGGACTGCCAGGGAAGTCCCCAGGCCCAGCTTATGTCCCTGCATCACACACTTCTAGAACCATGTTCCTTCCTTTCAGAGCCCTTACCTCTATTTCTAATGAATGATTACAAATC
Source organism: Balaenoptera musculus (assembly GCF_009873245.2). Lineage (NCBI taxonomy): Eukaryota > Metazoa > Chordata > Mammalia > Artiodactyla > Balaenopteridae > Balaenoptera > Balaenoptera musculus. The sequence continues at coordinate 22,111,820 of NC_045799.1, read as the reverse complement.
AGGGTGATTATTTAATGTCTGTCTCCACCTCCCCACCAGAGTGTAGGTTTCATGGCTGCTTTTGCCTTGCTCACTGCTGTATCCGCAGTGCCTGGTATACAGGAGGTGCTTAATAGAGGTTTTTTGTGTATTGCCTTTCTTTCTGCCCCTCCTCCTCCTCTCTGCTGTATCCTGGCTGCCCGCTTGCCCCAGCCTGAGGCCCCTCTTCTTGTCTTTCATTTATCCTCCCGCCCCCTGGTCCCCACAGCTCCCGGTGATGCAGGGTGGGCCTTGGCTCTCAGCCTGCTGACCCAGGATCCTTGCAGCCCAGAGTGGAGACCAGGGACCATATGAGGCCCCAAAATGCTAAGCCTGACCCAGCCAACAGGTGCTCATTGTACTTTTGTTGAAGGAATGAGTGACACAAAGAGAAAGGGATTTGGCATTCCAATTCCTGCCATCCCCGCTCAGCACCATGTGACCCTGGGCAAGTCATGACAATTCTGAGTTTTTTTCTCCATCTGTGAAGTTGCCGGGGCCGGGCTGGGGGCAGGGGCGACAAAGACATTTGATGAGAGCATGTGCTGTAAACCATAAAGTGCCTGTTGGTGTCTGTGACCATCGGATGTTAGCACGTTTTCTTCTGCTATCTGAGCACTGAGGGGATGAAAAGCCAATTTGCACCCCTCCGCCTCCAGGAACCCAGACTGCGAGACTTGGGGTGCTGGGGCTCTTGGGTGAAGGGACTGGGGGGAGAAAGAAGTCGAAGTGTAAAACAGTTCTTTCATGTGTGAATTATTGAGCACCTACTGTGTGCCAGGCACTGGTTAAGACTCAGGCTCTGTGAGCAAACAAAGCAGAACCCTGCTCCCCGTTTCCCATGCAGTCATTCCACCTTCCATGCATTCAGCTGATGCGCACTGAGCACCTACTGTGTGCTGGGCATTGCGCAGGCGCTGGGAGAAGCTGTGAAAAAGCCTGGCATGGCCACTCCCCTCTCCTACCGTTCTGTCTGTGCTCGGGGATGGGCGCCCTTCCACACTCAACATTACTTTCAATCTGCCCCTTCGAACTGTGAGGAGGGCCTTCTCCTCCCCATTTGCCGGATGAAGAAACTGAGCATCAGGCCACCGCCCCGAGTCATGTGTGCTAGAAAGCGGAGGACCCGGATCAAGATTCAGATCTGTCTGACTCGAGGGTCCTAATTCTCTGGAGACATTGGGTTCGACCTGTCGTCTCTTTCCCAGCCTTAGTTTCCCTACCTGTACGCTGAGGAGGTGAACGGGGTGACCTTGGAGATCATCCAGTAACGCAGGTCAGTGGAAAGAGGGCTGGGGTCAGCAGAGGTTGGGGGAGGGTGTTTCTAGGCAGCTCAGCCTCCGCGGGACTTTCGCGGCCTCAGAGCCCGGAGTTGGTTCTTATTATTGGCTCCAAATGACGTTTGCATCCATTTATTTGCTGCATTTTGATTTTGCATTCAATTTCCGGGCCATTCACGGTGTCTGCCCTACCTGGGGGATGTGAAATTGAGGCAGCCAGGAGCGCAGTTTGGACACGCCTGACAGCCACCGCTCCTCAGAGGGAGGAACGCTTGACCGACCCCGCAGTGGAAGGTGAGCTGGAGGCTGCCCTGCTCCCCACACCTTCCCCACCCCCAGCCAGAATCTGGCTGGTGTGCCTCCTGCTTGGGAGCTGGACCCCTCCACTCCCCGCACCCCAATAGGCATATCTGAGATGGGACCCTCACCAGCACCTGGGCCCTTTAGGAAAATTAGGCTCTGGTTTTCACAAAGAATTTGAAACCCTACTGGAGATATGCAGGGGCACTTGAGAAGGGAGACCAGACTTGAGCCCCAATTGGACCCCTCCAACCTCTCTTCCTCAGTCACCGTCAGTGGTATCTTTCTAACAGTCTGACTATGCCACTCTCCTGCTCAACACCCTCCCATGGCTCCCCCTTGCCCTCAGGCTTGGTTACAAGTTCCTGGCTTTTCAAGCCCTGTCCACATCAGCCTCCTCTCTCAGCACTTCCTGCCACACACCCTAAGCTCCAGCATCTCCCAGCAGCTCATATTTCCCAATGTCCACACCTGTGCATGGGCTGTTCCCACTGTCCAGACCATTTGCCTCCACCTTGTCCTCTAGGCAAACTCTTAGCGCTCCACAAATTGTGAGAACATCAGCTAGCCTTCCGTACCAAGCATTATACTTAGCACTTTTCATGCCTTACTCACTGGCCCTCACAGCCCCCCCAAGAAGGATTCCCACTACAAGATCTCCAGAATTCAATGGAGAGGCTCAGAGAAGCCAAGCAAATTGCCTAAGGTCACACAGCAGGATACCAGTGCAGGCAGCCCAACTCCAGAGCCCATGCTCCCAACCTCAGAGGCTCAGAACCCAGATGAGAGACCACCTCCTCAGAGCACACCTTCAACTATACACACCCATCCCCTTCCCAGCAGAGGGACCCCCTTCCTTGTCTCTGACACCTATGTATCAGGGAAGTTTTTGATTATTGCGCTTCTACACTGGGGTGTTTGCTCTTATTTTTTTGCCTGTTTGTCTCTCTCACGAGAGGCCAAGGCTTACCAAGGGCAGTGGCGTGGTCCCCCGTGTTCAGCGTGGGGCTTGGCACAAAGGGTAAATAGAAATTAGGATTATTCTCACCAGGTACTCTGCAGAGATGATGGAAAGAACAGATGTAATAAGAGCTGTAAATAGACCTTGTGTGGCTTCTGGGGGAAGAAGTGGGAGGGGGTTATTATACAGAGAGGTGACATGAATTGCCCGAGGCCGCCCAGCAGTGATCAGTAATGTCTTCCCTCCGCAAAGACAACGCAGGGATATCGTGTCCTGAATGATCTCTTAAAATGCATGCTGTCAGCTGGTTCAGTAGCACTCCAACCTTCCGAACCCCAGCCTTGCGGAGTTTGGGGGAGAAGGAGGGTGCCACTGGGGTAGGGGGCTCTGATGGAGGCCATACATCACAGCGGCAGCTAAGACAGGGAGACCGGGAGTGATTTTTCTTCATGGTTTGCAGACAAATGAGTTGGACAGAAAATGGATGGCAACCTTTGGCAGTGAGAGGCCTGGGGCCGGGGGAGCCGGCCGTGACTGCCCAAGCAGAGGGGAGCACGTTCCCAGGCGATCTCCGACTCCCACTGCAGGCTGCTCTCCTTCTCTAAGGGTTGGAGGCAGCCCGGAGTGGGGAAGGAGTCATGACAGGGGAGGGGCAGGAGGGTGTGTGTGAGGTGGCCTGGGTCTGCGCTGCTGGCTGCGTGACCAGGGCAAATCAGTTCCTGTCTGGGCCTCAGTTTCCCCTCTGGCCCAGTGAATGGACCAAGGACTCTACAAGGGAAGGCCATACAGCTTTGACTGGTGGGAGTCTCTGTACCCTGCCTCGTCAAGGCCTGGCAGAATCTAGGGCCAAGAAGATCAGGGGCTTCCCCACCAAACCTCTTTATTCATTAGCTGCCCGGACGGGCGCTAGAGAGTCAGGAAAATGGACACAATCCTTGCAGAGGTCTCAGGAGCCCCAATGCTAGACTTTCCCTACTTCCAAATTGTCCTTGAACCGTGAGGTTTGGGAAGCTTGGAATCTTAGAACTTGGGACACATTCTCCTAGAAATCCAGATTCCTCAATGCCAAGTGCAGTGGGTGTAATTCTCCACTCCCAGCAAGTGTACAAGGAATGTTGCTTCCTTTGCTTTTCTATAGTGCAAGGTCATTTCCATTTGGGGGCCCTGTTCTGCCATGGCGGGAGAAACTCAGGATGATGGGGGGGGGTCCCTTTTTCATGGGTCTGGAAGACATTTTGGGGACGACATGCATTGTTGGGGAGGACAATTGACCCTCAGTTGTTGTCCGCCATCAAGACGTGCTGCCCTCCTCTCTCTATTGCTGGCCACCCTGGGTTCCTGCGGTCCAGAGGCCCCTCTGGGTCTGGGGAGTCTCCCTGATACTCCTGCACCATGCCAGGCCCGGGGCCCTCTGTGAGGCCATCTCAGGCCTGTGTACCCAGACTTCTCTGGGGTTCAGCCTGGAATAGGGCACAGGTCACCCCTGCTCTCAGGTCCTCCAGACCTGGCTGCGGGTCTGTAATCACCCTCAGCCCTGGAACCGGGATGGGACTCCTTTCTCGGGGGCCTGCAGCTTGCAAGGCTTCTTCTGATTCCTCTCCCAAAGCCCAGCCAAGGGGACGGTGTTGGGGTCTCAGGGGTGACTGAGAGCCTGGTCACTCCCCAGGCCATCAGCCCCTCTTCCCCCTCTGCTGTCTCTGCCCCCAAGCACTCCTCTTCCCCTCATAGCTGCGGCTTTGCAAACTCAAGACCAGGAGGACACCAACTGAAATAAGAAAATGGATTCATATTTCAAAAGCATCATTCGACTACATAGAAATATTAGAATGATACAATTTGGGGATCTTGGAATCTCAAAATCACAAGAACCAGGATTACTTAATTCCCATCCACAGGAGGATGGATAAATAAAGTGTGGCAAATTAGTATAAATTGAATTTACCAGTTATAGGTAATGAACTTCAGCCACATGTATTGGCATGGATAAATCTCAAAGCTATAATGGTGAATGGAAAAAAATAAAAAGCAAGTCGCAGAAGACTATGTATGATTTAATACCATTTATGTAAGTATCAAGACCTCATCAACAGTATGGATACATTCATAAGCAGTTAAAACACAACGCAGGTGGATTCCCTGAGAGTGTTTCCTTGGGCTGGGGAAAAAGAGAAAGGGATTGAATTGGGGAGGGGTATATACAGGGGTCTTCAATTGTAGCTGTAACATTTTATTTCCTTTAAAAGATCATAACTAATAAATTGTGTATTTATATATATATAGAAATGTACATGCTTGTGTAAGTTGTTTATAAAGACTTTTTTAGAGTGGCATGCTCTATGCATCCTTCTTTCACTTACTACTGTATTGCTAAGATTCATATTTATTGTAGCTTTTTGCTATTGTTCATTCATTTTGACTGCTGGATAGCATTCCATGTGTGAGGATACCAGAGGATGTGTACCCCCAAGACTTCTCAGACACTGCGGGTGGAGTGCAAATTGATACAACTACTTTGGAAAAACAGTTTGGCGGTATCTCATGAAACTGAATTTTCAGCAATTCCACTTCTAGGTATATACCCAAGAGAAACTCTTGCACGTACATAACAGGAAACATGACAAGAATGCTCATAATCATACTGCCCACAATAGCAAAAAACCTGGAAACAAATCCAAATACTCATCAACCTGAGAGTGGGAGAAGACATTCATTTGCTGACAAAATTAGTTTGAAAAAATAAGAGGTAAGAACTGAAGCAAGTCATTCTGATATAAGTTAAAACTGGGTAGTGGGGCAGAACACTCTATGACATAAATCACAGCAAGATCCTTTTTGACCCACCTCCTAGAGAAATGGAAATAAAAATAAAAATAAACAAATGGAACCTAATGAAACTTAAAAGCTTTTGCACAGCAAAGGAAACCATAAACAAGACAAAAAGACAACCCTCAGAATGGGAGAAAATATTTGCAAATGAAGCAACTGACAAAGGATTAATCTCCAAAATATACAAGCAGCTCATGCAGATCGATATCAAAAAACCAAACAACCCAATCCAAAAATGGGCAGAAGACCTAAATAGACATTTCTCCAAAGAAGATACACAGATTGCCAACAAACACATGAAGGGATGCTCAACATCACTAATCATTAGAGAAATGCAAATCAAAACTACAATGAGGTATCACCTCACGCTGGTCAGAATGGCCATCATCAAAAAATCTACAAACAATAAATGCTGGAGAGGGTGTGGAGAAAAGGGAACCCTCTTGTACTGTTGGTGGGAATGTAAACTGATACAGCCACTATGGAGAACAGTATGGCGGTTCCTTAAAAAACTAAAAATAGAACTACCATACAGCCCAGCAATCCCACTGGACATATACCCTGAGAAAACCATAATTCAAAAAGAGTCATATACCACAATGTTCATTGCAGCTCTATTTACAATAGCCAGGACATGGAAGCAACCTAAGTGACCATCGACAGATGAATGGATAAAGAAGATGTGGCACATATATACAATGGAATATTACGCAGCCATAAAAAGAAACGAAATTGAGTTATTTGTAGTGAGGTGGATGGACCTAAAGTCTGTCATACAGAGTGAAGTAAGTCAGAAAGAGAAAAACAAATAGCGTATGCTAACAAATATATATGGAATCTAAAAAAAAAGAAAAGGAAGGTTCTGAAGAACCTAGAGGCAGGACGGCAATAAAGACGGAGACGTAGAGAATGGACTTGAGGACACGGGGAGGGGGAAGGGGAAGCTGGGACGAAGTGAGAGAGTTCCATGGACATATATACACTACCAAATGTAAAATAGATAGCTAGTGGGAAGCAGCTGCATAGCACAGGGAGATCAGCTCTGTGCTTTGTGACCACCTAGAGGGGTGGGATAGGGAGGGTGGGAGGGAGACCCAAGAGGGAGGGGCTATGGGGATATATGTATACGTATAGCTGATTCACTTTGTTATACAGCAGAAACTAACACAACGTTGTAAAACAATTATACTCCAACAAAGATATTAAAAAAAAAAACTGGGTAGTGAGTACATTGATCTTCATTATATTATTCTTTAGATATTTGAAATAATTCATAATAAAAAGAAAATTTTTTTTTTTTTTTTTGGCTGCGTTGGGTCTTCGTTGCTGTGCATGGGCTTTCTCTAGTTGCGGCGAGCGGGGGCTACTCTTTGTTGTGGTGCGCGGGCTTCTTATTGCAGTGGCTTCTCTTGTTGCGGAGCATGGGCTCTAGGTGCGCAGGCTTCTGTAGTTGCAACACACGGGCTAGGTAGTTGCAGCATGTGGGCCCTAGAACGCGCGGGCTTCAGTAGTTGTGGCGTGCAGGCTCAGTAGTTGTGGCCTATGGGCTTAGTTGCTCCACGGCATGTGGGATCTTCCTGGACCAGGGATCGAACCTGTGTCTCCTGCATTGGCAGGCGGATTCTTAACCACTGCGCCACCAGGGAAGTCTGAAGAAATTTTATTTTAAAAAATCCGGAATTGCAGTATCCTGGGCTTAGGAAGTCTGAAGAAATTTTACTTTAAAAAATCCGGAATTGCAGTATCCTGGGCTTAGGAGACCTGTAATCTTTGGTGTCAGCAGGGATTCGAGATGATCTAGTGTGTCTGTAACACCCGGGGTCTCACCCAGCTAGCATCCAGCCTCTGTCTATGTGCTCCCTGCAGTGGAGTAGCCTGGAACTGAAGATGAAATGAACTCTGGGGGTGGATGAGGTCAAGAAACAAACATAACCCTCATCTGTAGAAATTGCTCACAGGGAAGAGAGGTGACCTAGGGTGATATGGGAGGAGTTGATAACACATCAGGGGGACCAAGGAGGGGCCCTCAGCGACTGTTAAAGCTGTGTCCTAGAGATGGGTTGCTGGGAAAACCAGGATGGGGTCTGCATAGCTGGAAAGGGATGTTCCAGAGCAGAATGTGCTGTACAGGTCCAGCCTGACAGAGGGGAGGCTGGTGGGCCCTGGGTATCAGGCCTGGAATACCATACCTCCCTCATACCCTCCCCTCTAGAACCCTCTTCTTCTCACCAAGTCCCCTTATGGCTTACAGTCCAGTCCTCCAGCTCCTCTTTAACTTCAGCAGCATGTTCCAGGATGCATGTGTGCCTGAACACATGGACCATGTACCTACATATGTATATGCCTGGGCCTGTGTACACATGGGGTGCCCAGGGGTAATTAGCTGTGGACATGTGTAGCTCCCCCTGGACCAAGTCCAGGCCACATCATCACTGTTGCCGGATGACTCCCAGCCTCTTACTGGCTTCTCTGCCTCCCATCTCATCCTCTTCATGCTCCACATTGAACCAAGAGTGGGGGAGATCCTTCTGAAGCACAAAACTGACCCTCTCACTCCCCCATGTGGATGAACAAATATGTGTCACAGACAGATTAATATGCTTACACATATGGGTGCCTGCATTAATGTGTGTGCACATGTACATTTGTGTAAATACCATTTTTTGCTTTTATATATATTAATTTTTTGATTGGCTAATACCTGAACGTGGTAAAAACCTCATACAGTGCAAAAGATACATAGGAAAAGTCAGTGTCCTAGTGGCTGACTTCTGGAATGATGGAGGAAAGACTTCAAAAATCTAATCCTCCATAAAAGCAATGAGAACGCTGGAAAAACTCTCAAATACCCTTGTTTTGAATGTTGGAAATTAACTAAAGACATACAACAAGAAAAATGGCTGAATCTTGGTAAGAACAGTGAGTTTTATGATGTTTTAATTTGCTTTAATCCCATCCCCTCTCCCCAGCTCCATAGTAGCCTTGAAAACCAACAGCCTTGCAACCATAGTAACTGTGTAATCCAGCAGCCTAGCAGCCACTAGAGAGGACAGAGCAGGTTTGGAGGTCCCCAAAAGCTCCATTCCCAGAGAACTGTCATTATTTGACCTGTCTGGCAGCTTGTTCAAAAGCTTCATTTCTTTATTTGTCCTGAATTAGAGCCCTCTCTGTGCAAAAGTTCTACCTCCAAGGGCTTTTGTGACAACAATCAGAGGCAATTGTTTAACATCACAGCTGTCTGAGGCAGCATTACTTCAGTTAGAGCTAAGAAAAGACTAACCAAAAATCTTAAAAGAAAATTGAGGGAATGAGTGAGGGACTTTGAAAATTTCTAACATAGTCCTGGGAATCTAGAAGTCCATGTGCATGTGCAGGCCTAGGAAAGATGTGAGAAGGCCATAGTCTTTTACCTGTGGCTGACCTGAGGCTCTGTGTAAGCAGGAAGTGAAGACAGAGTTTTAAATTCCCCAACACATACACGCAGCCCTGTGGCAAAGACTGTGAGACTTCTTGGTTCACAGCATTTAAGAAAGCCTTAAATGTCCAATCATTAGCTGACCACTAAATTAACTGAGCAGAGACGTCAATGACCACACATGACAAAGAATACAGGCTTTACAGAAGTAGTCCAGGAATGTCACTAAGCAAACAAACAGCAGCAGTGACTACAGCAAACAGCAACAACAACAAACCCTGGAGAGGGGAACTGACTTTCAGAATTCTCTATCCAGAAGAACTATCCTTCAAAAAGGAAGGGGGAATATTTCCAGATTTTTTTTTAAATTAAAGAATGTGTCACTAGCTGACCTGTTTTATAAGAATTATTAAAGGGAGTCCTTTAGGCTGAAATGAAAGGACACTAGATAGTAATTCAAGTCTGCATGAAGAAACAAAGAGTCTAGAAATAAAGAGCAAAGGTAAGTATATAGGCAAATATATGACAGTGTAAATGTAATTTTGTTTGTAACTTTTTTTCTTCTCCTACCTGATTTAAAAGACAACTGCATAAAGCAATAATTATAAAACTATGTAGATGAGCTTATAATATATAAAGATATAATTTGTATGGCAACAGTAGTACAAAGAAGGAGGCAGGGAATGGAGCTATATTGGAACAAAGTTTTTGTATACTATGGAAACTAAGTTGGTATTGATCCAAACTAGATTATTTTAAGTTAAGATGTTAATTATAATCACCAGGGAAACCACTAAGAAAATAACTCAAAAATAAATAAAAGAAACGACAAGAGAATCAAAATGATATACTAGAAATTATTTAACACAGAAGAAGGGAGTATTGGAGGAATAGAGGAACAAAGAGACATAAGACATACAGAAAACAAAGCAAAATGGCAGACACAGACTATCAGTAAAAAGATGAAAAAATATATAACATGTAAAGGGGAACCAAATGAGAGCTGAGAGGCTACTCTAATATTAGAAGAAATAGACTTTAAGACAAATATTGTTACTAGAGACAAAGAAGGACATTTAAAAATGATTAAAGGGTCAATCCATCAGGAACACATAATTATAAACACACATGCACATAACAGTAGAGCCCCTTAATATATGAAGCAAAAACTGATAGAACTGAAGGCAGAAATAGTTCAACAGTAATAGATGGAGACATCAGTACTCTACTTTCAATAATGGATAGAAAAACTATGCAGAAGATCAACAAGGAAATAAAAGACTGGAAAAATACTGTAAACTAACTTGACCTAACAGACATCTGTAGAATACTCCCCCTCAACAACAGCATTCTTCTCAAGTGCACATGGAACATTCTACAGGACAGACAATATGTTAGGTCACAAAATAAGTCTCAATACATTTAAAAGGATTTAAATCATGCAAAGTGTGTTTTCTGAACACGTAGATTGAAGTTAAAAATTAACGGTGGAAGAAATTTAAGAAATCACAAACATAGAAATTGAACAACACCACTAAATAATGAATGGGTCAAAGAAGAAATCACAAAGAAAGTTAGAAAATATTCTGAGATAAATGAAAATGAAAACACAACAAAACTTATAGACTTATGGAATGCATCTAATGCAGTGCCAAGAGGGAAATTTATAGCTGTAAACACTGATATTGGAAAGGAAGATAGCTCTCAAATCAATAACCTAAACTTCCACCATAAGAAACTAGAAAAAGAAGAAAAAACTAAACCCAAAGCAAGCAGAAGGAAGTAAATAATAAAAACTAGAGAGGAAATAAGTGAGATATAACTTTATACACATTAGGATGGGAATAACAACAACAACAACAACAACAAAAGGCCAATAACATGTTGGCAAGGATTTGGAGAAATTGGAATGTTCATACACTGTCGTTGGGAATGTAAAAGGGAGCAGCCTCTTTGGAAACAGTTTGGCAGTTTCTTAAAAGGTTAAACATGGAGTTACCATATGGCCCAGCAATTCCACTCTTAGGTGGATATCCAAGACAAATAAAAATGTATTTTCACACAAAAACTTGTTCATGCATGTTTATAGAGACATTATCCATAACAGCCAAAGGTGGAAACAACACAAATATCCATCAACTGAATATCAAATCAACTACTTGCATCCAAATCTCTGTCTTAGAGTCTTTTTTTGGAGAGAACCCAGATTTAGACTCTGAGTGTACATGTGTGAATGTGGTGCACACGTGTTCGTGTTCATTGAGTGTGCAGGAATCCAGGCATGAATGTGTGTGTGTGTGCACCTATGGCAGCTTTTCTGTTCGAGAGCAGGTGTGAACGTGTACACGTACGTCCTCATGTTTGTGCACGCTTACACTCCAGTGCAGATGCAGCCACTGCCGACTCTGCATCAGTGTCCACGCACGTGTAGATATTTGTCGTATGGCGCGTAGATGGACTCTCAGACCTGTTTAAGGGCATGTTTGTGCACAGGCGTGTGCCGGCAAGGTCGAAGGAGCCTGAGAAAGGCCCCCAGAGGCTCTCTGGTGATTAAGAGCCTCTTGTCGGGTGGCACTGGGGAGCTGGCCAGGGTGTGCACTGTAACAGCAGACTGTCTCCCACCTCTCTCTCCCTCTGCAGCCGCCGGTCTAGAGACAGCCTCATCAGGCTAGTCTCAGATGTGTGTTCTCTCTGATGGGAGACAGCTGGAGCGGCTGTCAGGGGCCTCACTGGCGATAGCCAGCAGCCTGCCTGGCACCTGTCGGCAGCACCTAATCACTGTCCTGGTGACGGCTGCCGGGAGGGAGCGGAGAGGTGATGTGGGGCAGCTATTCTTGGGGTCTGGGTGCTCTTCACTGTTCCTTGACCCCTCCACATGGAAGGGTGACTTTCAGTTCCTGTACGTCTTCTGGAATCACAGACCCCCTCCCACTCCACCACCAAAGGGCTGAGCTCACCAGCTTTGACTCTGGCCCCCGCCATCCACGGTCTCCACTCCTGCTCCTTTTGGAAGACAGCGTTAATGTTATGCCTCCCTGTGTTTCCCTCTCCATCTGCCTCCAAGGCTTTGGCTTCCCTCTTCTGCCTGGTGAATGCACCCTTTCCAGGGCCAGCTCACAATCTTCTTTTTCAGACAGCCTGTCCTGCTTCACCCAGGCCGATGCTTCCTCCCCAGACCCCTCCAGCTCTTTGCTCATTTCTCTGCCATTATACATATTAGTTGCCAGGAAGGACAAGGTGGACACCTGCCTCTGACTCCCAGTCCCAATGTTTGAGGCTCGAGGAGGGAGACCAGGTGGGCTCAGGTGTCCTTAGTCTAAAAGGACAAGGGCCAGAGGCAAGGCAGCGTCTGAACCCCAGGAAGGCAACTCTGTTGATGTTAAAATGAGACCACCAGCTGGTGGGGAGGAGAAGGTGTAGAGGGCATAGAGAAGGGCCCAGAGCCCTCCTGCCTCTCAAGAGTAGGGGCTGCAGACCACACAGCACGGTGTCAGGGTCCCAGGAAAGAGGCATAGAGGTCAGGACAGGGCTGTAGTCCAGCAAAAACTGGAGGGAAAACCTCCTGCTTCTAATTGAGCCCACCAATCATGAAGTAGACTGGAGCCCCCTGGGCCTGGGTTCAAATCCCATCTCCTCCGTTTATCAGCTGTGTGACCTGAGGTAAGTGGCTTCACCTCTCTGAGCCTCGGTTGCCACCATTATAACATGAAGATAACAGTGCTCAGTATAAGGAGATGATGTTGGGGAGGGCCCCACATAGAGATGGGCACATAGCAAGCACTGGTGTCTACCTTGGGGAAAGAAAACCACAGCTCTGCCTACGAGGGTTGCCCGAGAAAAGTTAGGGAGATAGTGCCAACTCTAGCTCCCTATTGTTGGTGGGCAAGGGCTCCAGGCAGCCCTCAGGCTGCACTTGACCCCTCAGTCCTTCACTTCCTAACTGTATGTATGACCTCTCTACACCTCAGTTTCCTGCCCAATAAACTGGAGATACTCATAGAAGACAAACAAATGGAGGTTGGTTGTAAGAATGAATCGCTATTAGTTGCCATAGGAATGAACTACTTGTTAATTGCTATGAATGTTAAAAATTAATGGCTGTAAGAATTCATTGCTTGGGCTTCCCTGGTGGCGCAGTGGTTGAGAATCTGCCTGCTAATGCAGGGGACACGGGTTCGAGCCCTGGTCTGGGAAGATCCCACATGCTGCGGAGCAACTAGGCCCGTGAGCCACAATTACTGAGCCTGCGCACCTGGAGCCTGTGCTCCGCAACAAGAGAGGCCGCGACAGTGAGAGGCCCACGCACTGCGATGAAGAGTGGCCCCCACTTGCCACAACTAGAGAAAGCCCTCGCACAGAAACGAAGACCCAACACAGCCATAAATAAATAAACAAAACAACAACAACAAAAAAAACTAAAAAAAAAAAAAAAAAAGAATTCATTGCTCTAAAGTACCCGTAACAGTGCCTGACAGGTAGTGAGCGCTCAGTACTTATTAGCTATAATTATTGTCATTACTGAGTCAACATTCGAGTGCCTGCTCTGTGCCAAACTTCATGCCAGTTACCAAGGGTCTTGGGAGAGAGTGCAGAGCTGGACATGATTTAGTCCCTGATCACTCAGTCCACTTGGGAGATGGCAGAAGGGGAAGATAGAGGCATCCAAATGACCCGTGGAAAATATAAAACATTACAAGAGAGAGTCAGAAAAAGGTGAGGCGTGGGAGGGCTTCCTGGAGGAGAAGGACTTTGACTGGACTGGTGCTTTGATGACTGGAAATGCAACAACAATGCAATTAATGTTTATCAAGCAGTTACTATGTGCCAATAGTATTGTGTTTTACCTGCTTTATGTTATTTAAAGCTCATAATAGTAGTAATTAGTTAGGACTATTGTACCCATTTCATGGATGAAGAAACTGAGGCTTAGAGACATTAAGACACCTGCCAAGATCACTCAAGCCTGAATCTGAATTCTCAGTTACTTGAGCTCTGAAGCCCCACACTCCTCTGCACTCCAGGTAGAGGGATGTAAAGTTGCAGAATTAGAAAAAGGCTGGGTGCAAGCATTCATTGCACACCTGTTCTGGAGGTATGCCAGACCCTGGGCTAAGCACTTGGCCTACTTGGTCACATGCAATCCTTGTAACAAGCCGTATGAGGTAGACAACATTTTATCTCTATTTTGCTGATGTGGCAATTGAGGCTCGAAGTAGTTGAGCATTTTGCACAAGATCAGACTAGAAAGTGGTAGCACTGGGATCTGAGTCTAGGTCGTCCAAATCCCAAACGCATGTTACTTCTCTGAATAACACAGAAATCAGGCGTGTGCCCTGGGAACAGAGAAGTGATTGTCTAGTGTGTCTAAAGATTTGGGTCCTTAAAGGGAACAAAGCATGGAGCAGTTGGGGCTGGATGGTGGAAGGCTAGATGCCCGTTCATACAGTTCATACAGCAGGCAATGGGGAGCCACTAAAGATTGTAGAGCGGGGGTATGACAGGGCCAGAGCTGCGTCTTCCAAAGATAAATCTCACTGCAGCACCTAAGATGGATTGGATGAGGGTGAGAGAGGCAGTGGGAGCCCCATCAGGAGACAGCACCAGGTGATGCTGACATTAGATGACAAGTGATATGGACAAAGTGGCCTTCTGCTGGGGAAGGAAAACAGAGAGCTCAGAGATGAGAAACAGCCAGGGGCACGGCCATTAGCCTTATCAAAAAGCTGATTGCTCTTAGCAAAGTATTTAATACGATTTCCTGCTATTAGGGCCCAAACCTGGGCTAGCAATATTATTAATTCTAAAGATAATCATTAAGCTGGGCAGATGGTATTTTAATATATGGCAACAGGTGAGCTATTGTCATTTTTTCCCTTCTATCTTGATTGCGGGTCACCCAATTAGAGCTGGCTTCAAATGCCCCTTCCTGGAGGTAGTGAGATAAGGCTTAATGTCCTCAAACAAGAGCTATTGGCTGTGACAAGAGGTGCATAAATATTAATAAATCTGCAATTAGTCCTGTGAAAAGGGGGTCAATCTAGGAGAAGGTTCCACCCATTAATACTAGAAATCACTTTTGCAAAGTTGCTGGGAAAGCAAGGCTTTTCTATTCCAAATGCCAGACTGTTCTTTGTTCTAAGAGGATGCAGTTCTGTTGAATCTACCAGACTCTGATTCACATCATAATCTGAGAAAGTACCCCGGGGGTGGTGAGAATACCTGGAGGGCTCAGTAGGGAAGAAAGGCTTTCCAGAGGCAGTGAAAGGAGATGGTTGGGGTCCCCATGATCTTGTCTTTAATTATTTTAATGTTTAACTTATATTGTTTTAAGTTGTGTTTCAGAATCTCGATGAAGAAAAGACTTCTTATTTTTCATATAAAATTCGTGTGGGATAGTGGGCTAAATGAAGGGTACTTGTAGAGCTGTAAGGTGCCCAGAGATATGAATATGTTACTTTTCTTTCTTTCTTTCTTTCTCTTTTGGCTGCGCCGCGTGTGGGATCTTAGTTCCCAGACCAGGGATTGAACCCGTTCCCCCTGCAGTGGAAGTGCAGTCTTAACCACTGGACCGCCAGGGAAGTCCAATATGTTACTTTTCTATTTAAAAATTTTTATTGAGGTCTAACATACACCCAGTAAAATATACAGGTCGTGAAGTGTACAGCTCAATGACTTTTACATATGTATACCACTACCTAGATTGAGATAATGTTTCCATTACTCCAGAAGCCTCCCTTGTGGTCGGCTAACCAGGTAACCACATTTCTGACTTCTAGTACCAAAGACACAGTTTGCTTGTTCTTGAACTTTGTTGGAATGGAATCATAGAGCCTGGCACAAAGGTGGTGCCTTCAGATGTTGTTGACTAAATGGACGATAACAGCATTTCTCAAGCATTCACCGTGTGCCAATTCTCCATAATTTTCTAGACATCTTGCTTTATGCTCACAACTGTCTTCTGTGGTAGTATTTTGATTTCCATATAACAGATTTGCTCTTTTATTTCTGTCACTATTTATTTGCTATCGAGTGTCTAGGGTGTGCAAGACAGGCAAGATACTGGCTCCCTTTCACGAAGCTTGCAATCTAGTGGATGGGGAAACCGAGGCTGGCAGAGGCCGAGCGGAGTGGGGCATGGGGAGGTGGGTGGGATTGGGAGGAGGAGGCCCTCCAGTCTCCATCTGGGGGAGTCCAAAATAGTGATGAGAGAGGTCACCCGAGCTCTGAGGTGGGCTCGGAGGGGAAGGGGACTCTGCAGCTTCTTCCCTGGGAGTCCGGACCGGTTTCAGCCAGTCCAGGGCAAGCGGGCTCCTCCAGCCTTGCCCTCTCCCCTCGCTCTTCCCCCTCCGTTTCTTCCCTCCGCTGCCTCCGGCGCAGTGATTGACGCGGTAATTGGCAAGCGTAGGCGCCGGGCTAATTGAGGTCGGGCTGCAAATTGCTGCATCGGTGGTCGCGGGGGCTACGCGCTCTCCCTCCCCCTGCAGCGCCGGGTGTGGAGCCGGGGCGGAGTGGGGGACAAGCGACCCCGCTCCTCCTTTCCTGGTGGAGGGGGGACGCTGAGGGGGCCCTCCGATTCCAACGGAATGGGACACTCCAGGCGGGGTGGGGGGTAGCGGGGGACAGGGGAGCCCCCCCAACCCAGGTTGAATCCCTTCCCTGGTGCCTGAGCTCCTGGGGAGCGAGGGGGCGGGGGAAATAGCCCAGAATCTATCCTTGCCTCTTCTAGCAGCTGGCGGCCAGTGCCGAATACTTTCTCCTCTTCGAGCCCCAATCTCATTCATCTACTCAACTCATTCATTCATTCCCTCATTCACTCAACACATTTATTGAGTGCCTGATGTGTTTCAGGCACAGGAGATGAAGCTGAAATCAGACAGACACGGTCCCATCCTCTGGAAGCTAAACGCCAGTGGGGGGACAAACCAACCAACCAGTATTTACTACTACAAACAGAGGTGCTGGGAGAGACATATTCTGCAGGACAACATTCCTAATGGGGTGGTCAAGGGGGGCCTCTCTGTGGAAGGGACGTTACAACTGAGGTCTGAGGGATGAGAACACAGTGGGAGTGGGGTGTGTGTGTGGGTGTGTGTGTGTGCAATTGTGCATGTGTGTGAAGGGGTCAAGGGAAGACCACCTCTCCAGGAGACGTGGGCGGGGGAGGCCTGATGAACAGTGGTCCAGTATTGTGCATGTCCCTGCAACTTGCTTGTTTGGACTCAGATGTCCCAGAGATGGAGCCATGTTGATACAGAACCCACCATTGCAGAGGTGATTTCTCATCTGCTACCCAGCGGGACTCAGCTAGTTTGGGGAGGGGCAAGAAAGCTGACAGGGCTGGAGACTCAGTGCAGACAGCTGGCATGGGGAAGGAAGGGCAAGCCATGTACGGGGAAATATTTATCTAGCCTTGCAGATACGCCCCAACACTTACCAGCCTGAAGGAGTCAGGGAGAGGGTATGGACTGAGAGACAATGGGTGGCCCAAGTCCTCGTCTCAAATCAAACTCAGTGTGAAACTTTGGGGAGGTCCTTTACCCTTTCCCATCTGTAAAATGGGTGTATGTGTGAAAACAAGACAAGATCAGAGGTTTTCTACTGGGTTTTTCTTCTAAATCTGTTTTCTGAGATTCTGAATTTGTCTTTTTGGCATCCATTAGTCACAGGGCCAAACTATGGCCAAAGTTGTTTACAGCTCCTCTGGGATCCAGAGCCCATACTCTGAACTACCTCCTTTAGCTAGCCCTCACACAGCAAGCCAGTATTTCCCCTGCCCTAAATCCACCCAGGGCCCAGTACCAGACAACTAGGGACAGCCCCTATGCCCCAAAGCCCACTGGAATTATTCAAAGTAACCAGTCATAAGCTGTCTACTCTGGCCACCTGCCCTTCCTGTAGAAGTCCCAGTAAAGGCTGTGGCCTCTGTCTTCCCCTTGCTCCCGCCTCCTGACCAAACCTGGCCCTTCCTCGTGTAGCCCCGTGTGGTGTGGTACAGCGGTCCCCAGCCTTTTTGGCACCAGGGATCAGTTTTGTGGAAGACAATTTTTCCATGGACGGGGGCAGGGGATGCGGTGGGGGGAGATGGTTCATGCGAGAGATGGGGAGCAATGGGGAGCTTCACTTGCTCACCCGCCACTCACCTCCTGCTGTGCGGCCGGCTTCCTAACAGGCCACGGACCGGTACCCTCTGTGGCCCAGGGGTTGGGGACCCCTGGTGTGGTGTGCTCCCTGCTCCTGGGAATTGTAAGTAATAAATTCTTCTTTCAATGGCATGCCGTCACTCAGTCATCTTTATAAGTTAAGACCTGGACACAAGTCAGTTCCTCAGAGTCAGGTGGTTATGTGAAGCCCCTTGAGGGGCTTCGCAGGAGGACTATGGTGAGGAGGGGGCCGGCTGCAGAGAGGGGACTGGATGTGTGGGTGACACGTCCCCTCTCGACCTCAACTAGAGCCGCTCTCTGGGATACATGCAGCTGCCACAGCTGGGAAAAGAGTTTTGCTGCTCCTTAAACTTCAGAAAATGCTGGTCCTAAGGACTCCCCCATATCAAAGATTTGTCTGGCTCCCACCTTGGTGCTATAACTGACATAAATCCATCCACTTCTGTTTGATGTTATCAGAGGGGTCCTTATGTTATTAGCTTTGATGGCTGAAGAGGTCTTGTGGGCCAATTATTTGCTGTTGGCTCTCAATCCCACCTCACCCCTCTCTACTCTCTTGTTATTGCCAGGGCTAGAAGCCTGCAAACTACATTTCTCAGATGATCTCATCAGCTGGGGCTAGTAGGTTCTGTTAATGGGAGGTCCTAGCAGGAGATTAAATGTAGCAGTGGCGGCAACAGACAACTTCAGTCGACCACTGACAAACATGGGCTCCAGCAGTGTCAGTAGTTTCAGTAGTGACCATGGTGGTGGCTTCTGCCTGGTGACAGTGGCAGCACCTGTGGCTACTCAAGTCCAAGTGGTAGCAGCTTCGGGTGAGCTTTTTTTCCTCTGCTCCCCCATCCCAGCACCTTTGTTATAAATTTCATGCCTTCAATTTCCTCTTTGCTTGAAATACCTAGAGCAGTTTCTGTTTACACCTCGGTTAACTAGAAACGCGTGAAAAAGACCTCATGCTTACGTGGACATGAGTGCCATCCTTGGCTGCACTACTAGGAGTATAGTGCCTGGATCTAGGAAGGTGATGTCTAGATCCCTTCTGTGCTGTTTAAAAGTCCAACCTGGAGATGGAACTGATCTGGACAAGGTTCTGGGGTTCTCAATAAACCTGAGTAGGCTGGTGGACGGTGTAGCAGCTGGTTAGAAGGTAAGATTCTAAGTCATCTTTTCGTATCTGAATGACAGCACCAGCCTCCACCCTGGTCTGCCTGCCTCCAGCCTTGTCCCTTCCAGTTTATTTTGCACATGATGGTCTTTCAAAAACTAATCCAACCAAGCAATCTCATTCCCCTTAATTAAAACCCCTTAATGGCTCTCTGATGCTCACAATTTTAAACTTGACATTCAAGACCTTTCCTAATCTGACCCCTCCAGCCTGTGCCTGACTTCTCCTTGCCTTGCAAGTTATAATCTAGCTGCCCTGAATCACTTGCAGTTCTCTGAACGTGCCATGCTCTATTTACTCAACAGATCTTTATTAAGCATCTACTATGTGCCTAATGCTGTTCTAGGCACAGTGGGGGGATGGATAGTAAACAATTCAAAGTCTCTCCCTTCATCTCTCCTCCAGGCCTTTGCAGACGCCGTGCCTTTTGCTCTTTCTTCCCAGGTTCCCACCATGCTCCCTCATTTTACCTCATTATCTGCTGCTTTCAGAGCTCAGTGCGGCAACGCCTCCTCCGGAAGTCTTCCTAGACCCTGACTCCATCCCCTAGACTGTATAGGTATTTCCTTTGTGCTCCTACAACCCCCTGGGCCTCCTTCAGCCCAAAACATGCATCCCTGAGTTGTCGCTTCTGATTGACACTGAGTTTCTAGAGGGAGGACCATATCTGATGTGGGTCTGTGTCCCTAGACTTGACAGTTTCTGGCGCATTAATTTGTTGAATGAATGAATAAATGAATGAATAAGTGAATGAATGAATACCTACAGTCTAGAAAACCAGGAAACACTTTTTGGAGGGAAGTGACCATGAAGGCCTTAAGGGGGCACCTAAGCTCATTCTAAACAAAGACTAGAGGATTCGGGATAGACCCTTCCTTGGTTCCCATCATCCCCAGCCTTGGTACTGAAGGCACTTCATGATCTGGTCCTACTGACCTCTCCAGCCCTGATTGTGCTTTCTCAACCTAGATCCAGCCCTTTAAGCCAAATAGGATTTTGGATTTGGGCTCAGCCAGATGCTGGCTGTGTGAACTCAAAAAATGACGTCACCTCTTTGTGGCTCCATTTCCTCATCTTTCAGATGGTTTAGATGATCTCTGCCTCCCCGGGTCTTTGTGAAAACTCAGAGAGACAATCCATGTAAAGCAGGTCTTGGGCCATGGTCAGTGCTCAGGCAGTGGATGCCCTTGTTCTTATTACTTATGCTGAGGGCAGCAGGGGGTCCTGGGGAGCTTTCAGCGGCTGTGGGAGTCGTGGGATTGGATTTGCTCCTTAGAGCTCTGGAGGTGGCTGTGGGGAGGATGACCTGGACAGAGCAAGACAGGAACAGGCTGGTAATTTACAAAGCTGTCAAAATCAGATCTTTCATGCTTTTGGCCAACGGATATTATAAAAATTTTAGAGTGAAATATAAAATACAATCTAGTCTTCGGAGTAAATTATAAAACACGAAGCAGAAACAAATTAGATAGATGATACAATCTCATTGAACCAAACCAGACATTTCCCAGTGACAGCGCTGGGTGGTGTGGAAACCACTTCTTCTGGGTCCTCAGAGAATCAGGGTCAGGCGACTAGAAGAGTCATAAACATACATGTGGCTTCCAGGGACTTGAGTTTCCAGATTCACTCTCTTTCATTTGAAAGCTAGTTTAAAAATTATTACAAAAGAAACATAGGCACAGTTAAATATTCAGTTATTACCAATGACACAGAATGAAAAAGTCTCTCTCTCACCCCAGGCTCCCAGCCTTCCCTCTCACTGATAATAATTTATTGTTTATTTTACCTGAAAACTTCCATCCCTTTGCAAGCACAGATATGTACAAATAATTCCTTTCTCTCCAACACAGTCAATATTTTACACCTTGCTTTTTTCACTTAATGATGTGTCTGGGAGATCTTTTCATATTAGTTCTTTTAACAGCTATATAATAATCCAGTGTGTAAATGGACCATAATTTACTTAACCAGACCCTACTAATAAATATGTTGGCTCTTTCTTCAGTGTGTTTGTAGGAGAAATTCCTAGACGTGAGATTGATAGTTAAAGGGGACAGACATTCTTTATGTTGATAAATGTTTCTGAAGGATCCCCTTGTAGGGGACACTGTTGGCGCTCTACCATGATCTCCTTGGATCTCTTTTACTGGTTTGGTGTAAGTGTCCCAACTTTTGTGTGCTTTGCTTCTAATAGTTCACACCTGTGAATTTCTTCAGTGGCCTGTCCATAGGCTACTGGAGCTGCTTTGCCCATAACACAACTGAAATGCCTGGATGTAAGTCCCACCTGGAGGGACTAGTCAATGACTGGCCCAGGAGTATGAAAGCCCAGTTCTTGTGTCTTGAGGCTGGACACACCCTGACATGTAATTTATACTCCAGAGCTCCCCATGGGACTAGGCTGAGGCTGGAATTTTGCCTAAAATCTCACTGTGGCAGGCAGCCTCTAAAATGCTCACCTCCTGGTAGTTATACCCTTGTGTGAGCCCCACTTTTTGAGTCTAGACTGTGATGTGACATCACTTCCAAGAGTAGGTTATAAGAAGACCGTGGCTTCTGTTTTGGGAGCTCTCTCTTGCCCCTGCTCTCTTTCAGATCTCTCACTCTGCCATGTTCTGAGCAGCCCTACAGAGTGGTCCACGTGCCAGGGAGCTGATGTCTCTGGCCAGCATCCAGTGAGGACCTGAGGCCTGTCAACACTTAGAGGAATGAGTTTAGAAGTGGATCCTCCCTCAGTCAAGCCTTGAGATGCCTGCAGCCCTTGTCAACACCTTGATGGCATCCTCTTGAGAGACCCTGAGCTAGACCATCCAGCTAAGCCACTCCTAGATTCCTGACTAACAGAAACTATGAGATAATAAACATTGATGGTTTCAGATTCTAATTTAGGGAAATTTGTTATGCAGCAATAGGTAACTGATACATGCATCTTGCTTGGCTTCCTCCCTTCCCTGTCTTGCTTCCCCCCCATCCTTCCCAGTCTTCCCAGGGAGCACTCCCTTAATAAGTTATGTGCACAGGAATCCTAGTCTGCTTCTGGGAAACCAACCCACCCACCCCTATAGGGTTTGTACAGTGTCCACTGCTGGCATTTGGAGGGGACAGGGGCCGTTTCCCTCACAGCCTCACCAACACCATGTGCTATCACACTCTTAAAGTCAAATATAGTCTCGAATTGGACATGACAAAAGAACTCTGATTCCAAAGAGGATTACCCAGTGAGGTCTGCATGTCAGAGGTACAGTCACACTGACCCACGTGCCCCTCCTGCCGCGCTGCCTGTAAATTCCCACCTCTCTGCCCTTACTTAGGCTAGGCCTTTGCTTACTTCACCCGTCCATAGCTCTGTCCTTCCCATAAGGCCCCTGTCCTATTTACCACCCCCTCTCCCTGCAAGAAGCATCTCCTGACCTCTCCTCCCAGAAGTGACGCTTCCCTCCCCCAAGGTCCCTCAGCTCATTTGTCCCGTTCTGATGGCTGTTCTGATGGCTTTTACCCAACTTATTATTTCTGCTCAAGAGAAACTCAGAGATCGTTGCAGGCCAGGACTCACCTTCCAGGAGAGTGCTTTGTACAGAGAAGTCATGGAGCCATTCTTTGTGAATGAACGTGAATGAACGCCCGGCCCAGGTCATGCTCGGTGAGCCTTCCTGAACTCCTTCTGCCCTGTCTGCCTCCAAGTCCTGCCCCTTCCCTTCATTAGCTCTGGTTCAGACTTCGACACCTGTGCTGATAATCAAGGCCCTTGACAAGTCTCGTTCCATCCCTGCTTCCTCCTCCTGACTCATTTCTTCCTGCCCTCCACCTTCTATTCCAGCCCTGCGAACCATTCACAGTTCCCTAAAGATGACCATTCCCTAAATGGTGACTATTGTCTGAGCCACTTCCAAGGCCCTGTGCTATGCATTTTACATCCACATGATTCCTGTGCAGGAGGTACCATTATCAGCCCCATTTTACAGATCAGAAAACCAAGGCACAGAGAGGCTAAGTTCACACAGTTGGTGAGCGGTGGACGCAGGGGCAGGCAGGACATGCAGGGAGTTAGAACCTCTGGGACAGCCCTACTTCAGGGAGGGCAGGATTCCAGCTTCCTCGCTCCACCCACCAGAGACAGCTCTGCAGCCTGTTCTGCACACGCTCTCGAGGGTCCCCAGCAGGACTGGGGCCCAGTTGCCCACAGCAGCCGCCCACTTATGAACACTCCCTGCACTGGCTTCCTTCCCTTCCGTTCCCGGTCTCACGCCCCTCACTGTGCTGGGGTCACCTCCCAGATACATCGCTTGCACGTAAATTCTTGTCTCAGGATCTGCTTTGAGGAAAACCCACACGAAGCAGCCTCAGACTGGGATTTGCACTCAGTCTGTCTGCCTGGGGCTACTCTGTTTCACAGCCGCATGCCCTAGCCCACCCTTACCCCTAAAACCCTACCTGGAATACACTCTCCATCCCTGATCACCTCACCTTCATTTCAAAGACCCAACTTAGATAGATTTTTATAAGAAAATTTGTCTGACATCCCCTCCCCCAGTTAGAATTGGCCACCCCCTCAGTATCTCAGTGGACAGACCTCTAGTCCCAGCCTCTATACTATCCCCGTGCTCTTGTTTGTGGGCTTCTGGCTCCCCTGCCACTCTGGGAAGGATCCTGTCTTACTCATCTTGGAAACCCCCAGGTCCACCGGGGACTAAGTAACAGAGGAGGCACTAATCCATGTTCAGATCGGCTGCGGCTGTACACTCAGATTCCTCTTCTTCCCTCTGCCTCTCTCACTCCTTTCCACCTCCCCACCCCCCCTCCCAACCATTTTACATCATGTCCCAGGGGCCAGCCATTGTTTCTGTCTCTTAGCCTACTTCTTTGGGCACCCCACCTCCCCTACAGTGCCTCACCTCTCTCTCTCTGGCATGCAGTCTCTCTCTGTGACTTCCATCACACTTCACTGCACTAATTTATTTTCCTATCTGCCTTCCCAACTGGATTGTGAGTCCTTTGAGGCCTCCCATGTATCTTGTTTATCACTTTATCCACACTGTGCCCCTTGCACAGTACTTATTACATAGTGGGTGCTAATAAATGTTTGTTGAATAGATGAATGAATTAATTACTTAATACACATATCCCCAGATCCCTGAATGGAAGGATAAAGGAACCGGTATAAATTACTTAGGGCTCTTTGGGTCGTAAATCAGAGAAGCACATCTCAAGCTGGCTTAAGTAAAAGAGGGAATTTATTGGCTTCATCACTAGGATGCCCAAGTGGAATTCAGGCATGGCTAGATCCAGAAACAGAATAAAGTCAGCTGTAAATGCTCGCTCATTTCTTCTCTTTGCTTCTCTCTCTGTGTCTTTCTCTGTCTCTTTCTCTCCTTCTCCCCCTCTTCCCCTTTTCCTCTCCCTTTCTTCTTCCCTCCCTCTCTGTATATTTCTCTTCATGTTGACTCTGTTTCTCTTTGAGTTTTGACCACATTCTCTACTACCATAGGCAAGTGCATTCACAAGACTTAGTCTCTTCTCTCTTTGGGCCTCAATTTCTCTCATCTGTAAAATGAAGAGGCAATTCCATCTGATGATCTCTAAGCCCCCTTCATAGCTTTATAGTCTTAAAGGGAATCCAAGATAACTTTCCCATTTTCTAGATAGGAAAAACTGAGGCCCAGAGAGGCAAGTGATTTGTTCAAGGTTACCCAGGTTAGGTGTGGGGTTAGCACCATAGTCCAAGTCTCTGACCTTCATGGAAAAGAAGACAATGTCATTTTAGACACCAGAGAACAATGCCTTGATATTGGCTCCGTGTGACCCACCTCCTCTCTGACTCACCCTGGCATGACCAATGCTGAGACTCTTGGACCACTGAAAGGATTTATGTCAAGTACCTGTACCTCTGATACTCCAGACTTGGATTTGAAAATCAGCTCTACCACTGGCAGCTCTGACCCTGGCAAGTCATTTCCCCTCTGAGCCTCTGTTCTTTTCATCTGGAAAATGAGACAATAACAGCAACAATGAGCCCTACCTTCTGGGTTATATCAAGGACGCCAGGAGGAGATGAGAGTAAAGCTGTCAGCACAAGGCCTGGCGGAGGCAGCAGGGAGATAACTCATCCCCCTTTGTCTGGGACCGTCCTGATTTTAAAACTTAAAGTCTCACGATCCAGGAACTCCTCCATCCCAGGCAAACTGAATGGTTGGTCACCCTATCAGGCAGGCACCCACATCTGGCAGCAGGGAGGGAACAGTGTCCTCAGAGGACCCCAGAGATCAGGATCAAGCAAGCCAGAGCCCTCAGAGCAATGGAGGAGTCTTGCCCAAGGCAATGCTGGGAAGCGTTTCTGGGCCCTCTGCAGTTCAGAGCCATTTGCACAGTAAGGAGGCCTGAGATGCGGCAGCTGCCTCCTTCCCTCAACACCCT
Source organism: Balaenoptera musculus (assembly GCF_009873245.2). NCBI lineage: Eukaryota > Metazoa > Chordata > Mammalia > Artiodactyla > Balaenopteridae > Balaenoptera > Balaenoptera musculus. Next base: position 22,086,280 of record NC_045799.1, on the reverse strand, counting down.
TCCCTAGTTTCCTGAACATTCAGGGTTCCTCAGAAACTCTGACTCCAAGAACTCGTAGCTGGAAAAGACTTTGACCCTCACCCAATCTCACTGGGCACACTCTCATAGTACAGATGGCAAAACCAAGGTCTGGAGGGGGGAAACAACTGGCCCAAAGTCTCCTGGTGGGCTTTCTCCAGCATGTCTGACTTTGCAGATGGGCTCCTGGATGCTTTCAGGGAAAATTCACAGTTTACACATATGCTGGGGATGGGAGGTGGGAGAGACCCATGAGTGATGTCAGAGCCCAGCTGTCCTAGCTACAGACTTGCTTAGTAGCCTCCCTGGGCCTAAGTGACCCATCTGTGAAATGAAGGTGATAATCTCACCTGGCGTGCCCCAGGGGCTGTGGTTTAAGAGTGCCCGAGAGCACTCGGTATTAGTCCTTGCATGGACGGCAGGGTAGAAAGAGCCTAGAAAGACTGCTTTAGTGTTTCCGAAATCTTGGACATTCCCGGATCACCCTTTAGGTACCACCTGTATTATTAGTTAATATTTTTCTTTAAAATAACTTGCTTTAAAAAACTTAAAAGTATTTAAAGGCACTATGTCACATCAGTTGTTTGATGTACTAGTTGTATATCTTTCTAACACTCTTTAAAGTAAGTTCAAAACTATTCAAATAAAAAGGTGTTATTCTGAAACACCCCTAAACCTAGTGTATGCCCCGAGCAGCATGCACATAGTACTTTGCAAAACACTGATTTCATCTAATCCCCAACCCCTGCATCCTGAGGGATGTAAATCGAGGTTCAGAGAGGAGCAGGGATGCAGCTGAAGTCACACAGAGCAAGTGCTGAGGCTGAGTGCAGACCCTCCCTCTGTTGCCACCACTCTGAGGCATGAGCTGGTGCCCAAAGGAGCCAGGGCTTTTCCTGCTTCTAGGCATTTGCATAGCTTGTGCCCTCCCCTGGAAAGCCCTTTTCGCCCAGCTGTCCCAGGCCAACTCCTGTTCTTTTGAGACTCAAAGAGCCATCTTCTCTGGAGCATTCTTGGCAGGCAGAGTGAATATGACTCACCCCAGATTGTAGTGACCTCCTTGGGAATTTCTGTGCACTGAGACAGAGAGACTCTCAAAGGCTGGGCCAGATCTGGTTCATTTCTGCCGGGAACATGTACCCTGGGGCTGGACATCCAGGAGTCCCTGAGCAGTGCTGGTTAATTAGGGGAGGCTGATGGCAGTGGGGCCCAGAGGCCTGGATCAGTCCTGTCCAGGGCCCAAGAGGGACAGGGCCATCAGGCCATCAGCTTGTCCCAGGTATTGAAATACTTCAGCCGGGGCCCCCATCACTCCACCAGATACATTTCAGTGGCTAAGAAAGAAGTTCAAGGGCTCACCTGGGTCCGTTGCTTAGCAACAGTAGGCTGTAAATGACATCGCTCCAACACTTAACTAACCCCTTCCATGGCAGGCAGAGGATAATGAAGGTAAAGGCAGACGGCGAGACGGAGTTAAAAACCAGACCCAGGAAAGAGCAGAGGCAGGTGCTGGGGAAAGTGGGAGCCTGCAGCAGGTAGATGTGGGCCTGGGGAACAGATGCAACTGTCTCTGAGACACTTTGTGGCTGCTCTGTTCCTGGGAGCCTTGATCAGGAGTTCTGAGCATATCTGCTAACCTAAAAAGGGGATTTGCTGAGCTTGGTCCCTAATAACAGGTTAGTCCTTCCAGGGCATGATGCCTGTAATTCCAGCAGTTGCCACTAGGAGGACAGCAGGGACTTTAAGGATAGCCAACTCACAGTAGACAGAACTCTTTAGCGACCTTTTATAGAATCTCTGAGTTGGCAGGGAACCTAGATGGCGGTGGGGGGCAGGGGAAGCATTTATTAAGCACCACTTTACTTTTATTAACTCATCTGATTGTCATAATAACTCCATGACTTAGGGAGGTACTTCCATTTTACAGAGGAAGAAACTGAGAGCCATTCATTAAACAAATATTTATTGAGCTCCCCCGTGGGCCAGGTCCTGTTCCAGGCTCTGTATATAGAGCCATGAGCAAGACAGACAAACGCCTCTGCCCTCATGGTGCTGCCATTCTAATCAAGGGGATAGATAATAAACAAGAGAAATAAGTGAAATATATCAGCTGATGACAAGGGCTATGGGGGAAAATAAAGCAGGAAAGGCTGAATAAACTGAGTAGTCAGAAAAGGCCCTACTGAGCGGCATTTGAGCAAAGATTTGAGGGAAGCGAAGAGCAAGCCGTGTGAATATTCAGAGGAAGTGCGTACCAGGCAAAGATCCTGAGGTGGGGGTAAGGTTGGTGTCTCTCAGGTTTGGTAAAGAGGCCAGTGTGGCTGCAGCAGGGTGAGAAAGCAAGAAAGTAGAAAGATGGGAAGTGAGGGGCGGGAACAGAATATGCAGGGCCCTTCAGGCCAGTGTAAGGACTCTGAGTATTTCTCTGAATGAGATGGGAGCCGTGGGAATATGACCGTTTAATTTACCAAATAAAAATACAGGATGCCCGGTTAAACGTGAACTTCAGGTAATGAACAGCTATTTTTTTAGTGTAAGTTTGTCCCATATAGTGCATGGGACATACTTACAATAAAAGTTACTTGCCATTTACCTGGAGTTCAGATTTAACTGGGCAGCCCATATTTTATCTGGCAACCTAACATGGGAGAGTGTCATACAGAAGGGTGACATGGTCTGACTTGTGTTTCACGTGGATCGCTCTGGCTAGTGTGGGGAACGTGGACCAAAGGGAGTAATGGTGAAAGCTGGGAGCCTGATAAAGAGGTTGTTACAGATGATCCAGGTGCGAGATGATGGAGGCTTGGACCAGGGTGGTAGCGGGGCAGGTGGTGAAGAAGGGGTCAGGTTCTAGGCACATGTTACAGGTAGAGCAAGGAGGGTTTCCTGTTGGATTAAATGTGGGGGATGAAAGAAAGAGGAATCAAAGGTGACTCAGTGCGTTTTGGCCAGCATGACTGAAAGGACGAAGTAGCCACTTACTGAGATGGAGGAGGCTGAGGAAGAAGCAGGTTTGGGGGCAGAAAGGGAAGATTGGGTTTCAGGTTGGACATCTTAAGTTTGAAATGTATTGAGGCATCCCCTAGCAAGATGTTGAGTGGTGTATTGTACAGGGTTGAATAGTGTCCCCCTCCCACAAATTCATGTTTACCTGGAACCTGTGAATGTGACCTTATTTGGAAATAGGGTCTTTGCAAGTGTAATCAAGTTAAGATGAGGTCATACTAGATTGGAGCAGGCCCTTAATTCGATGACTGGTATGTTATAAGAAGAGAGAAATTTGGATACAGAGAAACACATAGAGTGAAGATGATGTGAAGACATATAGGGAGAAACCATGTAAAGATGGAGGCAGAGATCAGAGTGATACATCAGAAGCCAAGGCATGCCAAGGTGCTGGCCACCACCAGAAGCTAGGAGTGAGGTAGGAAACATATTCTCCTTCAGAGCCCCCAGAAGAAACCGACCCTACTAACACTTTGATCCTGGACTTCTAGCCTCCAGAATTGTAGGAGAATAACAAGTTGGTGGTAATTTGTTATGACAGCCCCAGGAAATGAATATAGCTATAAAGGTCTGGAAGAGAGGTTCTGCATAGAGATATGACTTGGGAGACATCAGGGCATAGATGATATTTAAAGTCATGAGACTGGATGAGATCACCAAGGCAGTGAAGGTAGATGAAGAAAGAAGAGGACCAAAGCCTGAGCCCTGGGGTTCCCAAACTGAATAGATGGGGATTTGAGGAGGGGCTGGCAAAAGGTACAAAGAAGTAGCAGCCGGTGATGTGGAAGGAAAACCAGGCAAAGCCAAGTGAAGAAAGTGTTTCCAGAAGGAGATCATAATCAGTTGTATCTATCGTGATTTTTGGAGCAAGGAAGATGAGAACTGAGACTTAACCATTGGATTTAGCAGTCTGGGGGTCATTGGTGACTTTGACCAAAACAGTTTTGGAGGAATAATGGGAGATTTAGCTTGTTTGGAGCAGCTCAAGAGAGAATGGAAGATTCTTCCTCTTCTTTCTCTCCTCTCCCTCCCTCTCCTTTCCCCCCTTCTCTTTCCTTCCCTTCTCTTGGAGGGGACAGCATTGCCAGGGGCTATAAGATGACAGCGGGACCAAAGAGGCAGCAGGGCCAAGGACAGGGTTGGCATGGTGGGGCATGGTTTACGTACAGGGGGACTGAGCAAACAAGTAAATATATTGAGGATGATGGGAACGAGGTGTCCCAAGCTAGAAAGAAACTTGAGACATTAGACTGGAATTGGAGGTGTTGACAAGAACTGATGGTTACAGATAGTTATAGATGTGGATATAGGTATTCATGTATAGTTACATGTGGTGTGTGTGTGTATGTGGCATAGTATTTCCTAGCTCTGTTGAGAGGGCCTGTAAGCAATGACACGCAGTCATTTTGGGTTTTTTGTTTATTTGTTTGTTTGTTTGTTTGGCTGCACCCCACGGCTTGCGGGATCTTAGTTCCTTGACCAGGGATGGAACCTGGGCCCTCGGCAGTGAAAGCGCAGAGACCTAACCACTGGACTGCCAGGGAATTCCCCATTTAAAAAAAAAAATTATTTATTTAATTAATTTATTTTTGGCTGCGTTGGGTCTTTGTTGCTGTGCGTGGGCTTTCTCTAGTTGTGGCTGTCAGGCTCTAGAGCTCAGGCTCAGTAGTTGTGGCGCACGGGCTTAGTTGCTCCGCAGCATATGGGATCTTCCCGGACCAGGGCTCGACCCCGTGTCCCCTGTATTGGCAGGCGGATTCCCAACCACTGCACCACCAGGGAAGTCCCTCATTTTGTTTTTTAAATACCATCTTACACTAAAGAAACACAGGATCCAACTTGAAGGGCCTCCCATTGACAACTGGGGCAACTTGAGCCTCAAAATGAATAACAAATGGTAACAAATGACAATCCATCCAATAAAATAGGAATCCATGAGTCCATACTGTTACAAACAAATAAGTAAATAGTAAAACAAACAAACCCAAACCCAGCAAACAAAACAAATAAACAAATAGGATTAGAAGGGAAAGCTCTCCCTTATGGTAGAATGATAACTCATCAGTGTAGAAGAAATGATGGAAATAGAAGATCTCCATTTGGCAACCTTCATGGTGGTGGCTGGTCAGGTGGATGTCACAGTGGAAGCTAAAAGCCTGTTCCTCTTCCAGAGGTCATGGGAGTTAGGAAAGGACGGAGGGACTGCTCCAGATTGAAGGAGACTAAAGAGACATGACGACCGCATTAGTCAGGGGTCTCCAGAGAAGCAGACCAACAGAATAAATAGATAGATAGATAGACAGAGATTTATTATGAAGGATTGGCTTACATGATTATGGAGACTGAGAAGTCCTGAATCTGTCATTTGCAAGCAAACTGGAGGCCCAGGAAAGCTGGTGGTGTAGTTCTGGTCCAAGCCCAACAACTGAGAATCAGGGGAGTCAGTGGTGTAAGTCCCAATTTGAGTCTGAAGGCCTGAGAACCAGGAGCGCTGATGTCCAAAAGGAGAAGATGGATGTCCTAGCCGAGGCAGAGGGAGCAAATTCACCCTTCCTCCACCTTTTTGTTCTGTTTGGGCCCTCAGTGGATTGGATGAGGCCCAGGGAGGGTGATCTTGCTTACTTCCTCTACTGATTCAAATGCTAATCTCTTCCAGAAACACCCTCACAGACACACTGGGAGGTAAAGTTTTACCAGCTATCTGTGCATCCCTTAGCCCAGTCAAGCTGACACATAAAATTCACCATCACAACAACTAAATGGAATGGATGATTCTATGTGGGGTCTTAGACCAGAAAAGAAAATGAGATATTGTTGGGACCACTGACAAAATCAGAAAGTGGTCTGTGGATTGGACGATGATACTGAATTAACTTTGACATCCACATTTAGATGGTTGTTATGAGGTCCCATAAGAAAGTGTTCTTGTGTTTGGGGATACATACACTAGGATATTTAGAGGTGATTTCTTCAACCTGCTCTCAAACAATTCGGAAAAAAAAAATGGTATGTGTATGTGTGTGTGTAGAAGTGGAGCAATGTGGTAAACTGTTGACAATTGGGGAATTTTGATCAAGGGGATATGCAATTCTTTGTACTCTTCTCGTAATTTTGAAATGATTTCTAAATAAATTATTTTAAAAAGTGAGCGAGGGAATTGGGGGTGAGGGCAATTGGAGACGGCAAGTATAGACCAGTGCTACTCAAACTGTGGTCTGTAGACCAGTGCTGATCTGAGAACCATTTGTTCTTGATCCGATATGAGATGAGCAGACAGACAGCGAGAGTAGGTGTCTAGAAATACTGACAGCAATTCGGTGCTGTTGCAACATCCAACTGTGTGATCAGAGCACAGACCAAAAGAATGTCCACGACAGTCTGGAAAAAGACAATCTGATTCTTCACCGCAGATAGTTTGGGAAGCACTGGCACAGACAACTAAGAGTTTTGTTTTAAAGCTCGGAAAAATAGAGTTACTGCCCCAGGATGGCCCAGCAAGTAGCAAGGCTGGGATTCAAACTCTGGTCCTACTGAAAGCATAAGGTTTTCCATGATGCTCGAGTTCATGCCTTTGCCTTCCTCTGCCTTGCTCCTTCCCTCCTCCCTCCCCATCCAACCAGTATCCCAGTCCTGCCAATTCTTCCTCCACAATCTCTGTGAGCTTTGTGAGGCATGCCTCTGCACAAATAGTTACTACAGCTCTCATCACTCATTTGTTCAACAGGTATTTTTGAGCCTGATGCTGAACTGAACTCTAAGGAGAAATCTGTGAACAAGGTGTAACCTCTGCCCTCGTGGAGCTCACATCCTAGAGGGGAAGACAGGCATTATTCCAAGAATCACACAAAGAAATGTTCAATTACAATGATGACAGGTGCCATGCAGGAGAGGTCCACGGGTGCTTAGCACACAGTCATAGGAGTTGGACTTGCTTTTGGAACCGCACAACTCGGATGGGACTCGAACCCATCCAAAACCCAGATTGAGACTTGAACCCATGGGATGGGACTCGAACCCACTTTTTTTTTTTTTAATTAATTAATTAATTAATTTTTGGCTACGTTGGGTCTTCGTTGCTGTGTGCCGGCTTTCTCTAGTTGCAACAAGTGGGGGCTACTCTTCGTTGCGGTGCGCGGGCCTCTCGTTGCGGTGGCTTCTCTTGTTGCGGAGCACAGGCTCTAGGCGCACGGGCTTCAGTAGCTGTGGCACATGGGCCTAGTTGCTCCACAGCATGTGGGATCTTCCTGGACCAGGGCTCGAACCCGTGTCCCCTGCATTGGCAGGCGGACTCCCAACCACTGCACCACCAGGGAAATCCCTTGAACCCACTCTCTTTTAATTGAGATCACACACCTGGTCTCAGGACTTAATGAAGCTCAGCTTCTTTATGTCTCAACGTGGAAGGAATTCAGCAAGAGGCAAGGTGATAGGTAAGAAGTGGATTTATTTAGAGAGATACACATTCCGGAGACAGAATGCGGTCCATCTTGAAAGGCACGTGGCCCAGGGAGAAACACCCTCCACAGACAGAGTGCGGGCCATCTCAGAAGGCAAGAGGCCCCAAAATATGGGGTGGTTAGTTTTTATGGGCTGGGTAATTTCGTAGGCTAATGAGTGGGAGGATTATTCCAACTATTTTGGAGAAGGGGTGGGAATTTCCAGGAATTGGACCACTGCCCACTCTTTGGTCTTTTATGGTTAGCCTCGTAACTGTCCTGGCACCTGTGGGCGTGTCATTTAGCATATGCTAATGTGATACAATGAGTGTATAATGAGACTCAAGGTCTACTGGAAGTCGAATCTTCTGCCATCTTGGACCTAGTTGGTTCTAACCAGTTTATGTTGTATCCACAACGACTCTGTCATTCTTTAAGGGTGTGCCCTGCCTCCTTCCGTCCTGTCTCACTTTGACCCAAGAAGGTAACTTTGAGTGGAGTCTTGATGGATGTAGGAGTTAACTGGGCAGAGAGCCAGAGAGGAGTGGTCCAGGCTGAGGACACAGCATGGCCAAGGTCTGCTGGGGATGGGGGTGGAGGGACCAGGCACAGGTGAGGCAGGGCGAGAAGGCTTGTGCGGTTGCAGGATAGAGAGGAGGAGTGGGGAGCACGGTGAAGCTGGAGAGATGAGCAGAGCCCAGAGCACGCAGGACTTGCAGGTGACGAGGAGGAGTTTGGTTCCGTCCCAGGAGCAACGGGGAGCCATTGTAGGGGTTTAACAGAGAAGCAACAGCACTGATTTGTACTCTGCAAAGATCTCTTTGGTTGAGGTCTGGAAAGTGGATTATGGGGCTGCAAGCATGGAAGCAAAGTGACCAAAAAGGAGGTGTTTATAGTAGCCTGAGAGAGAGGGCAGTGGCTGGACTAGGGTTTTGGACATGGTGGGGGGGGAGCAACGGGAAATAGGAGGCAAAGCTTCCAGGAGGCGGGGTGCCTTGCCTATGGGGCATAGGGAGGGGACAGGTGTGGGGCTTGGGAACGGGGCAGGTAGTGGGCTGGGCCCTGAGATCTCAGAAGGCGGGGAAGAGCAGCAGTTTTGGAGGGACGTTGGGGTATTTGGTTTTGAACTTGGAGCAGTGTAGTAAGCTGTTGGGTGTACAGCTTGGAATTCATCTGCCTCAACTTATCCGGAACAAATATCCAAACAGGCCTAAATTTTACTTGTTTCAACTCACAGATGGTAATGAGCTGTCCAGGAGAGATGACCTAGGCTGGGACGATCAGGGAAGGTTTTATAGAGGAGGTGAGACTGGAGCCGGGACCTGAATGATAGGATTTGAGGAGGGGAGGGAGGGCACAGCAGGAGGTGTGAGCAAGACACAGAGGTGGGAACAAACATGGTGCACGCGTAGGATTGTGGAAAGCTGTGTGTGCGCATGTGTGTTCATCTGGGGAGAAGGTTGAATTGACCCAGAAAAGACTCAGCAAGGATGTCTGGCCCGCCTCTGAATCTGCAGACGTAAATCAGAGGCAAAGTCAACCTCTTTCTCACTGTCCTGCCTTCTTTTGCCTCCTCGCCTGCCTACTGCCTGCGGGGGGGACGCCCCAGGAATATTTGCAGACCTCCTGGCAGCAGAACCCCATCCTAGGCCCTCAGCACAGCCCCTTCCTCAACTCAAACGAAGCAGTTCTGCTTTTATCTGCTTTTTATGCTGAGCTTCCACAAAATATTTCTTTTGAAGAAAGGTTTACACATTGCGGAAAGCTGGGAACAACCTAAATGTCCATCAATATGGAGAATAGATAAATAAACCATGGATTATTCATACAGGGGACTGATACGCAGCAGCAAAAATGAATGAAATAGAGCTGTTAGGATGAAGCTCACAACATAATATCAAGTGAAAAAAAAGTAGATTGCAGAAAGATACACAGAGGATGATGCCCTTTATATAAAATCTAAAAGTGTATAAAACGGTACTGTTTAAACATACGCACCAGAGTAAAAGTATTAAAAACATGGATACAAATGCTAAACAGTCAATTTTGCATGATGGTTACCTCTGGAGAGGCAGGGAGGGAGGGATGGAGTTCCGGTGGAAAACTTAGGGAACCTCAAAGGTCTCCATGGTGTTCTATTGTTTAAGCTACTTGCTGGGCACAGGGGGCATTTGCTACATAATTGACTATTTTGTAGGTCAAGATAATCTTTGGTCATCAGTGGTCTAGAGGGAGGAGCAGACTTGGGAGTCTGCTGGGGCTGGGTTTATATCACAGCTTCCTAGAGGTGTGGCTATGGGCCTATGGGCAAGGGACTTCACTTATTTGAGCCTCTTGAGAGCTGTAAAATGGGCATAATGAACTCTTACCTCATGGTCTCTCTCTTTCCTCCCCCCTCCCTCCCTCCTTCCTTCCTTCCTTTCTTTCAACGGATATTTATTGAATGTTTACTGTGTAGAAGGTCCTGTACAGGTACTGGTGATAAGGTCCCTCAAGGTGCTTACAGTCTTGAGAGAGACAGACATGCCTCAGACCAATAAACTATAACACAGTTGCAAACAATGATGGGTTAGAAAGAAAATAAACAAGCTTTGGTGATGGAGAATCACCAGAGACTCAGGTCCAGTGGTTGGGGATGGTATCTCAGACATCTGAAGGCATGGCGGTGGGGAGAGAGAGGAATGTGGGAGAGGGAACAGCATGGGCTAAGGTCCTGAGGTGGAGAAGCACCTAGAGTGCTTGGTGTATTTGAGTAACAGTGAAGTTGGGGAGGGTCAGGTGGGGGAGTGGGGCATGACACGAGAGGCTGGGGAGGAAGGGGTACATGATGAACCATGGGCTTGCAGAGCACGTGGCAGGACACTTGGCATGTGTGCTCAGGAAATGCTGTGGCTTTCCCCCCATCTCTTTTTGGGGAGATGGCTGGAGGGACAAATGGACATCTGAGGGCAGGAAGGGAGCCTGATCCCCGGACAGCCTCCAAAAGCACCTGCAGTAGCCTGGATTATGGTTCCAAATCTTTACATCCCTCAGTACTTCCCCAGTTATAGGTCCCTGCTCTTTGCCATATTACTTTGCAATGACTTCCCACTTCTGACTTGACATTGCTCAGCTGTGTGACTTGCTTTGGCCAGTGGGATGTCAGCAGAGGTGCAACGAGCAGAGGCTTGAAAAGCACTTGTGCGGTTGTTCTCCTGCCATTGCCACAAGAACATGCCCAGCTTGGCCTGCTGGTCCTGGGAGGAGGTGGGGGCAGAGGAGAGCCACCCCAGCTGAGCCATAGATTTGCAAGCTAATTAAATGCTTGTTGTTGTTTACCACTGAGATTTTGCCCCCCCGCTGTTTATTATGCAACACCCAGATCCTTGCTGCAGTGCTGTCCCTGGATGCTGGGCCTTTCCTGCCTTCACCCAAGCCCAGGAGGGTGGGAAGAAAGATGATTGGGCTGAAGCCCAGGATTCTGGCCTTGAATCTGCCAAACCCTCATCCTGGGCACTGGGCAAACCCTTCCCCATGTGGGGTCTTGGTTTTCCCATCCATAGAGTGAGACATCTCCCCCTGATAGTGAAGCCCCTCATAGATTATAGCCACAAGGAATAAGAGCTTAGTCTGTCCAGATATAGCCATGTCCCTCCCCTACTTAAAACCCTCAGTGGCTCCCTGTGACCTTAGAGAAGTCAAAGCTCCCTAAACTGGCATTCAAGACCCTGCGCTACTACCCCTGCCCCCATCTACAGCTTGCCTCCACCTACTCACTCTTTGCTCCAGGCATGACTTATGGTTCTCAGTCAGCTTCCTTATCACCCTGTGCTTGTTCATGCCTCTGGGTCTTTGCACCTGCGGTTCCATCTGTTTTCAAAGTCCGCCACTGCATTTCTCTGCTTTGTGAATTCCCATCTATAGAGTGTGTTTTGTTTTTAACTAACATTCGTCAAGCTCTTACTATACGCCAGGTACCATGCTAAATCCTTTATATGTGTGTTCCAATTTAGTCTTCCCAGCAGCCTGATGAAGTAGGTATTATTATCAACTCCATTTTAATTATGAATAAACAGAGGCTCAGAGAAGTAACTTGACTGGTTCAAGGTTATACAGCTATAAAGTGGTGAAGCCAGGACACAAATCCAGGCAGTCTGACTCCTAGTCAACAGGAAAATAGACAACAGATTTGAACCCAGGTCTCTCTGTTTCCAGGACGTATGTATTTAGTCACTTTTCCATGCCTCCTCTGCCTGCAGAATTCCTATGCAAGTGCATGAACTATATTCTTTCAACCTACAAACATTTTTTGAGCACCTGCTTGGTGCCAAGCACTAAGCCAAGCTCTTCAGGAGCAGTCACTTCCTTAATCCTCACACTTGCCCTAGGCAGTCACCATTTTTACTGATCCCATTTTGCAGATGAGGACAACTGAGGTCCAGAAAGGTGAAGTGAAGGTCATGCAGCCAGTAAGTGGTGAAGTTGGGACACATACCCAGACAGTCAGATGCCCAGGCCCAAAGTTGACCTCTTGGACACACTGACTCTCAATTTGCCATAAGCTTCAAGATCCAGCTCAGACACCATCTCCAGAATGTTGAATAGTGGAATCCCAGGGGCTTCATGGCTTTGGCCTCTCCATCAGCCCCCTCACCCAGGGGCTTCACAGCTGACAATGCAGGATACAGTGTGGTTTGGACTGAAGTAGGGTACCTGATAACACTGCCAGGCACCCCCCCCTCTAGTTTCCAGCCTGATGTACCGACACCGAGCTCCCGCCCCACCTCATCCCTACCCCTTGGGCCTCAGGCTCTGAATCCAAACAAACATGAAGCCAAATGACTTTCACTTTGTCCCTTCCAACTCAGTGATTTTGGAGGAGAATAAATACCGAAGCCACTGGCACGAATAAAAATTAATGTAGAATCGTGCTAACTGTGCAGCGATGCTTTTTAAACAGAAAAAAATCCTCAATTTAAAATCTCAGCACAAATAGACTCTTATAAGGTCAAATGAAAGATAAATGCCTCTGGAAAGCAAAGAAGTCATCATTTGGGCTGAATTCTCTCTCTTTCTCTCATTTCCTCTGCCTCCCCTTCATTCTGTTGCCCGTCTACATTTCTTTTTAGTCCCTGTCTTCGCCTCTCCTCTTACCAGTCGCTTGCTCTTCCTGACTGTGTGTTTGCATGTGTCAGTTTCTCACTTTTAATTCAGTGCAGAATTTCAACCTCAGGAGAGTAGTATGACCTTGGTGAAGTCATTTTTCAGCTTTGTGCTTCAGCTTTCCAATCTTCATAAAAGGAAGTATAATTATTCCTTGCAGAGGGACACTAAGCATAGCAAGACAGCCCTTCGTAAAGGAAAACGATGCTTCCAATCAGTGATGGGCAGTTTCACCCACCCTCTGGGTTTGGGCCTGGAAGGTGGGCAAAGATTAGGAGCAAGCACCATCTGGTCACCAAGTGATGCCAGTGAACCACTGTGGTGAATGGTCTTCTGACCTTGGCCTTTTTACTGTCAGTCTGATTCAGCCTAGAATTATCCTAAGATGATTCTGGTTTTTAAAAAAGGAGAAGCTGAGAGAAAGGCAAGGCCTAGTGAGGAGGAGATTCCTCAAAGGTGAGATAAAAGACACAGTGAATGGGAAAATAACCACATGACAAATTTAAATTAAAGTCAGAGGATTGTGATTAGCAGAAGGAAATGTCCTTGACAACTAAGGGAGAACAAAACCCTGGGAAAACCCTATTGGAATGGGAGGCACTAGGCTGTGATCTCTTTAGGGAAAGGATCACATCTTTCTTGTTCACTGTATCTCCCCAGGGCACGGCAGAGGGCTTGACTTCATAAATATTTGTTGAACAACCAACCTAATGAATGAGTATATCTATTCCTGGAGCCCCCTAAGATAAAGACTAGACACGATTTTCCCCAGAGCACAGCATGTGCTCGTCAACCATTGGCTGAATATTGAATATGTGAGTTTTCTGGTTGCAGATTTGCTGCTACTGCCCAGGTATCTCTTGAGGACCAAGTGCATATGAGAGGGGAAGGGGGACATCTCCAGGGTGGAGCAGGAAGTGGGGGCACCTGAGTAACCCAGGCATCTCTACCTGGTCAACTTGAGACATTTTGATAATGGGAGGCAGAGGGCTGGATTGAAAGAATGACAGTAGCCCAAGTATCATCTCCTTCCAAGGGGCACCAAACCAGTAGACTGAGAGAAGAGGGATGCGACAATGGAAACACTGGAACTGATAGCTTTTTGACCCAGTAAAGCACTCGACTGGGAGTCAGGAGTCCTGGCTTCTAAACTCAAATCTCAACAAGAACATCAGGAAAACACCCAAGAGCCTGCTACCAAATAGGATCTGATATAGTCCTATATCACAGACTGGGTTTCCTAGGAGGCAGACTCAGAGATGGAGCTCAGTATGCAGGGTGCTTATTAGGGAGTGCTCTTAGGGTTAACACCTGTCATGAGAAGGGAAAGGATTGGGATTGAGCAGAGGGAAAGTAGAGCTGTAATACAGCCTCCACAGAGGTCTCAGCCAACCCTATGGATGATTCTGAAGCTAGGATGACATTTCAGTTGTCCAGAGTTGGGACGGGCCTTTACACTGCCATATAAATCAGTTACTGATGTAGCCTGCCCCAGGAAAATGTGTTATGTTGAGTGAAGCAGCTCTCTTCAGCTGAGGCAATCGTGTAGGGTACTGACAGCTGGTGACTTTCTGATGATGGCACCCCCATTGGTGGGAAAAATCCTTCATTTCTGAAGGGGGACCTGGGTGTGCCTCACAGCATCCAATGTAGCTTGCTACTTACTTCCATTAACACTAATCCTTATTGCAATCCTACAAAATAGATATTATTACCTAGTTTCACAGATGAGAAAACTGAGTTTTGGAGAATGTATCTACTAGGTTTTTCCCAAGCCACACAACTAGTAACTATTAGTGGTGGAGCTAATTCAAACCCAGGTCTTTTTGGCTCTTAACCCCTTCCTTTTTCAACTACATCTCACTGGCTTGAGATTCATTCACCCCACCCAAAATTCTACCTGTTCACTTTGAAGCCTTTGACAGATGGCCTCCTCTCCATGGGGCTCAGCCTCTCCATCTACAAAATGAGGGGTTTAAGCTAATCTGCGATTCTTAACCAGGAGTCCACAAACCCCATGAAATAATAGGCTAAGTTTGGTATATATGAGCAAAATTTTGGACTTGTATATATTTCTGGGTAGAGGGTCCTAAAAGGTTTTTGAATCCCCAAAGAGGTTGAGACATACCAGACTGGATGGTCTAAGGTCCTCTTCAGCTCACATGTGCTGCAATTCTGCACCCTTGAGAGCTGAAAGATCATAGCCCCAAAGCTATTCAGCACCACGGACAGAGCCACAGGCCGCTGTCTTCTGTGGCAAGGTCCCACCAACTTTCATACTGACCCAAAGAATGGATAATGGAAGACCCCTGACTACCCAGAATCGGTGAGATAAGAAGTCAGAGCTTGTAATAGATACAAATGGTTTTTCCTCTCCCTCCTGTTTTTGTGAAAGAGTCCCAAATGTTGCAATTGTCCTCACAGTGACATTTCCCCCATCCTGGGGGCCTCCCGTTCCTCTCCTCCCAACAGTGACGAAGAGGGTATTGAGCCGGGCAGTGTATCCCGGTGACGGATTAGTGCTGCCAACCACCGACACAAAACCATTTGGTGTGGGGAAATGATAGATGCTAACACTCATTTTAAACACAGGCAACTGAATTCCTGCAGACAGGCGCCACGGCTGGAATTTAGGGCACAGCTGCTAGGTTCAGATAAGGTGCAGAATCAGTCCTGCATACCTCGATGTTACTTAATAATGAAAATGTGGTGATTGATGCTGCTGTCTAGAGGATATAACCTCCCCATTTGGAGGTTTTCAGCTCCCAAATCATCCATTCCACCGTTTGTTTTTTTTTTCGTTCTTTGGAAAGGCAATGTGGGGGAGGAGTGGGTAAAGTGGGGGGATGCTTGACAGCAGGAAGCTCATGATCCTAAAGAATTTGAAAAAGTCCAAAGATCTTAAGTTGAAAGAATTCAATTCTGGCAAGCTCACCTGGGACAGTAATTTTAACACGGAAGACTGGGTTAGACCAGTTACTCTCAATATTTTCATGGTCAAGGGCTTCTTTTGCTACTCACTCCCCATTTCTATGATGTCACAAAGAGCCAATCAGAGTTTCTGATACAGAACTTTACCTCCCACCTCTCCCCTGAGCTACAGGAGAGATGGGCCATTTATCTGCTACCTCCTGAACAGTGCCCCTGGAGAAGCCTCAGATTCGGCATGTCCAAAACAGAGCTCATCATCCTTCTACCCAAATCTGCCCTTTTTTTTCTCACTTCAGCAAGTGGTGCTACCCACGACAGACACCTGGGCATTATCCCGGACTCCTCCTTCTTCCTCATCTCCCATGTCCAGACCCCAATCTTGCTATTTTTTTCTCCCGAATCACTCTCTCTTGAATTCACCTACTTTTCTGTATCCCCATGGCCTTGAAATACAGTCTCGCCCTCTTTCCCCTAAATAGCCTCTGGGGATCCAGTTTTTCTCTCCAATCCATCTTCCATCTTGAACATGAGTAATTTTCCTAAACAGAAACATACATGTTCCTCCTCTGCTTAAAACCCAACGGTGGCATCTAACTTCCTCTAGGACAAAGTCCAGTTTCCTTATCTTAGCACCCAAGCCTTTTAAGATCTGGTCCCAGCCTGTATCTGCAGCACACCCCTCAATGTACCTCACACTCTTTGCTGGAACTATCAATACATGAAACACATGTGGATCTCTGCCTCCTTGCCTCTGCATGTACTGTTCCCTTTGCCTTGCGGGCCCTCCCTCCTCTTCATCTTCTTCAAGACTCTATAATGTTTTCTACTTAGAGAAAGCTTTCTTTACGATCCTCCACAACTCCTGACAATGTTGATTTCTCTTTTTTCCGTGCCATTATAACTATAGTCACCCCGTAGTACAGTGATAGGTAGCCGTCATCACCTCACTTGCTAGAACTAGGTTCAAATCTCTGTTCCACCATTTATCAACTGTATGATCCTGAGCAAGTTGTGTACTCTCTCTGACCCTCAGTTTTTTCCTCTATAACATGGGGATAATAATAGGACCCATCTCATCAGGTGGTTTTGAGGATTAGATGCTAGATGTAATTTATCTAGCATGGACTTTGGCACACAGTAGATGTTTAATAAATATTAATTGCCCGGTAGGGAGATGTTGTTAAGCTAGAGCCCAGGGAAGATGGCAAGTGCCTGTCTCAGGTCAGAGTCCTAGAAACAGAGCGTGAGAAAGATTCAGTACACAGGATTTACTGAGGAAGTGCTCTTAAGAAAAACCAGTAAAGGAGGGAAGGAAGCAGGAGAGGGAAAGGAAAGAGGACAAGCACAGATGTCATCTCAGGTTATCCACGGGGGGCTCTGGAGCATACACCCCATTGTCACCCATCATCAGCTGTGAGCTGCCTCTGGGAGGGAGATGGAGGGTATAACCTCCCAGAAGAGGTGGCCTGGTCAGTGAGGGCAATTTTGCAGAGAAGGGAGCAGCTGTTGAAGGGGCATCCAACCCTAGAGCAGCAGGGGGATGGGTATGCCTGCCTGGGAAAGGGGGTCTGGATGGGGTACCAAAAAGACCCACTACAGCGTCTTAGGAGAGAGTCACTGCTTTCAGGGGACTGAGAGGTTGTTCACGGAATGAAGGCGAAGTCCAGACTTTATAGCTGCCTCAAGTTTCGTTCACTCAATAATTCATGTATTCACTCTGAAGGTATTTATTGAGCATCTTCTATGTTCCAGAGATGTTACTAGGCTCTGGAGAAAACCCTGGAGAGCAAAAGGTGCCCATAGGGACCTCATAGTCAAGGGCATGTGACAGATGGTCATCAAATAATCACACCAAAAGACAAAGGTCTCTGAAGAGAAGGAACTCAGTTTTGTGAGGATGTATAACAGAGGGACCCAGGTCAACCTGGAGGTGAAGGAAGGCTTCCTGGAGGAGAGACTTTTGAGTACAGGTCCGAAGGATGAGTTTACCAGTGAAGGATGGGGTTGTAATTAGGTGGGGAAGGGGGGATGTGTGGCTCTCTTCCTACTTCTTTCTTACAGTCCTACTAAAATTGGAGAGATCGCCACTGCCTTAAAGCTGTTGTCAATCATTTACACTTGAGTATGGATGAGATTTTAATTCTTTTCTGAGAAAAGAGTTTCCTGAAGAGGAATGAAGAGAAAGTCTGGGGGCAATAAATACTTTGGAGAAAAGTTATTTTAAAAAAAACAGAAAAGGGGAGTTGGGCAGAAAAGGAAAGCAAGAGCTTTGAGAAAAGCTTGATTTTGCATCGTGCAGCTGCCCCACCTTCTCTTATAGCTTCTCTCCCTCTCTCATGCAAGTTTTAGAAGCTGGGGGGAAGAAGCTTGGCCTGGAGCCACCCATGCCCAGGGTCTGCTTTGCTTGAAGCCAGAGGTGGCAGCCGTCTATGCAACATGATATAAAATCCTCCTCTCTGCCCAATCTTGCTGCCAACTTGCCACTGGTCACTGCCTGAAATTCCCACCATTCGCATCTCAAAGCCTAGGCTAGTGCCAGGAGCTTGGTTCTCATTCTGGCTCTCTTCTTCTGACATTGGGCATGTCCTTTCCTTTCTTACACACAAGGGAAGGCCTGGACTCAATTTCTCTGAGGTCTCTGCAGCCCTAGCTGTCTGTTTATTTCTTCCTCACTCACTATTGCCCTACTAAGATTGCAAACTCAAGGTGGTGATCTGGGGACTGCCTAGAGGGCTGGGGGAGATGCCTGAGCACCTGGAACCCAGGCTGGGCCCCTTTCTCAGCCTTCTGGCTCTCAGAGGTTGTGGCCCAGGAGTTGGGAGGGAGGAGGGCACTGGAAGAGGCCTTCGGCCTCTTGTGGCCCTTTAAGTGCTGCGAAATGACTCCTGCTCCCCAGATTGCTGCCTGCGGCTATCAGACACGCATCTAGGTCAGGGGTGTGCATTTGCCCCAGACACAGCAATAATGCCTTCTAATGGACTGTAAACAGGTGAAGTTTGCTGCAAAGATGCTGCCACCACTGCTGGAACAATAAAAGCTCCTTTCTCCTTAACCCTCTCCTGGATTTTGATCGCACCATAACTGAACTATCTCTAAACAGTGCCTTCTCCAAAGACTATCTTGCCTGACATCTCATCCACCCTTAAACAACAGGTCAAGAGGAAGGTTATTATTATGTCCACTTTATAGATGGGGAAACTGAGGCCCAGAGAAGGAAAAAGACTTGCCTGAAGTCTCAGAGTTACGATGTGGCGCAGTCAGGACTAGAAATCAAATCTTCTCTGGTCTCATAGTCCACGCTGCTGTGAGACCCTGCTCTACTCTGTCTGCAGGCTGCTAATGCTTTGCGGTGGACTTTGCCAGGAGTTGCAAGAGAAATAAAAAGTGACCTTGAGGACCAGAGTTCTAAATGAAGGTCTTTGAATCAGACCAACCTGAGTTCAAATCCTGATCTGCCTTGTACTTGCTGTGTGACCTTGGGCCCATTAATTAACCTCCCTGAGCCTCAATTTCCTCTCCTAAGATGGAGGAATAGGATGATCGTGAGGGTTGAGGGAAATTGTGTGCATGAAATGCCTGGCACAGAGGTCTCAGTAAAGGTCAGACTCCTCTCATGCCCCGTCTTGAGTAAAGCTGAGATGTCTGAGGCTTCCGAGAGGATGTGACCCTAGCATTGGGGCTGCCACATGAAAGGCAGTGACCCAGGTTCCAAAACCCACCCCTCCTCTAGGGACCCTGAGGGACACTGTCCCCAAGGTCATCTAGTACCAGGCAGGCAGAGACCAGCGCCCCCTCCCTCCCTCCAGCCCCACACTAGAGGGCAGGAGTGAAGACAGTGAGGGCCATAAATAAGGCCAACGAGGAGGCAGTAACTGGGTGGCCATTTCCCGTCACGCTGCTACTTTTAGTGCCGCCACCATCACAGTGAGGCTGCAGGGGCTCTCCCACCCTACCCCTCCATGCTGCCCTTCACCCCCCAAATGGAGATCTGTCTCCTCTTACATCAACTTCTCCCAGTGGACCTCAGAAGAGGGACCCTTGTCCTCCACTACAGACGCACACATGTTCATGCTGTCACCCCACCCCCCACGACTTTATTTGTCTCTATAGCCCTTTTCACCATGTGACATAGTGATCCTCTATTTACTTATTTTTTTGTTGCCTGTTTCTCCCCAGCAGACTGTGTCCTCTCACCAGACTCCCTGAGGGCAGAGGTTTTGTGTTTTGCTTACTGCTCTATTCCTAGCACCTAGAACAGCGCCCAGCACTTAGTCGGTGCTCAATAAAGTGCGGAACATACGTATGCACTCGGCCACTCTTTGTTATCTCATACTTCATTCAAAGCATATTGATGCTAATAAATGAACCTATCAGTTCCAGGTACCAGGTGAAGCGCTGGTGGCATCTAAATGAACCACACAGCCCCCATCTGTGCCCTTGAATTGGGGGGACTCACAGCAAGGTGGCACAACAGAGGAGTTATGACTACTGACTCTGGAGTCAGAATGCCTGGCCTGTGTGACCTCGGGAGAATTTCCTATACCTCTGAGCCTCAGTTTCCTTATCTGTAAAATGGGGATGGTCAAAGGCGTTGTAAGAAGTCAGTGAGGGCATGCATTGAAATGTGCTTTAGCGTAGCGTCAGGTACTAGGAGTGCTCAGAGAACAATGGCCATTGATCTATGATTCCTACTATGTGAGCTCTAATAGAGGAAGAAACCACGTGCTGAAGGTCTGCTGGGAAGGAGCAAGTGATCCTGACATGGAAGGTCAAGGGTACAGTCTCCAAGGAAGCAGCATGTGATCAGGGCATCCAGGAGCCCAGCATTCCTGGTGGAGGACACAGAAGGAGCAAAGGCACAGAGGTGTGGGAGGAGCTGCAGGCTCCTGGTGAGTGTGTGTGTGTGTGAGTGTGTGTGTGTGTGTGTGTGTGTGTGTGTGTGTGTGTGGGGGGTGGGAGATGAGGAGGGAGCGAGGTGGAGGGGGTGAGATCAAGGGAATCCTCGAATGCTGAGGTGGGGAGTTTGGATCCTGTCCCAGGGATGTGAGAGTAACTGAAGGGGGTTGAGCAGGGTGAGGTGTGGCCACTGGGATTTAAAACATCTGTCTGAAGTGGCCTGGATGGGGTTAGGGGGACAGGAGGCAGAGAGGGCTTCCACAAGAGGGCTGGTATTCTGGGTGGGAGATGCTAAAGCTTAAACAGAATGTCAGGGGAGCAGCTGGGGGCTGGCAGGGGTACCCAGACCCAGGCTCCCTGCTGATGGGCATTGCCATCTGGGATGCCCACCCTGATGCCCACCCCAATCCCCAAGAGGGTACCAGGGAAGGAAAGAGGAGAAAAACCTAATGTTTACGTCCCCTTTCCCCTCCTGAAATATCTATAACCCTCAGATACCCAAGTCATCCACCCAGTTTGGTGGGTAGAAATCCCAGCTCCTCCACCTACCAGCGGCATGACCTTGGGCAAGTCACTTCTCCCTTCTGGGTCTGCTCCTTTACCTGAAACAGGGAGGAAGGCTGAGAAGGGAATAACCCATGAGTCCCTACTCTATATCAGGCCCACCATTCTCAGGGGAAATGCCTCTTCTCTTGGGTAGTTATAAGAATTCCACGTGAAGCCTCCAGAAGGAGCCTGGTACTCAGTGGGGGCTCAGTCAGCATCCTCCCTTCCTCCCCCACCCCCTTTTCTTATTTCCTTAGCACTCCAAAGAGGTCTTCTGTTTTCAGTTCTCTGGTCTGGAATATCTGGCCCATGAGAGCATAGTTTACACAGCATCTTCAGCTCCGTTAGCTCACCGGATACCCCATATCAGAGGAATTTTGAGCTCCATTGTATGGATGAGGAAACAGGTCCAGAGAAGTTAAGCAACTCTCCTAAGGTCGCACAGGATTCAAACCCAGGACTGTTTGGTCCAAACCCAAAGTGTTTTCCCTTAAACCTTGCCTCCTCCCCAGCATGTGGATTTCCTGAAGGCAGGGCCCATCTGCTGTGGCTCCATCCTCCAAAGTATCTCCCTCTAAGCGTGTGTGTAAACAGGCAGAAGGTGTCACGGGATGCTCCTGGATTCCTTGAAACCTGCTACGGGCCACGTTCCTTACATTCCTTCTCTCTCATCTTTATGATGGATTCTGTGAGCTGGGACTTGTTCTCTCCAATTACAGATGCAGAGACCAAGGCTCAGAGATGTGCCAGCTCCGGGGTCAGGGGTGGGGAGGAAGAGGTGAGATTCAAGCCCCACAGCTGCATGAATCCTTGCGCCAAAGTGTCCCTCCATGGGCAGGAGGCTGGTGGTCCAGGTAACAGGGATGCCACAGGGCTGGGCCCAGCCAAGTGTCCTTGGGTCACAGCCCAGCTGGCTTCTCCTCTCTGTCCCTGGAGCCCCCTCTCCAACGAACTTCCTTGCTGGCCTTCCTTTGGCTTCTTCAAGCACAGGAGGACCCTCTGGGCAGCCAACAGGTACCTGCTGTACACTTTGAAGACCTTCCCAGGAACCTGGAGTATGGCTTGGGGGCAAAGTCTCATCAGGAGCCAGGCCCTGTCCAGCAGCCACAGGTCCAGCCAGGGCTTCCCTCAGTCCCGACTTAAACCTCCCTGGGCTACAGACTTGGCCCCAATGACTCCTCAAAGGGCCAAGGGGTCAGGGAGGTCAAATTACTCAGCCCCCGATTCAGGCAGATTGAAGTTCAAGTCCCACCCTTGCCACCCCCTTCCTGAGAACCTTTGGAGAAGCCACTTTACCTCTTGGAGGCCTCATTTTCTATTTAGCTTTATATGGGTCTAATCCTTGCTGAGGGAATCTTATTCCCATTTTGCAGATTGGGACACTGAGGCTCAGAGAAGAGACGTGAAGTGATGGAAACAGGCAGTCTGGTTCCAGGGTCTGAGATGCTCTTGACTTCTATCTTAAAATTAAGTGTAGTAGAAACCTCATTGCCTGCGGAATTACACTAACCTTGTGCTTTCATCTCAGCTTCACAATATATTCGTTTTGTGGTCCGGGGCAAGTCACCTTCCCTCTCTGAACCTTAGTTCCTCACCCATAAATTGTGCATCATTGCAAAACAATGAGAATAAATGGTAATGAGTGTGAAAGTGCCAGGTATATAGTAGATGAGCTGCAGGGTAGCTCCAGCTACTGTTCCTCCATCTGTAAAACAAGAAGGTTGCACCAGAAGATCTCTCACTGGAGGGTCAAGTCCAACCCTCAGCTCCCATGAGAACTGTTGACGTGGGCAGGGCTGTTCAGGTGTCCCCAGACCACCCTGGGCAGGCTCCCAGTTTCATCCTTCCACAAACAAGTGACCTGCAAAGGGAGGGGTTGGCTTAGGGGTGGTCTGCAGGAGGGGAGGATGAGAGGCGGACAGGTGAGTGAGGAGAGGATTTTAGAGACATTGACTGTCAGCCATCAGAGCTCCAAGCGTAGGGCTGGGCTCCAAGTACAGTCAACTGTAGAGGGCTTGGGCCCCTGAAGGGAAGCTCAGCTGAGGCTCAGACCCAGGGGAAAAGGAAAGGACACAGTTTACAGAATGTGGCTTTGTTCCCGGGAACAGAGTGTGAAAGCCTTAGCTTGGCAGAAATGACGCTCAGGAACCTGATGTATTAGGAGGTGCCATCTTGCAATACAAAGAGCATTGGTACATGTGATCAAATTGTATGAAACACACACACACACACACACACACACACACGCGAATACAAGTAAAACTGGGGAAATCTGAATAAGGTCAGTGGATTGTATGTTCATATCCCGGTTGGGCTATTGTATGATAGTTTTGCAAGATGTTATCATTGGGGAAAACTGGTAAAGGGTGCATGTTATCTCTCTGTACTGTGTCTTCCAACTTCATTTGAATGTACAATTATCTCAAAATAAAGGTTTAATTGAAAACTGAGGGACAAAGACAGACAGACAGACAGACAGACAGACAGACAGACACACACACACAGAATGGGGTCTAGAGTGTCTTAGGTCCAAATCCCAGCTCTGCCCCTTTCTCATTTTGTGGCCTCAGGTAAGTCTTTTTACCCCTTTGACTCTCAGTTTCCTTATCTAAAATGGAAATAAAATACAAGCCATTTAGAACTGAAAGGCAATGAGAGTGTGTCATATCCCCACTGGTGGCATGCAGACAAGAAAATATTCAGAGGGAGATTCATAGCTTTTAATGCATTTGTTAGAAAGCAAGATTGAAAAATTAAATTAATTAAATCTTCCATTCAAGGTAGTAGAAAATAAATCCATAAAAAATGGAAGGAAGGAATTTTAAAAGATCAAAGAAGAAATGGACAAATCAGAAAATGAGATGGAGATGATAACCCTTACAAAGTAGAGCTGTGGCGTGAATGAAATAGGATCATTCATTCACTCAAGAAAAGTGCGTGGCACACACTGTTTTGTCCAGCACATCCTGTATTCCAGGCACTGTGTTAAGTACTAGGGGGACAAAGGGAAGCAAAGCACACAGCCCTGCCCTCAGGGAGTTTTCAGTCTAATGAGAGAGGCAAAAGCAGTACACGTACGATGTCTAGTGAAATCAGAGAGGAAGCAAAGGGGGCTGGAGGAGTCCAGAGGGAGCAGGAAGTGTTCTCCCCGGAGCTGATATCTAAGGTAAGAACAAAGGATAAATGGGGTTGTCATAAGAGTGTTTCTGGCAGTGAAAACAGCAAGTAGCAGTGTCTGATGCAGGACAAGTTATGCCCCAGAAGGAAAAACAAGCATTCCTGACATTCACTGAGTACTTACAACAACCCTGTGAGGTAGGGACTATTATTATCTCCATTTGTAGTTGAGGGGATTGAGGCTCAGAGAGGTTCCTTAACTTTCCTCAGATACTTCAGCAAGAAGTGATGAAGTAGGGGTTGAACACAAAGGCTGAGGCAAAGCTTACATACTTCATGAGGGTGTGATTCTGGGGCAGCAAGAATGAGGGTGAAGGGGAAGTGAGGTAGAGAAGGAGGGAAACACACACTGATATGTTTCCAAGCTGGCCCCAGATTGGAGTCAATGCAGCTGGACGCTAGGTCATGTGGGGTGGCACATCCACAAGCCATGTGAGCCTCCATTCTTTGGAAGAGTCCATTCATCTGTGGCTCCATCCTCTCTCCCGACTGTTAGTATTCCCAGTTTACTCCATGGGGTGCTGTTATTTGGCATCTCTGGGAAGCCACTGGGGAAGCCAGATCCCATGCCCTGCACGTGGTTCTGGTTCTTTATCTGAATGTGAAAGAGGCCGAGCTTCCCTCAGACTGGGTTGGACCCAAGTGTCAGCTGCTGCAGCCTGGCAAGCCTGATGGAGCCCATGCTGAAGGGAAGGCTGGTCCTCACCCAGAGGAGACTCAGGCGGCTGGGTTAGACGATGAGGCGAAGGCAGAGGCAGGGCTCGCCGTTGAACAAGAGGGCTCAGGTGGGAATGAGTCAGTCAGAGAAGAGGCATAAACTGGGTCTGGGGCACCAGGTCTGCCTGATTCTGGAATTTATGCACAAGTGGCCAGAGCTGAGTTTGCAGAGGTGGGCAGGGCCCAAAGCCCAGAAGCCTTATGGGTTGACTGGAGAAATGGAACTTGATCTGCAGGGCAGTGGGGAGACATGGGAGCATCCTGAATGCCTGGCTGGATGGCTGGCACCAAGAGCAGCTCAGGACAAGCTAGATCCCATTGGCGGGGAGTCGGGGGCTGCCCCATCGCCCACTCAGCGCCCCCTCCCCCAGGTCCAGCTGTGACGACTGCAGCGCACATCCTTCAGTGTGACACTGGAACATCGCTGGGGGAGTGGAGGGTGACAGAACACCATCCCGTGCGGTAATGGTTCCAGCGCCAGGGGGAAAATGACATAAATAATATCCCATTAGAGGCGCTGAGCTGCTCTGCTGAGCGCCTTGTTTTGCTGGCAACATTATGGGCTTCATAAACAGATTCATTTATTTTCCAGCCCTCACTCTTGCTGAGGTTGGGGGCTGGGGGGCGGGTGCTGGGGAAGGTGACTGGGGGCTGCAGAGGCGATGAGGGGCAGGGACAGCAGGATCCTCCAACCTCAGCCAGCACACCTGCCTGCCTGTCCCACCCCTACCCTTTCCCATACTCCCCTTCTCCACCTGGAATGCTCTCCCCAGCTCAGTCTTTAGAAATCACACTGCAGGACTTCCCTGGTGGTCCAGTGGGTAAGACTCTGTGCTCCCAATGCAGGGGGCCCAGGTTCCATCCCTGGTCAGGGAACTAGATCCCACATGCTGCAACTAAGAGTCCGCATGCTGCAACTAAGACCCGGCGCAGCCAAAATAAATAAATAAATAAAATAAATATTTTTTAAAAAAGAAATCACACTGCTTCCTTCAAGACCCAACTCCCTCCCCCATGCAGCCTTCCTTGATTCCCTGTTCTTATGGGACCTCAAGGCTCCCTTAGCTCTTGCCAAGGAAGGATGGCATCCTGGAAGGAGTCCTGGTGACAGACAGATCTGGATTCAAATCCTGACCCTGCCACTTGGCAAGCTTGGTGACTTGGGTAAATCCTCTAACCTCTCTGAGCCTCAGTTTCCTCTTATGAAAGGCAGTAATAAGAGTACCTTATAGGCGTGTTGAGAGAAATATCTTTTAGGCTTGTCTGACACACAGTAGATTTTCATATATAATTGCTCTTCTTGTCCCCTTTGTTTTGTACATAGGAATTTGGGTTCTCTTTTCCTTAAAGGGACAACTTATTTTCCTGTCTCTGTCACCTCCTGGAGTCTAGACTTGGCCTTGCATGGTAGGTCTTCAGGGCAGCATTGAGGATGTAGCTAGAAGAGCTCTAGGCTAGGAATGTGGGCTCTGGGTCTTGTCCGAACTTGAACATCCATGAGCTGTGTGACTTTGGGAAAGTCCCTTCCCCTCTCTGGGCTTCTCTTCCTCCAAGTGTAAAACAAAAGGACATTTGTGGCCCTTGTTGACTCCCACTTCCAGGGTCCCAAACCAGTACCTCATTCCTCTTCCTATCTGGAGATGGGCTCTGGCTTCGGGGTCAGAGAGAATCAGGCTAGGATCCTGCTCTGCTGTGTGGCCTTGGGCAGGGACTTATCATCTCTGAGTCTCAGTTCCTTTAGCTGTGAAATGGAGAGAATAAAGCCCACTTTTCAGGGCCAATGTGATATTTTAGCGAAATCATCAATTCAGTGGTATTTACTGAGCACTTATTATGTGTCAGGTGCTATTCAAGGTGCTGGGGACACAGCAGTGATCAAGACAGTGATCCCTTCCCCCTTCGCAAAGCTCATATTTTAGTGGAAGAAAGAGAGACAAAAATCAACCATCACATAAATAACTGCATAATTACCAACTGTGATATGTGTCATGAGGAAAAATAAAATGGAACTAGGAGGATCTGACCTAGTGCCTTTAGTTAGGGAGGGCTTCCCTGAGGAGGTGACGCCTGAGCTGAGATCTTGTCCTGGTTATTGATGCTGCATGACAACTGAACCTAGTGGCTAAAACAACAGCAATGATTTTGTTGTTGCTCCTGGTTTCTGTGGCTCAGGGATTTGGAAAGGGCTCTACTGAGCAGTTCTGGCTCAGGGCCTCTCAAGGAGTTTCAGTCAGATGGTGCTGGGGCTGGAGCACCTGGGGGCTGCTGGGTATCCCTTTCTCTCTCTGCATGTAATCTCAGGGCTTCTCCATGTGGTCTCTCTGCATAGGCTAGCTTGAGCTTCCTCATAGCATGGTGTCCTCCAGACAGTCATGCTGCTTACTTGGTAGCTCAGGGCTCCAGAGTCGGTGTCCTCAACCTCTATTCAGAAGTGTTCTAGTGTCACTTCCGCTGCATACTATTGGTTATAATCAAGTCGTAAGCCCACCCCAAATGAAGGGGGAGAGTGTGTCAAGGTTATATTTTATGAACAACATGTAGGATGTGACCATCTTTGGAAAATACACTCTTCGATAGATTTAAAGGATGAGTAGGAGTTAAATAGGGGAAGAAGAGAGAGAAGAGTTTCTAAGAAGAGGGATAGTTAGTACAAAGACCCTGGGGTGGAGGACACTATCTGTCCTGGCACTGAGGAAACATTCAGGATCACAGTGGTGAATGAGACAAAAATCCATGGCCTTTTGGAGCTTACCGTCTAGTGCGGAACACAGACAATAAATAAATAAACAACATAATTTACGGTTGTAATAAGTGCTGGGAAGGGCATACATTGGTGCTGTGATAGAGTGAACTTAGAGGCTGGGACATTATTTCAGGCTAGGAAGACCTCTTTAAGGAGGTGTTAACTGAGCTGAGATCCGTGGTTGAGAAGCAGCTGGCTGGGCATGCAAGGAACTGGGGAGAGAGCTTCCCCATCAGGGGGAACAGCACATGCAAAGAGCAAGAGATGGGAAAGGACTTGGCAGTGTAGCTGGAACTTGGTGAGCAAGTGGGCAAGAAGGTACGATGTGATGATGGACAGGAGGGGAGACCAGAATTTGCAGAGCCCTGGCAAGGAGTTTCGATTTATTTCTAAGTGTGAATGAAGTCATTGGTGGGTTTGAAGTAGGGGAGTGATGATATGATCTGATTCTGTAATAAAGATCCTTCTGGCTCCTGTGTGGACAGTGGAGTATAGGGGCAGGAAAGGAAGAAGGGAGCCCAGGCAAGAGATGGTGGTGACCTGAACCAGGGTGGTCCCAGTGGAGATGATGATGAAAAATGGACAGGATCATGACAGACTCAGAGGTAAAACCAACAGAACCTAGTGATTGGATATGGAGCATGAGGAGAAGGAGAAAAAAAGAGGAGCCTCAGGGTTCTGGCAAATCTTAATCTCATTTTGCATCCCAGAGAGGTTAAGTGACTAGCCCACAGTCACACAGCATATCCATGGTACCACCAGAAACAGCATCACACCCGACAGTCAGTGCCACCCTCTGGGCCAATCCTGGGCCTAGGGATGTTGCTGTCATGGGGTCCTCCTCTCTGTGTCTGTCCTGCCCCACCCCTCCCATAACCCTTCCTCTCTCCTCCTGGGATGCTGGCAGCTCTGGCTGATGCAGGCCCAGCAGGTGTGCCTTGCCAAACTGTCGGCATGATGAACAGCCTCCCTTGGCCGAACAGATAACAGTACACACACAGGTCAGGGGAACCCCATGTAGCCCATCCATCAGGCCCAGGAGCGGGCGGAGGGCCGGTACACCCTCGTGCCTGGTATCTGCCACAAATGTGTTTTTCCCCCAAAGTTAACAGGAAGAGTGACAGCAAGACACCTGACATCAGCAGGGCTGATTCTTGCAGGAGCTAGCCAGGCCCCGCCTTTCTCCCTCAGCCTTTGAAGACTCCTTCCTGCCTTCCCCAGGAGGAAGGCTCAGCCTCCTGGTTGTAGAGACACTCAGAGCCACAGAACTGCAGACTCTTCAAGCCTTGAGCACTGAATCTTTGAAAATTAGATGCATAGAATCCTCAGTTCCTAGAGGCAAGATCATGTGGTGGTTGAAAGCATGGACTCTGGATGCTGCCTAGCCTTCTTGGGTTCAAATCCCAGTCCTGCCACTTACTAGCTGTGTGATCTAAGGCAAATTACTTCCTATCTCTGTGCCTCATTATGAGGATGATAATAATGTCTACACCACGGGTGGCAGATTAAAGGAGCTACTCTTTGTAAAGTGCTTAGAACATTGCCTGGCACATAGTACATCTCTCACTATGTTAGCAGAGATAAAGAGCTCTTAAAGACACAGTGTCTTAAATTCTCGGTCTTAGAGACACAGAACCTTAAAACCTTTGAATCTTCTTAGGGACATGGATTTTCAGAACCTCGCTATTATAGACTATTACAGTCACACCTGCAGTGAGAGTGCTAAGGGGTGGCTTAGTGGGGCTTTAACTCTCTAATTTCCATTAGCCCTTTCTCCTTTCTTTCACATGGACAGCTGATAGTTTCTCAATCTTATGTAATGTGTTCTTTAAATATAGCGTCAAGCCCCTCTTCCAACCAGTTTGTTGCACCCACATAAAATTATTGGGCATCCACTGCACAGCACCTTGTGGTCCCTGTATACTCCATCTATCCACCCATCCATTCATCCAGCCCCTCATTCATTTACCCACCCATCCTCCCATGCTTCCATCCTTCTATCTATCCATCTTCTGATCCACGGGTTCATCCATACTCTCATCATCCATCCATCCATCCATCCATCCATATGCCCATCCCTGCTCCCTCCCATCCATTTATTTTCTCCCTTCCTTCCTTCCCTCCTTCCTTCCTTCCTTCCTTTCTTCCTTTCTCTCTCTCTCTCTCAGCACCCTCCTTCCTTCCTTCCTGAAAAAAATACAAAGAGCAGAAAGAATACCCTGACTTCTCCCTCCCTCCTGCCCTCCAATCTCTATGTGCTATGGTCTGGGGCGACAAGTCAAAGAAGATAGCCCCTGCCCTTAAAGCCTACAGAGCCTAGAGTATTACTTCATAGAGTATGTTCCTCAAGATACTGTCCTTCCAGACGCTTCTTGAAAAATGTTCAGAGTCAAATCAAGAATAGAAATGCTAAGTGCAAGCACTCTGTCCTGCAGATCTGCCAGGCTCGTTAGTTACCACACTGAAGACTAGTAACAAGTCAGTGGTTAAGAGCCCAGGAGCTGTAGTCAGACAGTTCCTTCATCTATCAAATGGGCATAGTAATTAATTAATTAATTAATTAATTAATTAATCAACAAACGAACTTCTGTCCTCAAGGAGCTTACAGTCTAGTAGAATATAAGCTAACAGACTGATTGGACTATAAAGGAATAGGGTAATGTATGTAAAGCACTTAGCATAGTGCCTGGCATATAGTAAATGCTCAGTAAATGTTACCCTTAAAGGCTCTGAAAAGTCTGGCAGTAGACCCCTCTTAAACCCAGGGCTTTCCAAATTTATTTGGCCTTGAAACCTCCCTCCCTTTTTTCCCCTATAGCCTGTACACATGCTCACACACACAGAGACACACAAAGATACAAATAACTACTACTGCTGGATAGTAAAATATTAATCAGGCTTTAAGGAATTGAGAATAGCTCATCTCTTGTTTTACTTTAAAATGACCACATTTTGTGTAAATCTGTTCCTAGGAGGGTGGGCAATGGTGTTCACTTTTGTCAGTTCTCTCTACCAACCATGGGAGTCATTCATTCATTCAACAACCATTTATGGGGACTTTCCTGGTGGTTCAGTGGGTAAGACTCTGCGCTTCCTAATTCAGGGGGCCCTGGTTCGATCCCTGGTTGGGGAACTATATCCCGCATGCCGCCACTAAGAGTCTGCACGTCATAACTAAGACCCGGCACAGCCAAAATACGTACATACATACTAAAAAACCAAACCAAACCAAAAAAACATCCATTTATGTCATCTTCCTCCATTCTGTACTGCATGCCTGGCACAGGGATACAGAGATTTCTCCAATCTGTAAAGAGATCATTCTAATGCAATGTGTAGGATCAAGATATGCCTTATATATTGGGAGTTTGAAGAGAGACTGCCCATGACCATCTGGGAAGGCTTCCAGGAGGAGGTGATGCTTGAGAAAGGAGTTGAAAGGTGAATAGAAGTTAGCAGAAAAGAGGGCCCCTATAAGCATGAGTATTCCAAGAACTAGCCTGGCCTTGGCCCTGACTCCTTAGGGTCACAGTCAACCATAGGCCCAGGAGGAAGGCAGATGTGAACTGAAATGCTTTGGCTCCCATTTGTTACTGCTTCACCTGTGTTAGGGGTTTGGGGTCCATGGGAGGATCACCATGCTGGGAGCCTGACAGTCCTGGAGGCAAGCCCAGTCCCCTTACTCACCAGCCTGTGACCTTGAATAAGTCACTCCCCCTCTCTGAACCTCAGCTCCCTCATTGGCAAATTGGGGATAGCAAAGCTTACCTCACTGGGCTGACGTGAAGAGCAAGGGAGATGATGGATAAGGAAGTGCTTTGTAAACTGTTAAGTGCTTTGCAGACTGTCGAGTGTTGTGTATAGTGTAAAGCCTTGTGTATATGCAACGTGTTAGCTGCAGCTCTTAGCTCAGGACCCAGCTTGTAACAGGGGCAGGAAGAACTGTAGAACCAAATTATTCTGCCACCTTTTGAGCTCTGTTCCTCTGATTCTTGAAATCATTTGGGTCTTCCTGAAGTTCCTTATTAATATGCCAACACCTCGAGAGGTGTTAATGCTTACTAGCTAATACCTTAGTTAGTGCTGGCACTTTCATTAGCAGTTAACACCTTTAGTTAGCAGCTAACTCCTTAAAGGGAATCACCTGGCATTCAGCTGTGAGAAGAATGGGGCCAGGAATGGGGCCAGGAGGGGCTCCTGGTGGTCTTGGGGCACAAGGAGCAGAAGAAAGGGGTTCTGAAAGGAGAGAAGATTGTCCAGGAGAGATATCCCTGACAGAGCTGTTTGGCCAAAGGACAATTCCATTGCCTCTCCCTTAACTGAGCCCCAGACAGCAGTACCCAGAATCTTCTCTTCCACCTTCCCTAGCTGAGAGACTTTAGGCAAACGACTTAGCCATCATGAGCCTCAGTTTCCTTCTTTATTACATGGGCTATTTGGGGTCACCATGGCCAACGCCACATTTTTTGAATTTGCTGTGTATTTGTAGGTGGTACAGAAACATTTTTCATTTTAATAGTGATGCATTTATATCAGTCAGCTTAAATAATGTCGTGCTGTGGTGACAAATGACCCTCCCCCAAATCTCAATGGCTTTCAACAATAAGGTTTTATTTTTTGTTCACACTGCGTGTCGGCCATGGGTCTGATTTGATTCTACTCTGTATCATCATTCTGAGGACCGGGCTAAAGGGGCAACCCCTGCCTACAATGCTGCTGGTTACATGGCAGCAGGAAAAGAACAATGGCAGAACCACATGAGAGCTTTAAAGCTTCCATTCAGAGAAGACTCACACAGCTCTGCTTACATTTCATTAGGCAAAGCAAGCCATGTGGCCAAACCTGATGGCAATGAGATAGGAGGAACAACCCTTTGCAGGGAGGCACGTGGTAACGAGGGCAACAAGTATCTTTCTTTTGATACAATGTAGTATAGTGTTTACATTAAGGTGTATTAGAAAAATACAGAACTATGCATATATATGTATATATACTTATGTATGCATAGCTCTATATGAGAAAGAGAGAGAGAATGATAAATTAAATGGGGCAAAATGTATATTACTGGTGAATCTGGGTGAAAAAAATCTGTATGGATGTTCTTTGCAACTTTTCCGTAAAGTTTAAAATCATATTAGGGAATTCCCGGGCGGCCCAGTGCTTAGGACTCTGCACTGTCACTTCTGAGGGCCTGGGTTCAATCCCCGGTCAGGGAAATAAGATCCCACAAGCCGCACGGCACAGCCAAAAAATAAAAAAATTGTATTAAAATTAAAAGTTAGGGGCTTCCCTGGTGGCGCAGTGGTTGAGAGTCTGCCTGCTAATGCAGGGAACACGGGTTCGAGCCCTGGTCTGGGAGGATCCCACATGCCGCGGAGCAACTAGGCCCGTGAGCCACAATAACTGAGCCTGCGCGTCTGGAGCTTGTGCTCCGCAACAAGAGAGGCCGCGATAGTGAGAGGCCTGCGCACCGTGATGAAGAGTGGCCCCCACTTGCCGCAAATAGAGAAAGCCCTCGCACAGAAACGAAGACCCAACACAGCCAAAAATAAATAAATAAATTAATTAAAAAAAAAAAAAAATTAAAAGTTATATATACATATCAAATCAAACCATGATTTCATGGTAGCTTAAGGCAAAGCAAACACAGAGGGAATAAAAACTAATTGAGCCAATTTAACGAATATTAAATAATAGTGCCTGGTATTTGCGAAAGTCGGACTTGAAGATGTTTGGGCAGTGCTTGGTTAGGTGAACGGTGACCCTCACTTGTCAGGGGGTCCTCCGGCTGGCAGCCCCCCTTCTCATTCATTCATTCTACACCTAGTTATTGAGCACCTACTGTGCGCCAGTCCCTTCCAGGGCACTGAAGACGCAGTGGTGGGTGACAGGTGGCAGCCACGTGCCCTCCCTGGAGCAGCTCACGACTCCTGGAGGTGTCAGCTGGAAAGACACATGCGAGTGGCCCCGGGGAGGCCAGCTGCCAGCTGGTTGTCTGTGGAGGGAGGATGGGCTGTCTCGTGGCTCATCACTGACAGTCGGTGGGGGGAATCCACCTAGAATCCTGTGGTGCTGGGCTTGAATCACGCCGCCCTGGGTCTACCTGACAGTGTGTGTATTAGGGTGGCGGTGAGGAGCAGGTAGGCAGAGTCACAGTGCAAACACCGCACACCATCCTGGGGTGTTTATTTTGATGCCAAGATTTGTCATCATGGGGCCTGGAGAACCTATTATTTTTACATTAAAAACAACAGAAGGGGCTTCCCTGGTGGTGCAGTGGTTGAGAATCTGCCTGCCAATGCAGGGGACACGGGTTTGAGCCCCGGTCTGGGAAGATCCCACATGCTGCGGAGCAGCTGGGCCCGTGAGCCACAACTGCTGAGCCTGCACGTCTGGAGCCTGTGCTCCGCAACGGGAGAGGCCGCGATGGTGAGAGGCCCGTGCACCGCGATGAAGAGTGGCCCCCGCTTGCCGCAACTAGAGAAAGCCCTCGCACAGAAACGAAGAGCCAACAAAGCCAAAAATATAAATAAAATAAATTAATTAAAAAAAAAACAATAGAAGGACTGAGAAGGGACACAAAAGGACTTTTTAGGGTAATAAAGATGTTCAGTTTCTTGATCATAGTGTGGTTACACGGCTGTATACATTTGTCAAAACTCATGGAAATGTACACTTAAAATGGGTACATTTTATCATTTGTAAGTTACACCTCAGTAAAGTTGATTTACAAAAAAAACCCAAAACCTAAGAAACAGAGCAGTGTGAAAATTATGTATTGAATATTTTGGAGGGGTTCAGAGAAGTTCAGTAACTTGCCTAAAATCACACAGCTACCGAGGAGAGGAGCAGGAAATGAGACCCAGGTATGCCTGACTCCAGAAATGGTACCATTAACTAGGGTTAATACACGCCCTTTATTTACCCACATGAACAAAAGCACTTCCATCTTGAAAGGCAACATTAACAAACAGGACGAAATCTATCCCAGGTATAAAAATTTCAGAATTAGGAAGGAGTTAAGTGGTCCCAAAGTTCTGCCTCCTTCCTCCTCTGCCCCCTGCCCCACATGGATGCCCTTGTCTTTGGCCCTAGTTAACCTCTGGCTCCTTGAGGGTCTCTTTGGAAACTTCCATCTATTCTTGGGCTGGTCAAGCCTCCCTTACCATCAGCCTGTCTCTCCTGCTTTCTGCTCTGGCCCTGGGGTTTCTGAGGATCTGCCCACCTTGGCATATCCCAGCTAAATGTCCTTGTGTTGTCCTTCTATTTATTCTTTACAGTCTGGAAGGTTAAGAGGGAGCCTTTTGATCTGGGTGGGAGGCAGGGACCAAATTAGAGGGCTTACCGTTGACCCACTTTATGGATGAAACAAGAAGACTCAGAGAGGTACAGAACCTGCCTAAGGTCACACAGTATACATGGGTTAGAGCCTGAACCCACTCAGTTCTGTCTGATTCCAGATCCTGGTCCCTTACCCAAGAAGGCAGGAGGAGGCCAAGTTGTGAGGATGAATGTCAGTGGGAGACACAGAGGGACTGGGAAGTCCCCTCCACATTTCCCCCACTCCAGAACCAGCTCTGCTGTCAATGGCTGAGAAACCCCCAGTCCCTGAAGGGATGGGGCTGCCAGGGCCTTTTGCCGAGTGACTGCAAACCACATTTTTCTTAATCTAAATTGAAAACTGCTCAAGTAGAAAAATCATTTCACTGCTACATCTCAGAAAGGAGAAGAAGAAGGGAGAAGGGAGGGGTCAGGTGTGGGGGGAGAGGAAAGGCTGGTGGCTGTAGAAAGCTGGGTCCCAGCCCTGCTCCATCTGGCTGTCCACAGCCCTGGGCCCACTGGTGTAGGTTGGCCACGCTGCTGATGTAGTCAGTCAACAATTACTGAGAGCCCTCTTGTATGCCTGGAGACCCTGGGCCAGGCTCTTGGGACAATAAAACACTGTCAGGGGCAGCTCCTGTCCTTAGGGGGCTTCTAATCCCCCCCCCCTTTCCTCCTTTCCTTTATTCTGTCCTTCAACAAATATTTATTGAAGACCTACCATGTGTCTGTTGCTAGATGCTTGGGATAGAAAAATGGTCCTTGCCCTCCTGGAATGCACTGTCCAGTGGGGAAGACAAATGAGCAAATAAATAGAGAATAACAAACTGGATTCAGCTCTGAAAGACAGTAAAGAGTAGGGTGAGTGATTATTCCTCTGGCAGGGGTGGGAAATGTAATTTAGGCTGAGCAGTCACAGAGGGTCTCCTGCAGGAGGTGATATTTCAGCAAAGGCAGAGGAGGGGTCAGTAGTAGGAGTGGGGTAGCACCTTCAGGACAGAAGGAAGTACTATATAGGGTTGACCCCCAAGCCAGGCTGATTGGGTTCAAATCCCAGCTCTGCCACTAACCAGCTGTATGATCTTGGACAAGTTGACCAACCTCTCCTCGCCTCAGTTTCCTCATTTGTAAACATAGGCTTATGGTGAGGATTAAATAAGTTAGCATATGTAATATGCTTAGAATGATGCCTGGCACACGAGTTTTAGCTAAACAAGCAAACAAAAAGCCCCATTTTGTGCAAAGGCTCTGGGGCAGGGAACTGCAAAGTGAGTCATGGGAGGAAGGTCTATAAACAAGCTCAGCAAACACAAACCAAGTACACAGTATGGAAATCCACAGGGTGCAGCAGAAAGGGCGTAGGCTAAAATCCTATGTAATTTACATTAAAATCCTGTAATTACATCAGCCATGTAATTATAGCAAACATGCACTGGCACTTTATACCCCTTTCTTTATATCATCTCCATAACTTAGTGCAGTAGCCATGGTTATCCCCACTTTCCAGATGAGCAAACTGAGGCCCCGAGAGGTCAAGTGACTAAAGTCATATCGCTGGGTTTGAGCCTCAGTTTGGCTAACTCCAGAGCTAAAGTTTCTTACCACTGTGCTCTCTGCCTCATTTCTGAGACATGACAAAATAGAATCTGTGTCTAGGTTTGACTATTTGTGTGTTGGATCCTGGGCTACACATGTCACACAGGAAGCAATTTATAAGATGCAGCCTAGGTAGGGTAGTTATATAATATTTGGCTTAAACTGAGTCACTTTGGACAATGAGAGGAGGCATTTTAATACTTAAACTGGGACAGCATGTGTAAATTGGAATCCAGGGTCTCCCCAGGTGTAGGGGAAGGTGACTAAAAGCATGGGGTTGGGTAGAACTAGCTAGCTGAGTGCCCTTGGGCAAGTCACTTAACTTCTCTGAACCTCAGTTTCCACATATGGACGTAATAATACCTACCTCCTAGAGTTGTGGGGATTAAATGAGATAATGGGATGACAGGTACTTAGCATAGCCTGCAGTGAAAGTTAGATGTTATTATTGAATATGCAGTCAATGGAATTCTCTCTTTGTTTCTTTCAATCTATCCCTTTGTTCATCTTCCTATTTCTCAGTTTTTCCCCCCATTCTCCCCACCTCTTTTCAGGACCCAAGTCTAGTCTGATTTGCTGTGTGTCCTTGGGCAAATCCCTTCCAGTCTCTGGGCCTGCTCCCCCATCAGACTAGATTGTGTTGACCAGGCTGTTGGGGTCCCACTTCTCCTCCCTTCCTCCCTTGCTGGCCCTCCTGCCCTGCCATTCATCCCCAGACTCATTTTACAGGTCAGTTCCCTTTAATTAGCGAGGGTCTGAGCCTTTTCCCTCGCAAAATGAAAACTGCAGGTTCATCAAAACCTCATTAACCTCCATTCCCCCTGTGCCCCTGTGGGGGTCAGACCTGTCTTGGGCTGGGGGAAGCCACCTCCCAGCAAGCCAGGGTCCAGGTTTTGTCTGAGGTTGGGAGTATGGTGGGCGTTCTGGTTTGCTGGTTCCAGACAATATTCTGGCCATAACCCCCAGCCCTGCCAGTCCTCATCATCTCGGGGTCAGGGGAGACAGGGGAGTGTTCAGCACTTTAATTTGAAAACTTGCCAGGGGACCAAGGGACATTGGGAGCAGAGGGAAAAGGCTGACTTCAAATGAATTGATACTTGGCTTGTAGCTGGCAATTTTCTCCGCTTTCATGTCGCCTGGCTCTACTTTCTTCTTCTTCTTTCACTATTTTCTTACTTGGAGGGGTTACATGGTCCACTGCCATCTCCTCTGTCACGGTCCTAATTTTTAGTCTGGAACTTGTCTGAGTTTTGCTCTGGGCAAACCAGCCCTCACCCACTGGCCCTGCTCATGAGAGCAGCCCCTCTGGAGGAGCTTGAGAGCAGGGTTTACCTGTGCGGGATCTGGGGGCCCAGCACTATCACCTACTTACTGTGGGGCCTTGGGCAAATTGCTTAGCCTCTCTGGGCCTCACATTCCTCACCTATTCTGAGGAGAAAATGAGATAATGTATTTAGTACCTGGAAATCACTTCAAAAAACACTGTGGCAGTGTCTTACAACATTAAACGTGCGCTTATCATCTATCCCAACAATCCCAATCCTAACATATTTCTTCGAGAGAAATGAAAACCTAGGTCCACCAAAGACCTACCTGCAAGTGTTTATAACAGCTCTATTCATAACTGACCCAAACTGGAAACAATTCAAAGGCTCATCAATTGGTGAATGGATAAATAAATTGTGGTACATCCATACATGGCAGATGGCTTGGCAATAAAAAGAAACAAACTACTGATATCCACAGCAACATGGATGAATCTCAAAAGTATTCTGCTACGTGAAAGAAGCAGTCTCAAAAGGTTAAATGCTGAATGATTCCATTTAATGACAATCTGGAGAAGGCCAACCTATAAGCACAGAAATGAAACCAGTGGTTGCCAGGAGCTAGGGCTGGGGGTGGGGGTGAGGAGGGTGGGAAGCAACTGCAAAGGGGCACAAGGCAGCTTTGGGGGGGGGATGGAAATGTTCTATATCTTGATTGTGGTGGTGGTTGTGCTGGTGTACACATCTGTCAAAACTCATACAACTGCATACTTTAAAAGAGGGGATTTTATTGCATGGAAATTATATCTCAATAAACCTTACTTTAAAATATAATGTTAGCCAATAAAAATGTTAGCAATTTTAAATTTTATTTTGATTTTTTATTGAGGTATAGCATACAGGTAATATTGTACTCCATGTAGTGCACCAATCTTACGTATATATTGTGACAACTTTTTGTATTTTCGTACTTCCCATCTACATCAAGATATGGGACGTTTCCAACCCTTCAGCTCCAAGACCACAACCCTCAAAGTTGACCAGTATTTTGATTTCCATCACTACTGGTTAGTTTGGGGAGATCTCTGGATTTCACATAAATAGAATTATCATGTATGTAATCTTTTGTGTTTGGCTCCTAGCTAGTTACTGAAGTCATCTTTTAAAATCACAAATCAGATCATGTCATTTCTTGATTAAAAGTCCTCCAGTGTCTTTCCGGTAAGCTTCCAGTAAAACCCCAAACCCTCACCCTGCCCACCCCGTGCACGGTCTGCCCCTGCCATGAACCCCACTCCCTGGCTTGCCCTCTCTGGCCACACAGGCCTCCCTGTGAGCCCACGCGGCTGTTTCCAGCTGCGAGGTCTCTGCTATCAAGGATTCCTCTGCCTGAAATGTTCTCCTGCAGGCCTGGCTCCTTTCTGTCCTTTAATTCCCTGCTGCTAAGTCATCTCTTCTGACCCGCCATCCCCATCCCACCTCTTGATTATTTACCATCTCGAGGCCCGATGGCCTCTCTATAACCCTCATCGTGGGTTGTAATTGTTTGTTTGGGGGTTGGTTGCCTTTATCCCTGCTTAGTCTAAGACTTCCTGCCAGGGCCAGGACTGGGTCTAATCTGCCTGCATGTCCGAGGTGATTAATACGTATTGGAGGAGTCAATACACGCATCAGTTTTTGATTTAGAAGTTGGTTTCTGACACATCTCCCCAAATTCTCCTCCCAATTACGTGGCAAGGGCAGCGGGCGGCATCAGCCCCTCCCCAGTGGAAGAACCTGAAGCACTTGATCTGGTGGCCCAGTTCACATAGCAAGTCCTGACAAAGCTGGGACCTGTCACTCCCTCTCCCACCTCCCTGGGCCAGCAGAGCCTGCCCCTGGCCCTCACCCATCTTTTTGTTGATGTTGTTGTTAAAACATAACTTATGTGCCATAAAAGCTTAAGCATACATTTGATGAGTTTTTACTTAGGTATATACTCACAGAACCCCCGCCCAGACTGAGATGTAGAACAGCATCTTAGAAGCCCCCTCACAATGGACCCCTTCCCAGTCAATACCACCCCCTTCCAAGGGGAACCATTATTCTCATTTCTATCACCATAGTTTGCCTGTTTTTGAACTTCACGTAAACGGACTCATTCAGTATGACCTCTTGTGTCTCAGTCAACACAACATCTGGGAATTCATCCATGCTGCTGCTTGTAGCAGTAGCTTGTTATTTTATTTTATTGCTGTGTAGGATTCCATTGTATGAATATATCATGATTTGTTTATCCATTCTGCTGGCAGGCATTTGAGTTGTTTCCAGGTTTTAGTGATTGTGAATAAATCTTATATGAACATCCTTTGGTAGACGTGAGCACTTACTCTGTTGGGTATGTACCTAGGAGCAGACTAGGTATGCAGTTAGCTTTCCCAGATACTGTCAGTTTTCCAAAATGGTTGTACCTTGTACATTTTAGGAACCCAGCAACTAGAAGGTTCAGCACTGTCTCCCCTGCAGCCCCCAAACTTCCTGAGATTGGGTGTCACAAAGCTACTCCTCTGCTGGATGCTGGGCCTCTGAGCCACCCTGCTCCATTAGCAATCACAGCAGAGAAAGGAGGGTCGAGCTGAGTGGCAGTGCAGACCTTTCTGCTGGGAGGCTGGCTGGCTCCCTGAGCCCAGCAAAGGTTAGGCTGCCTTCCATTTCCCCCTCCACTGATCTCAGCTCTTCGGGGCAATTAGCCTTCAGTAGAGCAGAGAGCTCAGAATACTAACTAGACCTGGGCTATTCTGAGGAGCATTTTTTACCCTCCACCTGGGCTGAGGCCTCGCCTTGCTGATGGGGCGCCGGAGTGGAGATGCAAGGGAGGGGAGCATCCTTTGTTATTGCCCCTGTGCATTTTGTCAGTCTTCTGGGACACCAGATGCTCTTTGCTGGGGAAATGGAAATGGCATCTGGTGCCACTCTGCTGTTGCATGCCTCCAGGGACAGAATACTCATCACCACCCCTGACTGCTGGTTGCTCCTTCAGGCTGCCCTGCCCTGTACTTCTTTTTTCATTGTAGTGCTATTTGTAACTGCCCTAAATTGAAAATAAGCTAAAAAGTCCATTGGAAGGGGACCAATTAAGTAAGTTATATGTTACATCCAATTAAATATATAATGGATACGCTGCAGCCATTATGTACAGGAGTAAGACATGTCTACATCATGTACCCCTGATGTGATGCCTGGAGAAGGTCGCAGTGTTACTCTTGTGCTATTCTTACCAAAAATGCAAACTCTGCATCTAATTGTGAGAAGATATCAGACAAATCCAAATTGGTGGACAGTCTACAAATTAACTGGCCAACACTTTTTAAAAAGTGTCAAGATCATGAGAGACAAGGAAAGACTGAGAAATTATGACAGATTAGAGGAGACCAAGGAGACGCGACAACTATATACAATGTAGGATCTTGGATTAGGTCCTGGAACAGAAAAAGGACATTAGTGGAAAAACAGGTGAAATTCGAATTCAATTTAAAGATTTCTTAATAACATTATACCAATGTTAATTTCCTGCTTTCAATAATTATTTTATGATTATGTAACATGTTGACATTAGGAGAAGCTGGGTGGGGAGTACATGTACTATTTTTGCAACTTTTCTGTAAAGTTAAAATTATTTCAGAATAAAAATTAAGAAAAAATGTGACAGTCTATTTATCTCTTGTAAAAATAAAATACAGTGTGTGTGTGTGAGAAAAAAAAAAAAAAAAAAAAGAAAAAATGTGACAGTGTAGATCAAAGTTTCTTAACCTTTGCTGTGCCATGGACCTTTTAGGTGAGGCCGATGGACCCTTTCTCAAGAATAATGGCTTTAAACATGCAAAATAAGATGTTTAAGCTTTCTAAGAAGACCAATTATATTTAAATACAGTTATTTAAATATTTTTAAATTTCTGATATAGTAGTATTCATGTTTCTTTATTACATTCACTAGCAAGATCTAGTGGCAGGTGTAATAACCATTGGCATTTCCAAAGAGTGATGAGAATAAACAGTATTTCAAGCAACAATGGTAATTTGCTATGAAAACATCTATGATCACTACCGATGGCAAGGACACTGCTAATGCTACTGTGTCTTGTTGCCTACATTCAAGTTGAAAGAAATGAGAAACTTCAGTTAGAGGTTAGTGGAAATAAGGATATAATTTTTTTCCCATTCAAATTCAGAGACCTCCTGAATTGTATTTGCAGTCTGGCAGTATCTATTACATCCCTAATGTAAATGTATATTTATTGAACTGGAAGGAAGCTCATAATATATTGGTAATGGGGGAAGAGAAGATTATAAACCAATATGTACAGTCGGGTCCCATTTCTGTAAGTTAAAAACGTGTGTGTGTGTTTGTGTGTGTGAATTATGGATTCACTCAATAAGCATTCCATGATCATCTACCTACTCTGGGAACATGACGATAAAAGACAGACACGGTTTACCTTCCCAGGCAGGTCATCTAGAAGCCTTAATAACTTGCAACAATATGTTATGTGAATATTTTCCTTCTGAGTTTGTGTTATGTGGGTTTTTTCCTTCTTCTTGCTTAACTGTGTTTTCTAATTTTTCTAAGTAAACATGTATTTGGGTGAAACAAAATATTTTTTTAAAACAAAGAAGAAGAAACTTCATCTTCATCTCAAGCTGAACCCTGCCTGTAGGTAACACACCCCATTGTCCCAGGATCTGTCTTCTCATCCCCACTAAATTCATCCCACTTCAGGGGATGATAGCTCACCCAACATCCCAACATCATGTTGAGTCTTTTCACCATCGCAGTGACCTTTCTCTGGACCCACCCTGGTTTTCCCACGTTCCTCTTCTAGTGTGGCATT
This sequence comes from Balaenoptera musculus, assembly GCF_009873245.2. Taxonomy (NCBI): domain Eukaryota; kingdom Metazoa; phylum Chordata; class Mammalia; order Artiodactyla; family Balaenopteridae; genus Balaenoptera; species Balaenoptera musculus. Next base: position 22,043,619 of record NC_045799.1, on the reverse strand, counting down.
GAGAGCTGAGCTCCAGATGGAGTCTGCCTCACTTAGATTGCAAGCAGACCATCACCTTCCTCCTTCTAGACACCATGCTTCTATTTATGTAGCCTAAGATAATAATCATTCTAAAAACAGTTTTACTGAGATATAACTGACATACCATATGTATTAGTTTTCTACTGTTGCTGCAACACATTACCACAAATTCAGTGACTTAACAAAAATGTATTATCTTTCTTACGCTTCTGTAGATCAGAAGTCTGATACAAATCTCACTGGGCTAAGATTAAGGTGTCAGCAGGGCTGTGTTTCTGAAGGCTCTAGGAGAATCTGTTTCCTTACATTTTCCAGCTTCTGGAGCTTGCCTGCATTCCACGATGAATCGTGGTTCCCTTCTTCCATCTTCAAAGTCAGCAACTTTGGGATGAGTCCTTCTCACAATGCCATCTCTCTGGTTCTCTCCTCAGATTCCCTCTTCCAATGTTTAAGGTCCCTTGAGATTACATTGGGCCCACTGAATAATCCAGGATAATCTCCCTGGTTTATTTGTATTTTATTCTATTCTATTTTAAAGTCAGCTGATCAACAACCTTAATCCCACCTGCATTCTTAATTCTTGTTTGCCATGTAACCTAACTTTCACAGGTTCCAGGGATTAGGACACAGACATCTTTGAGGGGTTACCACACCATGCAGTTCACCATTTAAGGAGTACAACTTACTGGTTTTTAGTATAGTCGCAGAGTGATTGGAAACCGTCACCACTTCAATTTTAGAACACTTTCATCACCCCCAAAAGAAATACTGTACCTATTAGCAGTCACCCTCATTTCCTCCCAATTCCACACAAACCCTCCCCTGACCCTGCCAGAGACAACCATTAGTCTACTTTCTGCCTCGATAGATTTGCCAATTCGAAACATTTCACATAAATGGAATCATACAATATGCAGTACTTTGGTTTCTTTCACTTAGCATAATATTGTACGTATATCAGTATTTTATTCCTTTTTATTGCCAAATGATAGTCCATTGTATGCATATATCACATTTTATTTATCCATTCATCACTTGATGGACATATGGGTTGTTTCCACTTTTTGACTGTTATGGATAATGCTGCTATAAACATTCGTGAACACTTTTTTGTGTGAACGTATGTTTACATTTCTCTTAGATGTATACATAGAGTTGGAATTAATGGGTCATATGGTAACTCTGTATTTAACATTTGAGGAACCTCCAGACTGTTTTCCAAAGCAGCTGCACCATTTTACGTTCCCGCTAGCAGTGAATGAGAGTTCTAATTTCTCCACATCCTCACCAACACTTGTTATTATCAGTCTTTTTTTTCTTTCTTCTTTTTTTTTTTTTTGTAACTATCTAGTAGGTATAAAGTTGTATCTCTCGGTTTTCATTTGCATTTCTGTAGTGGCTAGTGATGTTGGGCATCTTTTCATGTGCTTTTAACCATTTATATATCTTCTTTGGAGAAATGCTTATTCAGATTCTTTGCCCATTTAAAAAATTGAGTTAGTTATCATTTTATTATTGAGTTGTAAGAGTTCTTTATATGTTCTGGATCCAAGTCCCTTATCAGACATATGATTTGCAAATATTTTCTCCCATTCTATGGGCTGTCTTTTCACTTTCTTGATGGTATCATTTACAGCACAAATGTTTTTGGTTTTGATGAAATTTATCTAGTTTTTCTTTTGTCACTTGTGCTTTTGGTGCTCTAAGAGATCAAGACAAAGTAATGAAGATTTGCTCCTATGGTTGACTTATTCTTAAAGTTTTATAGTTTTTGCTCTTATACTTAGGGCTATAATCCATTTTGAGTTAATTTTTGCATATGGTGTGAGGTAGGGGTCCAACTACACTCTTTGGGTTGTGGATATCCAGTTGTACCAGCACCATTTGTTGGAAAGACAATTCCTTTCCATTGGCACCGTTGTTGAAAATCAATTTACATAAATGTAAGGGTTTCTTTCTGGACTCTCAGTTCTGTTCCATTGATCTATGTCTATCCACTACCATGCTGTCTTGATTACTTTAGCTTTATAATAAGTTTTGAAATCAGAAAGTGTGACTCCTCTAATTTTGTTGCTCTTTTTTAAGATTGTTTTGGCTATTTGAAGCTCCCTGAAATACCATATGATTTTTAGAATCACCTTTCCATTTTCTGCAAAAGAAAGAAAGAAAGCTGGAATTCTGGTAGAAATTGCATTGAATCTATATTTCAGTTTGGGGAGTACTGCCATCTTAAAAATATTGTCTTCTGATCCATGAACATGCGATGTGTTTCCATTTATTTAGATCTTCTTTAATTTATTTCAACAATATTTTGTAATTTTCAGACTACAAGCTTTGCACTTCTTTTGTTAAAGTTATTCCTAAGCATTTTATTCTTTTTGCTGCTATTGTAAATGGAATTGTTTTATTAATTTCATTTTTGGATTGTTCATTGCCAGTGTATAGAAATACAATTAAGTTTTGAAAGTTTTGAAAATCGATCTTGTATCCTGTGACCTTGCTGAATTCACTTATTAGTTCTAAAAGTTTTTTAAAAATATGGATTTCCTAGGATTTTCTATATATAAGATTATGTATTCTACAATTAGAAATGGTTTCACTTTTCCTTTCCAGTCTGGATGCTTTTGTTTCTTTTTCTTGCCTAATTGCCATGGCTAGAACCTCCAGTATAATCTTGAATAGAAGTGGTGAGAGCAGGCATCCTTGCTTGCTCCTGATCTTAGGAAGAAAATGCACTTGGCCACATTGAATACATTAGGTGTATTTTTTTTGTCGATGGCCTTTATCAGATTGAGGAAGTTCTCTTCTATTCCTAATTTGTTGAGTGTTTTTTTTTATAATGAAAGGGTGTTGGATTTTGTCAAATGCTTTTCCTGCATCTATTGAGATGATCACGTGGTTTTTTTCCTTTATTCTATTGCTATGGTGTATTATATTAATTGATTTTCATGTATTAACCCAATCTTGTACTCCTGGGATAAATCCCACTTGGTCATAGTGTATAATCTTTTTTATCTATTGCTAGATTTGCTTTGCTAGTATTTTATTGAGAATTTTTACATCTGTATTTATAAAATATATTGTTCTACAGTTTTCTTTCCTTGTGATGTCTGTAACAAACAATTTTTAAAAAGTCACATCACATTGTTGACAGCAGTTTTGTTGTCAACAATCTCCTCCTGAACCAGCCAATATGTTTGGAGACCTGGACTGGTCCCAAAGTTGAGAAAAATCACACATTGCAATCTTGAAATTGCCTTTTCTGGACCTCAATCTCCTCTTCTGTAATTATAAGATTTTAAACTCTTCAGAGACAAAGAGTCTCATGTCTGGAATGGAATCCCAGTCCAGTGCTCTTTCCCTGGGACCAAGTCTTAAAAGGTTTTCATTGCTCCTAGTGATAAATAGGATAGATCAGTGCTTTTAAAACAAAGTATACATGAACAGGTATATACATCACCAGAGAATCTTGTTAAAATGCAGATGCTGCTTCTGTAGGTCTAGGGAGGGTCTTGAGATTCTGTATTTCTCACAAACTCTTAGGTGATGCCGCTGTTGCTAATACATGGACCCCACTTGGAGGAATAAAGAACTAGAATATTGTTTCCCAAACTTCAGTCACATAAGTGCCAACTTCATATTTTTTTTGCATATTCTTCTTCCATCTATACTATTTTTTAAAATATTTTTTCTTTTAATTGACTGGCAATTAAATGGCTTCTTTGGGTGAGGTTCAGACTCATTCTAGACACCAAATTTTATGTGCTAGTTATAGGTTTTATGTGCTAGTTATATCTTTTCTAACACACATGAAACATCCCTAATTCAAATTAAAAAATTGTTCATCTGTGTACTGCCAGAAATTATCTCATGTACCACTGTTCCACACATCCTCATGGTAAGTGTTGCACTAGAACTTCCAAGAGAGTGAGAATGCGGTTCTTGCCCTTTAGACATTATCACACTTTAATTGGATACCTTTGACTTACGTCTCATGATTTTGCCCCATTTTTCTCTGCTGCAATTTGGCCAGTGATTCCTGTCTTTTCCTCTATTATCCACTCTGATTAACTCAGCTGCACCTGTCAGCCTTTATTCCTGCGATCGCATGGAGCGAGGCATGCTGAAGTCGTTAAAATGCATGAGTTTGATCAGATTCACTCTTTCCTGTGCAGAGCAGAGCATTGGGAGCTGAGTGTTTGGACCCCACATCTGGGCTTCGTTCCACAGGCCTGGGGTTCATGGCCCTGGGTGAGGACACCTTTGGGAACCAAGAGGACCAACCTGCAGGCTTCATCTGGTGGACATTGTTGAGGGCACAGCTCGGCTGTGTCTCTGAGAGCTTTTGAGTTTCCTCTGGAGTGCCTGATGCCACTGGCTGTGGGAAGCAGGGACCAGGCTGTTCAGTGCATTTTACCTGGATTCTCCAGGAATGGTGCTCATGACAATGGAGCAAGGCTGGCTTGAAGAATTTCGATTCCTCTCGTTTCTGCTTGTTTGCTTCTTTCGGGTATTTGTAGGACAAATCACTTCACTGAGCCTCCTTGTCTTCAACTGTAAAATGGGGATAATATTGACTGCCAGGTGAGGTGGGAGGTGCAATAGTTAAGAATTCAGATTTCAATGTCCAATAGGCTGGTTCTGTCATTTACAGTGTGTGTGATGTCTATTTCCTCCTCTGTAAAATGTAGATAACAATACCTACCTCACAGTGACAGTGGGAGGATTAGTGGTGTTAAGCCGGGGGCTGGCATAGAGGGAGCACTCAGTAGATGATAGCAATTACTACAATCATCGTCATCATCACCATTATTATAGGTAAAATATTTAGCAAATCCAGAACATTTTGGTACTTAACACTAGTTTTCTCTTCCTTCCTCTTTCCCTCTCTTCCTTTCTCCCCTCTTTCCTGTCTTCCCACCTTCCTTTCTTCTCCTTCCTTTTCACCTTCTCACCTTCCTAGATGCATCTGATTGCAGCTGTGAGGGGTAGTGGTACTTAAATTGGAAGAGTGGATTTGTAGTCAGATCCTGGAGGGACTTAAATGTCAGAAGAAGGAGTTTAATCTTCAGCCAAAGGGCAATAGTGAGCCACTGAAGACTGCAGAGCAGAAACAGAATGTAGTGAAAGTGGGGAGATGAACCTGACAGCACAGACTGGGAAGGAATGGTGAGGGCAGAAGCTGGAGCCACAGAGGTGAGACAACCAGAGGGTCCTGGAGGTCAAGCGATAAGGGTGGGAGGAGAGTCTGCCTCTCTGCTCAAAGCTTGTCTCAGAAACACAGCCCCGTTCCCAACGTGCCCATAGAACCCAGGCGGAGCGCCCTACCTCGCTGTGTGACCTCACACAAGTGCCTAACCTCTCTGAACCAGCAGTAAAGGAGATCCTAGGCCTGGATGACACCTTCTGGTTTCCCAGCAAAGACACTGCTGGATCCTCCAGGCTTCCATCATCTTCCAGGCGGCTCCCCATTCAGAGATTAATTTGTTTACTCCCTTGCCTGGAGATGAACTGAGAGAACTAATCGTCCATCAGCCACAGCTCCTCCAACCCCGCACCACCCCGCCCGAATGTCCATTTCCTGGCAAAATATATTCTTGCTGCTGCCAACACTGCTTGGAAAATGCTAATTTTATCTTCGAATTAAAATTTGTTCCTTTATCCTCGTTTTAATAAAAATGAAGCATCCGGAAACATGGCCACAGTGCGGAAGAGAAAGATCTGACATAATTTTTAAAATGCCTTCAATCACGCTGCCTTCTGAACGGTCTGTCCTCTTGCCCTGACCACCCCCCATCTTCCCACCCCCTGAGGCAGCATTTACATTTCTTAATAAACCCTCATTAATATTCATGAGAAGGGGCGGGTAATAATGGCTGAGCACACTGCACTAATTCAATTTCTACCGCCTTGGAGTGTTTACTTAATCACCAAGGGACCTGGGTTACTCGGTACAATTATTTATTTGGAATTAGATCTGGAGGCATCTGGACTGAAAACAGGGAACCAGGAGCAAAATGGAAATCAAATTCTTTTTGTCTTTTCCTCCCAGCCGCCGCCTCCTGACTGTCTGCCAAGGCTCCAGGCGGCCGGCAGGGCCTGGAGAACAAGCTTCAGTGCTGGTCAGGCTGTTCCTGAAGGGACTGGCTTGTGCTGGGCTTGAATGCATTCCAGGTGCTCTAGCCCAGGCAGGAATCTCTTATCAACGGTGGCCTAGGAGGTATCGTCAGGCCCAGTGGTGGGCCAGGCCATCATTTCAGCCAAGAGTGTGTCCATGCGGGGATGGCCAGAGGTGGGGTCTCCGGGGGATGCTGGGAGGTTGGCCCAAGCTGGACATGCAACATGGCCAAGCACTTGATCACAGGCCCCCGTAGAGGTGAGAGTTTGTGATATGGACTCTAAATAATGCCTGTTCATCATTCACCCTCAGCTTAACCATCACCTCCTCCAGGAAGCCTTCCCTGCCCCCCAGACTAGGTTAGGTTCTCTTATTACATACCTCCTTTTACAACCAGTATGGGCTTGGTCACAGCACCTTGCCCATTACGGGTGTTCACACAATCATTTCTAATAAGTGTTTTAGGGTCTGTTTCTCCCAGTAGACTGCCAGCTCCATGGGGGCAAGTGCCATGGCTGTCCTCGTGATCCTTTTATCCCCAGCATCTAGCAATGGCCAGCGCAGAGGATATGCTCCACCAATACTTGTTGGCACTACATCTGCCTTCCGTCCCTCAGGTCTGGGGGTGGTGGCAGCCACTGGCTGTTACTTGTCTTTGGGCTCCTTCACTATGTCCAGTTGGCTTCTCAGCTCTTCCATCGCCTTCCATTTCCTAAAGTTCTTCTTTTGTAAATACTCAAGTGTTTCCTGGTTAGACTCAGACTCAAATACTTCCCTACCAGGCTGCAAGCTCCTGGTGGGAAGGTCTCCATCTTGTATCCCCAGGGCCTGGACACAAAGAAGCAATCAAAAGGAGGATGAGGGGCTTCCCTGGTGGCGCAGTGGTTGAGAGTCTGCCTGCCAGTGCAGGGGACACAGGTTCGAGCCCTGGTCTTGGAAGATCCCACATGCCGCGGAGCAACTAGGCCCGTGAGCCACAACTACTGAGCCTGCGCGTCTGGAGCCTGTGCTCCGCAACAAGAGAGGCCGCGATAGTGAGAGGCCTGTGCACCGCGATGAGGAGTGGCCCCCGCTTGCCACAACTAGAGAGAGCCCTCGCACAGCAACGAAGACCCAACACAGCCATGAATAAATAAATAAATTAATTAATTATTTTTTAGAAAAAGGAGAATGAATCAATGAAAGAAATGAATTTCGATTACATGACTTTTCTAGCCAGGCTCTACTCTTCCTTGGCAAGATGAAGGGAATTTCTCCCTGAGGTTAATAAATGTTTGTATTAAAACAACATCAATAATAGTACTAATGAATTATCTTGTAAATAGAAAAGGCTTTATAAAGAGCTCTAAGCCTGTAAAGTTCTTGGTAAACTATAAAGTTCTGTAGTCACACTGGGCTGTCCTGTTTCAGCCCAGCTCAGTCTTCCTGCTGAGGTGGCTGAGGGCTGGGGAGGCTGACAGAAGAAAGGGAAGATAATGGATTGGAGGTAACATCTCAGCCAAAGCACAAAAGGAGGGGAGGAGCACAGGGACAGCAGATGATTTAGTCATTACAGACTTGTTTAGAGAGGCCTTTTCCTCCCTGCCTGTCTCCAAAGCATGTGGAACCCCAAGTGCCGTGCCAAGCCCCTTCATTGAAACTTCTCAGAATGAGGGCCAGGTTGGAAGATGGTCAAGACCTGCCAGCTTGTCTGCTGGATGGGGGAAGGGGGGGCGGTGATTCTCTAGAAGTCACCTGGGAACAGCAGGGCAGGTGGAATTTGGGGTTCAGAGAGGAGAATGAGCAAAAGGGAAGTTTTGAGATGCAAGGGAGTGACCCAGCCTGTCTTAGACTGGATTCCCCCAAAGCAGAGCCTGAGACAAGGACTTGGTACATGTAATTTACTTGGGAGGTGAGCACAGCAAGGAGTGAGGGAGTGGGGAGACAGGGAAGGATGTGGTCGCTCCTGTGGACAACTGGGGCTCAGTCCTGGGAAGACCCTCTGAGTATTATGTAGAATCATTCACCCCAAGGATGGGAGGCTGGGGCACTTATACACCAACTCCCATTTCCTCTAGGTGTTAAGCATCGCCACAGGGGGCATGAACTCCCCTGTACTTCTGGGCTGTGCCTATGGGTGGGCTGAGCAAGGGATCAGGGCTCCCAAGAAAGCCTTGAGGTGGAAAAGCTAAGAGACTAAGCGGGCACTTGAGGGAGGATGCTGCCAGTGTGCCTGGGTGCTGTGCACCATGGCTGAGGCTGGAAGGTAGGGTGAAAGGCTCTGGCACAGGGTACCCACAGCATCTCCCACCCTCCACTGCCCCTGATGTTCTCCAGCCTGAGTGCCCAAGCTCCCTGGCCTTTCCTTTCTCCCTTCCTCCTTCCTCTCTTCTTTCCTTCCACAAACACTTCCCCAGCACCCACTATACACTAAAAACTGTGCTAGGTGCTGGGGAGAGTGTGTGGAAAAGACAGACCTGGCCCCTGACCTGACAGAATGTGCTGCTTACATTCAAATAGAGAAAACACTATAAGTAAGTGTGTGTGCACATTAACAAGATGCTTGCAAAGAGTTAAGTGTTCTGAATGGAAGAAACAAGGAGATGGAGCAGAGAGAAAACATGGGGAGAGGGAGAGGAGCCATTTTAGGCAGGATTGCCGGGAAGGGTCACTCTGGGGAGGTGACAGAAGGAAGAGCCCAAATGATGAGATGGAACCTTCTACCACCAATGGCTTCTGACTCGGCAGTTCTGAAAGTCTGAGGTTTTGGGGAGTGGTATGATGTAAGAAAATTTTGTTTTGAGAACCAGTGTAGGGTTATTAACTTTTTATTTTGCCAAGTGAAAACACTAAAAAAATCCAACCTGCGATGATCATTTACTGTCACCTAATTTCATAAATGAAAGGCCATTTTCAACACCCCCAAAGTAGGAAGGACATGATCTTGGAATAAAGACAGACCTTTAAGTGAAATAAATTTAGCTTTATCAAAAATGCCCTCATTTTGGCCCCGACCCTTGAAAACATCTCTCCATTTCAAGGTCTAACTTGGGCTCAGGACACATTGTTATTCCCTCTGTATTCTTGGCTTGGGGATTTTAGAAACAGGAAATAGATGTGAAGATTGCTTGGATATGCCCATGTCCATCAGTTTTTCCATTTGTAAAGTCAGAGTGGGTAGCTGCTTGAATTCAAACCTAAGGTATGGATTAGAAAGGGGAGACCTTACCAATTCATTTAACAGGCACAGAAAGTGTGTGGAATTCCCCTCCTCCCACCACCACCCCCTCTGCCTGTTGAACTCCTCTTTTACTCTCAAAACCCTGTTCAGATATCCCCCTCCTGGGTTTCTTTCTGTGATCAGTCATCCATCCTCCTGCTCCCACAGAAGCGTGTCCTGGCCTGTGCTGAGCATAGGTCCCCATACATTGTGATAGGTGTTTCTTTCGGGGCGGGGGTGGGGAGGGTAGAATCAGTTCAGAGTCTCCCTTCTAGATAACCTTGTATTTTCCCAAAACTCCTCAGTGTGAATGTGGATAATTTGGAAATGTAGAAAACAGAGAATTGTGAGCAAAAGTGAAAGGAAAGTGAGGTAACATTTATTACCTACAATGTGCTGGTCAGATGATTTACTTGTGTTGTTGCATCTGAAGCCCTCACTTTCATAAAGACAGTCCTCCCACACAACTGGTGCTCCTCATGCCACCCCTACACACCATTCTTTCCAGCTACGATACCCTCCCTCTTGTCTAAGTTCCCCGCTTCCTGTAGTGTCTGTTTTTTTCTCCTGTGCACCTAGAGGAAGGTGGTAAGTGCCTCCAGGCCACACGATTAGGGTCTGCACTCAGAGTTCTCAGAGAGAGAAACGCTTGAATGAAGAGCCTTCCTGGCCCCTTTGGCCTCAAAATACCAGGATCCTTTAATTTTCTTGTTTTCAAGACTCTATAGCATTGTTTCCAGTTCTGTGATGGTCCTAGAATGCTGAATCACCCCTTCCAAGATTCCAGAACTCTTAAGATTCTACAAAAAGAGGAGGGGGCTTCTACTTTAGGACTTGAGCGGTCTCTGCCACCTCTCCAAGGGCCACCAGGGCTCAGGACCCCAGACAGGCCACAGGCTGGGGCTGGGCCCAGCCTGGAGGAGAGCCCTGACTTGCCTGTCTTCAGGCCTGCCAGCACGTGTTAGGCCTCATTCATAATTGATCCAGTTGCTTGGCGAGCAGGGGGCTGCAGGTGCATGGGGGTGGAGCAGGTGCCCCTGGAGAGACCCTCCTCTCCTCTCCGAGGAAGCAGCTGCCTCTGCCAGCCGCAGGCCCCTTCCTCCACAACAGCTGCTTAACGCTTGGCAGTCCCCACACCAGCCTCTGTCGCCTGCCCCAACTGTTTCCCGTTTCTCACTCTCCTGAGCAAGGAGCCAGTTTTCACTCCGTAGACCTGTTATCAACAGACTACTAAGCGCCGAGTGCTGGGTTTAAGCATTTGAAACATCGATCACAGATTGGGATTTCCATAAGCAGAGTTTGGGATGCAAGGTATTTATTAGGGATCAACACCTGTGAAAGGAAGGGGAGAAAGCAGGATTGGATGGTGCGGGGAAGGGGGGAAATCAACTGATGCAGGTTCTACAAAGCCTCAGCCAGCCCAGCAGGTGGCTCTGGAATGAACACTGCCTGGCAGAGTGGTTCTTTTTTTTTTTTTTTTTTTAACATTTTATTGGAGTATAATTGCTTTACAATGTTGTGTTAGTTTCTGTTGTATAACAAAGTGAATCAGCTATACACATACATATATCCCCATATCTCCTCCCTCTTGCATCTCCCTCCCATCCTCCCTATCCCACCCCTCTAGGTGGTCACAAAGCACTGAGCTGATCTCCCTGTGCTATGCGGCTGCTTCCCACTAGCTATCTATTTTACATTTGGTAGTGTATATATGTCCATGGCACTCTCTCCCTTCGTCCCAGCTTCCCCTTCCCCTTCCCCGTGTCCTCAAGTCCATTCTCTACGTCTGCGTCTTTATTCCTGTCCTGCCCCTAGGTTCTTCAGAAACATTTTTTTTTTAGGTTCCATATTTATGTGTTAGCATACGGTATTTATTTTTCTCTTTCTGACTTACTTCACTCTGCATGACAGTCTCTAGGTCCGTCCACCTCACTACAAATAACTCAATTACATTTCTTTTTATGGCTGAATAATATTCCATTGTATATATGTGCCACATCTTCTTTATCCATTCATCTGTCGATGGACACTTAGGTTGCTTCCATGTCCTGGCTATTGTAAATAATGCTGCAGTAAACATTGTGGTACATGACTCTTTTTGAATTATGGTTTTCTCAGGGTATATGCCCAGTAGTGGGATTCCTGGGTCATATGGTAGTTCTATCTTTAGTTTTTTAAGGAACCTCCATACTGTTCTCCATAGTGGCTGTATCAATTTACATTCCCACCAACAGTGCAAGAGGGTTCCCTTTTCTCCACACCCTTTCCAGCATTTATTGTTTGTAGATTTTTTGATGATGGCCATTCTGGCTGGTGTGAGGTGATACCTCATTGTAGTTTTGATTTGCATTTCTCTAATGATGAGTGATGTTGAGCATCCTTTCATGTGTTTGTTGGCAATCTGTATATCTTCTTTGGAGAAATGTCTATTTAGGTCTTCTGCCCATTTTTGGATTGGGTTGTTTGCTTTTTTGATAGTGAGCTGCATAAGCTGCTTGTAAATTTTGGAGATTAATCCTTTGTCCGTTGCTTCATTTGCAAATATTTTCTCCCATTCTGAGGGTTGTCTTTTCATCTAGTTTATGGTTTCCTTTGGCAGAGCGGTTCTGCATCGAGCCTTTAAACCCTGGCTCCCCCACTGATCAAACACAGGCTGTCCTGGGAAGGGTGTGACCTCAGGCCAGGTGGCTGTCTGCGGCTGAGGCAGACCTGGAAGGGCTGACAGCTGTTTGCTGCCGCCCCCCACCCCCCGTCCCCCGCTGGGCAGCAAGCCCTTTCTTGAAGGGGTGTATGGGCAGCCCCTCTCTTTGTCCACCACACCAGCCATGATCTAATTGAACCCCGCCCTTACCCCCACCACGCATCTGTGCAGGAATTAACTAACCTATTTTTCAGATGAGTTCACAGAGTTTGAGCAGCTTGCCCAAAGCAGCTTCCAAAAAGAAAGTGAGAGAAGCCAGGTCTGTCCATGGCCAAAGTTTTATGGTCTTCTTATCGCATCGCATCATAGGGGATCTTTTACACTTTTACACTGGGGATCCATTTTTATCCTTTTTTTTTTTTGGTTGTGCAGCGCAGCTTGCGAGACCTCAGTTCTCCAACCAGGGATCGAACCTGGGCCCACAGCAGTAAAAGCGCAGAGTCCTAACTACTGGACTGCCAGGGAATTCCCCTATCCGTTTCTTATAGGCACAAATGGTAGCTGGATGGGGAGCACCAAGGATAATCTTCCCCGAGTTTTACCCCCAGAAAATGTCCTTAGCAGCCAGCCTCCTGTTCCCTCATCTTCCTTTAGGAACCCCTCCATCCCCCACTCTCAGTCCAGTGGTCCAAGTGTGGCTTCACCTCCTGCTCCGGGATAAAGCATGTGACCCAGACTGAGCCAGTCAGTGTATTATGTTCCCCTGGCCAGGCAATTATTTCATAGCTGGCACATGACCCAGGGGAAACCAATCAGAGTGATTCCAGGACTTATGCAGGGGCTGCCAGAAAGGGCTCTTTCTAGTTGCCCTTGAACCTGCAACAATGTAGATCTGGAGCTGCTGGTATGTTTCAGTTATTCATTGGTGTGTAACAAACCACCCCGAAACTTAGTGGCTTAAAGCAACAATGATTTATTATTTCCCAAGATTCTGTAGGTTGACAGCGGTGCTTCTGCTCCGCATGATGTTGGCTGGGGTCAGTCAAGTGGCTGCATTCAGCTGTGGCTGGACTGCAAGGGCCAGGGAGCAATAGAGTTGAGTGTGGGGGCGTGGGGGGTGGGGAGGGGCGTGGTCCACTCCAGGTGCTGGCAATAAGGAGAAGCATTTTTTTCAGAAAGCTTAAAAATGATAATAACACTAACTAAAAGTCAGTCTGCTTTTTATCACCGGATGTTGGCAATTCTAAATGATGTTAGAGTTAAATAGCTCACACCTCTAGGGCAAATCACCGTTCCCCCCTTATTACAAAGGCATCTCTCTTAGGATCTGGAAACTTTGTGGCGACTATTAGTTGTGGTACCTCAGTTCTCCCCTGTGTCGCCTTTTTCCCCATGTGACAGGTCATCTTCCTGGATCTTTCTGCATGGTGTCTCCCCTTCAGCAAGATACCGTAGTATTCCTTACAGCATGGCATCAGGATTCCAAAAGGGAGCATTCCAAGACGTCAAGCACAAATGCACAAGTGCTTCTGAAGCCTCTTCTTGCCTCACCTACGCTAACATTCCATTGGTCAAAGCCAGTCACGTGGCCAAGTCCAGTGTTCACTGTAGGAGGGGACTCAGAAGGGCACAAATACTGGGAGGCACGGTTCACCAAGGGCCACCCATGTTACAGTCTACCACATGGGGCTTACTTACCGCCAGGAGAGGAGGATCACGCAGAATCGTGAGCTGCCGGGGTGTATCAGGCAGGGTCCTTGAAGGAAACAGAGGCACTCAAGCTGTAATTTCAGGAGAGTGTAATAAAGGGGCTATTTACAAAGGTATTTAGGGAATCACAGCAGTGTTTAGGGAATCCAACAAATGGTGGTGGCAGTTTCTCTGGGCTAGACAGTGGGGAGCCTTTGGCACCCCTAGGTCTGAAGGGCAAGAACAGTGTGTGGTTACGGGAATGCAGGGAGAGTAGCTGTGGCTCCAAGAGGCTTCTGCCTGGCAGGAGCTGGGGCCTTTGGTAGAGGGAGCTGACAGGGAGGAACCCAGGAAAGAGAAACAGTCTGCCTTTTTCTTCTCCCTTCCTCTGATTGCCTACCATTGCTTCCCATTGGCCGAACCCTACCGGAAGCCAGAGGGCAAGGGACCTTGCTGATGTAGTCGGCCTCCACGCCACACAGCAGAGTGGACCAGGGTAGAGGGCAGATCTGCAGGGCCCAAGGAAGATAGCCAGCACGAAGGACTGGCCTTTGGAAACCTGAAAATGAAACAGGACAGCACAAGACAGCGAGGTTAGGTGGAAAGAAACTGGATCCTGCATATGTCTTCCGGGCCCCTGAATCCAGCAGAGCCTGAAGCAGGCACATTCCTGGGCTCTTTAGCTACATAAGCGAATAAGCTCTCTTTTGCTTAGGCCACTGTGGGTTGGCTTCTGTCTTTTACAACCAGAAGGTCCCTTATTGATATACTCCCATTGAGGAGCTGGCCCTTTAATGGAATGACTACATTTCACCCTCACCAGCATCCTGAGAGGTCTGGGGGGCAATTCACATTGCAGGTGAGCAAACCGAGGCTCAAAGAGGTTAAGGGACTTTGGTCTAGGTCATCTGGCTCATTAGTGGAAGAGATGGGATCTGAACTTGGCCCAGTCTCAAATGTTCCAGCCACATTTAGCCACTCTCTGTCTCCTGAATACTCTCTGGCCTCTGGGGCTGTACCGGGTTGAATGGTGTCCCCCTAAAATAGATATGTTCAAGTCCTAACCCCAGGTACCTGCAAATGTGAACTTATTTGGAAATAGAGTCTTTGTAGATATAATTAACTTAAGAATCTCAAGATGAGATCATCCTGGATTTGGAGTGGGCTCTAAATCCAGTGACATGTTCTTATAAGAGAAAGGAGAAGGAGATTTGAGACAGAGACACAGAGGGGAAGCCATGTGAAGACAGAGATTGGAATGATACATCTGTAAGCCAAGGAACAGCAAGGCTTGCCTGAAACAGCCATCAGCTAAGAAAGAGACATAAAACAAATATTCTCTCAGAGCCTCCAGAAAGTCCCCGCCCTGCCCATCCCTTCATTTTAGACTTCTGGCCTCTGGAACTGTGAAAGAATAAACTTTGGTCATTTTGGGTCACCAAGTGTGTGGTAATTTATTACGACAGCCCTAAGAAACTACTACAGAACTTTGTACATACCATTCCATTTGCCTGGAATATGATTCTCTTCCCCAGATCTCCACTCCACTCTGCCCTTTGGGGTATAAGTAGACAAACCTGCAGAGGAGAAAGAAAGGGAACCTTTTAAGGAGTTGCTCACACTGTACCCTCACATGTCTTTTCTTATCCTGCTGGTCTCAGCTCAAATGCCACCTCCTCCAGGAAGCCTTCCCTATGTTCCTACCCTTCTCTGTGCTCCCATAATCCTTAGACTGCCTTTGCCACAGTTGTGCGGGCACTGTCTGTTGAAACGGCTTGTTCTCCACTCCCCCACTGCACTGGGCACTGCTCAAGAGCAAGGCCTGTGCATAATTTCTCTCTGTGGCTGCAGCTGTGCCTAACACAGGGTCAGGACAGTAGAGATATTCATTAATGTTTGCTAAATAATTTGGATAAATGAATGAATGTTCCCCTCCAGTTCTGCTCCACCTCTGGACCCCTGCCTCTCTCCCTCAGGGGAGAAACGCTTTCTGAGAGCACGTGTGAAATAGCTCGAGATCACCAATGGCAGGTGCGGGTGGGACACCCACCCTTGAGTCCAGCCGTACCTTAGCACAGCCCTCCTGCCTGCGATGCCAAGGCCCTGTCAGAGGCGTGACAAACAGCTTGGCTGATGGCTTATAATGTCAGAGATGATGGAAACAGGGAGGCGACGGCTGAAAGATGGGTCGGGGACGCTTGTCATAATTTTATTTGTGGGAGGTGAGTTCCTGTCGGCCAGGTGATGGATGGTGACAGGGCAGGCACAATACAGACCCTGCCACTGCATCTCCCCCTTCTCTCTAAACCAAATGACTTTGGGGATGAAAAATGACTTTCTTGGGAGGACGAGGGGGAGGGGAACTTCAGGGGAAAGGGGCCGTGTGGTTGGCAACTTGGAATGATTTTTGCTTTTCTTGCTGAGAGTTGAGTTTTGCCTAGTCCGGCCTGATAGTTTCTTTTCTTCCTCCCTTTCTTCCTTCCAAGGAGATTACTGAATAATCCCAGACACATTACCTGCCTTAATCCTCAAAACTGCCTAAAAAGGAATGTGTACTTTACAGACAAGGAAGCTGAGGCTTGAAGAGAGGAAGCAATGTACCCAAAGTTCCCTGTGAAGGAAGTGGCAGACCTGGGATATGAACTTGGGTCCAGTTGCTCCAAAGCCTGACCTCTCTGCATAAGGATGTAGTAAAGACCACGTAAGTAGCATGTGCCAAGTTCCTTGAAAGCACAGTAAAGAGAGCGATTAATCTGATGGGGAGGAGTCAGGGAAGACTGCCTAGAAGAAATATTTGAGTTGATTCTTGAGGGGTGAATAAAATGTTAACCGGTAGAGAAAGAGAATTTTGGAGATTGGGAAGAAAAAAGAGAGGAGTAGCATACATTTTTGTTTGTTTACCCCAAACTGGTCACTGCCCTCATTCTCCTTTCTAACAGAGCCTTGATTTTTTGGGGTAATCCATCCTCCTACAAATAGCCATGGGCTCTATCAAACTATTCATGAAGTTTCCATTTCCCCTGTGAATGATTGGTTTGGAAACAGGAGTGGGAACAATTCTGGCCAATAAGGTATAAGGAATGTTTTCTCAAGGGCTTCTGGGAAAGGTTTTCTTGCTCAGAAAGAGAAAGTACTTCTTCTTTTGCAGGATGTGGTCATGTCTGTACGTGATGCCTGGAGGTGTAGCAGCCATCTTGTGACCAGGTGGATGAACCAACACACTAATGATGACACCATGGGAAGATGGAAGGGACATCACTGAGCTGCTGAATTAATGACTCCTACAGCCATCAAAATTTTGGACTTAATCTTTGAGTTGATGCATTTTTCTCATTGTTAATCAGCTAAGTTGGTGGTTTCATTTTTGCAGCCCAAAGCATTCTGACTGACACGAGGAGTAAAAAGGATGCCAAGCCAAGTGGTTGTTTTCACTGCTCAGGCTTGGGGGAGCTTAAGGTACAGGCTTTGCAGTCAGATGGAGACAATTCGAGTCCCAGCTTGGCTGCTACCTAGCTGTGTGACCTTGGACCAATCAGTTAATGTCCGTGAGATTCAGTTCCTGGGGAGGAGAAAACTCACATCTTAGGACTTTGATGGTAAAATAAAGTAATGCACGAAAAGGGCTGCATAGCACAAGTGCAGGGTATGTAATAACTATTCGATATTTCATACTGGCCCTGGCTATTGCTATGGTCATTACTGAATTTTTTGCCACTATTGAAGCCTCTGCACTCTCCCCATACTCATCCTAAGACTAGACTCATCTGATCTCTATTCGCCCAAATCCAGTTCCCATAACACTGGTGGTTATGTAGGTTTTGAGGTCTTAGAATTGCATTCCTGAATCTGGAGGAGGAGAAGGTAGGTACTGGGGTCAGGTCATAGCACTTGCTGGATCAAGACACTCTCTGGCAGGAGTTATCATGGGTGGGATTGAGGTTCTGCGGCCATAGGTCAGCCCCAGATGGACAGCATCTCCATCCCAGCCTGAGTCTTACCCAGCACATAGCCAGCAGACAATAAAGCTAAGCCCTTGGCCTGCCCCACAGTGTTTGGTTCTCTTTGGCTTGGCTTGAGCCTTTGCTTTGCCTCCTTGATCTGTTTGACTCTCTGGCTCCCCACCGTTGTGGTTTTCACTGCTGAGTGGCACCCCTTGGACTTAATGCTGAAGTCGCTAGTTCCTGACGTCAAGGATATCCATTGCTATATTGGGCCTACTTTCATCCTGCCATACCTGCTCCCCTTCCCCACCTCCCAGCCCCACTTCCCTCCTTCCTCTATCCATGTGGTTCCCAAAGGAGTTGGCATATTTTAACTTGGCTCCACCCCTCTGGCCATAGTTGATTGGATCATAGGTGGACACTGGACTAGAGCTAAACCAATCAGAAAACTTCCATTGGATTTTTAAACCTAGAGGCAGAGCCAATCTCTTTCCAAGGTACAAGTTGTGGGATTTAGATCTGGAGGCTACAGGTAGCCATGCTTCCCATTATATGGAAGGAGTCAGGATGCAATGTGAGAGAACAAGGAAAGCGGAAATGAATGACGGAGAGACGGTCCTGGCAGCCTCTGAGCCCATGTGCCTGATTTGCTGAGGCCCAAGGGCACCACTGCCTGGCCTCAACCTAGAGTAGCCAATCTTTCTTAGATACCAGGAACCAGCACATTCTCCTTTCTGCCTTGATTAGTTCAAGTTGAATTTCTGTCCCAATGACAAGACTGCTGCCTGACACCTTCCCAAGCCCCTGTGCTGCCCAAGGCCTGGCTTGCCCTTCACATTTCAGGGTCTCTGCCCTGACGATGGATTTGTGCAACCACCTCCCTCTTTTCATTTCCAACCTTGTCCCTGAGGCCCTGGCAGGGCTTCTGTCCTCTTACGCCGCTCACTCTCCCTGGGAGGCCCCATTCACTTCTACAGCACAGCCTCGACAGCCCCAGTACACTTATAATGTCCAAACCCCTAGCTCCATCTGAGCTTCAGGGTTTGAAACATGGTGGAGACACATTGTTCACTGAAACAGTGGGCATCAGAATTCTTCCTGAAAACAACTATTTGGGTTGGGGAGATACCTTGATAAGCTTCCTTGGAGACAGGTGAGCCCCCTTAGGGCATGGATGTGAGCAAGCACTAAGATGTCAAGTGAGGTGGCTAGAAGGTGATGATATGGTTATGGGAAACTGCTGGCTAAGGGCCAAGGGGAGGAATTTGTAATTTGGGCTAGTGAAAGGTTGGAGGAAAGAAATGAAGAGTTTGGGGGTGGGGAGGGAGAGAGAGAGAACATAACAATGTGTGAAACTAGATGCTATATCAAGGACAGAGAGAGCCCCCTCCCTCCAGTGGCATGGGGACCCCCCAACACCTTGAAAATAGGAGATTTCTTATCTGAAGGAGAGTAACATGTAATGGTTAACAGGGCATGTGCAAGGTTCACATTGCTTTATCTGAATTCTGGCTACACCTGGCTGTGTGACCCTGGGCAAGTTACTTAACTCCTCTGTGCCTTGGTTCTATCAACTGTAAAATGGGAATAGAGTCGTTGTTAGGATTAAATAAGTGCTAAGCACAGTGCTGGCATGTGCTGGGCCTTGAAACAACACCACCAACAAATTGAAGTTCAGAGTATCTAAGGACTTACCCAAGGTCACAGAGTCAAGCAGTATGGTGGAGGCAGGCATGCCTGATCTCAGAGGATCTGAGTTCCTCCCTGAAGGTAGCTTCATGGAGACAGGCCCAAGGCCAGAGCCTGCAGCTCAGGGCTGGGTTTCTGGCAGCTGACTCCTTGCTCCTGGGTGCTGGCTCAGCCAACTCTCGCTAAGAGTTGACTCTACTTCCCCCACGTTCCCTCCTCCTTGCTCTCTTGGACAGTATTTCCCTGGGGCTCCCGTTACCAATTTGCAGAGCAAAGGCACGCACAGGCAGTTCAGGGGTGGCGCGAGTTCAGCGGCTCTGGTATTGTTTTTAATTCAATATTTTGTCCCTGTGCGCCAGCCTCCTTTATTGGATGAGAGCACTGTTAGTGGATCCTGCCCTGGAGGAGAAAACACAGGCTTCCCCCGACGATGGCAGCTAGGTTGTTCTAGAGTCTGATGAGTCAAGGCAGGGCAAGAAGACAGCAGAGAGTTCCAGAAAATCTGATGGTTTCAAGCTGTTCTGTGACACGCACAAAATTATTAACATATGTATTCTCGACCTTTCCCCTTGCCCTCCCTTCGAGGGAGGACAAAGCCCAGGAGGCAGCCTCCCTATCGCCCTCTTCCTTTTCTTGCACATCCAGTGTATATCTTGGTCCTGCTGATTTTCCCTTCACTTTTCTCCATGCCCAGTGTCATTCAGTCCAAGCCCCAAGCATCTCCTGCCTGTACAACTGGTGTACCCATCCTGCCCTGCTGTGCTCAATGTCTTTATGATACACTATCTTATTGGGGATCTCCCAAAAGCCTGAGATAAGAATTCAGATATACAGAGTTTATTAGGGGAGTGACCCCAGGAACCGCTGGCAGGACCTCTGGGAGCCAGTGAAAAACACGTACCTCAGAGTTATCCCAGCTGAGGAGTGAGGGAGCTGGGCATTTATCTACTAAGTCCTAGCAGGCTGAGGGCTCTTCTGGAGTGGGAGGATGGGGTGGGCTGTTAATTCTCTGGCACCTCTGGCACCTGCTCCACAGAGGTGTGAAGCTTGTTCCAGTGGTCAGAGCAAGGCCACTCAATTGAATTCTTGTAGATAGCACCTTCCCCAAACCTGGCCTTCCCCAACTTTTTCAGATGGTGGAGAAATACCTTGAAATCATTGTCCTTCTTGCAAAATATCATGAAATAGTGACAAATTAATGTTTTAAATGAGTAAATATATAATTTTGTGTTTTTTTTTTTTTTTTAAAGGACAGCTTGGATGTTACTTTATTTATTTATTTATTGGCTGCCCTGGGTCTTCACTGCTGCGTGCGGCCTTTCTCTAGTTGCGGCGCACGGGCTTCTCATTGCGGTGGCTTCTCTTGTCGCGCAGCACGGGTTCTACGCGTGCAGGCTTCAGTAGTTGTGGCACGTGGGCTCAGTAGTTGTGACTCACAGGCTTAGTTGCTCCGCGGCATGTGGGATCTTCCCAGACCAGGGATTGAACCCGTGTCCCCTGCATTGGCAGGTGGATTCTTAACCACTGGACCACCAGGGAAGTCCAATAATTTTGTGTTAAAATCAAATACCATCTTGTACTGGGCTCTGCCATAAAAAGTAGAAGCAGGTGCTAAAGTCGGAGGACATGCACTGGAGGAAAATTACCAGTGAAGGCAATTCTACCTATTAACCCTTCCCTCCATGAATCAACCTACAACCAGCAGTTCTCCACAACTGGATTTTAGAACAGCTGGGTCCAGTTCACGGAAGTATTCCGCAGGAGCATAATTTTCAAACTGCTAGATGAGCTGGTTGGAGTAGGAGTGACCAGTTAATTAATGAACAAGTTTCTGTTTCCATATTTACTAGTTAGCTACTTAAAACCAGCTAGTGACCTCCCTGGAGCAAGCCAACAGGACTCTGTGTGGTTTTGTATTAGCTTCCTTTCTATGTCCATGGTATGCTCTTCTCCATGTTTTCCTTTTTTCTTACACCTTCTTTTAAGTTATGTTACCTTGCTGTGTTTTATGTATCTTCTTAAGCCACCTTAAATCCTTTCTGGAATAAGGTGGTGGTGTAAACAAAAACATATAACTTAAATGTAAATAGAAAATGTAACAAGCTCTCTAAAAACCTATTCCTAAAATACCAACAGTGGTTATTTATCATGGAGAGAAACAGGATGATTAGAGGTGTGTTGGGGGAGGGGAACAGTGTGCATCCAAAAGGAACAGATCTATGTAATTTTACAAAGCCCAAGGTGTGGCATTACAAATAACTTTAATAAATAGCATGGAGATTAAAAATGGTTTTATTTTATTACCTTTATAGATACTTATATATTTTATATATTTACTTTATTATTTACTCCTGTAATACTTGTTCGGGATAGAAATTGAGAAAATACAAATAAACCAAAAGAAGAAAATTAAAGCCACTCATAGCCTACTACTCAGAGAGCATCATTCCTAACATCACAAAGCCTTTGCATCTTTTTCATGTAAGATTCAAGGAAGGGGGGTGTCCCAGCAGATCTAATAGGGCTTAGAGTCTGAGGGACTAAATATATATATGGATATGCTTAGATATTTTTCAAAGTAAAAATGTGAGATTTCACTCTGAGTAGAGGATTTTCTGAAACTTCTGAGGAGGTTGACATAGAACAGTTTTTCTTAAGGTGTGTTTCCACAGATGTTCCATGAAAAATGGCTTCTGTAGTCAAATAGGCTTGGAAAACATTGAGTAAAACAGTTAAACAGGTTTTCCCCTACAAGACTTGCTTGGAGCTTTTAATATACTAACGTGCATTGTGATCCTCTAAGAGAAGATGTAAACTTAGCAGCTGCCCCTCCAGTCGACCTGGGGTGTGGGGCCATTCTCTGCCTTCATTGATATCTGCCAGGAATGGTTTGGGGAATCTAATGGGTATTAATCAGATGCTCAGTTTATCAATAGGTCACAGTGGCAGTCAATGATGGGAATGTCACTCTTTGGCACCTAACCTGCTTCAGTTTTGTGTATCTATTTCTGCATAGCAAATTACTGGAAAACTCAGGAGGTTAAAATACCAAAGCATTTATTATCTCACTGTTTCTGTTGGTGAGGAAGTTACGACCAGATTAGGTGGACAGTTCTGGCGCTCCACGTCTCATGAGGTTGCAGTGAAGATGTGAGATGCATCATCTGAAAGCTTGACTGGCATTGGAGGCTCCACTTCCAAAATGGACCCAATGAGTCTCGCTTCCTGGCATCCATGCCCTGTGTAGTCCCCTCCCACGAAGAATAGTTCTGACTCGTGCAACCCACAGGATATTGCAGAAATGTTGGACTATGACTTCTGAGACTAGGTCACAAAAAACATTGTGGCTTCCACCTTGATCTCTCTTGGATCACTTGCTCTGGGGTACACCAGCCATCATGTTATGAGAACACTTGGGTGGCCAAATAGATCCACGTGGTACACGTGGTAAGGAATGGAGGTCTCTGGCCATCAGGGAGCATCAACCTGCTGGGCATGTGACTGACCCATCTCGGAAGTGACTGACATCTTGACTTTAATCTCAAGAGAGACCTTGACTATCCTGCTAAGCTGCTTCCAAAATTCCTGATCCGCACAAACTGTGTGAGATAATAAATGTTCGTTGTTGTTTTAAGCCATGACATTTTTAGGTAACGTGTTACACAGCAATAGATAACTAATCCACGTCCTTAGTGCTAAGGCTGGGTAATAAACAGCTGCTTCAGCTCGCTGGCAAAGAGTTTGCTTACTTCCTAAGCTAGAAGTGGTCTTGACCAATGTCCTTTCACTGACCCCAAATAGTGACCGCAGAAAGAATTCCCTCCAGCCTTTGTTATGAAAGCCTCTATGGTAGGTGTGACTCATGAGGCTCAT
This sequence comes from Balaenoptera musculus, assembly GCF_009873245.2. NCBI lineage: Eukaryota > Metazoa > Chordata > Mammalia > Artiodactyla > Balaenopteridae > Balaenoptera > Balaenoptera musculus. The sequence continues at coordinate 22,020,448 of NC_045799.1, read as the reverse complement.
TGGTGTGGGGCATTGATGAGGGGATCCCCTCAGAATTAAGTGTTTATGAGACTCATTACATTCTTACGAACCATTGTGACTACTGGCATTCATGCTTTTCCAGCCCTACATACTTGACTGGAGATTCCTTTTTTGTGCAATAGACGAAGTTGGTCCCTACTGGCATCCTTTCTTCCTTCTCCTTCCCTCCTAAGAGAAAGCCTCAGGAAAAGATCATCCTTTTTATTCTTTTTGATGTTATTGTGCCTGGAAATGCTGCAAACATTCTGTTGCCAGGAGAGTAATAAAATGAGCTCCCATACATCCATCATCCAGCTTCAACAATTTTCAACTCACCAATAACCCTCTCATCCATGCTTCTACCCACACCCACACCTACCCCACCTTGGATAATTTTGAAGCAAATTCCAGTCATAATATTATTTCATACATGGATTTCAGTATGTATCTTTAAAAGATTAGGACAGTGTAGTTCAATTCTATTATCATACATCAAAAATAAAAAAACCCAAATAATTCCTTTTCATTGCATATCCCGGACTATTGAGTTCTTACTTGACTCACAGTGTATCTAAGAACGTAAATTCTCCTTGTGTCTAATTGAGACCAGTGCCTGCTGGGAGAGATAATTACTCTTCAGCATTCAATAATCAGCTGTGCCTGGATCACAAGTGTCAGTACTGTTTGAAAGGTTAACTGAGCCCAAATCCCTACTGTGCAGTACATAGTCAGACAGGCTTGGATTGGAATATTGCCAATTACTTATACTACGACTGTGGGCAAGTAACTAAACACTCTACATTTCAGTTTTCACTATTTAAAAATATTAGAGAGGATCTGGAGACCTGGATTTGGGGAGTGAGAGGCAGAGGGAACAGGGACTCCTCTTGAACCCCAGAAATTGCATAATTGCATTCTGCTCTCCAGAAAAATATATCTCCCTTTCCACTGCCTACCCTGCAACTTTCCCCCCGCCTCAATCAGTGCCTAAATGGAGGAGTCTGGATTTCTTTGGCACTGTCATATGTTTCCAATCAGTTCCATGGTGGCAACGTAGGAGCTCAATATTGGTGATAAATATACTTTATGAGTGTTTTTCTGAGGATATTTTCTTAAAGGCTGTTCCCACAAATAATTTACTGGGGCAATGAAAGATGGAGGAAGAGACTCTGATTACATCTTGGAGCATCTAAAGCTTGAAGTTTAAGGAAACTAGGCAGCCCACAGCTATTTAAAATTTTCTAGAAGGGATAATTCTTCCACGTAAGATTTCTTTTTAAAGGTTACAGCCCAGCAGTTGGTCTCTAGGGTGGTGCCCTTCTCCCATCTCTCTCGTGGATGCCACTCTCAAATCATCATCATTATCACATGTTTTTGGACTGCGTGGTGCATAGCACATAGCTCTTCTTTTTTTTTTTTCCCTTAGTTTTTTTCAGGCATAATTTACATCACATTATGTTAGTGTTCAATGTAATGATTCGTTATCTGTATATGTTGCAAAATGATCACCACAATGAGTCCAGGTAACATCCATCATCATACTTTGTTACAAAAATTATTTATTCTTGTGATGACAGCTTTCAAGATCCACTCTTATACTTTCAAATATGCATACAGTATTATTAATTATAGCCATCATGCTATACATTACTATCCCATGACTAATTCATTTTATAACTGGAAATGTATACCTTTTGATCCCTTTCACCCATTTTGCCCACTCCCCACCCTCTGCCTCAGGCAACCATCAATCTGTTCTCTATTTCCATTGTTTTGTTTTGTTTTAGATTCCACATATAAGTGAAATCCCATGGTATTTATTTTTTTTCTGTCTGACTTAGCTCACTTAGCATAAACAAAACTCTTCTGAAATTTCATTTCCTCATCTTTAAAATTGGAATAGCATTTTGTTAGGATTTGGGGTGAGAATTTAAAGGTATTTGATAATATTATTGCCAGGAATGTATCAATCAGTTAGTAGATTGATTGGCTTATCTAATTTTAAAATTAATGCCCATTATGTAGATTAGCTGTTTAGTCATCGGAAGGGAACAGTTTTCCTTCTCAGCCTCTGATTTTTTGTTTGTTTGTTTGTTTGTTTGTTTTGGCTGCACCATGCAGCTTGCGGGATCTTAGTTCCCTGACCAAGGATCGAAACCGGGCACCCGTCAGTGGAAGCGCGGAGTCCTAACCACTGGACTGCCAGGGATTCCCTGGCTCATCTATTAAATCAACAACTTTAGGGAGTGCCAGTTGAGCGCTAGGTGTTGTGTTAGGTTCTCAGGTTACCATGGTGAGCAATGCAGCAATATTGGCTTTCTGGAGCTTGGAATATGAAAGGGAAAACAGACCCTCACTGAGTGAAAAGAAAATAAATAGAGAAACACAAGTCACAAGTGTTCTGAAGATAATGGTCAGGAATGCTGATGGAGAACCTTGTGGGGAGGGAGGGACCGTCATAGATCTCACAGAAGATGAGAAGATGCCTGTGATGTGGTGACATTAAGCTGAGACCTGAAGGGTGAGGGCCCCAAGCTTCATCCCCAAGGAGGTCCCCAAGGAATTATTAATAGACCTTTCCCATCAAGATAAAATCGAAATATCTTAATGTGGTATTCAAGATCCTCCATGATGAGGATTGCTAGATAAAATACAGGATGCCCAGCTAAATTTGGATTTCAGATAAGCAACCAAAAGCTTTCAGTATGTTACTAAATATTGCATGGAACATATTTATACTAAAAATTTTCGTTAACTGAAATTCAGACATAACTGGGTGTCATATTTTTATGTGCTAAGTGTGGCAAGTCTATGATCTTCCCCAGCCACCCTCTCCTGCCTTACTTCCCACCATTTCCTCCACGCACCCTATGCCCTGCCCAGCTCCTTGTCTTTGCTCATGCTGTTTCTTCTGCCCAGATGCCCCGTCTTTCCCCATGTCCTATTGGCAAACTTTTCTCATCCTTTAAACCCCAGTCCAAATGACACCTCCTCTGGGAAACCTTCCCTGGCAGGTACATTATCCTCATTGCAGGATGCTCCCCAAACCTGGTTCTCATAGGGTTTTGTCTTATGATTGTATATTTTAAGGCCTGGCATCTACAAACACACAGACATGATTGAATGCCTGCTAAGGAAAGGGTATAAGGGATGAGCTCATTTTTCCCCTCTCCACTCTCCCTCTCCCCCAATTCCCACTCAACTCCTCATATTATTAAGGTCAAATATTGATTGAGTACTTTTCTGTGCCAGGCACCAAGCTAGTCGCTTTGCATGCAGCATCTCATATAAATTCCCCATAATCTTATGATGTAAATTCAGTTGAATCTCCATTTTGCAGGGGAGGCAATCAGGCACATGGTCACTTGCCTCTGTTTCCACATCTGTAAAATGAAGATGATAACAATATCTTCCTCATTAAGGTTTTCTCCCCAACTAGAGTGTGGTTTCCAAGAGGGCAGGAACTTTTCTTTTTATAAACTTCGATATCCTCAGAGCCTAGAATTGTGTCTGGCATTGAGTAGGCACTCAGTAAATACTTGTTGCATGAATGAATAAGTCACCTTACATATGAGGAGACTGCAACTTGGAGAGAGAGAAAGTAACTTGCCCAAGGGCACACAGGTAGTTGTGGTGGAACTTTGGCTAGAACCAGAATCAGTGGTGTGTTGGTAAATGTTTAACAACCAGCTCTCTGAAAAACCAATAACCCTGATTTGTAGCATATGTTGATTTCCATGATGTAAATACCCCCTCCATAGCGGATTTCAAGCAACCAACCTGATGTCAATTGGCTCGCAAATTTCCTGAAAGTTTAACCATAGGATGTTGCACGCCTGTCTTACAGGCTGGCTCCAGATACCAAGAACTAGGACATAGTTCTAAAGGGTACGCAGTTCCAAAGGGTACACTCCCATCATTGGTACTCTAGCCTGCCTCCCTGAATGAGGCACAGTCTACACTCACAGCTCAGTAGGAGGGGAAAAGACACTCAAATAACTGGGTTCAAAGCAGATTGCATGGGTGATTCTTAAAAACCATAAACCCAATCACAAAACTCCCCAGCTTAAAACCTTTCAATATCTTCCTCTTAGCAGAAAATCCAATCTCCTTACCATGACCCATGAGGCCCATTTGTGGAACCTCCGCCTGTACCAGGCACTGTATTAGGGTTTTTGTTGTAGGATATAATGGTGAACATGACATACACAGTTCCTGCTCTCATGGAGCCTGTGTCCAGTAAATGAGGCTGTCAATAAACAAGTAATTCACCATTAAGCACAGATTGAGATACATGTTCAGTAGAGGAGGTGCTAGGAAAGAGAATAATGAGGAGAGTTTCCTTATTTGGACCGAAGGTGAGTAGAGGAAGATTACTCTAAGAAAGTGATATTTGAGACCTGAAGGATGAGAAAGAGTTGGTCGAGGTGTGGGGTTAGTGGCTAGGCAGAAGAGGAGAGGATTTGGCAGTTTGAGGAATAAAAATAATTTCTGTTATCATTGGAGACTGTGGAGGTGGGATGGGGAGGATGATTATAAATATTGCGATGGTCTGAATGCTTGTGTCCCCCCCAAATTCATAAACTGAAATCCTAACTCCCAAGGTGATGGTATTAGGAAGTGAGGCTTTGGGGAGGTGATTAGGTCCTAAGGGTAGAGTCTTCATGAATGGTTTTATATAAGAGGTGGGAGAAAACTCCCTCACCCCCTTCTGCCATATGAGGACACAGTGAGAAGGCATTGTCTGTGAACAGTAAAGCAGGCCCTCACCAGACAAGGAACATGCCAGCGCCTTGATCTAGGACTTCTCAGCCTCTAGAGCTGTGAGAAATAAATTTCTGTTTTTTATAAGCCAGCCAGTGTATTTTTTTCATAGCAGCCTGAACGGACTAAGACAAATACCATGAACGTGTAAAACAGGGGGCTAATGGCCAAGGGGACTAAGGCAGAGGCTTAGCCCCCGTTGAAGACAGAGTCTTATTTAAATCCCAGCAGCTCAGATGCACTCTTTGAATGGTTCTCTTCGATGATGGGCAACTTTCTCCTACAGAAAACCTTTTTACATCTCTTGGGTAGGAACAAGATCATCCAGTTTCTGGCCTTTGCACAGATGAATAAATAGAAGTCCAGACAGGGAAGGGTGATCACCAACAGTTTTGAAGGCAGTAATAGTTATAGACTTGGACAATACACTTTCTGAGCCAGCACCGTCCAACAGAAATACAATGGAAGCTACAAAGGGAGCTACACGTGTAATTTACATTTTCTACTACCCACATTTAAAAAAGTAAAAAGAAATGGGTGAAATTAATTTTATATTTTATTTGACCCAATATACGCCAAATATTATTTCAACATGTAATCAACAGAAGTCTTAGAAATCCGATGGGTATTTTATTTACAATTATAGCACATTTTAATTCAGACTAGCCATATTTCAAGCCCTCAGTAGCCACATGTGGTTAGAGGGTATAGTACTGTAGAGTGCAGTTCAATGCCTCAGTTTCCTTATCTGCGAATTGAGGATAAAATGAGGGATAAAATTGCCTAGGTCACTGAATGGATTGTGAGAGCTCAAGGGAAACACCCTGCACGCCAGAGGCGCGTGATAAACCTTGGTTCCTTTCGTCTTTTCTCTCGCCGTACCGCCCTCCCTCAAGTCTCCGCCCCCTTTCCCCGCCCCCTTCAGGCTCCGGGAGGAAGTAGTACTGTCAAATGCAGCGCGCTTTACGGTAGTGCGGCCGTAAAGCCACACTTTTACCGCAGTGTGGCCGGCTCGCGCGACGCGCGCACTTTTACCCTCATTGGCTCTGCGGCCCCTGCTCAAGGCGCTTTACAGCAGTGTGGCTGGAGCCGCCTATGTGGGGACCGCTGTTTGGTCGTGAGTGGAGTGAATCAGAGTAGCCGGTGTTGACTGAACCTGGAACCATGGACGTTGGCGAACTTCTGAGCTACCAGGTATGAGGGACGAGGAGGGCTGGGGGGACCGTCCTCTCACCCGGGCAGGAGTCGCAGGACCAGAGTCCCTTCTCACTTTCTCCCACCTCAGCCCCGGGTCCCCTCACGTCTCCTGTCACCCGGGTCCTAGCATCTCATTTCACGTAACTCCCTCGAATTTCTCCTGGGCTCTTTCAGTTTATTCCTTCCCAAGGCCCGGGCCCCTTCTTCTCAACTTCAGGCTGGGCTCCTTCTCACCCTGCCCTGGGGCCTGGCTCCCTTCAACTATTCTGAAGGCCCCAGACTATCTTCACAACCATTCCCCTTAAACTCTCTTCTCCAGTCATTGAGTTGGTGGTCGTGGTGGGAGAGCACTGGCCCTTCTTGCATTTGAGCCCCAGCTTCTCTACGGACCGGCTCTGTGGCTTTGGGACAAGTCCTGTCGCCCTCTTCGAGCCTAGCTTTTGTATGTATAAAGTGGAGACAGTAATAACTACCTATTAGGTTTGTTTCAGGACTGTATCAACCAATGGATGTGAAAGCTGATTTTAAAGTGTAGAAAGCTGGACCCCTGTTAATTGCAGTTGTTGACAGATGTTTGACATTCCAGCATGGGATGGGTACCTCGGAATCTTCTTCTTGTCCCACTTGCTCGGAGTACTTGTGGGGAAACAGTGGCCCAGAGGGTAGAAAGGACTTGTCCAAAGTCACTCAACAAGTAAGAGCTGGGATTAGAGATGAGATCTTTTGGCTCCCAGCTCAACGTTTTTCCCCCACTTTTGACTTCCTAAATGTCCAGTATGGTAGCCACTAGCCACATATGGCTATCGAACACTTGAAATGGGACTAATCTGAATTGAGAAGTACTCTAAGTGTCAAATCACACTGGAATTTGAAGAATCAGTATTAAAAAAGTAAAATTTGTATATTGATTACATGATCATGTCGATTACTTTGATTATTGATCATACTGATTAATCATATATTTCACCCATTACCCATATATTAATCATATATGGGTAATGGGTGAAATAAAATATATTCAAAATAAGTTTTACCTATTTCTGTTGACTTTTTAATGTAGCTAGTGGCCTTTTTATGTCACTACTAAAATTACATGTATAGCAGGCCTTACATTTCCATTGGACAGCTCTGCAGTAGAGAATAGGGGATTAAGGGCCATGAGTCTGAAGCCCTATGGCTTGGAATCTCTGTTTTGCTGCCAACTGGCTGCTGTAACCTTGAGCAGAATACTTACCCTCTCTATGCCTCAGTTTCCTCATCTTGTAAATGGGGGCAATGAAAGTAGCTATCATATAAGTCTGTTTCGAAGCTGCTGTGAAATGTAAAGTGTTTAGCCCAATGCTTGTCAAAGAGTAAATGTTTGAAAAACGTTAGCAATTATATTCATGCGGTTCCCTCAGCCGGTATACATAGAACTGACCTTGGAAACTAGACATCATGGGAAAGAACTTGTAAGCAATGGGAGGTATATAGCCAGGTGATTTCCTTTTTAAGACAGTAATAGGATGTGAAAGAAGAAAGGAAGTAGGAGCGTTGTTCAATGAGTGGTTATATGCCTGTTTGGCCTACATATGAGCCCATTGACTCATAGAATATTAAAGCTAGAAGAGATTCATTCATTTGCTCAACAAATATCTATTGAATATGTACTGCATCTACTGAGCATACAACATTGAACAAAACAGACAAGGTTCTTGCTTTTGTGGAGCTTATAATCTGGTGGGGAAGTAACAAGATAAGAAAGTAAACAAATGAGAAATTCAGATCGTGATAAGTGCTTTGAAGGATACACAGGGTATACTACAGAGCTGTGCTGTTTGGTGTGGTAGCCACTGGTCACATGTTACTCTTGAACGCTTGAAATGTGGCTAGTTAGAATTGAGATCCGCTACACCTGTAAAATACACACTGGATTTTCAAGATTTAGTATGAAAAAAGTGACTGTAAAATATATTAACTTTTATATTGATTCCATGCTGAAATGATAATACTTAGGATATGTTGGCTTAAAGAAAATTATTAAAATTCATAGCATCTTCTTAAAAACTTTTAAAATGTGGCTACTAGAAAATTTAAAGTTACATATGTGGCTTGTTTGTGGCTCTCAATATATTTTTATTGGACAGAGCTGCTAAAGAAAATAACCGCTGGGAGCAAGAGACAGGACCTATTATTTTAGATAATATGGTCTAGGAAGGACTTTGAGGAATGGACATTAAAGGACCGATGGTTGAGAAGGAACCAATCATGAAAAACGCAGAATAATCAAGGCAGAGGGAATGAATAGCAAGTACATAGGCTGTGAGGTATTAAAATAGAAGCTGGTGCAGCCTGTCAGAGGATCAGGAAGAGGACTGATGTAGCTGGAACTTGGTGAATGAGCAGGGGAATGATAAGTGATAAGGTTGGAGATGTAGGCAGATGACAGTCTATGTAGGCCTTCCTGTGGGCCATGATACGGAATTTGAATTTTATTTTGAGAAATCTTATAGATAACCTCATTCAGCCCACATATTTATAAATGAAAAGTGAACTCCATTTTGGTAAGGGACTTCCCTGAGGTTGTGGGCCAAGGTAGTGACAAGAGTTGAAACCGGAATCCTGATCTTATTTCCAGCTCTGTTCATTCCCCACGTGCACTACTCATGCACTTTTCTTTCTGTAAGATCAGTGTCCACTTTTCCTGTTCCTAAAAGATGGTACAGTCTAGAATCTAGTCCATAATAAATGCTCCCATCCTCTTGTGGAAAGTCATGAGGATTACCTGAGTTAATGGATGCAAAAGCTCTTTGAAAACTAACTTCTTATAGACATGAAAGATGTATTGCATGCCTGCATCATTTCTCTAAATCCTTATAACAACCCTATGAAGAAGGTACTGTTTTAAATCCCTGTTGTACAGATGGGGGAACTGAGGTACAAAAAAGTGCCTGCCTCAGAGTTGGAGTTCCTAACCACTGTGCTGTGCTGAACTAAAGTTCTTTCAGATATGTTCTTACATTAATTCTCAGCATGCCCTTTGAGGTAGGTGGCATGCCTATTTTATAAAAGGAAACTCAAGCTAGAGAGGTCAGTTACCGGCCCAAGATCAAACAGCCAGTAAGGAGCAGAGCCAGAACTGGAACCAACCGAATACCCAAATCTAGTTTTCCAATTTTAAAAACTTTTAAAGTTGAAGTATGGTACATGTATAGAAGAATGCATAAATCTTAAGTGCTTTTGATTATACTTGTCATTTACAAATTAGACTCAATATGACCACTAAAGTTCATTTCTCAGGGACAAAGTGGTCTGATTTGAACATCCCCACCCCCAGAGTTTGATTCAGTAAGTCTCCCATGGGACCTTAGAATTTGCCTTTCTTACAAGATTCCAGGTGATGCTTAAGCTGCTGGTCCAGGGGCCACACTTTGAGACCCACCCCTGGTCTACATTCCTCTTAAAATCTTCTCTGAGACATTCACCTCCCTTCTCATGGCCAGTAGTTCGCAGTATTTTGAGCTTAAGTTATACTTTACCCCTGCCATCTCAGATATTGAGAGCAAATCACTTAATCTTTCTGGGCCTCAGTTTCCTTATATGCCTAATGAGGGGATTGGGTAAGTTTCTCTGAGGTCCTTCTAGCTTTAAAATTCTGTGATACTGATTATTTAGGCGAAGAGCTCCAGAGATTTCAAGGGATAAGAAAAGCTTGATGTAGAAGAATGAATTGGGGCTGAAAATCTGGGAGATTTGAGTTTTAATCCTACCTTTATCATTACTTATCTGGGTGATTCAGGATAAGTCACTTCCCTTCTCTGTACATCATTTTTTTAATCACCGTAAAATGAGGAGATTGAGCTGTATGACTTCTGGTTCTTTCTTTTCCTAAAATTCAGAGACTAAGGTAAATAAAGAAAATATGTAATGCCAAAAATGTTTATTAAAAGTATTTGACGTTTTTTTGGATGCCTACTAAATTTCACTTTTGGGGGCAACTTGGTGGGAAGATTCCAATTTTCTGCTGAGATTGGTTCTTCTATTAATAGAGTTAGGCAGCAAGTGCCTCAGTATATGCCTTATATCCTTGACATATGTTAACTATTCATTTGAAAAGACAGGAGAATTACAATGTGGACAGGTGGTGGTGGAAAAAGTCTTAAAGAGGAAACCAGTTATGTTCCCAATATGGAAATGTACTTTTTTGATGCCTTCAGGCTTAGACATCTCATCAAGAAGTGTGCCCAGCAGTTCCTTGGCTGAGAAGTTTCTGCTGCATAGGCACGTATATGAACTCCAGGGCATTCTCATTAATACTGATTCCACAGATGTCTGGAAAAAGTTCTTGCCTTTGAAGTTTTGCAATAAAGAATTCACATTTAGTGCAGTTTGGCTCATTGGGAATGACTTATTTTGTGACATGAGAAGTATTCTCTTTGAGGCAGATTGGGGTCAGGGACCCTTGGTTTTGGCAATATTGCAGACACCCACTCCTCTTGTCACCTATCAGTCAGTAATATAGCATTTCCTTGGATTGCAGGGGTTTATTGGAATCTATAATCTTTCTCCTTTTCCCTTCTTATTTCTTTCTTTTGAAGTAAAAAATTTTACTGACAATAATCTGACAGGAATAGTATTAAAGTATTCAAGAAAAGGGAAACTACTACCCTAATCCAATAAAATATTTTTATATTCCCACAGTCCTTATGTATTTTGCACGGCTATAACCATTGTATATATACGGTTTTGTGTTCTGTGCTTTAATTTAACATTGCCAGAAATATTTTGTGTTTCTACATAGTCTTCATGTTGTTTTTAATGTTTACATACTTTTTGCTCAAGTGATAGACCAACCATTTTTCCCTAAATTGCTCCTCTATAATCAAGTACTTAGGTGGTTTCCGGGTTTTGTTCTTGGAGATAATATTGCAGTGAACTTCTTTATTCATGTGGCATTTTTCCCCTCACATCTGTCGTTAGTAATTATCATGTGCCATCATCTCCTGTGCGAAGTATTGCAAGGGCTAAAATTATTAAGATATGGTCTTGGACCTTAAAGAATTCATAGTTAAGGAGCGAGACAGACCTTTCAACAACTAACTATATGAATAAAGTATTATGGGAGCACAATGGAAGGAACAATTGGATGTGCCTGGAGAGGGGATGTATTGCTGGGAATGGATTTGGTTTGGTCATTGAGGAAAAGGAGATGACATTGGAATCTCAGCCCTGATGAATGAATAGAAATTCTGTGGGTACTGAAGGAGGCTGAGGAGAGTCATTCTTGACTAGGATTAGTGACAGCAAAAGCATGGGAGTGAAATGTTCAGAGCATTGAGTGAATGGAGGGGAGTGGCAGGAGATGATGAGGTTGCCTCAGCTGCAGGTATGTCAAGCAATACACAGTGCTCATGTGGAAGTAATCCTTTAGCAGTTTACAGTGCTAACGGTAGTGTGTGTTCCAATTTTACTGCAATCTCGATACTACTAGTTGTCATAATTTATTTTTTTCTCATTAATATAGTAGGTATATAAAGTGTTAGTTCATTTGCTTTAATAAGCATTTTTGCCTTGCATGTGTTTATTGTTTGTACTTCTTATTATCTGCTTTTATTTCTTAGGGTTGTGTTGTAGCTTATAACCGAGCTTTTCTGTTCTGTTTTTTTGTTGATGGTGTGTGTATAAGAAACATTATTGGAAGCCTGGACACTTGTGCTCAAATATATCTTTCATTCTTTGGTAGCCCCATTTTACCTCTAACTCTGAAAATATTGTCATAATCATGTCACTTTACAGCATTATGAAATAGGCTCTTTTTGCATGACAGTTTAGACTAGTGCTTTTTGAAGTTACTTATTGTTAGTGGGACTATAAGTAACAAATAAATTGCTATTCTTATTGATATTCCCACTTCAGGGTGTTTTCTGTTTCATCTTCTGAGTGATGTTTTTTCTTAAGTTCACTTCCTCCCTTTGTAACCTTATCTTCTCTTTTTCCCATGATGAGTTCTTTTCATACTCGCAAAATACATTGTATTTATGTGCCCCCTTGCACCCTAGGCAGTGAACTGAGAGGCAGGGACCAGCACCTAGAGAGTGTCTCTCTGCTAGTTGATGCCTAATAAATGATTGTTTAATGACTGAGTGAATGAACCAGTATGTGCCTTCAAATATGCTCTTTTGGAAAGCTTTTGTTCTAATATCTTGTCTGCTTGCTGGCTTGTATCTCTTTGCTTTCATGTTAGACTTCAAGAAAGTTTGATTCAAATCCATCAGTTACTGAATTGTCCTTCTCTGTGCTGTACAGAGGACGTTGTTGTGTATCTATTTTATATATAGTAGTTTGTATCTGCTAATCCCAAACTTCTAATTTACCCCTTCCCCACCCCCTTTCCCCTTTGGTAACCATAAATTTGTTTTCTATGTCTGTGAGTCTGTTTCTGTTTTGTAGATAAGTCCATTTGTATCATATTTTATATTCTACATATAAGTGATATCATATGGTATTGTCTTTGATTTACTTCACTTAGTATGATAACCTCTAGAGCCTCATTTTTTTTTAACATCTTTCTTGGAATATAATTGCTTTATAATGGTGTGTTAGTTTCTGCTTTATAACAAAGTGAATCAGCTATACAAATACATATATCCCCATATCTCCTCCTCTTGAGTCTCCCTCCCATCCTCCCTATCCCACCCCTCTAGGTGGTCACAAAGCACTGAGCTGATCTCCCTGTGCTATGCAGCTGCTTTCCACTATCTATCTGTTTTACATTTGGTAGTGTATATATGTCCATGCCACTCTCTCACTTCGTCCCAGCTTACCCTTCCCCCTCCCTGTGTCCTCAAATCCATTCTCTATGACTGCGTCTTTATTCCTGTCCTGCCCCTAGGTTCTTCAGAACCATTTTTTTTTTAAGATTCCATATATATGTGTTAGCATATGGTATTTGTTTTTCTCTTTCTGACTTACTTCAGTGTATATGACAGACTCTAGGTCCATCCACCTCACTACAAATAACTCAGTTTCATTTCTTTTAATGGCTGAGTAATATTCCATTGTATATATGCGCCACATTTTCTTTATCCATTCATCTGTCGATGGACACTTACGTTGCTTCCATGTCCTGGCTATTGTAAATAGAGCTGCAATGAACATTGTGGTACATGACTCTTTTTGAATTATGGTTTTCTCAGGGTATATGCTCAGTAGTGGGATTGCTGGGTCATATGGTAGTTCTATTTTTAGTTTTTTAAGGAACCTCCATACTGTTCTCCATAGTGGCTGTATCAACTTACATTCCCACCAACAGTGCAAGAGGGTTCCCTTTTCTCCACACCCTCTCCAGCATTTATTGTTTGTAGATTTTTTGATGATGGCCGTTCTGACTGGTGTGAGGTGATACCTCATTGTAGTTTTGATTTGCATTTCTCTAATGATTAGTGATGTTGAGCATCCTTTCATGTGTTTGTTTAGAGCCTCTTCACTAGAATTTTATTCTATAACCTGGTTCCTCATCTTAGAGGAATCATACATTCTTTTGTCTTTCAGCATCTTTATGTAAACTCTTAGCTCACTAGTCCTGATTTAGGTTTCATGTGACTACTGAACATTCTGACCATATGCTCTGGTATCACATAATTCTCTGCATCTCTCCTCCCGCCCCCTTATCACCTACCCCCAGTTCTGCCTTTTAGTCAAGGGTGTAGCTGTCCAGCAGACTTGAAAAAAGCCCTGGAGCTAGTTCTCAAAGATGAAGGGGCTTAAAGATGAAAGGCAAGGTTCTTTTCCTCATGGAAAATACAAACTCTTGAGCAGAGGGCTAGCTCTTTTCTCAGGAGTCAAGAGGGTGTTAGGATCTGAAAATGCATAAGTCACAGTTCTTGCTCTCATGGAGCTTACAGTCTAAGGGGGAGCATCCCACAGATTTGAGAACTGATAATGCAGTACACAGTGCCATTGCATGAATAAGATGTGGTGGCACAGAGGCAGGAGCAGCCCTGCCGTTGGGAACTTGGAAGGGCTTTGCAGGGGAGTTGTTGCTTCTTCAGGAGCCTTTTCCCTATCCCTTCTTTTCTATTTCAGTTGCCACCATCTTAGTTTAGACTCCTGGGACTTTGTCAAATAATTAGCCTTCTGGTTTGTCTTCATTTTTTTCTTTGTGGATCTCATATTGGCACGATGAATGTGGGTTTATTTCCTCTGTGTGCCAACAGAACACCCTTCTCTGGTCATAGACTCCAGTCCTACCTATTTCAGCTTCCTTGGAGATAGGTCTTATTGAGATGCCTAATTTTGGAGGTGAATTTGAGGAAGACAGCCATACCTTTCTGCAGTCTCTCACTAGGTGTCACTGTTTAAATTGGGGGTGGTGCATTTATAAGACCCCAATAGAGAAGTTTTCACATGTATAAATGACTACATTGGAGAATGTGGATGGTTCAAGATAGCTTGTCAGCACTGTTGGAGAAAATAATTCAAAATACATGCCCTTCTGAGTGTGCCCATTTTAGACGTCTTTTAATGTTTAGTGTAGTGGATGTACAATAACTGGGTCAGGCAGACTGCTGCCTGTGTTTGAATCCCACCTCTGCTACTTGGTAGCTATGTGACCTTGGGTCACTTAATTAACCTCTGTAAGCCTCAGGTCTTCATCTTTAAAATGCAGATTATATAATAGGGTCTGTCTCTGCCCCACCATCTTTTAAAAAATCTCCACTTTACCATCCTTTTTTTAAAGATAACAGGATTAAATGAGACAGTGTGGGTAGCGCTAAGTAGTATAGTGCCTGACACATGGTAAGTGCCCAGTACATGCTAGCTGTTAATTTTTATTATTGATATAATTATAAACAACACATATGGTATAGCAAAAGAAAATGTTTTTCTCAAATTTCGCAAAGCTGCCTTAGTATTCCCGAGGTCACTGGTGTCTTGGAGATTAAGGTTTAGAATGCTATAAAAGGAAATGAGAACAGTTTGTCACGCACACATTCCACAGTATAGAACTGTTCTCAATAGATTAAAGTGTAACCCTATTCTACCACAGTTAGCAGTCATTGATATCAAGGATTATGTCATCAACACAGTAATTCTTTTCCCCAGGTCGCTTTAATATTACTAAGATAGCTCAGTTTTCCTCTTTTCTAGTGCCAGGAATCTCATTTACAAATTACTCCTTTCTTTTTCTTTTTTTCCCTTAATGTTCCTGAGGGAAGTGACTGGTTTTGGTCTGAGTCTTGTATAGCTGTAGGGAAAATGGAATTAGGAGAAAGTATAGCAGGAGTACTCTTACCTTCTCCAAGGCCAGCCATTTGATTCTAGTATTTCAGCTGAATAGTTCAAGAACATTTTCTTTTCCACAGAGTTCCAGGAGTGAGTGATCTGAAAGTGTGTTGGCCTAAACTTTGGAACCCCAACTCCATTGTGGGTTGGTAAACAGAAACTAGATTACCTTCATCCTGAGTTCAGTGAAAGATCTAGTGAGACTACCACAGTGCATTTTCATCTCTTAACTCATTTTAGATTATCAGTTTCCTGTAAGCAGATTGTCTACTTTGGCTCCTTAGACTTCCCTTCAACTACCCAGCAGTGTCCGAAGTCAGTGACTGAACTGAGAAGGATTTGAAGTCAAGCACAGAGTATTATGATGCTTCTCTCTGACTGTGTCTGACTATATTCCAAAGGCAGGTATGATCAATTATTGAACACTTTGGCATTATTCATGTGCTTATTCTGTTAGTACATAAAATTGAGGATTAATTACATTTTTATTTGACCCCCCCCTCCAGTTAAGAGCAACTAAGTTTAAAATTACTTTTGGAATCTTTAATAGACTTAACCATTAATAGTACATCAGTTCTCTGCTGGTGTTTTGTATGTTTCTAGGGCATTATGACACATGCTCACCGTCAGGCTGTGAGCCAATCCAGATTTCCAAGGGCTAGTAAACTTCATTCAGATTAGTAATCCATATCGAGCCTTTCATTTTTAAATTATTCAACGCCCACTAAATGCAGGGTGTTATACTAGGCATCAGGAATAGAGTGATACACAAGACAGTTGCTGTCCCTTGTCTTTATAGAACTTATACCCAGGGAGGCAAGACAGAAAATATACAAGAAAAACAAATACAAATAAATAAGAACACCTAAACATGCAAACAAATAGTACTAGAGAAACAAAAACAAGATATTTTAAATAGAGATATGAAGGGAAAAATGGGCTGATGTAATTGAATGATTGGGGATCATCAGAAGGTTCCAGAAGGCCTCTCTGAGGAGGTAACATTTAAGCTGAGAATGAATAATGAGAAGGATCCAGCCATGAAGAGCTGTGGGAATAGCAACGTAAGCCAAGGGGAAAACCACTGCAAAAGTCCGAAGGTGGGAGGAAGCTTGTCATGTTTGAGGCAGTATGGCCTAGAGCATGATGAGTGAGGCAGGGACAGAGATAAGGACGGAGAGGTCTGCTGTGGGGAGGATGGGAAGCCCTAAAATGTTTAGATGTTATTGTTGGTACATTGGGAAACCGTGAGGGGTTTTAAGCTGTGGACTGACACAGCTTGGTTAAGTTTTAAAAGATCACTGCCTCTGCGGAATGGAGAATAGATTGTAGGGGAGCAATCTGGCCCGCTTAGTCGTTCAAAGGGGATAGAATTCACCTTTGTGCTGCGGAGGGCCGCAGCTGAAGCTGTGCTCTCCCTAGAATAATTGCTTTCCCGCCTAGGTTGTTTTCAGAATCTCCCAGTTCTAAACATTTAATCTGGGTTCTGGCTTAATCAAGAAGCAACACTCTCCTAGTGCCAGGCTTGGCACAGAGAATGTGGGCTTGGTGCCTTTTGTTGAGCACCCTGGCCTGGAGAGAATGAAGAAAGCAGCCTCTGGTGGACCTGAGGACAATGCAGCTGACCCTCAGCACCTGGTAACTTGTAGGAAGCTTTGGAATCCATAAACTTTATGTGCTTCTGCAAAACAGTTGCAGATGGTCTGGACTGATGATTAAATATCACCACTGTTTTGCCCAGATCTGCTGTGGCCATCCTCTCTATGTCTGGTTTTACATTACAGTGGGTAATTAAAGGGGCACAGTCATTTCTGGTTACTTCCAGGACATCTTTTTCAGTTGGCTTGGGGGAAATTTCAGTTTCTGCCAGTTGTATAAGTGACTGCAGTGAGCAGTGCCTGTGAATGGCTACTTTTTGTTTTCAAAATTAAAAAAAAAAAAAAATTAAAAAGAACTCTCTCTAATGAAGGGGAATAATTGCCTGCCTTTTCTGTCTGCTGATTCTCCAGTGGGAGTTCTGCCATCAGACTTGTCAGAGTTAGTTGGTAGGGACTTTTTTTCCTGAGTTAGCACATAGAGATCCGAACGGGCAGAGATTAACACAAATTAGCAATGGTACAAGCAGAGGAACAGATTTCCTTCTGACCAGAGGTGCCATTGGTGGGCACCACCTAATTTTCTGTGCATCTCTTACCACTGATGACAGGAGGATGACAGGACTTCTCAGCAAATAAAAAGAATTACTTAAGCACCACTTGAGTTGGGCAGTTTTTACAAGACTTGAGAGTTTCAGAGGCCCTCAGTCTGCTTAGCCTGCCAATGTAGTCACTGAATATTATCTCCCTGGCTTCTCACTGGGGGATCCTTACACCTCATTCAGCATAGTGAACTTGGGGAGACAGAAATTCTGATTCTTGTACCTCATTTTTTCCTTTTTCCAAAGATTTCTTCTTCCATCCCCACAGAACTTATAAGGACACAGAAGGCCCAGTGGGGGAAAAAGAGATGGCATTTGCCTTCTGGCTGACATGACTTGTGCTAGTGGTTGGTGGGGATTCCATAATGAAGATTGCAAATCACTTTCCATATTCCTGGAGCCTGTCCCATAATTAGAGGATTAAACATTTTGTTTAAATTAGTAATTTTCCCTCTACCTTTTCTGTGTGCTTCAGACCACCATTAGAGCAAGATGGAGACTGGTTGACAGTCTGATATTGGGCTCCACATTCTAGTTGTGCTGTTGGCAAGAGGTTGAGGAAGTCTTATTTTAATTAAAAAAAGCAGTTTTTAGCCATGGTTCATCTTGTGTGAGGCAGAGGCACTTTGATTGCTGAGTGCAGTGAGTATAGCTTTTTTCAGGAGCATGACACCAAGCCTAACAGGATAATATCAGGAGGTAGGTGTGCAGCTGGGCTTGAAGTATTGCCTCTGCATTAATGGCAGATATGCCTTCAATTGACAGATTATCTTTGTGTTTGCGGGAGAAGGGGTTACTTATAGGTTTAGTATGTTCCTGATTTGCAGTGAATGAAAAACACCTCATAGAGGAGCTTGTAGGAATTGTCATACTTTTAATGAGATAAAAGAATATGTGTTTTCTCCTCCCTATGTCACCAAGCCAAAAGAACAAAATAGAAGGCTGGGAACTACCAGGTATTGAGGCCTACTGAGAGCCAGACATTGTGCTATTTGATTTGATATGTTATTCTGTCTCACCCTAAAGGCAACCCTGGGAAGTCAGTATTCTTATTCCCATTGTATAGGTGAGGAAAGTTAGTTCACAGAGGTTTAGTGACTTGCCCAAAGACACCCAAGAAGTAGGTGGTAAAATCTTTTTCCTAATAGAGGGCTCCAGTGGATGAAGGTAGCTTAAAAAAAGAAACACACTAGAGAGTAGAATGCAGCAGAATGCTACCATCACCCTACCTTGTACTTGCCTCCAGTCTACCATATATATCATTCTTGTCCAGTAGAACACCATGCCTTGGTTATCAAATCCAGGGAAGCAGAACACCATGCATCAGTTACCAATCCCAGGGGAGCACTTCAAACACTGTCCATTGCATCTTGGTATTGGAGTTGCCAAGGAAAACACAACACAGTCAAGCACTGGATGGAACAATGCTTTACTCACATAGAGAAGAGACAGAGCAAGATCAGCTCCAGTAGTGTACGTCAGTCCCTTGTGGCTAGCAGGGCCCTCCCCCTTCCAATGCTGGACAGTTGGCCTATGTGCACCCCTCTTTCTTGCAGCAGCAGAAGGACCCAGACCTGAAAGCTAGTGGCATGACTAAGGGCCATTGACATACATGCTTAAGCAGAACAAAGGAACACTTGCTGAGCCTGAAACAGGGAAAGATATTCCTATACAAAGTGATAAGCCAGGCACAGGCTGTATGGGCTCCTTATCTCCTGTACGGAAGTATTCCAGGCCCAAGGCCCATTTTTATGTGACTGAGTGGGGTTTGAAATACTGCATGCATGAGACTGCCTTTCCCAACAATTCTGTATTGGAATTACTTGATTACATATCTTTCTTCCCATTGGCCTTTGAGTTCCTCTAGGGCAGTGACCAGCTCAGTACCTGCTGTAAATACTCAATGAATGTCTCTTGACTGAAGAAAGGAAAGAACGAGGGATGAATGATTTAAGCAGTGAATCAGTGATTAGGTGGCTGAATTTGGGTTTCTTCCAGGTATCTTTTTATGTTAACTCTTAGCACCTCCACAGTTGTCTTCTCTTTCTTGTCTCTTACATCTTGATGGAGAGGAGATTAAGCTGTGTTTGTGAATGACAGTGGCCCTAGTCATAGGAGACAGTGGGTTGGGTGAAACTTGTCTTAAATAGCAGTTGATGATCTTGATAAAAGTCCGATTCCAGTACTTTAATAACCCGAGAGTTGACTGGAGTTGTTTTAAAGACCAGAGCTGTCTCTGACTCCAAAACAAGAGATTAATCATTTATTAGCCAGATTTATACCAACTCTAATGTGGGCCATAATTGCTGTTTTCTCTTTACCCAACCTTATAGGCAAAAGATAAAACTAACAAGGTGAGTTTTTATTTCATGTTGGTTATATCTGGCACATGCATTTCTGTTTGATTTTTTTTCTTAAACATTTAGTAAGTACTTTTTCTGGGTTA
The DNA here is from genome assembly GCF_009873245.2 of Balaenoptera musculus. Lineage (NCBI taxonomy): Eukaryota > Metazoa > Chordata > Mammalia > Artiodactyla > Balaenopteridae > Balaenoptera > Balaenoptera musculus. The sequence goes on along the minus strand of NC_045799.1, from coordinate 22,000,580 downwards.
GGCACTTCCTCGCTGTGAGAGCTTTTTCCAAGGATGATCTCAGTGTGTGGTGATTTGACCAAGGTCACACACTGGTAACAACAAAGTTAAGTGTCTGACCACTAAAATCCATTTTCTTCTCCCTGCACCTTGCTCCCCTATAAATGGGACTACTTTACCATCATTTCCTATGTACATTATGTTTTGTACAGGCCTGGGACACACATGGGTTTCTAAAACAGAAAGTGGTAGAGCTGCTAAAAGTACACTTAAGTTTAAGTAGCCTTGGGAAACAGATTAGTAGTAAGCCCAGAAACCAGTTAAGGTGGGGTGATTTCCCAATCACGTGGTCGTAGGTAGTATGGTGTCCTGGTAAGAGCAAGAGCTTTGGGCTTAGATTGACCGTTTGAGTCCTGTCTCCACTATTTTCTAGCTCTTTGACCTTAGGCAGTTCGCTAAGCAAGCCACTACCTGAGCCTTGGTTTCCTCACTTGAAGAAACAGGGAATGGTATTACCTACCTGGCAGAGTTGTGTGAGGATTGAAAAGATAATGAGATGTCAAGTTCCAGGTATATAATAAGCACACAGTTAATGGTCATTGTTATAAAGCTTGGATAATCGCTTGGTGAGGAAGCTGTAGGAAGAATTCTTCATGGTTTCTTTAAATCCTGCGATTCTCTGACCTCAGTGCCTCCTAAGAAGCTCTTTGTAAGATTTATATCTGACTTTGCCTGTTGAGACCCATCCTGGCTTACTTATGCAGCTTTGTTTAAAAGAGGTGGCCGAATTCCCTTGTGTACAGGGTTTTTAGCCAGTGACTCTCTGGTATTTAATATGTTTACCTGAATTCTCAAGTTTCTAAGTAATTTCAGTCTGAGACAAGTGAGTAGGACTGATGTCAGGCTGCTTTAACACAGGTGTTATAAACAAGATTAAGAGGTTGTTGAAAAGATACTGGTGGAGCTCTGGGGCTAGCTTTCTAGAGTCATTCTAAATTGACAGCTAATGGGTAGTTTGCCTTGATGGCTCTCTCGAGTTGGTTGTAACCAACTAGAGATTCACCCACAGAGGAAACATGCTTATGAAAATTCACTTTGCTTTCCTTTATAAAAAAGTAAAGGTATTATAAAATGTAATGATGTCTTTGCATGATGCCAAAAAAAAACCAAACAAACAGTTGTCTTTGCACTGTTCTAAGGTAATTTTTTTTAAAGGCAGTCAATTCTTAAGTTTTTTTGATGCCAAAAGCCTACCAGGCTTCAAAGAAAACTTTAAAAAGGAAAGAGATGGTTCAAAACAATTATTTTATTCTACTATTTATTTAATTTGTTTCTGTATAAGACACTTATTTAATTATCTTAACCCTTGGTAGAGTTTCTTCCCGCCCAGCGAGGTGTGTGTTTTGGCTTATCTGATCTATTAGATGCTATTGCTAGGAAATTGAGTACCCTAAAATGTTCTTGGAGTGAGCAGTTATTAGTTTGAATTCACTTTGAAGTGATTTTTATAGCCTTCCTGAGAGAGTTGTGGTGGAGATAGAGCTTGTAGAGGGAATTTGTAGCTGGGCAAGAGGCTACCCAGGCTACCAAAGAATTCCTTTTGATCATATTCCACATGGCCAGGTGGTCAGGGTGCCCTCTGTTTTCTGGGTGGAGGAGATATTTCTGACTCTAAGAATAATTCATTTACCATCCTTGTCTTTATTGGGAACAGAGGTATTTTGCTAACTCTAGTGGTTTGTAAAGCTTCTAGAAATAGTAAAACCTTTGGGTTGAGGAAAATAAAATGCATCTTAGAAGAAAACACACATGAAGCCATCTCTTTTCATTGTTTTTGATGGACTCATCAACAGGCATATACAGATGCCATAACACTAGATACTTCATTCAAGCTGAGAGAGATAGGTAAATCGGCACTCCAGGGCTGGAAAGTGTGTTGTAAAATCATGCTACATTTTCAGACTTTAAAGTATTACCCATAATGTTGAAAAATACTCTTTTTAACAAGATACTCAGGGTACAGTTTCATGTGAGTTCTGTCTTCCTTGAAATAAATGTGGCAGCTATTGTGTAACAGACTTATGTGGATAAGTTTTAAGCTTTAAAAGAAGTAATGGTAATAGCTGATGTCCTAGGCTCCAGAGATCAAAACCATGTTGGAACCCTTAAGGAATTAATAAGCAACTGTGAAAGACGTAGATTTTGTAAATAACTAACATGACTCGTTTCTCACTTATGATCTGGTTCTCACTCATCTAGTCTCAGCGCTCTGAATATTACCCCCCTTCCCATTTTCTCAAAACATCTCCACTTTTTTCTTTCCTGTCTGTCTTCTTGCTAGTATACGCCACCCCGCCTCCCCGCCACAGTCACTCCTGCTGTTTGAAAGAGGAATGCAGTTTTGAGTCTTGGCAATGACCTTAGAGGCAACTTATAAAAAGAGTAGTTAAAGATTTCCTTCCCCACTTTAGTCTTAATGGAATTGTGCATTGCTAGAGGCAGTAGTCCACTGGCTGGAGACGTCTCTGTCATCACGATTACGTGTAACAGGTGTGCCATGTAACTTGCAAAGCCATTGTGTGGGTCTCCTGGTTGCTGAATGCGTACTCCACCTCCCCCAGCCTCTGTGACATACACTTATAAAATATCTAACCTTTGTGTTAGATATTTAAATAATAAAGTGAATTTCTTGTGTCTGAGCCTTTGGAAATAGTTTAAATAATTTAAAATAGCTTTGCCATATTAATTTGTTATTTAATGTTTAAAGATTCAAAGTGGACTGGTGTTCAAGGTGGGTAACCCCTGGGCTCAGTGTGGGTTCCCCAGATGATCTGACGGAGGGAGCTTTACCATAATCTCCATATAGACAGATAACAGTAAGCGCTTCTGGTCAGTGAACTTCCAAACAGGCAAGAAGCAACTACAGAAAAGAGCTTTCCTGGCTAACGGCATGGGCAGAAAAGTGGCAGGAGGGATTTTGGTGTTGGTTGAACGATGATGGCAGCAGGGAGAGATGATGCAAATTATGCCTTTAGATGATAGTTTCTGAAGTTGTGACTAAGGAAAGCTGACTGGGGGGTTGTGTATACTGCTGCTGTAAAAGTGAGAGTTAGATTCCAGACCCAGCTCTATGGCTTCAGGCTCAAGTCTTGTCACATCCTTGAGTCTTAGTTTATTCATCTGTAAATTATGAGATTGTATGGATACACTTTGTCTGAATCTGAGTTTTACTCTTCTTACCCTCTGAATATCATTTGGTGCCATCATTAGAAAATTTACTAAGCTATATAGCCCAGGGTGGCATAAAATGATTAAATATGTAGATAGAACACATAGAACAGATGAATTCTTCCTGGTTGCAGTAATCTAATGATCCAAGAAATTCTGAGAATATGCATACATTGTATACATTTGCTAATAGTGAATTATGGTTCTTGGGTAGTTCATTGGTTAGCTGCCCTCTTCCCTTGTCTCTCATTGATTTAGCAGTGTGGGTTAAGTACCTGCTATGAGCTGGGCACTGTGGGGTGCTGAGGTGTTAGCAGTAAGGGTCAGATCTCAGGGCACCTACCCTTGAGGACCTAGCATATGATTTAGTAGAGGATATGGAGTAGAGGAGATGGAGATTTATTAATGCACGTGTTGTGTGCTGATAATGTGTTGTGTGCTGATATGATACACTGCTGAGGAAGCTCAGAGGTCTTACTGGAGCATTTGGATGACTCCTAGAGAAGGTGGCCTTTGAGCTGGAGTTTAAGGCTGAGTTGGATTTTTCTAGCTGGAACAAAAGGGGAAAGGAAGGTGGTCTGCTCTTCATGGTAGCACTATACGTGCTTACTCCATTCCAAGGCATCATTTGAGTAACTGAAGGTGACTCTTGGGTCCCTCCCTAATTCTTCTCTCATTCCCTTGTTGGTTTTTTTCTATGGCAAGGTTTCCAGACCCTGTACTATCCTGCTCATGCAATATTGAGATTGTAATGCCTCTTTTCAAGTGTGGTAGCTAACTCAGTGCTACAGGACTGTAGTCAAATTAGATGTTATGCTTCTAATAGTGCACCCTTAATATGCATTAGATTTTTAAAAAATTAAAGTTGGCCATCCTGTTGAAAATGACATTAACTAAAACCATCAGCTGTTTCCTGAATGAATTATTTTTAAGTCATATTTCCTCTGGCAGGGACTTTATATATTTGCTATTTTGAATTTAAACAAGGGACTTTGTACTGCTCATACTCTTTTGGTTTAACCTATTATGAATCTACCTCTCTATACTACCATTCACCCACATTTCTCCATCTGCCCACTTGAGTGACGTTGTGAAAGATCTTGTTGAGATAAAGGTGCTCTGTAGGTATTGTAAACCCTTAACCTTAATCAGCAGTAACAATATCAAGGGACTACAACCAGTTGGGCGTGACTTGTTCTGCATGATTCCCTGCTAGCTTCTAGTGGTCTCCTTTTTTCCCCCCCTAAGTATGTGCATAACCATACCATTTTGCCAAGTTTATTTCAGATCTTTTTTTAAGAAATAAACTATTATAAATACAGTTGAAGTGTCCTGTGTACCCTTCCCTAGTCCCATTTCATTGTGTAGCCGTCCTTATTCCAGTTTCTTTATTACCCTTCTTAGAAGCGATCACTATCCTGAATTTGGTGATTATTATTCCCAGTCATTTTTTTTTTTTAATGATTACTGCTTATGTATGCATCCGGTGATCATTGAAATTTTCTTTTTTCTTATTACAAATATGCTCCAGTGAATATTCTTTAAATATGTCCTTGTGCATACGTCTGAGAATTTCTCTAATGTGTATACCTAGGAGTAGAATTGCTGGGATAGCCATAGAATATATGCTTCTTCAGTGTTACTAGGTATCACCAATTAGCTCTGTACTCATTTACTCTTCTATCAGCAAGTTTTAATTTGTTTCTCTGTATCCTCACCGACACATGATATTGCCAGATTTTAATTTATTTTTGCCAACCGGATGATATTTCATGGTTTTTTTATGCAATTCCCTGATTTCTAATGAGATTGGGTCCCTTTTTACATGCTTATGGGCTACTCAGTATTTTTTCTTTTGAAATCATAATTGTGATTATATTCCTTGTCAAAAGCTGATTTTAAGTAATTCTAAAAGTCTGTTGTATATATAGGACTTTGCAGTTAGCTGTCATTAAAAGAAATTGAATCCTAGGCTCTTTTTTCTTTAAAGTGCTGTATCTTTATTTTATTTAATCTTATTCTCCCTTATCTTCCTAAAGACAGTCCTGTGAGGTAGCAGAGCAAGGGCAGAGCATTTTTTAAATGCAGTGCTGGTAAGTCAAATGACTTATCTAAGGTCATGTGACTTTTAAGTGATTCACGAGCACCCAGATTTTTATGATTATTGGTCCACTGCTCTTTGCATTGTATACTATGTTGCTTTTTTTAGGTCAGTGCAGTTCTGTTGTTGTTGTTCTTGGTTTGATGTCTAATATTCCCTCCAACACCTAGTAGAGTGATGTTCAGGTTCTGTTAGCTCAGTAAACACTTCCTGAGTGAATGAGTGAATGATCATGGTTCTGATGTAGCTGACAAAACATTCATAATGTCTGTTAAAATGGAGGTAGTTTACCTTACAATGATTTTACAAGTATCTGCCTTTGTTAGGCTTGATAAAGAAACAGAATCAACATTCAGCTTACTGATGCAGCTGTAGAATTAATCAGAGAAAATGTCAAAGTAAATCATGAATGCTAAAGAATAGTTTGTACTTCCAAAAAAGAAATCTACACACCCTTTGGAAACGAGATGGATATATATTCAGGCTTTAACAAGGAGTAAGAATTTTTTTGGTAGGAAAAATTGATTAAGTAGAGTCTTCATGACTAGTGATTTAAATTATAAATCATATTCATGTTACTTGTCAGCCAATCAGATTACAGATCATAAGTGAGACCTTTGGTAATGTTAATTTTTGATACATTGATTCCCCCTCCCCCACCCCCCCTCCCCCCCCCACCCCCCCGCCACCGTGGACATTGGTGAAACCCACATTCTCCAGTAATTACTGTACTCTTAGTCCCTGTAATTTTTTAAATTGGGAATTAATAAGTACATGAGGGTTCTGTTTAATATTTGCAATGACTTTGCTTGGAGATTTTGAGGAGTTTTTGGTACCTGGTTTTTCTTCCAGAAAAAAAAGGTGGCATATTGCCATGATTCTTGCAAAGGCATAATATATAATTATATATGAATATCTGGAATTGCCACTCAGATATTTCTTTTTTTTTATACATATTAGCATCTATTTTTTTTAACATCTTTATTGGAGTATAATTGCTTTACAATGGTGTGTTAGTTTCTGCTTTATAACAAAGTGAATCAGTTATACATATACATATATCCCCATATCTCTTCCCTCTTGCGTCTCCCTCCCTCCCTCCCTATCCCACCCCTCTAGGTGGTCACAAAGCACCAAGCTGATCTCCCTGTGCTATGCGGCTGCTTCCCACTAGCTATCTATTTTACACTTGGTAGTGTATATATGTCCATGCCACTCTCTCACTTTGTCCCAGCTTACCCTTCCCCCTCCCCATATCCTCAAGTCCATTCTCTAGTAGGTCTGCGTCTTTATTCCCGTCTTGCCCCTAGGTTCTTCATGACCATTTTTTTCTTTTCTTTTTTTTAGATTCCATATATATGTGTTAGCATACGGTATTTGTTTTTCTCTTTCTGACTTACTTCACTCTGTATGACAGACTCTGGGTCCATCCACCTCACTACAAATAACTCAATTTCGGTTTTTTTATGGCTGAGTAATATTCCATTGTATATATGTGCCATATCTTTATCCATTCATCTGTCGATGGACACTTAGGTTGCTTCCATGTCCTGGCTATTGTCAATAGAACTGCAATGAACACTGTGGTACATGACTATCTATCTATCTATCTATCTATTTATTTATTTATGGCTGTGTTGGGTCTTTGTTTCTGTGCGAGGGCTTTCCCTGCTTGCGGCGAGCGGGGGCCACTCTTCATCGCGGTGCACGCGCTTCTCACTGTCGCGGCCTCTTGTTGCAGAGCACAGGCTCCAGACGCGCAGGCTCAGTAGTTGTGGCTCACGGGCCTAGTTGCTCCGCGGCATGTGGGATCCTCCCAGACCAGGGCTCGAACCCGTGTCCCCTGCATTGGCAGGCAGATTCTCCACCACTGCGCCACCAGGGAAGCCCATGACTCTTTTTGAATTATGGTTTTCTCAAGGTATATGCCCAGTAGTGGGATTGCTGGGTCGTATGGTAGTTCTATTTTTAGTTTTTTAAGGAACCTCCATACTGTTCTCCACAGTGGCTGTATCAATTTACATTCCCACCAACAGTGCAAGAGGGTTCCCTTTTCTCCACACCCTCTGCAGCATTTATTGTTTGTAGATTTTTTGATGATGGCCATTCTGACCGGTGTGAGATGATATCTCATTGTAGTTTTGATTTGCATTTCTCTAATGATTAATGATGTTGAGCATTCTTTCATGTGTTTGTTGCAATCTGTATATCTTCTTTGGAGAAATGTCTATTTAGGTCTTCTGCCCAGTTTTGGATTGGGTCGTTTGTTTTTTTGATAGTGAGCTGCATGAGCTACTTGTAAATTTTGGAGATTAATCCTTTGTCAGTTGCTTCATTTGCAAATATTTTCTCCCATTCTGAGGGTTGTCTTTTTGTCTTGTTTATGGTTTCCTTTGCTGTGCAAAAGCTTTTAAGTTTCATTAGGTCCCATTTGTTTATTTTTGTTTTTATTTCCATTCCTCTAGGAGGTGGGTCAAAAAGGATCTTGCTGTGATTTATGTCATAGAGTGTTCTGCCTATGTTTTCATCTAAGTTTTATAGTGTCTGGCCTTACATTTAGGTCTTTAATCCATTTTGAGTTTATTTTTGTGTATGGTGTTAGGGAGTGTTCTAATTTCATTCTTTTACATGTAGCTGTCCAGTTTTCCCAGCACCACTTATTGAAGAGGCTGTCTTTTCTCCACTGTATATTCTTGCTTCCTTTATCAAAGATAAGGTGACCATATGTGCGTGGGTTTATCTCTGGGCTTACTGTCCTGTTCCATTGATCTATATTTCTGTTTTTGTGCCAGTACCATACTGTCCTGATTACTGTAGCTTTGTAGTATGGTCTGAAGTCAGGGAGCCTGATTCCTCCAGCTCCATTTTTCTTTCTCAAGATTGCTTTGGCTATTCGGGGTCTTTTGTGTTTCCATAAAAATTGTGAGATTTTTTGTTCTAGTCACTCAGATATTTCTTAAAAGCATGATAATGATATTCCCTTACATTGCCATAGCACTTTATAGCTTACACAAAGCCCCTTTGTAAGATGTTTTAACCATCACAACAACCCTTTCAGTGGGTAGAATTTTCTGTCTCTGATGACTTTGATCCCTAATTATGAACTTTGGCTGATGATAGTCGCAGCATTAGAGATTGTGAGCTTTTTCAGTTCTGATGCCTTAAGCAAATTTTCAAGGGAGCCCTGATGTTAACTTTGGCAGGTTTCATGCCTGCAAATATTGATTGAGCCAGAAGCCCTAGTTGTAAAATGTCACCAGTGAATGTGCAGCCAGCAAAGGCAAGGGAAAACTCATTACTGCAGCTCATCTGTAACTTCTGGGTCAGGCCACTCACTACCATCTGGTAAAAATGAATGTTTGAAAACTCCTTTTTATTCTGACAAAATGTAATCAGGTGAGGTTAACAGCAGATGATTTCTGAGCACTTCGAATTGGTTAGAGCAATCCGTCCACAAGCTTGGGTTTGTGACATTCTATATGTCTAATCACCTGAAGAGGTATCAGAAAGCTTTGAAATTATGAAATCCCCAAATAAAGGTAGGAAAGAATTTAATTATGTGTACACCTCCCTTAACTGTGTTGCATACATTCTTCCCATCTCATATTGAAAGTGTTTATTCTGAAAAAGAAAAAGCAATGAGAGAGGAAGAATGAAATAGGATTACTCTCTTAAAATAATATAAAGTGGGGCTTCCCTGGTGGCGCAGTGGTTGAGAATCTGCCTGCTAATGCAGGGGACACGGGTTCGAGCCCTGGTCTGGGAAGATCCCACATGCCGTGGAGCAACTGGGCCCGTGAGCCACAACTGCTGAGCCTGCGCGTCTGGAGCCTGTGCCCTGCAGCAGGAGGGGCCGTGATGGTGGGAGGCCCATGCACCGCGATGAAGAGTGGCCCCCGCTTGCCGCAACTAGAGAAAGCCCTCACACGAAACGAAGAAAATAAATAAATAAATAAATAAATAGAGTGGCTATTAATTAAAAAAAAAAATAATAATAATATAAAGTGGCTTTTTTTTTTAATGTGAGAGTGAGACTAAACCTATTTTATATTGCTTTAAGGAGAAAGATTATGGACTAGGGAAGAAAATTATTAAGTTGAAAGGTTGCCCCTTAATTGAATGAATTCTCTGAGTGATCCAGAGATGGAGGGGGTGCAGTTGAGGAGGAGGTTAAGTTTCTGGTCACCGGAAGTATTAGGAAACCCCAGCCTATGCCTAGCAGAAATGTTTTAAAGTGTTTTCAAACCTCAGAAAGATAATTGAGTTAGATCAAGGATTCCTAAAGTCTGGATTGTCTCTAGTGACTCAGAATTATTGCAAGAGGTTTTGAATCCAGATATACACAAGCATTTTCTGTAGAATGAATCTCACTCTCTCAAAATCTCTCTCAAAATTAATCAGTCTCTCTTTTTCTGTTTCTCTTTGTCTGCTCTTCTCTTCTCTCTCTCTTAAATGTGGGAGTTAAAAACACAAATTCAATGAAAAGTATTACCAAATACATAGAAATGTATTTGTTTGTTGTCATTGTGTATTTTGTCAATCATTGGATACTAAAAAAGTGCAGCTGGGGTGGGGTCTGTCAAATATTTTGATGTTAAAAATGGGATCCTTGTTTTAACACCTATTAATGGTCAACACCCTCTCCAACCTTGAGGTTCTTTGATTCTGAGTCAGGTGTGTCCAGGAGAGATACATGTATTGTCTTCTGTGGGCTAAACTGTGATTAGCACTTTAGAAACATTGGCCTTTATGTATGTATATGTGTCTATGTATGTATATGTGTCTATGTATGTATGTATGTATATATATATGTCTGTGTGAAAGTGCGGGTTGTTCCTAGTTTATAGATTGAGAAAACTCAAGCCTGGAATGGGTAAGTTACTTTCCAGGGCTGCTAAGTAGAGGGACCAGGATTTGAATTTAGGAAAATCTGACTCCAAAATTCATTCTCCAGACAGGATATCACCATTGCACACAGGTTAGGAATGACTAGTTAGTATAGCGAAGGAGGAGACGAACTATATTGGGAATTAGAAGCCTTATATTATTGCCTACCACAGACAAGGTGCTTAAACCCACCGAGCTCAGGTTTCCCTATTTCTGTAAAAAGAGGGATAAACTAGATTATCTCTTTCAGTTCACATTTGAGTCTTTCCCATTGTTTGATATTTAGGAAACAGCACTTTATGCCCCCACTTGGAAGGCCCTTTTCTGAAGATATGTGACCTTCTTGATGCTAGGTGAAGAATTCCTGGTTTATTATAAAGTTAATAGAAGATTTCCTTTGAATTTTTTCCATTTCCTTAATAAAAGTGAACAAATTTTTCTTCCATTAACATGAAAGTACATTTTATGAAAATTACTCCATTTCTTAGCCAGGTAACTTGGAATATTGAGCTATATTTAGATGTTCCCCCGCAGTATACATCTACATTGTTATAGCCTGGTACAAATGTGCTCTTCACATTAATAATTGCACTGTGTGTTTTCATAATTTATCATAATGATACCATTATTGCTTATTATAGAAGTCCCCTTTCTTCTCCCCCACCCCCAAGTCTAATTGAGGTCGAGACAGACCATAAATGCGATAATATAGATTGCATGCTCAGAGGAAATGGGGTTGGTTTCATAGTGGAGTTTTAATTTAGGATTCGTTCTGGTGATGTAGCCTCTTCCTATGGTACATTACTTTGAGCCCAATATAACTGCATTTTCCCACAGCCCCTCATTATAGCTACAGCTTCTCACTGCTTTTTAATTAAAAAGAGAGAGAGAGGGGGAGAGAAATGAAACCTAAAGCTTAGGTTGGATATTGTCTGGGTATGCAGGGACTAGTCTAGGCAGATTGCTTATTTAATTTTTTAATTCTTTCAAAGCTTTCATGGAGATGTCTTGATTTCTATTTCTAGGGGGATGGGTATATATATCATTCATCATACACACACAAACACACACAAGGCATCAAGAGTTTTGGAAAGTAAAGACATATTATATATATATATTCTTGGAGCTTCCTATAAGCTTTGAGCAAGTGGGAATCCTTTGTGTATCCTAGAAAGGGTACCAGCTGTGCGGTTGGATGGTGGGAAATGCTTAGTGAGCATTTATTCCGCTCACCACCTATTGGGAATAAGGCAGGGAATGTAGAAGATTGTAAAAATCCTTAAAGGCTGATGTTCTAGTACATCAGAAGTTAAGAGTTAATCATTTTTCTGCTGTGGGCAGCAGAAGCAGAGAAATGACTTTATTAAGAACAATTTCTTTTGTCATTCCTTCATCTTGAGGGATTGCAAACACCTTTCAGATACCAAAACAAATTAATCTCCAAAGGTGACTGGTAAGACTGGCTTAATCCTCTTGGGATTGGTTTTGTAAAACACAAGGAGATATGAGTGTGTTTCATGTTTGGTAATTGCAATCATTGTTGCTTTTGTTGTGGTCATCCATGTACAATGCTTGGTGTCAGTCTATTTATGTCTTGTAAAAATAAAATACAGTGTGTGTGTGTGTGAATAAAAAAAAAAAAAAAAAAAACACAAGGAGAGCTCAGGCCTGAGCTGATGACCTCTCTGACAGGCTGTGAGTGCTCCCTTTCTGGATCCAGAGTCCTTTGTCTCTTCTGTAGTGAAAGCAGTTTGGCAGTTCCTAGGTTCTTCCCCACTTACATGTTCTTGCTTTGTTTTGTATAACTGACCACTCTCTCAGTGGTGAATACTGGTAAATATAATCTAGAAGTTTATTTCTGGGGCAGGGTGTTGTTAGCTTCACAGATTTTAATGGGGATCTTTTACAAATAGGACTTCAGCTTTATATGAGTCCCAATTTCATTCAGTGTTGCCAGAAATCCAATTTCATTTTGACATTATCAGGGAACAGGAACCCCTCAGATGAAAATTCCCTAAACCTGGGATGTCTAGTATGGTAGCCACTAGCTGCACATGGCTGTTGGGCACATGAAATATGGCTGGTTCTGTGCTGAGATACACCACGAGTGTATTCCAAAGACTTAGTATTTAAAACAAAAAATAAAATACCTCATTAGTAATTTTTTATATTGATTACATGTTGAAATGGTAATATTTTAGATATATTGGATTAAATAAAATATATTATTGAAATTAATTTCATTTGTTTCTTTTTTTATTTGGCTGCTAAAACAATTTTAAATTATATCTGTGGCTTGCATTATATTTTGATTGGACTGCTATGTCCTAGATTGTTAAGCCCCTTGATAGCAAAGCAATGTTTGTCTTTATGCCATGTGTCTCCAGTTCCCAGCACAGTGCCTTATATATAGTTGGCACTTATTATATATTTGTTACAGAAATGAATTTTAACCTTTATTACCCAGAATGGTCAAATTTCAGAAATGAGTAGGAACTTCTCTATTTGGAGGGTTAGTATCTGAAAAAGAATTGAGAGTTGAGAAGAGAAGTAAAGAACAGAAGTTTTTAAAATTTTGCCTTGGGAGAGAAAAATGCTGAAATAAAATATATCAGGGCCTTTGGGAGGCTTATCCATCTGTTGGAGAGGGAGGTGGGAGCTGTTATGTTTGTCAAGGAACCATGTCAAAGCCTCCCAGTGGGATGGGTTCTGCTGTGCTCTGCTGCAGAGTTGTCCTCCATGAGGGGAGCTAAAGCCGAATACCCTGTATGAGGGGGAAGGAAATTGGAGATACAGTGGGTAAACCTAAAGGTTGCCCTCTTAGGAATGTGCTTAGACTATTCATAAAGATTAGCAAAGCTATTCTTGTCTCAAGAATCCGTTCTAGCCCTGTCTGTCCCTGTGTCCCCATTTAGACATTACCCTAATGGAAGCCTGGGACTGGTACTAGGCCAGGCTGATTACTTGAGGATCCTTCAAGCCTTGGAATTCTTTAATAAATTATTTGTTGAATGAATGGTTTAACAAATATTATTTTAACTTGGCTAACGTCTTGTATGACTTATGTTTATAGGTATATGTTCTTGCCTGAAAGTCCCTCAGACCTGTCTCAGCTAGGGTCCTGGAATCATGGAAATTGGCAAACTTCCCAGAGATCAGTTTCAACTTTTAGAAGGCACCAGCTTGTCTTTGCAAGAGTTTATTAAAGGATCTCAGGCATCCTGTCTCTCTGCTTATAAGATAGAACTGTTACCTACTTCTCATCCCCAGAGATGGGATAAAGATTAAAAGGAGTGTTTTAAGTTCTGCAGAAGGAAAGTGCTATTTCAGTGGAAATTATTAGTGGTAAAAATGAAACTCCTCCCTGACCTCTGAAATGTTTGTTTTACAGAAGTGGATTGGAAGATGTGTTCAAAAGAGACATTGCCAGTGTTCTTTTTTTTTTTGCATTTCTTAACTGTGGCAGTATTTAGCTTTCTCCTTTTAATTGTGGTCCACTGCCTTTTCTCTCTGCGCTGAGATAAACAATCCAGAAATCTCCTCTCCGTGGAGGACTATGGAGCTCATGCTTTGATTTGGCTGCTGCAATAGGCTCACGCTAATCAGAACTGTAGCAGGGCTTGTTTTACGAGCCTGAAAGAATTAGTGCTCCCAGGGGGCTGAAGTTCCTTACCTGCTGTGGAGCTACCTAGTTTGAAGCCTGCCCTCCTTTAGGAGCAAGCTACCTCCTTCTCCTTCTCACATGAAAACCACCACCTCCTTTTTTTGTACTCTTTGGTTACTGGCATGTTGATTTCCTTTTTCTTTTTCTTTTTCTTCTTTTTTTAACGTGTAGACTAGTAACGATGACAACAGATTTTTGTAATTTTTATATTTATGGAAATAGAGTGTGATCTTATGAAATTATAATCCATCCCAGGGAGACTCAGGAACAGAGTAAAAAATAGCAGGTGGTACCCCACAAACCAAATTGTCTAATGTGAGTTTTCTAAGCAATGTCATATGCTTAGACTTACTGAAGTACCTGGTATGTGGAACCAGCAGGGTACATGAATATAGAGGGGAATGCCTTTGTACCACTGGGGTAGCAGAGTTCAGTAACAGTGTGGGTTATAAGTCACAGGGTGAGATGTGTATCACGTATAATAGAAATTTGTCTGTTATCACCAAAAGCAACTTAGCAGGCTGGCAGTGAATGTAGCATTTTCTTCACTTTGGTAGTAACATACCACATTGCACCTAGCACACTGTTGGTGTGTGCAGTTATTGTAACCGATAAAGAAAAGCTCGTTGAAGAGCCGCCTAACACAAATGTTTTGTGTTGGGGAAGACAGAATCATTTGGATTAAGTAACTCATAGTAATAATTTTATGTATTTGTTTAGTGTTCTTTCACTACAGTTTGCCACCGTTTGGTTCAAACTTCCAGTTATAAGGTAAATAAGTTCTGGGGATCTAATGTATAGCAGAGTGACTGTAGTTAATAATACTGTATCATATACTTGACAGTTGCTGAGATCTTAAATGTTCTCACCATCGGTGGTGGTGGGGAAAGGTAATTATGTGAGGTGATAGAGGTATTAACTAACCTTATTGTGGTATCATTTCACAATATATATGTGAATCAGATCATCATGTTGTACACCTTAAACTTGCACAATGTTATATGTCAGTTATATCTCAATAAAGCTGAAAAAAATTTTAAAAATACACACAAAAACATCTTTTCTGAAGTTCACAGGGAGAAAAGGGTGATAATCTCCACTTGCAGATGAGGAAAGTAAGGCTTAGAGAGGTTAAATGATGTGCCCAGAGTTGCACAGTAGTAACTAGAGCTGAATGGAGATATTGGGCTGTTTGATATCTAGTGCGGTGCTCTTTTTCCTCAGCTCTGAGGCCCATTTCAGTAGTGCCCTGTTTTATTCCAGCTGAATGGCAAGCAATTGTAAAAACTCCTCCATGGACTGCACTGTCAGAGGCAGAATGAGACCCTACCAGTGTGGTGGGAAAAGCCCTGGACTAGGAGTCAGGAAGTACCATTCTATTTTCAGCGCTGCTCCTGGTTTTGTGACCTTGGGTAATACTTGACCTCTGGGCCTTACTCTACTCTGCTGTAAAGTAGGAATTTAGAACGTTGTAGACCCTTGGAAGTTAAGTATGTAATAGTCTCTGCTTGAATTACTTGTGAGTGAATATAATCTTTTTAAAATCTGAATTAAAACCAGGTACTAAGGGATTGGTGTTGGGGACTGAATCCTAACTAGTAAATTGAGCTTAACCCAGCGTTCCCTTCTCAAAGTAGCCTTGTTCCCCGTGATTTCTGTATATACAGGAACTTTTGTGAAGTGCTAAACTTTGCATATTGAAAAATACCTGTAACAAAAGCCAGCTACCTTGTAGGTGACTGTAATCATGTATTTATAGAATCGTTGCGGGTCTGAAAAATAACCACTTAGAGCTTTACTTCATTCTGTGGGAGAAATTGTATGCTGTGGTGTTTTTCAGTCAGGGAATTCTCAAAAACTTTTAGAATGCTTGGTATGTATGCCCTTCTACATATTTTCCAGCTCTAAAATCCTGTGTTTCTTTTTTCTCTTTCTTAGCCCAACAGGGGCACAAAACGTCCCCGGGATGATGAAGAGGAAGAGCTGAAGATGCGTCGGAGACAAGCTGGTACTCGAGAGCGTGGCCGCTTTCGGGAGGAGGAAATGACTGTGGTCGAAGAAGCAGATGATGACAAAAAACGGCTGCTTCAAATTATTGACAGAGAGGGTGGAGGAGAAGAGGAAGAGGTAAGGTGGCAGAGTTGGGCTTGGAGCTCAGATGCTCGGCCCTGACACAGCATCTGTAGAGTGTAATTCAGTGCTAAATGCTTAATTTCCCTGAACTTCCCAGCTTAATCTGTAAAATGGGGCTAAGAATACTTATTTCACAGTGTTGACATGAAGGTTAAGTGGAATAATGGAGTTGGGAAAGCATTTTACAAGCTGTAAAGAACATTACAGATAGAGTTTTTAAATTATTCTGGATTATATATTATAATCGAGGCCCAAGCACTGAACTGTGGGGCAATTAGTATGGACTGAGGAGGGTCAGAGAGGCTTCCTAGCCAGTACTGAGGACACATAGAGGGCACTCATTTTTAAGTACAGTCAATAGTCTTTGAAAGAGGAGTAGAATTCTGTCAAATAAGTGGAAGAAGGGCTTTTCAGGCAGTTGAAATGGCCTTCGCAAAGCAACAAAGTTGAAGAAATTAAAGGCGCAGCCAGGGGATTAGGTATTTAGATGTGACTGAAAAAATATGGTTTAGGGAAAGAGATACCCAAGGCCCTTGCTATTTGCTGTTCCTCAAGGTGCCTTAGGGCCTTTGCACTGACTCCTGCCTCTGAACCTTTTTCCTTCTGTGTCCTCTGCTGGCATGCTCCTCTTCCCCTGATGCTTTCTCGTGACTGGTTTCTTCTCATTCAGGTCTCAGTTCAGATGTTTCCTCCTCAGGGAAGTCGTTCCTGTCTCTGAGGTAGCCCTGCAAGTCGTTCTCTTATTCTCTTATCACTTTATTCTGTATACTGTCTTCACAGCGCTTATCATGATCTGAAATTCCTGTTTGTTATTTTACTCATTTGTTATCCTCTCCCCAACCTCTGTTGAAAACAGGGACTGGCTCTGTTTTGTTCACAGCTGTATCTCTAGCATTCAGAGCAATGCCTAGAACTTGGTGTAGGCCCTTAACAAATATTTATTGAATGAATAAATGAATGAAGCTGAAAAGAATAGAGGTAAAATATCAGTGATTAAAAATAATGTGACCTTACCTTTTGTGTCTCTTTAAATCCTTAAGTGTTAACTTGTATGTTATTTCACTCTGGCATTTTGTTCAGTATGAATTATAGAAATAGATTCTTAAGAGCCAGCTGTTTTTTGGTTCCCTCAAAGACTTGATGCTAAGTTTGGATTTAAAAAATGAAGCTGGAGTGTGAATCTGAGAAGAAAAAAAATTGATTCATATTCCAAAAAGGTCTTTATTGTGTTATGACAGTAACTCTCTCCTCATTAGGATTTCTACCAGTGGTAATTCGGGGGTCTGCCCCTAAGAGATGGTGACACTTTGGAAATCTGTGGTGGGAGACAGTCCTGGATTTCCTCTCTGAGGGCAGCAGCCCTTCCAGCCTTAGACAAACAGTGTGTGTAGCACATCCTCCCTCTCTCCCTCCCTCCTTACTACCTTCTGATCAATCTGTTAGCCCTGCAGCGGCAGTTAATTGGCAGGTATAATTCCCATGTCGGGCAAGGCTGGTACTGGAGGATTAGGATTGTAGCTGTCATGGGTAAATGGTTTCTAGCCTGGGAGACAGAAATGGGATGTGGGACCAGCCCTTCTGTTAAGGGACAGGGAAAAAAAGAGGTCGCTTTGTAAAAATGACGTATGGAAGGCTACAAGTCCAGGAGTTATTTTCTCACTGCCACCAAAGTCCCATTTGATGAAAAACAAGTGATGTTTGCCCCTGTAAAGTCACGTGAACTTGTAAAATATTATTGTCCTTTTTGTGCTACATCACCAGCATTCATCTTTCTGAAATCTCCCTCTGGTTTCTGACGTTGAGCTATTGGAGACACTGCTGTGGCCGATGACTAAGACTGATAATTCGGTTTTCCCTCAGTGTTGGAGAGAAATTAAAGGAGGGAAGGCCGAACCCTGGAGAGGCTAAGACTTTGGGAATCCTATGAGAGCTGTGTTATTAACACTAATAAAGTTTTTTTCCTACAGGGTTGGCAGGATGTTAGCTAAGGGAAAGAAAAGCCGTAGGTACTGAGATTGCTTGAAAGTGATTTAACCCTTTCCTAGCAACTTAAATTATTTTAGTTAAATCCCAGTGATAAGTTGGGTACATTAACAATCATGCTAATAGTTACAATAACAGCTTATATTAATAGAGTGTCATATAGTTTATAAAACAGTTTTATGTACCTCATGTCTTTAGGTCATCTCTATGACCTTGAAAGATACAGGTAATAGTTTTCCCCTTTCTGCCTGCCTTCCTTCCTTCCTTGAACAGATCTTCATTGGATGTCTCCTGTGTGCCAGGCCCTATCATGGGCACTGGAGAGTCAACAGTGAATAAGCAGACATGGGCCACTAATAGAGGTTTGGGGTTGGAGAGATTACTGGGCCAAATCCTGCCAGGCCTTCCTTATATAGGTCATGTGAAGGATTTGGGACTTTATTCTAAATGCCAAGTGGATGAATTCACTTATGAGGTAGAATCAATTAGACTTGGTGAGGGTTTGAAGATTATATTCAGCAAAGTAACGTTGCCACGTGGGTAGTAAGTAGTGAAGCTAAGCTCTGAGTCCTGACTGAGCCAGGGCAATGACTTCAGTTTTTTTTACCAAGTCAGGGTACCTCTTCTTAAAGCTGTAGACACTGGGGAGCGGGTGGGGTTCCAACAGAGTACCTCAGGGTCCAGGAGTCATTGATAAAATCTAAGAAAGGTGTCATGCCCAAAATGAATGTATAGGTATCTCCCACTTAAAACTCAATATGTTGGGGCTTCCCTGGTGGTGCAGTGGTTAAGAATCCACCTGCCAATGCAGGGGACACGGGTTCGAGCCCTGGTCCGAGAAGATCCCACATGCCGCGGAGCAACTGGGCCTGTGCTCCACAACTGCTGAGCCTGCGCTTTAGAACCCATGAGCCACAACTACTGGGGCCTGTGCACCTACAGCCTGTGCTCCGCAACAAAGAGTGGCCCCCGCTCACCGCAGCTAGAGAAAACCCACACGCAGCAATGAAGACCCAACACAGCCAAAAATAAAATAAGTAAATTAAAAAAAAAAACTCAATATGCCAAAATCTAAATTTAATAACATAATAGCTAACATTTTGGGGTACTTAAAAAATTATGAGATGATTCAGTGCTTTCCAGAAGGATCTATTTCTGGTTCTCTTAATAGCAGTTTCTTTATTGCTTTTAGGTGTGAGTTTTGGTCAATGACTACAAAGTTACGAAGCTAGGAGTTCGGAGAGTGTTAGAGAGGCAGAGTGTACTGCAGCACATTACTTTAAACTGGGAAATAAACTGAGGAAAAAACATTTCTGAAACTTTAGTGTAGATTTTTTGGGGGGGGGGCGAATGATTCTGTTTTCAAAAATTCACTTTATTTACCTTTGTAGGTATTATTCCACTGTATGAAGTAAGAATATTCTGTATGGTCTGCTAGTTTTTTTATGCTTCCTCTGAGCGAGGTTACTAAATTCTTGTTGCTGTATCGGGATTCCAGGTACCTGTCTGATACCCTTCTCAGTAGCTAGTAAAGACAAGATACAGTAATGTATAATATAAGAAACACAAAGCAGTGACTATTGCTAATTAACAACCATTCTTATGGGTGTACAAAAATAGGCTATAAGTTGAATTTGACGTATGGACCATAGTTTGCTGACCCCTGGTGTAGGGAAAAGATAGAGGGGCACTGTCACTGACTCAGGGTTTGACCTTGAGCAAGTTCTTTAAACCTCTAAATGTTATCTTACCTGTACAACAGAAGAGAAGGACGAAATAAATATTAAACAATATTCATTTAATATCGTTGCTTACTCCATGCCATACAGTATGCTCAAGAAATATTTGTTGAATGAGTGAGTCTTTAATGCCTTAAGTTGAGCTTCCTGTGCTGGATGTGAGACACACAGAGTGATGATACAAAGTAGCATGTGATGTACACCCTTAACTCTCATTCTAATGAGGGAGATAAAGTATGTACTGTACAGTTAATCCAGAAAGATGAGGGGCAGAATGGCATGTAAGAGCCACGGGAAAGAAGTAGTGATTAGTGAATAAGAAATCCCTTTGGACTGAAATTGTTGCATTTGTCTCTTTACCCCAGGAAGAACCATTGGATGAAAGCTCAGTGAAGAAAATGATCCTTACATTTGAAAAAAGATCATACAAAAACCAAGAGTTGCGGATCAAGTTTCCAGACAATCCAGAGAAGTAAGGCTCTGTTTTGCTGTTTTTGCCCTTTCTCCTCTGAGATGTTTTGTTTGCTATTTTGTTTTGCTCTTTGTGTGTTTTGTCTTCCCAGGATGACCCACATGTTTGGGAAATCACTGGAAGTACTCACAGGACTCGGAGTCAGTGGTACTCAAGGATACACAATAGGATCAGCAAGGGGAAAAGACACATCAGGCAGTTTGGAGAAATTCATGTGCAGCTTCCTGTGTTTTCTCCCTTCCACTGGGAGGGGTCAACATGCTCCTTTTTCCAGCAGTGAAATACATCATCACATGTGCAGTGTTTCTGTTAGGAAAGCCCGTTTGAGACTCTGAGACCAGGGTATTTATTGAAGACAGATCATAGCATTCTCTGCCAGCAACAGCTACCAAAATTCCAGACTCACAGAAGGAAAGCAGATGTTCAGTGCCCCAGATGGTCAAATCAACCTTATCACTTAGGAATTGTTTCAAAAGCCAGGTTCCCAGCTGCCAGCCTAGGACCAGGCCCTTCTAAGGATCAGACCTGTTACGTTAACTCTTTTTTGCATTACTCTTCTCAAGGCCCCAGGAAGACTGACCATGGCTGCCATTAGTGATAGCTTTACTGTTGAGAAATGTCTAAGGCTTTGGGGTTAGACAAATATGGGTGTGACTCCCAAATGACCTTGAGTAAGTCATTTCTCCTTTCTTAGCCTCAGGTGTCTCATCTGTATAAAGAAATAGTACCTTCCTCACAGGGTGGTTGTGAAGAATAAATGAGAATAATGGCATGTGTTTAGCTCAGTATCTGGCACATAGTAAGTGCTCATGAAATGATAGTTAATATGGTTGTTACTACACCAGCTCCTCAGTGCACTGTGAAGTGCTATAATGAGGAATCTGATAACTTTGCATCAGTTTTGAATCCTAAGTAAATGGATTTTCATATTTATACAGATTTTAATGTCCTAAATCTCTCTTTCCCTCCCTTCCTCCTTCCTAGGACATACACTTTTAATGAGTCTTCATATGCCTAAGGCCCCTAGGCAATTAGGAGTTGAATAGTATAGTCTTTGCACTCAAGTTTAAAGGTTACTAGGGAGACTGACTATAAATGCATGGTAGAAGGAAGTATACTTTAAAAGAAATACAAGCAAAGTACTGTGGGAGCAAAGAGGAAGAAGCAGTGAATACCAAGTCGGGGGCTAGTGAAGGCTTCACAGAAGAGGTGGTATTCGAGCTGGGCCTTGAAGAATGATTTTGATTTTAGTTAGGCAGAAAACATGGAAAGGCATGCCAGGCAATGTGACTAGCAGGAACAAAGGCACAGAGGTATCAGAGGGCATCCTGTTCTCATGGCAACTTGGTAAGGCTAATGTGGTCCACTACGTTCTCTCTGTACTGTGGATAAGGAGGTGGAGAGGGGAGAACCTGGTTACTGGACCTAGGGCCACAGCCCCCTTTGACAGTAGGAGTAGCTAGATCAGAGCTCAGCTTTCCCCGCACCAGAGCCGTATCAGTTTTTGTGCTGACCTCTACCGTACAACAGTAATTGCACTTGTCATACTGCTCTCTTTGTGTGTGTGTGTGTGTGTGTGTGTGTGTGTTTGATTATATAAGTAATACACGAATAGATTGTCATCGTAAAAAATACCAATAGTGCATAGTAGAATGAAAAATGAAAGCTGTCCTTCACTGCACTGATCCCCTTTCCATTCCTCTACTTAGAGATAGCACCTGTGAACACTTCTGTGCGTATCCTTTTTGATTGTTTTCTGTACACTTATTTACATATATATAAATATGCAGATATTTTTCTCCTACCTAAATCATACTGTACATATTCTGCACCTTGATTTTTTTGGTCACATAACGGAAGATCTTTCAGTGTTGGTGCATGCATATTTACCTTATATTTTGTGCCAGGTGCATAGCATTTCATGGTTTGGAGATACCATGATTTATTTATTAATTTACCATGATTTATTTAGTATGTTTCTATAGATGGACATTTGGTTATTTTAAATATTGGCTTTTATGAACAATGCTGTAGTGAACCTCTGTGTACATGTGTCTTAGTGTACATGTATTTCTATAGGATACACATCTAAATGTTGAATTCCCAGATTGAAGGGCATGTGCATTTTAAACTTTGATAGCTACTGCCAAATTCCCCACCATATCCTTTAGTTCTGTCACCAGCAGGTCTCTTTCCCTACGTTCTTGCCCACAATGAATTTGATCTCTCTTAACATCTTTGCCATTTGTTTTATTGTTATTTCTTTACTCAGCGGTCTTCCTGCATTAGACTCTGTGTTCCTTTTAGTTGGTGTGTATTGTTTGTCTCTGTAGTACCTAGCACGGTACCTGCCATACTGTAGGCACTCAGTAAACAAGAGAGATCTTATATAGTTGATGTCATATTTACTACATCCCTATTGCTTGGAACCCAAGGATACATTATGAGGCAGCTATGCCACAGGTTGATGACACTGGAAATTTAAGAAATCCAATTTACTTCTTGGAATGGCAGTATTACCTTTGCCCACTTGGTAGGTATACTTGTCATTTGTTTTTTTGTTTTGTTTTTTTAAATTTATTTATTTGTTTTTATTTATGGCTGTGTTGGGTCTTCGTTTCTGTGCGAGGGCTTTCTCTAGTTGTGGCAAGTGGGGGCCACTCTTCATCGCGATGCGCGGGCCTCTCACTATCACGGCCTCTCTTGTTGCGGAGCACAGGCTCCAGACGCGCAGGCTCAGTAATTGTGGCTCACAGGCCCAGTTGCTCTGCAGCATGTGGGATCTTCCCAGACCAGGGCTCGAACCCGTGTCCCCTGCATTGGCAGGCAGATTCTCAACCACTGCGCCACCAGGGAAGCCCTATACTTGTCATTTTAGAGCGACGAGTTTCTGCAGCTTATGTTCACCATCTACATCTTAGGTACCACAGATGCTATATTGTTACAATTCATGAACTGGTTTTAAGAAAATGTTATTTTATTTAAAAATATCAACAGTGTTTTCCATTCACACAAAATTTATATACTATTTTAGTTTTAAAATCTAAACATTTGAAAATTGAAATTATGCATAAAGAACTTTTTTTTTTTTTTTATGTCCAAAAGCAGTTAGGAAACTACATTGTGTTTTAACCTTGAGTTCTTGAATTCTTACTGGTGCAGTGTCTTTTATAATTCTCTGGACCCGCAATGTGCAATTAAGATGAAAATTGCTAGAGCATATTTGAATGAAACTTTCCGGTTGAGATCAGAAACATTCAAATTTATTTTCCCATATATGCAATCGTCATTTTGATTGCATACCAAAAAATGCCTCTCTTCATTTGGTTGCATTTCAGATTCAATTGACAATTCTCTTATGCAACCTCTACTTTGCACGGTGTGATCTTTCTCCCAGACATCACATCTAGTAGAGTGTGCTGTTTCCCTAGTAAGTCCTTTAGTAGTTTTTCTCTTCATTTTTGCAGGGGCAGAATTATTTAGTTTAGTGGTCCTCAGATTTTTTCGTCTCAGGATCCCTTTGCACCCTTAAATTATTGAGTACCCCAAAGTACTTATCTAAGAAAATTCTAGAATATTCAAGTACACATTTTATTAGCCATTAGGGTAATGGTATCATCACATTATTGTATAGTTGTCTGAGAAACTCCACCGTACACTCCTGAGAGAATGAGAGTGAAAAAGGCAAATAATGTTTTGGAGTTGTTGTAAAAATAGTTTTGATCTTATAAACCCCTGAAAGGATCTCCAGCCACCACCTGCAGTCCCAGGACCACACTTTGAGAACTGCTGATTTAGCAAGGTGAAGGAAGCATCGTGTTCTCTGTGCACTTAGAGCTGGTTTTGTGATTGCAGGAGGACTTATTGGTTTCTGTTGTTCTTATAGTGTTTTTGAACATTGCTGATCATTTGCTAAAATTCACTTTTGTGGTTGAGGGAGAACATCCTGCTGGTCTTAAGGAAATGTACATGGGCAAGCTAGCAGAATATTCTCCGTCCTACCAGATGGAATCAGTGACCCCATCTCAGCCTGGGTTACTGTTTTAATATGTTGCTCTATTGCTTTCCCATTGACCTCTAGCTTGATCCTCTCCCCCCAGCTGTGAGTCATCTGTTGCTGAAGGTATACCTAATCCCTAGGCAGCCGTCTGCAAATACTGTAGTGTGTGCTTTTAAATGAGTAGGCTTGTACTTTTGTCAGCAAAAAGAGAATTTTCCTTGTTATAGTGTAGCAAACTTGAGGGTATCTAGATTCATTGACTACCTACTACGTGCCAACACTTGTTAGGCATTTTATTGTCTCTTTTAATCCTCACTATAATTCAGATAGGAAGATTAAGGAAGTTGAGTTTTAGAGATAGGTTAGTTAATATTCTGTCTCCCTTGACAAGGTTGGAGCCAAGTGCTCTGTGTTCCAATGGCAATTTGCTTGGGCAACGCTGGATATCCTTACAATGAATTGTATGTAATAGATTATTTGTATTTGTGCTAGGCTGGGAGCTCGGTGAGGACAGCAACTGGGGTTACTTTGCTATCTGTTATATCCTCAGTACCTAGCACAGTGACTGGCACCTAGTATGTGCCCATAAATACTTACTGACACACTGCTAATGTTTACACAGCCAGTAAATAATGTTGCTGGGCTGTGACCCAGGTCAATATCATTCCTACCTCCAGGCATTTCCCACTATATCTTGTTACTCATGTCACATGGGACCCCAGTGGTATTTTTATGCTGTTTCCCTGCTCACAGTTGACTTTCTGCTCGTTTTGTTTTGATAATTTTCTGACTTTCTAAACTTAAAGATATTTGGTTAAGATTGCATATTTGGAAGAAGGATTTCAAAGTTGGAAGGGACTGAAAGGTACAGGCCGTTTCTCCCTTCTCATCATTGATTTTTTTATATCACCTTTTATTAATTACCCCCAGTGACAAAGATCTAACTTTCCAGAGAAACCTATTTCATCATTTGGCAGCTCTGACTCTTAAGATTTCAACTCCGAACGAAAAAGAATTTCAACAAATCCTCCTGTGAGAGGATATCTAGACTCCTTATAACCTCAGTTGCTTCCCCAAATTAGTTTCCATATCCCTCCTAAAGTATGGTTCCCATAACAGATGTCACAGACTTTTATGGTCATCTAATCAGCATAACTATCTTGTCTTCTTTTAAGCAGCCTAAAATCACAGCAGCATTTGTGGCAGCTACTCTCCTCTGCTCCTTCATTTGGAAGGCATCTGCTGAGTTTCTGCAGTGGACCAGGGAGTGTGCCCAGTGCTAGGTGTCCAGAGATGACTGAGAAGTAGTCTCTGTCCTGGCAGAACTGTTTCGTGGTCTGATTTGTATTGTGGTTACAGTTGACTAAAACCATCAGGTCCTTTCTACACATGTCCTCTTACTACACTGTGTCTTTCCTGCCCCATGTATTTGTACTTGACTTTTTGGTTCAATGCGTTCTCCACGTAGACCCTAGGTAATTTTTCTCCTGTTAGATTTGGGCCATCATCATTGCCTGTCAGAAACTTTTTGAATTGATTCTGTCAGCTGCTATGTTCACTATACGCTTTGTGTTATATGACGTTTGTTAAGTTTGCCTTTTATATATCTTCACCCAAGTTGTTAATCAAAACATAACAATAAAATAATATAGTTGATCTAAACAGACCTAAGGATGGAGCCTTGCAGGATACCACCAGAAGCTTCTCTCCAGACTGACATTCATTCACTAATTATCACTCAACTCCCCAAATCTCTTCCTTGTGTGCAAGATGATTTTGTTTATTACTAGTTAGTGCCCAGTCTCCCTTGCTAATTCTTCCCAGTGAGCTGCAAAAATCTTTTGTCAAGTTACTCTCAAGAAATCAGATTTTTTGTTTTGTTTTAAACTACCCATGTAAGGCAAATAAGCCTTAGAGGTTTGCTGAGCCCATTAGATTCAAAGATTATATAGGTGTACTGCCCCGTGGAATATCTGAAGTCTGCACCAGCCCTTCCACGTCATGATTCTGATTTGGTTTCCACACTTTAGGTGATGGGGAACTAGTGATTTAAAAGGTAATCTATTTGTAAGCACTGTGGAAGGAGACTTAAAAAAAAAAAAGTGGTATGGGGGGGGTCTGACAAAAATAATTTTGAAGTTTACTTGGAATAATAAGCAGGTGAGAATAGACAAGGAAGCATTCAAAAAAAAAGCTAACATAGGAGTGTTTTGCAATAACAGATATAAAATATATTGTAACACTATGAAAGTATGGTCCTGGCTCAGGAATTTGCAGACAAATCAATGAAATGGAGTGAAAAGCCCATAAACAGATTAGAGTACACATTAAAATTTAGTGTATGATAGAGGTGGCATTTCTTCAAATTTGTGGAAAAGAGATAGATTATAGTATTGGGGCAATTGGCCAGACATTTGCAGAATATAATGTTAGATCTTTGCCCTATATTATACACTGAAATAGATTTTAGCTTTATTACTCCTAAACATTTAAAAATGTATAAACATAAAAGTACACCGTATATCTGATCTTAGCATAGAAAAAACCTTGCTCAGAATACAGGTAAAATAGAGTTCATAAGGCAAAGGTAATTAAAAACCTTTATGTCAAAAAGCACAATGTACAAATTAAAGGACAAATATTTTTCTCTGGGTTTTTTTTTTTTGCAATATATGACAGAGATTAATTTCATTAATATATAGAGTGCTTATAAATCAATAATAAGATGAACACCCTGATATAAAAATGGGCAAAGACGAAATACAAATAGCTAGTAAACATTAACAAAATTTTTACCATGGTGGTATCAGAAATGCAAAATTTAAAAAAGTTACATTTCCTGTCTCAATTAGGAGATTTTAAATAGATAATACATTTTTTTGAAGGGGGTGAGGGGAAACAAGGAGTTCATACACTATGGGTGCCTTCCTGGCAGAATATATCAAAACCTGTTAAGTTATGCATACTCTTTGACTTGGTACTTTTCCTTCCTGGGAATTATCCTAACACGATAGTTATGAATACATGCATCTTAGTGTCATTTGTTATAAGGGAAAAAATTGGAAACCATCTGAATGTCTGACAAAGGGGAATTGGTAAAATAAATTATGGAACATCTATACAAGGGAACACCATGTAGCTTTTTAAAATGTATTATTTAGAATAGGACTTTCAGATAGGCCTAATCTGTTCCCTCTCCGTGATTGATTGGTAGTCTTTTCTTGGAACACTATGTTGAGAAGGATTCTGAAGCCATGTCTGGGCTCAGCAGGGGAGATGCTGTGCTCAGTGAGGGATTTTGCCAAGGGAGCAGAAGGACTGACAGCCCTGTTGGATACTGGCTTTTCCTGCTGGAGAAGAATGTTTAATGATAAGAGGAATTGTTCGGACTATGTTAACAACAACAGCAAAAATTATATATAGAACTGTGTACTGTGTAGGCTACTTTTGGGCAGGGGGAAGGCTATGAGTTGAGAAAAAATGACTTAAACATACCAGAGTATTATCAATGGTTATTTCTGGTTAATAAGATTATAGATGATTTCGGTTTACTTTTTGAGGGCTTATCTTTCCTTTTCCCAGTTTTCTACAAAAAGTGGTGTTTTATAATCAGAAAAAAAATGCATAAATGTTATGATTAAAAATAGTAATGGAGAAAAACAGTAGTAAGATATTGTCTAAATTATGGACATGTTTTAAAAAAATTACAGTCTCCGGATTTTGTTCTTACAGAATCTCCAGAGTTCTGAAGAGGTGGTATTTGCCCAGCTCCTCAGCATCTGGAAGTTGATGAGTCCTTTATGACTTCAGGAGTCCCTGCTTATGTTCCTTTTCTTTGTGGCCTCAGTTCAGTTAAGCAGGCATCTGTGGATACATAGAGACAAAAGATATAATTCCTGTCTTTAAGAAGCTTACATTCTGGAAGGGAAGATAGACATATTGTATGTGTTAGTAGTAGTAATAGAAATGAGAACAAATATATAGTGCTTTTTGCATGTCAGACATTTTTAAAGTGCTTTATGTGTATTTGTTCATTTACTTTTTACAGTAGCCTACGAGATAGGTAACTTTATTATCCCATTTATTATACAGATGAAGAAACTGAGGCAAAGAGAGGCTAAGTGGCGAAGTGAGGTTCAGAGCCAGGCAGTCTGGCTCCAGAGTGTGTTTAACCACTGATTCCTCTCAGCCAGTTATTTTTTCAGTTGCTTTACCTGGATTAGCTCATTTCCTTCTCAGAACAAACCTTCCTGTCTTGTTCATCAAAGGCTTAGTGGGCATTTCTTCTGTGTCAAACACTGGGGGAGGGCATGCAGAGGTGAACGCAAAGCAGTTCTGTTCTTTGTGCCCGGGCATAGGTTTGCGGAAAGGTTCAGGTGTGGAAATGTGAGTGAAGTATCATGCTACTTAAGGTATGGTGGTGATTACAGGATGCCAGACTTTACTTTGGGATCTGTCTCTTAATCAGCTCATTGGAAGGGGTGTGGGGGAGGGGAAGGTATTTCTGGATGGCAGCAGAATCTCTGTAGTTTCCTTTGGGTAAGGGGAATAATTGGCTCTTGATCTGAAGTGGTAGGTAAGAGAAGCCCTTTTTGGATCAGTAGGATAACTATGTTCAGGGCAGCAGAGTAAATTGCCATTCCAAGGGGTAATGGTAGCTAATCCACAGGACTGGTGGGCAGCTAGATCATCCAGTGCTGCAAAATGCTTTCGAAGCCTCTAAAAGGCAACTTGTGACTGCAAGAGTAAGGGGAACCCTGTAGTGAGATCTGAATCTGAGATTGATTTTTGTAATGAGGAAATCGATTTCCCAAGGAAACTGTGTGACAGTATGATTTTTGGATGAGCATACTTCTTGGTTGGTCGGTTGTAGACACTTTGACAGATTGTCTCTCTGTCTGGATTATGTTGCTGTTTGCTCCTCAGTACTGATTGTACCCCTTCCCTTTCAATAATGCTATCTTGTTTTCCCTTCCTAGGTTTATGGAATCCGAGCTGGACCTAAATGACATCATTCAGGAGATGCACGTGGTGGCCACCATGCCAGACCTGTACCACCTTCTGGTAGAGCTGAATGCTGTTCAGTCTCTCCTCGGGTTGCTTGGACATGATAATACAGATATCCTTTCAGATCTGTCCTCAGTAGGAATGCAGACGTGGTGGGGGAATGCTGTTTACTCTCTTCTCCTGTCTGTCTCTGCTGATGTCTGCTGTCACGTTTGGTTTTCTATTTCCATTTTAATTTTCTCCCATCTTGAATCACACGCTGCTCTTTACTCATTGGAAAGTCTGGTTTTTATCTATTAATAAATCTTGGGCAACCCTTAATTGTCCTACTTGCTCTTACTAGTGTTAGAATTCATCGTGATGTATCCTATTCATACATTAACAGCATTAATTTTTCAGGATCTTGATTTGGGGGCCCATTATATAGGCAAAACCAGACAGGATTTTTATCTGTTGATCTAGACATCATTTTGCTAACAGATGGTCCAGTGGAGTTGAACCCTCCTCTAGTCTCGCATTGGAATGTCCAGGAAGACAGGGATTTTTATCTACTTTGTCTACTGCTATATTCCCAATTCCTTAAAAGAGGCTGGGTGCGCAATAACATTTAGTATTTGTTGACAGCATTAGACCTAAGCAGACGGTCTAAGTTTGATTCCCTGTATGAAATTTGGTGCCCCTCCAGCCCTTAGTATTCTCATCTGCAAAAGTAGATGAGTTATGTCACTGGGACGTAACCAGACCTGGATACCTTAAGGTCTAACAGCCTTAAGGGCATAGAACATTAAATTACCGAAGGGTCTAAAAATTGTGAATTCATTTGTCACCTTGTTTTCAA
This sequence comes from Balaenoptera musculus, assembly GCF_009873245.2. Lineage (NCBI taxonomy): Eukaryota > Metazoa > Chordata > Mammalia > Artiodactyla > Balaenopteridae > Balaenoptera > Balaenoptera musculus. Next base: position 21,970,549 of record NC_045799.1, on the reverse strand, counting down.
GACTTAAATGCTATAGACTCTTCTGTGGGAATGATACTGTGTATATTTGTGGATGGCATTTACTGGAAAAAAATATAAACATTCATATGTATATATATATAAACTTTTGCCTTTCAGTGTTATTGAGAGGATCAAAGGAGTTCATATAAGTGCTAAGCAGTTTCTGATACATAGTAGGTATTTAGTAAATGTTACTTTTAACTGAAGCTGAATCATGACTTAAACCTTTTTATACTTTGTCTTTGCTATCAGATGTGAAACAGCTTTAGTGGAAAAGGTTTTTGATGTACCTGTGGTTGGGGTTACGGTCATTAAAGCAAATTCTCTTCCAATAGTTGTTCTGTTTGAATCCAGATTTCTGAAGGTAAGAGACAAATGTAGTTAGTCTGCTTGAGTGATATTCATGGGAAATCTGCTGCTGCTTCATGTTATTTTCATCTTTCTGGTAATCTCTCTCCTGAGAGCATGTCTGACTAGGTTCTTTCCTGCCTGATAATTCTCATAGAAATAAATCAGTGAATAATCTTAATGCAGGCTTCTTGAAGGGTGATCTTTTAAGCCATTTCTGATACTTCATGGAATGTTAGACAGTTTTGAGAATTGCTGTCAGTCCCTAGATTGATGAGTATATTCCCCATACTCATCACTGGGAGGTTCTGGGTTGTACGAGGACCCTAGTCAATTAGCTTGTCTCTGGGTGAGTTTGGTATGGGTCTCATGAATTCATTTGGTAGACGTGGCTTTGAGTGCTTATCAGGCACTGTGCTAGACCCCCAGGAACCATAGGCTGCACTGATGCTCAAGCAGCGTCCGTCAGTAAACTTACTGAGTATCTAGCATACAAATAGCCCTAATCAGGGTACTAACTGGTCCTCACAGAGTTAGTAACCAAGAGTTCTGATTGTGACTTCACATTTCAATTCACCTAAGAATGGTAGATTTTCAGAATCCAAACAGACCTTAGAGATGACTTAGTCCAGGGCCTTATTTGTTTAGTTAGTAACAAGTCTAAGGTCTAGATGTTGGACCACTAGCTGTTGAGGTTGAGGCTGGCGCTCCAGGCCCCTGATTTCCAGTCCAGTGTCATTTCTAATGCACCTTGAGTCTTTTCCCTGTAGGATTTACTACATCCCTGACAGAGTTGTATAGTCACCCATTCATTACCTTGTGTATTTATACAGCAATCACCTATTTTGTTTCTGGAAACACAACTCTTATTCTTTTTTTATTCTTGCTAACTCAAAATAATAGTGGCAGCTTTCTGAAGATGCTGACACTTTGCTGATTCACCAGCCTGGTTCCTGCTGGGGAGAAGACTGACACAAGAAGTGTGCTCGACATCGGGATGTTTGGGAAAGACAACGGCACAGATGTTCCAAGTTATTATGTTCTGGTCTTTAAGAAGGGAAAAAAACAAGTCCCCCTATAATAACTTTGACAGACTGCCATTTCCCTCCTGTTTTCTGAGAGCTAAACTGTTTTTTCCCCTTCTTGTCTGCTAACCTTCACCCTGCTGCCCTAATGATATTTTTTTAAATCTAATTTTTTAATTATGCACTACATCAAGTTTAAAGTGCATTTGAAATTTTTAAAATTACCTCATTTTAATTAGATGCAGCAATTAGGGTAAATGTCATCCTCCTCAAAGTACCGTTTTTCTTGAAAGTGGTTTCAAGAAAGGGTAGGCCCTCTTGACTTGCATCTTACATATCCTCTATCAGTTGGAATGTTGATCTCCCAGTAGCATTGCACTCTGCTTCTTGTCTTATCTGTGATCTATAATGGAAATTTTTCTTCGGGAAACGGTTGTTAACAATTTACTGTTGTACAGCTGTAACTGCCCGAAACACCTTACCATGAATAAACAATTTCGTGGCAGTCAGGACTTAAATTTTTAAATCTTTTTTAACTCTTCATTTATCAACCAAGACCATACATGGCTGGTTATGGTCCCAGCAAGCACAGGTCATCTTTGCTTTGTCCTTCTCTGAGAAAACATAAACTATAGGGACTTTAATTGGATCAGAGGCTGGTTTGTTGTAACCTTAAGAGGCAGAGGATGTGAGAAAACAGCTTGTGCCTCGTCCTTTCAACCGTGAGAAGCAGCTTCAGAGTTTATTCTGGCGCTCTGCATCACTGCTGCTGGTGAGGGCTTGTCAGCGTTTGTGCCTCATCTCCCCCCTTGAGAGGCTGGAACTCAGCCATCAGTTGGCTGTGGAGAGGAATTCTGGTCCGTGAAGAGCACCTCTGGGGGTGAGGGGCAGAGAGGGAGGGGCACACCCCGCACATGGATTGAAGAGTCACTCTGAATGCATTAGGAGGGAACACAAGGTGGGATTCAACAGCTGCTGCCTTTAGAAATATTGCTTTTTAAAACAATCTTTCCTTTAAAATAAATCATTTAAACATGTTTAGAGCTCTTTTTTGTGACCCTTTTGGAGTGTTTCTACAGAAAAATAAAATCAAAGGTACATTTAAAGGTATTTCATTATTTTATTTATTTTTATTTTTTATAAATTAATTTATTTTTATTTTTGTCTGTGTTGTGTCTTCGTTGCTGCTTGCGGGCTTTCTCTAGTTGCAGTGAGCGGGGGCTGCTCTTTGTTGCAGTGTGCGGGCTCCTCATTGCAGTGGCTTTTCTTGTTGTGGAGCACGGGCTCTAGGCACACGGGCTTCAATAGTTGTGGCACGTGGACTCAGTAGCTGTGGCTCGCGGACTCTAGAGCGCAGGCTCAGTAGTTGTGGCGCACAGGCTTAGTTGCTCCGTGGCACGTGGTATCTTCCCGGACCAGGGCTCGAACCCGTGTCCCCTGCATTGGCAGGCGGATTCTTAACCACTGCGCCACCAGGGAAGTCCCTAAAGATATTTTCTTAAGGTATTGCTAAACAATCAGTTCTGTGGCCCAGTTTAAACCAGATTTACTCAGTTTGCCTAAAGGACCAAGGAGGAATAAAACAAGAGGAAGACAGAACCCCAGTTGGTGGCTAATCACCTCTTCTGCTATCACCAAAAGAAAAATAAAAAATTAGGGCAGCAAATCCATAAATATCTTATTTTTATATGTCATTTGCTGTGTTCTCAATTTGAGGGAAGAGTCAGTGGAATCCTTTCTAAAGTCCTTATGGCAGATCATGGCATTTACTGGGTTCCTCTTTTGTATGATAAGCCCTGTTGGGTGCTATCAGGGAAACAAATAATAACTCCAGTTGAGGACTTCCCTGGTGGCGCAGTGGTTAAGAATCTGCCTGCCAATGCAGGGGACACGGGTTCGAGCCCTGGTCCGGGAAGATACCACATGCTGTGGAGCAACTAAGCCCGTGCACCACAACTACTGAAGCCCACGCGCCTAGAGCCCGTGCTCTGCAACGAGAAGCCACCGCAATGATAAGCCCGCGCACCGCAACGAAGAGTAGCCCCCGCTCGCCGCAACTAGAGAAAAGCCTGGGTGTAGCAACGAAGACCCAATGCAGCCAAAAATAAATAAATTAATTAATTAAAAAATAAATAACTCCAGTTGATAGCAAAAACACTCACATTACTCTGTGTGGTAAGTGCCCTTGGAGTGTTATGCTCAGGAAGTACCATTGGTGTTCTGAGAAAACGTAGGTCATCTCTGGTTTGGCAGTGTTTAGGGAATTGGGCATTGGAGATGGGTAAGCTTTTGATAGATGTGGAGATTAGTGTGCATTTCAAGTTTATTTTCACGATTTCTACCATGGCAATGGAAATTGCCATTCCTCACGTGCTGGAAGCTGATGTGCTCACGTAGTCACTACAAACTTATAGGGATATCAGGTCCATGGCTTTATTTATTTTTAAAATCCTGACCACTGCTTCCCAGCTAAGTGCCCTATTTAATAAGAACTATTGAATAATATAAACCAAATTTTTTCAAATCTGCTTTCTCTCCACCCATTTGTGATTCAGAAAAATGAGGTCTCATTGTACTGTTAACTTAGGGCATCAGTACAGTTGGTTGCATGCTAATATGCAGGAAGGGAGAGATTTGTTTTGTTAGTTACAGAGTGGATCATTGGTCCTGATGGGACAGCTCTATTTTGTCTGAAATAGGGAGTAGTCATTAGCGCTATTTTCTAAATTACTGCTTAGTTTTCTCAAACTCTAGAAAGCCAGGAGAACTTGCAAAGTTGTCCCGTTGGATTTTGTGAAGAATTATTGTGGGAATTGGAAAATAAAGGGCAGACAGGTTTTTTTTAGACCAGCAGGGATCAATTGCACTTGAGCAGTTTGAGTCTATACGACACACCATATTATCCCAGAGGGTGTGTACAACAGTCGGGGGTGCCTTGTGTTCGAGCCCCAGTGCTAATGAGCAGGAATAGGGCTGGGAAGGGTTTGCGCCTCCTAAGGGCTTTCTTCTAATTGGACTGGGAGGGAGTTGGCTATTGCTCCAGTGCTTTCCTGCAAGCACTGTCTAACAAGACTTTATATGTCAAGCTGTTGTTTTGCTAAGAGCTATTCTTGTCTTGATATTTCTAGAATCAAAATTACACTGAAAAGAATTTATTCTTTTTCTCATTGGTAGTCTAACTTCCCTGATAATCTGTACTGATAAACCACCCATTTTTTGGAGCCATTTAAGTATGCTCTGAAGTAAGTCAGATTAGGAGAAAAGTGCCAAAATGGCAATCTAGGAAAAGGACCTCTTAATGTAACTTTTGATCTTGCTTATGAGTTTTAGGTGAATTCCATGTCCTTGGAAGGCTAGGGTGGTTGTAGCCTGCTTTGGACATTTCCCCTGTGGCCTAATAGTGCCCACTAACATTTAGTAGGTACTTAATAAATGTTGAATGAGGATATTTTTTTCCTTCATTACTTTGATTAAGGATTGGGGTAAAATTAAGAATCTAGATTCATTCTAGGTAGTTCTGTGCCATTATTTTAAAAGGAGAAAAAGACCATTTTGTCTGTTTAGAAATTCATCTGCATTAATTGAGCTATATCTAATCACTTTTCTAATCTAGGAATAAAAGAAAAACAGACTTCTAAAAAACCCCACATTTGTTCCATTAAATCAGTTACATACTGTGAATCTAGACTGGTCATTTTTCTTAAAGAAGCATTTTTGAAAGGACTTTTTAAAAAAGCCATCTGCTTAATATATTTTGTTCCTCTTTATCTTGTTTTTCTTTTAATAATTTTGTTCCTTATGGTCACATCTCACTGGAGATTAATGAAATTGATGCTCCCTTTCTGTCCCAAGACTCTACCTGAGATCAGGCCAAAAAAACAAATATCTAAAGCCAAAATAAAAGCAAACACCCCTCTTTTTCTAAAAGCCATTGTGTTGTGGGCCATTTTGTACCCAGCTGGTCTTTTCTACTTCACCTCTTATTATACTGGCTTATTGCCCCAGTAGTGGACAGGTGCAGAGGGAGTGAGTGGGGTGGCCTTTCTACCTGACATGACAAAATAGGCTATCAGAAACTGTGTTTTTAGTAATTCGCAAAGAGACAGGCTCTCTGTTTTCCTATTGCACTTGGATGGGAGAGCATTTTACCTTGTGAAATGAAATTGTAACTACAGTGGAAAAACCTATCACCCATGCCCAGAGTCTGCTTGTGAAGAAATGCTGGATGGGTGGCAGACCATGCTGAATTTTCTCATTAAGACTGAGAGTTCATCTGTTTATCTTTAGTTTCACTTCTTATTCCTCTTTCTGGTCTTCAAATGACCTCTATCTTCTGGATCATATTATATTACTCGGGAGTTGATGATTACAATTATGGACTCATTACTGCCTTGCTGAAATGCTATTTGGTGAAAGTTGAGAATTTTTGTAAAATCAGTTAGTGGTAGGACTGATGAGTTGTTTACCAGACCTGGTAGCTGGTAAGTGATTTCTTGTTTGACTTCTCAACTGAGGCAGGAGTGTAGTAGACAAGGAGATATCCACTGGACCATTATAAGAAATGGCTTTTCTTGGTAAAAGTTAGACATTTATTCTGTTCCTATATAAAACGATCACCATTGTCAAATTTTCTTTTCCTTTTTTCCCCCAGGTTTAATGTGACCCATTTGTGAGCATGGTATAAGAATAATCAAAGAAAAATATGATATCTGTCCCATAAGACCTTAGAGGCTGAAAAAGGACTTGATCAATCTGAATTTCTGTGGCATAGCTGAAATACAAAATTAGATCTTCCAACCCATTGTGACCCAGAAAGGGAGGATCATGCTGTTGTTAGCTTAAATTTTAGATTTTAGAGGTTTTAGAAAAAATGAAGGCAATAGTGAGGGTTTGGCCATTCTGTGGGAAGAATTGACTAACAGCAATCTTTATTATAGTGCTTTCTTATTTTCTCAGTACTTGGATTTACTTGCCCTTTGACATACATGATGTCATTTATTCCTTATAGCTACTGGGTGAGATAGGCTGGGCAGAGATCATTACCACCATTTTACAGATGAGGAAACTAAGCTGTAAGGAAATAAAGGAGCTTGAGCAAGATTCCATAGTATTTACAATTTGGGGACAGTTTGGTTCACTAAAGATAGGAAGCAAAGATAAATATGATATGACCCCTGTCCTCAAGTTTGCCCTGACTCTTCATCTATTGTTCTTTCATATATGCCCCACCTGTCTCTTGAGACTAATGTTTAATTAATAATCATAGTTAGTAAGTACTTAGTGGGGCATGATGTTATTCAGGGGATGTAATGATAGTACTTATTGCATGCCCGATTCACATCCTTGTCCTATAGACATCTGACTCTATGGTGGATGGATGGATAAATAGATAGATGGATGAAATGTCACCATGCATATTAAATAAGCAGGTGGATAAATAATAAGATTTTTACATGTCATATGTAAGAACTTTTCAAGAGAATAAATATGGGAGCTTCTCAGATGAGGAGAATGAGGAGTTGTTAGCATTTTGTTCTTTTTCCTGGGATTTTAATAATTTATGATGGAAGTAAGTGACAGTCCTTTTCTCTGTTATTATAGTAAGGTCAATAGCTAGAATATACATGAATCTAGCTGTTTTTAAACCTGGTTTATACTCCCCTGTGCATTAATATGGAGAGTAGTGGCAAAGGTATTGTTTTTGGAATCAGGTGGACCTAACATTCTCCCTTACTATTGCAGTGACCTTTAGATAAGTTACTTAACCACTCTGAGCTTTCGCTTTCTTATCTGTAAAATGGGGATCACACTTATAATGCTGCTGTGAGAATTCAGTAGCAGAGTGCTTGGCATAATGATGACTTTTTAAATATGGTAGTTATTATGATGGCATCTACAGCAGTGTTTAGAGAGGGAGAACTCCTAATTCCTACTACTCAGAATTTCTAGATGTTAGTTTGGTTAGGCTGTTTTTTTTTAATTCAAACAATTTAAGTATTTTAGTTTACTATACATCATGTTTGATACATGGTCTTTTGTGTCAAGAGCTTTCTGGTTACTTTGTTAATAAAGACTGTGAACTATACGCATGAAGGAGTTTTATCCAGAGACCTTTAATCTCATTGTACACATAGAGTTTCATAGCACACCCAAGTTTTGCGTATATATTACTTTAAAGTGTGAAAGAATAAGACACGGAAAGCTTAATTACTTATTCATGATGGTCAGCTGGTCAGGTATAGATAAATAAAACAAACCTTTGAATAATTTTTCTTTTAGCAAAAGATGTTCATAAAATACCTGTAACATCAGTTGGCAGTTAGCAAGTCCTATCATTCTTGTTAATATGTCCTGTATCTTTCTTTTTATTTTTTCTTTCCAGTTTGCATTGAAACTGCCCTGATTCTGACCCTTGTCGTCTCACTTCTGGACTCTTTTGTGTGTGGTAGCTTTGGAACAGGTCTTCCTCCTTCAGGCCTGGCTTTTCCCCATACCCCCCATCTACCCACCCCCAAACCCAACACTCACAGTGCTTTAGTGCATCCTGCACACAGGTATTATATTATTCTTTCAAGATATTATTTTCTTCATATGAGTCTAGTTATAATTTTCTCCCCTCCCCCTTCCCTCATCCTCTTTCTTCTCTTCATATACCTTTGTACATTCTAATCTCTCTGTCTATATTCCTGATGTTTTGCTTTCTAGCCTACCTGCCCTCATCTATTTAGTGGCCTGTTTTCTGACCAGTCATCTTCTAGCAAATCTTTCCTTATTTCCCAGTTCAGTTTGCTCCTTTTTCAGGATGTGTGCAGTTCAAGTTGTCTGTATTCCTCATTTGTTACATGTTGGTAATTGCCTGTGGTATATAATTTTTTTAAATGTCTTTAGTTACCTTAACTTCCTCATTTTATCAATGAGGAAACTGAGGCCCAGCGTGAGTAGATTTGCCTTTGTCACTATCACAGTGCTTTACTCATCATAAGCATTCAGTAAATGCTGGTTGACAGAGCAAGTGGTGTGTGTGTGTGTGTGTGTGTGTATATATGTATGTGTCCAAGGTGAGGGAAGGGAAACTTAGTTTAGTTTGGGCTTCCAGTTTCCAAACATAACTCCTTTTTTCTCTCCTTCATGTTTTCTTTCTCCTATATGTCCCTGTCTCTCTCTTTTTGCCTTGTGTTTAATCATCATTTTTCACCTTCCTTTTATGTCCAAAGCAACATGGTATTTAAGAGGAAGGGAGGTTGGTGGGGTCTAGCACAGTCCAACGTAAATCCTTCCCTCTACATTTTAAACCATTTTGTCACGCCCTGATTTCTGAAGACTCCTTGGTGAACAACAGCCATCTTATCTCAGAAGAAATCATTACTGTCCTTGAAGATGAAGTGTAGAAGGTAGTTAAGATTATACTGAGTTCCAAGAATTTAAATTATGAGGTAAGGTTAAGGGTGTTGGCCTGTTTCTCACTGGAAAAGTGACCTCCCAAGTGATCTATTTGAAGTTTTGAAATTTATGAAAATGCACTGAACTTGTGGAATAAGTTGCCAGGAAGGCAGCATAAGGAAAGGAACTAAGTGAAGCAGTTACCAACATTTATTGAACACCCACTGTGAGTAGAACCTTGTTGAAGAGATGTTAATAAAACGAGAGTGTATTAAAGGTAAATGGTGATGAAGCGATTGACCAGGAAATGGAAGGGAACCAAATATTTTAATAAAATGTCAGTTGGGTTTTCATATGTATGCGTTACCCTTAACATTTTTCACATGTGTCCATAGCTGTGGTTGATTTGCTTCAGGAATTAACAGATATAGACACCCTCCATGAGAGTGAAGAAGGAGCAGAAGTACTCATTGACGCTCTGGTAAGTTCCACGTCCCTCTGGGGTTTTGCAGGTGTGTGTACGCTGTTGGCATCCTCCCCACCATTGTCTCTGTGAGTGGCACGGGCTGGGTGTCAGGAAGAGCTCTGTGGCAAGGCTGGATTGAATGAGGAGAGTAAGAAAGTAAAGTGCAACATGTGGGGTACTTTATTCTTTGGAACTGTGTTAGGGCAGGGGTTGTAGAGTCCTAGTATTTATTAAATATGTGCTGTAGGCAGGCGTTTTCTTGTTTTTTACACTTTATTTAATCCTCACTGTATCCTCTCAGAAGGGTATTACTGCTGTTATTCCCATTTATAGCCATGAAGCTGAGGCTTAGAGAGGCAAAACAACCTGCCCGTGGTCACATGGCTGGAATTTGAACCTGTGTTCTCTTTGACTCCACGTTCCTGCTCGCCCACCCTCACTGTGTTGCTTCTGACCTTTTTACAAAGAGTTTTTGCAGAAAAGAGTTTCTTTTCTTCTCTGGGCTTTATAATCCCAAGCGCTAGTAAAGACAGGTATCATTATTATTTGTTATACAGATAGGGAATCGGAGAATGTTTAAAAACAAGAACAAACCTTCTAGCTCATACGGGTCCGAGTAGCAGCCACTGACTGCAGAAGACAGGGTCAGCTGATTTCTGTGTTCCTTTTTGTGGCGCCTAGGCAAGGCCTCAGAATCTTCTTCAGGTATTGTTCTAGGAATCAGCCAATCCAAAGAATTTATATGTGAGGTGAACTGATGGAATCTCATCAACTCACTCTATCCTTGAGGAAGCCCAGATGCAGAAGTGAAGCCTTCCACTGCATCCCTCTCAGCCAGTCCTTGTAACAGCAAAGATGAGCTTCTGCATGTTGTGATCCCCACTGCAGTCCTGTCCCACAGCACCGGTTTCCCTCTTACCAGGCATGGGAGAGGGCCCCAGGGCCCCACAGCTGGCCAGTGGCAGGAGTGACTCTACTCCAGCCTCTTACCCTGATACTGCCTGTGGAGCTCTGTCCACCCACCAAGCTATCTCCCTCCTCAAGTTTCTGTTGATTTTCCATCCTTTCTGTTGTCTTCTGCTGTCTGGTCTTTTCTCTCTGGTTAAGAATGTTAATAAGTAGTGGTTTTGATGCAGTTTGCAGAGTTTATCAAAGGTCCATGTAGCCACTTGTATTAGAAGCACCTGGGGTGCTTGTTAGGCTGCTTTCTGGTGCCATCCAAGACCTGCTGAATCAGAATGGCTGGGACTAGGGCCCCAAATGATTCTGAGACCCCACTGCTACACTGCGCACCCCCTCCTCACCCTTTCTCTCTCGAGGTTCTTGACACAAGAAATTTCCCATGTGCCATGCTCACAGCTACCATTTGGTGTGAAAGAAGGGGCTGTGAACCCACTGGATATGAAGGACTGTCTCTTACAGAGAGCGAGGCTGGAGTCCAGCAGGGCCATTTGTGACTGAGTATGATGAAAATTTTTATGGCCATTTTTCTTTCAAGCTCCTTCCTAGAGCGAACTGCCACTCTTGTAGAATTCAGGACCTTTATTTTTCCTTTGAACCACTGTGCAGACAGAAAAGGGTGATGTCGGGGTGTCCTTTTGTTTGGAGGAGCATCTGAAGGAAGGCTGTGGCACTTGCTCCTTCTCCATGTCCCCACAGTGTCATTTGTGTAGTCTTACCTTTCAGAGGTTAATTACAGTGGCCCTGAATGAGCCTTCCTGCCTGGACTCTGGGCTGATTTTAATTATCATCCTTTGCCTGTGTGAATAGAGGAAACAAGAGAGGAACAGCTAGCTGGTCTGCTGCCTGTAAAACCCACCCAGAAACAGCAATTCACACAAAAGCCCCCTTTGTGTTTTCTCTGTTGCCAAGCCCACCAACAAAAGCTGGATCTTGCAGATTTTATTGTTTGTTTGGGAAGAGACAGTTCATCCTCAGTCTGGGGAGCCATTAGGTAGCTGCTATACAGGGTTTTCTGTTTGTTTTGTTTAGTTTCTTTTTCATTATATTATTTTAAGATTTTGACTCTTACAGCTTTATACTGATGGGGCTGGTGTGAATCACAAACAATTGAACATTTCTAGACTCCCATATATTATTTGCTTATCTGCAGCCAGTCAGGAGACATCAGTAAATATCAGAGAGCAGAACTGGTAGGTGGTCTTCATCTGTTTTTTTTTCTGCCCTTGTGCTGCATTCAGGAAGAAGTTTGATAAGTTCTCATATTACAAGGGTTGAGTTGTCTTCGTAGTTTTAATTTGGGGCCAATATTGGAGGCCTGGAATTGCATGAGCAGAGGCTAGAGGACATGTAGTAGAATTTATTGTGATGTTCAGTTTGCAGTTATTTCCTTGGTCGTTTTCTCAGTTGGAAGTCCTAAGCAATAGAATAGCACATTTGTGGGGAGAGAGTGTTGTCCTGGTATTCTCAGGGATCTTTGGGGTTTAAAGTTTGGTTTATATCCACCTCTATTACTTATGCAAAAGGCAAATATTTGTGCTTTGTAACAAGTTGACTTAGTAGCCTGGAAAACAGACTCTTTTCTGAAGAGCGGGAACACAGGGTATTTGCTTTGATGGCAGTTCTCTGGCATGCCTCTCTAAAGAAGACATTGGACTCCTTGAGAGTCATGATTAGATAACAGTCATTTCCCTACTTACCAGTCCCAAAATTTGCCATGCGCTTGGCAATCCCATGCCTTTGCTCACATCTGCCTTCAGCTTGGCAAGGCTTGCTTCCCCTTGCTATCTGGAATACTCCTACTCATTCTTTAAAGCCTCACTTAAACCTTATCTCTCCTGAGTTTTTTTCAGACTCATCACTTCAGCAGAATTTGTGTTCCTCTACCACTGTGTATATCCTGGCACTGTTTATAAGTTTGTCTTCCCTGAGATGTGATCCCGATCAGGGGAGTGGCCAAAGTGGTGGCTTTGTCACTTACCACCTGTGTGACCTTGAGAAAGTTACCTATCTTCTCTGTACTCAGTTCATTCTTCTGTAAAATGGGGATAACAGTAGTGCCTATTGCATAGAACTGAAGTGAGGAATAAATGAGATACTTAGTAGGTCTTTAGAACAGTGTCTGGCACGGAGTAAACACCCAATAAATGTTGGCCATTGTCTTAATAAAGGTATAAATGTCTGGGACATATTAAGTACTTAGTAAATGTCAAGTTAAAATGATATATATCACATGCCACACAGTGAAATGTTTGTGAATGTTTGTTGACTTCAACAAACATTTTTTTTCATTTCGGCAAATGTTCAAAAAACATTTTGAACAAATACCCAAAAACATCTGAAGGGTGTGGACCTAAATGAGACATGGGGGGATAGATGTTTAGTTTAAAAAAAAACAAGAGGATGAAATAAGTAATGATAATACAAGGCAGAGCATTAAGAATGACTGTGAGAGATGCAAGTTTCTTTGGAAATGAGGAGGAGAGATCCATCCCTTCTGCTGCGGAAGAACTAGGAGGGACGGCAGAGCTGTAGGTACTGGCCATGGCCCCTGTAGGGAGGCTTCGATTTGAGGGTGCTTGGAGGTGTCACAGCCAGAGGAGGTGGAAATGTGGCTGGGAGCCACCACTTACTATAGTTTCACAATGTGGCTTTGATGTGGAGAGCCAGGAGATTGCCCTATACCCATTCTTGCCCTCAATTAACCCTACTTAAATTTTGAAGCTTGAGCTGGTGGGCAATGCATTTGTGCTGCTCAGGTGAGGCTGAAGTTGGCAGGTTTTCGGTTGTTCTAAGGCTACTTATGTAAATTTCTGGATGCTACCACTTTTATCCCTTCCCATTTCTATTAATGTCCTCACCTTCATATGTATTCGTTCTCAAGCAGAATTCACTTGGCCATTCATTTCACTAATTGTTTATTGAATGCTTAGTGTGTTCTGGATTCTAAGAATTGCGTGTGTAGCAGTGAGCAAGACTGACAAAGTCTGTTTTTGTGGAGCTCATATTCTAGTGATGGGAGAAACAGTAAATAAGTAAACGAGAAAACAGGTAATGACTCCCTGTTACAAAGAGAATTAACATAGAATGATGTCCTGTAGAGCAACTGGAGAATCACATCAAATGAGATAGTCAGGAAAGGCCTGAGTTCTGGGTGATGAGAAGAAGCCAGCCATTCAGAATGCCCAAGGGCAAGGAATGAGTTTGACATACTCAAGGAACAGAAAAAAGGCCGGTACTGTTAGAGCACAGCTGGGGTGAAGGGAGAGAGCACCGTCAGGGCCAGACCACACTGGGCTTTGTAGGCCTTGTAGTAAGTTCGGGTGGGATTGCCAGTGTGCAAGGGAGTAGTAACATAGTCTGACCTAACATTTTAAAAAGACCACTCTGGGAGCTGTGTCGATAATGGATTGGAGGGGCAAGAGTGGAAGCTAGAATATATTAGGTTGCAGCAGGCCTAAGTTTTACATTATGACCATATTACTATGTGTATTTTCAAAACTTATTGCTTGGTCAAGATTCAGTGGGTGTGTGTATAGGGCAGGGGGAGGGTTTATTATTGTTTTTTAAATATGAAATTTCCAGAACTCATAGTAGGTAGAAAAACTCCAGTCAAGCTCTTGAGAAACCTTGTTGGCAGATTGTGCAAGATAGAAAAGGAATCCTTCAAACCCTCTCATCTCCCCTCATCTATCCCTTTTTTAATTCCTCATCTTCTCTTGTATCTACCCTCTCTGGTCAACTGGAAAAATATGACTGATCATGCCCTTGAACCCTGTCTCAGTAGGACCTGGTGGAGTATTGTTTGGGAGACCTGGTAACAAGCGGAAAAAGCCAATGACTTATGAGAAAACATCAGGCTTAAGACGGTCATGATTTCCAAGGCCAGGGTTGCTCTAGCTGATGCTTTAATCCCTAAGCAGGATTTGGTTTTAGTTTCAGAGTTAGTCACAGGTCCAAAACAGGCAGGAAGGTGGTAGACCCAAGAGTTTAGAGGGACAGAATGCTAATTTGTGCTTCTTACTAGATGATATCTGGAGCTATGCATAATACAAATGTTTTCCTGAGGGTTTTCTCAGCTAAATGTATTTTGACTGCTTTGACCCTCCTGCAGTCAGATAAAATTGCATTTAACCCAGCTAAACATAAAGTTTCACACTTTGCAAGCTTAAAAAGGCTGTCTGTTAGAAGTTAGATTTTTGTAGCAAGAAAAAAAGATTTCCTCCAGCCAGACACCCATTACCAATAACCATTCAGTTCTGGGATTTGAATGTGTTGCTTACTGCCACTGTCCCCACCACTCTCCAGACAGCAGACCATGGGTAACATAACTAAGAATCAAGGAAAGGGGACAGGGGGATAATGCACATAAAGCATCAATAAGAAGTTGAAACCGGTGAGGCAGTTTGCAGAACCGACAAGCAGTGTGAGTTGCAGTGTCTGCTGCTTTAGGATTCAGGGAGATTATAAGTCAATCAGGGTGATTTAGGGAAAAACAAACTGACATGGTTCATGTTTTTCCCCCGGATGTTTTTCTGTTTTCTCTCACATACCCAAATTGTCCAATTAATTAAGGAAAATATTGCAGTGGATTTCTTTGGTGAAGCTTTTGCTGGCTGTGAGATTTGAGAGCAAGATTGTATATCTCCTTGATATAAGAGAGGGAAACAGCTCTTTCTCCTATTTACAGGAGTTCTCAATTCTGGCATCAGTATCCCCTCCAATCTGCAACTAGTGTCTTTCATTGCTTCTCACACCAGGGCATAAAGGAGAGCCTAGAAAAATCTGCTTCATTCGTGATTCAGGTATCCCAAATTAGTCAACAACTTCAGCTTTTCCCCCATCCAGATGCTTCCCTTAAGTCTCACCCAGAAAGAGTAAAGAGGCCTTCTTTGAAGATCTGTCTCTCTTGCCATTGTTCCATCCTCAGGCTCAGTTTGAATTGTCCACAGAGTGCGTTATACACAAGTGTTCAGGAGGCCATCAGTTGAATGAGATCATTCCCTTCTCTCTCCTTTCTTTCCTCTCCTTTCTTTTCCCCTCATTGAAGTGACAGGATATGATGGGAAAAAATAGTCTCGGAGTTGGTCACTTCTGCCACAAGCTTTGTGACTTTGACCAGGCTAATTAACCTCTCTGGACCTCTGTTTTTCTCACCTGTAAAAGTTGTGAGGATTACATGAGAGTAAATGGAACAATGTATATAAAAATATGACTACAGTACACAAAGTAAAGTGTTTTGTCAGTTTATTTAAATTTAGCAAAATTACTGAATGTCTGCTATGTATAGTATTGCACTTGACTTTGAGGAGTGTACCAAGATAAATGAGGGTGCAGTGCCTGCCTTCAAAGAATTTGAGTTTTTCTTAGCCCGTGGGAGATACGAACAGTGCATAATCAGGTATCAGAAGAAGTAAAGGGCTAGATTCAAACTCTCTACTTAATTTTTGAACCAGACCCAGGGTAAAGTATGCCATATAATTTCATTTAATCTTTACAACTTATTCCCATTTCCTAAGTGAAGAAACTGAGGTGGTGAGAGAGAGGATACACCATGGTTATGCAGCAGATCTTATCTTCCAGTATAGGTTTACTTATTGGCTATGACTTAGAAATGTATTACCAGACAGATAATCACTTCTTGGTTATTAGGTGTTTCCTTAGTTATCTTCCTTGGTGTGCCTCAGGGTTCCCCAAGGCAGTCTCTGTAAGGGCACACATTGTGGCCAGAAGGTAGTGTGAAGCGGTGTAAGCATTATTTCACCTAAGAAGGAAGCTTGGTTTTTGCTTCTGCTGCCACTGCTTAGTAGCTGTGTGGTCTTGGCTAAGTCATTAATCTCTTGAATATCATCTATATGATGCGGCTACTAAAATTTTCCTATAAGTGTTATGTGAATCAAATTAAATAAGAGAAATGTAATTGCTTTCTTATGCATTATGTGTAATACAAACATAAGGTATTTTATTCTGTTAATATTCTTTTCGAGAAGGAGTCAGAAGTTCATCGAAAGTAATAGTTTCATAAAAGCTTGATGTAGAAACTTAGGAATGTTTTGAGTTTAACCCTAAATTTTGATGTCAGTGTAAATATGGCAAGTAAACTTTCCAACTGAATATCTCTTGGTGCTGTGGTCTAGAAATGTGCTTTTGACTTGAATGAACTTGTGACTTGACTTAAGATGGCATTTTTGTAAGGTGTTTAAATACCACATAGAAGTAGAAAGAGCACAGGACTTGATTTCAGAAGGCCTAGGTTCAAGTGCTAGTATGTCACTCAGTTAAATATGTAACCTTGAATTTTACCTTGTCCCCTTAAGCTTCAATCTAAAGTTAGGGATAGGGCTTCCCTGGTGGCGCAGTGGTTGAGAATCTGCCTGCTAATGCAGGGGACACGGGTTCGCGCCCTGGTCTGGGAAGATCCCACATGCCGTGGAGCAGCTAGGCCCGTGAGCCACAACTACTGAGCCTGCGCGTCTGGAGCCTGTGCTCCGCAACAAGAGAGGCCACAGTAGTGAGAGGCCCGTGCACCACGATGAAGAGTGGCCCCCGCTTGCCGCAACTACAGAAAGCCCTAGCACAGAAACGAAGACCCAACATAGCAATCAATCAATCAATCAATCAATCAATCTTAAAAAATAAATAAATAAATAAATAAAGTTAGGGATAATTATGCCTGCCCCTTCTTTGCCTCAGGGTCACTTCAAGCCTCAAAAGAGGTATTGGGATGGGAGAGCATACCGTAAACCATAAGTGGCAGGTTGTTTACTTTGTTCATTCAGTAGAGGAGTATGGGAATGACAACATTTTGGAGACTGTTTGTGACATGTATCCCATTCTCCTTTTGCTCCCCTGTTGCTGAAGGTGGACGGGCAAGTGGTAGCACTGCTTGTGCAGAATCTGGAGCGTCTGGATGAGTCTGTGAAAGAAGAGGCAGATGGCGTCCACAACACTCTGGGTAAGGTGAAGGGTGCCAGCATTTTCTGAGTTTCTTTGTGTTTGTTTTGGGGTTTGGTACTCATTTCCTTCCTCCTTCATTATAGAGTCAACAGCAGGAGGGTTTTCCTTTTTTCTGCTCCCAAACTGCCTTTTCAGAAATGAAGACCCTTGTGTAAATTTCATATAACTGCTGCTTTGGTTTGGCTTGTGGTAATAAAAGCAGAAATCCTTCCTGGACAAAAACTGCTGGCTTCTTTGAGCAGGCCTTTGCCTTTGCCTCCAAAAGTTAGGATGAAGTCTATGCAGGATGAATTCTTTTTTTTTTTTTTTTTGCTTTGGAAAGTGTATATTTTACAATTTTTGAATCCCCTTCTGTTGGTTCTTCTTCACATTTCCCTTCAGTGGAACTACAAACTTTTGAACAACTGTATACAGGCATACCTCATTTTATTGCACTTTATCGTGCTTTGCAGATATTACATTTTTACAAATTGAAAGTTTATGGCAACCCTGCATTGTCAGATGATAGTTAGCATTATATACTAATACAGTATTTTTAAATTAAGGTATGTACATTTTTTTAGACATAATGCTATTGCATACCTAATAGACTACATACAGTATAGTGTAAACATAACTTTTATATGCAATAGGAAACCAAAATATTCATGTGATTCGCTTTATTGTGATATTCGCTTTATTGCAGTGGTCTGGAATCAAACCCACAATACCTCCAAGGTATGCTTGTACCTTTATAGGACATTTTATTTGAAAAAGAGTTAGTATTTCTTTTGCTTCTTATGTGTACTTTGCTGTGTAAACTGTGAGTTGAAATATTGCTGTTAACTTGGCTGCCCCTTTATCATATGTTCATTTAAGTGGATTCCTCTGCAATATTTCCCCTCCTCCTCCTTCTCCTTGAGTCTCTCTAGTCTTTCCCCCTGCAAAGTTGCTGAACCAATAGCCTATTTAAAATTGTGCTTTTGGGTAGTCCTCTTTATCACTGGTCACTGTCTTATAAAACCAAAGGTGACATATCTGTAAGCAGAGCTTGAGAAATGAACAAGGCCCAGCAGAAGTAGAAATTTTGATGAGATTAGATTTTCTCCCAGCTCCTTTGTGTCTACCACAGATTTCTCTTATAGCTTTATACTCTCTACTGTGAAGATTATCATAAAGAAGGAGGAAGACATGGCACCTAGGGAGTAAGAGAAGAGAGAACACAACAATCTGTGATTTGGGGGTTGGCTCTAGTATAGAGCCAGAATTTGGCATTGCCATCTGTTAGCCTAATGCTGAATTTTGCTGAGTAGAAAGAGTATCAGAAGTCTTAACTGACAGTTAATAAAAAGAGCCTGATGTAATGGAAAAAGCACCGGCCTGGCAGGCTATGAAGATCTGTCTAGTTTCAACTTGGTCCCTTACCAACAGCTCAGGAGATTAATCCCTCTTTCCCTTATTAAGCATCCGATGTTTGTCAGGCACTGTTCTAGGCACTGGGTAAATTAAAGATGAATTAGGCACAGTTCTTCTTAAGAGGCAGGCTGATGGGAAAGTCTTGAACAGAAAGGACAGGTAATACAGGGTGACAAATGGTATAATAGTGGGGAGCGCTATGGAAGTGAAGAGGAAGGGTCTCCAAATTGCTGGGTAGGAGCAGGTAGCTGATTAGGGCTGAATATGAAGACAGGTGCATTTTTTAAAATTCATTTATTTATTTATTTTTGGCTGCGTTGAGTCTTCATTGCTGCGCGCGGGCTTTCTCTAGTTGCGGCGAGCGGGGGATACTCTTCGTTGCGATGCGCAGGCTTCTCACTGCAGTGGCTTCTCTTGTTGTGGAGCACGGGCTCTAGGTGCGCAGGCTCAGTAGTTGTGGCGCACGACCTTAGTTGCTCCGCAACATGTGGGATCTTCCTGGACCAGGGATCGAACCCGTGTCCCTTGCATTGCAGGCGGATTCTTTTTTTTTTTTTTAATTTATTTATTTAGTTTATTTATTTTTGGCTGCGTTGGGTCTTTGTTGCTGCGCGTGGGCTTTCTCTAGTTGCAGCGAGCGGGGGCTACTCTTCATTGTGGTGCGCGGGCTTCTCATTGCGGTGGCTTCTCTTGTTGAGGAGCACGGGCTCTAGGTGCACGGGCTTCAGTAGTTGTGGCA
This sequence comes from Balaenoptera musculus, assembly GCF_009873245.2. Taxonomy (NCBI): domain Eukaryota; kingdom Metazoa; phylum Chordata; class Mammalia; order Artiodactyla; family Balaenopteridae; genus Balaenoptera; species Balaenoptera musculus. The sequence goes on along the minus strand of NC_045799.1, from coordinate 21,951,279 downwards.
CACGGGCTTCAATAGTTGTGGCATGCGGGCTCAGTAGTTGTGTCGCACATGCTTAGTTGCTCCGTGGCATGTGGGATCTTCCCAGGCCAGGGCTTGAACCTGTGTTCCCTGCATTGGCAGGCAGATTCTTAACGACTGTGCCACCAGGGAAGCCCAGCAGGCAGATTCTTAACCACTGCGCCACCAGGGAAGTCCTGACAGGGGCATTTTGACGGAGAAATGTGAGATGGGCAAGGCAGTATCATTTGTAAAGCCATGAATGGGCAAGGGCTTTGGGGGAAGACTAGAAATGTACTGTGGCAGTGCGAGGTAGGTATGGTGGGAGATGGGACCGGAGGAGTAAGTTTGTCCAGATTATGGAAGACATTCTAAACCCTTGCAGGATGTTTGGATTTTATCCTAGTGGACAATAGAAAGCCATCTAAACTGTAAGCAGAATAAGATAAAAGCATTGGAGATTAAAATGAATGAGCTGATATCTTAGAAAATGTGAGAAAGTAATTAAGCTATTAAAATGATCTTCATCTCTCAGGGGTCTCGTTGCTACTCTGCTCCCACAGCTTTGTATCCACTCCCTGAAGGGCTGCCTGGTCATTCTTTAACTTGCCATTGGCGAGGCTGGCGTGAGTGAGGAAGCAGATAGGAGGTGTAGTGCTTTCTTCAGCCCTTTCTCTTCAAGACTCAGACCCGCTGGGCGCTGTGCTTAAAGAGCACAGAACTCCGATCTGCTTTATGATAGATAATAACATATCCTGGGATGGGGAGCAGATGAGCCCCTGAAGGAAGGAAAGCACTGGATGCAATAGAATGAGACTATAGGTTTGGGGTTTTTTTTTTAATGTCCTTTTTTTAGCATCATAATCATACAATCACTTTTTTTTTGCCTCCTCATTTAAAATTTTTCCATTAAACAGCAATTTGGTTGTTGTAGGAGATAGTAGGACCAATTATACTTGCTTCTGAGCACCTGACGGTTACCTCTGCCAGCGTGGTCTTTCCCCTCTGTGCACATTATTTTGTTCAGTTAAGATCATGCTTGCTTCCCTTGCAGTATCCAGAGAAAGAGATCTGAAAATGGATGAATCAGGAGAGGAAGAGTCACTGAATTCATCCCCTGGTTTTTCCTTAAGGCTTCTGCCTTGCCCCCTGTTTCTTTAGTCACAGGTCTCAGGGACTCTAGTACAGTGAGATTAAGAGGGCCTTCTTAGGCAGATATTCACACCTTTGTGTGTTCTGCTGTAGTGTTGTTCCCTGTTAACACAGAAAATCTTTCACTATTCCTTTAGTGAATTCCATCACATTCAGTTATGAGTTTTACTTGTAACATAACTTGAAGGAAAAAAAAAACCATAGCATCTCCCTGGTTAATCTGAAAATGACAACACAGCATCTGGCTGGGAGGAATACAGGGAAGTGGGAAGAGGAATAAAATGTCTGTCATGGGAAGCAAGCTTGTTGAAGATGGAAACAAAGTTGCCCTCCCAAATTACTGTTGTCTGTCTCCCTTCAGCTATTGTGGAGAACATGGCCGAGTTCCGGCCTGAGATGTGCACAGAGGCTGCCCAGCAGGGTCTTCTGCAGTGGCTGCTGAAGAGGCTGAAGGTAAGTTTGGCTTTGTGGGACTGTAGCTCAAACCTCTCTTTGCTCTGGGCACAGCTCATGCTGGGTCATCGGCACAGATTGTTATTCCTAGGCTATGTGATCTAGTTTAGGAATCTCTTGGCAACTCTTGCCTCTTTCTTTGCTTCTCTTCTTTTGTTTGTTTTAAAAGTACCCTTTAATGCCCCTGAAAATAATATAAACATGGTGTCAACAGAAATTCATGTGGTACAGAAGGTTTATACTGAAAATAAAAGTTCTCCTCTGCTGATTCCTTCTAGTTCCACTTCTCTGAGACAGCCTCTGTTAACAATATTTTATCTATCCTTCCAGAAATTTTCTGTGTAAATAGGAGTATGTGAGTGTGTGTGTGTTTGTGTGTGTTTCACAAATAGAATTATACATTATTTTCTTTTGCAAGTTGATCTTTTCGCTGAACTAATGGCTGCCTAGTATTCCATTTTACGGTTGTACCAAAGTCAATTTAACCATTCCCCTGTTTATAATAGTTTTTCACTGTTAAAACAATGCTGCAGTGAATATCCCCATGTACACATGCACATTTTCTTTTCCTTGAACGCTAGTGTTAGTTTATTTGTAGGATAAGTTCCTAGAAATAGAATTGATAGGTCAAAGGGTATGTACATTAACATTTTTGGTAGATATTGCAAAATCTAATAGTTGAGAGGGTCTGTTTCCCTTACTTACATTGGGTATTACCAAACTTAAAATTTTGTTAATCTGGTAATTGAAAACGGGTATTTCATTTTAATTTGGAATTTTAAAATCGAGGACAGTGTATTGGCTTTCAGTTGTTTATTAGCCATTTGTATTCATCTCTTTTAGCTTCCTATTTATATCCTTTGTTCATATTTCTGTTGGATTATTCATTCTCTTTCCTTCTTAGCATAGTCCTTTTGACCATCTTTTTAACATTTAGTGCTGTCACAGAGAGTAAATGAGGAAAGGGAGAGGTAAGAGCTTCTCTCAGGATAGTGTTAACAAGAGATATGATGGAAGGCAGTTTGGAACTGCCTATGTGCTACTGAAATAATCTCGGCAAGCAAGGGTTCCCAGCTTTTCAATGAGAAAGAGGAAGACGTGTTTGTAGCTGGTATGATTCTTTAAGTAGTCCTGGCCTTGCTGTGCTTCGGAGTGTCATAGAGATGCAGAAAGTCTGAGGTGCATCAGGTCCGATTTGTCCCCCACTGTCTTGGTAAGGCTAAGGAAGAAGATTCTGCCTAAGATATCATATGCCCCCACGGTTCCCTCCCTCTCTGACAGTCTAGGTCTTCCCCAATCCTTCTTATTTAATCCTTTGTTCCCATTAAATCTGTAACATAGACTTATATAACATGACTTGAGGATATTCAGCTAGCCTGCTGTATATTATCATCAGTGGGTATGGGCACATTTGCTGGCAGAGTATAAACTTAATGCATAGTTCAGTAGACTGCAACTTCCTACCCACACACACACCCTCGCCCTCGCCTTTCCTTTCAGGAAAAATCAGGTCTGGTTAATTCATTCATTGTCATTTTTGCAGCTTCCTTTTGACCTCCTCTCATGAGTTTTGATGTCCTTTGGTTTCCCCATGTAATTACCTTCACATCTCCCTCAGTTTCTTCTTTCCTCAATATTCAACAAATCTTTATTCTCCAAAGCCTTGAGACATTTTGGGGGTGAGGAGTAGGGGAGAGGAAAGTAAAACACGGAGTTAAGGGGGTAGGATAGATGGCAGAGACCTGAGTTGTTGATGGGGTGGCCATAGGTTGGGGCCTTAACCTTAAAATATACAAAATAATCCAATAGTTTTTGTCTTTTTGAAATCAGGACCGATTTTTCCCAGTTACTTGAGACTTGATACTGAATCAGGGATTCTTCATTAAACCAGAATGTAAAGCCTCTTCTGCCTTTTGAAAGGTGTTTAAACTTGCCAGTCTTTTTTTGAATTAGTAACAGGAAGGGAAATCAAGACCTTTGGGTGTTTGGCTTGGATTCCATTACCCTTATGAGAGTAATAAAGAGGTCCATTTGGTAGTCTTGCAAGCTTTTGACTCTTGCCTTTTAGGCATAGTGTTTATGCAATCCTCAAGGCATAAATAGCCTTGTTGCTGACTCTGAAACAGTTTTTCAAGGTTTTGGGGTATCTAAACATTAAAATGCTATTTGGTTATTTTACTAGTAAGCAAGTGCCCTTAGAAAAATCCTGTGCTGCCCAGAACATTAATGAAAGAAGGTTCTGCTTAAGGGCGAGGCCAGTAAGAAGGCATGTCTTTAAAACCAATGCCTTTCTCTTATTTCTCATAATCTAGGAAAGTGCTTATTTTAATCTTCACCATCATAAATATCATGGTGAATCAGAATGAGTGCTGGACCCAGATCCTTACTTTCACCAGTGGAACTTTTAAAAATACAGATTCCCAGACTTACTGTCTCAAGCCTCTGTCTTTGGTGTATTTTAGAGAAGTTCCACCTGTGGTTATAAATGTACAACCCTCACTAAGATCCACTGGTCTCTAGAAATGTGAGCATTTTTGTTCCGCACTGCTCCCAAACTAATTTAAAACTCCCTTTTCATTATGCCATTCCCTAGTCAAGAACCTTCCTAGAGTGGTGCTACTGCCCTCTGCATCAGATCCCACCATCTCTGCCTACTTTTCAAGGCCCTTTAACGTGGCCTGATCTTTCTTTTCTTTCCTTTTTCCTTTCATTTCTCAGTTTTGAAACACTGACCTTATTCCTGACATCTCTGACATCCTGAAACACATTCCTTATTCAGACATCTCTTGTACCTACCCCCTTTGCAAAGGTCAACAAGGGTCAACAGTGTTGACCTCTGTGTCTGTCTTTGTTCATGTTCCCCCCCTCCCCCAGGAATGACTCCTGCCTATGTAATTCTAAATTATACACCACCTTCATTAACCAACTTAAATCCCTACTCTTCCACATTGCCTCCATCATTTTTTGAACTGAAAGGAATTTTATAAGTTCTGTTGCAGATAAAAAATTAAAAATCAAGACCTGTAGAGATTAAGTGCCTTGCCCAAATTCATGCAGCTAGTTAGAGATAGAGCTAGAATTAAAACCCAAGCCTCCAGACTTTCTTCATGCACCCTTTCCACAGCACTACTTTGCCCCCAGCCCATATTGCCCTCTTTCTTTTCTGAATATCAATCATTTTATTTTTTTTCTACTGGTTCTCTTCTGGGAGTTAGCAGATCTGGGTTGTAACATACGCCTATAACTGTGTGACCCTTACGCTCATGGAACATCTTTTCTTCATCACCTGGCAGACTTTCCTCTTTTCATGTGTGCTCCTTGTCTTTCTCCCAATGTCCTTAAACTCCTTAAGAGCAAGGACTGGGACTCCATCATATGTGCATCTCCTCCCGATTGTTCTCAGGGTGTGGTTCCCAATGGGGAGCGTCAAAATTACCTGGCAACTTGTTGGAAATGCAAATTCTTGAACCCACCCCAGACTCATTAAATCTGCCCAGCTTGGGGTGGAGCCAGCAATCTGTGTTTTAACAAGCCCTCCAGGTGATTCTGATGCATGCTGAAGTCTGAGAACCCCCATCCTAGAGTACTTATGTTTACATTGCTTGATAAAACCCTGCTATTTAACTGATCATCCCCTGTTTATTCAGTAGTCCTTGAGTAACTAAGTGAGTGGCACATTGGTGAGTCTCCTTTATGTACTGGTAGCCTAGCAGTATACAGAGATACTCGTGGATTTCTTCATTCACTAAATGAAACCTCACTCATTTGTGCTGCTAATAAGGATAAAACCCATTGCGGAGGATTACATTAAATGGTTTAACAGGTAAGCAGATAACAGTAGTATGAGAGACACTGCACCATAGTTCACTTTTTAATGGGGAATACAAACTTACTAGGATATCGTGTACTATTGAAAATAACACCAAAACTTTTTTCTTTTCCAAAGAAACAAAATTGAGATTCCTTTTTGTTTCCCAATTAAATCATTGCTTCAAAAACAGTTGCAATGTTTGGCGTTTGAGCTAATGAATTGAGAATTGGCTATGTTATACTACATGTACAACTGGTTGATGCTAAGTCTGTAGCCTCTTATGACCAGGAGATGGGATTTTTGTAGGGCACAATCTGCTTTGACTATTGTCCAGGGCTGTAGCTGTGTCTGAACCTGCCCCATGTGTTCCAGGTACCAGAGGTGAGCTGCAGAAATAATCTGCAGCTTCTCGCTGTGGGTGGTAGCATAAATGTCTTGTACTTTCCAAAAAAGCAGCAGCTCCCAAAAAGGTGAAGTTTAATTTTATTCAAGGCCAGTACACGCTGAGTACAAACCTATGCTTGACTCTGTAATTACTCTGACAGCTGAAAGATTTAGGATCACCAGGCTCCTGGATAGAAGAGAGCCCCCAAAGCTCCAACTCCCATTGACTAACTTTGCAAAATCCAAGAGACTATACCTGCTAAATGAATTCTCCTTCCTCCTGATTTTGACTAAATGTCCTTGTAATTTGGCAGTTTGGTATTTTGCAGGCTTGGAGGCTGTCATCTCTGGCTGAGATTTAAACAGAAATAAAACTTCCTTGGTGACTTTTGTTTTTGGCTAGGCATGAAAGATTAGTCTCCTGCTTTCCCATCTAGCCCAGTTTCACTCAACATAAGAGATATCAATCAGGTTAGAGGGGCAGAGTAGTTTGGCCAAGATCACATAGCTGGTAACTGTTAGAACTGAGATTCTAACCTGGATATTTCTGATCCCAATCATCAGAAAAACTTACAGCAACTATTATGTATTAGGTACTTCCATATTATTTAATTCTCAGAGTAACTCTCCAAAGAAGATGTTATTTTATTGTTTCCATTTTACAGATAAAGAAACTTGAGACCAGGAAATGTTACTTCAGTCATAGGTGAACATTCTTAATTTATGGTGCCATCAGTATCTCAGTAATTTTGTTTTTACAGGGTTCTATGCCAAAAAGGACCTACCAGTCCCATTTAAAGTAGTTAGGTCCAAACAAATTTAATACATATTTATGTCCTAAGACTTTAGTAGCCGTTCAAAAAAATAATATGCATGAATTAAAATAAAATATATTTTTTATTTCATTCTTAAATACCACAATTACTTACCAGTAGATGTGTGTGCCTCTTGTGTAGTTGTACTACACAACTTCTAAAGCCTTGGAATCAGATGGAACACAACCGTCTTCATTCCTGTTCCACATTGATTTTCACATAGCTCTTTTATCACAGCAACCACCTAAACCCAGCTTCACAAAGAAAAGATGTCATCAAAAGAAATGTACATAATTCAAAAGGAGACATGTACCAAAATGTTCATTGCAGCTCTATTTACAATAGCCAGGACATGGAAGCAACCTAAGTGTCCATCAACAGATGAATGGATAAAGATGTGGATATATATACAATGGAATATTACTCAGCCATAAAAAGGAACGAAACTGAGTTATTTGTAGTGAGGTGGATGGACCTAGAGACTGTCATACAGAGTGAAGTAAGTCAGAAAGAGAAAAACAAATACCATATGCTAACACATATATATGGAATCTGAAAAAAAAAAAGAAAATGGTCAGAAGAACCTAGGGGCTAGACGGGAATAAAGACACAGACCTACTAGAGAATGGACTTGAGGATATGGGGAGGGGGAAGGGTAAGCTGGGACAAAATGAGAGAGTGGCATGGACATATATACACTACCAAATGTAAAATAGATAGCTAATGGGAAGCAGCTGCATAGCACAGGGAGATTAGCTCGGTGCTTTGTGACCACCTAGAGGGGTGGGATAGGGAGGGTGGGAGGGAGGGAGATGCAAGAGGGAAGAGATATGGGGACCTACATATATGTATAACTGATTCACTTTGTTATAAAGCAGAAACTGACACACCATTGTAAAGCGATTATACTCTAATAAAGATGTTAAGAAAAAAAAAAAAGAAAGAAATGTACCTGAAGCTAGTGGTTAACATGCTCACTAATCAGCAGATGTGAGATGTCACTGTGCTTTCCTTGGAAATCCTGTAAATCCTTGCAATCCCCTGTGAATTCAATATGATGTCCCAGGTACCTTGGCACACAGTTTGGGAACTGCAGACTTAGTGTCACATAGGTAGTACATGCTTATGAGTTAAATCTAGGTATGTCTCATCCCAGGTTCATGTCCTTTTTTTTTTTTTTAACGTAAATGTATTACTTGATAAAATTAACTTTAATTCAGTGTAATTTTTTAAATGACGTAACAATGGACCAGTTTCATTTCAAATTTGCCTGTTTGCTATCACGTTCAATTTTGTGTCTTGCATATAGCAGGTGCCCAATAAATATTTGTTGGAAAAAAAGGGGAAACCTCTCTCTTACCTTAGAGACAGGAGTTTATAAAATCAAATGAAAGACCAGAGGCATTGGAACCACAGAAAGGCTATTGCTCTAGTGGCCTGATGTCTTTTGGCTTCTTTCAGTTGAGTGTATCTTGTTTGCAACAAGAATCCTGACCCTTAAAAAGCTGCATATAAGTTGGTGTGGCTTAAATAATTTAAACTAGCAATACTTGAATTTAAATCATTTGAGTAAGTGATTTTATTAGCGAATCCTTCATTCTGATAGACATGCTCACCCCTTGGCTTTTCACTTTTGTATTTTGATTTGTATAAAACTGTTTTTCTTAAAGTGAAAAACGCCACAGATTGCATTTAAACCCTGGCTGTTGTACTGAATTTCTTGAAACAAGGCCTTAAGCTTGCCCAGGGAGCATAACTTGCAGTCAGCACACATAAGACCTTGTATTTACAGATCTTTTAACCTAAGATGGGTCATACCTGTTCAGCCTTCTGAAACCCTATGGGGTGCACTTAGGCTTGATGGGGAAGACATGCAGAGAGAACTGAAAAGATGCTGGGTGTTGCTTCATTAGGGTCCACTCTTCCTTCTTAAGTGCAGAATCAGTGTCCAAACAGAGCTGTGAATGGCGCTAAGGGGATGGAGGTATTAGCTTCAGTATAAACACTTCTCCTGTCCTTTCCAGGCACAGTAATTATTTGTTAGTTCAAAAACCTGGATGGGTAGCAAGGCTGCTGCTGATTAACAGTCGTGGTCTTCGTGGCTGCATTTTAAGGATCAAGGGTGCGGTAAATAAAAACACATCGATGAGGCTTGCGCTCCTCTCTGTGTACCTTTATCCAAGGGGCATCGTAAATGATGAGGCACTTGAGTCTCACTACTGGGGCAACAATGTGGATGACCATGAAAAATAGGATCTGCAGTAGATGTGTCCCCTCTGCAACTCCAAGTAGCAGAGCATGCAGCAGGGAAAGAATTGTGGGTAGTAATTTGGGTATTAAAATATTAACACATTTCTGCATATTTAATGTGGTTTCCTTTTTAAATAGTAGGCAGATTATGGCCCACGAGCAGATAGGTTTATGATTTCAAATTAAATTTTAAGCATTTAAAAAAAAAATCCGAAAGGAACTACTTTGTTATAAAGACATTCAACTAATCAAAACAAGAGCTTGCTTTCTTTTCAGCTTCTCTGATCATCTATCAGCTAATTTACAGCCTAATTTTATGATTGTAACTTGTGAATGAAGCTTCATGATGGATTTTAGTCTTAAATGTTCAAAACTTTCAATCATTTATCTACTTCACATTTGAGTATGTATTATGTGCTAGACAATAGTCCCTAGACTCAAAATGGGGAATTTGGGAAGGCTTCACAGAGGAGGTGACATTTGCACCTGGGCTTTAGGAGTGTGAGAGCTGTTGTGTACATCTACTGTTTATGGTTTTACTATGCAGTGCTTGAGTCTGGTCTCTTGAGAACAGAGGCAGACTTTTTTTTACCCTTAACCTGCCCTTTCCCTTTCTAACTTCTACTTCTCTCTAACTCGGATCCTAGTACTTGTGAAAAAATTTGTCCTGGGGAAGGAAGCAAGGCCCCTTAATGTTTTTCTCATTTCTCCTATTTCCCAACAGGCAAAGATGCCTTTTGATGCCAACAAACTGTATTGTAGTGAAGTGCTGGCCATATTGCTCCAGGACAATGATGGTAAGGCTCCCTCTCGGTATTGATATTCTGTTAGGATAGGAGCCAGGCTTGTTTCAGCTCATGACAGCAAGCTCTCTTGCCTTTGGCATCCCCTTGCTCTCCCTCTCGCTCTCTGCAGCTTTTGTACTCTGTCAAGCTGTATTGATTTTGCTTGCTGATGTATCAGTGTTAGACGGCTGTAAAATCTGACAGTTAGCTTCATTTTTTTTTTTTCTCCTTCTATTTTTTTCCCCTTTTAGAGAACAGGGAATTGCTTGGGGAACTGGATGGAATCGATGTGCTTCTTCAGCAGTTATCCGTGAGTAATTCTTATGCTTCCTGTGTGCCGTGAAGATACATGGCTTGCTTTAAATGGGAGGTGGAGCTGGAAATTGTTGGAAGGAATAAGCCATGTGATGCAAGCCATATGGAGTGTGTTGGCAGGTTTGAGGTCACATTGGAGGTACATGGTTTGCCTCCTTTTCTTAGTCATTTGCTCTTTATGACCAGATATCACTGTGTATCTGGTGTGGACTTTCTCAGTCTTCTGATATTTATCAATACAAAAGAGGTGTGCTTCCTGCTTTAGTGTATATTCTTGAGCCAAGAATGCCAAAGTATTTTTAGTTGACCCACTCCCAAGATTATTCACTTGCTTTCCTGTCAGTCTGCCACTAAATTGGAGTCTATTCATTTAGGATCCAGATAAGCTTCAGGAGTACAAGTTCCAATACAATGGGATAGAGGTCAGAGAGGAGGATAGGGAAGGATGTGGCACTGGAGGCTGGAAAATAGAAATTGCCATTTTGCTCGTTGTAAGAAATGTAAATCCTGTTGAAATGTTGTTCTGCTGGCATTCTGAAAATACTGTTAAGATTTTTTTTGTAACAGATCTCATCTGTGCTATTCCAAAACCAGGACTGAAAATAGATCATTTGGATAAAATCTTAAGAGTGTTGGGAGTGTCTGAGATGTCAGTTTGCATACAGCTTTCGTCTTGGTGCCAGCAGCCTGAGTGGCTTGGCCTCCACCCCAAAAAATAGAGCTTTGAAACGTGAATCTGTTCCCAATTCTGGGAAAGTGCTTAGTCCTGTTCCCGCAAGATTATTGATCATTTTGTAGTAGACTGTATGGGTATGCATACACTGTTAAAAGGCTTTCCTCTTAACATGCCATATATTTCTGGCAAAGATAAAACTGCTTTTCGCTGTTCCCATGACTTAGAGCCACAACTAGTCTATGAGGCAGTTCAGTAGCCCTGATGGTTAGCCCTGTTCCTTATGTTGAGCCAAGATTTGCCCTTCAGGACTGTGGTTTCTTTTAGAAGGGAAAGAAATGTGGTTGGGTAGGGCAAGTGGAGGGCTTTGGGGGGTAGCTGGCAAAGTTGTTTCTTGATCTGGATGCTGGTTTCAGGGGTGTTCACTTTATTCATTTAGCTATACTTGTCTTTTATAGAGTTTTCTACATGTTAATTTATTTCACAGTGAAAAGGTTTTGTTGGTTTTTGTTAAATTGCCTCCTTGGAACTATCAGTTATTCATGGACTCAGTGGTCAGTTGAGTGTTCTGGTTTTTTGCATGAACTGATAGCCATTTATTTAACCTGTGCATCAGAAAGCCCAGTTTCTCTATAATGGAAACTGATGAGAATTTTGTTTGGTAAGCTTCTGTTTCCTCAGTTATAGGGTTTTTGGAGTAGATAGGCTTTGGAAACTGTTGAGTGCTGGTTGATGAAAAGGCATTTCTCTTATGGTTCTGTGCTTTCTGATATCTTTACTTGACAGGTGTTTAAAAGACACAATCCTAGCACAGCCGAGGAGCAGGAGATGATGGAGAATCTGTTTGATTCACTCTGTTCCTGCCTAATGCTCAGTTCCAATCGTGAGCGCTTCCTGAAGGGTGAGGGTCTTCAACTGATGAATCTCATGCTAAGGTATGCTTCTTATCTCCTGTTATCTCCTAGCTCTCCATCTTTTTTTGCCCAACTCTTCACTGTTAGCCTGGATTCAAGAACATGTAGCTATGGTCTTTTATTCCATTGAGTTTCCTAGATATATAAAACAGTAAAGTCTTCAAGTGTGTGTATGGTCTTTTCTAAAGTTAGATTGGATGAATAAAAAGTATATTTCAGTCTGTGCCCTATGTCATTTGTGTGTCATTTGGTAATAGGACCACTCCATCAAAGGGAAATGTTTTTTTTGCTCCTCCTTATAGTGTGTTGGTTTTGGGAAATCTAGTCGTTAACTTCTCAGCATATCCTATGTTAATTTCTAAACTTAGCCCAGTTTTCTTTATATTCCACATAGACTTGTCTGTGCCATATGTTTGTCCATATTTTTATTATTGACAGCAGAATACAATTCATATTTTTCACTTATACATATTTTTCATTATGTGTTATTTTCAATAATGCATTGTGCATGTGCTGTGTGGCTAGCATAGGAGATATGAAAATGTGCAAGACAGTTCTAGAACTTTTCTTTATAGTACTTTCCTTGTATATCTTATTATTTATGCTTTAATTTCTTAAAATATTTATAGTAAATATCATGTTAGTATAATTCACAGAATCCTAAAGTTGGAAGTAACTGGGAGATAGCTTGTTATGGATAACTCTTTTGAGAAATCTGGCTTGGAAGGGAAATAGAGAAATGGTGTGAAGGGGTAACCAGAGAAGGGGTTGTAGTATCAATGGTCAGTTTTTTCAATTGAGAGATGCTAGAGACTCTAATCATGGGATTATTCTTTATGAAATTGAGCCAGAGTCTGCTGTCTGGAAACATATTCAGATACACTGAAAATTCTGTTAATTTATTTCATGGAAAAAAATTTTTAATAAATTTGATAGCTTAGAATATAGACATGCAAAACTACCGTTAGTAGTAGGACTGATAAGGTACTATGTTAAGTGCTTGGCTTATACAGAATTGGAGGACAGGATTCCTGCCTCCAAGAAGCTAAAAAACAGCTCTGTCACTTGAACACAGCCCAACTTTGGATGCATATTCCTTGTAGTCTTTTTTCCCATAATTTTTTTCTTTCTAACAGCTTTTTAGGCCTACCACACATGTAATTTTCCATACTTTTTTTTGTTTGTTTGTTTGTTTGTTTGAACTTAACATGCTGTTTCCCATGTTTTGACATAACCTTCATGAGAGTTTTCAATAACTGAATAATGGACTCGAAGGGAATATAACTTAGTCTTCCTTTGTTATTGATATTGAGGGTATTTCCAATGTTTTGTTGTTATAAAAAATTCTCCAATGACAAATTCTACAAATTTTTGTGTTTAAACTATTTTTGTATGTAAGATTATCAAGGTATATGTTACTAAAACCTCTCCTCTTTAAAGGCTTGTGTAGGCCCAGTGGCACAGTAGACCTCTTGGTTTGTCCAGTGTGTACCAGACCTTAGATTGATTGAAGAATCTTCCTTTGTGGAACTGTTTTTAAAAATTTATTTTGAAGTGCAGAGAGGGGCATTGGAATTATTCAGAGGCCTTTAGTGTTCAGCTGATTTTTGCTAGCTTTACTCTCTTGAGTCTTTTGTTTGTTTATCTCCTTTACCCTTCTAATTGCCTGTCCTTTTGTTGAAATGACCCACCTTCTCTCAAGCAAATAGCATATAAAGAAGATGCATTTGGCTTCCTGGACCTTCTAACCTTAAAACTATACTCTGCAGGGACTTTTCTCTAAGCTTCTTAAAGGTCTGAACTGCCAGTGTCTTTGGATATTTGAGTGCAAATATGAGGTGATGTATTCCTGTAGCATATGGCTTGTAAATGTGCAGCAGTGGGGAGCTGAATAAATAACCAGAAATATGGATTATTCAAGCAGGAATGCTGAGATTCTGGGAGCCTAATTAAAAAGGAGCTCCAAAAGACTTAGAAACTGTACCTTTGTAGGATCTCCTAACTTTTCATTTTTGAATGCTGAAGTTATTGTTAGATTAATTCTTTCACATTAATTAACTATATTAGCAGATTCAGCATTTCTTTTTTTCTCTTTCCTATGCTCTTTGTTCTGTGTTATTTTTCTTCTTCAGACTCCCAAATGGAAAGTTTAATTGGGAGGGAATTTTTTTTTCCTACTAGATTCGTCCTTCCTGATCTTCTAGCAAGAGCTGCCAAGTTGCTCTCTGTCTCAGGGGAACCCATTCAAAGACCATAAAGCTGTAACACTAGAAGTTCAGGAAAATTTCTGTGCTTCCATTGCCCCTAAATACTAATCTTTATTTTGATTTAGGCGTTCATCAAACAGTTATGAAATGGCCACCTGGAGAGGTGGCAGTATGGTGTAGTGTGGAAGAATGGGCTTTGGAGTTGAGGCAAATGTAGGTTTGGAACATAGTTCTTTCACTTACTAGTTCTGGATATTTGGTGAGTTACTCTAAGCTTTCTGTCCTCTGACCCTCACTTTTTTCATATGAAAAATGGGAGTAATCCAAATTTGCAGGGATCTTTGTGGGTATTAGACCATATATATAAATTGACTAGGACAGTTCAGCAGTTCTTAAAACATTGGTAAAGTGCTATGTTAACTTACTGTGTTAAGTGCTAGGCTTATACGGACATGAACAAGACAGGATTCCTGCCTTCAAGAAACTCAGTTGCTAGTGATGGAGGCCAACATTAAATAACCGTAATATAATTTAATGTGTTAACTATTGAGAGGAACAGTTAATTTTGCATGTCCACAGAATTTTTTTTTATGTTTCTGATTATTGATAAGGAAAGGTCACCAACAAGATAGTCATTTATACATTTATATGCACAAATTATCACACATACATATATATTGGGTTGGCCAAAAAGTTCGTTCGGGTTTTCTGTAACAGCTTACAGAAAACCCGAACGAACTTTTTGGCCAACCCAATACAACCCAATTTAATAGTTTTATCACCTTTATTGAGGCATAATTTATATGCAGTCAAACACTAATTTTAATTTTGACAAATGTATATACCTTTGTTTTCACCATAATGAAGATGCAAGATACTGCCGACTGAAAAGAATGCACAACATGAGTTGTGAGTTAAGTTTTATTTGGGGCAAAATGAGGACTGTAGCCTGGGAGACAGCCTCTCTGAGAGCTCTGAGGAACTGCTCTGAAGAGGTAAAGGGGGAGGTCAGTACATATATGATTTTGGTGAAGGGGAATACGTGCAATCAAGCACACATTTCGGCAGAGGGTTGCTGCTAGTCACGAGGAGCAGATTAATGATTTTACTGTTTTTCTAGATATGAGAGGTTGCAAGAAATTAGGCTCATAAAATCTTCTCCTGCCCTTCCACCATACACAAAAATAAACTCAATATGGCTTAAAGAATTAAATATAAGACACAACACCGTAAAACTCCTGGAAGAGAACGTAGGCAAAACATTTCTGACATAAATCATAACAATGTTTTCTTAGGTCAGTCTCCCAAGGCAAAAGAAATAAAAGCAAAAATAAACAAATGGGGCCTAATCAAACATATAAGCTTTTGCACAGCAAAGGAAACCATAAATAAAATGAAAAGACAACCTCCGGAATGGGAGAAAATATTTGGAAACGATGTGACAGACAAGGGCTTAATTCGCAAAATATACAAACGGCTCATACTGCTCAATATCAAAAAAAAACCCAATCAGAAATTGGACAGAAGACCTAAATAGACATTATTCCAAAGAAGACATACAGATAGCCAACAGGCACATGAAAAGATGTTCAACATTGCTATTATTAGAGAAATGCAAGTCAAAACTAAAATGAGGCATCAGCTCACACCAGTCAGCATGGCCATCATCAAGAAGTCTACAAATAATAAATGCAGAGAGGGTGTGGAGAAAAGGGAACCCTCCTACACTGTGAGTAGGAATGTAAATTGGTGGAGCCACTATGGAGAACAGTATGGAAGTTCCTTAAAAAACTAAAAATAGAGTTACCATATGACCCAGTAGTCCCACTCCTGGGCATATATCCAGAAAAGAGGAAAACTGTAATCTGAAAAGATACATGCACTCCAGTGTTCATAGCAGCACTATTTACAATAGCCAAGACATGCAAGTAACTTAAGTGTCCATCAACAGATGAATGGATAAAGAAGATGCTGTATATATATATATATATATATATATATATATATATACAATGAAATGTTATTCAGCTATAAAAGAGAATAAAATATTGCCATTTGCAGCAACATGGATGGACCTAGAGATTATCATACTAAGTGAAGTCAGTCAGACAGAGAAAGACAAATATCATATGATGTCACTTATATGTAGAATCTAAAAAAATGGTACAAATGAACTTATTTACAAAACATAAATAGACTCACAGACATAGAAAACAAACTTATGGTTACCAAAGGGGAAAGGATTGGGAGGAGAGATAAATTAGGAGTTTGGGATTAACACATACGCACTACTATATATAAAATAGATAAACAACAAGGACCTAATGTATAGCACAAGGAACTATATTTGATATTTTGTAATGACCTGTAATGGAAAAGAATCTATAATGGAGCTGAATCACTTTGCTGTACACCTGCAACTAACACGACATTGTAAATCAACTATACTTCAACAACAACAAAAAATCTTCTGAAAATACCTAACTCTCTGGAGGCCTGTTCTGCCAGTTCTTGCCAGAGCACAGTGTGCCTCATTCCTGATATCTCCACCCTGAACTCCTTTCAGGGTGTGTTGAAGGTCAGCGACTGCTGTGGTTAGTGACCTAATCCTTGTAGAGGCAGATGGCAAGTGACAACTTTCAGTTGGCAATACATAGTTTTATATTTTGTAGTAGCCACAGTAAAAAGTTTAAAAGAAACAAAATAATGGGTTTTATTTAATGCCGTATATTATAAATCAATTCAACATGTAATCAATAAAAAATATTATTAAGCCATTTTGCATTATATTTTCCTACTAAGTCTTTAAAATCCAGTGTGTATTTTACATTAACATCTGAACTCAATGCTAAATTTTCATTACATTACTTAATTTGTATTTAGATTTCATAAAATTTACAGTTGAAAAAGTAGATTCCCATACTTAGGTTTCTCTAAACGTACTTAACTGTTTCCCAATAACTGAATCAGTATCAATTTTTTAACTTAAATTTATTTAAATTAAATTTAGATTTTAGCTCCTCAATTTATATCTGAAATTTAGCTATATTTCAGATGCTCAATGGCTACATGTGGCTAGTGGCTATGATATCAGACAATGCATGTGTAGATCATTTTTATCACCCTCCAAAATTTCCTTGATCCCTTTTGCAATCACTTCCCACCAATCCACCTTTGACCTCAGTTAAACATTGTCATTCTAGAATTTCATATAAATAGGATCATACAGGATGTGTTTTGTTTAGCTTATTTAACTCAACAGGTTGTTTTTGAGGTTCATTTATTTTGCATGTATCAGTAGTGTGATTCTTTTTTTATGCTTGGTAGTATTCCATTATATTTCTGCATTCCAGCATATCAGTTTGTTTATTTATTCACCTGTTCTAGACATTTGGGTTGTCTCCATTGTTTTGCTGTTGTGAATAAAGCTGCTTAAAAGTCTTTGGATAAACATATATTTTCATTTCTCTTGGGTAGATACCTGGGAGTGGAATGAGTGAGTCATATATTAAATAAAAATTTACTATTAGAAACTACCAAGTTGTTTCCCAAAATGATTGTATCATTTTATATCCCTACCAGCAAGGCATGAGAACTCCAGTTGCTCTGTATCCTCCTTAATACCTGGTATTGTCAGATTTTAGTTTTAGCCCTTTGAGTGAGTGTGCATTGTGGCTTTAATCTGCATATAACTGATTACTCATGTTGTTGAGCATCTTTTCATGTTCATATTGACCTTTCTTATATCTTTAGTTAAAGTCAAACCTTTGTTCAGACCTTTTGTCTAAATTTTATTTGGGTTGTCTTATTGAGTTTTAAGTGTTCTTTACTCTAGATAGAAGTCTTTGTCAGATACATGTTTTAGAGATATTGTTTTCCTAGTCTGTGGCTTGCCTTTTCATTTTTTAGCAGTGTCTTTTTAAAGAGCAAATGTTTTACTTTGATAAAGTCTAATTTGTAAAAAATATTTTTTAAATTGTGCTTTTGCTATGGTATATAAACTGTGTTTGTCTAACCCAAGGTCTCAAAGTGTTCCTTTCATATTTTCTTTTACAACTTTCAGTTTTAGGCATTTATGGGTCTGTGATCCATTTTAAGTTAATTTTTATATGTAGTGTTAGATATGAATTGAGGTTCTTGGTTTTATTTATTATTTTTGCATATAGATGTCCAGTTCTGGCACCATTTATTGCAAAGACTGTCCACGTTCCGTTTAATTGCCTTTACAACTTTGTCAGAAATCAATTATATATGTGTGGGTCTATTTCTGTGCTTTCTATTCTGCTCCATTGATCTGTGTATCTATCTTTTTGCCAACACAACCCTATTTTGACTTTATGGTTAAGTCTTGAAATTACATGGTGTGAATCCTCTGACTTAATGTCTTTTTAAAGATTGTTTTAGCTATTCTAGTTCTTTAGTTTCTTTGTCTTTCTGTATAAATTTTAGAATCAGCCTGTTAATTTCTAGAAAAACTCTGCTGGGGTTTTGATTGGTATCATCTTGAATCTATAGGTTCTTCTGGGGAGGATGGACATCTTTGCAATAATGAGTCTTCCAATCCATGAACATGGTATATTTCTTCATTTATTTAGGTCTTTGATTTCTTTCATCAATGTTCTGATTTTTAAAGACAATTTGATACTTTATATTTTCCTAGAAATTTTCAATTTCATAGACTTTCAAGTTTATTAATATGTTGTCCTTGTATTTGTATCATTCTTTTCTATATCTTCCATTTCATTTCATCTTTTTCATTTTCACCTCTTTATGTCTCTTTTATAATCCTGGTTTTTTTGAATTTTTGAATTTTATTTATTTTTTTATACAGCAGGTTCTTATTAGTTATCCATTTTATACATATTAGTGTATATATGTCAATCCCAATCTCCCAATTCATCCCACCACCACCCCCCCACCACCACTTTCCCCCCTTGGTGTCCATACGTTTGTTCTCTACACCTGTGTCTCTATTTCTGCCCTGCAAACCAGTTCATCTGTACCATTTTTCTAGGCTTCACATGCATGCATTAATATACAGTATTTGTTTTTCTCTTTCTGACTTACCTCACTCTGTATGACAGTCTCTAGATCCATCCACGTCTCTACAAATGACCCAATTTCGTTCCTTTTTATGGCTGAGTAATATTCTATTGTATATATGTACCACATCTTCTTTATCCATTTCTCTGTTGATGGACATTTAGGTTGCTTCCATGTCCTGGCTATTGTAAATAGTGCTGCAATGAACATTGGGGTGCATGTGTCTTTTTGAATTATGGTTTTCTCTGGGTATATGCTGGGTCATGTGGCAGTTCTATTTTTAGTTTTTTAAGGAATCTCCATACTGTCCTCCATAGTGGCTGTATCAATTTGCATTCCCACCAACAATGCATGAGGGTTCCCTTTTCTCCACACCCTCTCCAGCATTTATTGTTTGTAGCTTTTTTGATGGTGGCCGTTCTGACTGGTGTGAGGGATACCTCATTGTAGTTTTGATTTGCATTTCCTTAATAATTACTGATGTTGAGCATCTTTTCATGTGTTTGTTGTCCATCTGTATGTCTTCTTTGGAGAAATGTCTCTTTAGGTCTTCTGCCCATTTTTTAACTGGGTTATTTATTTTTTTGATATTGAGTTGAATGAGCTGTTTGTGTATTTTGGACATTAATCCTTTGTCAGTTGATTCATTTGCAAATATTTTCTCCCATTCTGAGGGTTGTCTTTTTGTCTTGTTTATGGTTTCCTTTATTGTACAAAAGCTTTTAAGTTTAATTAGGTCCCATTTGTTTATTTCTGTTTTTATTCTCATTACTCTAGGAGGTGGGTCAAAAAAGATCTTGCTGCAATTTATGTCAAGGAGTGTTCTGCCTGTATTTTCCCCTAAGAGTTTTATAGTGTTTGGCCTTACATTTAGGTCTTTAATCCATTTTGAGTTTACTTTTGTGTATGGTGTTAGGGAGTGTTCTAATTTCATTCTTTTACATGTAGCTGTCCAATTTTCCCAGCACCGCTTATTGAAGAGGCTATCTTTGCTCCATTGTATATTCTGGCCTTCTTTGTCATAGATTAGGTGACCATAGGTGTGTGGGTTTATCTCTGGACTTTCTATCCTGTTCCATTGATGTATAGTTCTTTTTTTGTGCCAGTACTATACTGTCTTGATTACTATAGCTTTGTAGTATAGTCTGAAGTCAGGGAGCCTGATTCCTCCAGCTCCATTTTTGTTTCTCAAGATTGCTTTGGCTATTCGAGGTCTTTTGTGTTTCCATACAAATTGTAAAATTTTTTGTTCTAGTTCAGTGAAAAATGCCATTGATAATTTGATAGGGATTGCATTGAATCTGTAGATTGCTTTGGGTAGTATAGTCATTTTCACAATATTGATTCTTCCAATCCAAGAACATGGTATCTCTCCATCTGTTTATGTCATCTTTGATTTCATTCATCAGTATCTTATAGTTTTCTTTTTTTTTTTTTTTGAATTTTATTTTATTTATTTTTTTATACAGCAGGTTCTTATTAGTCATCCATTTTACACACATCAGTGTATACATGTCAACCCCAATCTCCCAATTCATCACACCACCACCCCCACCCGCCACTGCTTTCCCCCCTCGGTGTCCATACGTTTGTTCTCTACATCTGTGTCTCAATTTATGCCCTGTAAACCAGTTCATCTGTACCATTTTTCGAAGTTCCACATATATGCGTTAATATGCAGTATTTGTTTTTCTCTGTCTGACTTACTTCACTCTGTATGACAGTCTCTAGATTCATCCACATCTCTACAAATGACCCAATTTCATTCGTTTTTATGGCTGAGTAATATTCCATTGTATATATGTACCACATCTTCTTTATCCATTCGCCTGTCGATGGGCATTTAGGTTGCTTCCATGACCTGGCTATTGTAAATAGTGCTGCAGTGAACATTGGGGTGCATGTGTCTTTTTGAATTATGGTTTTCTCTGGGTATATGCCCAGTAGTGGGATTGCTGGGTCATATGGTAATTCTATTTTTAGTTTTTTGAGGAACCTCCATGCTGTTCTCCATAGTGGCTGTATCAATTTACATTCCCACCAACAGTGCAAGAGGGTTCCCTTTTCTCCACACCCTCTCCAGCATTTGTTGTTTGTAGATTTTCTGATGATGCCCATTCTTTCTTTCTTTTTTAAAAATTTTTGAATTTTATTTTATTTATTTTTTTATACAGCAGGTTCTTATTAGTCATCAATTTTATACACATCAGTGTATACATGTAAATCCCAATCACCCAATTCAGCACACCACCATCCCCAGATGCCCATTCTAACTGGTGTGAGGTGATACCTCACTGTAGTTTTGATTTGCATTTCTCTAATAATTAGTGATGTTGAGCAGCTTTTCATGTGCTTCTTGGCCATCTGTATGTCTTCTTTGGAGAAATGTCTATTTAGCTCTTCTGCCCATTTTTGGATTGGGTTGTTTGTTTTTTTAATATTGAGCTGCATGAGCTGTTTATATATTTGGAGATTAATCCTTTGTCCGTTGATTCATTTGCAAATATTTTCTCCCATTCTCAGGGTTGTCTTTTCGTCTTGTTTGTAGTTTCCTTTGCTTTGCAAAAGCTTTTAAGTTTCAGTAGGTCCCATTTGTTTTTTTTTTTTTTTATTTCCATTACTCTAGGAGGTGGATCAAAAAAGATCTTGCTGTGATTTATGTCAAAGAGTGTTCTTCCTATGTTTTCCTCTAAGAGTTTTATAGTGTCCGGTCTTACATTTAGGCCTCTAATCCATTTTGAGTTTATATTTGTGTATGGTATTAAGGAGTGTTCTAATTTCATTCTTTTACATGTAGCTGTCCAGTTTTCCCAGTACCACTTATTGAAGAGACTGTCTTTTCTCCATTATGTATCCTTGCCTCCTTTGTCATAGATTAGTTGACCATAGGTGTCTGGGTTTATCTCTGGACTTTCTATCCTGTTCCATTGATCTATATTTCTGTTTTTGTGTCAGTACCATACTGTCTTGATTACTGTAGCTTTGTAGTATAGTCTGAAGTCAGGAAGTCTGATTCCTTCAGCTCCGTTTTTTCCCCTCATGACTGCTTTGGCTATTCGGGGTCTTTTGTGTCTCCATACAAATTTTAAGATTTTTTTTCTAGTTCTGTAAAAAATGCCACTGTTAATTTGGTAGGGATTGCATTGAATCTGTAGGTTGCTTTGGGTAATATAGTCATTTTCACAATATTGATTCTTCCAATCCAAGAACATGGTATATCTCTCCATCTGTTGGTATCATCTTTAATTTCTTTCATCAGTGTCTTATAGTTTTCTGCATGCAGTTCTTTTGTCTCCCTAGGTAGGTTTATTCCTAGGTATTTTATTCTTTTTGTTGTCATGGTAAATGGGAGTGTTTCTTTAATTTCTCTTTCAGACTTTTCATCATTAGTGTAAGGAATGCAAGAGATTTTTGTGCATTAATTTTGTATCCTGCAACTTTACCAAATTCATTGATTAGCTCTAGTAGTTTTCTGGTGGCATCTTTAGGATTCTCTATGTATAGTATCATGTCATCTGCAAACAGTGACAGTTTTACTTCTTTTCCAATTTGTATTCCTTTTTCTTCTCCAATCGCTGTGGCTAGGACTTCCAAAACTCTGTTGAATAATAGTGGCGAAAGTGGACATCCTTGTCTTGTTCCTGATCTTAGAGGAAATGCTCTCAGTTTTTCACCATTGAGAATGATATTTGTTGTGGGTTTGTCATATATGGCCTTTATTATGTTGAGGTAGGGTCCCTCTATGCCCACTTTCTGGAGAGTTTTTATCATAAATGGGTGTTGAATTTTGTCAAAAGCTTTTTCTGCATCTATTGGGATGATCATATGGTTTTTTTTCTTCAGTTTGTTAGTATGGTGTATCACATTGATTGATTTGCGTATACTGCAGAAATCTTGCATCCCTGGGATAAATCCCACTTGATCATGGTGTATGATCCTTTTAATGTGCTGTTGGATTCTATTTGCTAGTATTTTGTTGAGGATTTTTGCATCTCTATTCATCAGTGATATTGGTCTCTAATTTTCTTTTTTGTAGTATGTTTGTCTGATTTTGGTGTCAGGGTGATGGTGGCCTCATAGAATGAGTTTGGGAGTGTTCCTTTCTCTGCCATTTTTTGGAAGAGTTTGAGAAGGATGGGTGTTAGCTCTTCTCTAAATGTTTGATAGAATTCACCTGTGAAGCCATCTGGTCCTGGACTTTTGTTTGTTGGAAGATTTTTAATCAGAGTTTCAATTTCATTACTTGTGATTGGTCTGTTCATATTTTCTATTTCTTCCTGGTTCAGTCTTGGAAGGTTATCCCTTTCTAAGACTGTGTCCTTTTCTTCCAGGTTGTCCATTTTATTGGCATAGAGTTGCTTTTAGTAGTGTCTTAGGATGCTTTGTATTTCTGTGGTGTCTGTTGTAACTTCTCCTTTTTCATTTCTAATTTTATTGATTTGAGTCCTCTCCCTCTTTTTCTTGATGAGTCTGGCTAATGGTTTATCAATTTTGTTTATCTTCTCAAAGAACCAGCTTTTAGTTTTATTGATCTTTGCTGTTGTTTTCTTTGTTTCTATTTCATTTATTTCTGCTCTGATCTTTACGATTTCTTTCCTTCTGCTAACTTTGGGTTTTGTTTGTTCTTCTTTCTCAAGTTCCTTTAGGTGTAACGTTAGATTGTTTATTTGAGATTTTTCTTGTTTCTTGAGGTAGGCTTGTATTGCTATAAACTGCCCTCTTACAACTGCTTTTGCTGCATCCCATAGGTTTTGGATCATCGTGTTTTCATTGTAATTTATCTCTAGGTATTTTTTGATTTCCTCTTTGATATCTTCAGTGATCTCTTGGTTATACAGTAACGAATTGTTTAGCCTCCACGTGTTTGTGTTTTTTATGTTTTTTTCCCTGTAATTGATTTCTAATCTCATATTGTTGTGGTCAGAAAAGATGCTTGATATGATTTCAATTTTCTTAAATTTACTGAGGCTTGATTTGTGACCCAAGATGTGATCTGTTCTGGAGAATGTTCCGTGTGCACTTGAGAATAAAGTGTAATCTGCTGTTTTTGGATGGAATATCCTATAAATGTCAATTAAATCTATCTGGTCTACTGTGTCATTTAAAGCTTGTGTTTCCTTATCAATTTTCTGTTTGGATGATCTGTCCATTGGTGTCAGTGAGGTGTTAAAGTCCCCCACTATTATTGTGTCACTGTCTATTTCCTCTTTTATAGTGGTTAGCAGTTGCCTTATGTATTGAAGTGCTCCTATGTTGGGTGCATATATATTTATAATTGTTATATCTCCTTCTTGGATTGATCCCTTGATCATTATGTAGTGTCCTTCCTTGTCTCTTGTAACATTCTTTACTTTAAAGTCTATTTTATCTCATATGAGTATTGCTACTCCAGCTTTCTTTTGATTTCCATTTGCATGGAATATCTTTTTCCATCCCCTCACTTTCAGTCTGTATGTGTCCGTAGGTCTGAAATGGGTCTCTTGTAGACAGCATATATATGGGTCTTGTTTTTGTATCCATTCAGTGAGCCTGTGTCTTTTGGTTGGAACATTTAATCCATTCACGTTTAAGGTAATTATCGATATGTATGTTCCTAGTACCATTTTCTTAATTGTTATGGGTTTGTTTTTGTAGATCCTTTCCTTCAGTTGTGTTTCCCACTTAGTGAAGTTCCTTTAGCATTTGTTGTAGAGCTGGTTTGCTGGTGCTGAATTCTCTTAGC
Source organism: Balaenoptera musculus (assembly GCF_009873245.2). Classification (NCBI taxonomy): domain Eukaryota; kingdom Metazoa; phylum Chordata; class Mammalia; order Artiodactyla; family Balaenopteridae; genus Balaenoptera; species Balaenoptera musculus. The sequence goes on along the minus strand of NC_045799.1, from coordinate 21,926,758 downwards.
TTTTGCTTGTCTGTAAAGCTTTTGATTTCTCCATCAAATCTGAATGAGATCCTTGCTGGGTAGAGTACTCTTGGTTGTAGGTTCTTCCCTTTCATCACTTGAAGTATATCATGCCACTCCCTTCTGGCTTGTAGAGTTTCTGCTGAGAAATCAGCTGTTAACCTTATGGGAGTTTCCTTGTATGTTATTTGTTGTTTTTCCCTTGCTGCTTTCAATAATTTTTCTTTGTCTTTAATTTTTGCCAGTTTGATTACTGTGTGTCTCCGCATGTTTCTCCTTGGGTTTATCCTGTATGGGACTCTCTGCACTTCCTGGACTTGGGTGGCTATCTCCTTTCCCATGTTAGGGAAGTTTTCGACTATAATCTCTTCAAATATTTTCTCGGGTCCTTCCTGTCTCTTCTCCTTCTGGGATCCCTATAATGTGAATGTTGTTGCGTTTAATGTTGTCCCAGAGGTCTCTTAGGCTGTCTTCATTTCTTTTCATTCTTGTTTCTTTATTCTGTGCCACAGCAGTGAATTCCACCATTGTGTCTTTCAAGTCACTTATCCGTTCTTCTGCCTCAGTTTTTCTGCTACTGATTCCTTCTAGTGTATTTTTCATTTCAGTTATTGTGTTGTTCACCTCTGTTTCTTTGTTCTTTAATTCTTCTAGATCTTTGTTAAACATTTCTTGCATCTTGTCGATCTTTGCCTCCATTCTTTTTCCAAGGTCCTGGATCATCTTCACTATCATTATTCTGAATTCTTTTTCTGGAAGGTTGCCTATCTCCACTTCATTTAGTTGTTTTTCTGGGGTTTTATCTTGTTCCTTCATCTGGTACAAAGTCCTCTGCCTTTTCATTTTGTCTATCTTTCTGTGAATGTGGTTTTCCTTCCCAAGGCTGCAGAATTGTAGTTCTTCTTGCTTCTGCTGTCTGCCATCTGGTGGATGAGGCTATCTAAGAGGCTTGTCAGTGTCATGTAGTTTTCTGTGTACATGTCTTTTGCCTCCTTAGGTAGGTTTATTCCTAGGTATTTTATTCTTTTTGTTGCAGTGGTAAATGGAATTGTTTCCTTAATTTCTCTTTCAGATCTTTCGTTGTTAGTGTATAGGAATGAAGAGATTTCTGTGCCTTAATTTTGTATCCTACGACACTACTAAATTCATTGATTATCTCTAGTAGTTTTCTTGTGGCATCTTTAGTATTTTCTATGTATAGTATCGTGTCATCTGCAAACAGTGACAGTTTTTTTTCTTCTTTGCCAATTTGGATTCCTTTTATTTCTTTTTTTCTCTGATTGCTGTGGCTAAGACTCCAAAACTATGTTAAATAATAGTGGCGAGAGTGGGCACCCTTGTCTTGTTCCTGATTTTAGAGGAAATGCTTTCACGTTTTCACCATTGAGAATAACGTTTCCTGTGGGTTTGTCATATATGGCCTTTATTATGTTGAGGTAGGGTCCCTCTATGCCCACTTTCTGGAGAGTTTTTATCATAAATGGGTGTTGAATTTTGTTGAAAGCCTTTTCTGCATCTATTGAGATGATCATATGGTTTTTATTCTTCAATTTGTTAATATGGTGTATCACATTGATTCATTTGCGTATATTGAAGAATCCTTGCATCCCTGGGAAAAATCCCACTTGATCATGGTGTATGATTTTTTTAATGTGTTGTTGGATTCGGTTTGCTAGTTTTTTGCCTCTATGTTCATCAGCGATATTGACCTGTAATTTTCTTTTTTTGTGATAAATTGTCTGGTTTGGTATCAGGGTGATGGTGGCCTCGTAGATGAGTTTGGGAGTGTTCTTCCCTCTAATTTTTTGGAAGAGTTTGGGAAGGATCGGTGTTAGCTCTTCTCTAAGTGTTTGATAGAATTCTCCTGTGAAGCCATCTGGTCCTGGACTTTTGTTTGTTGGAAGATTTTAAATCATAGTTTCAATTTCATTACTTGTGATTCGTCTATTCATATTTCCTATTTCTCTGAGCTTCCTGGACTTGATTGACTATTTCCTTTCCCTTATTAGGGAAGTTTTTGACTACAGTCTCTTCAAATATTTTCTCAGACCCGTTCTCTTTGTCTCCTTCTTCTGAGTCCCCTATAATTTGAATGTTGGAGCGTTTAATGTTGTCCCAGAGGTCTCTGAGACTGTCTTCAATTCTTTTCATTCTCTTTTTTATTCTGCTCTGTGGCAGTTGTTTCCACCATTCTTTCTTCCAGCTCACTTATCCATTCTTCTGCCTCAGTTATTCTGCTATTGATTCCTTCTAGTGTATTTCTAATTTCAGTTATTGTGTTGTTCATCACTGTTTGTTTGTTCTTTAGTTCTTCTAGGTCCTTATTAAATGTTTCTTGTATTTTGTCCATTCTCTTTCCTAGATTTTGGATTATCTTTACTGTCACTACTCTGAATTCTTTTTCAGGTAGCTTGCCTATTTCCTCTTCATTTATTTCGTCTTGGGGGTTTTTATCTTGCTCCTTCATCTGCAATATATTTCTCTGTCTTCTTATTTTGTCTAACTTACTGTGTTTGGGGTCTCCTTTCCACAGACTGCAGGGTCGTAGTTCCTCTTGCTTCTGGTGTCTGCCCCCAGTGGGTGAGGTTGGTCCAGTGGTTTGTGTAGGCTTCCTTGTGGGAGGGACTGGTGCCTGCGTTCTGGTGGGTGGAGCTGGATCTCATCACTCAGATGGGCAGGGCCACATCACGTGGTGCGTTCTTGGGGTGTCTGTGGGCTTAGTACGACTTTAGGCAGCCTGTCTGCTGATGCGTGGGTTTGTGTTCCTGTCTTGCTTGTTGTTTGGTGTGGGGCATTCAGCACTGGAGCCTGCAGGCATTTGGGTGCAGCCGGGTCTTGGAGTTGAGATGTAGACCTCCAAGAGACCTCTTGCTGTTTAATATTCCCTGGGACTGGGAATTATCTGGCGTTCCAGTGTTCTGGACTCAGCGCTCCAACACTGGAGGCTCAGGCCCAAAACCCGGCCTGGGAACCAAGACCCCGCAAGCCACACGGCTTGGCAATAAAAGGATGGAAAAAAAAAAAAGGGCAGGAAGAAAACAGACAGAAAAACTGAAGGCAGATAGTCAAGATAAAAACAAGCAAACAACAACAACAACTAAGAACAAACAAACAAATGAAGAAACAGACAAAGCCCCAAACAGATGGTAAAAGCAGAACCAAGCAAAAACAAAGAAACAAAGAAACACAAAACGTACAAAAAAAGAAACAAAAACAGGGAAAACAGAAAACAAGAGAACAAGCAGACAAACAAAAGAACCCCAAAATGAAATCAAACAATTAAAAACGAAATTGACAAAAAAATAAAATAAAAAATAAAAAACGAAACAAAAGCAGAATGCAAACTGAAGGAGAAAGCAAATAAAACAAAACAAACAAAGATAATTTTTAAAAGATAAAGATAAGAACAAATAGAACAAAGCAAAAAACATTTAAACAAAACAGAACAAAGGAAAGAAAAAGAAAAAAGAAAGAAAAGGAAAAGACACAGAACAAGGGGCTTCCCTGGTGGCGCAGTGGTTGGGAATCTGCCTGCCAATGCAGGGGACACGGGTTTGAGCCCTGGTCTGGGAAGATCCCACATGCCGTGGAGCAACTGGGCCCACGAGACACAACTACTGAGCCTGCGCGTCTGGAGCCTGTGCTCCGCAACGGGAGAGGCCGTGACAGTGAGAGGCCCGTGCACCACGATGAAGAGTAGCCCCCGCTCGCCGCAACTGGAGAAAGCCCTCGCACAGAAACGAAGGCCCAACACAGCCAAAAATAAATAAATAAATGAATTAATTAATTAAAAAAAGAAACACAGAACAAAAAAGTAATGTAGAAAGAGAAATATAAAAAAATTAAAATATATTTTAGAAGTTTTTAAAAACTCAAATGAAAATAAAAATTAAAACAATAATAATAAAACAACAACAGAACAAAACATTTAAAAAAATAGTAATCATTATATTTTTCTGGGTCTCAGCTTTCAGCATCCTTGCCCCCACCATGAGTCACAGCCAGCACTTGCCTCCCCAGGAGGCCCTCCACAACCTCTGGTTAGGTCTCTGGTCCCACTGTGGGCACTGTGGGGGCAGCTCAGGCTCTGACCTGGCCTACCTCCTGCACGTACTAGTCTTCAAAGTCAGCTGCTAGAGCTAGACCAGTTTCATTTGTGGGAACACTCATTGTCTATCCAGGTATTCTGTAGATGCAGGGTTTACCAAGGTGATCGCAAGGACTTAATCTGAGGCTTGTGCAGCTTCACGGGAAGACTTTTGTTCCTCTTCCTTAGTCGCCCTGCCCTGGGGCTCAGCTGTGGTTTTAGCCTCACCTCTGCATGTGAGCCACCCACAGGAGTCTGCTCCTGAGGCTGCCCTGGAGCACTTGGGTCTGCCCTGGTGAGGACAGGGTGCGGAGGTGGCATGACTGCCTGGGTCACAGGGGCCCTGGTGGCGACAGGTGCATGGGAAAGCCAGAGGCCACGGGAGTGATAGATCCAGCCTTAGCGCCTGGCAGCTGGCACCAGAAGGTCAGCCCTGGAGGGAGCTTTCCTTAGCCCTGGCCACAGGCGTGAGAAGGTCCTTTTTAACTTTTTATGTCATTTTATATTATACGTGATTCTTGTAAAGAGCATATAGCTGTTTCTTGGTTTTTTTAGTCCAATGCGGGAGTTTGTTTTTAAGTAGATGAATTTGATGTACTTGTTTCTATTACAATGACTATTATGTTTGGCCCTTTTCTTCTGTTTGTGTGTTTATTTATTTATTTATTTATTTTTAAACATAGTGGGGTTTTTTTGGCTGTGTTGGGTCTTCATTGCTGCGCGTGGGCTTTCTCTAGTTGCTGCGAGTGGGGGCTACTCTTTTGTTGCGGTGCGCAGGCTTCTCATTGCGGTGGCTTCTCTTGTTGCAGAGCACAAGCTCTAGGCACATGGGCTTCAGTAGTTGTGGCACACAGGCTCAGTAGTTGTGGCTCGCAGGCTCTAGGGCATGCGGGCTTCAGTAGTTGTTGTGCGCAGGCTCAGTAGTTGTGACAGGCTCTAGAGCACAGGCTCAGTAGTTGTGGCGCACGGGCTTAGTTGCTCCGCGGCATGTGGGATCAAACCCGTGTCCCTGCATTGGCAGGCAGATTCTTAACCACTGTGCCACCAGGGAAGTCCCTCTTCTGTTTATTTTTTTCTGATGATTTCCTTCATGGTTTTATTTTATTTTGTCTTGTCTTTTAGTTCTTTCATCCTTTTCCTTCTTCTGTGAAAATATGGAAATTATTCTGTTTCTTTTCTATTAGTGAAATATACTTTTTAAAAAATGAAGCTTTATTTATTTGTTTATGAACGTTCGAAATGCTACCAAGTCCTTTCAGGATCTGGTCTCTGCCTAATTCTCCTGTGACCATGTCTTCTCATTCTCCCTTTTCCACACATTTACATTCTACTGTCTAAACCAAACTACTTTAGATTCCTTAACACATTGCTGTATTTTCTCTGGGTGATTCACCCTTGATGTTTAGGTTAAACTACTTTAAGAAGCTTCTGCCCCTGTATCACTTCTCCTAGGCCTGTCCTTACACCCCCACCCACCCCCTAGATTGTGGAGATTAGGTTGTGATATCCCTTGCATACCTCTGTGGGAGCACTTACCACCCTGTGTGGTGAGCATCTGTTTGTCTCTGGCTGTACTATAAGACTTTTTTTTTTTTAATAAATTTATTTATTTTATTCATTTATTTTTGGCTGCATTGGGTCTTCGCTGCTGCACGTGGGCTTTCTCTAGTTGCGGCAAGCAGGGGCTACTCTTCATTGCAGTGCACAGGCTTCTCATTGCGGTGGCTTCTCTTGCTGCTGAGCACAGGCTCTAGGTGCACGGACTTCAGTAGTTGTAGCACGCAGGCTCAGTAGTTGTGGCTCACGGGCTTAGCTGCTCCCCAGCATGTGGGATCTTCCTGGACCAGGGCTCGAACCCATGTCCCCTGCATTGGCAGGTGGATTCTTAACCACTGTGCCACCAGGGAAGCCCACTATAAGACTGTTGAGAGCAGAGACCAGGTTTTCCATTTTATATCCCCAGAATCTAGCAACAGTATACATTAGGCTCCCAGTAAATATTTTCTAAATGAATAAGAAAAATCTGAGAAATATTTTTGCTGTTTAGAGTCATTGGGTCATAGAATTGCTGGCAGACCCCATAGATAGACCCAAAGAATGAGGAGTGACTTATTAAAAGCCATGTAGCTGAGAACACAATTTCCTGCCAAGAGATATTTAGTCCTATTTTCCCATGTGAAATTTTTTAGTGTGTGAAGAACATAAAACAGTCTACAGGATGGTTGTGAACCTGATCTTCACGGTTCCAGGGAAGCCAGGCATCAGCTCTAGTCCTGGACTCACTGCCCTGTTTGGCCTGTGCCCATGCTGGGCTTCAGAGCAGAAGCCAACTCAAGTGCCCGCACTTCAGTTTATTCCCCTTTGGAATACTTCACCCTCTCAACTCTTCTTCCATTATACTCCTAGGTGTTTCAGGGTTATGGTTTAGTTATTCATTTCTTATAACCTTTCTACTCAAGTTTCAAAGAAGTCCTTCATGTAGGTTTGTAGTTGAGTTTCAACTTTTGTTTTGGGGGACTGTTCGGAGGTTTAGTACCTCTTAGCCCTTACCTCACAAGCTTTTCCCCTCTGGTTTACCCTTCCACCCCAGTGTTAGTTTTGTTGTCAGGTGACTTCTTTTCATTCCTGTGTTAAGAGTGCCTGGATTTCACAGTGCCTGACAGAATCAATAAGGAAAAAAGGGCTATTTTTTTTGTTTGTTTTTTTCTCTGTCTCTGCCAAAGGATAGATGAAGACATTTTGGAAAAGAAGAAAAGATTGCTGAGGTGATATTTTAAAATGGAACTCATGCTGTGGAAAAAGCAGCAGGTAGCCATCCTAGAGTATAGGAACTCAAAAAAAAAAAAAAGATTTCTCATTTGGCTGTAGCGTTTTGATAAGGAAAGAGAAAAGATGAGGTGAGGGTGGGACCTGCAGGGCCTCTTAGGCAGTGGAGAACTGTGTACTGAAAGGAAGAGAGAACCAGAGTCCCTGTGTGTGTGTCAGGCATCTTGGCCTCATTCTTTTCGTTTGGTAGTCAAGAGTTATGGTACAGAGAGGATATTTGGATGGTCTTTAGCTAGCAGCAGGAGAGTTAAGATATGAACACGAACCAAGTGGTATTAATAAGACTAAATTATACCTATGGGGGTATAGCCATTTTAGAATTTGGCAGGAAATGAGGGTGGAGCTATAAAAATGCCCTCATTGCCCCTGGATGGGGACTGGTTTGCCGTTTCTTTGTACTTGGTTACAGATGCCTATCTTTGGTAAGATTTTGCTACAAATAGAAGATTTCAGTATACTGGGCTTAATTATAGACTGTACTCCAAATGTTTGCTTCTTGCCTCCACAAACCACTTTTTAACAGTATGTCCTTGTATCAAATGGTTCAATGTTCTTTAAGAAACAACAAAGCCAGTGAGAGACAGAAGAATTACATTGTCAGTTTCCTTGGAAATGTTGACATGAAGCTTATTACTTCTGTTGTAAAACCCTGTTCCATTTAGAAAAAGAAGAGACCACCGTGATCCCAAGGGATGTGTACAATTGCAGCTTGGGGTTGTGTAACAGAAATAACAGTGAACCCATTCTGGTTATTAACTGTATAGGCAAAAAAAAAAAAAAGGAAAGAGAAGGGTACATAGATAAATCCATTTCAGAAGCCATCCATTCTTTTTTCCTATGAGTTTTTTTTTTTAGTAAGATTTTCCTTAATCTAAAGAAAATTGTCTCTGACAAAGAAAACAAATAAAATGGTGATGGTATACCATTTGCAAAGTAAGTCTTTGCAGGCCCAATTCTGGGCTGTAAGTTTGTACCAAAGCGTATAGGTAGGTAGGCCAGCCTGGGGAATTGTTTTTAACCTTGAAATTTTATTCCCTTGGTTTTGTTCTTTATTGGTTTTGTTCCTAATGAACATGTGAAGATCCAAACTCTATCGCAGTTTTATTCTTGTGATCCTTTACAAAAGGTTTTGTTGTTGCTGTGGTGGTGGTGGTGGTGCCTTTAAATTCTAGAACCTTTTCTTCTGACCTTCAGTCTCCAGATTCAACTGCAAGAGCAAAATGATAATGCAGATCTTTTAGAATTCAGCTGTGCTTCCTAATGGGGCCGTATCCAGTTTGTGCTCCAAGTTGCACACACAGATCTTGCTGTTGTTTGTCCAGCAAACATCCCTTTCCCTACTCACTGAATATTGCCATTCTCACTTAGATGAGTAATAGGAGTCTGCACCTGATCTCTAGGAATCAGAAAGATGCTTCAAAAGTACAAAGTAATGCTTCCAGCAGCCCTGCAGGCTGGTGTTACCTCTTCATAAATGGGAAAGTGCCATGGCGGAGAAGGCAGATGAAACTGAAGCAAGATTACCTGGCAGGAAATGGTGTAGGACCTATCTTTGAGCCCTTCCATCAGCTTAGACTCATCCTGCCATCACCACAAGCATGATAACAAACATATTTATCATATCCAAATGTTTCCTTGTGCCCCTTAGTAATCCATAACCCCTCTCTCCTATTTCAGTGTTTTCAGGCAACTATTGATTTGCTTTCTGTCCATTATAGGTTAGTTTGCATTTTCTAGAATTTTATGGAAATGGAATTATAGTATTTACTCTTTATTTAGTAGGGCCTGTTTAACTCACTATAATTATTTTGAGATTCTGCCACGTGTATCAATAGTTTGTCCCTATTTCTTTGTTGGGTAGTATTCCATTTTATGAATATATCACAGTTTGTTTATTCACTTGTTGACGGGCATTTAGATTTTCAGTTTTTTTGCTTTTAAGAACAAAGCTACTATTAATATTCATGTACAAATCTTTGGGTGGACATTTACTTTGTTTGATATTAATATAGCCACCACAGCTTTCTTTTGATTAGTGTTAGTATAGTATATCTTTTAACGTGATTGTTAACATGGTGGTTTATAGTTAAGTTTAAATCTACCCTCTTGTGGGTTGTTTTTATTTTTCCCATCTCTTTTTCTGGTTCCAATTTTTGCTTTGTCTGCCTTCTTTTAGATTCACGGTATTTTTTTATTATTCCATACTATTTTCTTAGGTGGCTTATTAGCTCTTCCTCTTTGCCTTTTTAGTGGTTGTTTTAAGGTTTATAGGGTACATCTTTAACTCTTCACAGTCTGTCTTCAAGTAGTGTTATATCATTTCAGCTATAGTGTAAGAACCTTACAACTCTAAGCTTCCATTTCTCCCTCCTGATTTTTGTGCTCCTGTTGTCACACGTTTTACTTCTACATATGTTATAAACCCCATTATATACTGTTGCTCTTTTTCTTTAAGTGATCAATTATCTTTTGGGTGTTTTTTTTTTTAATTAATTAATTAATTTATTTATTCTTGGCTGCATTGGGTCTTCGTTGCTACGCACGGGCTTTCTCTAGTTGCGGCGAGCGGGGGCTACTGTTTGTTGCGGTGCACGGGCTTCTCATTGCGGTGGCTTCTCTTGTGGTGGATCATGGGCTCTAGGCACGTGGGCTTTGGTAGTTGCGGTATGTGGGCTCAGTAGTTGTGACTCGCAGGCTCTAGAGCATGGGCTCGGTAGTTGTGACGCATGGGCTTAGTTGCCCCACGGCATGTGGGATCTTCCCGGACCAGGGCTTGAACCCGTGTCCCCTGCATTGGCAGGGGGATTCTTAACCACTGCGCCACCAGGGAAGTTCCCTGGGTTTTTTTTTTAATTAGTTAGTTAATTAATTAATTAATTAATTAATTAGGCTGCATTGGGTCTTAGTTGCGGCATGCGGGATCTTCATTGCAGCACACGGGATCTTTCGTTGTGGCTCATGGGCTCTTCGTTGTGGCTCACAGGCTTCTCTCTAACTGTGGTGCGCAGGCTCCAGAGTGCACGGGCTCCATAGTTGTGGCGTGTGGGCTTAGTTGCCCTGCGACATGGGGGATCTTAGTTCCCCAACCAGAGATCGAACCCATGTCCCCTGCATTGGAAGGCGGATTCTTAACCACTGGACCACCAGGGAAGTCCGTAAGTGGTCAATTATCTTTTAAAGAGATTTTTTGTAAAGTAAGAAAGAAAGTCTTTTATATTTACCCACATATTTGCCATTGCCAGTGCTCTTTATTCCATTGTGTAGATCCAGATTTCCATCTTGTATCAGTTTTTTTCTTCCCAAATGATTTCCTTCAACATCTCTTGTAGTGCTGGTCTATTGGTGATGATTTCTGTCAACTTGTGTATGTCTGAAAAATTACTTGCCTTCACCTTTGAATGATATTTTCACCAGATAGAGCATTCTAGGTTAATAGGCTTTTTTTTTTCTTTCAATACTCTGAGTGTTGCTCCACTGTCTTCTGGATTGCTTAGTTTGCAATGAGAGGTCTGCTTTCATTCTTATATGTTTTTCTGTATGTAATGTGTCTTTTTTTCTGGATGTTTTTAGGATTTTCTCTTTATCATTGATTTTGAATAATTTATGATGTCCCTTGGTGTTGTTTTCTTCATGTCTCTTGTGTTTGGTGTTCATTGAGCTTCTTGGATCTGTGAGTTTGTAGTTTTCATCAAATATGGAAAATCTTCAATCATCATGTTTTCAAATATTTTTTTTTGCCCCCATCCTCCTTTCAGGAACTCCAGTTACATGTACAGTTGGCCCTTGAACAACACACGTTTGAACTACATGGATCCACTTATACACAGATTTTTTTTCAATAGTAAATACTACGGTACTACATGATCCGCTGTCAGTTGAATCTGTGGATACAGAGGAACTGTGTATGTGGAGGAACCACGGATATGGGGGTCCAAGTATAAGATACGTAGATTTTTGACTGTGCACAGGGTTGGTGTCCCAATCCCCACGTTGTTCAAGGGTCAACTGTATATTAGGCTATTTGAAATTGTCCAAGTACAGCTCACTGGTGATCTGTTCATTTTTTCAGTCTTTTTTTCTTTCTGTTTTATTTTAGATAGTTTCTAATGTTATGTATTTGAGTTTACTCTTCTTCTACAGTGTGTAATCTGCAGTTAATCTCATCCAGTGTGTTTTTCATCAGACATTGTATTTTTCTTCTCTAGATGTTCAGCTTGGGTCTTTTTTATATCTTCCCTGTTTCTAGTTAACATGCTTAAGCTTTTCTCTATCTTCTTGAACATATCATATTTAGTTATAATAACTGTTCTAACGTCCTTGTCTTCTAATTCTGTCATTTCTATTATTTTTACTAATGATTTTTTTTCTCTTTATGGTTAATGTTTTCCTGTCTCTTTGAATGTCTGAACACTTAATTTTTTTTTTTACTGAAATTTAGATTTTTTGAATTTAACTTGGATTTTGTTTTTTGGTATACTTACAGATATTCTTGTGTGTGTGTGTGTATGTGTGTGCTTCTTTATTTTTATTTTATTTTTAAATTTTATTGGAGTATAGTTGATTTACAATGTTGTTAGTAAATATTCTTGAACTTTGTTCTAGGTTCTAGTTAAATTAATTGGAAATAGTTGTTCCTTTTGAGGCTTACTTTTAAGCTTGCTATTAGGTGGGACCTAAGCTTGCTATTAGGTGGGACCAGACTAGCATTTAGTCTATGGCAAATTTAACTCATTACTAAAGCAGTACCCTTCTGAGTACTTTACCTGCTGCACTGGGAATTCACCAAGCTTTTCCACTGCAACTGGTGGGTACACAAACTATTCCTGGCCCTTGGTGAGCTCTAGAGATTGTTTCCCCCTTCTTCTTTAAGGTGCTTCTTTTCTACAGCTTTGGTTAGTTTCCTCATGCATATTCTGATCAATACTCAGCTGAAGACTCAACGGGTACCCTCTGCAGATCTCTGTGCAGCTCTTGTTTCTGGTACCCTGCTCTGTGAACTCCAGCCACAGTGGTCTCCCCAGACTCCTCACTGTGCCTCCTCCCTGCCCTGAGACACAGAAACTCTCCTACCAGCCAACTGGGCTCATTGCATGTGTTTCCCTCTCTCAGGGATTACTTCCTGTGCTACCTGATGTAAAGTATCTGAAAACCATTGTTTTGCATATTTTATCCTTTCATTTGTTTGTGTTAGGCATGGGAGGGGATGTAAATCCAGTCCCTGTTACTCCATCTTGACCCAAAGTGGAAGTCTCACAGTATATTATATACTGAAAAAAAAATACATTCTAAACTATATTTTCTTACCATTTATTGCTGGTAGATAGTAAGGCAGTTAACTTTTGTGTTTTGATCTTTTATTTACAACTTTTCTGTGTCATGTATTGGTCAGCTTTTGTTGCAATAACAATCCCCAAATCTCAGGGACTCTCAATGGCAAATGTTTATTTTTTACTCCTGGTACATCTATCACTGGCCATCTGAAGCTCTGCTTCTCATCTTTATTTGGAGATTCAGGCTGAAGGAGCAGTGTTTAATGGGACATGACTTTCTCATGGCAGAGGGAAAAGACTGGATAATGCAATAAATCTTAAAACTTCTCTAAAGACACATATATTACTTACACTCACATCTAATTGGCCATAAAAAGTCACATGGCCAAACCTGATGTCTGTGGTGGGAGGAGGATGTATAAGCAGTGATGTGTTAGAGCTGGCTCATATAGGCTCATGAAAGCTGCTTGTACACCCCTCTTTCCAACACTGCGTTTAGTGATCATGTTGGTGACTTGAAATATACTATGATGGGAGTATTTACACCATGTAAATTGGCAAACACAACAAATCAGCACTTTTTTTCTGGAGAGCTAACTGAACTTTTAGTTTCAAACCACTGGGTATATGTCTCTTTTAGAGAGTAGCGGTTAATAGTTGGAAACAAGATTATTTTCTATCATATTTCTTTTTAGTAATTTGTTAACTTGTGTGTGTGTGTGTGTGTGTGTGTGTGTGTGTGTGTTTAAATTTTACTAGCTATGACCTCTAGTGTAGCATTGAGTATGAGTAGTGATAAAGGGGGCAAACTTGTCTTGTTCCTGGTGGTAAAGGAAATGCATTTTGCCATTGAGTATAATATTTGCTCTAAGTTTTTTGGAGATAGCATTTATCAGATTAAGGAAACTTCTCTAATTGTCACGGATTTCACATAATTGATCAATCAATTTTATCAAATGCTTTTCCTACATCTATTGAGATGATCTTTTAATATTAATATAGTGAAAATTGCATTAATGAATATTCTGATATTGAACTAACCTTGCATTCCTGGAATGAGCCCATCTTTTTTTTATGTTTTCTAGGATTCTGTATATTATTTATAAATATTATACCTATATGTATGAATGAGCTTGGCCTGTAATTTTACTCTCTCAGAAAAGTTTTGCTGTCAGAGGTTGTTAATTGTTTGTTTTAGCCTTATTAAATGAGTTGAATAATGTTCCTTATTTTTCTGTTTTCTATATGAGTTTAAGTAAAATTGGAACTATTTTGCTCTTGAATGCTTAGTATAACTTGATAGTGATACCTTCTGGACCTTGAGTTTTCTTTGGGAGGAGATTTTTAACTAGCTCTCCATTCAGATTTTTTTGTTTTTCTTGAGTTGGGGAAAATATATTTTCCTAGGAATTTGTCCATCTCACCTGTTTTCCAAGTTTATGGCATAGAATTATTCCTTTGTTCCGTTGTTCTTAATGTCTGCTATATCTGTAGTTTTCTCCCTTTCTATTGATTACCATTATTACTTTTTTGTGCCTTTTCTTTTTTTCTTGATCATTCTTGCTAGAGGTTTGTCAATTTTATTGGTCTTTCTAAAGAACCAGATTGGACTTTGTTGATCCTCTTTATTAGAGTTTGGCAACTAAAGACCTGTAGACCAAATCTGGCTGAGACCTGTTTTTTTATGGCCAGTAAGCTAAGAACCTAAGAATGGTTTTTATACCTTAAAAGCGTTATAAATATTTTAACACACACACAAACACAAAGATGCCACAGAGACCATACGTGGCCCGTGAAACCTAAAATATTTTCTGTCTGACCCTTTACATAAAATTTGCCAACCTGCCAGCCTGTGCTCTCTAGAGTCTTGGTTTTTTGGTCACTGATTATTTATCTTACTTCACTGTCTGCTCAGCCATTCTGTGTGAGGTTTCTCTGCATATCTAGCTCACCATAGTGCTAGAAACAAAAATCTTACCTCTGTTTTCTACATATTTGTTTCATTTTCTAGCATAGGCAGTCAAGTAATGGTTGGTACCAGTAGTTTATAAAAAATGGATGGGAATAGCAATTGAAAAAATGTATCAAGCGATATAGAAGACCACCATTATTCTATTTTAGTGGTGGAATATCTCTTAGCATTGCCATAGCACCAGTGTTCTTCGGCACTGTAGTTTGAGAGCAGCTATGAACTTAATCATATTGATCTTACTGCCAAATTCATAGAAATCCTGGAAACCGGATAGTGATATTATATTTTGGGAGCTAAAAGGAACTTAATCACGTACATTGTAAAGCAAACAAAAATGATCTCATATGTCATTATCCAAATTTTTTACCAGAATAAGTTTATGGTTCACAGTATCTTTTAAAGAATGCCTATCACTTTTTTTCCCTCCTTAATTCCTCAGTCTCTTTTGGCCGGGGAGGGAGTAGACTTTACCTCTTTTACTTGTCCTTCAAATAAGTTTTCCCCAAGGTTTAATCCCTCTTTTCTGCATATTTTCTGCCCCCTCTCAGGGTAATCTTCACATCATAGGTTCAATTACTAACCATAGATATAATTATTCTTATACATTTCCTTCTATTTTTAATCTCATTCCTGGACTTCAGACCCATAAGTCTAAGCTGGACATCACTGCCACGTCTCACAGGCACCTCAGGTTCAATCTAACTCAACTCTTTTCACTCATAGTCTGTTACTTTGCCTTTCTTATCAGTGTCTCTACCTCTAATGCATTTCCCCTCTTTCTTCTGCTTCTTCCCCTCTCCTCCCCCTATACTGTCCAACCCACTGTGGCAAGTGTGATCTTTCTAGTACACAAAATCAGCAGGCTTCATTTTTTGCTGCTGCCCCTCGTGCTCTTTATATTCTAGCAGTACCATGCACCACTTCCCTGAATGTTCCATGCTTACTCGTGCCTTTGCGTGTGCTGTTGTTCCCTTCTGCTTGAAATACCCTTATCTTTTTTGCCTGTCTGGGAAAGACATCCAGTGAAGCTTGGTTCAGGCATCATCTGCTTTGTGAAGCCTCCCTGACTCATAGTCAGCCCTCCTTCCTGCATTCATGTTCTACTTTGTATACACCTCCATTGTAGTACTTGGCTCTTCATTGTCTGCACATCTGTCTCCCCTGTGAACTGAGCTCCTCAGAAGCATGAGCTGTGCCTCTCTCTACATCCTCAGCTTAATAACTGGCACCTATTAGATGCCTCATAAATATTATATTTGATGAAAGAACAAAAAAATTATACTCAGAATGCATGTTCATTACAAAAGTATTTCTGTATAATAAAGAAGAATAAGCTAATTAAAGCAACAACGGAAACTTCCCACTCCTCACCTTTCCTTCTCATCAGAAGGCTCACCTGGGCAGAAGAGGGAGCAGTAGGTGACTCTCAGGCATTTCCCACAACCACTCATGTTATAGAGGCCAGCGTTCACATTGGTCCTGGCATGATCGACAGCCCGATGAACCCAGCCAAGACTAAGATAAACTGCTTGTCCTCGAGTAGAATAAATATTTCAAATAAAGTCAACCCAAGAAAGGCCAAACAGCTATTGATTGCTAAAAGCCTGAACTTGAGCCCAGTGAGTATTCCAGCGTTCACCTCCATGCAGCTTGCCTGATCAATATGCAATTACTGCCGCCTTTAAATGTGTCGTACACTG
Source organism: Balaenoptera musculus (assembly GCF_009873245.2). NCBI lineage: Eukaryota > Metazoa > Chordata > Mammalia > Artiodactyla > Balaenopteridae > Balaenoptera > Balaenoptera musculus. Next base: position 21,910,903 of record NC_045799.1, on the reverse strand, counting down.
CCTACCTGAAGAAGGGTTTTACTTTTAAGATCTTTTGTTTGCTGAATTTGCTTAGGCAGGGAAAAAAAGACACTTGGCGAAACCAGCGTCATTTACCTTTAGCATTTCATACAATACTGTTATATGTGAAATGGTTTGAATGTATGCTGCATGGTAACGGAAGGTGCCCTGTTACATGACTGTAATTCATTTCAAGAGGACTTTTTCTGAGTGACTAAACAGTAAGGATATTGTATTTCAGTTTCCTAATTTCTGCTCACATGGTTATCTGCCCTAGCCATAACCTTTGTAAATTTAAGTTTGTAGAGTAGGATGCTCAAGTCCAGCTGCAGTGAAAACAAATATATTATTTGCCTACTCTCCTTTTAGAATTTCATCTTGGTGCAAAAAAATGCTTCCTATTGAATTTAGAAATTTATTTACCCTGCTCCAGATATTTAAGATTTCATGTCTCACAAATATGCCTTTCTCATACCACTGCAGTGATCAGAACTCTGTCGTTTTCACTTACACTCTTGTCATATTCTCTTAAATATGCTTCCTGACCCCAAGCTCTGTCGCTCCAGTCCCTTCATCACACTACTGCCAGGTTAAGCTTTCTAAAATCTATCTGTGTAGAGTCCTCCTTTTCTTGAACATTTCATGGCTTCTCAATGTCAACAGCATGGAGCCCAGGTTCCCTGGCAGCACATCTAGGGCCTGTCATGACCTGTTCCTGCCCACCTCCCCTTAGTCATCTTCTTAACCCCTGGTCATTCAGAGCTACTTCCAGTTCCCCCAAGTGGCTTGTTCTTACAGGCCTCCTGTACCTTTGCCCGGGTCGCTTACCCACCACTGCCACCAATGTCATGGCTCTCCCTTCTCTGCCTGACAAACACTCATATTTCAGACTCAGTTCAGATGTCACCTTTCATTTGACACCTTCACAGATTTCTCCTTGATAAAGTTAATTATCTCTACCTCTCACCTGCTTGGACTTAAATTTCTATTGCTTTGGGCTTTTGAAATTATTTTTATTTACCTGTTCTTAAATTGGCTAAAGACAGGGAGCTTATAATTCCTAGCAGCTAGTGTTAGTGCCTGCTGTATGGAGGCAAGTGCTTAGTAGAAGCCTTTTTTTTTTTTTTTTCTGTTAAACTCAGTAGTTGGGTTGAATGTCATTTGTGAGTATCTTGGATTGTTTTGATTGATTTGTTTATTCCCCATAGCAAGGGGAATAAAGGTAGGAATATTCACAATACATCCTTGATCTTTTGAGGTTGGCACCAAGTAGGATGGCCAACTATCTCGGTTTGCCCAGGACTGAGGGGTTTCCCAGGATGTTTTACTTTCTTTTCAGTGCTAAAAATGGAACAGTCTCAGGTATACCAGCATGGTCTAGCACCAAAGGCACTGTCAGCAAGCTTTTTATCTACTCTCCTTTCCTCCACTCACTGGGACCCAATCCTGGCTGGCTATTCTGATCCAGGATAGCATGCTTTGTCATCATTAACACTTTAATAGTACATACAAAAATTAACTCAAAATAAAGATCCAAATGTAAGAACTAAAACTAGTAAACTCTTAGAAGAAAACATAGGTGTAAATCTTCACGACACTGGGTTTGGCAGTGGTTTCCTTTTTTTTGGCCACACAACATGGCTTCTAGGATCTTAGTTCCTGGACCAGGGATTGAACCCAGGCCACCGCAGTGAAAGCACCAAGTCCTAACCACTGGACCACCAGGGAATTCCCTGGCAATGGTTTCTTAGCTATGACACCAAAAGCGCAAACAGCAGAAGAAAAAATAAGTTTTGTGCTTCAAAGGGCACTGTCAAGAAAGTGAAAAGATATCGCCTAGAATGGAAGAAAGTATTTACAAATCATTTATCTGTTAAGGGACTTGTATCCAGAATAAAGAACTCTTACAACTCAATAATAAAGATAGTTAAGCTAATTTAAAAATGGGCAAGGGGCTTCCCTGGTGGCGCAGTGGTTGAGAGTCTGCCTGCCGATGCAGGGGACACGGGTTCGAGCCCTGGTCTGGGAAGATCCTACATGCCGCGGAGCAACTGGGCCCGTGAGCCACAATTGCTGAGCCTGCGCGTCTGGAGCCTGTGCTCCGAAACAAGAGAGGCCGCGATGGTGAGAGGCCCGCGCACCGCGATGAAGAGTGGCCCCCACTTGCCGCAACTGGGGAAGGACCTCGCACAGAAACGAAGACCCAACACAGCCATAAATAAATAAAAAATAAAAAATAAAAAAAATGGGCAAAGTATCTGAATAGGCATTTTTCCAAAGAGGATATACAAATGGCCAATAAGTACATGAAAAGATGCTTGACATCATTAGTTATCAGGGAAATGCAAATTAAAACTAGAGTGAGATACCATTTCACACCCACTAGGGTGGCTAGAACCAAAAAGTCAGATGGTAAGTGTTGATAAAGATGTGGAGAAATCAGAACACTTATATGCTGCTAATGGGAATTTTAAATGATGTAGCCCCACTTTGGAAAAGTCTGATGGTTCCTCAACAGGTTTAAACATAGAGTACCATATTCCCTAGCAGTTTCACTCCTAGGTATACATATACCCAAGAGAAATGAAAACATATATCCATACAAAAACATGTGCATGAATGTTTATAGCAGCATTATTCATAATAGCCAAAAGGTAAAAACACCCCAAATGTCCATGATGGATGAATGGATAGATAAATGGTGACATTTCCATACAGTGGACTATTATTCAAGCATAGAAAAGAATGAACTACTGATACATGCTACAACATAGATGAACCTTGAAAACATTATACTAGGTGAAAGAAGTCAGTCACAAAAGACTATGTATTGTATGATACCACTTAAATTGAAAAGTCCAGAGTAGGCAAATCCATAGAGACAGAAAGTAGACCAGTGATTGTTTAGGGCTAGGATGGAATGGGGAGGGTAGAGGGATGGGAGCTTAAGGGTAGAGGATCTCTTGTCAGGGTGATGAAAATGTTCTATAATTGACTATGGTGATGGTGGCACATATCTGTGAATATTCTAAAATCCATTGAATTGTACATTTTAAATGGGTAAGTTGTATGGTATGTGAATTATATCTTGATAAAGCTGTTAAAAAGAAAGAAAAAGGAAGAATAGGTGATCCATAATCCTACCACCTTGAACATGTTCGTATCTTGATCTATTTCTTTCCAGTCTCTTTTAATGCATATGTTTTACATAATTGAGATAATGCTTCATACAGAATTTTGAATATTATCTTTTGTGCTTATCATTCTGACCATAAGAACTTGTTCATTCTACCACATACTCTAATTGTTAACAAGTGTGTAATATTCCATGTAGATATACTATAATGTGATAATTTTTTTACTGGTGGACATTTTAATTGTTTTGTTTTTATTTTTCTTTTTTCCATTGTAATGAGTATTGCAGTAAACACACTTTTTTTTTTTTAAGACTAGAACACACTCATGAAAACCTCTTTTGTTCCCAGAGAAAAGAAGATCTCCCGGAGCAGTGCCCTGAAAGTGCTGGACCATGCCATGATTGGACCCGAGGGCACAGACAATTGCCATAAGTTTGTTGATATTCTTGGCTTACGAACCATCTTTCCCCTTTTTATGAAATCTCCCAGGAAGATCAAGAAAGTGGGAACCACTGAGAAGGAGCATGAAGGTAGGGTTCACTGGAGAAGTCAGCCTAATGAAGATGCATTAGGAGAAATGGGGGGCAATGAGAGCTACTTTGAAAAACTCTGTCATGCAGCTGAGGAGTTGACTCTTAGGCGGAAGTGTGCTACCTTTTTCTTTTCTATCTGCTTATTTTCTATGCATGGAAAAGCAACCCAGAGACCCCTGATCACTGATGGCCTTTGTTGCACTGGTTCTCTGCTTGTTTGAATCCTAGTGGTTCCGTTCCCTTCTGACCTGTGAATAAGTCTGTGGGTGAAGGTTTTGTTTTCTTCACTATAATTTGTAGCGAGGAGTTTCTCTCATGGAAGACCCTTTTGAAAAGAGTAATGAGGTGGCAACACATGTCACCGCCAGAGTAGTGCTTTCATGTATTTCTGTATTAAAGTGTGATTCAGCCACCATCAGGAATTGCCGAAATAAACTATTTACAGCCCAGGTTCCCCTTTTTATGTTTCTCCTCCCTGATGGTGCATACTCCCAGCAAAATGCCATGAATTGCGGTGCTGTAAGCAGAGTAGTTACTGCTAGGCCAGTCTCTTCCTGCTGTTGTCTAGTGGCCTGCTGCATCCCTCTCCCCAGTAAATAGCCGCAGTGCAATCTGGAAGGCCCTGAATTTATGAGCATTGACGGTTCTGTTGGAGGCTAACAGATACTTGCACCAGGGAATTTACATGGTTGGGTGGTTATTTTAAAGTATGGGGAGGGTGCTAAGAGGGGGACGAGGAGGTGGTGTGTGTGAAGGACGAGGACCTGGGCTGATTGGCTGGCTAATTTGGTTGTCTTGTCACAAGTTAACATCTGTCCCATGGTTTGATTTTTTTTCATCATGATTAGTAGAACGGCATAGGTATCTGCAGGATCTTTTGCATTCCTTACCCTCCTAGGTAAAAGTTAGGGAGTTCCTGTCTATCACTTCTCAAATTGACTTGACTTAGTCTGTACCAACTTGGAGTGGCTAAAGGTGAAGGTGATGCCTTCAGTGGTCACCTCCAGTGATATCTTCTCTGATGAAAGCATCTCTCCAGAGACAGCAGGAAGTCTGGCAGGGGAAGAACTATGGACTAGAGATGTGAGAACATGTAGAGAGTTCAGTTCACCTCAAACCAGATACTGACCAAACACCAGCTGTGAAGCCTACTGCTGATCTTTTTTCTTTCCTCAATGGAAATTCAGCAAAATGAGGCCATGGGAGAGGGAATGGGTGGTATTGGAGATCGAGGAGATAAAATTTTGGAGACAGTCACTATTCATTGAAAACCTGCCACATTCCTAGTGCTGCTGCATTATATGCTATCTTAGTTGGGCCTTACCCATGAAGTAGATGGTGGTATCCTTGTTTTTTAAGATAAGGAAATCAGCTAAGAAAGGAACCAAGCTGTGGTTCTACAGCTAAATAGCTGTGTGACTTTAGACCCTTTGCTTAACTTTTCTCAACTGCGTTTTCCTTCCTGCTCTGTAAGATGCAGAAACTAGACTAGTGAATTAGAAGCTCTGATATCTGTACCTTAAGATCCTGAGGCACAGGCCCTAGTTGTCAAGGCTTTGTCCTATAATCCAGGAAACTCCTCGAGGACTGTGGGTGGCTGACCTGCTGGGTTGTATTGAGAGGCTTGATGCTACATTTTGAGCATGCTTGAAGAAAGTGAAGGAAAACAGCCCTTAGCAGGCTCTTGCTCTGTGTGCGTGGCGCTGAGAAGAGAAATGACAGATTCAGTGAGCAGCTGTTTTCCTTCTGAAAAATGTGCCTGGTGGCGTGCTGGTAACAGTACATTTGCTTTAGAGTACCCACATTAGGAATTTGATAACATTGTATTAGTGAGGGCAGTGGATTGGGAAGACAGCTCCTGGAAGGCATGTTTGGACTGTAATGGCTGGTGAGGATGAGCTCTGCATCCTGAATACACTGGCACCCAAAGAGTGACCCCCAAGGAGAAAACACAGCCCTGGCCCTTCTCCCACCCCTGCTACTGCTCCTGCTCCTGGCCATGAATGGTAGGGTGAGAATGGAGGCAGGGCAAAGCAGGGGCACCTTGTGCAAGGTTTCTTTGTCCTGTCTTCTGGGTTGCTCTCCATGTGCTGACCTTTCTGAAGGAAGTGGACCAGGTTTGTGTGGTAAGCTAGAGCACGGTAGCTCAGACCATCAGGAGTATTTGCAGACATGCCCAGCCCCAGGTTTCTACCATGCTCTTGCCTCCATCTGTAACAATTTTCTCTGACCTGTCTGCTTGCCTGCCTTATAGTCATCCTTCAAGTCCTTAGTTTTGATGTCACTTTCTCAGGGAAACATAACATGAGCTCCTAGGCTTGAATAGAACCTCCTAGTAAGTGGACTCGTGGACCCAGGACTTTGACTTCTAGCCCTTAAGATTATGGAACCAATAGCCTTGTCACCTCTGCGTCCCAGGACCTAGTCCCATGCTTGGCATGTGGCGGATACACAGTGTATATTTATTGAATGGATAACTGCTTCCCTAAAAGACTGCTCATTAAAGACAGACATGGATTTGGGGCTCTCCCCAGAACCTTGCAAGGTTGAGTCAATACAGTTGACAGTTGTTGGTCATACACCTGGGGTGACCAGCTTGTTTGGAAGCAAAAACAAGTGGGTTCCTAGCCTTAAGCTTTTCTTTGTCTCATGGGCTTAGAAATTATGGCAGAACTCCTCCCCCCTCCTTTAGAGCTATGCCTTTAAGAGACATGTTATGGATGGAACTTCCTTATAGGTGAGGCCACCCTATGACAAGCTTCTTTTGGTAATCCAGCAACTCCTAATAAAGCACTATGGGCTGGGAATCAGCTTGCCTGTCCAGAACCTCTGGAGGGCTGCCCTGTAAGCTTCCCTTTCTTGTCAGATTCAGGGGCTTGTCACATATCAGGGTTAAGTTCATCCTGGTCCAGTCTCAGCCCCTGTCATCTCTTAGAATCTTCCCCAAACTCCTATTGTAGCAATATAGCCTGGTGTGGTACAGAAGGATCCACTGCTTGTCAACCACGTGATCTTGGGTTAATTCTTAAACTCTCTGAGCCTTACTTGAGCCTTACGTAAAATGCTAGATCTACCACATAGGGTGGTTGTGAGGGTCAGGTGAGGTGACAGATATTAACTTAGCACAGACGCTAGAATAGAGTAGGCACTTCAAGAAGTGTAAGTTCTCTCCTCTACTAAATCTGTCTCCATTTCTGCCCACCCTGACCTTAGTCACACATACCCATTCTTCTAAGAGGTCACTGGGAAGCCAGGCAAAGAGACTGCCTACACCTTGGGTGTGGGAGGATTGGGAGAGTGTGGGTTTTATTGGCCTGCAGTCTAATTGCTGTATGATTGCTGCATGAGAATGGGCAAACTCATTCTTGACGGGAATGTCAGGAGTCATGATATGCTAAATAGTGGGGCGGCATAAAAACAACGTGTTCCTAAAGCCAACAAAAGAGCTTTGAGAGAGGACAGTCTCTAGATTAAGCTGACTCTAGAGAGGAGGGAAGAAGCAGAAACCACCCTTATAACCTAGAATTGTGGGTAATGTAGTTCTTCTTTTGTGAGTTGGGGTGGAGAAGGAAAAGAATTACTGTACTTGAAATCCATTCAGTTTTGCATAATAAAACCTTCTGAAATAGATCAGGGGAGGCACTTAGGTTGGGGGGTGGGTTGGAAGGAAAAAATTTGCCCTTGGGTGCAATAGCATGATTGGCTGCCTCCTTGGTTTTATAAAGAATAGCACAGTATATATTGTCTCCTTGGCATTAACTGCGTCAGAGTATGAGGGAGGAGGAAAAGAGCTGGGATCCAGAAATGGCATTTGACCTTTACTTCTTGTCTCTTTTAAAAATTCTTATTAAAATAGGTCCAATTTTCCTTGTATTGCTTCATTAGGTAGGTGAGTTATTGAGTTTATAGCAGTTCTAGTTAATTGCACTGTTTCAACATGGTTCCCCTAGAGGCTATTATGAGCTTTAAGGGGGTGTGCTACCAAGCAGTGTGTAGGTGTGTGTGTGCATGCTAGGCATATGCACACATTTTACCTCATCAACAATGACAGCAGTTGATAACAGGTCACTGCTTTAAAGAATACTTTTCTGTCATCTGCAGAGAATTGTAGGTGATTCTTGTGGACTCCTCAAGTCAGGAGGCATACAGTTGCCTGGTGCTTCTTGGACTCCTGCAGTGAGGAATTGCAGACCAGAGCTCCCACCACCTACCAGGCTTAGGAGAGGGAAATAGCAAAACCTTTCCTGCAGTCAGAAAAGAAGGGAGTTTAGCCAACATAGGCAAAAAATAAATATTTTTAATGTGTCCATGGTGGGCTGTGGTAATGACAGGGCATCGTTTGGGGCCAACTTTTACTGGGGCTCCTACTATGTTCAAAATTTAACAGACCTAACATGTGACAGGAATAAAACTGAATGCCTGTCCTGGGGGGAGCTGCTCTTTCCCAGTGTTCCGAATCTCCAGATCCTTTGCCTCAGCCTGTCCCTCAAGCATTCATTTTTGTCTGGATTGGCGGTGTCTTCCCTCAGTTCTTTTTTTTTTTTTTTTTTTTTCCCCATACTCTCCTTGATCTCATCTACTACCTGTAGCTTTAACCTCTATCTCTTTGCCACTGATTCCCAACTCTTCAGCCTTGTCTCTCTCACAAGCTCTAATCAGCACAACTAATTAACCAGAAGACAACTGCACCAGATACTCAAATTCAGCTCATTCAAAACCTTACTCATTCCTTCATCACCCAAGTCTCTTCTGCTTTTCCTGTCCTGGTAAATGGCACCCAAGGCAGAAATCAACACACCATGCTTAACTCTAATATTCCCCACATGCACGGGACAAGACTTGGGTTGGTGTCTTGGTCCTGCCATTTACTAGCTCTACGACTTTGGAAAAGTAGCTTAACCTCCCTGAGCCTGTATTTCCTCAATTGTAAATTTGGGATAATATTGGAATCTATCTCATAAGGCTGCTATGCGAGGATTAAATGAAATAATACCGATCGAATGATTAGCATAGTGCCTGCTTCATTGATATTAGTGGCTGGGATGCGGATAGGTTTCCCATTTGTGTTCCTCTTCCTTCTACTTTATTGGTAGTTTTAGAAGCACCCACAGAAAAAAATGCTTTTTCTCCCTGGATCTGCCATTCATAGGGGTAGACCGTAAACATGCCAGTCTTATGTGGAATGTAAGACAAAAACCTCTCCCGTAGAGGACGTACTAGGGAGCCCCAGGTCCCCACTTCTCCACATCATGTAAACAGAAATTCAAAGATTTCGCCCCCTCCTTTTGTATTCCCCAAGCTTAAAAATCCCAAAGAGTTGGTTGTAGTGCTCAGAATAATGAACAAGTGAAGAGTAAATGGTATTTAATTTTAAGAGTAGCATTAAGCCATCTGCTACCAGGGACTTTATGTTAAACAAGGATGGAAATGTCTGGCTGTTGTTTTTTGTCACTATCTGAAAACCGTATAACTGAATAGTTCCTGGATCAATTTCTTTTCTCTCCCTCCAGCTGTTTGTCTCATTCCTGACCTCAGATGACAAAATATAAGGATGCTGAAATAAGCAATGTGTTTGGACTTAGGGTTCCTCTCATCAGGCTTGACGGGATGATTTTGAGTGTTACACATCTGGTTTGCTAACTGGTTCCAGTCATATAAGGATTAACCCACGGGCCTTTCCCAAGTAGAGCACAGCGTAATTGTTTGCCACTGAGGAAGACGGTGAAACAAAGGATGTATTTACCATCCTGGAAAACTGCTCTTCTCTTTTGTGGGAGGAGGTTAGTGGCCAACTCACATTTTATTGAGCATCTACGAGTATACTGAGGGCTTTACAGGTGTATATACTTTATGAATTAGGCATTTCTATCGTCTTTTTATAGATGAGTCTCAAAGAGTTTGTTAATTACCAAATACCTTCTAGCAAGTGAGTGACAAAAGCAGAATTTGAGCCTAGGTTTGCTTCTAAAGCTTCTTCTAACACCAAGGTGGCTCCAGTGGTCTTCTGGTTGGTATCCAGAAGCAGCACAGTGTAGGGGGAGGAGGATTGTCTTTGTAGGAGACAAACCTGGCTTCAAATCCCAGCTCTACCCCCAAAATAGCTGGTGGCCTTAGACAAGTTATTCTTTCTGGACCTTGAATTCCTCTTCAATCAACAAGACAGATAAAACCTTTCTCAAATTGTTGTGTGAAGAATAATGATCATGAGCATCCTACATAGTCTCTAGCAAGTGGACATTTAATAAATGGTAAAATAGTTGCTGCATGTCAGCCTCCTTTCAAAAATAGTCATCCTTACCACTCTCAGTTTTCATGTTTACATGTAGGGAGCAAAAATCCTTGGCTTTCGTGGGTATGAAGCCCAGTTGTGCACCAGGACTGCATATGTGGAGAGGCTGGGTCATAACAGGAGCTACCAAGAGATGGGACAGCCAGTTTATCATGATGGCCTACTAATCTGGACCCTCAGTTACAATCCTGATTGTGCTGGTCCTGTCAAAATTCATCACGTCTTGAATGAGGCCCTATACCCTTCTATTTCGGTCTGATGCTCTTGCCGAGGGTCTGTTTCTATGGATAAGAGCCCTAAAGGTAGGTCAGTGAGGCTTCATTCATTCTTTCATTAAACAAACCACTAGCCCCTTCTTTGTGCCAGGCTTGGTGCTGTAGATGGAAGGTGAACAAGCTCACAGTGCAGCTAGGGAGACATGGAAACCTGTATTTATATTACAAGGTAAAGTGGTAGAAGAGAGCACGGAGCAGGGGCTCCTAATCTAACCTAGGTGGTGAGAGAACAGGTGGAGGTTAGAAACAGCTCCACCTTAGAAATGTGGCTCTTGAGCCAAACCTTAAGTCTGAGTTAGCCACGTGAAGGAATATCAAGTGAAAAAAGCAGCGTGTATAAAATAAAAGGTGGGAGGCACAGACTACAGTGAGCCTTAAACTAGCTGCCCTTCAGAATCATCCGGAAATTCGTTTAAAATGTAGCCTTCTGGGACATGTTCTCAGAGTTTCTGGTTCCACCAGTCTGCATAATGCTGGTGGATATGTAGTTTTATTAAGCTTGCCGTGAGTACCCTCTGAGACCAGTCTGGCACCGGCCCTTGGTAAAAAGAGCATGGAGCAGAAGATTAGATTAGTTAAGCAGAAGCCAGACCTTGAAGGACCCTGCGGAGCTGTTGTGAGGATTGACTGAGTTAATATATGTACAGTGCTTAGGGCAGTACCTGGCACATGGTAAGCATTCATTAATGTTAATAGTTATTGCTGTTCTTACAGTTATTTTATTGTGTTATAGTAAAAAAGGACTCCCCCAAATTTTTATAGGTCATAGGTAGAGTACTAATTTTAATTATTTTGACTATTTCAGCTAATTTAGCACAAACTCAATTTTGATATTGAAGGCCTGGGTGGAAAGGGTGTAGGAGAAACATCTATCACCGTTTTTCTTTTGCGTTTTTCATTTTGCCAGGTAGAAACTTAGTTTTATAGTGGTAGCATTAGCTGAATTCTTATTTTGGATATAAAGTTTTCCACTGGTACATTTATTATTTTGTCAATATAACTCTGTTAATTTTCATTTATAATCTTGATTAAGTTTTATAGAAATAGTTTAGTGTGCAGTGTATCTCCTTTATAGAAGTAAAACAAATACCAGGAATGTTGAAGCAGCAGTCGAGAAATAGCCAAACCTTTTTAGGTTATTTCTTTAGCATTAGGTGGTGCCAAAATGAGGAAATAATTTAGGGGCTAGACAGTAATTAACTGGTTTATTAAACCTGGTTTATAATAACCTGGTTTATTAAAATTCAACACGTAATCTTTACTATGATATGCTTCCTAATGTTACCACTGGGAGCTTTTTTCGTTGAGTACTCTAATAGGCAAAAACCTATCAGTTGAAAGCATTCATTATATCATTTCACCTAATCCTCACAAGAACCCTGTGAGCCATGGATTATTACCTACATTTTACAGGTGAGAACACTGAGGCATAAAGAAGTTATCATTTTCCGAAGACACAGCTAGTGCATGGCCTTACTAGGATTTTAAGCTAAGATTTTTCCATGGTTTCTGAAAATTAAATCATTTGCAGTACTCTTCTAATTCTTCTTCTCTTAATCATAAATCAGTGTTGCTTAGTAGTAGTGGGCCTAATTTAAACTGGTTGGTGTCTTTTCCTATTTGATTTCTTTTAAGTCATCAGTAGTCCTGCACCCAGTACTGCATAAACTCTCTCAATTCCAAACATTTTGCCCTGCCACACTTTGTTCACCTCTTCTTGGCTTCCGACTCTAGGGTGTATCTGTCCACTGGTAGTCTCCTCTCTTCTCGGTGGCCTCTCAGGCCTGAAGCTCAGCACTGCTTCAGCCTTCAATTTCTGTTCCTAAACATTCCCATCTGCTTACTTTGCAGTTGCCTGCCTTTAAACACTTCACTCAGCACTCTGGCCTATTTTCTCCCTCTGTTGGCCCCCTTGAGAATGAGACATGAATCCACAGTTTTCGACCCTCACTGATGAGTATCACTTGAAGAGCTTTGACAGAATACACATGCCTGGGCCCCACCTCCAGGAAGTCTGAGCATCAGAACGCCAAACATCTGTATTTTTTAAAAGCTCCAGAGCCTATTGCTCAGCTAGTGCTGAGACGCACTAGCCCGAATGCTCAGAGGATAAGCCTTGGTAAGCATACTTTTTACTTTCTCTCTGGGCCAAGAGAAGATTGTTGACATGGTGGGTCTTAGGGGAAGGCTTGTTAAAAATATCTTTATTGCTTTTTCTGAGTATGAATAATTAACCTAATGTAGAAAAGTCAAGCATTGTGGAAAAGAAGGGTGGGAAAGTTAAAATCACCCCCAATCTCACCACCCAGAGTTAATGACTAGAAACATCGTGGACACTATCCATTCAAACATCTGTGTTACGGGTGGGGGTTGGATATATGTGCATATAATTTTGTATAAATGGATCCATGGTGTATATGCTGTTTTTACTCAGTGTGTCTTGGGCATATTTGACAGGGGTGAGTCTTTTAATACAATTAGGAAACTGGACTGTATATTTTTAGAAGGCAGGATAGATTTCAGGTTAAATGATTAGGTTGTAGGGGTGATAGTAGTTTGGAAAGGTAAGCTGTGCTTGGATGGTGATGTTGGCTCTTCCAAGTATTGTTAATGTGCTGGGACTTCAGGATGGTAAGGAAAGGAGGTACGGACTGAAGGCTAATACGTCTGAGTTCACTTGGTTATAGTATAAGGGAAGTGAAGATGCCTTTCAAATTTTTTTTTAAAATGTGTGAATATTTTAATGTGTTAGACATGTTGGCATCTAACAGTAGATATAAGGTAGAAGGAGATAAACTGAAAATAAACCTGTATACATTTCACTGCTCATAAAGAATACAGTTACATATGTGAGATATTTGTTAATGTCCACCTTCCTGGACTTTTGTGATACTGGATGTGATTTTTATACACAGCAGCTTGCAGGTTGCTGGTGAAATGCTCTGTGTATTTAATCATGTTGCAGTCTTACTTGTTTGTTTCTCTTATGGTAAGAAAATGTCTTTGGCTTGCTTTTATAGTCAGATTGATTTTGCTTATGGGTGTCCAGATGCTGATGAAATATAATAAGCATAAGAAGGAGGTTGAAAAGATGTTGACTATTCTTTTCCGGTAACCAAACAAAGGATCCCCAAACAAATTATTCTCAGGTAACAGGTTAAAGTGAAGCAGCTCTTTTCTCTTTAAGATTCAGGTGTATTAAAGGATCTATGTGTTGAGCTGGGGAGGTCACCCTGGGGATGCTGTAACCATCATGGGGTGATTTTCTGCAGCTGAGCACCTCTGTTTGCGAGTAGTAGCTTTAAATCCCTTAAGTAGCCTATTAGAAAGGAGCCCTGGGCTGGGTTCAGAAGGTTTGGATTTGTGTTTCTACCCAGGCTCTGTGACTTCGGTAAGTCATTTACTCTCTGAACCTCGTTTCCCCACCCTTAAAGAGGGAGATACTAATATTTCACAGTGTGTGAGAATTGGGTAAGATGGTGTATGGGGAAGTGCTTTTATATACTATAAGATTATGCACATGTACAATATGGTTGTGGTATGTATTACATTCAGTGTTTTTCCCTTGTCTCTTCTACATTCCTTACATTTTTTTCCTTGTAACACTTCTCTTCCTTGTCTCTGGCTCCAAAGTAGAAAGAAAATGATGGTTAATTTGTTCCATATTTGCTGCAGGGTTACCATAAAATAAATTAAGCGTATCATTTTGATAATCACTAAATATATGCCTACAACTTTCTTAAAAGTATTGATTACTAATAAGTCATGTCTCTGTTAAGTATGCCTGCTGGCTGGCAAACTCGTGGAATAACAGTGTTTGCTTGCCTCGTTAGCAGGCTGATTTTCCTGATGATGTGCCAGCCAGTCTGAGGTTACTGTTGACAGTGATGGCTGTGGTGGTGTCTCACATTTATTGAGTATTTGCTGTGTTCCAGTATATCCATGATGTCATTATCCCTAACATCAGCCCTTTGTGGAGTATCATTAGCCTGGTTTATTACTGAGGAAACAGACCCCAAGAAGTTAAGCACTTTCTCAAATCGTGCAGTTTAAATTAATGTCTGCTAGAACCTAAAGCCTATGTTCTTGATCCTATGCTTTAGTCTCTTAAAGAGACAACTGAAAACCAGAGTTCAATGACTTTTAATCATCACCAAAGCAACCTTTAGTTATTTCTAGAAATAAAACAGGAAAATTTATAATACTGGAAAGGCAGGGCAGTAAAGCTCTATTACCAAGTTTTTTTGTATTATGTAGGATGTGAATTTGGGGGTGGTGCATATTTGTAATTTGGGATGTGAACATTTTTTATAACATCAACCTAAATTTTTGAAATAATGAATCTTGTTATAAAGTGTTTTCTATATGTTTTATATTAAGTTAGATGTGTTTTTCTAAGCTGTAAGCTTGGCATAGTTCTTAATAGCAGTGTAGGGGGAAAAGCTTATAGAACATGCAGACTGGAGTTCAAATCCCAGCTTATACCAGTTGTGTAACTAAATTAGGTGTTCTGAGACTCAGTTTCCAACGTGAAGGTGAGGGTGGTTTCCGCATACCAACAAACAGTTCTCGAACACCAGCAGGCTGTCTTAGAATTCAATACAATTCTGACATTATAGACCTGGAGATAGGAGCATTTTCCACAGGTTGAGGGCTCAGTCCCACAACTGCCCCACTCCCACTCCTTTTGGACACCATTCGCAAGCCCAGGTTGTTATCAGTACTTCTGATCAATTAATTGGTTATAAACCAGAAGTTTCCAAGACCTGCTCCTTGGGTTCTGTGCAGCTCACAGAACTCAGAGAAACATTTTACTTACCAGTATATTATAAAAAGATATAACTCAGGAACAGCCAAATGTAAGATGTGAATAGGGCAAGGCATGGGGATAGGGCGCGGAACCTCCGTGCCTCCCCTCTAGGCACGCCGGGCTCCCAGCACCTCGATAGCTCTCCACACCCCATCCTTTTGGGGTTTTTATGGAGCCTTCATTACATAGTAAGCGTGCTTGATTAAATCATTGGCCATTAGTGGTTGATTCGATCTATAGCCCCTCTCCCCTCCCAGGTCTGGGGTTGGGACTGAAAGTTGCAATCCTCCAATCACTCTAATCTCTTGGTTGGTTCTCCGAGCAACATAACATTAACATAACAAGAGACACCGTTATAGCTTTCATCACTTAGAAAATTCCAGGGGTTTTAGGAGCTCTTTGCCAGAAATGGGGACAAAGACCAAATATAATAGTTCTTATTATAAATCACAATATCACAGTAGCTTTAGGCACATTAATTAACTTCGTTGATCTCAGATATACTGCATCTACAACAGTGCTTCTCAGTGTTTATATTGCAGACAGATTACCTGGGGATCTTTTAAAAACACAGTCTGCTCCAGTAGGTCTAGGGTGAGGCCTGAAATTGTATGTTGATAACCAGCTCCCAGGTGGTGCCGCTGCTGCTGGTCCTCTGACCACACTTTGAGTAGCAGGGATCTATAAAACTGACAGGGACAGGGTAAAGGGACAAAGGAGGTGATTAAATAGTTAATCGCACTAGGGGACTGTAAGTAGAGAAAAAGTATGGGAGACCCCTTGATCACTCAAGAAAGCAGGTTTGCTTACCCACAAAACCAAGCAGGCTTGCTTAGCAACAAAACCGTGCGACAGAAACATGAGACATGCCCCAAAACAATAAAACAATGGTGGAATGAGACCCACATCCTGCCCAGTGAGCTCAGTAAGTTATCTGTCTCTCAGATTCATTGTGGCATATAGTAGGTGCTTAACAAATGTTAGCCCTCTTCCCTTCTCCTTCCAACATGGCCTTTATTTAAGAAGTACTTCTGGAAATGTGTATTCCCAGCATGTCTTATCTCTGTCAAAGTTCCAGGCTACAGAAGACATTTTGCAAGTAATAAATTTAGGATTAAGCTTTAAAATGAGAGGTGCCCACATCTGAGCATAGCTTGATGACTTAGGAGGTCATCTTGAGGTGTTCGCCCAGAACTAGGAGTCATTTAGGAAGTCTGTGAAAACCTTTGTAAGGTGGCCTTTCAAAGGAATCCTCGACTGACCTCTTCCATGAGTTCATTCACTCTAAAGTTTTCTTCAGCCATTATTTGTTGAATACCTAATGGTGCCAGAAAGGAAGAGTGCCTTTCTGATTATTACTGTGCTTATTCGTGTCATGCTGGAGAGTAAAATCTCTGTTTTCCAATCCCTGTGCCAACATGTGTCCTACTATCTTACACACAGTCTCCAGGAGCTACCAGGGTGAGGTCAGAGGCTTCCCAGGAGCAGGAAGACTTCCTGTAGTCCCCATGGGGCTGTCTCACTGAGCAGGGAAAAGCACGAAGCCAGGCTGAGGGGAGTTCTGGGATACCACTGCCAGCAGGGACACACTGCTGCTAATCTGCAGCCGTGCGCAACATCTGCCAAGTCTGCTTATCATTCCCCTTTACCAAATATTTATGATGAAGCAGGCTGGGGAATTCTTTCCTTGGAAATGCATCTTGGGTTCCATAGTGGTAAACAAGTAGGATTTGTTTCACAGAAATTACTTCGAAGTCAGTTTTTTCCAGAAACCATCTGCTTTGTATAAAGCAAAGGGACATTGGCATTCAATTTATAACTATGTTCAAAATGGGCTCCCTGCTTATTTTTTACAGCTCAGTTTTCTAAGAAGTACCCCAGAAATTTGGGTGCTAGTAAATTTAGTTTACCACTAAAAAGGCAGATTTGGGGCAGTGGAGAGAAAACTGGTCAGATCAGTCTCTGGGTCTTAACTAGCTCTGAGAACTTGGATAAAACATATAACCTCTCTGGGTCTTACTTTTTCTCATCTGTAAAATGGGGAGAATAATTCACTCCAAGTGTGGTCATGAACATAAAGTGAGAAAGAGTATGTGAAACACCTAGCACAGTAACCTGGCATGTAACACTAATAAATGTTTTTTTTCCTCTTAAGAAAGACCCATTGGGGAGTTCCCTGGTGGCCTAGTGGTTAGGACTTCGGGTTTCACTGCCATGGCCCGGGTTCAGTCCCTGGTTGGGGAACTGAGATCCCACAAGCTGAGCAGGCAAAAAAGAAAAAAAAGAAGAAAGAGAGAGAAAGGAAGGAAGGGAGGGAAGGAAGGAAGAAAGGAAGGAAGGAAGGAAGGGAGGGAAGAAGGGAGGAAGATCCGTCGGGAAAGGCACGTAAATCTCTCAGAACCTTAGTTCTTTATTTGTACAACTGTAAAATGGTTGCACTGAGTATATGGAAAAATTAGCTTGTGAGAAAATGATGATGGCAAAGTACTCCATATATCTGCCAATTGTTGATTATATCTTGTTCGTAAAACAGAATATGGACTCTGTCTTCCCAAATGCCGTGTGTTTTTTAGGATTAGCCAGGTGCCTTTATCTCCTCCCTATTATGAGTCTAATACCTGTTAGAATATGATCCTGAAGCAACTTCGCAGAGATGACTGCATGTTTTCCCGGTAGTTTTTGTGTGTGCAAGATTATAGAATGGTTTAGTTCGTTAGTCTCACAATGGAAATGAAAGAACTGTGTTAGTGCAGCACTGAAATTCCTTCTGTACTTTCACTGCTGTATTACTGGCTGATGGAAAAAGGGTTAAGAAGTCAGACTTCAAGGAAATGAACATAAGGCCGCCTTGGGTCTGCGAGCAGGTTTTTCTGGTTTCTGTGGAAGTCTGGAGGAAGAGTGTGTGGAGCCCAACAGTTGGTGAGGCTGCAGCAGCTTAAAAGAGGACTTTACTGCTAATGTGGGAAGAATAGGAGGAGGAGCGGTGGCTGTTAGAAGAGTGCAAAGGCAGGACTGGTGAATAAGATGAAAGTCGTGCAGAGGTAGGTTTAGATCATTCCCTGAAGGCCCTGGAAACAGGTATTTCTTTCTTTCTTTTTTTTTCCCCCTAAACTGAATTTCTGATCTAAAGCAGGCATCCAGGGATGGCTTTCAGAGGAGTGTGAAAATACCTCCCTTGCTTTGGGGCTGTGATGATCAGCTCTCCTGAGCCAAGGCAGGTTGATACTTGGAAAGTGGGAAATTGGAATAGCGAAGAAATCACTGAGGAAGGGGAGAATGTGGGAGAATTCTGGCACTTAGGTTTAACCTCGAGTATATCCGAATCCATGTTATGACAGGGTTCTGCTGTGCTTTCCTAACCTTTTAGGCTTATTTGAGAATACAGTAAGCTAACCATTGAAAAGGACTCTTTAAAAAAAAAAAAATCACATTACAAATACTCATAGTGATTGTCTCATTTTAGGATCTAAAGATTTTTTAATGTTTTTTGTAGGGCGTGGGTGGGGAGAGGAGTAGTAACTGTATAATTTACCTTTTTAAACCTGAAAGAGCTTTTAGGCCCCACAGAGTCAGTTTAATTTAGATGAAATACTCCTAAGTGATGTGCTAAAGGAAAGTAAACTCTAACCAGCCACAGCTGACATTCAGATGGCTTCATCAAGGGGGCTCCCTAAGGGACTCAGGCCGGTGAGTCAGAAGCCGCGCATCTGGGCCGTCTCTTACCAGTTCTTCAAAATACTGCTGGGTGTGAGTGCTGCTTATGTGAGTATTGGTGGGAATGCAGAGAGAAAACAAAGGTGCTGAAACTCCAGGCATGCATTTCTGCCATTACAAGGATGAGGGTTAATTTTTTTAATTAAAAAAAAAAAAAAAAAAGTTGTATCAGTCCTTCCAGCCAGGTTCTCCAGAATATAACGGAAAAGTGTCCTGAGGAGATCCTTCAAGACAGATGAAAAGAGGGAAATGTACCTTTCACCAGCAGTTACTCCTGGTTCTAGGATTTTCCCCACTGGGATGTGTGGCTGGTTCCAAAAATGAGTGAGACTGCACACTCAGCTTTCTTGGGGTAAATATCTGACTCTCAGGATGCAGTCTGTCTTTGGACTTCCTGGAAAAGAACTTACTGAATTAGTATATCAGTTAGGAATTGCAGTTGGTTGCTAGTAACAGAGACTCGAAATCACAGTGGTTTAAACAAAATAGAACACATCGAGGTTTATTTCTCTCTCATGTAAAGTCAGCCCACAGGTCAGCAGGACTGGACTGGCACTTTCACAGTGTCAGCCTGAGCCCAGCTTCCTTCTGTCATTCTCTTCCTTATCACAGGGCCAGGGATGTTTGCTTGCTTGTTAAGGCGCCCCAGGCACCTATAAAGTGCCTGGCTTCCGTTTTCAGGATTGCCTCATGGTCTTAGATGGTTCCTAGAGTTTTAGTTACTATGTCTACATTCCAAAGCACAGAAGAGCAAAAGGGGAAGGGAGCAGGGCAGAAGGGGTCATGGCCGTTCCTGGAAGTCCCAAATACCAGTTCATCTTAAGTCTTGACCCAAAGTTAGTCACACAGTCATACCTAGCTATAAGGGAAGTGGTGGTTTGTTTGTTGTTGTTTGTTTTTTTAAGCTGGGCATATTACCAAGTAAATATAGGTTCTATTAGTAAGAAATAAGAGGAGAAATTGGGTAGGTAGCTGGCAGCCTCAACCAGTCAGGATGCTGCCACGTGGTATAGAACACCTCTCTTGGGCAGAGCTTGTCTAGGCCGTCTCAGAGTGGTGCTCCCCAGAACCAGCATCAGTCCCCAATCCACACTGCCGCTGCTGGAGTGATAGGGTTGGTTTCACTGACAAAGCACCCTGTAGGAGCCATAGAAAACTACAGATTGGAATCATTTTCCAAGGAGACAGTTGCGTACGCATGTGGCAGACACTTAGAGTTTCATGGACCTCTCCTTCAGCCCATCTAAGATATGGGCCTTCCCTGATATATGAACATTAGACTTTTAGGGAACTTCATGCTTTCAGCTCAAGCCCTGAGTTGGGAGAATTAGATGCCACATCCCTCTGTTTTTGTTTTTTATTTTCACTCTGAGTCCTTGGAGAATAATTGTGTAGCAGAAAGAAGCATTTCTTGGGCATACATATCCCTTTCTTGCTGTAAGGCCCATTTTCCCACAGATTCAAGTCCGTAAATTAGTTAAGCTAGTACTTAAACACTTTCTTAAATCCATAGTGCTACTGGAACTCTGAAAGGAAGGAAAGAAATCCTGTGGGAAAGTGGAACTAAATTTTTAAAAAGCAACACCTGTCATATTGCTTTGTACCCAGTAGATGCTTAGATACTTTGTAGAATCTCACCGCAACTGAAAAATTAGAATACTGAATTAATTTTGGCTGTATTTCAGGTTAAATGGGTTTCAGTGGGCCTGTTTCAATGGAAAATGCATTCAAAATTTCAAACAACAAACATATTAAAAACTACTTTTTGGAAAAATGGCCTTCAGGAGTCTCATCATTTATATTCCAAGTTCACATCTCTCTTTTTTTCTTTAGGAAATGTCCCAACATTTCCTAAAGAAAATTTTCAAACCTACAGAAAAGTTGAAAGCACTGTACAGCAAATGCTTATGTCCCCACCACCTAGATTCTACAGTTAACATTTTACTATATTTGCTTTGTCATGTATCTATCCATCTCTCTCTCATCCATCCATTTTATTTTTTGATGCATGAAGTAAGTTGCAGACATCAGAACAGTTCACCCTTAAGCACTTCAGCCTGAATGTCATTAACCTAGAGTTCAGGGTTTTTAAAAAAATAAAATTGCATAGAGTGAAATGCACAGATCCTTGAATGCAACATTTGATGGATTTGAACAAATACATACTCTGTCAAGATACAGAACATTACCACCATTCCAGAAAGTTCCCTCATGCCCTTTCCCAGTCAGATCCCTCCTCCCACCTCACAAATGTATCTACTGTTCTCAGTTTTTCACCATAGATTAACCTCATCTGGAACCTCATATCAGTGGCCTCAGGCAATGTATACTCTTCGGGGGTAAAGCTTTCACTCAGCATACTGTTTTTGAGATTTATCCATGAAGTAGTATTCCATTGAGTGGATGTATTTTTCCGTTCTTCCTGTTGACAAACTGTTTCACATTTGGGGCCATTATGAATAGAGCTGCTATGAACATTCTTGTATAAGTCTTTAATACCAAGGAGTGGAATTGCTGAGTCATTTGGTAATTGTTCACATTTTTTTGATACCTAGAATCTTGTCATTGAATTAAGGGAGGACCTGATGTATCGTCCAAGCCACTTCTTTCCTTTTACAATCAAGGATGTTGAGGCCCAGAGAGTAGGTGGAGAAGAGACCTATTTAGAGTCACATAGAAGATTTTTCTCGGAGTTTGGACCAGAAACCCATGTCTCTTTACTCTGGTGATCTTTATGTTGTACTTCCCTTCTTCCCCCAGAAAGGGGGCAAGGAAATTGGCTTCTTTCTGAAAGATCATTAACTATTTCAGGTTTTGGTTAGGGAGAATCACCTGTTAGATATACCCAAACGCAATATATTGTGTGTATTTGTCACGTACGTTTCTGTAATATTCTGGATCTGGTCCTGCTTCTCCTCCAGTGTACATTCCTATAAATCTTCCAGGATGATCTTTCTGGGACAGAAATCTGATCATGTTGCCTATTTTCTGTCAACTCTTCTGTAGGTCCTGTGGGATAAAATCCAGACTCTAGCTGAGTGTGCAAGGTTCTTGCTCACCTCTCTTTCCTCATCTGCCATCCCCTCACCCACCCACAGCAGCCTGTCCTGTGTTGTGCTCCTTTATATCTCTATGCCCTTAAACCTCTTGTGTGTTGTCTGGAATGCCATTCCCCCTTTGTCTCTCTGATAAATTCCTTCTCATTCTTCAGAGTTTGGCTCATCCAGACCCTCTCAGGGAGTCAGTTATTCCTTTTTATACAAATGTATCTCTTATAGCTAACTCTTACCATGCTGTTTAGTTAGGATATCAAATTCAGTATTAGTTGAATCTCTGGCACAAGGCTAGACACTGAGGTGTGTCAGTGAGTAAGATGGACCCTGCCTTGCAGGAGCTTACCATCTGTTGGGGAGATTCACATAGCAAGAGCGGTTTCAGTACTGCGTCATCAGTACTCATAGGGCCAGCAGTGTAGGAGAGCTTACGGGAGCTCCCCACAGCCTTCCAGGCATCAGGTATTTTGAAAACTTTATCAAATGAAACTATCTCATGATTTTATTTGTACTACTATTGAGGCTGAATGCTTTTTTAATATGCTTATTGGGTATTTTTTAACTCTTGAGGAAAATAATCAAGTTTTATTATAGTGGAACTAATGAGGTTACTTCCTAATTAGCTGTGAAACCCTGGGAGGCAAATTTCTTTTCCTAGCTGAGTCTCTAGTCTCTTCTCTGTAAAATGGGGAGGATAATAAACATGGTTCAAAGGATTGTTGTGAGAATTAAATAAAGTAATACATGCAGAGCACACATAGGCACATGATAGGTTCACAGTAAATTTTGCCTCTTTAAGTCCCCAGTCTCTAGCCCAGTGCCTGCCAGGATTCAGTAAATGTTTGTGAAGAACAGGAATATATGTATTTTGTGTATGTGTTAAAAGGGACTATATATAGATGCTTAACACAGATCCATCTGTCTTGAAAAGAGTGTTTGATTTGACTTGCATCAGTATTCAACTGGAGTGGCTGAGTGCACACGCATGACTCTTCTTGGGTTACCACATCCCCTGCTTGGCACATGTCCACTATAATGAAATGTAAAAAGGGAAAAAATAATAATAAAGGCAGAGCAGTGTGATGTTGTGGCTTGATTTGACAGGGCCTCCTGCTACTTCAGCTGCCAGTGCCAGGCATGGAACAGATTAATCTGTATTCCAACACACCAGTGCTGAAGTCAAGATCGATCTAATTAGGGTATTTTAAACATCCTGTTTGCATCGAGAGTCTTACCAGAAAGCAGGGTGTCTCTCCATCTGGGGGAGCTCAGGGGGAGGTGGGCAGCAAGGTTCAGCAATAAAACCGAGGTGGTTTTAATTTTAGAAATGAGGGAAGATCACTTCTGTATGATTTCATTAAAACAAAAGAGCTAATGGCCTTAAACAAAGGCAGCTCTTCAGCATGGCCTTGAATTTTAAAGTGGCCCTCCAAGAGCTTGCCATGACATGGGCCTGCTGGTTGAAGTACAGGGACCATTTCCATCCTAAGAATAGGACTCTGGCTGACCCATATCTTTCTTAACCATTTAGGCTGCTGGAAGGAGGTGCAGGCTCTGAAGCTGGGTAGGCAGATCAGCCCTGAATTCATTCCCCAATGAGCCATGCTGGGCCAGTATTTAAATGCCAGGCCATTGGGGTGTTGGTTAGGGTCCACTTTCCATAGTCCAGCATGTACGTTTATCCATTAGCTGCACCCCTCCCCCACCTTTCCAACCTAATCACCTTTTGTCCCCCTTCCCTCCCACCACACTGATCTCCTCCCAGTTCTTTGCCTGTACCCTGTACATTTCAACTTAATGCCTTTGCTTCATGCTTGTCCATCTGTTTGGAATAGTGTTGTTCCCATTGCCCCTTCTCCTGCCGAGGCTCTTCTCTTGCCTGCTTCTCTTCTTCAAGGCTCAGCTCAAGTGCCATCTTGCCTACCAGTCTCCCCAGATATCCTCACTGGAAGAGTATTTGCCTCATTGGTAGTTTCTGCCCCTTTCCCATTCACTATTATTTTCTGTCAAGTAATTTTAGACATAGTATACCTCAGTCACCTAGAGGGCAGGATTGTCTGATTGTCTCAGTCCCCAAACACTGTATCTTATATGTTGTAGGATTCTATCTTATGAATAAATGAATAAATCAGTGTCAGTTCCTGTCCCAAAGATAGTCCCGTGGCCCAGCTCAGCTGGTTAATGCCTCCTTTTCCTTTCTGGTAAATATAATCTTCCCCTGCCTCATGGGACCAAAACTCCAACAGAGATGCAAGCGGGACACCTCTGAAATCCAGAGGCACAGAAGGATGAGGAAGTCACATTTAGGGATTATTACTGTGCACCTTGTCACCTTCGTCCCTCTGTTCCTCACCTCCACCCCAGTCCTCACCTTGGGAGACTTGCTAATATAAATAGTAGTCCATTTGTCCCAGGATTCGAAAATGTGGTCCAAATTTGTGCTTCAAGAATTAAATGTGCGCCTAGAACCCAAAATTCTAGCTTCTGTCTACCAGCTTTGCCATAGAAAACTTGGGATTGTGAGCTCACAGACATTTACTTCCCAGTGTAACACCTCCAGCCTTGCTCATAAGATGATGAGAATGAGCTTCTCTAGAGTGGACTATCTTCTTTCATCTCTATAGTCCCAGTACTTAGTACATTGCCTGGCACACAGTAGGTACTCAGAAGTTTGAGTAAAGGAATGGCCGGTGTATGTACCACTTTGTGCCCTGTAATTACTTGTCCTGTGGTTATAAAACTCATAAAGGAGAGCGTCTTTTTCATTTCCTCTGTAGATCATGTGTTGTGTTTTCAGTTCTTGCAGCAAGATCAAAAGGCAAGGACCATCTCTGCTTAGATGTGCTGTGTCCTTCAGCTTACTGATAAATAGCCACTGCCCACCTCAGGGCTGTTTGCAGGTCTCCCAGAATCTTGTATTATTTGGCTTTATAGGCAACCACACATAAGGTCTTTATTTTAATTTATTGTGGGATTAAAGAGTCTGAGTGAAGTTGGCTTTGTTCCATTTTAGAGTTAGAACAAATCTCGAGTTGTAGAAAATAGCCCTACCAGCTGAGAAAGTCAAGCCATCTAAGTTCCTATTTTTCTCAGCAGGGGCTAGTTAGAATAGCCCAGGCCGACTGAAACATGTTCAGTGGCCAACATGTGGTCAGGATGCAGTATGGAAGGAGTGAGGTGACGATCTCTGGCAGGTGCCTCGGTGAGAGAATCTCTTGTGATGCTCTTTTTCAATGCAGCAGATTTCAAACTAATGTCTCTTGAGTGCCTACTGTGAACATATCTCATTTGATACAATGGATTTAATAGAAGGGACAGCCCCATTTTACAAATAAGAGAATTGCTGAGGCTCAGAGATTAAACAGTATGCCAGTGGTTTAGTTTAACCAGCTAGTGAGTGTCAGAGGCAAGATTTGAATCCAAGTCTGTCTGATCCTGAAGCCCCACATAGTTAATTAATTAATTCACTTGGCGTTTCTGGAGGAGGTCCCTGGAGTTAGTCCTCTCAGTGTACCTCTCAGCAGTAGGACACTGATAGGCCTAGTTGTTTATAGGCCTGTCTGGATGAATAACTCTCCTCACAGAGAGAGGTGACGTTAGCCTATTGGGATTTGGGCCATACTTTTTTAACAATGAGGATGGGAAATGCACTTCCATCTCATTCTTTACAAAAGTGGCACATACTGTAGGAGGCTGGTTAGAGTGATTGCCACAGTCTGGTTGTGCCATTCTGGAAAGACCTCTGATCTGGGTATACTAGATCTTGGGTTCTTAACCCAAGAGCCATCCTTAAGAGATGGGAACACTCTGAAACTTCATGGAAATGTGCCATTTGTATCTATATATACGGGAGGGAATAGCATGCATAAGGGTTCATCAGATTCTCAAAAGTGTTTGTCATGATTTTAAGAAGGAAAAAATAAGGGGGGGGGGACAAATTGCAGATCTAGATTTCAGTGGCCTAGAAAGGTACTTTTGACTGGAGGCAGCAAATCACATCCTTTATCAGGGCTCTTGTTTCTATACTCGAAATCCCAGAGGAGTTGAACCAAAGATTTCTAATTCTCCTTTCAGCTCTGAAAATTACAGAATTCTAATTGACCCTAGAGAATCAAACTTTTAGCCCCCCTTGCATATATCCAGGGGGGGTCTAACCAATTGCTGATCACTCTTGAGAGGCCCTGAAGGGATTTGAGCTGGGGGAAGAATGGGCCAGAACGACTCCTCTAGGCAGTTTCACTAATTAGTGTCTGAGGCAGCCAGTTGTCTGACTGTTGAGCAAGGCACCCAGCAGGCAGGGACTCACACTGGCACACAGTTTCAATACTGGCTCTCTAATTCTCCACCGAGACCCCTGCCTCCTTACCTAGTGACTTCAAAGTGCAGATTTGTGTGACCTTCCCCTCTCTGGAGCCTTGTGGATTCCTTTAATGTGTGCGCGCGTGCGTGCGTGTGTTCTGCTCTTCCTGGGTCCTGCCTTAGAGGTTGTTCTCTGCAGTGGGGCCACCACATCCACCCTGTCTATATTGACAGCTCCATAGCCATCCTTCACCTCCATTTTATCCTGTCGAAATGACAGAGCAGCTGAGCGGTGTTGGCCAGCAGGTAAACCTGTTATCTCCCCTGCTCTCCGTGCCAGCAGCTCTCCCCATCTCCTTGGTGCGTGAGAAATTGACACCACCTTGGGCTGAAATCTGTTCCTAGGGAAGCTACATTTATTAGTGGCTAATGAAAGCGTGTGTGTGTGTGTGTTTGCACTCACGTGTATGCGCAAAACTTTGGGTGAATGAAGTGTTTTCCTATCTGGCAGGCGCCAGTGACCTACGACCAGCCACAGCACCCAGAGAGAGAGATGCAAAGAACATAGGCAGATTCAGGTCTGCCTATGACAACCTGTCCTTTACTTAAAATCCCAAACTAATAGGTATATGTCATTTGTTCTTAGTATACCACTGCAATTGATCAAGGTATCTCCTGTTCCAGGCTGGGATGAGCTGTGGAAATACATGCTAATATGATCTAGTTCCAGAAAAAATGATTCTCCTCTATATTATATTTTCCTCTTTGAAAATTACAGCTCCTGACACCCTCTCTGTGCTACCAGCACCCCACATCCCATCTTGTTGAGGTATATGAAGAACATTCTCTTGGGAATTCCCTGGCGGTCCAGTGGTTAGGACTCTGCGCTCTCACTGCCAGGGCCTGGGTTCAATCCCTGGTCGGGGAACTAAGATTGCGCAAGCTGCGCAGCGTGGCCCCCGCCCCCCCCCCAAAAAACAACATTCTCTTGCAACTCCTCATCCATCTTAATCAGGAAGATTAAATGGGAGAACTATTGAGAAGTTTTGGTTTAGTATTTGTGGAACTGCCCAGAACTCAAAGTCACTTCTTTGTTTGGACTCTGCTAGAAATTGCTTCTGGAAAGAGTAATTCAGTAAAAGAGAAAAGAGGGGTGTTATTTATGTCTTACCTCCATATGGCCTTTCGCTTCACTTTCCTCTCGTTAAAACTATTGACTTTTTTGTTAATCCACATTTACATAGTGCTTGTCTTTTGGACACAGTGAGCCCCCCGCCCCATGAAGCACATTTTCAGGCTTTGCATGGTTTAGTTTCTGATCTCTTTTATCATAAAAGTTTCTTCTTTAAAAGCTTTGATGGTTACCTTTTATATGTGGGAGCATGTAACCTAGTAGGAAAAGCTTCCATTTTGGAGCCAGACAACATGGGTTCAAATCTAAGTTCCCACCACTCTCTCAAGGACATGACCTACTAAGTAAATTGATTAACCTCTCTGACACTTGGATTCTGCATAATAAATCAGAAATGAGAATAGTACCTTTTGCATAGCTTAGTAGTGAAGATTCAATGAGAAAATTGTGTACAGACTCAAGCCTACTGTTATTGATACACAATAAATTGGTGACAGTTATTATTGTACCCTGCTTACTTTCATACCGGAATTTGAAGCAACTTACAGCAAAACAATATGGTGATACTAAATCTTAGCTTTGAGTAAGAATTTGTCAAAAGACAGATGTCAAACTGGGGGAAATATTTGCAGTGTAGAAGACAAAAGGGTAATACTCTTAATTTACAAAGAGCTCATAGAAATCAAAATGGGCAAAGGATAACGTCGGGCAATTCACACAGAGCAATACAAATGGTCAGTAAACATCAGAAAAGGTGTTTGACCTTATTCATAATAAAAATAAAAACATACTAATTGAAAGAAGATCCCATTTTTCACCTACAAGGTTGTCATAATTTCTAAGTTGGATAATATCCAATCTGAGTGAGGATATGGAAAACAGATATTCTTTTACACTATGTATGTAAAATTATACTTCCACTCTCAGTGTGTATGTATGATATATGTGTATGTGCATGTAGGTATTTCCCAGCACATTCTGGTTAATTAACTTAAGGTCATGCCCTTAAGCAAGTGGTAGGAGCTTAGATTTGAACCTATGTTGTCTGACTCCAAAATGTAAGCTTTTCCTACCACATATAAAAGGTAATCATCAAAGCTTTTTGTATGTACAAAACACATAGATGCACACACATACACATACTGAGAGTGGAAGTTAATTGGTACAACCTTCTTGGAAGATAATTTGTCAGTGTCTTTCAACATTTTATATGTCAATAGCTTTTGACTCACCACTTCCACTTCTAGGAATTTGCCATAAGAATATATGTGCAAAAGTGTATCCATGCCAGAAATAAAGGTATACGTGCCAGAATATGTGTACATGGACGTTCATTGCAGCATTGTTTCTAATAGCAAAAACAACAAACAACCAAAACTGGAACCCACCTAATATCCATGACTGGGGCACTAGTTAAATTATGATAAATAAGTTCAGTGGAATTCCTGACAGCCATTAAAAAAAAGTATGTGCTGATATGGAAAAATATAGTAGAGAATATATGTGTGTATATATTTACACACATGTATGTATATATACATACATGTGTGTATGTATGTATATATATATTTTTTCCCCTCCTGTAAATGTACACAAGATACTAGTAGTTTTTTGTCCTTTGGGAGAGATGAACAGGGTAGTGAGAGGAGTATGGGAAAAGAAAAATATTAGTACGTGCTCAATAAATATTTGTTGAGGACATTCATACCTTTTTGTATAGTTTGGTTTTTACCATATGCATCCATTGCTTTTATTTTAAAATTCATTGGTGGAGGATGGAGAGAGTCAATAATAAAGTAGTAAAAGAAATTGACTCCTGTGGTTGAGCATGGACTCACCTTTGAGCTTCTTAATAGCCAAGGCAGAGATGTAACTCAGGTTAAAAAGCACAAAAAATTTATCAGGAAAGAGAAACATTATCTTGATCTCTAAAAGGAATCTAGCAGCCAAGGATTGGTCTAAACTCATATCTCGTCTTATCTGTCTACAGCTTAAAATTCATTGGTGGATCCTTGTCACTTTTGTCTCTAGCCTTTTCCCACCTGACTGGCCTCTCCTCCCCCATGTGTATGTGATAAGCCATCCAAACCGGCCTTTGCATATATTGTTCCTTCTGTCTGGAGTGCTCTATCTTCTCTATCTAGTTGTCAGCCATGGCTTTTCAGTTTTGTTTAGTTTTAAGATTTTCAGTTGTTTGTTACCTCCAGTGGGAATTCCTGTAGGTCAGCTGTACCTTGTCTGTGCTCCCAGATCCCCTCTGCCTACCTCAGTGATGGAACTTGTCACACTGCACTGTAATTATTGTTTTGTTCTCCCCACTAAATACAGAGCTCCTTAAGGTTAGGGATACTATGTTGTTTGGAGGCCCTGATAACCAAGTGCTTGCCAGGCACAGAGGTAAGTGATCAGTGAATGGCTGAGTGAGTAATCTGAAATTTGGGTTCTACCTCTTTCACCAATTAGCTGTGTGGACAAGTCACTTCTCTCTAGGCCTCGATTTTTCTATCGGTACAATAAGAGATTTGGCCTAGATAATCTATGAGAACTCTCTGGCTGATTTTTTTTTTTTTCTTCCTCTATGGTTGTCAGATTGTCATATATATACATGGAGGTTGTTACCAGTTGTCATGCTGAGTAATTTCAAAGTTTCAGAACTAAGCTTGTTAAAATTCACTGCATTTTTTATGGCCTGTCCCACATCTGTTCACCAACTGAAGAGATCAGAGCCACATCCAGTTGCTTAGCCCAAGATTGCAGAACTGATTACGTCCCCCACTCTTCTTTCCTCTGATCTTCTCTCCTTGACATACACAGAAGTTTGTTTCTTTGTTGTTTTTGCCTGATGTGAGCCTCCAAAGACGTCCCTTCTTATTCTACTTTGTCACCCTGAGCTGAGCTGTCTTGGTTCCTTACCCTAGGTTCATGATGGTTTTTGCCTTCCTGTGAAGACAGGTCCTGCTCTGTCCACTTGCCACTTTCTACCCTCATCTCACCCTACTCCTGTTCCCTGCCCCTTCCTTTTGTTCAAGGTGGAGCTTATA
Organism: Balaenoptera musculus; assembly: GCF_009873245.2. Taxonomy (NCBI): domain Eukaryota; kingdom Metazoa; phylum Chordata; class Mammalia; order Artiodactyla; family Balaenopteridae; genus Balaenoptera; species Balaenoptera musculus. The sequence goes on along the minus strand of NC_045799.1, from coordinate 21,880,620 downwards.
CCACCTCAATCCCAGCTTCACAACAGGGAAGAACAGAAGTTAGAAGAAAGATATTGGGGTGAACTTGGGGTCTTGAGAAGGTATAATACCTCTCTCCACAGCATATTTTAAGAAAAAATTTATACTTAAAAAAGTGAATGTACTGATAAGAGATATTTTATTCAAACTGATGGCTCCCTAAGAGAAAGTCATCCACTTACTCCCAAATGCAAAATATCTTTAAGGACCGTTTTGTAACTGATGGTTTGAGAGCATATTACCAACGCAAGCGTGCTATTACTCTGAACTTGGGATAGGCACTATATACAAAAGGTGAAAGCTATTCAAAGGCATTTGTAAAATACCCAGAGTTCAAGAGTGATTTGTTTGTCTGGTTCCACCACCACCACCACCACCAAAAACTTGTATTGAGAGCCTGCTTTCTTCCCATTTATTCAGCAGGTATTTCTAAAGCACCTACTATGTGCTAGACATTGTTGTGGGACCAGGGATATACCAATGAACAAAGCAGACTAAAATCCCTTCCTTCAAGGAGCTTATATTCTAATTGAAGGGTGGCAGTGAACAAAACAAATAATTAATGATACAGTATTTTAGAAGATAATGCATGCTGAAGAGAAAAATAAAGCAGTTAAGACTTGGAAATCGGTGGTGTTGGAGCAGTGCATTTTTAAATAGGGTGGTCAAGGAAAAGCCTCATTGAGAAGATGACAGTTGAGTAGAACTAGACTTGAAGATTGAGCCATGCAGATAGTCTGGTGAGGAGCATCTCAGGCAAGGATAACAGTAAGTACAGAGGCCCCAGGGCAGAAGCCTGTCTGATGTTAGAAACAGCATTTAGTCTGAGTGAGTTGGGAGCCATTAGAGGGTTTTACACAGAAGAATGATAGGATCTGACTTAGGTTTTAACCTAAAGGATCATTCTGACTGCTCTATGGAGATCAGGCCAAAGCGGGCAAGGGTGGAAGCAGAGAGCCCCACAAGCAGGCTGCTGAGTATTCCAAGCAAGAGGTGATGGTGCTGTGGCCCAGTGTAATGGCAGTGGGGGTAGCAGGAAGAAGACATGGCGTCCTGGGTGTAATTTGAAACTACAGCTGACAAGGTTTCTGTGGGACGTGTGAGAAAGAAGAGAATCAAGGATATCGCCACTGTTTTTGGCTTGAGAAACTGGAGAACCTGGTTGCCATTAACTCAGTGGAACAAACTGGGGACAGGCCTGAGGAGGGAGGTCAGGAGCTTGGTTCCAAAACCATGTTCAGTTTAAAGGACCTGTTAGACAACCAAGTGGAGAGAGCAGATAGACAGGTGAATTCATGAGCCTGTGTTCAGAAAACAGGACTGGCCTATAGACACAAGTGTGGGAGTTGTCAGCACGTAAATGGTCTTTAAAGCTGTGGGACTAGATGAGATCCCCAGGGAGGTGAAAGTAGATAGAAGAAGGTGTAGGAGGTAAAAATAGAAGTCTAAAGACTGAATAACTCTAGCATTAAGAGATTGGGGAAATGAAGTGGTGAGGAATGCTTCTCTGATATAAGTGAGGAAAGTGACTTTTTGAGAACTCAAACTTTGGCATATGAAGATGTTCAGTCAGTTTTCAAACAGAATATTTGTTGCCCACACTGTGAGCATTTTATTTCAAAACAAACTTTACTCTGCCATCTCCTTTTCAACGTCATTATCCTTGGTTTTTAAAAATTCTTTTTAAAGAAAAGAACCTCTTTACAGCTGAAGCCTATAATATACCCTCTTCTTCCCTGGCTAGAAGAATAGTATCTCATAATAGAAGCCTATAGGTTATGTGGACTGAAAAAACATTGTTATCCTTTTGAAGTCCTTACTGTCCTGCTGTCTTTAAACTTGAGGTAGGGATTTTAGGTGCACCAGAATGTAAGTGATAGCACTGGGACCCTATCATATTTATTTAATTCTCAGATGTTTACCTGGGAAAGTTATAAGGTAATTTGAGAATATGGTAGAACATGTCTTATTTGTTCATTATGTGCTCACCTCATGGTTAGTATTCATACTCTATTTACAGGTTATTTTTATAAATGGGGGGTATTAGTTTGAGGTTCTGTTGCAGACAATAAAACTCAAGTAATTATAGGCAGAACAGAAATTCTAACTTAGTTTTGATTCACTTGCTCAAGTTGTCCTTGGGGACATAATCCCTTTGGAATATGTTTCTTGCACCGTATGTGAAAATCAGTTCAGTTTTCCATTGACACAATTTAGGTTCTTGTCTTATTAATCAATAGCAGCAATCAGGGAAGACCTATTTATTCCTCCTTCAATAGAACCAGACCAGGCTTGAAGAGAGGTAATAATTACTGCTCTGATCACAGCATGTTCTCTTTTTTCTTTCCCAACCCAGAGCATGTCTGTTCGATCCTGGCTTCCCTCCTGCGGAACCTGAGAGGGCAGCAGCGGACCCGGCTTCTGAATAAATTCACTGAAAATGACAGTGAGAAGGTGGGTGCTTGTTGGACTGTAAAGATGGGACCGGGACCAGCGGGAACAGAATCACTATCTCCCTGATGCGATCTGAGGAGTGCTGGGTTAAGTGTTCCTGCCCTAAAATATCTTCTCCAGCATCTGGGCCCCATTGGTTTGGATCTCAAAGGTTTTTCTGGTTATTCTGCCTCTCATCTCCTAATGCATTACCCTTGACCCCAAATATTTTGAAACCATTTCTGTACGCAACAGTGTACCGTTATGGATCATTAAGATGAGGAGGAAAAGATCAGGTCAGTGCTTTAAAAATTCTTAATATGCAATGAAACCATTTGTTCCCATGTAAGTAATACAAATAAATGCAATTGTTGTTTGCAAGAAAAAAAAAAGAAAAAGAGGCCATTGGGTTAGGACACAGAACATCTTAGCAATCATGTCACCCTGGTGGCATCATCTAATGTCTGTGCGTCAGCTTCCTCATCTTTTAAATTAGGGTTGCTCTCTATCTTCCCTGCCTGCCTTATCAGGTTTTTCTAATGTTTAAGGAAACAGTGGATATGAGAATACTTTGTAAACTGAAATATATAAGATCTTAGGGTCATCATTGTTAACCAGGGAAGGTTTGGGCACAGTCTTCCTGACTGTCTGATGCTGTGTTGGAGCAGCATCTGCTATTAATCAGTACCAGCTCCTGGGTAAATACCAGGGCTGCCAAGAACCACAGTGGTGCCAACCCAGTAAAAAGAGAGGTTAGAAGTTTAGGCTGGCTTCACAGTGTTCCTTCAATCTTTTGGAAGTCTTAGGGAAAAAATGAAACTTTCAAACCCACTCAGTATTCCTCAGGCCATGTTTGAAGCATGACTTTTGCTAAGTTTGAAACTGATTTTTAGGTTATTGCTAAGCAAAAGTCAGGGGCTTTTTTTAAGTTGTGAAGGAGTTTTTCTTGCACTCTCTTCTGACTGAAAGGGAACTAAAGAGATTTTACTTAGACCTTTTTAAAAAAAAGATCAGCTCTGGGGCAGAATCTGAACATGAAAGGTTTCAGTTTGAAAAAAGAAATTTCTGTAAAGTTCTAAGTGAATATCAAGTATGTAACTTCATGCTTCTTCTCTTTGCAAGAAGGGACTTGAATTTTTATTTATTTGTTTGTTTTTAACAAGGTGAATTCAGGGGAGTCCTAGAAGGGCTGGGAATGCATAGTGTCCTTCGGGAATGGGCCTGTGTTCAAACTGCATCCATGCTAAGTGTTTGCTTTGTTCTGCCCGAGCCGTTTGATCCATTCCTGATGTGTTCCGCAGCAAAGCTCACATCCAGAGTGAGAAGTGGTAGAGTGGCTCTCCCTTTGTTGGGAGTGACAGTAAGACGAATAGGAGTTCTACTGTTCTCTTGCCTTGGTATTCTCTTTCTCACTCATGTCTGTGAAGTATCTCTCTTTCAGGTTGACAGGCTGATGGAATTGCATTTTAAATATCTGGATGCAATGCAGGTGGCCGACAAGAAGATTGAAGGGGAAAAACACGTACGTATCCCTGCCTGCCTTTTGCCATCTATTGACTTCCACTCCATTGGGTCCCTTGTGCACCTCGTATCTCCCCACAGGACAGGCAAGGGCAAAGGTGCCATCTACCTTCGTGTGCCACCTAACATGTCGTAAGAGCTGAGCAGATGACAGTCCGCCAGCGGTTATAACTGCTCTTCTAACAGGAGTGAAGTCCCTGAAGAGGATGGATGTGTACAATTAATTGATCCCGGTCTGACCTGGGAGTCTGGGTGGTAGCACAAGTACCCTTGACAAGAGCTTCTCTTCGAAAATCTGACCAGAGCACAGTGCTGTGACTTGGTACCACAGTGGCAGAGGGTGTCTTGGCACACACACTTGCTGGCTTCTGTAGTCATAGGGAGGCACTGGAAGGAAACTGTGAGGTCATTGAATCCAGTTCCCGCATTTGCAGATGAAACCTGGCGACCTAGAGAAGGGAGCTCAAAGCTCTGCAGCACGGCCTGCACACCGAGTCAGAGTGACTGAGCCGCATTGTCTGATGCGGTGGTTGCTGAGGGAGATGAAACCTGCTAGATGTTTTTTCTTGACAGGCCATACTTACCTAGGGTGTTATCCTACCTCCTGTATTTTTCATCTGCTTTGATTTTGTTCTCTGCTGTCTCTGGCCTCTGTAGCTTTCTCATCTGTCCCTTTAATTGGGGCAGGTTTTCATATTGGTTAATGTCTGATTTGTATTCTCTCTCTTTTTTGTTTTTGGCTGTGTTGGGTCTTTGTTGCTGCGTGTGGGCTTTCTCTAGTTGCGGCGAGCAGGGGCTACTCTTCGTTGTGGTGCGCAGGCTTCTCATTGCGGTGGCTTCTCTTGTGGTGGAGCACGAGCTTCAGTAGTTGCAGCACGTGGGCTCAGTAGTTGCAGCATGCGGGCTCTAGGGCACTCGGGCTTCAGTAGTTGTGGCACGCAGGCTCAGTAGTTGTGGCTCGTGGGCTCTAGAGCACAGGCTCAGTAGTTGTGGTGCATGGGCTTAGTTGCTCCACGGCATATGGGATCTTCCCGGACCAGGGATCGAACCCGTGTCCCCAGCATTGGCAGGCAGATTCTTAACCACTGCACCACCAGGGAAGTACCCTCAGTCTATGGTCATGTTGCACAATGATCCTTTTTTTGCTTTTTTCAAAGTCTGTAGTAGAGCCCATTTTCTTTGTGATCTGGATTTGCTATATCACTCTATTTTCTTTTCACTCTTCTTGCCTTAAAGACACACTGGAGGCTTTTGAGCCTCACTGGTGGGAGAGCCTGTTTCAGCACCCCTCCCATCTGTGTTGGGGCAGGCCAGCCATGAGGCAGAGCTGTGTGCATTGGGAATTACACTAGCATCTTCCCGCAAGTTGTGCCTCAGGCCAGGGTGAGAGACTAGAGCTTGGGGAAAACAGTGACCTTGTTGTCTGTGCCCTTGTAAGCCACCCATTCCCTTTCATAAACTATACCTTCATTTATGAATACCAGTAGATAGGTAACCATATGTATCATTCTTGTGATTTCCCTGTGCTTTCTAAACCTAGTAAGTTCTCAGATGTTTGTTGATTGATTGAATTGATTGACTGGGACTTTCTTCTTTAATGTGATACTATTACAGGGTAAATGGCAGAGACTCTGAATTCTGAGGCTGGACTTCAGATACCAGCATGTTCCACACACAGTCCTTTCATTCCACACACCTCACCCCCTTTATTTTATTCTTTGATTAAACTTTCCTCTTCCCTCTTTTCTTCCATTCACAGTAACTTGTACATGGTCGACACTTAGTGATTGTTAAAGTGCCAAAGTATATATTCTTCGGCTCTGACTGAATGATAATTAGAAACAAATTGAACTTTCCCTAGACTTTTGTAGGGAAACAGCCATGGGACAATTAGAACTCCTGCTCTGACAGAATTCCCCAAGTTATCTGCTGAAGGAGATTTTCAGGGCTGGTTGAAGGAGCACCTGGGAGTCCGAGGACTAGGATTTTAGTGCGGGCACCCACCTCAAAATCACTGCCTCGCCACACCTTGTCACTGCGCCTTGTGTAGCCCCAGATTGTTAGCCATAACGTGGCATCAGCAAAGGCGGTCTCTCAAATCCCCTCCAACTTAACATTTTCCCTCAGATTCAGGTAGGCATACTTTGGTAATTGCCATTTTTTGAAAATGAAATGGATTAAAAGCACAATGAGAGGTTGATCAGCGGCTGTGTTCTTCATGGAGTGCCAGCAGCAGCCTAGTAGAAAGCTGCACGTGAGCTGGGGGTCAGATAAGCCTGGATTTGAATTTGAGCTCTGCTGCTCCCTAGCTCTGAGACCTTGGACAAATGAGTTGAACTCTCCGAGCTGTGATTTCCTCATCTGTAAAATGGCCATCACACCTCCCTTTCAGTGCTATCATGAAGACTAAGCCTAAACTATGAATTTACTTTGTTCAACAAGTAAAAGCTACTGCTGCTGTTAGATTTTCCTAGCTTCCTTTGGAATTCCCGTGTAACTTTTAAGTATGCCAGGCAGTCCTTTTCCTAAGAGCATCCTCCTTACCAGATAACCCAGAAGGAGTTGTCCTAGCAGACCAGAGCATGGGCACCATCAGATGCTTCATCTGAGGTGAAGCTGCAATAGACTTTGGTTTTTGTTTGTTTTTTTGGGGGGGGGAGGGTGTTGTTTTCTTTTGTTTTGTTTTTTGAGAAAGACCAGAGTAAGCTGTTGGGCGTCAGGGAGCAGCTTGCATGTAGCTGTTAGAAACTTGGGTTGCTTCCCACAAGATTATCTATTATCAGCATTGAAGAGGGTGTGAAATTGATTAGCACTGACGGAGAGTAATGGCTGCAGCCACTCTCGCCAGCACTCACGGTGCTTCTGTGTGCCACAGGCGCCGGGCCCTGCCATTCCCTGACAAACACCTGTCTCCTTGATGCCAAGGCTGTTTTGCTGGGCACTGGCAAGCATTCCAAGGCTATTAGTGCTCAGCAGCCTCAGTGTTGCTCGGAGAGTCGTGGCGGGGTGGGGGGTGAGGGACGTGCTTGTGAGCAGCGCTCTCTGCCAGCGCTCAGGCTCATCCTGCCAGATGAAGCTGCCTCACAGGTATGCAGTGACCTGGAACAAACCACCTCTTTTCGTCTCTCCTTCATGCAGTCTACTCTCTTAAGTCTCTCTTAAACGATTTGTTGCCTCACCCCACCCCACCCCGGTTAAACTTGAATGTCCTACACCTACTGGGAATTCAGCACATATTTGTTGACCTGAATTGAATACTTTTTTCTCAGGCATTTGATAACATTGACTGTCAGATCCATAATGAATAAATATCTCACATACTCTGCCAAGTCTGCAACAAAAAACACCTTACATAACAGGGTCAGGTATTAACCAAGAGAAGGGGGATCAAGTATTGACATTTTTAGTGTCTCGGAGCCACCATCTTCCCTGCAAACTTCAGATTCCCATGGGCACGGTGCAAGTGTCCATGGTTTGCAGTTGACCAAGATTCACTGAAAAGAATCCAGTCCTTTGGCAGATGTTTCTCAGGCACCTGCTCTGTGCAAGGCATTAAGCTAGGCACTGGCTGGGGGTGAGCACAGGTGCAAGTGTCAAAAGAAGAATGGGCCCCAGGAGTACTGCTGCCGCTGCTGAGGCCTGGAAGAAGCCAAGGAACAGGGGGGAAGCCATCTGCACCTCGAGTCACCCCTAACAGTTTTGTAGATGAGGCAGAATCCAAGCTGAACCTTAAAAGGAGGAGACATAGAAGGCATTTCCAGACTAGAGAGGAACAGGAGCAAAGGAGGGGCAGTGGGAAGCCAAGTTAAGTTTTGGGGCGAGTGATAAGTTATATTCCAGGGCAGAAGGTGTGAGGGGGGAGCATGGGCTTTAGAGCCAGGCTTCTTCTGGTTCTTCAACTGCGGACAAATAGCCTAACTTCCCCAGCTTTATTTTCTTCCTTTCTGGTGTTTTGTTTTTAAGGTATACATCCCAACCTGTGGGTCTGTGAGGAATTACATATTTAGGAATTTGGTGACATAGCTATAACACACGTGAAAGCTGCTTCCACAGGTCCTGGCCTGTAGAGGTGGTCAGAGAACCTTTATTTTTTTTTTCTCTGTGAGCACTGTTTCTACCACCACCTCTCTGCACACACGATTTTCTTCCTTCCCTAATACTGCAAGATTTTGTGTGCTCTGAGTCCCCTCTACTCCCACTTCCTCTCCTGCTGCTGTGCATTAGCTTCCAGCTGTATAGCCTTTGCATTTGCTTCTCCCCGTCCTGCCTCTTCTCACGCTGGTGCCTCCTTCTACCTTCAGGTCTCAGCCTAAATGTCACCCCCTCAGAGAGCTTTTCAGTGGCACCCATACGTAAAGTAGTGTCCCCATCGCCAGTGCTTCTTCGTAACCTGTAATTATTTTATATGTTTGTTTACTCTCTGTCTCTGCGACTCTAATCTCTTGTTCATCATATTCTTAGGACCTACATAGTGGTTAACATGCAGTAAATGAAGGACAACTACTCATGAGATAAAATTAATATTTGTCCGTGGGTATTAAGGAAGATAGAGGGTCCTGAGTTTTCTACATTACATCTAAACTCTCATTTTAACCCTAATTTTTGTTTTCTCTGAATAGCCCCGTCATCAAAAAAATATTTTTTACAACTGTGTAAATTCTGTGGCATACCTGTAGCTATATTAAACACACAAAGATGCTCCTATTTAGAAGAGTCTATAGGACAAACTGATAATTGTATACATACTCAGTTCAAATCACATTACCTACAATAATCTGTGACTAGGAAAGACTTTCACGTCTTGGGCAGTTGCCCAATGCTTTCACGTTATATTCAGTGTCCATGCGACTTCAGGGCCACAGTGTATCTGAACATACCCTTGGGCTTCCTGGTTAACCTTTTAAAGGGCATGTAATTCTTAAGACTCTTCTAGTGAGCAGCAGTTCTCTGTGATCTATAAATACCCAGGGTGCTTGTCTCAGCAGATTTCACCTGACTCCCCAAGCAACAAGAAGCCCAGAAAATGCCAAGGCCCCTGTTGTTAGGAAGATATCCTGACTTCTCATGGGTTCCTTCTGGCTTCTGTTGGTTAAATGTACAGAGATGCCAGGCTTCTGAGTGTCAGAAGTAAGACATAATTATATAGATACTGGCAGGGATTTTAAAAGGAGGAGGAGAGCCTTGAAGAGAGGTTTTCCTTCTTTTAGTTCCTAGGAAAATTATTCTCAGCAGGTTTATTCAATAAAGTGTTCTCGCCACATACTTTGCACCATAATGACTTACAAATTGCATGCTAATTTTGCCACAGTTAAATCATCCCAGGCTTTATCCTGGAAAGAGAAAGAGGGACTCCTTGTAATGAAACAGTATCCACAGGCCCTGATGTCTGAAACAGACTTTGACTATTTCCTTAGCATTTGAAGCTCATTTAAGGATTTGTACAAAGGGGGTAAAGCGCAGGAACGAATGAGTGGGATTGGTGATCGTAAAGCACTGGTAGGTGTGTAGACAGTGGAAGTGTGAGACTGCCGTCAAGTCTTCTGCTAACTGCTGGAAGCTCCTGGGCAAGCCTAAAAAAAGGGAGTCCTGCTGAGAGTTCCTCTCAGCTGTTCTTGAAACAGTGGTTCCCAAACTTCTCAGTCTATGAACTTGGCAGAACACAGCTTACAGTCAGTAGAAGCCAGAGGTGGTGGAGCAGGGGATGCTATGGTGCTTTTCCCTGTCCTGCTTCCCTCTTTCCTAGATGCAGATTTATCCATATGCCCCTTCACCCGCTCTCTCCTGCCTCCCTACCCGCGCCCTTCCCGATCACAGTCATCCTTCCTACCATTGGAGGAGAAGTTGGGGGGCCTGAGTTCTGGCCCCCCACCTCTGACTCTTACCTTGCAGTGTAGCCTTGGGCACTCCGTTTTGCTTTTCTCATCCTCTCTGTCCTCCTCTCTCAGTGGAGTCCACAGTCTCTCCCAACTTCACAGAAGCCCTGGTTCTCTCAAGGCTGGCTTATATGTTGTGAAAATTCAGATGAATATTCTAGTAGTCTAGTTGTTTGTTTGTTTATTTTTAGCAAATTTAGAAATGGATGGCCTACCTGTGATGGAGGTATCATGGTACCATAGAAGGAACATGAACCCAGGGGTCATACAGCCAAAGGTTAAATCCCAGCTCTGCCACACATAAATTCTGTTCTTTGGAGAAATGCCTTGCCCTGTGTGTGTATGTGTATTAGTTTTCATGATAGTTTTATTAGAGGGTCATTTTGAAGATTAATGAGATTGTTTGTAAAAACCTGGCACATGCTCATGTGTTAAGGCTGGCCTAACACATAGTTTTCCCTTTGTGGGCAAACTCTGGCCTGATATCCTTGGATTCTTATTAGAGCTGCTATCAGCTGTATATTCTCAACAACAACAAAAAAAATCCCTTTTACTAATTCTCCAGCCTCTGTTTCCCGTGCTGAAAGTGACCTGCGGTCCTAGGATCCTTCTCTTAACAGTCTGCCCTATTTCAGAAGCTCTTGGAGGAAGATTCCGTTTTGCTGTTGCTTGTGCCTCCCCCATCTCCACATACCTATCTCTCCCTTTGCTTTGGAAGAAGAAAGGAAATTGGCCTTTTCTCAATGGTGGGGCAATTCCTGCCCATGACTACAGACAGTAACTGTGACCCCCGCTGGGTTTCTGAGTCATGTCCTCTCTTATTAAGAAAAGAGGGATTCCTGTTGGCTTCATAGCAGCTTCTGTTATGACTGTCTCCTTCCACCAGCGAGGGGCAGCTCGCTGCCTGTCGGGCAGATTAGGAGTAGCATCCACACGCTGATTTGGAGGCTTGCGACTTGCCTGCGGAGAGCGATGGAGGCACCTGGAAAGGTAGTGATTTGGTAGTGCTCCCGAAGACAGATTAACATTTAAAGTGAGGATGTGGCTGGAGGAGGGTTAGAACACACACACACAGCCCTGCAGAAATGGCACCTTGATGCCGCACGTGCCACCTCCTTGTGTGTCTTTAGAGACGAAGCTGTTTATTTTAGCAGCCCCCAAACAGGCTTATGCTGCTGTGAATTGCAATCTGTTCTACTTAATGAGCTATTCACTGAATTACCATCTAAGTTTTTTATTCTAGCCCTCTCTTATGGAATGAACAAAATAAAACCTTTCAGAGTGTCTTTTTTTTTGGGGGTTTAACTCTCCCAAGTTGCATGTGGAATTTGCTGGTCTAGCTGTAGATTCCCACCCCCCTCTTTTTTTTAAAAGTGTCTTCAATTTATAAGGAAAAGACAGGCAAAGGAGCCAGATGACCTTGCATTTAATGCTGCTGGTTTGCAGTAGTTCCCAGATATGGCATAAAGAACTCATATGCTAATACCAGAAAAGGTCTATAAAACAGACTTTTTCCTTCTTTGAACTATGGAAGTGCTCACACGCTTGGAGCCAGACTTGTGTGGGTTTTTATCCTGTCTCCAGCACTTAACTCAGCTCTGAGCTTTGTGACCTTTGGAGAGTTCTCCAACTCTTCTAAGCCTCAGTTTCTCATTTGAAAGTGGAAATAGTAATGATTCTTACCTCTTGGGGTTTAAGGAAAAATGAGAAATCCATGAAAGTGCTTATTAGCACAGTGCCTGGCAGACAGTAAGGACTCAGGAAATTTTGCTGTTATTATTCCATTTTTGCTGCCCATCCCTTGTCAGAGTGAAAGGACTAACGGAAAAAGGTTTTGGACTAGGAAATCATGTTCCAGTCAAGTCTCTAACCGAAACTCAGTGACTGTCATTTGACATCTATCTCAATTTTTCCATCTGTGAAATCTGAAAATGGTGTTTGCTGTACATACCCAACACCGGGCATATACAACAAGTGAGGTTAATGCAGATCCGCTGCTTTGAAAAGTAAAAAATGCTGTATGTGGCTGTTGAGTTGTCATTGCTTCACAGAGAAGACGGTCACCTTCACTCTTCTCAAAGGTGAGAGTTGAATGAATTAATTTGTGGAAGACATCCTTTAAATCATAACTCTCCTGTCGTATTTCAAATACAATTCAATGTATATATAGATTTTCACTTTGAAATTTTGTAAAGTACGATATCTTTACAATACTTAAGGTTACTGATTTTTTTGGAATTTCTCTTTAATCTCTATTAATCATATTCCCATTTTAAGAGCACTTGATTTGCCTGCCCAAATTGTTTTAAAATAGCCTGTCTAATATAATAGCAGATCCAGGGGTTGTCTCTTTCTTACAGGGAAGTTTAATTTATTGATGAGAGGACAAGCTAATTGTCAGTGCTAACCATGTCCTGTTGAGGTGACAGTTTGTGTCTTCTACTTGAGGCATGTCTCCCAGTGACTCTTCTGACTGTCTAGGAGCACTGTCAGTCAGCAGCTCCCGTCTGTCCATTTACCCATATGCAGGCAGAAACTCACTGCACCTGGTTATGAAGGTGCTTCAGTCCTAGATTTGCCACAGGTTATCAAAGCTAAAAGGAACCTTCAAGAAGGCCAGATCAGGGAAGACAGAGGTCAGCCCCCTACACTCCCCAACCTGTGATGGTGTAAACAGTGCTGACTGATTTCAGTGTTCTTCCCCTACTAAGCTCCAACTTGGCAGCACAATGCTTTTCCAATATGGTAATCTACAGCCATTACAGTGAATTAGAGTTGCACTCAGGAACCCTATTTCCCTTCCCTGATCCAGCTTAGGCTTCTAATTTCCAAGCAAAGAAGCCAAGGCCAAGAAAAGTTAAATGACTCGCCTACGGACACTAGTAAGTTAGTATTAGAGTTGGGATCTGATCCCATTTGCTTAGTTCTTTCAGATGTCTAGGTCTTCCTTACGAACAGAAATCCAAAGAACCATATCAAGTCCTTATCTCAAGATCAAATTTTTATCTAGTGTCTTAGAAACGGAGAAAAGGAGCCAAAAATGCATTAATCCATTTATAAGAAGTTGACTCTGTTCACACATTGTAAGACAGGGGTGGATAATAAAGGTGACATACCATCCTTCTTCTTTCTAAAACAGACCAGAACTTGAGAGCCTAAAAGAACTGTACCCAAACTTCCTTATTTTCCATCAGAATAATACATAATCACCCTGCTTTTTTAAATTTCCCTTTAAACATGGAGTACACATTTGTGCTCAGCTTCCGTGAATCCACTCAGCAGTAAATATCCCATGCCACAGAGTTGTAGCAGGCTAGATTAGGGACTATCCTGACAGCAGTCACCTTCTCTGTGTGCTGGTTTCTATGATGCTTCTAAATCTGTCAGGGCAAAAACTCCATCTTAGAAGCCAATCTGTGCTTCATCTTTGTGCCTGTTCAGTGCGGTGATGGCGATGCCTCTCTTGGAGATGAACTGTAATCATATCGCAGATCTACATTCGAAAATTTCACTTTCAAATCATGTGGCCTTGTGTCTAAAAGTAGAATGTCGAATTGAACGTTGTTAGAATCTTGAAGTTCTGAGGAAAGAGGAAAAATTAGGATTTGGCAATGCTCTCTTGGGTCCATCCTTTCCACATGACAGTATTTAGAGAAGTTGGAAGGTACATTATGTCTGGTTAAAAGAAGATCAGATTGTGGGGAAGAGTGTGAAAAAGAAAAAATCACCAGGGGCACTTCTGACGTAATTGGAGAAATTTAATTTTGCTAAACTCTATTTCTTAAGCCTTTCTGTTATTCAGTATCTTCCTTTGTTCTCCAAACAGCTCTAAAACGTATACCTACACAACCATGGTAGTATGAAAAGAGCCCATTCTTGGATTTGCATCCCAGTTCTCCTACCCACTAGCCTTAGGCAGGTTGCTCTGCCTGAGTCAGTTTCCTCATCTGAAATGGGGGTAACAATCCCTACCGCGTAATATTTGTGAGAAGTAAAGGAAGTATAGGTAAATCCCTTGGCACTATAATAAGCCCCCAGTAGACATTAGCTGCTCCTCCAAGGTGGGTAGATGGTGGTAGCAATGGCTGTTATTCAGACTGCCTCACACAACGCCTGGTATGTAGTAATCAATCAAAAACTATGATCTGCTGGTAGCTAGGATCTAATAAGCAAAGAAACACTCCTTTCTCTTCTTTCTCTCTGTTAATGACAGTGATATTCCACTCTTGTTCTCTTCCACCCTAGCTGAGTTGACCCATGCTATTGTTCCCTCTGTTTAGAATGTTCTTTCCAACTTGCCAAATGCCTTCAAAATCCAGCTCAAATGTTACATTTCCCTTGAACTCTGCTGACTCCTCAAAACAAACTAAGTCGGTCCTTCTTCTGGAGTCCCATGGCACTCAGTACAGTTTGAGAGGTCCTTCATAATAGCCATTACTACATTTAAAAAAGAAGTTTGTTCATATTTGTTAACCTCATTAGACTTTAATCTCCTTGATTATGTAGACTGTCTTATTTATCTTTGCTGCCCCTGGTACATCATGTAATACCTGGCCCATAGTTAGGTGTTTAGGAAATCTTTACCAGGTAGATGAATGAATATGTTTCTCTCCAATTTCCCATGTTTGCAAACCTCTAAGGGTTTGGTCTCTCTCCTCTCCTCTGCTCCCCTCCCCTCCCCTCTCCTCTTCTCTTCCCCATCTGATATACTTCTCACATAGGCTGATACTGTGGCCTCCGAGCTGTACACTCTGCCTGCCTCTCAACACTTTAAGCCGATGTGTCCGTCGTAGAGGTGTTGGCACATCCTCATTCACTTTCCTGCACAGTGTAGTCTGCAGCTCATCATATCTCACTTCTCTGGCCAGCATTCAAGCCTCCCACCAGCTAGCCCTCCGAGGCACTGTCCCTCGCCATTTCCTAATGTTTCCCCTCCTACCCCATCCACAGAAGTCTTAGCACACACAGCTCGTTAATACCGCTGAACTTCTACCTGCATTTTTCCAATCGTGTTTCACAAATGGCTTTTCAAGAGTCTGCTATGCAAAAAAGTACCATGCAAGGTGCTTTCTAGGGTACAAAGATGATTTAAAACTCTACAACTCTTGCTTTCAAGGAACCTACACGGGAAAGAGGCACACATCTGATTAACTATTGCAGGACAGGGCATGGAGGTGCCATAAAAGAGGTACAAATCCAAAACTTGGGGGTTTTGAGGATTGGAAAATCATAGCAAGTTGGAAAACATTGAGAAGTTTTTAAAGATCTCAGGAGAAGTTTTGTAAG
This sequence comes from Balaenoptera musculus, assembly GCF_009873245.2. NCBI lineage: Eukaryota > Metazoa > Chordata > Mammalia > Artiodactyla > Balaenopteridae > Balaenoptera > Balaenoptera musculus. Next base: position 21,865,489 of record NC_045799.1, on the reverse strand, counting down.
GAGTATCATGTTTTAGACTTTAAATACATTATGATAGAGATTGGGGGTTGGGGAGAGTACCCACATTACAAGCAAAAGTGAAGGGGCCAGAAAAGGGAGGGCAGGCCTGTTTGTGCTGTGTGTATGGGTTGGGGGCTAGTGAGCAGAAAGGAGGAACTGCATAAGGCATTTTGCATAAGGCTTCGGACCACAGGAAGGCCTTCATTCTTAAGGCATTCATTCTGCTGCGTCTGCCAGTCAGGAGTCTTGAAACCTTATCTAAAAGTCACTTCTTCCCAATGCCCTAACATCTTAACCAGCCCTGATTAGCACCCACCACTTGTAATTACTTTAAATTTGTGGGCGCACTGTATCCCTTTACTTTTTGGTCATTTTCTGTGTTACTGTGACCTTCCCGTATAGACAGTCAGCTTCTTGGTGACTAAGACCAGGGCATCCCCTTACCTCCATTTTCATTCCTTTTCTGCCTTAACTCAATGCTTAGAAAGGTGTTCTTGCCACTAGGCACTTAGCAGGGTCCAGATCTGAACCCTGTGCTTCATGTTATTCATTTCCACCTCAGAGGTGAATCAGACAGGATTCCTGTCCCCGGGGAGTCCATATTCTAGTAACTGGTAATTATGAGCAACTTACTTAACCTCTGTGTGCCTTGGATTCTAATTTGTACAGTGGGATTAATAATCCCTTCCCTGCTCTCTTTAAATTTGGTAATAAGGACCATATACATAATAACACTTTAAACTCTGCAGCATTATAGAAATGTGAAGTATTAGCAGCAAATGCTTTTTGCATGAGTGAAAGTCAAGAGTAATTTTCCTTCCTGGGCCCCCAGCTGCTGAACACTTAGGAGTTCTGGAGCAGGAAGTTACGATTATGAGCAAATGAGAAACTAAAGAGGCCCTTCTACTTTTAAACTCCTTGGACATCAGTCCAGTGCTCCATGACTACCTCATGAACATTAGCACTATAACCAGATTACCAAGGAATTTGCTACTAAACGAAGCTATGAATTAGTGGTGGTGATTTACTGGGCAGTGCAAGGCCTGGCAAATCTAGAGCCCTCTTTTGCCTCACAGACAGAGGCCTTTGGGAGTGAGATGAAAAGTAGCCTTGTGTAGCTGCAGGCTGGCCCCCTGGGCAAATAAAGAAGCATGTTATCTGCATCTAAATAGTCTCTGAAGGATGCTGGTTGGAGATTGATGACCACAGTGGTAAGTCCTTCGAGTTTGGGAGAGTGGAAAGCAGGGTCCCAAGGGCTTCTGTCAGTGACAGGAGCCTGAGTTGTCAGAGGGAACCGTGGCCATAAAACCACTGACGGAATTAAGAAATGGATTGTTGTCATCAAAAGCATGGATTCAAGCACCTGTCTTCTTAGACCAGTCGCTAGTCGTGTAGAATGAGTCCCTCATCCAGTTCTGACTCCTGAGAGCTGAGAGCCTAAAACAGAGATGTCTTTTTCCTTTCATTCACTGCATGGATGTTTACTGAGCTGGGGATGTAAAGACAGAATTCAGTCCCTACTTTCACAGAGCTCACAGTTCACCCTCATGACATAAAGGGAGCTATAGAAACAGGGAGCTGATGATAGCTGAAATCAGTGTGAATACGACGTGCCAGAAGAGGTCGTGTCATGGAGTGACCTGCAAGGGTGCTGTCAGGAATTTTGGAAAGGAGGAGTTTTTAGCTTTAAATAATCAGGGAAGGCTCTGTAGGAGAGGTAGCTTAAAAACAGTGTTGGCTTGAGAGATACCCCAGAATCCCTAGGAAGGAAGGCCCTAAAGTCCCTGAGTTGGGAAGAAGAGCCCTCTTGGCAGAGGTGGTGATAATCCACTGGATGAGGGACTTTGGAGGTGGAGGGGAATGAAAATATTCTACAATGATTGTGATGGTGGTTACACAACTCTGACTATACTGATTGTATGGTATGTCAATTGTATCTCAATAAAGCTGTTTTTGTTTTTGTTTTTTCTAAAGAATCTGCTAGAGAGGAATAGATATGGGGACAGCAAGTCTGATAGGTCTGGGGTTACAAAAGTTTAGGAAAGAGACTCCCATCACTAATTAGGACTTTGACCTTGAGGGAGGATTGAACTTGTGGAACAAAATGAAAAGATGGGCAGCATTTTGCATCTAACAAAATGTAAGCCAAAAGGGACGCATAGATTGGGTACCTGTGCCATCACCAGGGTACCAAGACAGAATCGTAGAGAAAGCAGACCTCTCTTCCCTAGGTTAACTTGATTTGGAAGGGAAAGAGAGTTAAGTATATCTGTAGAGAGGTTATTTATGGAGGCTGGAACCAAAGAGTAAAGAATGAGTAGAAGCAGATGAATAGATTTGTGTCCCCATCAGCTTATTTTTTCAGGTTGAATATGTTGATGAGATCATTTTGGCCCTGAGTCACTGTATAGGAAAAATGGACTTTAATCTTGACTCCCTGGGCCAACAAGAGAACATAAGATACTTCAGAATAATGAGAGAAGCAGGAGGCAAATCGAGGCAGAGTGGTTTTCTTTTGTTGTTGTAGTTGTAATTACTATTCTTCTGTGTATTATGGGTGGACTAGAAACCTATTCTTTCCTCCTTCACTCACTGTGTGGATTTTATTCCCAAACGTTCATTCATTTCTAGGACATGGTCCGGCGTGGAGAAATCATAGACAATGACATTGAGGATGAGTTCTACCTCCGGCGCTTGGACGCAGGGCTTTTTGTTCTCCAGCACATCTGCTACATCATGGCAGAGATCTGCAATGCCAATGTGCCCCAGGTAGGAGGGGGCTGCCCTCCTGGATGGGTCCTTCCTTCCCTGCCTCCTTGCTTGCCACCTGCTTAGGTAGAATGGAGTGGATCACACTCTCCTTGAATTCCTTCACTCTATGTGGGCCCTCTTTTTTAGGGATGGGGGTGAGGTGAATACTTTCAATACGACGTATTCTGATGTCTACCAGGGCAAATGATGCTTTTTCTTTCTCTTTCCACTCTTCCCCTTCCTTATTAGATTCGCCAGAGGGTTCACCAAATCCTAAATATGCGTGGAAGCTCTATCAAAATTGTCAGGCACATCATCAAGGGTGAGTTGCACGTTGCTTGTGTCTGGGGCTCCAGGGAATTAGACGATGCTTTCTTTCTATCTCTGTCAATATCCCTGGAATTTGGTGCATAGCATTCTCTGCACTGAAGGCTTAAGTGTGTTGTCCAGTTCAGTGTGTGTCCAGGTCATCTTGTCAGAATACCGAAGACTAACCTAGTTATTCTCTGCCTCTGACCCTCTAGTTCCAGAATTTTAAAAACACATAACAAGAAGCACTAGGGGTTGGAAATTTAAAAACAAAACAGAAAAACACCAAACAAGAAATAAAAAAATCCAGTTCCAAACTGCATGTAGTGGAAGGAAATTGCTTTCTTAGGGAAAAAAAACAAGGAAGTAACAAGAACTACCTGGAATTAAGGCAGAAGGAAGTGAATCTGAGGCAGTGTGGTGTAGTAGAAAAAGCATGCCTGCTTTCCAGTGCTAGCTCTGCCTTCCCCCAGCTGTGTGAGCATGATCTAGAAGAAATTTTGCAAAAGTTCACAAGATACTTACATGATAGCATCCAGTGTAGTGCCTGGCACACAGAAAGTGCTTGGGTGAATGTCCTTCACCTACCCCAACGGGTCTGTCAAATGCTGTTGTATCTTTGGCTGGACCTGACTCAGCTGGAGCGGCTCCCAAGAGGCCTCCAGTCGTTGAGCACGCTCTCAGTCAGCTCTGTGGTGCGGTTCCACCCTCGGGCCACTTAGCACAGACTAACACACGTGGCGGCTAGAAGCCCGTATTGGCCTTTACAGTACTGATAATGCCAGAGTTCAGAGAGAGAGTCGTGATGGACGTAACTGCAGGCACATCGTCTCTCTCTCTCTGACCCTTGTCCTGCCCACTTCTAAGATGAGAGATTAGGCCAGATTTACTCAAAGAGTTTGCCTGTAAGTGGCTTATAACTCCCGTTACACGTGGGAGATGAAATGTGGAGATAAATGATACATATAATAAAGTGAAGAGAAGTTAAGAGCCATGGGTTCTGGGATCTGGCTTCTGAAACAGAATCCTGGCTCTGCTGTTTACTGTGATACCTTGGGCAAGGTATCTAATTGCCCTGGGACCTCATAGATTAGGTAAGAGGATTAAATGAGATGATATATGGAAAATATCTCAAGTTAATAAGTTCTTGGCAAATGTTAGCTATTATGAGTATTACGAACTATTATGATGATGATTATCATCAGCAGCATTATAAGTGAGGCATGGCTAAAACCCCATGGGAAGCCTTGTGGGAATAGTAACATTGAGCTGGGTCTTAGACATTCCAAAACAAAGGAACACTGTGAGTGAAAACATAGGACTGGAAATCACATGATCAGCACAGCCCTCCCAGGAGGGTGGGGATGGTAAATCCGTCGTGCCCATTTTGCAGATGGAGCCTTCGAGGCATTGGAATGTATTGTCTTCTCCCTCAGAAGGAGGAAAGGGGGAACTTGTTCATGAGCCTAGCCTAGCATCTTCCACAGTGGCATCATGGGTGCTCCCTCCTCTTTCTCAGTGTCACATTCACATGAGTTACTGCTCAGAGTGTCATGCCACCTCCTCCCTAAGGTGCAGCTGTGGTGATTTGCAACCCCAGCCTTTAAATGGCATTTACTTTCAACGCCCACATGTTCAATTAGAACTTTTTATTACTCTCAGCTCTACTCTCCTGCATTTAGGCTTCTCCCTGCACCTCCATTCCTGTGATCAAAACAGTGATCTGAGAAAGGAAAAGTGTTTTTAACAGGTGCTGACACGTAGTAGGTGGATGCTTTTCTTTCAGAGATCCTAACACATATACCTGAGGTTATTCAGGATTTTCATTTGCTGTGAGCCAGCCTCTGTCTCCCTCAGATCCCAGTTTATTCCCCAAGTGCCTGTTAAAGCACTGGGCGCATACTGGGTGCTGAATAGACATTTGTTGATTGTCTGGGCAGGTGAGCAGCCTGCACAGATGCTGTGTTCATTCCCACCACTCTTGTTCCTCTCCCCTGTTGCTTTCTTTTCCCGCTCTGTCCAGACTCTCAGATCCATCCTTCCAGACCCAGGTCCGGCCCTTCAGCTCTCTCGCCATCACCCTTCACAGCCAATCCATTAGTAAAGCTGCCATGTCTGCCTCCAGTCTCCAACCTGAATCAATCCACTTCTCTCCATGTGTTATTTCCCATCTTAGCACCCAGTTTATTTCCTTCCTAGCCCTTATCACAATCTGTAATTATTTTTATTTATGTCTTTGTTTCCTTGGTTTGTGTGTCTCATACATTAAAATGTAAGCTCCGTGACGTAGGGACATTGGCTCGTTCCCCGTGTCTCCTCAGCACCTAGAGCAATGCCAGGCACATAATGGACACCCGGTGAATATTTTAAACATTGTTGAATTAAACTCTACCCTTGTGTGAATTTAAATTGGCAAATGTTTACTGAGACTCTCCTCAGGGCTCGGCACAGTGCTAATACTGTGCTACTAAGGTGTCACACAGCACCTGCCCTCATGGAGCTTATAGTCTTCTGGGGAACATAGATGTAGAAATGGCCAACCATAATCAAGCTAAGTGAAATACACACTCCAACAACTACTCAGCTGGCATTGCTGGGTGCCAAGCTCTGTATCCAGTACTAGAGATACAAGGAATAATAAATAAGCAAGATCCCTATCCTTGAGGGTTCATGGTCTAGCTGGAAGCGATACTCGAAACTAACCATGATGTGCTAGGTGCTGCGTTAAAGTTGTGAACAGCATTAAGGGAGTGATAAGGGGGCAGTAATGGAGGCACAGGCCATACCAAGGAATCCCAGGGGAGGAAAGGCTCCTCCCAGGACTGGGAATGGTGTCCCAGAGGGAAAGGCACGTCCCAGGCAGAAGGAGCAGAGGTCCAACACAGGACATCAGCGGCCTTCATACGGACTCTGCCACATCAGTGGAGGCCAAGCAGGGGTGAGGGAGGCTGGAGCATTGGGTGGGGTTGGGAGTATTGCTGGGCAAGTCTCTCGAGTTCTGTTGGGTACACGGTGAGTTTGGGGTACGGGTAGCGCCTACATCCCTTTGTTGGCCAGCAGAGAGTAGACATTCTCATTGGGGAGGGAGAGGTGCTTGTTTGGACAATTTGAAGTCAGTAGTATGGAGGTGGTATTTAAAGCCAGGAAATTAGATGTCGTTGCCCAGGTCAAAGAAGTCCTCACGGGACGCTGACCACTGAAAACAAACGAAAGAAAGAGTTCTCTCCAGAGAGAAGGTTAAGGTTATAATAAAGGGCTCACGCTGGCCCCAGGAAGCCCATCTGCCCGCGGTGTGGGGTGGTGGAGCTGTGCCACAGGCTGCCTCTCAGCAGGCCCTGAAAGTGGTGCAGTGAGCACCCTCGGGGCAGTGCTGAGGTTGGAAAGGGGCGAGGCCACCGCAGGGCTGGGTAGGGGTGGCGTCCGGGCTCTGCTCAGGCCCACCTCCTAAAAGCCTTCCCGCCCTCCCCCTCCTGCCTCCACCCTTCACTCCATCACAGTGCGCGAAAAAACAGAGCCTCAGAAGGAAAACCAGCGCATCAGTCTGTCCTCTTTGATTTTAATTTTGTTTTTCAGTTTGGGTTGCTTCCTTTTTTTTTTTTTTTTAAACATGCTAATTAGATGCAAGCTTTTTTCTTTGATTTTATGGCCTATATATTTCCTAACTTTTGCTGGCAGGATGACAGCTGATGTATCCCTTGAGGTCTCAGGAAAACGCTGATGAGGCAAGCCCAGCAGGGGACTCTTCCCATTATATTTCAGTCCCCTTTCTCACGATCTTCCTCCCTCCTTTTCTGTTGGGGGTGCCAAGAGAGCTGGGAATAATTGATGGCTCATTAAAGTCCCTTGGTTTGCAGACTGCTTACTCAGTGCTCCCAAAGTCCAGCTTTCCCTGAACTTGCAGCAGCTCTGGCCTGAGGCCTCTGCTGCCCGCCTAGGGGACGGTGGTCTCTGTGCCAGAGAAGGACCACGTGCTCTGAAAGGGCAGTGACAGTCGTCCTGGCTTTTATCTTCCGGTGCCTGGAGCACGCCTGGTGCAGAGAAGGGGCTCAGCTAATGCTTATTGAGGGTGCTGGCTGAGGTGGTGCTTCAGGCTTCTTTGTGCTGTTCCAGAAATCCGGGACCACTGTAGGTAGAGTGGTCACTCCCGAGCATGTCCTCTGTGCCAGGCTTTTAATGTATGTTCTCTGGTTCTCACGACGGTCCTAAAAGCAGGATTACAGTCTCCATTTTGCAGTTAAGGTAACTAAGACTTGTGGAGGTTAAGGGATGTTACCCAAGTCATTATTAATGCTGGAAACTGGATCCAGACTCAGTCGGTCTTCCATCTGGCAGAAAGGAGAGCTCTAACTGTACCAATTGGCTGATACACTCCTACTGCATTTTAAGAAAGAAAATTTAGGGCATCCACCTTTACAGAGTACCCACTGGCATCACAGGGCACTAGGTGGGCTCCTTAGATGAGTGAGACACTTAGGAGGCCCTGTCCCCAAGGCAATTCAGTGCCATCACATGTGAAATAAATAAGCACAACACAAAGCAGATTGAAGTCAGTGCTAAGATATGGAGTGAGACTCAAGAAAGCACAGTTAATTCTGCTGGAGATTAAAAAGGAGCTTGAAGATCCAGAGAGGCTGCACAGAGGAGGAGGTGCTTGGGGTTTTTTTTTTAATTGTGGTAAAATATGCATGGGAGTTACCATTTTAACCATTGCAGCTATCACCACCACCTGTCCATAGAACTTATTTTCATCTTGCAAAACTGAAACTCTGTACCCATGAAACACTTACTCCCCATTCCCTCCTCCCCCAGCCCCTGGCAGCCACCCTTGTGTGTTCCGTTCCTGTGAGGTTGATGACTGTAAGTAAGGAGATGGCTTCCTGAAGCCTGTGAAGGACCTCCATAGGCAGATGCAGATGTACATTGAGTGGTCCTCTCCTTGGACATGGAGTAGGAGCTGTGACCTGGGAATACTTCTTAGTATAAATACTTGTGCCAAGGGTTACCATGGAAGCCTCTGGTGAGTCTCCTGAATGTTTTAGTCACTGGTGAAAGTTGTTGGAAGGTCAGGTGGTGCTGGGCTGTTTGGCAGAGGAAAGCTTAGAGGATTACTGACTCAAAACTGTCACTGGTGGCGAAAAGACTGAGCCAAAGACTTCAGAATGCTTTCAGAGATTGGCTCCCGGCCCTTTGATTTGCTTGTGTTCTTTATGGCTTGAAGTCTTCTCTCAGAAGCTCATAAACATGTATTTCCATATTGATTTCAGCTCTTGGTAACCTGAGCTTTGCTTCTGTGATTTGAAAGCTGCAGAAGCTGATAGGGTTTCTCTTCTGGTGACACGTTGATGTGCGTGACTTGCACCAGGCCATGGCTGCTGTGGCCTCTAGGGTTGGGAGGCAGGAAAGGACCCCGGAGGGGCTGTTTAACCTTAGGCAGCTACTTGCCCTCTCCCTAAGCCACAGTGTCTATAAGATGAGGGTAATCTGCCTCAAAAGGTTGCTGTGGGAATTAGATAAGGTGCTGCAGGTAAAGTGCCTACATGTTGGCACGTAATAAGTGCCTGATAATGGTAGCTACCGTCGTCACCATTGTGATTCGCATCCCAGCTCACGCAGGATAAGCAGAACTGAGAGGCACAGACCAGCAAGAATTCTGGCTCTCTGTAACTTGGGGTAAGTTAGTAGATAACCTGTTTGAGCCTTCCTTTACTCCTCTGTAAGAAACAAACCGAAAGTGAATACTGCCCCAAGGAAGGCTGAGGTTGAGATGCAGTTGGGGGCCTGGGACAGAATACTTGCTCAGTAAATGCAGGTTCCTTCCTTCCCTTCCCTGGCTTAATCCTTTCACCGGTGCTGGCAGGAAAGCCCATGGACCAGCACCCAGGCCATACTCCTCAGGGCCTGGTGGGGGTGGAAGGGGTAGGTGGTGCTTTTTCAAGCAGCCGAAAGGTCTGTGGGAAAATGGTCTATGGGGATGTGACCCTGTTAGCACCGTAAGCAAAGGGTAAGTTTCCTTCTCCTCCTCCTTTAAGTAGGTTTCATTTTAATCAGATCCCTGATGAAGCTTATATCCCCACTTGCAGCCCCAGCACAACTTCCTCCTCCTAGAGAAGTAACATTAGTCCCTCCACACTCATCCTTGTCGTTAAGGACTCTCTGTTAGACCTCAAAGGATTTTACTTTCCCAGTTTCTATTTTGTGATTATTTCTATGTCTTCAAGCATTTTCAGTGTAAAAATATTGGCGTTCCGCTTCTCCCCACTCACCCTTCCTCCTGCACTTTTTCAAGGGTGAGTGTTTAAGGCTTAAGGTCCAGGGATCTGAACCAGGCTTGTGAGCGCTGGTCCCAGTCTCTGTCATCGAAGACAGTCCTTCCCCATCCGCCAGCCCAGGTGTCCCTCCCTCTTCCTCTTACCAAACACAGAACAGCTTGTGTTCCATGTCTGAATAGTAAACCTGCTGTCTAAAGTTTGCTTTAATATTTATGCGTTCAGCACTGCTGCCTGTTTTTGAGCTCCATCAAAGCCTTTATTGTAAGAGCATTTGAAAATGCTGGAGAAGTCGAGAAGGGAGTCTATGTGTACACCGTGTTTCTCACTCTCCGGCCCGACTCACGCTCTTCCTGTCTCCCCTCTCCCTCTCCCCCACCCTGAAGTTCTCCCTTCATCTAGTGTCTCTCTTTTTCCTGCATTCTCTCCCTTTCTTACACACACACACACACACACACACACACACACACACACGCGCGCGCGCGCACAGAGCAAAGAGGACTCTTTCCCAAGACCTCTGGGAGGAATCCGTTCAATATTTATAAACTGCTGCAGCAGCTTTAATAACCAGAGGTAGCTGGCGCCACCAAGGCTTGCTCCAAACAGGATTCTACTCTGGAAACAAAGAATGAGTTGGGGTAAGGGGTGGAGGGTGAGAGGTGAGGTGCACAGCTGGTACCAGCTGCCACGGCCAGTGGGAGAGCGCTCGGGGCTTGTCAGACCCGCTGGGCCTGGCCCTGTGGCTGGCTCGCTGCGGGACCCTGGCCGGTCACCTGTCCATCCAGTTGCAGTACATTTCTGAGAGGCCTGCCAGCCCTGACACTCAGTGACCTGGCATGAGGGAGCATGGCCCCAGCAACCCACTCCACATCTGTTCTGGCTGCTGAGGCCCCTTTACTCCAGGACATTCCCTCCAGAGCCTTACCTTTTTTTTTTTTTTTTTAAACATCTTTATTGGAGTATAATTGCTTTACAATGGTGTGTTAGTTTCTGCTTTATAACAAAGTGAATCAGCTATACATATACATATATCCCCATATCTCCTCCCTCTTGCGTCTCCCTCCCACCCTCCCTATCCCACCCACCCCCATCCCACCCCTCTAGGTGGTCACAAAGCACTGAAGAGCCTTACCTTTTATGAGGACGTTGTAGCCCTGCCACAGCTGGGGTGCTTTGGAGATTTTTTCCCCAAAGGATGGGGAACAGGCAGGGTAAGATACTGCCTAGGTAAGAGGATGCCACTTTGGGGACCAGCTCCCCAGCCCCACCCCCATGGCTTTTGACGTGCCTTTTTCACTTCTGACACATGTTCTTGGTTTGAATATCAGCTCCTCTACCATCCTAGACTTGGGCAGGTTGCTTCAGTTCTCTAATACGCCTCAGTTTCCTCATCTCTGTAAACAGAGATGGTGCTCTTTGCCTTATAGGATTGCTGCAAAGATTATATGAGACAATATAGATAAATGCCTGGCACGTAAACAGTGTTCACCACATGTGAGGTCCCATTCCACTCTGTACAGGATAGCCCCTCTTCCAGATCCTACTAACTTCCTTCACAGCCCATCTCCAGAGAGCAGGTAATCTGACTGTTTCCTCCTTCCCCGCATGCGGAGCAACAGAGGAGACTTGTCCATTGGGTGGGTGCTCTGTGTACAGCGGTGGCATGTGTTTTTCTAAGTCCTTGGTAGGGATGATTCAGCAGGGGATTGATACAGACTTTGGTCCTGTACTCTGCGCATCCCTGGAAAGAGATTAGGTCCCTCCAGGGAAGTTGGCTTTACTTGGAAAAAAATCACTGCCCCAAAGAATCAGACTGTTTCTCCACTTCCCTCTCTCCTGGGTCTGAGAATACATTAGGAGAACAAAGTGTTAGTTCAATCCATTAAGACTTGCTTTCAGACCATGCCTCTGAGGGTATTAAATGCTATAATGGTCATTCCTCTCTCTCCTGGGGCAGGAACTAGATCATTCACATGTGAGTAAGAGATACCACTTACATACAGCCCCTAGCCTTCTCCCGCAGCCCAGTTTCTGTTCTCCCATCACCCCAGCCCTCCCTTTAAGGAGCCTTAATAGAAGGGATCACAGCCGTTTGCTGTTGGAGGTGATGGATAGGCCTAACAGAAGAGGATGATTTCCAGGGGGAGACACACAGCTGGCACATGTCTGAATCCCAAGTCCCGTTTTCCGGCACATGTCCAAAGTAATAAAGAGGACGGAGGAAAAATGAAGAAGTGGCAGGGGCAAGGTTATTTCTCCATCATGGTGGGGGATGGGAGGTAGGGGAGGGTTTGCAGGCTTTCTTCCCTTTCCCCACTCTTTGTCTGATTTGGATGAGCAGATGTTTTATTATGCAGAAGCCTCTTGCAAGAGAGTTTTCTATTGTTCCATCTCAGGCCACCCCAGGCAGGGAGCTGGGGGCAGACCCGCAGGCACTCATCCTGATCCACTGCCCTGAGAGCTTATTCACAGCACCGGACTGGTAGTTGGCTCTCAGCCCGGCTCTGCTGGGAATTTAGCTGAAAGTAAGGCGAAAGCCCCTACCTTCATGAATCTGTCAGTCTAGAGGGAGAGAGGGGACAAGTAGAGGATGATCTAGAAGTCAGGCCTGCGGTGGAGACAGAGGCCTGAGGACAGGAACAGGAGTCAGAGGTGAGCGGGCGGGGCTTCGTGGAGAAGGTGTCCTTGAAGGATGTGTGGTGTTTCCCCCAGAGATGTTGCTGGCCTGAGCGAAGCAGGCTCAGGGAGGGAACTAGCGTATCTTGAACATCTGTTATTATAGGTTCTTTACATGCATTTGTGGAGGGGGAGACCGCTCAAGGCCACCTAGGATTGTGAGTCAGAGTCAGGATACAAACACAGCCCACAATGTTGCACCATCTCCTGTCTGAGGGCGGGGCAGGGCACACTCAGCACACAGAGGAGTTGGATCTCCGTCTCCCCTCCCCGTCCACTGTGCTCTGTGCACCTGCTCCTGGGAGTCACCGCAGGAAGCCCGGGGCCCCACTCGCCACTCGGGCCCTGCACTCTCGTCCCTAAGCTCCACACATCATTTCTGTGCCATATCGCACCCCTTCCCGCCTCCTAAAACCAGCTGACCACATAATCTGGGGGGGCCAGGACACTTTTGAGAATAAAATGGAGGTGTGTTAAGTACTCTGTTGGGATAACAGGGGAAACGGGACCATATGTTTACCCACCTTACAACTCTTTGATTATGTCCTGTCATCAACATCATGTCCTGTATTCCCATCCTCTTTAGGCGTATTTCCTTTATCTCCCTGCTCTAACTAAAACTGTCTCTACCAGGGATGGGTCCTCTCAAGTGGTACCTACTTTTTCCCACGTGCCTTTTACCACTGGAGACAGGGAAGGGGGCCTTCCACGCTCCTCCTGGGCGTCTCTAGACCATTCTTTCTCCCTCCCTCTTTCCAAAAAACACCCATTTGTTTCCATCTCATGTCAGTGGACTGTACCCCAGCCCCCCTCCTTGGTGGTGCAGACACCTGTTCCCCTTATTCCTTGGAGGAATTCCAAGCTCCCTGTCACCCTCTCCACTACCCTGTCGTATTTCTTAGCAACTTCACTATCCACATCTCTTTCTCTCACGCCCCATTTCCAGTCTCTCAGTAAATCCTGCTGGATCCACCTTCAGAATACATCTAAAATCTGAAGACTTCTCACCTCTACCATGACCTCCTTGGACCAAACCACCAATCAAATCACATCTCCTTCCTTCTGCCCTTGCCACCTTCAGGGTATCTTCCACACTGCAGCTAGAGTGAGCTGGTTAAAGTCAAATCATGTCATTCTTCTGCTTAAAACTCTCTTATAACTTCTCATCTCAGGGGAAAGTCCAAAGTCCTGACAGTGGCCCAACACGACCTGTGCCCCGCCCCTCCCCGGCTCTGAGCTCCGTGCTCACCTCAGAGGGTCCAGGCTTGCTCCCCTCTCAGCCCCTGCTCTGCTGGCCGCTCTGCCACTCGCTCCTAGGTATTCCCCCACACACCTGCTTCAGGTCTTTAATCAAATCCCCCATCTCTGTGAGGCCTTCTGACAGCCACCCTATATATTTTACTTACCTTTCGGTTTGTCTCCCCCACTAGAAAGTAGGCTCCACAAGTGCAGAGGTTGTCACCTGTTTTGATCAGGACTTTATCCCCATTGCCTCAAATAGTGGTTCTCAAATGGGAGCAGCATCCGCACTGCCTGGAGGACTTGTTCTCACAGACCGCTGGGCCCCATCCTCAGAACTTCCTAATAAGTAGGTCTGAATTGGACCCCCAAATCTACATTTCTTTTATTTTGGCTGCACCACGCGGCTTGTGGGATCTCAGTTCCCCGACCAGGGATTGAACCCCGGCCCTGGCAGTGAAAGTACCGAGTCCTCACCACTGGACCGCCAGGGAAGTCCCCAGATCTGCATTTCTAACAGGTTCCTGCGTGATGTTGCTGCTGTTGGTTGGGGTCGCCGCTCTGAGAACCACTGGGTCTGGGGCAGCACCTGCCCATAATAGCGTCCACTGTGTGTGTTAAGTGAAGAAAGGCTGCAGCTAGGAGGGGAATGCAGGCAGGGACAGGGGAGTTGGGCCCTTTCCACCGTGGGCCTTGAATGCAAGACCAAGGAGTTTGCACACAACTGCCACCATGGGTGCCACTAGAGGCATTAGAACAGCACACACCCCACGGGAGCTGGGGTTCAGAGAGAGGTATGATGTGACCCGGCCACGAAGGACCCCACGCCTCAGATTCATGCCTAACCCTGCCTCTGTCTCCCCAGAGTATGCGGAGAACATCGGGGACGGCCGGAGCCCGGAGTTCCGGGAGAGCGAGCAGAAGCGCATCCTGGGCTTGCTGGAGAACTTCTAGCGGCCCCTGGCCCTGGGCAGCAGGGACTCTCTCTGGGCCTCCCCCAGAAACAGTTTTTACGGAGCTCGATGTGACTTTTGGACAAATAAAAGCTAGTTTTGGTATTCCTGGGCTCGTGTTCTCTGTACCTTCTAACCTTTACCCAACACCTTTCCCAGCAGTGCTCACGGAACGCGTCTGAGGAGGCTTAGTGGTTGGCCTCCCGCTTCCAGTGAGGAACCTGAGGCTCTGAGAGCAGACGAGTGATAAAGTGGCCACTGTGGCTGCCCTGGGGCTTGCGGTGAGGCTGCCCGTCTGCAGCTGGAAAGGGGAAGGCATGGACCGGGGGCCTCTCTGGGACTTCCAGCCCTGACACAAAGAGTCTGGGCGTGTAACACGGGGCACGGGGCTCGTGCAGAAGCACCCTGGGGAGGGCTTCCTGGCACTGCGAGACCGCCTGCAGAGCACACAGTCCTCAGAGCAGCGGTCTGAACCCCGGCCACACGTCAGAGTCGCTCTGGTTGGAAGGGGGCTTAAAAGTACATATCAGTGTTGGGCCCCACCCCAGAATGATGAAATCGGAATGTCCAGTGAGGCCCAGGTGCTGGTACTGTCCTAAGCCCCCAGGTGGTTCCTAGCGTTAGGGTGAGAGCTACCACTTCAGAGTAGACAGGGGGTCCACATCCAGCAGCAGTGTTTACCAGCTGTGGCAGTTTGGATAAGTGACTTCACCTTCTTGAATCTCACTTCCTTCATCTGCAGAGCGGGGGTAATAATACCCATTTGGTGATTTCTTTTGTCCTTCCCTCACACGTCTGTGGCTTCAGAATTGCAGTCTCACCCCTTTTACAGGGACTGTGAGAAAGCTGGTCTCCTCCTCTACAGAAGTCAGCGGTCCTTGAGCGTGTTTTTATTCTGTCACAGAGAATAGAGTCCTCGTGAGTGAGGAGTGGGAGGACAACCGACTTAGAATGAAGTGTTTAGCCCAGGGTCAGCAGGTCCGCTACGAGGGACACCGCATGCTCTGCGCTGTGCCCGTGGCCACCATTCAGTCAGAGCAGCTCTGGCTGCTCAGTGAGCCCCCAGGGGCAGGGCTCCAGGCAGCCACTACCATCTGGCCAGAGTTGACATGCCGGGAGAAACTGTTCGCCATCCCAGGCAGCCCGCCAGGGGGACTCGGAATCAGATGGCACCTGTATCACCCCGGATTGGGCTGGTGACGGAGCGGTGGGTGAGGCAGGCCCTACCCTCCCGGTGCTCATGTCCAGCCTGGCGGGAAGATGGACGGTGTGCCTCTTACTACCATGAGGTAAGCGCTCCCCAGAGAGGCATCTTGAGCCTGCTCCAGGGCCCGTTACAGAATCAGAGTTGCCCTACAGTCACATTGTGGATTTAGTTTTTTGGGGTTTTTTTTAATTTTTATTTTTTTATTATTTATTTATTATTTTTATTTTTAGCTGTGTTGGGTCTTCGTTTCTGTGCAAGGGCTTTCTCTAGTTGCGGCGAGCGGGGGTCACTCTTCATCGCGATGCGCGGGCCTCTCACTATCGCGACCTCTCTTGTTGCGGAGCACAGGCTCCAGATGCGCAGGCTCAATAGTTGTGGCTCACGGGCCTAGTTGCCCCACGGCATGTGGGATCTTCCCAGACCAGGGCTCGAACCCGTGTCCGCTGCATTGGCAGGCAGATTCTCAACCACTGTGCCACCAGGGAAGCCCCTGGATTTAGTTATTTTTTAATTTCACTTTTCTGTAATTATAATAGCGACCATGTATCAAACACCTGCTATGTGCTACTCACTTTACGTCCCTTCTTTCTAACCTGCACAACAGCCCTGCTGGCATCATTATCCCCGGTTTACTGAAGCCGAGACTGAGGTCCCAGAGGGTAAGTAACTTGTGCAAGGCCCTGGGACCAGTATGCACGGAGCCGGCATTCAAAGCGAGGTCTGACTCCACAGCCCGTGCTCTGCCCTCCCTTGAGCTGCCTTGTTCAGGAGACAATCACAGGTCCCTGACTGATACAGTCCACTTCGATCTGTTCCCCTGTCCATATGGGATTTAATGAATTCACAACGAATGTAACCTATAGAATCTTAAATTTTTTTTAATTTATTTTTTATTGAAATATAGTTGATTTACAATGTTGTGTTAGTTTTTGGTGTACAGCAAAATGATTGTTCCCTGTGCTGTGCAGTCGGACCTTGTTTATCCATCCTATATATAACAGTTTGCATCTGCTAATCCCCAACTCCCAATCCATCCCTCCCCCACCGCTCTTCCCCCTTGGCAACCACAAGTCTGTTCTCTATGTCTATAAGTCTGTTTCTGTTTCATAAATAAGTTCAGAATCTTAAATTTTTTGAACTAAGGTTTGTACTTAGATCATTAGTCCTTCAGCTTTATTTTCTTTTTAAATTTTGTTTTTACCCAGGTAGTGCTTGTACATGGTATAGAAGTTCAAATTTTAACAATAGGTATGCAGAGAGGCGTCTCCCTTCCCATCTCCCACCCGCCCCCAGGCCTCCCTATCCCTGGAAGCAACTGCTGTCACCTGATTATCCATCCAGAGAAGTTCTGTCCAGCAGTTTTCCAGCTGTATTCTACCTGAGCCCCAGGCTTCCCACAAGTGCATCAGAAGCCAACATAGAAGAGAAGGTAGGTAGGGCTCCAGGCCACTGACCCCCTCAACTACAGTCCCCCTGCTTTGCCCTGCTTCCTATGTTAGACTGCCTCCTGAGAGTTTGTTTTTCCAGTAAGTCCCTGTACTAAAAGCAAGTTTGAACTCACACCTTCACTTTCAAATGAGGATGAGGTCCCCTTTTCCATCAGTTTTGTGATGGGAGGGTTTGGGGGGAATGTGAGGTGCAATCCCTTAGGATTCAGAAAGAGTGTACGGTTCCAGGGGTTCGGAGACCAAGGAGACGGGATAAGGAGAAATCTCTAAACTCGGCTAACTTTAACAACCCACCACTCAAGGCTAAGAAAAGCTTTAAGAACAAGGGAAAGATCCTCATCATTAACCTTGCTCACCCTTAGGCTCGAGGGGTGTGGGCCTACCTTTTGCATCTGCTCATGGCTGAGATTCTGCCTCACCAAGCAGCCCCACCCCTCCAGGAGGACTTCTTGGGCTCGAATAAAGGCCCCACTTGCCCTGTGGTTCTGAACACGACCTCTGCGTCCGCCACTCGTGGGCTTCCCAAGCTCTCCCCTTCAAACAAAGCCCCTTCATGTCCATCCTTGGGTCCATAGCTGAGTCCAGGACATGGCACCCCAGCCAGGCGGTATTCCTTTTCCTATCTAAACACGGCAATAAAATAGCCTTTCAGCACTATTAGCCAGAATTTCTTCATGAGGGAAGTGAGGATTTCATTTTCCTCTTCCTTTGCAGCTTGCTGCTCTGCTCATGGTGGTCAGCCTGAATTCAGCGGCGTCAAGATGGGCCGTGTCTAATTTAGAGAGATTTGCATGCAGGCTGCATTCCTTCTTTATCTGGGGGAAATGCATCGTCAGGGAAGCTGGAAGGCAACCTTCAGTCACCCTCACAGCAGCACCAGTGCCCAGGTGGCATCTCCTGCCATTACCAAGAGCGTCAATTTAGTGTCCACAGGGAGACCAGACTCGCTTTCCTAAAGGCAAAAACTTCTTGATTAGATTTTCTTACTCCACAGTAGAGAGAAAAGCGGAGCCACATTTTTCAATCTGTCTTGCTCCCTGGTACACATGGAAAGTGGTTGGTATCACAGCGGCGGGCCTTCGTTATCTGTGCCGAGAAAATGGCAAGCGCTCCTCCAGTCACCTTTCCCTTGATAGGTAACACACGCCCTTGGCATAAACTTCAGAAGGTACATAAGGAGATTCAGTGCATAAGTCTCCCTGCCAGATGCGTCTCCGGTCCACCCAGGCCCCTCCCCAGAAGCAGCCAGTGCTAATGAGCTGCAGTATCCTTTCGGAGGCAGTCTTCAGTGTCTTCAAGTGAATAAATATAGTCAACACAAACGGTGGCATCTCCCGGTCTCTGGTCTGCACCTTGCTTTTCACTCTACATCTACCCAACGCACAGAGTCCCTCCCCCTACTCCTTTAATAGCCGAGCTCCACTGCAGAGCGGTACCATAATTCGGTTAATCCCGTTAATGGACATTTAGGTTGTCTTCAATCTTTGGCTATTACAATGCTGCAGTGAACATCCTTGTATAGAACGTCATTTCACACATGTGTGAGTTCAAATTCGCAAGCAGAATTGCTAAGTCAGAGGGGATGTGCAGTTTTCACTGGGATGCATTTTGTCACGTTGCCCTCCTTCCGTCAGTGGTGTATGTGAGGGCTGCCACACACCCTCCGTGGCCGTGTTAGCCGTCTTCATCTCTGCCTCTCTGATCGGGGAATGGAGTTTACTGTCTTAATTTGCATTTCTCTTATGAGTGAAGTCATTCAGTGTTTCGGAAGAATGGAGTTACTGAGTGTGTGCCATATTAGCTGATACTCGTTGAAGCTTGTGCTATGAGCTCGTCAAATTAGCACATTTAACCCTCGTTCATGAGGTGTAGGTACTTTTATTATCAATCCATTTCACAGATGAGGAAAGCAGATCGAGAGGGTCAGTGGCTTACAAAGTGACGGAGCTGGGAGGGGAACAGCAAAGCGGTTTCAAAGCCCACACTCTTGACCCCAGAGCCACACTGTCCCCCAACTACGTGGCAGAGAAGGGGCTCCGCCCTATCGCACTGGAAGCAGAAGCCCCAGAGAAGCAGCCCGCTCAGCCTCATGACTGAAGCCCCCAGCGGCCCTGCCGGGTCCCTGCTTTCTCCCTGTGTCTCTCACGCCACATCTGAGCAGTGGCTGCAGCACTCACCTGCGTGAGGGCCCCGGGGCCAGGCTCCCTGGCTGCTCTTCCCTGGAAGAAGGTTAGGCTTTCCCACCGCAGCAGTGAGGAGGAGAAGCCACTTTCAAGCACGCTTGGAGCGAGGCTCCTTGCCTGCCTTTCCCGTCATCCCCCGCTCTGCCCGTCCACCAGCTCCCACCCCTCACCCAGCACCTCCCTGCTCCTCGTCCCACGTTGCCTCCTTCCAGTCGTCTCCCGGGAAACATTTGCTGAGCACCCACTCTGTGCCAGGCCCCATGCTGGGCTCTGGAACTGTGCACCCCAGATTGAAAGGCAGTGTGGACCACCCCCCACGGTAGCCAAACAGGGTGTCACGAGAGAGCGATGATGGGCTTCAACAGAGGTGAGGGGCAGAGAGGGGCCCACAAACCTAGCAGGAGAGATTGGGAGAGACGGGACCCGGCACCGTAACTGTGTCTTGAGTGACTTTCATGGGGGCCTTAGGATGGCCGCGAGTCTCAACACCCAAGAGATATCAATAGAAAGTCATTCGAGGCAGAGGGAACTGCGCAGGCAAAGGAACGGGGCCATGACAATGCAGGGGGCCTTTGGAGATGAGGGGGTTTTCACAGTTACTTCACTGGATGCCCTGGCTACCCTGAGGTCAGCGAGGCCGGGGTTGAATGAGCTTCTGGCTGTGGCAGAACCTGACAGAACCACATATGTGGTGATTTCCTGGGAGTTCAGAGGTCACGTTTGTCCAGAGTCACAGCTTGTTCCAGTTAAATCTCCACAGTCCCTGAGTGATGGAGAAACAGATTCCATTGGATGCTGGTGAAGCCTCCATTCTGACCCCTCAAGCAAGATCTGGCCTCGCAGGTCATGCAGAAAGTGCCCAGGACCCAGATACACTGATATTAGCTGAGCAAGGAGCAAGGCCACCACCCCTAAGGCAGCGGGAAGGCTGCAGGAGGCTTCCCACAGCCCCTGGGAAGAGGCTCTGCTCTGAAGTCCTAGAGAGCAGCTGGGGAAGAGCCACCAGAGGTGGGTCTTCAGAAACCAGGCTGTGGTCTGGCCACCGCTGAGGAAGGTTCCAGCCCGGCTCCAGCCCCTGAGGCCTCAGCAAGCCCGCCCATCCAGGAAACACCCAGATGCAGGAGGGCAGGGGACCAGGGGCAGGAGCCCCCAGCCCACCCTCTGTGAGGCATGAGCCTCACCCTCTCGGAATCTCGGCTCTCCTTCATCTGGGGACTGAGAGGGTCTCTGAGGGCGCAGCCCGGGGAACTCCACACCTGTGACCAGCTCATGGTACCAGGGAGTTCATCACCCACCTCCCCCGCACCATTTACTGAACACCCACCAGAACTGGAAACAAAACAGACATTGTCCCTGCTCTCCAGGAGCTCACATCCTCGTGGGACAGACTGAAGGACAATAAACAAGTAAACAAATACGTAGAGTGATTACTGTCAAGGAGCAAACTCAGTGCAAAGTGATAGAGACTAGTTAATGGGGGACCCTGAGGATGGGTGGTCTGGGAAGTCCTCTTCAATGAGGTGCCTTTGAGCTAAGCTCTGAATGATGTCAAGGAGCTGGGCAGCCCAAGAGCTGAGGGAAGAGGGTTCTAAGCAAAAGCACAGGTGCAAAGGTCCTGAGGCAGAGAGAGAGCACCGTCATTCTCCAGAAAATAGCCGAAAGAAGCCACTGTGGACCCATGCGTGAGGCAGGGCTGATGGGGGATAAGGCCAGAGAGGTGGGCAGGGACCAGGTTTTGCCGGGCCTGGAGGGCCACGGAGGGGTTTTGAGCATGGAAGGGATGTGATCTGGTTTTGAAAAGGTCCCTTTGACGGCTTGATGGAGCTCACACTGCAGAGCCCAGCATGGAAGCAGGAGACCCAAGAAGAGGAGATACTGGCGCTTAGGACAGGGAGGAGGTAGTGGGTTAGAGACAGGGGGTTAGGGATGTGGCTGAGGCAGAGCCAGCCGGTCACTCTATAGGGAGGGGCCCCCTGCCCTGTGGAGGCTTCCCCCAACACTGAGGACTGGGAGCAAGTTCACGGGCCCGGCAGAGGGCTGCTCAGTAATAAATATCTTTAATGAATAAATAGAAGTGCTTTCAGGGCTGACGGAGCCACAGCATTTCCACCTGCCGTAAAATTTCATCAGAAGCAGGCGCTGCAGGGGGAGCGGAATGGCTGCAATCAACGTGCCCACCCACCCTCAGGCCCTGCCTCCACTCTGAGCTGACGCAGCCCCACGCCCTGGAGAATCCAGACCCAGACCCCTGTCCCCAGGCCTTCCTGGGGCCCAGGGGAGTCTGGTCCTCCCCTGCGCCAACCCCACAGCTTGAACAGGCAAGAGGGAGCAGTGGGCAGGGACATGTGTCTTGCCCTTAAAATCCAGGGGCTTCACTCTCCTTAGCTGGGAAATGGGCACAAAAATTCCGGCCCCCACTTTTCCCCCCTCCCCTGGACAGGAGGACTTTACTCTCTCCTCATCTAAAGCAGATTAGGTGGGTTTCAGAGGAAGAAGTAATCAACACCCCTGAAACGACAGAGCTGGGTGGGGAGCAGAACTTGGGGTCAGATGTTTTACAAATGAGAGAACAGAGGCCCCAAGAAAGTAGGTGACTGTCCTAAAATCACACAGGATCTGCAGATCCAGCCGTCGAAAACTACCCTAGTGTCAGCTACATTATAGCACCAACTAAATGCCTGGCTCCTCGAATCCTCCCTACATTCGTGTGACGTGGAGACTATCGTTATACCATTTTGCAGATGAGAAGACTGAGGCCCAGAGAGAGCTAGGGTCCGGGTCACCCCTTCAGTTAGAGACAGCCAGATGAGAGTCCAGTTCTCCAGCCCCTCACCACAGGATTTTTCTGCTTTATTCAAGCGTGGTAGGGCTGAGATTGTTTTCTTGAGGGCTTTGAAGGACTGGGGTGGAAATTTTGCTGAGTGCCTACTACAGGCCGGGTAGTCTCTGAACTGAAGGCCACTGTTCCCAGCACCTTGCTGCATCCCTGTAGCATCCTCCAGGTGCCACGCTCACCTCCATTTTACAAATAAGAAAAGGAAGTACAGAGAGATCAAGGAATTTGCCCAAGGTCACACAACCGTGTCACTGATGCTGGCCATGGCTGCCAGCACTCAGACAACTGGAGATCCTCAGGCCCCTCCTTTGGCCCCAGTGCCACCCTCCCCCAGCCAGTGGGTGTAAGGCCAGGAAGCCTGGCCAAATGAACAGACCCAGCCGGCAGCCTGCCTGGGCCCGTGGTTATCAGTTAAGCTCATTAAGTGGCCATGGCAGGACATGGCCTGTACCAGCTGCCTTCCCCACTACCCCCAACCTTGCTCCGACCCTCTTGGGAGCAAGGCCTGAGGACAGGTTCTTGCTTTTAGCAGCTGCAAGCAAAAGTCTCTCTGTAATTGGGAAAGATTAAAAGATGCACAAACAAGTTTCACCAGGCAGGCCTCATGGACCCACATGGGCAGTGAACACAGGGCATGGATACTGGAGACAGGCTACCTGGGTTCAAATCTAATCCTGCTTCTCCCCAGCTGTGTGACCCTGGGTGAGTCACTTCACCTGCCTATCTCAGTTTCCTCATCTATAAAATGGGGCGATCATACTATACCATACTACTCACTGTCTAGACCAGCAACAAGGTGATACACAGGAAGTGCTTGAGCACCTATAATGTGCCGATCAGTGGTCATATCATCCTCCCTGATATCCTTATCTTATTGGGTGTTCTTGTTCACCTTCCCCACTGGACTGGGAGCTGACTCATCTTTGTTTATACCTTCCGGAATGAAGGAGAAAACCCATGAGGGCATCAATCCATCCATCAGCGAACACCCAAGCCAAGGTCCTTTAGGAACAAAGAGTGAGAAATGTATTTTATACAAGTGCTTTTTTTTGGGGGGGTGGGGATCCTCATTGCTGCTTGCAGGCTTTCTCTAGTTGCTGTGAGCGGGGGCTACTCTTCACTGCCGTACGTGAGCTTCTCCTTGCGGTGGCTTCTCTTGTTGCGGAGCATGGGCTCTAGGTGCATAGGCTTCAGTAGTTGTGGCTCGTGGGCTCTAGAGTGCAGGCTCAGTAGTTGTGGCGCACGGGCTTAGTTGCTCCGCGACATGTGGGATCTTCCTGAACCAGGGTTCGAACCCGTGTCCCCTGAATTGGCAGGCGGATTCTTTTTATTTTTTATATTTTTGGAATTTTTGTATTTTATTTTATTTATTTTTTATACAGCAGGTTCTTATTAGTCATCAGTTTTATACACATCAGTGTATACATGTCAATCCCAATCTCCCAATTCATCCCACCACCACCACCCCACCCCCGCCGCTTACCCCCTTGGTGTCCATATGTTTGTCCTCTACATCTGTGTCTCTATTTCTGCCCTGCCAGCTGGTTCATCTGTACCATTTTTCTAGGTTGGCAGGCGGATTCTTAACCACTGCGCCACCAGGGAAGTCCCAAGTGCTCTTTAAGGGGTTGGGGAATTGAACCGAAGTGCCATGGGTGGGCCTGAACTACTGTCCAGCCACTGCTTACAGCCCGCACGGATGTCCCCCACCCCAGGCCCTTGTCCACGCCCTTCCTTCTCTGTAACCTGCCCCACTTCCCACTTCCCCAAACCCCTGTTGACCCTACTCATTCCTTGAGACTGGCTCCCTGTCTGGGAAGCAGGAGCACAAGTCCTGCCCTCGGGGGACTCCCAGCCTCACGGGAGAGACAGAGGCAGATATAACCCCCATCAGCCAGAGCGTGATAAGCAGAGGTGCCGAGAACCCCACACACTCTGCCCTCAGCCCTGAGGCCCCCCCCCCCAGCGCCTCTTCCACCCCCTCTCTGCCCTCCCCAGACCCCCAGTGAGCTTTCCCTGAGCCCACTTCTCCCCACCTGCCCTATGAGCTGACTGAGGGTGGGAGCCGCGTTTCATCCATTTCTGCTCTGCTGTGCCCAGCACAGGGCCTGCCACCCAGGTGGTGCTCCTGCAACATTTCTTCAGCAAATACGTTCTGAGCACTTACTCTGTGCCGGACCCCGTGGGAATAGAGAACAAACAAGGCAGACATGCTCCTTGCCCTGCTGCCTTCCAAGCAGGGGAGATAGAAGTAAACAAGCAAGAGATAAACCAGCAAGGCAGCCTGAGATGGCGCTTAGGAGCTATAAAGGAAATAAAAGAGAGACTGGAAGGAAGGGTGGCTACTCTGGTCTGGATGGTCAGCCTTTCTGAGGAGGTAATGTTGGAGTTGAGACAGGACTGCTGAACAGAGCAGCTGCCAGGGGAAATTGGGAATAAGATCCTAGACAGAGGAAATAGCGAGTGCAAAGGCCCTGGGGCAGGAGTGTGGTTTACCTATTGAGGAACGGCCAGATGTGCCATGAGAATGAGGAGGAGAGCGGGAGGAGATGAGTTTGCAGAGCGGGGCTGGGACCAGACCGTACAGGGCCTTGTCAGCCACAGTAAGCGGTTTGGATTGTCTCCCACATGCAATGGGAAGCCATCGGAGGATTTTACGCAGAGAAGAGAAATGTGTGGAATACAATGACTGAGCCAAAGAGGGAGGGAGGGAATGGGTGAGGGGAGGGAGGATGAGAGGATGAATGATGGAGTGCAGGGTGGAGACTGAGACTCTGGCCGCCTGCATGGAGGAAGCGCCACCGTGTGGGACAGGATCTGTTCCCCTCCTGTCCTCTGTGTCCCTCTGGTCCACTGTCTGGAGGGGCCGGCGCCCAGCCTGGGCTCACAGTGGTCAGAGCGACAGCCACAAAAGCGTCTTGAGTCAGGGTGGGAAGCAGTGGGAACATCTGAACTGAATTATGTCTGGGAAGGTCCCCGCCACTTCCTGGAGGAGGCTGCTCTGGCCCAGGAATAAAAGGGAGAGTGGAATTTCTGCAGGTAAGAAGACAGGAGGGGCTTCCAGGAACAGAAATGAGCAGGCAGAGGTGGGGAGGCAGGAAAGAGTCCAGCTCTGAGCCAGGGGCCTTACAGACCCAAATCCAGTTAGTTGTCACCACAGCCCTGTGAGGGGCAAGCTGCTGTCCCCATTTTATAGATGGGAAAATCAAGTGTCGGAAAGAGGAAGAGGCTGGACGGTCATAGGCTATTGCGGGTGAGAGCTGAGACTTGAAATCAAAGCCCAAGAAAGGTTAATAAAATACATCCCCACATTCTTGTGGGAAATGGGGGTTCTACCTGGAAAGCAAGTGGGGAGTAGGGGAGGATACTGTCAAAGACCCACAAAAACACTCGTGGGCAAACAGAGTAGCTCATTCTCCCTGGGGCATCATGGAGGGCATCGTGGAGGAGGTGGCATCCGAATTCAACTGTGAAGGGTGGAGAATTGGGTGGAGAGGAGGGAGCGGGGCAGGAGGGGAGAGGTTGCCGAGGGAAGAGCGTGGCAAAGGCCCAGAGGGGGAAAGCATGTTGGAGGAAGTGTGCCCGCTCCAGGGTGGCCAGAGCATGTGTGAGTAGAAGGGGCGGGCAGGGAGGCGGGCGGGGCAGTAGTAGAGACGGTGACAGGGAGGTGATCAGGAGCCAGATTAGGAATGCTCCAATGCCAAGGCCAAGCGTTTGTACTCTTTTCGGAAGGCCCAGAGGGGCCCTGGAAGTGTTCTGAACCAGAAAGAGGCAGGTCATATACATATATGAGTCCGAAAGACGCTCCGGTTTTGCACATAATGGATAGAAAGGGGTAGGTCAGGAGGCTGTGAGAGCCAGGCAGCGGCTGGTACTGTTGTCTAGGCAAGCGTGCAGGTGGCTTCAGCCAGGGCCGTGACCTTGAGGATGGAGAGGAGGAGACGTATCTGAGAGCTATTATGGAGTTCTAGTGGGCCGGGCTCGGTCAGGGAGAAGGGGGCTGAGAGCAGAGGTGGGTCCCCTCTGGGGATCAGATAGCGCTGTCACCTCCCTGGCCCGAGACTAAAGCTATTCATTAATGCATTTATCCATCTCTCCAGCCATCCATCCACACACCCGCCCACTTACCCTTCCTTCCATCCAGTAGGTATCAGTCTCCTCTCTGGGAGGATTCCTCTATGTTTTGCGGGGTGGAGCGGGGCATGAGATGCCTGGACCGGTCCCCAGCTCTCTGGAGCACTTCGTGGTCTAATAGGGAGATCATTGTGACAAGCAATGGTCACAACCCAGTGTGCCGAGCACGTGTGAAAAGGGAGACAAAGTTGGAGAAGGGGGTTTGGGGGGGGGGAGAAGAGGAGGAGGAGCTTCTGCGCAGCCCAGCTCCACTTTGGGACGGTGGGTCTGCAATGTCATTGTCCCAGACAAAGGACAGTACATTATTAGTGTTATTAATTATCATTAATCTAATTAAATGGCAATTACAATTAAGAACACAGCGATAAAAATGCCACCTTGGATTTAAAGGCCTCTTCTCCTCCGGCACCCGAGTGAGGGATACTTCACGAGCTCAGCCCACCCTCCACTGTGGCACCACCTCCAACACTTGCATCTCAAAGTCCCGGCTGAGGGGCCACAGAGTCTGACTCCCCTCGTTTTACAGATGGGCAAACTGAGGTCCAGGGACAGGAAGTGACAGGCACCGGGGTCGCCCACAAATCTGTGGCTAAGGTGAATTTAAGCCAAGAGGCCCCATTCTTGCTGCTTTCCAACTCACCCCATCCCTAATAGCATTGTTTTTTCTGGGAAAAACAGCCATCAGAGGCAGCCATTCTGTTACTGATTAAACAAGGCAAATTCTATCGGAGCAGAATCAGAGACACCCCTGGACACCTACTTACATGGGCCGAAACGAGGAACACGGGCAGGGAATAGAAATATGAACAAACAGTGCAGGGAGACAGCTGAGGTGCCCTCTCCATCACCCGAAGCCATCATCTCCCTGAAGCTTCCAGACAGGATGCATCTCCCAGTCCTTGAATAAGATGCCTGTTCCCCAGGAAGGGGCTCCCCAGCCAGGGTTCACACACACACCCAAAGAGACAAAGAGACAAACCGGAGCTTGTGCACGCTGGACTGGAGCCGTTCCCCCTCTCAGAGCTTCCTCCAGAGCCCCACGGACAACTGGTGTCATTTCAGGTCTCCAGCAGGGGCCATCGGGGCCGGGTGAGATTGGGCAGAGCTGGGACGGAGCCCGCACTGGCCTGGCCCCAGAGCTCTGACCTAGACAGGACCCAGGGCTCTGTCTGGATGCTGCCCCAGGCTCACTGCCCCTCGTCTGGCCAACCCCCCAAGAGGGCTGTCCCAGGAGGTTTTATCGCATCAGTAGTGTTAGGTGCAGGGGGCTGGGCTTCGCTGAGATCCTGCAGTTACATATTGGGCAGTATTGTGAGCATGTGAGGGCAGAACATCGGTCTAATTCCATTTCTGCGTCCCCCACATCGACAGGCACCAAGGCAGATACTAACGAACGGGTGAATTCAAAGTTCATTCCGCCATATTTGTTGAGCTTTGTGTTCCTGCTGGGCTCTGGGGAGATGGAAAGGAACAAAACAAAGCTCTCTACTCTTTTTTTTTTTTTTTTTTTAATTTATTTATTTATTTATTTATTTATTTATGGCTGTGTTGGGTCTTCGTTTCTGTGCGAGGGCTTTCTCTAGTTGAGGCGAGCGGGGGCCACTCTTCATCGCGGTGCGCGGGCCTCTCACCATCGCGGCCTCTCCTGTTGCGGAGCACAGGCTCCAGACGCGCAGGCTCAGTAATTGCGGCCCACGGGCCCAGTTGCTCCGCGGCATGTGGGATCTTCCCAGACCAGGGCTCGAACCCGTGTCCCCTGCATTGGCAGGCAGATTCTCAACCACTGCGCCACCAGGGAAGCCCTACTCTTTTATTTTTTTTTTTGGCCACACAGCGTGTGGGATCTTAGTTCCTCAACCAGGGACCGAATCCGTGCCTCCTGCAGTAGAAGCACAGAGTCTTAACCACTGGACCACCAGGGAAGCCCAAAGATCCCTGCTCTTAAGGAACTCATGAGTGGAAGGAGACAGGCACAAAGCAAGCTAAACCAATCAAAAGAAGAAGAATGAAATGATATAATTTCAGTTAGAAATAGGTGAGATGAAGAAAATAAGGTAATGAGGTAAAGAGCAAATTAGAGGGACTTCCCTGGTGGCACAGTGGTTAAGAATCCGCCTGCCAATGCAGGGGACACGGGTTTGAGCCCTGGTCCAGGAAGATCCCACGTGCCGTGGGGCAGCTAAGCCCGTGCACCACAACTACTGAGCCTGCGCTCTAGAGCCCGAGTGCCACAACTACT
This sequence comes from Balaenoptera musculus, assembly GCF_009873245.2. Classification (NCBI taxonomy): domain Eukaryota; kingdom Metazoa; phylum Chordata; class Mammalia; order Artiodactyla; family Balaenopteridae; genus Balaenoptera; species Balaenoptera musculus. The sequence goes on along the minus strand of NC_045799.1, from coordinate 21,837,248 downwards.
GAAGCCTGCATGCCTAGAGCCCGTGCTTTGCAATGAGAGAAGCCACCACAGTGAGAAGCCCGTGCACCGCAACAAAGAGTAGCCCCCGCTCGCCACAACTAGAGAAAGTCTGCGTGCAGCAATGAAGACCCAACGCAGCCAAAAATAAATAAATTAATTAATTTTTTTAAAAGAAGAGCAAATTAGAGAGTGTGTTGTATGGGATTGGCGAGGTTCTTCTTGAGATAAGATGGTTCTGGAGGGCCTTTCATAGGAGGTGATGTTCCAGCTGAGACGTGAAAGGTGAGCAAGGCAGCCAAGGGCAGAGCTGGAGGAATGTTCCAGGCAGAGAGAACAGCGAGTGTGAACAGAATGAACCCGTGAGTGGGTGTACATGTGAATGAGGAGGAGGGGGTCTCCTGTGAGAAGACAGGCTGGGAGCCAGGGCCAAGCAGGTGTCCCCCCATCGGCCCCCGCATCCTCGACGGCTCACAGGCCCCTCCGAGAGTCCCACGTACTGGCCTGGTGCGCCGTCGGGGCGTCCTCCCTCCGCCCTCCATCTCCCGCAGCCCCCGTGAGAGGCCTCCTCCAAGGTGACTTGCTCGTTGGTTACTGTGAGTATTATTGGTGCAACATTAATAATCATCAACCCTCAACTGCCTCCCTGCTGTTCACTTTCTACCTGTTTTTTTTTTTTGGCTGTGCCATGTGGCTTGTGGGATCTTAGTTCCCGGATCAGGGATTGAACCCGGGCCCCAGCAGGGAAAGTGCTGAGTCCTAACCACTGGACCACCAGGGAATTCCCTACTTTCCACCTTAACGTAGGTCAAAGGGCCTAAGTCACTGGGCTGTCTGAGTCTCGGGTCCCCCATCCCAGGGTTCGGCCTCTTCCCGGCCAGGCTCTTCCAGGGCTCTGACTCTGGCCTTCATGTCGTGTGACCTAGAACAGGTTACCGGTCCCCCTTAGCCTCCCTTTCCGCCTTGAACACGGAGAGGGGGGCAGTACCCACAACCCCTCTACCACATTACTTCCGACCCATCATCCAGCGGCTCGTTGAATCCACACCCACAGCAACCCTGCAAGATAGAGATAAGATTGTTACCTTGACCGCCTGCTTTAGATGTGGAAGCGGGGCCTAGGAGGGGCCCTGTGGCTTGGCCGGAGTCACACAGCCAGCAAGTGGTGCAGTGGGCTTAAAACTCAGGCCCTGGCTGAGATTAGACAGCAGTGATGTTTCCACACAAATGTCCCTATCCCTGTGGTTATATTGTGGTTATGTGAGAATATGTCTTTGTTTTAGAAAATGCACACTGAAATTTGGAGGTAATGGCATATCACATACCATGCTTGCAACTTTTCTGTAAGTTGGACATTAGTTCAAATTTTTTAAAATTTAAAACATCCAAAATACAGAAACAAAACCCAAACAAACAAGGCCTGTGTTCCTTCCACCCTGAGCTCGGTGTCCAGGCACGGCTGGCCAGGCTGCCGCCAGCAAGTTGGGTGATGTGACTTTACCCCTCACTTTGCAAACCTGGAAACAGAAGCTCAGAGTTGTCCAGTCATTTTCTGAGGCCACGCAGCCAGTGAGGGGCAGGAGGCACGCCCATGGGGCGCTCCCCACCTAGTGAGGCAGAAAAACCAGAGAGAGGGGAACGCAAGGGTGGGGAGGGCAGGTGGCGGCTGGCGATTTGCGGCTGGCGATTTGCGGCTGGGGGCCCCAGCAGGAAAGCCCTCTGGGGGATGCGGGGCTGGTGCCGGATGCCAGGCTGCTGGGGGCCAGGGCACTGGGCCAAGTGGTACCCCTGCCCCTGCCCTGTAGACCCCTTACTGGGCTCCCACCCCGGTCAAGGGCTGATTGATCCTCCACCTCCCTGGAGCTGGTGCCACGTCCGCACCTTGAGCTGCTGCTTGTTTTCTTGTCTCTGATTGTAAACAGATTTGACTAAAGAGGTAAATTAGAAGTTAATTAGAGAGAACATGATTGATGAGGCAGTTTGCCGTGATTGGGAGGCGTGGAAAGGTTTGGCTTCCCTGCACGGAGGCGACGGGAGAAGGGGGTGGAGGAAAAAATTCACAGGCCCATGGATCTGGAGGGGGCACCCAGCGTGGTGAGGGGCCCACTCAAGGCTGCCCTTTCTCCTAGGCTCCAGGGTCAAGGCCGGGGCCCCCTGGGCACGAGGGCCCAGGTGAGCACTCCATGAGACCCTGTAAATGGGGCCCAGGCCCTTGCTGGGCTTGGAATGAAGCAGCTAGTTTGTCCTGTGAATGGCCAGAAGTTGCATCCTCGATGTGCAGGCTGGGCTGGGGAAGATGCTGGCACTTACCAAACACTTACATGGCTCCAGGCCCTGTGCAGCTTCTCAAAACCTTGCAAGGTCAAGGCTGTATCTCTGTTTTCTAGATTAGGTGCCCTTGGAGACTCAGAGAGCTAAACCAACTTGCCCAAGGTCACACAGCTAATAAGGATGGAGCTGAGACTGACCTCTAGAGTTGGTGTCTTTCCCAATTCCAAGCTGTGTGCCTGGTCATGTGTCCAACTGCCCAGGCAGTGCGGGGGTCTTTCCCCACAGCCCCCCTGCTTACATACCTCCAGCAATGGTGAGCTCACTTCCTCACGAGGCAGCCGGTCCAGCAGCAGGACAGCTCTGACTGTGGGAACATTTGTCCTTATGTGGAGCTGGTCGAACTCTCTCCAGTCCCACTTCCAGGCCCCAGCTCGGCCACTTGCCCGCTTCCTTCATACCCCTCTGCTACCCTCCACGTTAGAGGTCACCTCACCGAACTCCCTCATTCTTCTGGGGAAACTGAGGCGCAGAGAGGGAGCAAAACCCCAGAATGACACAGTGAGGGGGTGTCAGTGCAGGGCCCGGGCTCCCCTGTGGCTGCAATACCGCCCCGCACACCGTGCCCCACATCTTTTGCTCCCCGGGCTGAAGTCAGGTCTTCATTTCTTGATCCATTATTTCCCTCGCTCATTCAATCAGCGAGATTCACCGAGGCCCCCCTGTGCGCTAAGCTCAGAGAATATGAGTGGGGAGCGTCGGGCTGATCCCTTGGGGTGCTCAAGCCCAGCTGAGGGTGGCAGGGCTACAAAGGAGAGGGGAGAGGGGCTAAGGAGAGGCCGCCCGAGGGACAGCGGGCCCCTCCAGGAAGTCGCTGTAGAGCCGAGCTCTGCGAGAGGTGTGAGAGCGCTCCTGGCAGAGGGAACTGTGGTGGGAGGGGGCAGGGTACATTCTAGAAACCGCCAGAAGGCCAAGTGGCTGGAAGTGAGGGTGAGGGGGAGCCAGTGCGAGGCAAGGCCCCTGAAGGAAGCTGTTTGGATTTCATGCTAAGTGTGAGAAGCATTTAGAGTTTTAAGTAGGGGAGGTTGATCGGAAGATGTTCCCTCCGGGGCGGGGTGGGGCAGGGGGCTTGGGGATGGATCCCATCTCAGGGACAGGATAGGTGGATGGACGGGGGCCACTCCTGAGATGGGAAGCCCAGATGAGGGCCACACTGGAGGGGAAAGATAGAACTTTGGGTGGGGATGGGGTGTGTTGGGTTTGAAGAGCCATTCAAAAGGAGATGGGCTCTAGGCAGGGGGATACCGGCGTCAGGGCTGACCAGAACCAGAGCCAGACTTGCGTCCCCCAGAGGCTGATGAACTCACCCAGGTGAAAATATGTGGTCTGCAGGCCCGCCCGGTCCTGACACCCCCTTCCCTGCCAGTGAGTCAGTGTCCCTCTTAAAAGGGGTGGGAGGGTTGGGGGAGGGCCGGGGGAGACCAGGGCTGGACAGAGCAGGGCAGGCCATCCCTTCCCTTGTTCTAGGCTGTACCCTCCTGTCAACGCTACCGGTGGCCACGTGGCCTGGTCACTGGCCTCACCCTACTGGTGTCAGTGGAGCTGGAAGCCCCCCAAGGGCCTTGAGGCCTGACGGTCAGCTTTCCTCACTCCTCAAGACTCCTCCAGACCCGAGCTGAGCCCACCTGGAGAACGTCCACTGAACCAGACCAGCGACACGGGAAGTCGGGCCTCACAGCTACCTTTCCTGAGCCTGAGCCACCATCCACCAGGTGCTGCAGTGAGTGATGGGTGTTTGGCTAGACAACGATCCTTTGTGCTAAGCTCGGTTTTTATTCCCATTTTACAGATGAGGAAACAGAGGCTCAGAGAGGGAAAGGGCCCAAGGTCACACAGCCCAGAAGAGGCAGAGTCGGGATCCAAACCCAGAGCCAGCTGCCTCTTGAGAAGTCGACGGGGCCTTCCCAGCCTCATTGGGGTGGGGGTGGGGAGTGGGACGGAGCCCCTGCTTAGAGGCAGTGGGGCCTCGCACACCACATCTGGTTGAGGGGGCAGGAGCACGGGAGAAAAGAACAGTGATCCTTAGAAACTACCTTTCCAGGGACCAGGGAAGCAGGAACAGCAATTGATTATTGGACGCTGAGACCAAGGTGGAACGGGGGCCCAAAGGACACACACTTGACCCATGGCCAGAGGTGGCCTCCATGAGGACACAGGCCTTCCAGCCTGGTCAGTGCCGGGGCTTCTGCTTCCTCCGGGCATGAGTGGCCAGTGGGGCACAGGGTGGGGGATTGTGATGGAGGGGGGTGGCGCCCCGGATGCAGGCCTCTTTCTCCCTATTCATGGGATGTGTGGTCTCAGAAGTCTCTGCCCTTCCCTGGGCCTCAGTTTCCCCACCTGTACAATGAACTAGGGCAATAAGATGACATCCAGAGACCCTGACAGCTATAGATTATCCTAGAGAGAGTGAGGACAGACAAATCAAGAGCTAACATTCATTGCGCCTCTACTGTGTGCTGAAGAAGGGTTTTTCATGCTTATCTCACTTAATTTTTATGAAACCCAGTAAGATAGGGATCACTATCTCCACTCTAGAGATGAGGAAACTGAGGCTCAGAGAGGTTGAGTAGTTTTCTCAGGATCACACAGCTGGGATGGGGTGAGACCAACTTCAAGCCTGCCTCTGTCTGGCTTCAGACGAGGCCAGTGTTTGTTCTGCTGCACACAGCCCTGCACGTGGGTTGTGAGCGTGTGTCCCATCGGAACTGCACCCTCAAGGGTGTTGAAACAGGTGGGGTTTGGGGGAAAGGGGTGGACGGGAGTATGGAAAGAAAAGTGTGGTGAACGTGGGTAGAAGTTAGCAAGAATAAGTCAGTGTGTGACTCTGGGCAAGTTTCTTTACCCCCTCCAGTCTCGGTTTCTCCATCGTGAAATGGGGATAATCCTGGCCTCCCTCCCTGGGTGGTTTAAATGCGATGATATATTTAAAGCCATAGGCACAGTGCCTGTTGGTAAAATGGATGCTGAGATTCTGTCTCATCTGCTCTTGCAACATCCCTACGGTTGGGGGAGGGGAGGTACACAGACGAGGAAACTGAGGCTCAGAGAGGTGAAGAGACCCTCCCAAGGTCACACAGGGTAGGATTTGAAGCCAGTGGGTGACCTTTCACCACTGCACACACCGCACTAGCAAAGAGGAGATATTGGATGGATGATCAAAATTGGATGGATGGATTGATGGACAGAAAAATGAAAACATGCACATAGTCCTGGGAACCCTCTTCCCTCTGAACCTCTGAAGCTGCCTTGTGGTTCTTAACCAGGTTTCTCCTGGGGGGTAGGAGGGCTGCACCTCCAGGATCATGGGCTTCTGCTCAGCCTGCTGTGTCCCTCGCCTACTTCTGCTCCTGGAAGGCTGCCTTCCCCTGGGGGTGGGGAGGCTCTGAAAGCCACACACACACCTCCCCCGCCCCCTCCCCAAGGTGCTGTGCTGCATTCAAGATCACAGCTGGAGGTGTTCCTGAATTAGAGGGGAATTTATCCCCTCCCTGAGCTGCTATGGCATGATTTACAGGCCTTGGCAAGTGGCATGAAACTCTGGAGCAGGTTCCAGCCGTTTAAATATAATTACCCGGCACCTCCATCCGGATTCTCCCAATAGATCATTAATATGAGAGACCCAGGATGCCCGATGATGTGTCCACTTCAGCAGGGACCCCTGGGGAAACCCCTCTCCCCCCACCCAGGCCCAGCAGCCTGGGTCAAGTTGGTCAAGACTTGTCCCTACCCCCATCCTTGCCTGAAATTTCACCATTAGAATGTCATTCCTTTGGTTTAACACTACAGCTCTGGCTTTAAAAGGCATTTTCTTCAGTGCGGAGAACAATGGCCCAGGTGTCTAAAGATATATGTTGGAAACCTTGTATATCTTGGTCAAGTCATTATCCCTCATTTCCTTCTACGGTATTGAGCTGGAAGGGCTCTGCAGTGATGATCAAGCTATACCCTCCCATTTTCGAGATGGGAAAAGCTGTAGTGCAGAGAGAGGATGGCTACTAGGGGTGACTTAGAATGCAGGGGAAGAGGGCCTGATTAGGGCCTGGCGTGCCTGACTCCCAGGTCCACCTGACGGGGGACAAAATCCCAACATCATCAGGAGTGGGCCAGGCTGACCCTCTCCCCTCTAGTCAGCAGAGATTTTGGCCCCAAACAACACCCTTCTTGTGATTAAGAGCTCAGGCCCTAGAGACAGGTCACCCGGCGGCCACAAGCTGTGTCATCTTCAGCACACATCTGATCCCTCTAAGTCATAGGCTGCTCATCATTAAACAAGGATGTCAGTGGTGGGACCTCATGGGGTCACTGTGGCTGTGAGGAGGACAGTGGACATCGCACTCAGCTCAGTGCCCAGAGGGGCCAACGCAGGGAGTGTTATTTCCTATTTGGAGTCAGGAAGAGCCAAGCTGGATCCCGGATCTGCACTTGCCAGCTAGAAGACCTTGGATACCTCTCGGGACTCAGTTTCCTCATCTGTAAAATGGGCATGAAATATCTACCTTTCAGTGTTGTGAGGATTTAATGAAAAAACTGGTAAGCACTTGACATATGACCTGGCACATTCTAGACCCTCAGCAAACGACGGCTGCGAGTCATGGTAACACAGAAGTCATAACCCTTCCCGGAGTGTGGTGTGTCCAGTTCCACACGGCCAGTAGCAGCTGAGGGCCCACTGTGTGCTTGGCCCCGCAGGAGCAAAGTGATGAGCAAAACCAGCTCGGCCCCTCCCTCGAGGACATCCCAGTCCCTGGGGGAGACCGGCACAAACAAGTTTCAAAAACCACATTTGTGTGTTCATTCAATAATTAGTTCTTGAGCACCCACTCTGTGCCAGGATCCAAGCTGGAGAACAAGCCAGCCACTGCCCTTGTTCTCATGGGGTTTCCATTGTAGTGAGGGCAACAGAGAGTCAAGAAATAAACATGTAATGTGGCAGATAATGGTCAGAGTTCAGAAAAACAGAAATGTAAGGGGCTTCAGAGGGGCGGGGACCGCGGTTTTATATTAGATGGTCAGGACAACATTTGATCAGAGGCTGGGGGTCTGAAAGGACCGTGTTCCGCGGAACACGAACATCAAGTGCAAAGGTCCTGAGGCAGGAGTGTTCCTGCAATGTTTGAGGAGCAGCAAGGAGGCCAGTGTGACTGGAGCAGGGGAGGCGAGGGCACAGCAAGGAAGATAAGGGCAGAGAGGTGACGAGTGACAGGCCCAGATCACGGTGGGTCCTGTGAGGTGTGGTGAGCACCTGGTCTTGGCCCGAGTGACAAGATGAGCACTGTGAAGAGAGTCACCAGCCTCGGGACCCCTCGGATCTAGCTCTGATGCAGAGCACATGGCAGGCACTCCAGACACGCTTGAAAGGAAAGAAGGAAAGAAAACAAGCAAAGGCACTCAGGCGGTAGAGGGGGCTGGGGACACCTGGGCACAGACAAGAAAACATGGGGGCCCGGTCCCTGTCTTCAAACATCTGAGAGGCACAGAGCCCTCTTCTCTGGCCCAGAGGGTCCACCGAGGGCCCACTGTGGATGTGACGTAAGTCCCATGATATTAATAAAGGCACCAGTGGTAACTGACACAGACACAGCAGAGAACAAAGTGCGTCTCATGTGCCTTTCCCTCTGGTCCTAAAACAACCCCATGAAATGGGCTCTTTTATTCCCATTTTACAGGTGAGGAAATTGAGATTCAGGAGGCTTAAGTGACTTGTCCAAAGCCACATGTAAGTAAATGGCCGAGCAGGAGCTTGAGCTCAGACCGGGGACTGCCTTTTCAAACAGATCATGACCTTCAGAGGTGGAAGGACCCTCCTCTGGAGCTCCTTGTGATGGAGGAGGTTCCAGAAGAAGCGAACTCAGAGCCTACCAGGTGCAGCTGACTGGGGCAGGCTGTTTGGCCTTGAGGCTATAGTGGGGAATAAAGATCACGTTGTTTTTCCTTATAAGAGCTCACAGTCGAGGAGGGGAGACAGACACTAAACAGCTAGTTGTACAACGAATTAGTTAATTAAAATTGTGATACGGGTTCTGTCGTTGCTGCCACCCTGGTGCTGGTGCCCTGCTCCCTCTCCAAAGCTCAGGACGAGGCTGGGCAAACCCCTTCCACAGGCTGCCTTTGCTCGGCAGCCAGAAATCTCAAAAAGATGTTTGAGGGGGAAACGAGAGGGAAATAACTCCTGAGGATTCAGGTTCATGTAAGGCCACCTCGCTGAGTCTGGGGCAGCAGACCTTGGTCCCAGACACTGTGTGACTTCAGCCCAGTCACTTCACCTCTCTGAGCCTCAGTTGTCCCAGCTATAAGATAGGGTGAACACCACCTACCTTCCAGACTCGTCGTGGGGATTTAGTGACATCTGTCCCAGTGCCTGGCGTATAGTATGTGCTCACTAGATTCCTGTCCACTCCCTCTGTGTGGGGTCTGTGGAGATACTGCAGCCTCCCCTTGGTGTGGTTCAGCTCTTCGTTGTCCGCTAGGGTAGTCAAGAACCACATGTGGGGGCTTCCCTGGTGGCACAGTGGTTAAGAATCCACCTGCCAATGCAGGGGACACGGGTTTGAGCCCTGGTCCAGGAAGATCCCACATGCCGCGGAGCAACTAAGCCTGTGCGCCACAACTACTGAGCCTGCGCTCTAGAGCCTGCAAGCCACAACTACTGAAGCCTGCACGCCTAGAGCCCATGCTCTGCAACAAGAGAAGCCACCACAATGAGAAGCCCGTGCACCGCAACGAAGAGTAGCCCCCCACTCACCGCAACTAGAGAAAGCCCGCGCGCAGCAACGAAGACCCGACGCAACCAAGAATAAAAAAAATTTTTTTAATGAAATAAAATAAATAAATTAAAAATAAAAAAAAAGAACCACATGTGGCTACTGAACACCAGAAATGCGGCCAGTCCGAATTGAGATGTGCCATCAGTGTGAGATATACACCAGATTCTGATGACTTACACATAAAAGGAATGTAAAATAGCTCATGAATAATGTTTTATATTGATTTTGTGTTGAAATGACAATATTTGGGGGTTACATCAAATATATTATTAAATTAACTTCACCCGTTTCTTTTTACTTTTCTTTATTGTGGCTACTAGAAGCTATTTTTATTTATTTATTTTTTTGGCTGTGCCACGCGGCTTACAGGATCTTAGTTCCCCAACCAGGGATTGAACCGGGCCCTCGGCAGTGAAAACGAGGAGTCCTAACCACTGGGCCACCAGGGAATTCCCCCCAAATTTAAATTACACATGCAGGCTCGCATTTGATTTCTACTGGACAGCGTTGGTCTAGCTAATTACTCACAGCCATGGAATATTTAGACTGGCATTAACCACACCATTAACGTCATTTCAGGATTTTAAAAACACTCCCACAAGCAGAGCCTCAAAATTGGCAGAGACCCTGCTGACCTGTCGTGTTTAATAAGCACCCAGTTGGCAGGGTGAAGGGCCCTAGGAACCCCGTCTTTCTGATGCAATTAATTGCCCTTGATGGGGATTATCATTAGGCTCCTTGCTGGGACAACACAAATACACAGCTCATGCACGTTTCACTGGCCTTGGTAGAGCGCAATTTATGGGCTTGGGTTCAAACCTGAGAACCAAGGCCTAGAGGGGTTCTCTGGACCTCAGAGAGGTGCCCACTTTGGGAAACCCCAGAGTGAGATGCCTCTGGAGTAGCTGCCTGGCCGCGAAGTTGATGATGGGCTCTGTCTGCTCTCCCCATGACATGTGGAGGAAAGACTCCAGCTGGAGTCAGGAGACCTGGGTCCTTGGCCTGGCTCTGCCATTTCCTCCCTGTGAGACCCTAGGCTTGTCCTCACCCCTCTCTGGGCCTCAGTTCCCCCATCTATACAATGGGGCAACCGTGGTTGATCCTTGATGACCCTTCTCTGTTAAAAAACAGAGTTATTTTAAATTCTAGGTTTTAGATGATGTCTTCACTCTACGTGGTCCACCCAGGGTGCAATCCAGAAAGAAAACCTCAGAGTGGCCCCACAGGTCTTCATGGGGTTACTCAGCCTAGAAGGGACAGGGGCCAGCCTGGACGACCACCCCTTGTCCCTGGCCTCTGGCCCAGGCATGGCCCTCAGCCTAGCTAGGGGCTTCCTCATTGGCCCATGAGTTCTGAGGGAGGCAGAGTGCAGACGATGGTTCAGAATCCACGAAGATGGGAGGATCTGGGTCTGTATCATGGGTGAGCCACCTGGGCAGAAGGAAACCTGGAGGCTCACGTGACAGAGACATGGCCTGACTGTAGAAGCCACTCACGGCTCCTGCCCAGCTTGTGGGAGAACGGATAAAGAAATCAGTCACCAGAGGAGAAGAGCATCCCAGACCTTGGTGGGAGGGGGTCACAGCTCGGCCCCCTGTGCTACCCTGCACATGAGAGCTGGGGCAGGTGGCCTCCTCGCCCCAAGAGGCTGGCTGGGCCCAATTCAAAGACCAGAAGAGGAGGAGCCCCTGTCCTCCCATCCTGTCGGGGTCCTCACTGTGGCCCACCGGATCCCTGCACGAGGTACACCTGAAAGCTTGGTAAGCCGGCAGATTCCCAGATATCTCCCCCAGCCATACTGGAAGAGAACCCCCAGGAGTGGGACGTGGGACTCTGCAGACACAACCAGCCTCCCCAGAGAGTCTGAAGTCCACTAACATCTCATAACTCTGTGTCTAGGCCAGCGGTGCTCAACCCCAGCTGTGCACTGGGATCACCTGGGAAATTTCGAAAAAGCCTGATACCAGGCCTAGCCTCACCCAAAGCAGTTGGGTCAAATCTCTGGGGTGTGGTCTGAACATTATTATTTTTTTAAAGCTCCCTAAGTCATCCCAGTGTGCATTCAAAGGGGAACCCCAGACCCCAATCAATTCTAAAAGCCTCCAGATGAATGTTTGGAGAAAAAGGGAACTCATCGAGCTCAAAGAGGGGAAGTAACTTGCCCAAGGTCACACAGCAAGATGATGGCAAAGCCAGTCCCAGAACCCAGGCCTCTTTTCTGAGCCTGGGCCAATTTTTCTCCTGAGGCTGCATCTCCTTTTACAAACCAGAGCCCAGGCAGGCAATGCCCACAGTATTTCACTTTAATAATATTGGATCCTGGTACAGTCAGGGCCACCACAATGATGGGATGGGAGCCGTGATGGAGATTAGGAGAGCTGTAAGTCTTTTGCTTTATCCAAATTTTGGGCAGTAATTTAGGAAATTTAATTAAAGGGGGAGAAATGGGGACACCTCAAGCTCCTTGCCTCCTGTTATAATGAGTGAAATACACCAGGCTGTAAAAGGAAATGCTGTCTGAGACACAGCTCCGATGTTTTATTGCCAAGTTTTATTCACTGATGTAAACATAATCGCTGGAAACCAGAGCTCTATTAACGCACATATTTTTACCCATCCAGGGCCCCGCCTGCCCCCTCTTCCCCTCTGGGTTTGCTCACCCACCTCCCAGGGTCAGCCCTAGTCCTTTCTGGGCATGTCTCTGCTAAGTCTGGATTTCCCAGCAGGTTTCATACCCTCCCATGGCAGATAAGAGTTTAATAGAATTCCATTGCTCCTCTGAGCTCAGTAATGCATTCTGGAAATTAGGCGGCTACATACTGAAGCCATTGTTCCCCCTTATAAATGGGCTCCCTCCAAGCCAGCGACCGTGGGGTCTCCGATAAGCTCTCATGAAGCCGCGCTCCACATGTTATTGGTGTGTTAAAAGGGGCAACTCGGGGCTCAATTGCTCATTGTTAGGAGATGATACATTCAGGTAGTTTCTCCATGAATCAGGCAGCTTAGGTATTTCCCCCCTCTTGGCATTGATAGATGAGCAGAGGGAAGCCATTTAGATGGCGCTATACAGCGCCCTGGCCCACATGGTGAATGATTTCCAACGCCTGGTTTAATTTATTTTTAAATGAAATTTGTTATTGATTCTGGATTAAAAGGACAAATCTTATGGCTGTTACCACAGAGCCATGGTGCTCAAGTGACACCTCTCAAGGAGGAAAGGGAGGCTGGCCTCCCTGAGTTCAGGGGAGGCTGGGGACTCTCCAGGGAGCTTGGGTCAGAGGCAGGGGACAGTGGGAGATCCCCCGCTTGAGGGGAACTTTTAAAAGATCGTCTTTCCTGACTGAAATCCTTAACATGATGTTCACCTTCTGAGCCTCATTTGGGTCATGGAAATAACAGTGATATTTGCCTCTTGGCATCCACGTGACCACTAGATGCTTGTTTAATTGCCTCCAGGGATGGGAAGCTCACTGTCTCCTAGAGGATTCCCAGAGTGAAATGAGTGACAACAGCCACCCGCCCTGGTGAATTCCTAGAGACTATTTCCTGGAATAGTTTTCGTTTACCTTGTGCCTCCACTAAGCTCTTAGTTTCCACAGTGTCTGCTATTTGCACTTGGATCGCAAAGCAGAAGAGAAGCAGAATTACACAGAGGAGAAATATGGGCTGAGGATTCGTCCTTTCACATCCAGCTTTTGCCCTGCTTCCCTGTGCCATGTTGAACAGGTTAGTTCATCTCTCTGAGCTTCAGTTTCCTTATGTGTAAAAGAAGGAAGGTAATAATAGCAGCCTTGGGCTTCCCTGGTGGCTCAGTGGTTAAGAATCCGCCTGTCAATGCAGGGGACACAGGTTCGAGCCCCGGTCCGGGAAGATTCCACATGCCGTGGAGCAACTAAGCCCGTGCACCACAACTACTGAGCCTGTGCTCTAGAGCCCGTAAGCCACAACTACTGAGCCCGCGGGCCACAACTACTGAAGCCCGCGCGCCTAGAGCCCGTGCTCCACAACGAGAGAAGCCACCGCAATGAGAAACCCGCGCACTGCAACAAAGAGTAGCCCCCGCTCGCCACAACTCGAGAAAGCCTGTGTGCAGCAACGAAGACCCAACACAGCCAAAAACAAATAAATAAATTTATTAAAAAAAAAAAAAATGGGTGCCGGTGTTAACGCTGTCCTCCTCCGTGGTGCTGAAGCAGCGGCGGACAGGGCCGTCGGGAATGATGCCTGGCAAAGCACAAGGGATGAGAGCAGGAGGGACCCTGCCCGGGAATCAGCGACTTAGCCCCAGACTCGCTGTGGGGCCTCAGAGAAGCTACTTCTCTGATTTAATGTGCTTAATCTTCTTTTAAATGGGGCCACAGTAGGTCCGCCTTGTGTCTGTACTGGAGGTCTGTCCCAGCAGCCCCAGTTAAGCAGTCGGAGAAGGAATCGGAGGATCTCGTTGGATTCCTGCTCTTGGGAATGAAAATGGCTTCATTCACCACCACCTCCTTCCCCCTCACCACCCGCCCAACATTCCACTATGCCCATCTGTCCGAGGAAGGGAGCCCTACAGTCCAGAAGGGGGCGATCCAATCCACTGTGCAGGGCCCAGCATCTCTAACCTAGAAGGAGACCCAGCAACTAGTCTGCCTTACGCCCACTATTACAGACACGAAAACTGAGTCCCAGAGAGGGGAACAACAACAGTAATAACTATTGAGCTCCTACCACGAGGGCGGCATTATGCTTAGCGCTTTACACACACGATTTTGTAAATCCTCACCAGGATCCCTGAAGGCAGCTATTATTCCCACTTCTCAGTTGAAGACCTTGAAGCTCAGACAGGGGTAGACACCCGGACACGATCACACTGGGAGCCAAAGGCTGAGGCAGGCAGGTCTAACCAGGTCTAACCAGGTCTCCTGTGCCTCAGCCCAGGTTCCCATCCTACCTCAACCTCACCTCCACCCCACCCCCAGGTGCCTCCCTGACCCCGGCACCGCCCTGCTAGCAAAGTTGAGGAGTCCCTCCTGAGCGCGCTGGGTCTGGCGGCTGGTCGACTGGTTTTTCTCCTTTTCCCGATGGAGAGCATTTCTGTTTCTGAAGCCAGCAGTGTTATGCTTTGCAGGAACCGGGTCCCTGGGGTGGCTTCCTCCACCCCATCTCGCCCCCGCCTTCTCTCTCCAGCGGGGGAAGTTGCGGGTACCGCTTTAAAAATCCCAGCCTGGGCAAAACTTTGATGATAAATCAAGCGACAGATCCCTCCGCCGCCGCCTCCTCTGGGCGGGCGGGAGGGAGTGGGAGGGAGTGGGAGGGAGGGGGTGCGGCGGCAGCGGCACCGAGCGGAGTGGCCTTCCGCGGAAGGGAAGAGTCCCGCAGTCGGAGGCGGCCGGCAGGGCGTGCGCTCGCTACCCGCAGCCGGGGCTGGGCCGGAGCCGGGCGAGGACTGGAGCCGGGGCCAGACCGGGTTCAGCGGGCGAGGGGCAGCAGCCGCAGCGGGGCAACCAGGCCGCACCAGGCAGGGGACGGCGGGCGTGGTGTCTGCGGTCTCCTGAGCCCCGATGTGAGGCGGCGGCGCCCCCGGCCCGAGCGCGCACCATGGGGGCCCCCCTCGGCGTGGCGCTGGGCGCCCTCCACTACCTGGCACTTTTCCTGCAACTCGGCGGCGCCTCGCGGCCCGCCGGCCACGCGCCCTGGGACAACCACATCTCCGGCCACGGTGAGTTGGGTCGCCGCCCCCGCGGACTTCCACGCCAAACCCCACCCTGGGCCGCGCGGCTCCAACTTGGCCGTCCCCGGGCTCGAACCCGTGCTGGCGGTGGCGGGAGTCCCGGGGCGCCCCCTGCCGGGTCTATGGACCGACCCTGGCTCCCTGGCCACCCCTGCGGAGGAGGGGGCACCCCGAGGGCACCCCCTATGCCCCTCTCGCGGAGGGCTCTCTCCTCCCACCCCCCCCCCCGACTCGCTGCGATACACACACCTCCACGACCACACAGATATTCACAGCCACGGACACACAGCCACACTCACTGCTTTCTCACACTCACAACTCCTACCCTCACACATCTCCAGACACCGTCTCAGATCCCCCTTCTCACTCATGTGCTCACTACACACACAGCAGGCACTAGGGCTGGAGGACTCACACCCTGCCAGCTGGCACCCAGGCGCACAACTCTTGCCTGCCCGCCTGCCTGCAGACACACTGGCATATACAAACACTTTGTGAACACACTTTGCTCACCCACCCCTCTCCGCCCATCTGCCTTTCCCCTTTGTGGGTTTAACCCCACAACTGTCCTTGTCCCCTCCCTCTCCACACCTCCCCCACTGGGAAAGGTCCTGGGGGGCAGAAGACCCCACGTCTTGAGAACTGGTAGCCTGGGCTGCAGCCACCCCTGTCAGGTGGGTGGCATCTTGGGGACGAAAGCTTGGTGGGAGCCCCTCGAAGACATTGGAATAGTTGGCATTGTCGCTTCCAGCCAGAGGCATGGAAGGGGAAGAGGGAAGCCAGGAGCTTTTGTCTGCCTCTGGGGAGGCGGGGTGGTGGGGGACAGGAAGCCCCTGCCATCCTTCTATAGGGTACCCACCCATCCTCATCTTTGACCCTGGAGGACTGAAAGGTGGGAAATCTCAACTCAGCCACTGTGAGAGCCGGGGAGCAAGAGAACATTCCCAGCACTGGTTGCCTGAGTGTCAGAAGCTCCTTCTAGCCCCAGAGGAGCCCAAGTTGGCAGTAGAGTTGTATTGTCTGAAGCTGGCAGCTCTGGGGGCTCCCCCTGCCCCCATGAGCCGGGCTCCTTCTGGTATGGGGACCAGGGCATAGATGAAAATGGAGACCCTTTGTCCGTCCACCTCTTCCCTACAAAGGCTTCCAATCTGGTAGGAGAGGCTGCAGCACCAATGCTGGGCACTGTATGCCCAGGGCTGGGGAGAGGTTTGCACAAACGGCAGAGAACTGGGTGATTTATTCTGATGGAAAAGAGTGAGGGCCATGGTGGTAGGTAATCAGAGAAGGCTGCTGGGGCATGACGCATGAGTGGAATTGCTTCGGAAAGTAGGGGGCGCTTCCAAAGCCCTTCTCAGGGTCTCTGCTTTTGGGAACCATGCCTCCCTGCACCCTTCTTCCTTACCATGTTAAATAGAAACCGCTCTGTGTACCATTTACACACCCTTCTTATCCCTCATCTAATTTCTACCGACCTGGCTGCAGTGGTGGTAAATAGGGGAAGGGTTATTTTGATCCTTAGTTTACAGATGGAAAAATCAAGGCTCAGAGAGGTAAAGGGACTCGCCCAAGGTCACACAGTGAGTGAGTGGTTGAGCTGAGACTGGCCCCAGGGTCTGTCGGGCAGACACTGCTCTTTCCAGGACATTCATCTCCCTGTCAGATTCCCTCCCATTCAAGGGAGACTGGGAATTCCTCCTTCCGCTCCCCTCCTGGCTCCGCTCAGTTCGCTCAGTTCCTTGGCACAGTTGGAACTTACACTAGGAGGGTTTTCCAAGGAAGGGCTTTCCTGAGTTTGCGGTCCCGAGACATACAAGGACTGGGGCTCTGAGGTTTACCATCATCCGGTCCCTGGAGCACCAGACCCCTAGGATCTGGGTGCCACTCTGTCATTCCTGAGGCCCCAAGGTGACCCCCCCCCACAGGAAAGCAGGGTTTGCCCTTTGTGTGGCAGTCTCCGCCTGCCCCCTGGTGCCAGGCGTGCTTAGGGCACAGCTCTGCCCCACTAGCTGTAACGTCCCTGCTGAACCCTGGGCGGGGGGCCAGCGAAGGCCCAGAGGAGGGGTTGGATGTCAAGGACACAGCACTGGCTGCGGGGGGACCTGGCTTCTCTTATTGACCCACCATGCAGTTCTGGGCCAGTGAGTCACCCCTCTAGGGCTCATTCTGTCCCTCAAGAAGCGAGGAGGCCAGGCTGCTCTGCAGGGGCCGGACTGCCATCTCCCAACACTGCCAGGTTCAAAGTCACCAAGTAGTGGATGCCGAGGAGCCCCCAGTGCTGCCCCTCTGCCAGGCCAAACGCCCGAAACCACGGGAAGGGTTTGGAGCCACTCACTTAATCACAAAAAGAAACTGTTATTAATGATAGTGAGACACGGCGGATAAGTGGGTCATGTCTAATAGCCGTTTGTGTTCAGGAGGAGAATACCAATTTGATAAAAGCTATGTGTGCTGAAAAAGCCCAGAAATTGCTGTTTAGCAGATCGGAGCCTGATCATTTCATTATTCCTGGGCGCCGCGTGTCCTCAGCTGATTCAGGAAACGTGGCTGGGTTAGGCAGGTGTCTCTGCGTCTTGGGTGGGGGTAGGAGGCTGGAAGCGGGGGCTCCCGGGGAGGATTCCGTTGACCCCAGCCGCCTGATGGCTGCCCACCTCTCCAGCTCGGTCCCAGCCCAGCCCAGCCGCCAGGCTAACGCCTTCCGCCCGCCCGCCCCGGGGCTTGTCACAGGGAAAGCCCGCGGTCAGATGGGTCCGCAAGGACATCTGTCTGCTTCCCCTCTCCCCGCTACCTCCCCTCAGCCCGCTTCGCAGAGGGCTTTTTAAAGGCATGAGGAGTGAATGGGGAGTGAGTGGTGCCTGCCTCTTAGGGAGACGTCAGGGAAGTGGGAGGCAGGGGTGGTGATGGTCAGTGTCTATGCCCAGTAGGTATTCAATTAATGGCAGCTATTTTGAGTTTTCCTCATCAGACAGGGTTAGCTCATTGCCATGAGCACAGCGGGTGGGAGGAACAGGAGCTGACATTTATGAACTGCCTACTGTGTGCCAGGTGCTACCAAACCCCTTGCCAGTGTTAACTCACTAAGGCTGACATTATTCGTGCCAGGCTGGTGCTGGACATATGAGGAAACAGGTTAGAGAGGGCCAGTGACTTGCCCAAGGTCACTGAGTCTGTACAGAGAGCTGGAGAGCTGTGCTTACATTGAAGGTGTGTCTGGGGGTTCTGCTTTGGGCCTGCCTCCTCCGGGACAGCCTTGAGGCAGACTTGGCCAGTCGTGTGATGGGACTCCTTCCTCTGCCCAGCTCTGCCCAAGGGACTGCCTTCCACTTCCCCAGAGAACTGGTAAGGCAGTGGGTTCCACTGGGAGGAACCAGTAGCTCAGAAAGGTGATGGGATCTTGCTGAGGCCACATGCAAGTTAGAAGCAGGAAGCTGGATTAGCCTCCTTCTCCAGGACGCTTTCTAGATCTTGTCCACGGCAGGCAGGATCTTGTCTTTTTTTTTTTGGCCGCATTGCACGGCATGTGAGGTCTTACTTTCCCCAGACCAGGGATCAAACCCGTGCCCCCCTGTGGTGGAGGCTCCGAGTCTTAACCACTGGACTGCCAGGGAAGTCCCCGGAAGGCAGGATCTTTATGAAGATCTTTGTGGACCTCCTGCATTGCAATCACCCAGGGAGTTTGTTAATATGCAGATCCTGGGGTCCTCCCCAGATCCATTGGCCAAAATGATTGTTGACGGGACCCTGGAATTTGCATTTTAATAAGCTCCCCAGATGATTACCAAGCAGCCTGTAGTCTGGGAGCCACTGCCTTAAGTATTCACTCAAACCTGATGAGACACGTAGGGATGGAAAATCGTCTGGTGCCAGGGGCTGCTGGATTGGTCTGGTTTTGCAAGGGAGGAAGAAGTCCAGGCTGGAACAGGTATGTGGACCCTCAGAGGAGCCCCAGGAAGCCTTACACTGCAGCAAACATCCATCCTCCCGCCCCTGCCCTGACACACACACACACACACGCACACGCACACACACACACACACACACACACACACAAACCCTAGGCCAGCACCTTCAAATATTAATACACCCTGCTGCAGACAAAGATCCTGGCTTGGCCTGGCTCTTTGTCCACTGAGTGATTCACTGTCCTGAGGTTTTCTCTGTTGCCAGGAGGGAGCAGCGGGGCGCTGGGGGAGGGGGCGGGGGCCACCGGGCCATTTGGCAAACAGCCTGTGCACTGAAAAATGACTCTGGCTTTCTCGCGTTCCTTACCGAACTGTTGGTATCTCCCCATCAGTAAGCTGGCTAGTTTGGTGGCTGGGAGATGGAGAAAACTGAGTGCTGTCTCCTGAAGGTTATGATGTTAAAAATGTGTTCGCCGTTGTCTCGGGTGTTGGTGATTATTCTATCAATTACGCCCGTAAACACTCCGCCTTGGGCTGAGGGTTTCCCGGCCTCCGGTAGGGAATTTACCCTCGCAAGCGGTTTTCCCCAAGTCCTTCACACCAATTGCTTTTGACACTTTGCCTATCAGCGGCTCCCTCAGCCTTTTCCCCAAGCAAGGGGAGCCACAGGCGGCGGCAGGACGGGGGAATTTGGCTCACTGCCACCCTGACAGCAGGGGTGTTGGGGAAAGTCTCCTGTTGACAAACAAGTGGGCAGGGTTGGGGGTGCCAGGAGAGTGGTCCCTTCCCACCCGCCAGCCACCGAGGCAGGAGATAGAGCGCTTGGAATGAATCACTAAGGCTCAGGCCAAGCCAGCAGGACCTCTGGGACCATCTCCTTCTACCCATCTAACAGAGGGGAAGACCAAGGCCACGGGCAAGGGAGCGTGTGCCCAAATTGCCTGGGAGGTTAGTGCTTGGCTTTTGGGATCACCTGACCCAACTCGATACAAAGAGAGTGAAAATTATACGCAAGCAAATGTTTATTGTCATGCCAGGGCTGTAAATGGCATTGTCTCATTTGATCATCATAAGAACCCTAAGGGGAGGGGACTTTCCCTGGCCCGATGTTTTCATGAGGAAACTGAGGCGTGGTGAGGTTAAAGGCTTGCCCAAGGTCACGCACCTAGCAAGTGTTGGAGCCCAGAGTGGAGCCCAGAAGGTGGCTCCAGGGCCCACGCTCACAGTGCTGTTGTATCCCAGAGAGGACAAGGGAGAGGCCCAAGGTCACGAGACTTCCTGTGGTGGAAGGAGTGAGCATGGTGACCTCCACATTCCATGCCCCAGCTGTGCAGCAGCAGACATGGCAACCCCCAGACCAGCACCCTGCCTCAGTGACCTTCCAGCTTCTGTTGGAGGTTGAGAAAATCATATGCATAAGGAGAGGAAGTACGTGGTGTGAACAGTGATGTTGGCACCCACGTGAGGGGTAGGTGTCAGAAAGAGGGGAAAGGGGGCATGAAGCAACCCCACCTCCTGGTGCTTGGCCATGACCTTGGACTTTAGGGACTGAACCAGCTGTTGAGGGGGTTATGGGAAGAGTCTCTCAGCCCCGAAGGGAATTTGGGGCCAGCTGGCTATACAGTGGCCGGCATCCGGCCACTCTCACCACTCCCATTGTAATGACTGGGGGTACGGGTCAGATTCCCTTGTATCCTGGTACCCTCCACAATGCCCAGCCTAGGGAGGTGGCAGGGAAAGACTGAATGGGTGGCAAGGAGGATAAGGCAGAGGTCTAAGGTCTGAATTCTTCAACTTTTGCTCATTCCAAGTCAATATTGTTTTAAACATTCACATAATTTTAATTTCATGAGAAATCCATGTTATTAGTAGAAAAATCACAAAACTGGAACCCCTCCTCATCCTTACTGACCACAACAAGGATATCTGGGGTGGGTAAGGCTGATTTCACCTTGCAGTGGGTGAACTCAGACCCAGTCCCTTGGGGTGTATATGAGATGCTGCAGCCTTGAGGATAATGGGGTCCCAGGATGTATCTTCTTCTCCCAGACCCCAGTGAGATTCTTCCAACAGAAAAAGGGGCAGTGGTCTCACTGGGGGAATAAATCCACTCCTTTCCCAGCTGGTCACCCTGGGATCCCTCTGGTACCTGCTGCTGTGGAGAAGGGAAGTGGGGATGGGGGGGGGGCGGAGGGGCTGCTGCTCCTCCGGGTCCCCCTGCCCACCGCTGTGTCCCCTCCCCTTTCTCGAAGCCAGCAGAGGACTCAGCTCCACCATACCCAGTTGAAACCCTTCTTTAAGAAGCCCCCGGGCCCTCAGCAAGATTGGGTCCTACCTGAGAGATGGTTTTAGGAAGAACGCAGACAAACCTCTTACATTTTAACAGTTATGCATTTATTTTAATGTGGATTGGAAAAATATAACCAGCACATCAAAACTGTGATTTCACAGATATGATTGCTTAGGATGAGCCTAACGGGGATGTTAAAACATAGTGGGTTAGTTTATAGAAAAACACAAACGACATACTAGTACGGGTGGTACCCAGGCCCATCTGTGTGCGGGGATGACTGGACTTGGGGGCTGCTGGCCTGCAGGCCACCCCTTCCCATCTCATACTCCGTACTCCTCATACTGGGAACTGCTGGCCTAACAGGGGCTGCTGCCATTTATTGGAAGCTTGATCATTCCTTCCTTCCTTCATTCCTTCAACAAATATCAGTTGAGAACCTGCCACGGACCAAGCTCTTTTAGCCACTGGGGACATATCAGTGAAGAAGACAGATAAGGCTCTTGCTCAGACAACTAAACTTATAAGATACATATAAGTATAAATTGTGATGAGTTAAGAAGCAGGGATGATGTTCAGGCTGGAGAAGGGCGCTCACTCCTGGAGCAGTTAAGGTACCCAATGGTGAGCTCCCCATCACAGAAGGTATGTAAGCTGGACCAGTTATTAGCTGGGGATGTCACGGGGGGATTCCTGCCTTCTTTTCCAAAGGAGCAAAGACTGGTGAAGTGGGCAGAGAAGCCAGAACACAGTGGGCGGTTAATTAGGATGTGTCACCCAGCAGTTTAGTGGTGGGCCTGGGACAAGGGCTTAGGTGGGCGGAGCTCTGGACTCCGATGATGCCTGGTCCCACACAGGGGACGTGGTGGGAGTGGGGCCTTCGCTGCTCCCATGTTGAGGGGTGGGGATAGTGACCCCTTTGTCATTTCAGCCCCCAGTTAAAAGTGCCAGAATTGGGGCGGGGAATGGGACCAGGGTTTTTATCCACCCTCCCACTGCCTCCACCTTCTGGGTGGCTTGGCAGGTTCCTGCCCCTCTCAATTTCCCCACCTGAACAGTGCCGAGTTCTCCTAAGCTCTAAGCGTCTAGAATACCTCCGTCTGTATCCTCCCAAGCGCTATTCTTTGTCCTCCAATCAACAGGTGAGGATGGAGTCGATGGCGGCGTGGGATTCCGTCCAGCACATGGTGCTTAGCTCTCAGTGGCCTTTCGGGCTATGAACCAAAACACCAGCCAGCACTCATGGGGGATATTCTCCGTGCCTGCCACTTCCCCCACCTCCTCTCATCTAATCCTCGCCCGCCCTGTGAGGAGGGCACTCCCATTTTACAGATGAGGACACTGAGGCTTGGGGGATGATGCGATTTGCCTGAGGACACACAGATGTTGGATGGCAGAGCCAGGCCTGAGCCCAGCTTGTGGCTCTTAACCCGCTCCTCTGTCCTCTCCCGGCTGCCAAACCGCCTGGGCTTGTGGGCAGGTGCTTTGTTCCGCAGCGGCGCCCTGGATTCGTCAGATTCTCTCAGGGTCCGTGATGCCAAAATGCCGAGAAGGCCTGGGTCTGGCTGAAAGAGCCCGGGGCTGAGAGTCTAGGCTCCTGGATCCAAGTCCAGCATTGTCAGTGGGGAGCAGTGGGAGTGTGGGCGCGCCTGCCTGAGTTTCTACTGGGGGGCTGCTGTTCTTGTCTGAGCCTGAGTCTAGAGTGAGTGTTCGGGTAGGGTATTTGCTCGCGTGCAGTTGGAGGAGCTGTGGCAGTGGGGGCAGGGGCCTGGGAGGTCCTTTAGCGGACTGGCCTAAGGGGCCAGGCGGGTGCCCTCTGCCTTTGCGTCAGTACCAGCCTCCCCAGTCCCCTCCAAGCTGGTGCCCTTAGGATGCGAGGCGTGGAGGCTCTGGGAGCATCTGGAAGGTTAGAGCCGGAGCCAGGAGGGGGGCCTCGCTCAGAGCCATCAATTAGGGGGGCTGGCATTGCCCATCGGTGGCACATGCTCGCCTGCCCCTCTTCCTCCAGACCTCTCTCCGTGGGTTTGTCTCTCTCTCTCTCTTTCGATCTCTATCTCTGTTCAATCTCTCTCCATCTTTCTTTGTCCCTTTCCCTGTGTCTGCTCTATCCCTCTCCCTCCCTCTTCTCATCTCTCCCACCTTGGTCCTCCCTTTCCCTCTGTCTCTCTGTAGACACACACACACACACACACACACACGCACACACACACACACGTACGCTCCTCTCTTCAGGTGACATCTCAGGATTACACGTACACAGATTCTGTGCATGACGATGACACCCACACCGAGCAAGCACCCAAGAAATGTTAGTTGAATGAATGAAGCGAATAAACGAGTGAGTGACCACGTGGGGAAGCTACAAGGGACGCTGGACATTGTCTAGACGAGTGCTTCCTAATTTTTTTGGAGATCGTGATCCTCTTGAGAGCTGGAATGTTGATGAAAACTGGATTGTTTCCTCAGAAAAATGCCACATGGTTTTGTCCAGCGTCAGAGGGTTTGTTGAGGCCCCCAAAGCCCACCTGTGGTCCTCCAGGGAAGCAGCCTTCATTTCACCGGGGAGGTAACTGAGGTCCAGACAGGAGCCAGGGCTGGCCCTAAGACACAGGGCCGGTGTGCAGCAGAGCCAGGCTCTGGAGTCCTTCCCCCCACTCCCCCACACAGTGCTCTCTTGTGACCTGGAAGAAGCTTCATTCACTTTCCTGGCAAGTCCTTAGTGAGTGTCTTCAGGGGGTGAGTATTGGGAGAGATAATGGAGGACAGTCAACCAGAGGTGGGAGCCCAGGAAACAGGGCAGGTGAGCCATTGGAGGAAGGTCTCTGGAGGTTTCCAGCGAGAGTGGTTGCTGTGTCCTGGTGCAGTCAGGGACGACTTCCTGGGGGAGGTGGACTCCTTTTCTGCCTGTATCCGGGGACCATCAGGGCTGAGAGGAGACTCTGCTGGTCAGTAGGGAGCCTTGCCTGACTGCCTGGGTCTGGGAGGGGCTTCATTTGGAGAGTCATGTGTGCATATCCAGAAAAGCAGGCTGTAGCTGGAGGCACTGAGAACAGGCTGGGAAGCTTGGTTTTGATCCCCGGGGCAGAGGCAGCCCTGGAGGGTTTCTGAGTGGGGAAGGCACAGGGTGTGGCTGGCGTTTGGGTGGGGATGGCCCTGTGAGTTGAAATGGGGGCTCAAACAGGACTTGGAGGCTGGCGGGGCTAACGGAGGAGGAGAGGCTGTTTGCCGGGGGCTGGGGGGCTGAGTTTCTGGGCTCATAGGATGATGGGGCTGGTCCAGGTGTCCAGGGAATGATGGGAATGTGGGCTCGAAAGGAGATGGGAGCCCGTGTGTGTGTGTGTGTGTGTGTGTGTGTGTGTGTGTGTGTGTGTGTGTGTGAGAGAGAGAGAGAGAGAAAGTACACTCGCTTCCTTTCTTGAACACCCAAGCTCCTCCCTCCTCAGAATCTTTTCCCCAGCGATTTTCTCCCCTTGGCAGGCTCTCTTCCTGCCTCCTGGTTCTCTGCTTCATGTACGTCCTCAGAGAGGCCCGTGACCTCCTTTCAGAAGCTCATCGTGGTCACCCCAGCAGGCACCCCAGGCAACCATCAACATGCCCATCTTGACCAGGAGGAAACTGGGGCTTAGAGAGGTGTCTGGGGCCCCCCACCTAGTTCAAAGCAAGGGAGCAGAGCCCAAACTTTGTTTTCCCCCAGCCTGGCATGCTAAGGGTGTCTCTGGGGTTGGGGGGGGTCTTAACTGAACCCCCCTGTCTCGGAAACCTCAGGCTTGGTTCCGGGCTGAGGGCGGGGAAGGCGAGAGCAGACGGCAGGGTGTCTGTTTTGCTTTGTGAGGTTTTAAAAAAATCATTCCCGACCTTCAAGGCGGCAGCAGTTACGGCTGGGGAGCTGGGGAGCTGTTGGCTGCCTGTCATCGGCCCCAGGAAAGGGTCTCTGATGGAGGCCCGGCGGCCAGAGCACGTGGTAGTGGAAATAGTGCTCAAAACAAAGCCACACTAATGGCCTCGGGCAGGCAGAGGAGAGGGAGGGGGAGGGGAGGCTGGCTGACAGCTGACGGGGGGCCTCGGGGGGCAGGGGCCCTGAGACTCACCAGCTGGTCTCCTTATGTCCCCCAGAGACCCCCCAGCAGTGGTCACTGAACTCCAGCTAGGTGCTGGGTGCCCCAAGCTCCATCCCAGCTCTGCTGCTTTCTATCAAGTCCCCTTCCAGGCAGAGGGAACAGTAAGTGCAAAGGCCCTGGGGTAGGGCAGAACCCCTTCAGCTAGGGCTTGTTCGGTTCTAGAATAGTCCTTGTGTTTAAAAGGCCAGGTCAGGCTAGTCTTCTAGGTGAGGAAAAGGGAGGTGGGAGCCTTGGGGAGGCAGGAGGTGGACCAAGACCCCCTGAGAGAGGCAGTGTGAATAGCAGCCTGAACGTTGCCGCCATGACAATGCTCCATGGAGCCCACCATGTGCCAGACATTTACAGGTATGTACGGTCCTGTTGAGTGCCCACAATACCCATTTTACAGATGAGGAAACTGGTGCTCAGAGATTTGCCTACCTCGAGGAAGTGTAGTTGGGGTTCAAACCCAGGTCAGCTTGACTCCAGAGCCCACATGTTTACAGCTGCATTCTTGGATTTCTCAAACACAGTTGGGCAGAAGTAGGAGGGGCTGGGACGGGGGCAGGAACTAGGTCCCAAGTGGGGCCAGGTTTAAGCCAGGCCAGGCCCTGGCAGGGAGGGTGTGGAGGAGGGGGCAGCATGGCCACTCTGCTCTCTGCCCCTGCCTGATGGGCACCCCGAGAAGCTCTGCTCTGGAGCGTCCCTGGGGGCTGCCTCAGTTTCACCTCTCCGGTTGGTCTCTGCACCTGGCTTTCAGATGCCCTTGTCTCTGCCTCTCCTCTTCTGCCCTGTTCTGCATGGCCCCGGCCTCCCTGGCTCCACACTTGGTGCCTCCAGACATTGCTCGCTTTTCTCTCCTCTTCTCAGTGGATCTGGGGATGCTCCTTTCTGGGGTTCTGGGGTAACCACTCATACTATGGCTGATGCAATCTCCCTATGCTTCCTCCATTCGCCCCCTCTCTGCCTGTGACAGGCATTAGGGATGGGTACACGCCTGGGCTTTGAGATCAGACACTGTTGGGCTCAAATTCTGGCCCCCACTCAACCTCTCGGAGCCTCACTAGCCATCGGTGCAATGGGCTTACCCCACCGGCTTTGCAGGATGTACAGGTGAGGATGAAAAGAAATGGTACCTGCACAGACATCAGGATGCCTATTTGCCTTCTCCTCCACTGGGGAAACCTGCTCAACTCGCACAATCCTGCAAGTGCCAGAATGTTTTCACTCTCCTTAAATCTCCCTAGATTTGTAATTCCACTGCTGTCTCCTTCAATATGCGCTGGTGGCCTTGGGAGGCACTCTGCCCCCGGCCTTAGGTGCCAGCACTGCCCACCTGGCTGTGTTGGGGCCACCTGGCAGGGGACCTGGGCAAGTCCCCACCTTCTCTGTGCCTCAGTTTCCTCATCTGTAAGAAGACGAGGGTGATAGTGGCTACTTCCCAGGTCGTGTTGGGGATTCAGTGAGATATTTTATTAAAGAAACACCTCTACAAAACAGAGTGAAATTTGATATACGCTACAATGTGGATGAACCTCGAAAACATTATGCTAAGTGAAAAAAGCCAGTCCCCAAAGACCACATATTCTGTTATTCCATTTATGTGAAATATCCAGAATAGGCAAATCTATAGAAACAGAATGCAGATTGGTGGTTGCCAGAGGCTGGGGGAAGGGGGAGTGACTGCTTAGTGGGTAAAGAGTTTCCTTTTGGGGAGATGAAAATGTTTTGGGACTAAGTAGAGGTGGTGGTCGCACAACATTGTGACTGCACTAAATGCCACTGACTTGCACACTTTAAAATGGTTAATTTTATGTTATGTGAATTTCACTTCAATTACAACTAAATGAATAAATAAATAAAAAGGAAACATCTTTATAAGCACATACTTGGTGTCAGGCAGTCACTTTATAAATGTTAACGCATTTAATCCTTACAACAGCCTTATGAGGTGGTGGTTATTATTACCCCCATTTTAGAGATGAGGAAACTGAGGCACAGCATCTCCAGGCACTTACCACATAGTCAGTGCTCAAAAGTGTTAGCTATTTTAATTGTTATTGGGCGGGTCATCAGCCAGGGCTGGGCAGGGGCCCCACCTGGGTGAATGTGCTTGTGTGTCCCTAAAACTCAGCAGTGAGTGGGCGTCGAGGCCCTCTTGTGTCCCGAACACTGAAACAGCCTCTTCACCTGCGTGAGTTCATTTAATCCTCAAAATAAGCCTTTAAGCAGTGACACATGTGGGAACCGAAGCCCAGAGAAGTGCAGCAACTTACGCGAAGCCACACAGCAAGTCGGGGTGGAGCCGCAACTTGCATCTGCATGTGTAAATCCTGGGCTTCACCCTCCCCCAGCCCCTCTCTTTCCTCTCGGTCCCCTGCCCCTTTTGCTGACACATCAACACTCCAGTGTGCAGAGCATGGTCTGAGGAGCCTGAGGCTGCAGAGGTGAAGGCAGCTTCTGATTGGATCGGATGGAGGCCCTTGAGGAGGGGTTCTCCCCATGCAGGAGAGTAAACAGCTCCCAACCAAGGACAATATTTCTTTGATGTCTCCTATTTCATTCAAAATGCATGAATTCTGTATTCTATGCCATAATATATTCATGTTTGTTTTAATGCAAAAACAATGCTCTTTCCCCATTTGGGGGGAGGGAAGCCAATGCCTCAGGAAGTCACTTCCCTGGTTTGAGCAGCACAGCCCAGAAGGGAGCCCTCCATTCATTTCTTTGGTCATTCATTCTACTAGCACGCATTCGGGCCTCCTCATTCTTGAAATGGGCGTTAGTCCTCCCCATGCGCAAGGCACAGGGAAACTTACAGCGAATCAGACAGGATGCTGCCCCGTATAGGTGAGTGGCAGGAAAGGCTTCCAGGTCTGTGGGCCAGAGTGAGCAAGGTCTTGGAGGTGCCAGCTAAAGGTGAATCATGGGACTGGGCCAGCGGCCAAGGAAGCCAGAGCCGGTGACAGTGGTGGCGGTGGTTGCCCACTGATGCCCACTGGCGTCAGCTGGACCTGCATCCCAGGCCCTTCTGACCAAGAAGAAAGTTTCTGCTCGGTGTTGCTCTGAATTTAATGCCTGACTCTCGCCAATCTCTGCTGTTAATGTGAGGAACGGGGACTGAGGCTCGTAGCCTTCAGCAGGCAACGTCCCCTGGCTAGAATTTACGAACGCTGTTTGGTTTTCGTCGTGTTTATTTTCACTGTTACCCTCTCTTTATGGCAAGTGATGCTGATTTTCCATTTATGGCAGTAATAAAAGTCTCCTTTTAAGCTGAATTTATTTAGTAAAAAGGGAAAGATGCTTTCGAAAATAAATATTAAGTAAATGATAGTGCAGATGGTACCGGGATCCTGCAGAAATGGTAAAGGTGGTCCCCCAAAGGTTGGACTTGGGAAACTCTATTTCTGGTATGCCCTTTCCTGTCCTGAGCACCCCCAGCTGTGCAAACCCCATCAGTGTTTAAGTCCAATCATGTCCCCACTTCCCAGAAGCCTGACTCTCCAGGCAGACATGGGCCTGCCCTTTCCTCTCTTAGCACGTGCACCTCCATCCAGAGCTTCTGCATGCGGTTGTGCCCTGCACATCTCTGTGCACTATGATTCTTGGCTCTGTGAATGGTGCACACTCTGAACAACTGTACGTCCCGATCCAGGCTCAGTCCCAGCTGTTGTCCAGACTGTTCTGTGTGTTTGTCACTCCTGCAGAGTGTGGGCCCCTTGGGAGTCAGGGCCTGGCCTAAGCATCTTAGGAAGCCCAGCACAGGGCCTAGCTCAGGGTAGGAGTCCATGAAATTTGATCTCTTTCATTCCTTCTGCGGGGAGCACTTGAGCCCCTACTGCGTGCCCAGCCCCCCATTTTCCCAATAAGGCACACTGCAGTTCCTCAAGCTTTGGTACAAAATGCATTCCCTGTCACTTCTTGAGAAGAGGAAACCTGTCCACTCCAAGATGAAACAGCCTTCATTGACTCACACCTCGATCCCTGTTGCTGCAGGCCGCCTGCCAGAAGCTGGGGGCTGCCCAGGAGGAAACAAAGAGAACCCTCAGGTGTCTCCCCTGGGTCCATCCCAGGGCGGATGCCCTGCCCCAGCCCTGCCAGCTTCTCATTCCTGGAGGCTTTTTCATCCCACTTATTTAGGTTTTCCTCTTATGGACATTTTACATCCCCTGATTTCAGAAGCTCTGTGAGACTCGCCTGTGAGCTGGGGCTTCCTTGTAAACACTCCCTCAGCAGCCCTTTTCCCTATTCTGCCTCCCAGCTGGGAGTTCCGGGGGCTGCAGGCCTTCCTGACCCTGTGTCACACACCCTTTTGGCCCCGGCACCCTGCTGAGCTGGGCACAGAGCAACCTTTCTGGAAATGGCCCTCAGAGAGTCACACTTTTTACTTTTTAATTTAATTTAATTTTTAAAATAAATTTATTTATTTTATTTTTGGCTGCGTTGGGTCTTCGTTGCTGTGTGTGGGCTTTCTCTAGTTGCGGCGAGCAGGGGCTACTCTTCGTTGAAGGCTTCTCATTGCGGTGGCTTCTCTTGTTGTGGAGCACGGGCTCTAGGCGTGTGGGCTCAGCAGTTGTGGCTCACGGGCTCTAGAGCACAGGCTCAGTAGTTGTGGCTCACGGGCTTAGCTGCTCCGTGGCATGTGGGATCTTCCCAGACCAGGGCTCGAACCCATGTCCCTGCATTGGTAGGCGGATTCTTAACCACTGGGCCACTGGGGAAGCCCCAGTCACACTTGTTAGAGCTGAATGGGGAGAGGGAGCTTAGAGAGGACTTGGGTTTGGGTTGGGAAATTCTGCAGTCAGCGTTGGGATTGAAATCTGACTTTGTCTCTGTAGGCACTGAGCCTGGGTACCTCCCTCTGTGAAATGGGGCTGATGATAAATAGCACCACCTCATCAAGTCTCTGGGAGGATGAAGTGGGGTCTTGTGTACAGTGCCTGCCACACAGAGGGGTTCCCTTCAACACCGGGGCAGGGGGCTGGCCCCAATGGCCCCCAGGTTCTCTGAGCCTCGGTTTCCCCACCTATAATAAAGGGACCAAAAAAAAATAAATAAATAAAAAATAAAGGGACCGTGACCCCTGCCCTGCAGGGTCACTGTGAAGATTATTGGGAGCAGGCACATCGACTTTCTGGCTCCTTGTGGGCCTCCAGTCGGAAAGATGACTCCACAGGGTAGATGGCGCTGGTCCTTGGGCCTCAAGGGCGGGGGAGCTGCCAGTGAAGCGGCCACAGCCCTTCCTGGCATTGTCGGCCTTTCTTTATTGCCCTATTCACTCTTGGTCACATTTCACATGACAACTTTATGGGTCATCTCGGGGAGCCTCCAGGTTGCCTGTCAGTTTGCAGGGAAGCCCCTCGGCTGGGCCCAGTGGGCCAGGCAGGGCTTGGGCACCAGCGGTGGTTGTGAGGGCCAAAGGGAGGGAGGATGCGGAGAGGGCCGGCCTGCTGGGGCCCGACTCAGGACCTCCTGGTTGCCTGTGTCCATACAACTGCCCTCATGGGTGCCGTCCCCCCAAAACACTAATCTGGCACATAGTAGGTGCTCAATAAATGTTGCATGAATGAATGAATGATGTCTACATCTTTTGTTTTCTTCTTACAGTTTCTAAAGTTCTTTGAGTTTTTGTCTAACCTTCGTTTCTCACTTCATTCATTCATTCATTCATTCATTCAGCACATGTTCAGCAGCACTGCCTGTCTGCCTGCTCCATCCTGGGCAATGCAGGAGCCCTGCCCTGGGGGAGCTTCCAGGCTGGGGGAGACACAGACACCCTAATTAATACCTGCCATCTAACACACTCCAGTGGGGCAGTGCGGGGAGGACTTGGAGACCATCGGGGGCACCAAGGGGGGGCTTCTACCCTAGCCTGGGGAGGGAGGGCATCTCCAGGCAGAGGGCTACTTATGAGCTGGGATTCCAGGAACCATGCAGAGGCTGTGCCCCCGGGAGACACACGCATATGGCCCAGAGGGGCAGGAGGGGCTGCAGTTGGGGTCCGGGCAGGGCCAGAGCTGGAGGCTTTGGATGCCCAGCCCTGGGAGCCTGACTTTGACCATGAAGGCTGGCAGTTTCCCAATGGGGCATCCCAAGCATGGGGACTTCCTGGAGCTCCCAAGTGGCCCAGGGCAGGGAGGATGGGATCCTTTCTCTGCTTTCCACCAGAGCTGCTGCATATGTCTTGCATAATAACAGCAGAGTGTTCGTTGTACACCTACTATGTGCCTGGCATTGTTCTAGCTGCCAGGATGTGGCAGTAAGCAAAACAGAGCAAAATCTCCTGCCTTTGAGGGGCTTACACTCTGGGTGGAAGATGGACAGTACATGAGAAAAATCAGTGAGAATATAATATGTTAGTAAGAAGTAAGGAGAGGAGGGCAGGGAAGACACGGGAGGTGACATTAGAACAAAGACTTGAAAGAAGCGAGGGGCCCTGTAGAATGTGGGGCTGTGGGGAGCATTCCAGCCACCAGTCCAGGGAAATTTTTGTTGCATGAAAACCACCGCTGCAGGGCTGGGAAGCCATGGGAGCTGTTTTTTAAAAAATTGTGGTAAAATATGCATAATGTATATTTCACTATTTTAACGGTTTTTCAGCGTACAGTTCAGTGGCATCAAATATAATCAGGTTGCTGTGCTGCCATCACCACTATCCACATCTGGGAATGTTTCATCATCCCAAAGTGTAACTCTGTACCCATTGAACAATGACTCCCCCATCCTCCCTCTTCCAGCCCCGACATTCTGCTTTCTGTCTCTGTGAGTCTGACCACTTTAGGAACCTCATGGAATCATACAGTATTTATCCTTTTGTGCCTGGATTATTTCACTTAGCCTAATGTCCTCAGGGTCCATGCATGTTGGAGCGTGTGTCAGAATCTCCTTGCTTTTTTTTAAGACTGAATAATATTCCACTGTATGGAGGGACCACATTTTGCTTATCCATTCATCATTGGAGGTTTTGAGCAAGCAGTGACTCAGTATGTCCTGGCAAGAGATGGGGCCTGAGATAGGGATGACCAAGGGGCCCTTGGGGCCGCACTGGTTCTCTCTGCTCTGCCCCCTTTGTCTCTCTCTAGCTCCAGTTCTGCCTTGGTTCCCCTGACTAGGGGATGCCCCTACCACCAGTCCCCAAGGGGAATCTTGCTGTTGCTCTGGCAAAGACTTATGGGTGGGCTAGGATCCAGTCTCTGCAGGCTTCCTGGACGAGAGGGTCTGGGATGGGGAACCTGAGCTCAGAGATGGAGGGAGGTGGGGGCTGAGCTGGGGTCACCTTGGTTGACAAGCCCCCCAGGACCTGTGTGAATCCCCCTGGCTTGGCGGGGGGGACGGCTGTTGGGAGCAAATGAGGAAGGAGAGGAGGTACAGAACTGATGGATGAGAGGTCTCGTGGTCCAGGTGTGAATGAAATACAGATGTTGCATCCACCGTATAATCTGATGAGGCTACACAGAAGCATCTTTAAAAATCTTTCTGGTGGGCTTCCCTGGTGGCGCAGTGGTTGAGAATCTGCCTGCCAATGCAGGGGACACGGGTTCGAGCCCTGGTCTGGGAAGATCCCGCATGCCGCGGAGCAACCGGGCCCGTGAGCCACAATTGCTGAGCCTGCGCGTCTGGAGCCTGTGCTCCGCAACAAGAGAGGCCGCGATAGTGAGAGGCCCGCGCACCGCGATGAAGAGTGGCCCCCGCTTGCCACAACTAGAGAGAGCCCTCGCACAGAAACGAAGACCCAACACAGCCATAAATAAATAAATAAATAAATAATAAAGTAAAAATTAAAAAAAAAAAATCTTTCTGGTGATGGTAGAATTTTGAGCTAGAAGGTGAGAGAAGGGAGTGCTGTTTGGTGAGCATCTACTATATGCTGGGCATGCGGCATATGTTGCCTTGTATAACCCTCTCCCTGTCCTCTCATTCACCCCTTTTTTCAGCTAAAGAAACTGAGGTTCAGAGAGGTAAAGGGGCTTGTCCAGCTCGCACAGCTAGGGACTAGAGGAAACAGGTTTCGAAGCCAGACCTGAGGCCAAGCCCTGAGCGTGTGTGTGCTGAACCCGGGCCTGAAAGGTTAGGAAGAAGGTTAGGGTCCTGCTCCTGAAGGGCAGGTGAGATCTTCCAGGTCATCCCCTGCCTTTCCCAGAAGCCAAACTCAGTGACTCAGGCCAGGTCCACGAGCTGTTTCCTGCAGATGACGCCCTGATAACCAGGCCTGGGGTTAATTAATACAATTAAAAGCAGAAAGGAAGGAGATGTTGCATTCAATGAAGCCCCTTTCTCATTCTCCTGTAGAATCCTAATTTGTGGACAGTGGTTTTTTTTTTTAAATAGAGGATATCATGGCCAGCTGATTCTTTTTTTTTTTTTTAATTAATTACTTAATTTATTTATGGCTGTGTTGGGTCTTCGTTTCTGTGCGAGGGCTTTCTCTAGGTGCGGCAAGTGGGGGCCACTCTTCATCGCGGCGTGCGGGCCTCTCATTATCGCTGCCTCTCTTGTTGCGGAGCACAGGCTCCAGGCGCGCAGGCTCAGTAATTGTGGCTCACGGGCCTAGTCGCTCCGCGGCATGTGGGATCTTCCCAGACCAGGGCTCGAACCCGTGTCCCCTGCATTGGCAGGCAGATTCTCAACCACTGCGCCACCAGGGAAGCCCCAGAACAAATTCTGATGGGAGCTGATGGACCCCTGGGTCTTGGTCATACCTGCTGGTCAGACCCAGGTTCAAATTCCACCTCTGTGTGTGTCTTGGGCAAATGATGTCACCTTTCTGAGCCTCAGTTTCCTCACCTGTCAAATGGGAGTGAGTGGGTTAGAGACTGTTAGAGACGATGTCTGCACCATGCTAGGCGTGCAGTAGGTGCTCCATAAATGGTGGACGATGTTGATGATGATTTGTGGCTGTGCCGCGCGGCACGTGGGATCTTAGTTCCCCGACCAGGGGTCGAACCCGTGCCCTCTGAGTGGAAGCTGAGTCTTAACCACTGGACCACCAGGGAAGTCCCTATTATTATCATTTTTCAACAAAGCTCCCTGGGTTTCCTTCCTTTCCTCCTTGGTTCACACCATCCCTTTTTTCCTCCTCTGCTTGTCAGTATCCACGCCTCCTTCGGGGCCTGGCTGAAGGGCCAGGCCACCTCCTCCTCCCTCCAGAGTCCCCTTCTCCCCCAAGTAGGAGGGACCCCTCCCCTTCCAATGCCCAAACCATGGCTCTTAGGACATACATCACTTTCTCCCTCAGGCTGTCTGAGCTGGTGGGGGTCTCAGACCATGAGATACAACCCCCATTGTATAGCGGAGCAATCTGAGGCTCAGAGAGGGGGAGAAATTCTCCCAAGGTCACACAGCAAGTCTGTTGGCAGAAACAGGCTCAGTCCCTCCTCCCCAGCTCAGTCCTGTGCTCCTGGCAGTTATCTGCACACAGCTTCTCCCTGGGGGGAAGGGGCTTCCTTGGGGTGGAGCCCAGGCAAACTTTCATGTTGCTGCCTCTGGAACAGGAAGACTCAGATACGCCGTCAAATATCTAGAGCCTCGGTTTCCCCACTTGTCCTGAGGATGCATTGCCCCCATCACCACTGAGGTTGGAGTCAATGGGATCCTGAGGGCGTCTCCCCCAACCCATTCCACCAAGTGCCTCCAGGCAGGGTCTGAGGGGATCAGAGCCCACTGTGGCGAGGAAGAGCTGGTGGCTACACCTGCAGACAACTCTCCTGGCTCCCAGGAGTTCTTGGAACTGGGTTCTCCCTCCATTCTCCCAGCCAGTGCCCCTCCTCACTCCAGCTCAGGACATCTGGCCCACCTGGGGATGGGGGGAGCAACACCCCCTCTGGAAAGCCTCCCTTGATTGCCTCAGCCTGGGTGAAATGCCTCCTCTGTACCCACCCAGGCCTTTACACTCAGAATAAAACAGACTGCCCACCTCGTCCCAGAGGAAGGGTCTTCTCCAGGACCTTCCAAGGCAGGGTTGACCATTTGGGACTGTTCCTTTTTAAGAAAGAGCCCTACCACCAAAAAGACTTTGAATTCTCTGGGAATAGCATGGCCTTGGGAGTCAGACAGTCCTGGATTCAAATCCAAGCTCTGCCGCATGGCCTTGGAAGGGTTACTGCCCTATGCTGGGTCTGGGCCGCCTCCTCTGAGCAATGGGGACATGTGAGGGGGAGGGGAGCTGAGGCTGGCACAGCGTCACCACCTGCCAGGACACCCGCCGTAGGTGGCAACTGAGCAGTGGGAATGTGGCTAGTCTAAATTGAGATGTGTTGTAACCATGTAAAATACATGCTGGATATCCAAGACTTAGCACAAAAAAGAATGTAAAATATCTCATGAATAATTTTATACCTGTTGAAATAATTTTTGATATCTTGGGTTAAATAAAATAAATGATTAAAATTAATTTCACCTGTTTAAAAAACTGTCTTGTTACTTTTTAAAATACGGCTATAGAAAATTTTAAATGCCGTATGTGTCTTGCCTGCGTGGCTTGCATTTGGTGTCTGTTGGACAGCGCCCTCTAGAGGACAGTTACTGGGACCCGGGTTGGGGGATAGGGGCTGTGTGTTGGGGGTGAGCGGACCTGAAGCCTGACCTTGCTGACCCCTGGCTGCTGAGTAGCCCCAGGCCAGATACTGCCCTCTCTGAACCTCATTTTCTGCATCAGTAAGAAGAGCTGGTGGGCCAGGGTCAGGGTTTTCAGTCAGCTGGGGGAGCTTGTGGGCAGGGGGAGGCTGAGTGAGGGTGGATGGAGGCTGGCCCTTCCCCGGGTCACCCTCATGGAAAGCCCACCCAAGGACAGCCCGTCTCTGCCCTTCCTTCCACCCATGAGACCCAGATGTACCATTTCCCATCCTCCTGTCGGACAGATGTGCTTCCCCCACTCAGTCATCTCTGGGAGGAGAAGGGCCATGGCCGAGTCACGCAGGCCCAGGCTCCAGGGCTGGCTCTGCCCTTCCTAGCTCTGTGATCCTGGGATGAGCAAACCCCCCACTCCCCGGTAGCTCTGGACCCCCTTTCTCCATTTGCAGGAGGGAAAAGTGTGGGTACTCTCTGATTCCCGTGGCTCAGGCAGTGGCACCTGGCGAGGGTCACAGCTGTGTCCCTCCCACTGTCTCTTGGTCAGCAGGGTCACACCGCCGGTTACCTCGGATCCAACTAGGGGGCCTCACCACTCTCCTCCTTCCCCTGTTTGCAAAGGGTGCTGGGTGGGCAGGGGCCTGGATCAAAGCCGAATCCGGCTGTCCCAGGACCGGGGGCCAATGGCTCGCTCTGATCACCTCCCAGCCCTCCCGGTGGCTCGGTCCTCGGCGACCCCCTTCAGTCCTGCTCGAGTTGGCAAGTCAGCATCAGAGCAGGCATGGAGGGCTGGGCCTGGCCTGGGACTCTCGGACGGGGGCCCTCCTGCCTGTGGACGCTGCTCCACCACTGACCAGCCGGGTCTGCGCATTCATTTATTCAAAACGTATTTATTGAGCACCTACTATGTGCCAGGCTGGGGATATATCAGTAGACAAGACAGGCACCGCCCCTGCCTCCTGGAAGGGAAAGCAGACCATAAACATAAATAAAATAAGTGTATTAGCTGTGCTGTCCGATACAGTAGCCGTTACGTACAAGTGGCCATTTACACTTAAGTTTAAATGAATTTAAATGGAATAAAACTTAAAATTCAGTTCCTCATTCACACTGGTCATATTTCAGGTGCTCAATAGATACATGTGGCTGGTGGCTACTGTATTAGCTCAGATATAGAACATTTTCCTTGTCACAGAAAGTTCTAGTGGACAGCACTGTTAGTATGTGGGAAGGGAAGAGGGATTTGAAGCACTGGGTTGAGGCAAGGGATGCAGTTTTTTTTGTTTGTTTGTTTTCTTTTAATACAAATTTAATTTTGCAATTTTCTTTTCATTTTTAAAATTTTTATTTATTTGTTTATTTTGGCCGTGCGGCTTGTGGGATCTTATTTCCCCGACCAGGGATCGAACCCCGGCCCTGGCAGTGAACACGCCCGAGTCCTAACCACTGGACTGCCAGGGAATTCCCAGGGACGCAGTTTTAAGTGAGGTGGTCAGGGTAGGCCTTGCTGAGGAGGTGACATTTGAGCAGAGTCCTGAAGCAGGGGAAGGAGGGAGCCATGTGAGAATCTGGGGGAAGAGCCTTCTAGGCAGAGGGAACAGCATGTGCAAAGGCCCTGAGGTAGGATCTCAGCTGGAATGTTGGAGAGGCAGCAAGGAGGCCATCGTGTCAGGAATGGAATGAGCAAGTGGAAAAGTAGCTTGAGGACAGAAGAGACAGGGATTGATTTGTGTTTTGTCAAATTACCTCTGGCTGCTGTGTTGAAAATAAATTGTCAGGGAGGGGGCAGGGAGGTCAGTGAGGAGGCTCCCCCACTGTTACGGGTGAGAGGTGGTGACGGCTGGCCCAGCGTGGGGCAGTTGAAGTGGGCAGAAGGGACCAGATTCAGGAGATGTTCTGGAGGCAGAACCCATGGGATTCCCCAGAGACCGAAAGGGGGTGTAAGAGGAAGAACGAGGGAGGCAAGGGCAACTCTACAGTTTGGGGCCTGGGCACCTGGAAGGCAGAGGCGGGTGGGCGGGTACCTTCCTCCAGGAGCCTGCTGCCCATTGGGAATAAGGACAGGCCCAGCTCTCAGCTGACCGCACACCACGCCTGGCTTGTGTTCAGTAACTCCAACAACACCCATTCTCATCAAACGGGCTTTGTTATGCAACAGCATAACAAGGTCCCTCCCGAACCTCAGAGGATGTGGGCAGCCCGAACCCATGACCGTGGAGGTCAGGGATGTCACAGACTTTCTCTTAGCCCAGAGACTCGTTGCTGGAGTCAGGCTCCACTTGGAAACCCTGTGTGCAGAGCAGAAAAAGCAACTTATCAATCCCGATCCTCCCAAAACCCTCGGGATCATGGGGAGGGGGTGGAGGGAGGTGGCCCCAGAGCAGGACCCCCGCCCCCAGTCAGACTCTGTCCTCCTCCTGCCCTGAGCTGAGCGGTGCCTTGAGGGACCACCGGGGCTGCAAGGTGGGCTTGTCTGCCCGCTGGGTGGGGGGTGTCTGGCGGGCTGCAGCAGCAAGGTGGGCACGGGATGGGGGCACTGATGGATGCAGCATTCCCTGGGTGACCTGCCTGTTGCCAGGCGTCTTTCCAGGGCGAGAAAATCTCTCCTGAGAAGAGGAAAGGATTCTAATTACATCTCAGGACAGTATTTATTTGGAGAGACGAGAGTCAGAACATATGGTGGGGAACGGTGCTGGGCTGCACTGAATGGGGATTTGTTTTCTGTTTACCTGCCAGCGTGGTGGGCATGGCAGTGGGTGGGGCTCCTGCTGGGTCCCAGGAACCGCCTGCTCTGGGATTTGGTGGGCGAGCTGGACCCTGCTGGAGGGATGGGAGGCACATGTGTCTCCCACCGCCTCCTGGGGCTCTTGAGAGGATGGAGGATGTATCACCCGTTTGGGGCACCTGCGAGGTGCCGGGAGATGTGTAGCCACAGGAGAGCTGGCCCCTGTTCTCATGCAGCTTGCACAGGCAGTGCAGACAGTGAACCGATGCAAGACCGTGGCCATTCCCCGGGCAGGTGGGAGGTGGGCAGGTGGGAGGTGGGCGGTTGAGAGGAACCTACCCAGGCGGCCAGGGAGGGCCTCTCTGAGGGGACCAAGTTTCAGCTGAGCTTTGAGTGACTTGCTGGACGAAGAGGGACCAAGGGAAGAACATTCCAGGCGTTGGGAACTGCGAGGGCAAAAGTGAGGTGAGAAAGTGAGGCATGTTTACAGGACAGAATGGAGACCAGGGAGAGGTGGGCAGGGCTTGCCCCCCAACCTGGTGCAGAGGGGACCCGACGAAGGATTCCGAGGGGGCCGGTGGGTAGGTCCGATTTGGTTTTGCAAAGACGGTGCTGAACGCTGTGCCCTGGGGTGGGGAATAACCCAGGATGGGGGCAACTGGAGAAATCGGGGAAGAACTGATGAAAACGGCAGCTTCCTCCCTGGCCTCCTTGCTCACACCTTCCAACCAAGGCCTCCTCAGATCCATCGCTCCCTTCTCGAGAATCTGGTGCCCGCGGGCTCCGCGATCAAGGCCCAGCTGTGTGGGGCCTTCGGGGCCCCGGGCCTACTCCGTCATCCCCAGGTCTGGCCAGCTGCCGCCGCACAGGCCTCTGCGCAGCCTCGCGGAGCTCGTCCAGGTGCCGCACCTGCAGCCAGGCCACCCCCGCCCGCAGGCCCGGCCGCTCCCTCTCTCTCCGCTCCAGCCCCCGCACCGGCCCCGGGCCGCCGGCCCCGCTGTTTCCTGAGCCCCGGCCCCCCCTCCCCCGGTTTCTCCGCACAGCCCTGTTCACAGAGACGCCCCACGACATGACGGCGCGGACGGGCGAGGACGTGGAGATGGCCTGCTCCTTCCGCGGCAGCGGCTCCCCCTCCTACTCGCTGGAGATCCAGTGGTGGTACGTGCGGAGCCACAGAGACTGGACGGACAAGCAGGGATGGGCCTCGAACCAGGTACCGCCCCTGGGGAGACTTCCGAGTGCGGCTGGGCGAGCCCTGGTCTCTGCCCCTCACCTCCTCGGAGGGGCGTGGCCCCAGCTCTGTTCGTCCTCTGAAGCCCCCGCTGTCTCCTTCCCTTTTTCCCCGGAACGGAGGCCTGCTTGCGGGGAGGGGCAGGGGGCGGAGCCAGGCTGAGCACTTGGGATGGGCCCACTAAGAAGGGCTTCCAAGGAGTAGAGCCCCTCCCTTCGTGTACAGGTGGGGAAGCAGGCCAGAGGGACAGAAGCTGTCACACACACGTGTACATGCATGCCTTTCCACATACGTGCAGGCACACGAGGCAGCCCAGTCACGGCACACACATTCACCTCTGCACTCGTACACGCTCCCACGCACACACTGTGCCCGCCTGCGGCGGGGTAGGGGGAGGGGGGGAGGGGATGGCGGGGTGCAGACGCTATTGGTGTCCCCGCCCACGTGCCGGGTAAGCACCATCCCCTGCCACCAGCCCCGCTGCCAAGCCCTGCAACACTTCCTGAGGGTCTTCTCTGGACAACAGAGCCTGCTGGCCAGCAAGGCAGGCTGGAGGAGCGCTCCGTCAATGACTGACGGGAGTTGGAGGGTAAATACCCCAGCTCCCTTGCTCCTCAGTTGGGATAACTGAAAGGCATCCTACTCCCTTTCCCCCAGGTGCCCAGTGGGAGTAAGTTTCAGTTGCCCAGGGTGGTAACTGGCTTGATGACATACCCATTATTGACTTCCTTCCCTCTTTTGTCTCACTCACTCATTCCTCTCCTGATGTTTCCTGGGATCACCTACTAAATAAACCACTTGCACTTGAATCTTTGTCTCAGGGTCTGCTTCTGGGGGAACAAACTAAGACACTCTCATTCTTACGGTTGTGTACATGTAAATATTATGCAAACACATATGTATCTGCCCACCTGTTCACTTATGAACACTTACATGACACACCTTCATATGCACACACGGGCATGCTCACACATTCTTGCATGTTTCATGAAATGGCCTCTAACATATTCACACATATATATTAAACTCATCTAGCTCCTGGAGGTGTCAACCCCCCAGCACACAGGCTCAAAGGACTCCAGTGGTCAGAGAAAGCCCTTAGGCAAAGAGTTGCAGGCTTTGCAGTTGGACGCCTCTGGGGTCAGCTTGCAGGGAGATGGTATGTGGGCAGGGCTCCGACAGCATCTGCTGCAAACACTCCTGAAAACACAACACATTCACAGATAGAGAGATGCAAGTGTACAGACAGACACTCCTACAGACACACCAAGCCCGAATCACATTTTTGCCTGTTCACACGTACCCTCCCTGTATATCTCCAAATACCTTACATATCAGAATGCGTAGCACATGCACAGTTTTATAGGCACCTCCTTTATCTTCCTTTGCTCTGACTCACCTCCATCCCCTGAGTGGACACAGAGCTGAAGGACCCCAACCTCTAGACCCGTAGTCCCCAGAGCATCACTTGCGGTCACGAGCATCTTAGCCATTGCTTGTATCCCCACCCCGTGATCCTAACACATTGTCTCTGTTTTCTCCACCCTCCCGCTCCCAACAGCTAAAAGCATCTCAGCAGGAAGACGCAGGGAAGGACGCAACCAAAATAAGTGTGAGTTTTGGTAATGACTTCTCACAAGGGCTCTAATGGAGGACACAGCTGTAATTTAAAAAAAAAAAAAAAAATCCAGTTCAGCAGGGAGCTAGGGCAAGAAGATGGAGGAGAAGGAAAAAAGAAGGGGGAAAAATTGGCCTGTCTCTGTTTTTTAAAAGCCAGAGATTTTTCAAGTTCATTGAATGACAGGCACAAACAAATGACGAGGAGAGAAGACGCATTCTCTCCTCTCGGGGCCAAGGCTGTGTGCATCCCTGATGCTTCATGTCTGTCTCAGCAGCATTTTTTATTTGGGGAACCAACAGGGTATAATGAGACTGAGCCAGCTTTTTTTGGCCCATCACGAATGACTGCTATGGCATCTCATGGTCACTTGGGTCATCTGGCTCCGGACGTGAGGCGGGACAGGGGAACTACAGCTGAAGGATTTCAAGACTGGCCGGGCCTTCTAATGCATTGACTCATTTTATCGTTGCTCCATCTCTATGGGGAAGGGCAAGCTTTCACCCATTTTACAGGTGGGGCAACTGAGGCTTAGAGGGGTCAAAGCCTTGCTGGAGGTCGTGACTTGGCTGAGCTGCCTCCAGCTTTTTGTCTCCAGGCTATGCTGGAGCCCAGTGAGGTGGGGCACCCAGGGGACTCAGGGATTGACAGTTTTTGTAGAGGAGGGCACCCAAAGCAGGGCCTGGAAGAGGCAGGCAGGATCGAGAAAAGAGACTGTGTAGAGGGGACCGGCCTGGTGACACGTGTGGCCATGGGACCAGATTGGGTTTGTGCACAGGGCATGCGGTCAGCCTGGCAGGAGGTTAGAAGTCCACTGGACACATACTTAGAAGATGCAGGTGCCCACCAGGGTATGAATGTGCATGTGTGGGAGTGACCTCCAAAATCACTCTTTTGTGCTGCTCCTTCTGAAGCCCTTCAAGGACCTGTGGGGGAGCTCGGGACCCCAAGGCCAGTTAGATGCAGAGGAGCTCCCTGAGCAGAAGTCACAGTGTAAAGAGTGGGCATTGGGAGGCATGAGGTGCTGTGCCAGGCACTGGAGGTGGCAGAACGGAGGCAGGGAGGCCAGGAGGGAGGCTCCCACAGAAGCTCAAGCAGGAGGTAGGCAGATGACAGACAAGGGCCTTCAAAGCATCATTTGTGCAGTCTGCCCCGGGGCCTTTCTGAGTTGCGATCTGGAAATTTGAGCCATTTCCAGCTCAGGGCGGCTGCTGGTCCACCCTCTCTAAATCCCTAGCCCCTCACCCTAACCCTCACCCTCTGCCAAGAGCACACCCATACGTAATACCCCATTTCTTGCCCAAACACCCATCAGTTAAGCCCAGGAAGGTAGAAATCTGTGTGTGTATTAATATACCCCGTTCATGGCAACTCTCTCGCCGATGATTTTGTTTGGGGTTTAAGGAGCGTCTCAGGCAAAGGAGAGAATAATCTAATTGACTTAGAGGATTAGAATTCAAGGCTGTTGGGCCCCACGTGAGGGGAATGTGAAGGTGCTAACTGGTTAAATAAAATAAATGTGCTCAGCATGATTGTGCAATCCCCCCCACCCCATCCTAGCCCCGGCGATTCTTGCACCAGCTGGGGCTCTGGGGCTCTGGTTAGGAAACTCACAGACAAGCACAGACCCAGTTCCTTGTGCAGACAGCGTCTTGCACGTGACCGTTCTTAAATACACAGACGCGCAGTTAGTGGAAACCTGTAAGCAGAGGCACACCCCGGTTTCCCGCAGCTTAGGAGAAGGCTCAGACTTTTCTCTGCGGGCTTCGAGGTTCTGTGCAACTTGCTCTGCTCACCCTCTGGGCTATCTCTGTCTTGCTTGACCCGGCTCACACCGCCCCCTTCCACCCGCTGCCTTCCAGCCTCCCATTCCTTCCACCTCTGGGCCTTTGCACAGGCCAGTCCCTCTGCCTAGAAAACTGTTCCTCTCTCTTCCTTCAGAGCTCAGCTCAGCAAGCCTCCCTGGACCCTGGAACTCAGCCGGCACCCCTTCCTTCTCCCTGCTGGCTGCATTTCTGTCTGCACTTATCCATGCCTGTGAGCATTTGTTTCAGGCCTGTCTTCCCCGGAGACAGTGGGGCTGGGACTGTGCTTGCCTGATTGACTGTTACATTTCCAAAGCCTGGCACAGTGCCTGGCAGGTAGTTAGCGCTCAATAAATATTTATCAAGTGACTGTCACACATACCCGCACACCCCCAGGCCAATGGCAGTGTAAAGCCAGACACAGATTTTGATAAACGGACGTGCCAACACGATGTGCATCATGCCTGTGCATGGATGTGTACAGGGGACGTGCAGCTGTGAAGGGGCTTGTGTGAAACTATGGGACCTGGGGACCACAGGCCCTGTATCTGTAGGAGCTAGATGAGCCAGGCAGGAATTCCGGCCCCATAGTCCCATGTCACCTAAAAATCCCGAGTTCCATGGAATAATCTCCCAATTTTTAACTGTTGGGACCTAATTTGATTTTTGAAAAACTGTGAAAGCCAAACGGCTCAGTCTCCCCGCTGGTAGCGTCGGCACCTGGGGGGCCTCAGGTTCGGAGGAGGAAGTACAGTGAGTTTCTGGGAGTTTGGTGGCGGCAGGGCTCCATGATGGGCTCTGTAACCCGTTGGGGCCGCCATGGTGGCCCTGGGAAGGTTGAGATATGGCAGTGCTGAGTGCGGGGGTGGGACAGTGTGGACACAGTGGAGCCAGCCCTGAATGTCACAGGACCTGAGTCCTGGTCCAGCTCTGCCAGCTCCCTGGGCCTCTCTTTCCCCCCTCGCTGCTGTCTAATGAATATATGAAAACACTTCGGCAACTGTAAAGTCCTCTGGATTTGGCCGTGTGAATGACGGTGGGTACTAGAGTGGAAACTTAATATGAGTATTCGAATCACGTGACTCCTGTTCCTAGCATGTGTGGAGCAGGGAAAGGAGGCCCAGCTTCT
Source organism: Balaenoptera musculus (assembly GCF_009873245.2). Lineage (NCBI taxonomy): Eukaryota > Metazoa > Chordata > Mammalia > Artiodactyla > Balaenopteridae > Balaenoptera > Balaenoptera musculus. The sequence goes on along the minus strand of NC_045799.1, from coordinate 21,793,086 downwards.
CTACAGGAAATGGGAGGGAATGAAAAGAGCTCAGAATCGCATTGGGAGATCATTTATATGGGAGGACAGGCATCTGTGATGATGATGATGATAATCATAATAGTAATAATAAAGCAGCTAACATTTATTGAGTGCCCGCCATATGTCGGGAACCATGATGAGTACTTTACATGAATTATCTCATTTAACTTGGGGCCTGGGAAAGGACCCCCTGGCCTTAAAAATATCTCCCTTGGGAGCTTGTATATGCTGAGGATTCTACCATCAGGGCCTTATTCCTGTGGCTCAGGTAAATTCTGCTATGTCCATTTTCAAGTTCTGGAAACTTTTCTTTTGACCTAACTGAAGTTCTGTCTTTTGGAATTTAGGTTAATTTCCCCTTAACCAGTTTTGCAAGTTGAGATGGCCCCCGACTTCCTAATTGTAAAATAAGGTGAAATTCTCCACACACCTTCTTTTCCAGGGGGCTTACCTGCCTTCATTACTGTTAGTTCCTCCTTCGGCCTAACCAAAGTTGTTTGTGCTGTAGATTCAGTTCATGTAACCTGTTTCAGTCCAAAATTGCCGTGGGCAGCCTGGGTCCCCATATACGTGTGGCCTCGTGCTCCAGCCCACTTATCCTAAGCCTCCTCTCCAGCTAAGCCCTAAAAGCTAGGTACATCCAAAGTGGCCTCAGGAAGCATACTGCAGCCCCCTGTCCCCAAATCTCCATAAATGGTTAAAAGGCAGCTTCATTGGTCAGATCAACCAAGTGGCCCTATAGGTCAAACCCCTGTTTACCCCGCTTGGCTGCCCCACAGGTATGATACACATATGGATACCGCATCTTTTCTGGTGTGGGGGATGGGGACTGGGACCACCGGAGCAGCACACGAGGTCTGCATCCTTCACTAAGGATTAACAGGCCAAGCGGCGGGTCATGGTGTATTATGACTTTATTTTCTGCAGTAGACGTTTCTATATTTTCTTGAAATTCCTGCCGTGATCCACAATATACAAAGGGCATGGAACTCTGAAGTCTGAAAGGGAGGCAAGATTCATGTGGAGTCAAAAATCACTCCATCCATCTTGGAAATCCCTTGAGACATCCATAGAGCAGCCGGCCTTTGGCTGGGACTGCAAAGATTACTCTGTGAAGGCCATGGTCACACACTCCCAGTCCCTGCTCTCACGGTACTCCCAGTCAGTGTGGGGGATGGATGTTAATCCAATAATCCCTCATGATAAAAAGTAAAATTACAACTGTGACCATCAAAATGAGAAGGAACGCAGCCAGTAACAGAGGACCTGACCTAGTTTGGTGGGTCTGGAGGGCTTCCTGGAGGAGGTAGAATGAGGTGAAGTGAGCACTGAAGTGTAGAGAGGTTGACTAGGAGTAGGGGGAACTTCTCTGGGTGTGTGTGTTGGAGGAACTGCAGGAGGCTGTTGTGGCTGAGGGGAAGGTGGGGATGAGACCCCAAAGGTCCCCCCAGCAGCCACTGCTGGGAGCCATCAAAGGAAGTGTTCTAAGTTGGGGGCGTTTTGGGAAGATCTGTCTGGCTGTCACGGGAGGACGGATTGGAAGGAGCCAGAGTGGCTTTGGGGAGACGCTGGAGGAGGCTGTGGTGTTGTCCTGGCCAGTGCCTGGGGATCTGGATTCTGGAGAGAAGGGAAGGGGGCCCAGTGATGTTTAGAGGGAAGATCAGTGGGATTCAGAGATGGATTGTGCCAGAGTGTGAAAGGAGCAGTGGGGATGATGACTTGGGAAGGTCTAGCTGGAATGGGTGAAGCCTTCTGGGGCCCAGATTTGGGGAGACTCTGGGTTGGGTTCTGGACATGCCAAGGGGCTGGTGAGGTGGCTGGGTGCTACTGATGGAGGCACGGGAGTGGCGGAGCTCAGAGCGAGCCCTGGCCTGGGGCAGGGACCCTCTGACCCCTCTTCCCCACCCAGCACCTTCCCAGGGCCACCACGTCACTCTTAGGCTGAGGCCACGTGGAGGAAAGGTCTGGCACCATGGACGCAAATTAGCATCACCCAGTCTTCCTGGTTCGGCTCGGGAGAAAGATCCCAGCCTGCCCACCTGATGGTCTGTGGGCTCCTGCCGTGTCCAGAAAGGCCTGGGCCGTGGACAAGCAGGGAGGAGGCTGAGCTTGGTGCTGGTGTGGACTGGCCTTGTCTCTTTCAGCATAATTAGGTACTTAATTGCACTGCTAAGGCCTGTCGATGCCTGTGCTGAGGTGATTATGATTTACAGCCAGCTGCCGCCTGGGGGTCTCTTCCCGTCATAACCTCTCCGGCTGTGTTGGAGGCCGGGGCCATAGGATTTTTCTGCCCAGTCTGTGAATGTTGAAATCCAACAGGCTGCTCCACCACCCACAAGAAGCCTGGGTAGGATGATGGGCCCCCTCCCACAGGAGGTGCTTCTGAGGAAGGCCTGGGCTCCCCCAAGGCATGGAGGGCTGGGGGCCTATGGAATGACGGGGGAGAGGGTAGAAAGACCTGTGGTTTACTGGTTCCGGGAGGCTCCCCAGAGATGTGGTTAAGGCCTGGTCTCTGTCACCAGCTGGGTGGCCTTGGGCAAATCACTTCCCCTCTCCGAGCCTCCGTTTTCTGACCCATACAGTGGGTATCCCAGCAGTGCCTACATCACGGGGTTATTATGAGGTTTAAATAAGGTGTAGACTATTTAGCACATCATTTCACAGGGATCAAGCGCTCCATAAACACTAGCTACCAGCAATACCGTTACTGTTGTGACTGTTTTTCTTATTTGCCTTCTCCGGATGGTTCTTAAAGGCGCAGACCCCTGGGGTTGGGAGGGAGCAGCCTCTGATGTGTGTCCCCTCCCTTCGTCCTGTTGGAAACCAGCTCCCCGGGGTGCTTGGTTACGGGTGTGAGGTCTGGGTTTTCCGTTAGACCTGGAGCCCGCGTGTGGATGTTGCTGGGGCCTGGCTGATTCACAGCTGTATCCCCATCGCCCAGCTCGGAGTGGGCGCTCGCTAATCGTCAGCTGGATGGATGGATGGATGAATCTAGCCCAAGAAAACCAAGGCCAGTGTGCTGTTGACTTGTCAGGGTCAGAATCAGCCTCCCAGCACCGTCTGCCGTGCTCCCTGTCTCCCTCCTCCTCCCTGAGGGGGGCGGCCGCACAGAGGGGCGACAGGGCAGGAGGGAGCTGGTGCCCAGGCCTTGGTCTCTGGGCCGGAGCTGGGCGGAGGGGTGGGCTGGGCTCGGTGCTCCCTCCCTAGCGCTGCTCCCAGCCTTCACATTATTACTCCATTAGCGCCTTGTAGGTTTGACAAATGAAGGATAATTAATATCCGTGAGGGAAACAGATGTTGAGTAATTCGCTCCCCGCTGCGCACTTGCAGCAGCATCTCCTAACTCTCCTGAGAGCTTGGCGGGGCCGCAGGACCTCTCCGTGCCCTTGGCCAGAGGCGATGGAATCAGCAGGGCTGATGGCCTCCAGCTGGGAGAGGAGGGGTCCTCTGCCCAGGGGGGCAGCTGGAAGAGTCTCCCGCTGCTTGCTGTGGTGGGAAGGTGGGAAGTTCTGCCTCCGTCCCACCTCCTGCCTCCTGCTGTGCCATAAGCCCATGCTTTCCTGCTTCGTGCGGGGATGATGACCAGCCAGGAAGGCTCAGAATAAGGGAGGACGGGCCAGGCTCCTTATGGCTGCCCACCGCTCTCTTCCCTTCTGGAGCCTGGGAAACCGCCCTTGGCCCTGCCAGCTCCGCGTGGCCCTCTGTGGGCCTCTTGTCACGCCTTTGGAGGGTTTGAGTGCATGGACTCAGGCCTGGGGTCAGTTCCCCGCTCTGCCGTTCACTGACTCAGTGCCCATGGGAAAGTCGCTTCTTTCAGAGCCGTAGCTTCGCCATCTGTAAAGTGGGTAGGATCATATATACATGACCTGAAATCAAAAAGCGTAGTATCTGGGTACCACTTCATTTGGAGAAAGAAGGAGCTAGAGTGAGGCCATTGATTTAACAAATGTTTTTATCGTTATTATTTGCAGGGTACCAGGCTCTGCGATGGTCACTAAGATGAACAAAATGGGTATCATCCCTGCCCTCATGGAGTTTATAGTTTAGCCAGAGAGAGAAACAAAAATCAAGTAAACAAAATGGTTCTCAAATTGTGATGGCTGTTAGGAAAGAAATAGACAGGGAGATGTGATCGAAGGCTTTTTGGAGGAGGTGATGTTTGAGAATGAATGGGAGTCAAGGGGACAGCACCCAGGCAGAGAGACCAGAAGGCTGTGAGGCCAGAAGGAGCTTGGCATCTGAGAGGAAGGGGCCAGGGAAGCCAGAGCAGATTAGTGGGGTGATTAGAAGTCATGTGTGTGAGTGCCCGCTGCACAGTGAATGCACCCCCTCAGAGACCGTCCTCTTCCTCATCCTGGCCTCCTCACTGCAAGGGTGATCGGCAGGGGTGTCCTCCTCCAGAATGTGGGCTGTGGCAAGAATAGGCAGGCTGGTTGTCTGTCCCCATTGCCCCACCCCCCGCCCAAGGGGAGAGGGACCAGATGGGCTCAGAACTGGAGCCACAGGTCTGAATCCCACTCAGCTCCATCCTGGCCCTGGCGAGCCTGCAATGCCAACTGGTGGTGAGATCATTGGGCAGGGGGTCCGTGGCTGGCGGTTGGGGACTGTTCTCCCCTGTTCTGTGTAGATGGGGCAGGGGCTACAGGAGGTGGGGCAAGGCTCCTTTTGGTTGTAAGAAATAAGGGGACAAGGAAGGATGGAAGCCCCCTCCCGTTACCACCCCCCCACTCTATAGGCCCAACTCCTCTCTTTTTTTCCAGCTTTTTATTTTGAATTGCAGACTCATAGAAAGTTGCAAAAAGAGATCACAGAGTCCCCTGTCCCCTTCACCCAGCTTCCCCAATGATTTATCTTATATGACTGTCCAACTGCCTTTTCTTTCTTAATTGAAAAAAACCCACAGTAGCTTTATGTTTGTGGCAGATTTATTCGTAAGAGCTGTAATCTGAAAACTACCCAAATGTCCATCAACAGGTGGCTGGATAAACAGATTGTGGTATATCCATATGATGGAATACTACACTGCAATAAAAAAGAACAAACTGAGCCGTGCAACATGAAGGGATCTCACTGATATTATGTTGTGTGAAAGAAGCCACACACGGAGGAGTTCAAGAACAGGGAAAACTAATCTATGGTGATAGAGATCAGACTAGTGGGTAACCCCTCGGGGGTGAGTATTGACAAGGAGCGGCCACAAGGGTGCGCTCCAGAGGGTTGTAAGCGTCCCATGCCTTGCTCTGGATGGTGGTCACACCGGTGTACATGCGAGTAAAATTTCATTAAGCTGTGTGTGCCTTACTCTATATAAATTATATTTTAATTTTAAGTAAAAATTTTAAAACCACATCAAATAAATAAACGAGCAAAAAGCCAAAGTACAAAGACAGATGTCACACTCTTGCTCCCCCCCAACTGAACAGTTGTTAGCATTCTGATATATTTGTGATCAGCATTTATTTGTTTGTTTGTTTGTTTGAGAAGCAAAGCTAAGGATTCACTTTGCAGTCTACCCCAGGTCCTCGGCCCTTCCCTGGGCTCCACTCCAGAGACAACCATGGCTGTGAGGCCACTGTGTTCCCTCCCATCTGTTTTCAAACTTGCACACACACAAGTCACCAAAACCAGTGTAGAGTATTTTCCCGTGTTTCTTTCCAGAAATGGCATCACACTGTACGTAGGAGTTTTGCAATGAGATCTTTTCACTTCCTGCATGTCCCTGAGCTCTAAACACGCCTAGTTCTAGCTCATTCTTTTTAACTGCTGTGCAATAGTCCACTGAATGAACTGACTACTGCCTATTTATCTGATCTGTTGATGCCCATTGAAGTTGCTTCTACTCTTTTGCTGTTGAACTCCACGTGCCCTCGTGGGAGTGTCTCTGGGGCCCCCCATGGCCAGGTCACCGTCTCTCTGTCGCCCCCAGGTGGTCAAGGTGGTGGGCAGCAACATCTCCCACAAGCTGCGCCTGTCGCGGGTGAAGCCCACGGACGAAGGCACCTACGAGTGCCGTGTCATCGACTTCAGCGACGGCAAGGCCCGGCACCACAAGGTCAAGGCCTACCTGCGGGTGCAGCCGGGAGAAAACTCCGTCCTGCACCTGCCCGAGGCCCCGCCCGCAGCGCCCGCCCCGCCGCCCCCCAAGCCCGGCAAGGAGCTGCGGAAGCGCTCGGTGGATGAGGAGGCCTGCAGCCTCTAGACTGATGCCCAGCCCGCCGCCGGCCCGCCCTGCGCCCCTACGTCTGTACCGAGTGCATGAGGAGCCGCTGGACCGCTGGGGACGGGACTGTCCGGGTCCAGCTGCCTCCCCATCCCGAGACCGCCCATGACCCCCACGTCGGCCGTCCTCCCACCACCCCTTGGCTCAGCATGTAAGGCCCGCCCAACCCTTCCCCTTCAGACCCTCCCCGTGACCTGGTGGCCCGGGGCACCGAGGGGACAAGCGCCCCGGAACGCTGGGGTGGGGCACCAGGCCGGGGCCGGGCTGCCGCCTTCTGTCACCAGCTTCAGTAGAGTCCAGTGTTTCGCTTTGCTTGCTTGTCCCCCATCCCGTCCCAAGCCGGGGCCTCCCAGCCTCACTCCCCCTCCTTCCGACCATCCCCTGCTTGGACCTGGAGGTGTGGACAGTGACCCCTCCCCAAATTTGGACTTGAATCTTCTGAGCAGAACTGGGGCCTCTCCTCCGGCAAAGAACTGGGAGCAGAGCCCCCAGGAGACCTGTGACCGGTTGGCAGGGTGGCTCACAGGGGCCCTGGGAAGAGAGGGAGACCCCACTGCCTCCAGGTGGGTCCTTCATGTTCAGCCTCCTTATACTAAGAAACAGCTCTCTGCCCGCCCCGGGGCAGGAATCTGCCCCTTCACATGGCAAGTCGGAAGGAGGGCCTTTCCTCTCTGACCCCATGGCCCCATGCAGAGTTCTGCACCAGCAGGACCCCTTCGAGGGGCTTCGAGGCTCTCCAGGAGCCCCCCTCTGCCAGCTCCTAATGTCCCAGCCGCCTCCCAGGACCCATGCCGAACCCACCCAAGGGCCTGGGGCTGTTGGGAGCCGAGGGCCCCCCAATACCAATCCCCTCACAATTCCTGATCAGGGGGGCACCCACCCCCTGGTGATTTGTAAATATTTCTATTGGGCCCAACACCCCTTCAGAACTGGCTCAAACCTCTGGCCGCACCTCAACGATGGAGTCGGGGGATGTGGGAGAGGCTTTGCCTAGGGGTGGGTGGGTTACCCTGTACACATGATCCAGTCCGTGACTACCAGGCAACCTGAATAAAGCGGTTTAAAATAGCCTCTGGGCAGTGTCTTTCTGGGGCATTTGTATCCGGGAGCAGTGCCACCGGAGAAGGGCAGGTGGGAAGGGCTTGGCCAGCCCACACCTCACTCAGCGTCTTCTCGCTCCTGCTTTCTGCCCCCCAAGCACAGAAAAAGCACTGGAGGGGGGGCACAAGAAGTCAAAGGGAAAGCAGCCTTTGTCCAGCGCCAATCCAATTACCAGGCACTTGAATTATTCTCAGATTTTGAGATAACTACACATACAGAAGAGAGCATAAAATATGTTTACACTGCTCTGTGAATAAATAAATTATAAAGCAAGTAGGGGTGAGCTACCAGCTTATCAAGCAGCACCCCATAACTGAACCCTCTGCCCAGCCCATGCCTTCCAGATCACCCCCCTCCTCCCTCTTAGAGGTCACCACCACCCTGATTTTTAAGGTAATCCCATTCTCAATGTTCTTTTTACACTTTTACTACCTATATGTATATCATCTTAATATAGTTGAGTTTTGTCTACATTTTTTGAACTTTATATGCATGGAGTCATACCATATCTATTCCTTAACGCACTGCTGTGTTTGTGAGATTCATCCATGTTGTTTCATCTGTCTGTAATTTGTCCATTTTTATTACTGCATGACTGTCTACAACTTATCAACTTATTTATCCATTATACTGTTGACAAAAATTTGTGGTCGCATCTGGGTGCACGATAATTAACAGCACTGCCCCGAGCATGTGAGCACGAGGGTGGACTGGCTAGGTTGGAGGTTTAGGCACTGCACTTTAGGGGTCTCATTTTCTCCCCAGGTATCACCATCCCCACACTACAGTTGAAGAAATGGGCTCAGAGAGGTTAAGTGGCTCGCCCAAGGTCACACAGCTATCGAACCCTGCTCTGCCAAGCTGAGCCCCTGCTCTCATCATGCCCTGGGCTCTGAACTCCCCCTGGCTCATCCCAGCCTAGAGTCCCACCCGCCGTGGTCCTGCTGAGAATCTGCCTGAGGGCTTGTCAGTCAAGCCTTGGTAGCCACTATGGCTAGCTGGCGCCTCCTTTGTGCATCTACAGAAATCACGAGCATCACCCACACTGAGCCTGGGGCATCTGCCTGTCCCTGAGCTCCCCTGCCAGCCAGACTGAGCGAGCCTCCCTCAAGGGCAGGGACCGGGAACTGTTGACATGATGACTGACATTGGCTGAGCACTAAGTGTGCCCCAGGCACTGTGCCGACTGCCACAGCAGCCCCGAAGGGAGGCATGTATCCTCAGTTTTGAGATGAGGAAACTGAAGTTCAGAGAAGAGTGGGTTGGAGGCTGGCTGGCTGGCTGGATGAGGACATGGATAAACCAGGCTATGAAGCAGGCAGGGCTCTGGACCGGTTGCAGAATCCTTGGGCTGGATGGTCTATGACCTGTGGTCCTTTCAGGCCAGCAGCCAGTCTTTATTCCATGAACACGGTCCCTTCTAGAAATGCCCAAGTGCAAGGCAGACCCTGAAAAGCCCAGGTCCCTCTGGGAAGGTCTGGAGGGTACAGGCTCATGCTAGAGTGATAATAATACTTACAGGTCTTGAGCACTTCCTATGAACTAGTGAAAGACTTTCCACAGGAAATCCTGAGGCTCCACAGGATCTCATCTCACCCTCCCAAGGGCTTGTGTCTCATCTCCGGTCCCCTCCCCCTTTAGAGGGGTCCCCGCCTCCTTGGAGGGATTTTTCTTGCTCTATTGGGAATGCAGCTCAGGGGAAAGAACAGTGCCTGGGTTAGAATCCTGCCTCTGCCCACCCTTGTTTCAGGACCCTGGGCAAAGCTCTTCATCTCTCTGAGCCTCAGTTTCCTTTTCTGTAAAATGGGAATGCTCCCAGGGAAATGCAAATCAAAATCATAAAGAAATACTACTTGCACACACTGAGATGGCAAGAGTCAAAAAGACAGAGAATAACAAGTGTTGGCAAAGATGTGGAGAAATTGGAACCCTCATACACTGCTGGTAGGATTATAAAATGATGCAGCCTCTTGGGAAAACAGTCTGGCAATTCCTCAGAATGTTAAACATAGAGTTACCATATGACCCAGCAATTCCGCTCCTAGGTATATACTCAAGAGAACTGAAAACATATGTCCACACAAAAACTTGTACATGAATACTCACTCATAGCAGTGTTATTCATAAATAACAACCCCAAAGTGGAAACAACCCAAATACCCATCAACTGATGAATGGATGAATAAAATGTGGTGTGTCCAGACAATGGAATATTATTTGGCAATAAAAAAGAATGAAGTACTGATAACATGCTATACTGTGGATTATTCTAAGTGATAATCAAAACATTATTCTAAGTGAAAGAAGCCAGATGCAAAAGGTTATGTATTGTAGGATTCCATTTATATGAAAGGTCTAGAATAGAAAAAAATCTATAGAAACAGAAAGCACAGGATTTCCCTGGTGGCACAGTGGTTAAGAATCTGCCTGCCAATGCAGGGGACATGGGTTCGAGCCCTGGTCCGGGAAGATCCCACATGCCACGGAGCAACTAAGCCCGTGCACCACAACTACTGAGCCTGTGCTCTAGAGCCCATGAACCATAGCTACTGAGCCCGCGTGCCACAACTACTGAAGCCCACATGCCTAGAGCCTGTGCTCCGTGACAAGAGAAGCCACCGCAATGAGAAGACCGCGCACCACAACGAAGAGTAGCAGCCAAAAATAAATAAATTTTTTTAAAAAGACCCCTCCCCCTTTAAAAAAAAAAAAAAGAAAAAATGAAAGCAGACTGGTGGTTGCCAGGGCTGGGGGAAAGGAAAATGGGGAGTGACTACTAGCGGGTGTGGGGTTCTTTTTGGGGTGATGGAAATGTTCTAAAATTGATCGGGCGTGTTCTAAAATTGATTTACACAACCTGTAAGTAAACAAAAAACCAATGAAATGTTAATATAGTACATTTTACATGGGTGAATTGAATGGGATGTGAATTATATCTCAGTAAACTGTTGAGGGAAATGGGACCCTCTTAACGACAGCCCAGTGCCCACGTGCCCACAGCAGGCACATGGGAGGCACTTAGAAAATTCTGGCCGCTATTAATATTGCTGTGATTTTTATGTGGAAGCCAAAGCCAAGGTGTGCTGACCTCAGAGCAGAGCTGGAGGTGGCAGCCTGGGCGCTGGGGCCAGGGGGCAGCAGAGAAACAGGAGACCTGAGAGAGGGAAGTTGTTAAAGGGGGTCCCCAGGCCCTGCCCTGAAGGCTCAGAAAACCCCCTCACACCCCAAGGTTAGTTGTCCCCCAGCATAAGAATAACCCAGGGGAGGTGTTTGTTCTAAATTCAGATGTCCAGGCCTCCTCTTGGCCTTCATACCCACATGCAACCACATCTACATCTAGTGCCCCTGGCTGTTCTCATGCTTCTGAGTGACTCCAGCCCCCCAGCTCCCTTGGTCTCCAAGGCCCTGAATTCTGGCCCAAACCCTATCCACGCTGCCTGCCCAGCTGCCCTCAGGTGTGGACCCTCACAGGGCTCCCCTTTCAACTCTACCCCAGAACCTCCCTTTCCATCCCCTGCTGGGTGAGGATGGGGGAACTGACAGCAAGGGTCAGGCCTCTGCCCCCTCATTCTTTTTTTAATTAATACTTATTTATTTATTTATTTAATTGGCTGCACCGGGTCTCACACGGGATCTTCGTTGTGACATGTGGGATCTTTAGTTGCGGCATGCAGGATCTTTTAGTTGAGACATGTGGGATATTTAGTTGCGGCATGTGGGATCTAGTTCCCTGATCAGGGATTGAACCCAGGCCCCCCACACTGGGAGCACGGAGTCTTAACCACTGGACCACCAGGGAAGTCCCGTCTGCCCCGCCCCCTATTCTTGATCCTTCATCCTAGGATTCAGAGTGTGAGGCAGGGACGCCCCATTTCATAAGGTGAGAGAGGGTCCAGTAAGTTTCAATCCAGGGGCTGGACCCTCCCAGCACAGGGCAGGACTGACTGCGCTCCGAGTCGCTAGTAAGCGCTAGCTGTATGACTAGCTAACCAGAAGGGCAGGGACCGTGCAGAATCACCCCAGCAGTTCAGTAAGAAGCCAGCTTGGGGCAGGGGATAACGGAGGCCTGGTCCAGGGAGAGAGGGGAGGAACTCAGGAGCCCCATCAGGATCCCTGGAAATGGGTGAGGCCCGCTGCCTTCTTGGGGCCCACACATCACCTAATCCCGGGGTCATCCGAGTCATGGCAGCTTGTGAGCAACCCAGGTTTGGGGCTCTATCCCCAAAGATTCTGACCCAGTAATTCTAAAGGGGAGCCCAGGAATCTATATGTCCAACTGGATTCTGATGGAAGTGGCCAGTGCAGTATAGTTGGAGAAATATTGTACTATATGATTCTTTAAAGAAACAGACACAGATAACTTTAAAAAAAATAATACTTTTTATAAAAGTGGGTGTTTGTTTCACTTCACCACTTGCCACATATAGACTTATCTCATTTTTGCTGCTAACTGGAGAGCATTTCAGCAGAGGATGCACCACAATTACCCTCCCCACTTGCCTCCTGATGGACATCTAAGTTATTTCTAATGATTTGCTATTACAGGTAATGATTATCTGAGTATGGCTCTATGAACAGCTTGGCACTCTTGGGGTATTTCAGAGTGTGTGGGAAATCCTTAAACATGGAATTGCTAGCACCAGATATTCTATCAAATTGCTCTCCTCAAGCAACCTTGACTATCTTAAAAAAATTTTTTTTTCGAATAAGTTAATGTTAAAAGTTCAAAAGAGTATTTATAGTGAATTACATTCTGTTCCCACCCATCCACCATTTCCCTGTTCTTCCAGGAGGCAATTACCATTAGGAAGTTCTTAACTCTGCTTCCCGTTATAGGGTGGGTGTGTGTGTGTGTGTGTGTGTGTGTGTGTGTTTGTATGTGTTTAAATACCCAGATGATAGTGTGATATACATAGTTCTGCATCTTGCTTTTTCCACCTAACAATCTACCTTGGCGATGGTTCCACATTTTTATTGGCTGTAGAATAGCCCGTTATATGGATGAACCATGATTTATGCAGCCAGTCCCCTAGTGATGAACACTGAGGTTGTTTTCAATCTTGTGCTATCATAAACAATGTTTATTGTGAATTTCCTAGAGTATAAATCTGTGCGTACATATGCAAATATGTCTGTAGGATAAATATTTAGAAGTTAGAATTGCTGAGTCAAAGAGTTTGTGCATTTTTTTTTTAAAGATTTATTTATTGATTGATTGATTGCTATGTTGGGTCTTCGTTTCTGTGCCAGGGCTTTCTCTAGTTGTGGCACGTGGGGGCCACTCTTCATCGCGGTGCGCGGGCCTCTCACTATCGTGGCCTCTCTTGTTGCGGAGCGCAGGCTCAGTAATTGTGGCTCACGGGCCCAGCTGCTCCGTGGCATGTGGGATCTTCCCAGACCAGGGCTCGAACCCGTGTCCCCTGCATTGGCAGGCAGATTCTCAACCACCGCGCCACCAGGGAAGCCCTGTGCATTTTTAATTTTGGTAAATATTGCGAAATTGATCTCCACAGAAGTTGGACCAACTTACACTCCTGCAAGCTGTGTTTGTGAGAGAGCGACCTGTTTCCTGATTCCCCCACTCTCATGTTTTGATCCTGGTCAATCTGTTGGCTAAAATGGGATCTCATGGTGGTTTCAATTTGCACTTTTCTTATGAGTGAAACTGAGCATCGTTTTGCTTATTTAAGAACTATTTGGGGACTTCCCTGGTGGCGCAGTGGTCGAGCATCTGCCTGCCAATGCAGGGGACACGGGTTCGAACCCTGATCCAGGAAGATCCCACATGCCACGGAGCAACTAAGCCCGTGCGCCACAACTACTGAGCCTGTGCTCTAGAGCCCACGAGCCACAACTACTGAAGCCTGCGTGCCACAACTACTGAAGCCCATGTGCCTAGAGCCCGAGCTCCGCAACAAGAGAAGCCACCACAGTGAGAAGCCCGTGCACCGCAAAATGAAGAGTAGTCCCCGCTCGCTGCCACTAGAGAAAGCCCACGTGCAGCAACAAAGACCCAACGCAGCCTAAATAAATAAACAAACAAAACAAAACAAGAAAAAGAACTATTTGTACTCCCTTTTCTGTGAACTGACAGCTCATAATCTTTGCCCATTTTTCTATTGGTTTGTTGGTTGCCATCTTATTGATTTGTAGGAGCTCTTTGTGAGATGAAATATTTTTCTCAGTCTTTTGTTTGTCATTTGGCTTTGTTTTTGGTGTTTTTTTTTTCTCCCAAGTAAATTAAAAAAAATTGTTAAGTACTTTATATCTATTAATCTTTTATTTTATCATTTCCATACTATGTTTCATTTCTATAAATGTAAATTTTACACTTCAGGGATTTAAATTGCTTCAAAGTATGAGATAAGGTTCCCATTTTATTTTTTTCTAGATGGCTATTGCTTATCTCAACACTGTTTTTCCTCCACTGATTTGAAATGTCATCATTATCATATTGCAAACTCCCACATATATATGGACCACTTCTCAACTTTGTTTTCTACCCCCCCCATTCATGGGTCAGTACTATACTGTTTCAATTGTTATGGCTTTATAACATATTTTAGCATATTCTAAGGCTGTTTTCTACTTCCCTTTCTGTTTAATTTTTGTTTCTAGAACTTGTCTGGATTCTTCTTTGCTTTTCCATGTGAACTTTAGAATCAACTTCTCTAGTTAAAAAGAATTTGATTGTTATTGGGCCTGGGACTCTGCATTGCTAACACAAGAAAGTTTGTAAGCTGGTGGGATATCACATGTGCATAGCAAGTAGTCTGAAAAGACATCCATTAAGCTGAGAGCTGTGGTCACTTCTAAGGAGTGGGATAGAAGGGATATATTCCAGTAGGCTGAATATTTGTAAAGGGCAAGTTTTATATCTGTACCTTGAAATACATACCAATGTTTAAAGAAAACCAACCAAGAAACAAAAGTAAATAAAACGGGGGTGGGGGGCGGTATGTAAGATGCCAAGGTTGGCAGGAATCCTAGTATGTCTGAGTCCCCTTGACGAGGTCTCTTCCTCCAGTGATGAGAAGTGTTCTCCCTCTGAAGGAAGCCCTTGCTGACCCTACACGGAGCAGACCCTGGAGTCAAGTTCACCCCACTCCTCCTCTACCCTACTCTCCCACCCTCTTCACACTCTTCTTTTTTGCTTGAGTTAGTCCTGATTTAGTTTAGATATCCACACTCCTTTGAAGCCACTTGTCTCAGTAAAGACCTGCCCACTCCCAGACTCAGTATGTGAATCTTAATTCATCTAAGCTAGGGGCTTTTAATGTAGTCCACAGACCACCCCTACCAAGGGTCTGTGGATGATGGAATGCATGGGATTCACAATCTTGCATTGGGAAAAAAGAAAAAAAAAAAACTATGTCTTTCTTTTCATTAAACTCCAACTGAAATTTATCATTTCCTTCTATTATGAACGTAAGCAACAAAACACAGTATCATTAGCAGTAACTTGTGACTTTGTCACCAATGGAAATCACAAATATTTTCATATCACAAAACAGTTATTACAGGTATCTCAGAACATTACTTACCTTCATCACTATTTAAAAATTATGGTTGTTATTAGATCTGCCGCTAGATTTTGTTATTTAGTGCACTAATAAAGAAGCAAGTTTATCCCTGTATCGCTTAAAAATATATTTTTTGATATAGTTGGTTTCTTTTGTAATCCGGTCATTTTATTCTATGCAATTAAATAGAGTATTCTGGGAAGGGGTCCCTAGGTTTCACCAGACTGCCAAAGGGGCCCATGGCACAGAAAAGGTGAATAAACCCTGGTCTAAGCCAATGCTAGCAATTCCATTATCCGAGCTGGAGACTACTTAGGAAGTGTCATGTGACCTAGTGTGTCACATTCACAATGAGATGCAACGGGACATCTGTTGGAGGGAGAGTGGAGTCCCTCTTGGGAAAGGTTTCTTAAGAGGACACACAAGGAAGTCATACTTTCTTCCTCTGCTTCTTAGTGTCTGAGCGTGTGAGCTGGGAATTTCTTCCACCATTGGGCAGCCGTGTGAAGAGCAGCCAATCCACTTGAGATGCAGAAAAGACTGATGGGAGAAGCCTGGGTTTTTGAGGATGTGGTTGATCTGGTGAATTAGCCAGATAGGAACCTCCCTACTTCTAGACTCCTGTTATCAATAAATTCCCTAAGATTTAGGCCGTTGGGTCAGTTTTCTTTTACTTGCAGACAAGAGCACTTTCTCTAATCCACCATGCTATTTTTGTTCCCGCATGTTTTCCACACTTGGTCCTAACAATCAGTGGGATGACATGGAAAAGAAGTCAGCTCCTTGTTCCATCTGAGTCTTATGATTGGTCAGATCTTCTTTCCTCGAGGCTGAACATCTTCAGGTCCTTCAACTGGACTCATGTGAGATGGTTTTGAGACCTTTTTCTACCACTAACACATATGTCTATCCAGATCACTGGTTCTCAAACTTTAGCATGCATCAGAATCATGCTAATGTTTGTTAGCATAGGTTGTTTTTTTTTTTATAAATTTATTTATTTTATTTTTTATTTTATTTTTGGCTGCGTTGGGTCTTTGTTGCTACACGCGGTCTTTCTCTAGTTGCGGCGAGCGGGTGCTACTCTTCGTTGCAGTGTGTGGGCTTCTCATTGCGGTGGCTTCTCTTGTTGCGGAGCACGGGCTCTAGGCACACGAGCTTCAGTAGTTGTGGCAGGTGGGCTCAGTAGTTGTGGCTCGCGGGCTTAGTTGCTCCATGGCATGTGGGATCTTCCCGGACCAGGGCTTGAACCCGTGTCCCCTGCATTGGCAGGCAGATTCTTAACCACTGCGCCACCAGGGAAGCCCCAGCATTAGGTTGTTAAAACACAAATTTCTAGGTCCCACTCCCGGAGTTTCAGATTCAGTGGGGCTGGAGTGGATCCCAATAATTTGCATTTTCTAACAAATCCCCAGATGCTGCTGCTGCTGCTGCACTTGGGGACCACAGTTTGAGAACCACTGGTCTCGGTCCGTATAAAACATGGCTGTCAAAGAGGAAACCACTACTCAAGGCGGGGGTCTGGCTAGTGCTAAGCAGAGCAGAACTGTTACCTCCCTCAATACCAATAGCATACTCTTATTATTGCAGCCCAAATTACAAACTGCTTTTTCATACTGTTGAACTCTATGTCACCAAAACTCTGAAACCTGTATCATACATCTGGCTCCCAAACTCTCTCCCTGTTCTTTGTTGAGTGCCTATTGTGTGCCAAGTGCTTTAAGGAATTATCACATTTAATTCTCACGACAACCCTTGAAATGGGCAGCTATTTCTTTGGGGGAGGCTGATGCCCAGAGAAATAAAGAAAAACAATTCCCAGGTAAATAAGTGAGGGCCCCAGGATTTGAGCCTGGGTTATAGAGCTCTGCAATTAAGAACTCTCCTCCGTCCTAACAGCATCAATTAATCAGCTGCCCTTTGGGGCCCAAGACAAATTTACCTAATTGTGCCTCATCTAGCTCATTTCTCTTTCTTGTCTACAAGGTCATCTAATGTGATTTTTGTCAAATGCCCCAGGTTTCTTGAGTATCTCCTTCACCCACAACTCAGCCCTTTCACTGCCCTCACTGCTGCCCAAAAGAGAAGGAGGTTAAGTTTGCTGAGTTGCATTTAGAGCCATATGAGTTTAGTCTCTGAAAGTGTTAATTGTGGGCACTTTTTTTTTTAACATCTTTATTGGACTATAATTGCTTTACAATGGTGTGTTAGTTTCTGCTTTATAACAAAGTGAATCAGTTATACATATACATATGTTCCCATATCTCTTCCCTCTTGCATCTCCTTCCCTCCCACCCTCCCTATCCCACCCCTCTAGGTGGTCACAAAGCACCGAGCTGATCTCCCTGTGCTATGCGGCTGCTTCCCACTAGCTATCTATTTTACGTTTGGTAGTGTATATATGTCCATGCCACTCTCTCACTTTGTCACAGCTTACCCTCCCCCCTCCCCATATCCTCAAGTCCATTCTCTAGTAGGTCTGTGTCTTTATTCCCGTCTTACTGTGGGCACATTTTAATAAAGGCCATTTTCTAGGCTACAGCTACATAGATGTTCCAATTTAATACGCAAATGTACCACAAGTTATTTAGTATGTGCTGGGCCTTTATTGTTCTAGTTGCCATTATGTTGATTTAGCCCAGAGCTTTATAGTTAATAATTTAGTAGACAACCTTATTTTTTAATCTCCCTTTGTCCTCATGCCTCACTCTTTTTTACATTAAGGGACTTAGGCCTGTATGAAGATTCAGTTTAATGAACGATCAATCCTTGAATAAGTGTAGTGGCAAAAGGACTCCCTTGAAATCTGGGAAAAGCTTTAGGTTCATGAGTTTTCACCTTCTTGATGGGATTCTTGGTTT
Organism: Balaenoptera musculus; assembly: GCF_009873245.2. Lineage (NCBI taxonomy): Eukaryota > Metazoa > Chordata > Mammalia > Artiodactyla > Balaenopteridae > Balaenoptera > Balaenoptera musculus. The sequence continues at coordinate 21,775,360 of NC_045799.1, read as the reverse complement.
CATCATAAATATCATGACTCAGTTTATCCCTAGTAGTCCTTTTTGTATTATATTCTGCTTTGCCCAATATTAACATCGTTAGATGAGTTTTCTTTGGTTAGTATTTGCCTGGTATATCTTTTTCTATTTTCATCATTTCTGTGTCATTGTCTTAGGTATATCTCTTATACACAGCTTATGCTGAATTTTGATTTTTAAAATATCTTATCTTATAGTCTCTGCCTTTAATAGGTAGGTTTAATCCACTTACATTTCTTGTGATCACTGATTTATTTGGACTTATTTTCTACCATCTTATTTTGAGTGTATGTTTGTGTGTGTTTTCAATTATCATGAGATTCTTTTTTTGGGGGGGGGAGCACATATGGTTACTTTAATTTTTTTCTTCTTTTTTGACTTTTGATGGATAGCATTCTTTAGCACCCCATCCTTTTTCCTCCCCACTGATTTAAAAGCTGTGTATCACATTTCTTATAGTGTTTTCATTTTAATTTTTAACATACTTAAGTATATATTTTCCTAACAGTATAAAGTTTTTCAGTATCTATTTTCCTCTTAACAAGACAATCCCTCTAACACCATGTAACTGCCAACTGAATTGCCCCCCTCCTCATCATTCTTGTTATTGTCTAGAATCTTAGTTCCACTGTTTATCACAGAAATGAATGTTTATATTATCAGAAATTATTTAGATTCACCAATATATTTGACTAATTTCTGTACTTAATGTCTTCCTTCTTTCACTTTCCCTTTTGCTGAAGTACTTGCTTTAGCAATCCTTTCAGTGAGGGTATAGGTGGTAAACTCTCTTAATCTATGAAAGTCTGAAAATACCTGTAATTTGATTTCCTTTTTCAGTGTCCATCTAGCTGTGTATTGAGGTAGGCTAATCATGTTTTACCCTCTACATGATCTAGATATTATTTCTCTGTCTCTGTCATCCATTGCTATTGATGAGAAATCTGCTGTCAGCTCAACTGGATTTCCTTTCCTTTGTAGGCAATTTGTCTTTATTCTCTGTAAATCTTTAGATTTTTTTCTTTATCTTTGATATTCTACTCTATCATTACAATGTTTCTGGTTGGGATTTTATTTATTTATTTATTTATTTTAAATTTTATTTTTTTGGCCACAATGCGTGGCTTGCGGGATCTTAGTTCCCCAACCAGGGATCTATCCCAGGCCTCAGGAGTGAAAGCCCTAACCCACTGGACCACCAGGGAATTCCCGAGATTTATTTTTAACCATTCTATCAATATTTTGCACACGGTATGTGTTTTTCATCTGAGGACTTTCATTTTGATTCTGAAATATTCTGAATATTCTGAAATATATTCAGAATATATATATTCTGAAATATTCTCAGTCACCATCTCTTAAATATTGTAGCTCCATTACATCCTTTAGTCTATCCTTCTGGAATTCCTATTACACATATGTTGGACTCTTTGCATATCTCACTATGTCTTAACTGCTCTTTCATATTTTCCATTTCTTTATCTCTCTGTGCTGGGTGAGTTACTCAGAAATATCTTTCAATTCATTAACTGTCTCTTCAACTGTGTTTTATTTAGAATTTATTCCATTTGAATTCTCTTCAATATGATACTTTTCATTTTTAGGCTTTCTAATTGTTTCTTTTTCACAGCAACAGTCAAATCTGTTTGTCTTTGTTTCATAAATTTTCTTTTTCTTTTTACAAGTTATTCATTCCTTTACCTTTGTTAGGATCCTAAACCTGTAACGGAATTTTCAGATTGCTCTATTATTTGCACTTATCATGAGCAAATTCATCTGTTAAGAGTTGAGTTTGTTGGCCATCTCTCTGTCAGTTTACTTCAAGTGCTTTAGAATTTTGGTTTGCAAGCTTATTTTGAAGAGGAATCTTTCTGTCCATTTTCTTTCTCTGCACTTGTCTAAATCCTCAGGACCCTAGTCCCAAACTGGGCTTCCTATTGGCAGTTCAGGATTCCCAGTTTTGGGTGCTATCAGAGATGTCACAGATGCAGTTAATGAGTCAAGGTGGCATGGCTCAGGTCCCAATTGCCAGCCCTGCATCTGCTCCCCCCTGTTACCTAAGATATGGTTTCAAGCAAGAGGCTGATGCTAGACCTCCACTTCTTGAAGAACCCTTTTGGTCTTGAATTCCTGGTCACTTCTTCCTGTTTCCAGACCCAGAGCTTGGCAGGTCTGAGGCTTCAGCCTCCATTTATGTCTGTGTTTCTATTCCCTTAAGCTAGCATATTTGTGAGTGTGGCTATGTAGTTTTATTTATTTAAAAATATAGGGAGGTGGAGTCAAGATGGCGGTGTGGGAAGACGTGGAGTTAGCATCTCCCCACAACTAGGGCGCCTACCAGCTGCTGGCGGGGAACTCTAACACCCTAGGAGAGGGGAGGAACCCCAAAGTGAACCAGTAGGATGAAGGGGGACTGAGGGGGGTGGAGAAGTGGAGGCCACACAGGATCAGCACCCCTGAGGCCACGGACATCAGGAGAGGCAGGCAGGAGGGGCTCTCCGGGATTGCCCCGCCCACTAGTGCCTGGGGAGCCTGCTGAGCTCCCAGGCCGATCCCCTGCCCTCGAAAGCCTCCTGCAGGTCTCCTGGGTCCTTGGGGGCATAGGAAGGAGGCCGAGGGGAGAACAGGAGGGGCAGGTTGAGGGGCCCTCCCAGACTGGAGGAGTGGGAGAGGAGCGGAGGGTGATTGCCCCGCCCACTCGGGCACGGGGAGCATGCTGAGCTGCCAGGCCAATCCCCTGCCCTCCAAAGCCCCCTCCAGGCTACAAGGGTCCATGGGGGCATAGGAGGGAGCCCGGGGAGGTCATTAGAGGCAGGTGGGAGGAGCCCTCCCAGACCGGAGCAGCAGGAGAGGAGAGGAGGGCGTTTGCCCCGCCCACTCGAGCCCAGGAAGTCTGCTCGGCTCCCAGATGAGGTCCCCTGCCCTCTGAGATCAGGGGTGGGGGGCACGCCTGGGCCCCTTCTGTTCCTTGAGCCTAAGCCCCACCCCCCACAGCCCTCAGGGCCCTTTCCAGCCCTGCAGGTCCTGAGCATTGGCCCTGCCCACTGTCCAAACCTCGCCCTTGCTTAGACACCGCCCTCCACAGCCAAGGCCTTCCCCCCCCCTTTTTTTCCCCCTCCTCCTCTTTTTTACTATTGTGGTACTGTTGTACTTTCCAGTTGTTGATTCATCAATATTTTTATTTTTATTTTTTTATTTTTTATTTTTATTTATTTTTTAAAAAATATTTTTATTTTTATAACCTTCCTAACATATCTGTTAGTTTCCTAGTCTAATTTTATTTTTTCCTTGTTATTTTTATTTTATTTTATTTTTTTGCTGCCCTGGGTGGCTTGCAGGATCTTGGTTCATGAGCCTGGGGTCAGGCTGAAGCTCCTGTGGTGGGAGCTCTGAGTCCAAACCACTGGACTAACAGAGAACCTCAGACCCCAGGGAATATTCATCGGAGTGAGGTCTCACGGAGTTCCTCATCTCAGCACCAAGACCCAGCTCTACCCAATAGCCTACAAACCCCAGAGTTGGAAACCTCAGGCCAAACAACCAGTAAGACAGGAACACAATCCCACCCATTAAAAAAAAAAAAAATGAGACAGCAAAAAAATATGTCACAGATGAAAGAGCAAGGTAAAAACCTGCATGACCAAATAAATGAAGAGGAAATAGGCAATCTACCTGAAAAAGAACTCAGAGTAATGATAGTAAAGATGATCCAGAATCTCAGAAATAGAATGGAGACATGGATTGAGAAAATACAAGAAATGTTTAACAAAGATCTAGAAGAACTAAAGAACAAACAGAGATGAGCAACATAATAACTGAAATGAAAAATACACTAGAAGGAATCAATAACTGAGGCAGAAGAACGAATAAGTGAGCTGGAAGACAAAATGGTGGAAATAACTGCTGAGGAGCAGCATAAAGAGAAAGGAATGAAAAGAATTGAAGACAATCTCAGAGACCTCCAGGACAACAATAAATGCACCAACATTTGAATTATAGGGGTCCCAGAAGAAGAAGAGAAAAAGAAAGGGTCTGAGAAATTATTTGAAGAGATTATAGTTGAAAACTTCCCTAACATGGGAAAGGAAATAGTCACCCAATTCCAGTAAGCACAGAGAGTCCCATAAAGTATAAACCCTAGGAAAAACACACCAAGACACATATTAATCAAACTAACAAAAATTAAATTCAAAGAAAAAATATTAAAAGCAGCAAGGGAAAAACAAAAAATAACATACAAAGGAATCCCCATAAGGTTATCAGCTGATTTTTCAGTGGAAACTCTGCAGGCCAGAAGGGAGTGGCAGGATATAATTAAAGTGATGAAAGAGAAAAACCTACAACCAAGATTACTCTACCCAGCAAGGATCTCATTCAGATTCGATGGAGAAGTCAAAAGCTTTTCAGACAAGCAAAAGCTAAGAGAATTCAGCACCACCAAACCAGCTTTACAACAAATGTTAAAGAAACTTCTCTAAGCGGGAAACACAAGAGAAGAAAAAAGACCCACAAAAACAAACCCAAAACAATTAAGAAAATAGTAATAGGAACATACATATCGATGATAACCTTGAATGTAAATGGATTAAATGCCCCAACCAAAAGACACAGACTGGCTGAATGGATACAAAAACAAGACCCATATATATGCTGGCTACAAGAGACCCACTTCAGACCTAGGGACACATACAGACTGAAAGTGAGGGGATGGAAAAAGATATTCCATGCAAATGGAAATCAAAAGAAAGCTGGAGTAGCAGTACTCGTATCAGATAAAATAGACTTTAAAATAAAGACTGTTACAAGAGAAGGAGGGACACTACATAATGATCAAAGGATCAATCCAAGAAGAAGATATAACAATTATAAATGTTTATGTACCCCACATAGGAGCATCTCAATACATAAGGTAAATGCTAACAACCATGAAAGGAGAAATCAACAGTAACACAATAATAGTAGGGGACTTTAACACCCCACTTACACCAATGGATAGATCATCCAAACAGAAAATAAATAAGGAAACACAAACTTTAAATGACACAACAGACCAGATAGATCTAATTGATATTTATAGAACATTCCACCCAAAAGTGGCAGAATACACTTTCTTCTCAAGTGCGCAAGGAACGTCCTCCAGGACAGATCATACCTTGGGTCACAAATCAAGCCTCGGAAAATTTAAGAAAATTGAAATCGTATCAAGCACCTTTTCTGACCACAACACTATGAGACTGGAAATCAATTACAGGAAAAAAACTGTAAAAAACACAAATATATGGAGGCTAAACAGTGCACTACTAAATAACCAAGAGATCACTGAAGAAATCAAAGAAGAAATAAAAAAATACATAGAAAAAGATGACAATGAAAACATGATGACCCAAAACCTATGGGACACAGCAAAAGCAGTTCTAAGAGGGAAGTTTATAGCAATACAATCTCACCTCAAGAAACAACAAATCTCAAATAAACACTCTAACCCTACACTTAAAACAACTAGGGAAAGAAGAACAAAGAAAACCCAAAGTCAGTAGAAGGAAAGAAATCATAAAGATCAGAGCAGAAATAAATGAAATAGAAATGAAGAAAACAATAGCAAAGACCAATAAAACTAAAAGCTGGTTCTTTGAGAAGATGAACAAAAATGATAAACCCTTAGCCAGACTCATCAAGAAAAAAAGGACACAAATCAATAAAATTAGAAATGAAAAAGGAGAAATCACAACTGACACTGCAGAAATACAAAGGATTATAAGAGACTACTACAAACAACTATATGGCAATAAAATGGACAACCATGAAGAAATGGACAAATTCTTGGAAAGGTACTATTTTCCAAGACTGAACCAGGAAGAATTAGAAAATATAAACAGACCTATCACAAGTAATGAAATTGAAACTGTAATTAAAAATCTCCCAACAAACAAAAGTCCAGGACCAGATGGTTTCACAGGCAAATTCTATCAAACATTTAGAGAAGAGCTAACCCCAATCCTTCTCAAACTCTTCCAAAAAATTGCAGAGGGAGAAACATTCCTAAATTCATTCTACGAAGTCACCATCACCCTGATACCAAAACCAGAAAAAGGTCACAAAAAAGGAAAATTATAGACCAGTATCACCGATGAACATAGATGTAAAAATCCTGAACAAAATACTAGCAAACAGAATCCAACAGCACCTTAAAAGGATCACACACCATGATCAGGTGGGATTTATCCCAAGGATGCAAGGATTCTTCAATATATGCGAATCAATCAATGTGATACACCACATTAACAAATTAAGGAATAAAAACCATATGATCGTCTCAATAGATGCAGAAAAAGCTTTTGACAAAATTCAACACCCATTTATGATAAAAACTCTCCAGAAAATGGGCATAGAGGGAACCTACCTCAACATAATAACGGCCATATATGACAAACCCACAGCAAGCATCATACTCAATGGTGAAAAACTGAAAGCATTTCCACTAAGATCAGGAACAAGACAAGGATGTCCACTCTCGCCACTCTTATTCAACACAGTTTTGGAAGTCCTAGCCACAGCAATCAGAGAAGAAAAAGAAATAAGAGGAATAAAAATTGGAAAAGAAGAAGTAAAACTGTCACTGTTTGCCGATGACATGATACTATACATAGAAAATCCTGAAGATGCTACCAGAAAACTACTAGAATTGATCAATGAATTTGGTAAGGTTGCAGGATACAAAATTAATGCACAGAAATCTCTGGCATTCCTATACACCAACAACGAAAAATCAGAAAAAGAAATTAAGGAAACACTCCCATTTACCATTGCAACAAAAAGAATAAAATACCTAGGAATAAACCTGCCTAAGGAGGCGAAAGACTTGTACTCAGAAAACTATAAAACACTGAAGAAAGAAATCAAAGATGACACAAACAGATGGAGAAATATGCCATGTTCTTGGATTGGAAGAATCAATATTGTGAAAAATGACTATACTACTCAAAGCAATCTATAGATTCAATGCAATCCCTATCAAACTACCAATGGCATTCTTCACAGAATTAGAACAAAAAATTTTATAATTCGTATGGAAACGCAAAAGACCCCAAATAGCCAAAGCAATCTTGAGAAAGAAAAATGGAGTTGGAGGAATCAGGCTCTCCAACTTCAAACTATAACACAAAGCTGCAGTAATCAAGACAGTATGGTACTGGCACAAAAACAGAAATATAGATCAATGGTATGAGAAAGAATGCCCAGAGATAAACCCACGCACATATGGGCACCTAATTTATGACAAAGGGGGCAAGACCATACAATGGAGAAAAGACAGCCTCTTCAATAAGTGGTGCTGGGAAAACTGGACAGCTACATGTAAAAGAATGAAATTAGAACACTATCTAACACCATACACAAAAATAAACTCCAAATGGATTAAAAACTTAAATGTAAGACCAGACACTATAAAACTCTTAGAGGAAAACATAGGAAAAACACTCTTTGACATAAACCACAGCAAGAACTTTTTTGACCCACCTCCTAGAGTAATGGAAATAAAAAGAAAAATAAACAAATGGGACTTAATTAAATTTAAAAGCTTTTGCACAGCAAAAACCATAAACAAGACAAAAAGACAACCCTCAGAATGGGAGAAAATAACTGCAAATGAAACAACAGACAAAGGATTAATCTCTAAAATATACAAGCAGCTCATGCAGATCGATATCAAAAAACCAAACAACCCAATCCAAAAATGGGCAGACGACCTAAATAGAAATTTCACCAAGGAAGACATACAGATAGCCAAGAGGCACATGAAAAGATGGTCAACATCACTAATTATTAGAGAAATGCAAATCAAAACTACAATGAGGTATCACCTCACACCAGTTAGAATGGGCATCATCAGAAAATCCACAAACAACAAATGCTCAAGAGGATGTGGAGAAAAGGGAACCCTCTTGCACTGTTGGTGAGAATGTAAATTGATACAACCACTCTGGAAAACAGTATGGAGGTTCCTTAAAAAACTAAAAATAGAACTACCATATGACCCAGCAATCCCACTACTGGGCATATACCCTGAGAAATCCATAATTCAAAAATGGACATGTACCACAATGTTCATTGCAGCACTATTTACAATAGCCAGGACATGGAACCAACCTAAATGTCCATCAACAGATGAATGGATAAAGAAGATGTGGCACATATATACAATGGAGTATTACTCAGCCATAAAAAGAAACGAAATTGAGTTATTTGTAGTGAGGTGGATGGACTTAGAGTCTGTCATACAGAGTGAAGTAAGTCAGAAAGAAAAACAAATACTGTATGCTAACACATATATATGGAATCTAAAAAAAAAAAAAATGGTACTGATGAACTTAGTTGCAGGGCAGGAATAAAGAGATAGACATAAATTTTAAAAAATACTTGAAAAATTATTGAATAAAAATATTTCAAGCTAAAAAAAAAGAGAGACAGAAAATGGACTTGAGGACCTGGGGTGGGAGGGCGAAGCTGGGGCGAAGGGAGAGTAGCATCGACATACATACACTACCGAATGTAAAATAGTTGGCTGGTGGGAAGCAGCAGCATAGCAGGGAGATCGGCTCGGTGCTTTGCGATGACCTAGAGGGGTGGGATAGGGAGGGTGGGAGGGAGGCTCAAGAGGGAGGGGATATGGGGACATATGTATGCATATGGCTGATTTGCCTTCTTGTCCAACAGAAACTAACACAGTATTGTGAAGCAATTATACTCCAGTAAAGATGTATTAAAAATTTTTTTTGATGGAAAATAATAATTTATCTATTGTTGCAGTGTATAAATGGAGGTTATTTTTCCTCACTAATTCATGGATGGTGTGGTTAAATTTTCTTACATCATTTTTATTGAGGTATATATGATTAATACACAATAAAAGCATCCATTTAAAGTGTATAACTTGATATAGTCATACAATCACCATTATGTGATAAACATATACAGTCATATAATCACAGTACAATCAAGAAAAGAACACTTTCATCAACCCCCAAACTTCCTCTGTACCCCTTTGCTATCAATCCCCTTCCCCAAACCCCAGCCCCAGGTAACCAGTGATCTACTTTTATAGATTAGTTTTGCCTTTCCTAGAATTTCGTATAAATTGAATCAGACAGTATATACTCTTTTGTGGTTGGCTTCTCTCACCAAGTGTAGTGATTTTGATATTTATCCATGTTGTGTATACCAGTACTTCATTCATTTTTACTGTTGAGTAGTATTCTGTTGTATGGATATATCATAATTTGTTTATCCATCCTTCTATTGATGGACATTTGGGTTGTTTCTAGTTGGGGCTATTATGTATAACTCTGCCATGAACATTCATACACAAATCTTTGTGTGGACATGTTTTCATTTCTCTTGGGTAAATATCTAAGAGTGGGATTTCTGGGCAGTATGGTAAATGTATGTTTAACTTTATAAGAAACTTCCAAACTGTTTTTCAAAGTGGCTACACCATTTTGCGTTCCCATCTGCAATGTATGAGAGTTCTGGTTGAGGAGCAGGTTATTTTTAAAGTATGAGCTCAAGGCCATATTCACTGAAGGTGACTGTAAAAACACTTTAGAAGGTACACTGAGCGATAAAATGTCAGGAATGGTAATGAAGGCTCTGTGAGGGCACAAACTTCTAGTGTCCTGTGTACTGCTGAGTCCCCAATGCCTCGCACAGGTCTTGGCTCATGGCATGCACTCAATAAATGAATCAATGAATAAAGATTTGTTCCTGACAGACATTAACAGCTTTTAAAGGTTGGGTCAAAGTTGGGACCTACTGCATCCTATTTGAGAAAAGGAAGTTTTTTGGAGCCCTGTTTTCTCCTTCCCTAAATTTCACAAGACCCTTGTTTTGAACTAGTTGGCATTTCTACCCCATTTCTATGAGATCTACCATCCCTTTAGCCAGACTTCTCTTCAAAGCCCAAGATGATCACTCTACCCCCCAGCACTGCGTCTGCATTGCAGCCAGGAGGAAGGAGGAAAAGGGAGAGAAGGGCACACACCCTCTCTTTAAGGATACTTGCTTGAAGTTGAAGATCATTTCTGCTTATCTGTCATGGGCCAGAACTTAAGCCACATGGCCACATGGCAAGGGAGATGGGAAAGTGTGACCTTTATTCTGACCAGCTGCGTGCCTAGATAAATAGCGGTTCTTTTACTTAGGAGAAGAGGAGGTTACATACTGATGACTTCTAGCAGGGCCTACCCTGAGCCTGCCTTTGTCCTGAACGCTAGGCACTAGTTCCATATACTGTATTAGTCGAAAAATATGTTTATTCCTCAACTCCAGGGAGAACTTTTTTATTCACTACACAAAAGGATGCCACGCTGGTGGGTAAGGAGGTGTCTCAGTCAGCACTTCCAGGCCTCACCCCCTGCCACCAGACCAGCCACCGTGGCTTCTCCCTCAAGGTTTTCTGATCCAGCTACAGGGGGTAGGGAGCAGTTGAAGGATGGTGCATTCAGAGAAGGGGGAGTTAATAATGGAATCTGTAGGGACTTCCCTGGTGGTGCAGTGGTTGAGAATCCGCCTGCCAATGCAGGGGACACGGGTTCTAGCCCTGGTCCAGGAAAATCCCACATGCCGCAGAGCAACTGGGTCTGTGCGCCACAACTACTGAGCCTGCGCTCTAGAGCCCGTGAGCCACAACTACTGAGCCCACGTGCCACAACTACTGAAACCCACGTGCCTAGAGCCTGTGCTCCACAAGAGAGGCCACAACGAGAAGCCCACGCACAGCAGCGAAGACCCAACACAGCCAAAAATAAATAAATAAATAAATAAATAAATAAATAAAATAAAATAATGGAATCTGTAGACAGGCCCACATTGTTGACCACCCTGGGACCCAAGTGTCTGCCTTCTGGTGACCTACCTGAGGAAGTTCTGATGGGCCCAATGGCTGAGCTGGGTACAGAGAGCTGGGTCCACTCAGCTGCCCTTCCCACGGTCCATCAGACTTGGTGTCCAGGAAACTTAGCAGCCTACAGAGGGTAGGGTATATCCCAGAGCTGTGTGTCCAATACAGTAGCCATTAGCCCCATGTATTTATTTCAATCTAAACTAATAAAATAAAATATTCAGTTCCCCAGTTGTACCAGCCACATTTCAAGTGCTTAGTAGACACTTGTGGCTAGGGGCCACCATAATGGATAGCACAGACATAAAACACTTCCATTCCTGAAGAAAGTTCTATTGGACAGTGCTGCCCCAGAGGAGAGACATCTCAGGTTGAATTATAGAGGAAGAGTACTAAGAAAGAGGCAGGTGATGGGTCTGATCTACACTGTGCCATGCGGACCCAAGCTGGGCCACCATGGTCCATGGGCCCCACACTCTGTGAGGGAAGCAAATGAGAGAGAGGAAGGTGTCCAGGCAAGGGTGCAGAGGGGGCTGGAAACGTACCTGTGTCTTGTTTAAAGGATGTTTTAGTATGCGTTCCTCCAGAAGCAGAGGCTGGGACAAAGGTTTAATGGCAAGTAGTTTTCTGGGGAGGTGATTCCAGAAAGTACCAGAAAAGGAGTGGGGAAATGAGACAGGGAAAGTGTGAGTGGTCAGGCAAGCAGCCACTGTGAGCAAGTGGGGCTCCATCCTACCAGGGAGCTCTGGGAGCCAGTGTAGAGCATGTACCTCAAAGTCATCCCAAGGGCTTGGGGAGCTGTGGTTTTTATACATTAACTTCTACTAGTCATTGGCTGAAGGCTGCTCCCAGGGTGTTAATTTGCTAAGACTTCTGGGCTGCTAAGTATGGAGACAGAAGGCCTTCCTTACCTGTGGAAAGTCCTCAGGCAAAGAGATGCAAACATGGGGCAGCTGGAAGTTGGCTGGAGCAGACTGAGGCGGTAAGACCTGAAGGATATGGGCTGGGCACCCGGAGAAGACCAACATCCTTAACCCCCAGCCTCATATCTCTCTCTCTCTCTCTCTCTCTCTCTCTCTCACACATACACACACACACACACACACACTCTTTGCATATCTCTCATCATGCTGGCCTCTTCCTTTTCCTCAGACTCACCCTGCTCCCTCCCACCACAGGACCTTTGCATATGCTGTTCTGGGAATGTCTGAAGCACTCTGCTACTCTTTCCCATCCCTTTTCATCTAGTCAAGGGCTATTTATTCTTCAGATCTTGGCTCAAATGTCCCTTTCTCTAGGTAGCCTTCTCTGAGGGACACCCCACCCCCACCCCAGGACAAGAACAAGTCCTGTTGCACACCATCCCAGCTCCCTGTCCTATAAGTGCATCATTATATATTCGCAAGGTTAGTTGATTACCACTGTCTTCCAATCAGACTGTAACAAAGGGATCTTGCTTGTCTTATTCACAGTGACACATAGTAGGTCCTCAAGAAATATATGTGGGGGGAATGAATGAAAAATGAGTGAATGAATGATTGAATTCCAGTCCGATTGACTAGGACTCCCAGTATCCAGAGAGAGAATTCACCAGTTTAAGACCCCAGGAAGAGGAAGAGGCTAATTAGCAATTCATTAGGATCCGTTCTCACTTCTGTAGTCAATGCTAATCACTTGTTTGTTTAAAACAGGAAGTTCTACACTCATTAAATCCATTAGTAAATGAAAACGTTTCTCAGGGAAGTCTGGCCTCCCACACTGGAGTGTAAATTCTAAGGCCGCACCCCACCCCCGACTTTGTATAGACTTCCCAGAAGTCAGGAAAGCAGGTGCTCGCAAGCTGTAATTACCCTGGGAGAGGACTTGAGTCCTCCTTCACAGTGGGACCTTAGGAACCTGCTTCTTCAGCCCTCTGAGCTCAGTTTCTGCCCCTGTACAATGGGCACATTGTATCTCATGGCTAATTGTGAAGATTAGAGGGAGCTGTGGCGCCAGGAGTGTCTGCTCACACCTTGGTGTCATCCTCCCTGATGGCCGGTAGAGGGTCTATTTTGAGAACATAGCTACCCAACTGTCCTGAACTCTTTCCTTCTAGTTAACAACGAGGCTCCTCTCTCCTCCTAAGCAGCCCAGCTTAGAGGCTCACAGGCCATGATGTGCTCACCCTGGCCTTGCATTAGCTCATTTAGTTCGCACAGCAAATCCATTACTAGCTGCATTTGCAGATGTGAAAACTGAGGCTTGCAGAGCAGAAGCGCTGGCACACGGCCTTTTCTCCTCCCCACGCTGGGCTGTCTCCTCCAGGAAGCCGCCTCTGCCTCGAGGCAGACTGGGCTCTCCCCAGTCTGTTCTTCATCAGGTGTGTCTGCTGGTCCTGGGTCTTACTCATCCTCCTGTTCCCAAGGACCTGATGCTCTGCAGAAATGGAACATCTCCCTGGGTCCGGGCATCAACTACATACTAGCCTCAGTGCTCAGTAGTGCTTTTCCTGCATTAAATCACTGAATCCTCACCAAAATTCTACAGGCTGAGCTACTATTATTACCCCCATCTTACAGATGAGGAAACTGACGTGTCAGAGGTCACAGGGCTGGAAAGTGCATAAATGGCCAAGGCAGGCTGCCTTCAGAGCCCGTGCACTTCACCCCACAGAGGACTGTTCTGCCCTCACAACAGGCCTCAGGAACGGTGGAGAGGAGGGCTTGGGGGTAGCCTGGCAAGGGCGAGCTCAGCCCTCCATCCTGTCAGAGCCCCGCAGAAAAGCCACAGAGAACAACTTCCCTGGTGCAATGTTACCAACCCATTCCTTAGGCGCCTACTGAGTGCCCACTGGCAGTAGAGTTGTGTCTGCCTTTGGGTATCGAACAGATCAGCCTCCCTTCCCGAAGTTTCATCCTTTTGTTCAGCCTTATTGTTTACCGTTCCCACCTCCCATTCACATGAGCCAAACACCATACGTGCTGTTCCCTCTTCCCAGAGGGGATCCTTCCCTTGGCGTCTGAGGGGCAAATACAGCAAAGCCAGTTTGGACAGCCTCTCTTCCATGAAGCCTCCCAGTTTCCTTTCAGTTCTAACTCTGGGCTGCCACTCATACCTCTAAGGTATCATCATCATCATGATGACCAACTCCTACAGAGCACTGCCCAGGGGCTAGGCCCTGAGTCTAGCACTGTATTCTCACCACGCTCTCAGGGAGGTATTATTTTTATTCCCATTTTGTCAACGCTCGGAGCAATGAAGAGACTTGCCCAAGGCAACAGGGTCAGAAGTCAAACCCAGGCTGTCTGTGTCCAGAGGCCATGCTCTTAACTGCTGCTCCCAACCTCCTCCCAATCCAAACTTTATTGCTGCCTTCTCATGATGATTGTTTTCTTTAGCTCTCCTCGGAAGCTGGCTCCTAGGAGACAGAATTTATGTCTTTTTGTCTCTGGGCCTGGCACATAAAAAGCCTCGGAAAATGCTTGTTGAACTGCATTGAAGTTTACAACCTGAAGATTTTGAATTCTGTTGCATAAACCTGATGTAACTGATCATGCAACTCATCATTTGATGTTGGCAGCCTCAGGTTTGAATCCTACCTTTGTCCTTTATTTGGTGCCTTTGGGCCCGTCACTGGGCAGCTGTCATCCTAACAATGAGAGGAAGGCACGAGCCGCAGCCCTGTCCAAGGTGCTGAAGATGCAGTCATGAATGCAACCCCTCCACGAGGGACAAGGCTGCAAGCTGGACAGAGCCTCACTGGGGGCTGGGGCAGAGGGCACTGTGCAATGCCCTGAGAGCACTGAGTGTGAGCCCTAAGTTCTGTCTGGGCAGTCAGGAGAGCCTCTGAGGCTCGACCTGCTTCTCTTGGGGTTCTGAGGGCTCAGATGAGCTGGGGCACGGATGGGAGATGGTGTTTCTGCATGCACACAGGGGCTGTGGGGTGGCTATCTGTACAGCACACAACCCATCCCCTGAAGGGATCCTGTCTAAGATCGCTTTTCTTATTTGGCTTAAGCAATACCTCCTCTCCCCCCAGCCTGTTTCCCCTTGAGAAATGCACAGCACAGGAGAGGGAGCCCAGATGATGTTAGACTCCTATCACCAAAATGTGAGTTTACCATAGAATTATAGACTCACAGATGTCTTATATTTTAATAATAACTTTTTTGTGAGTGAATAAGTTACACATGTATATGATTTAAAGATGTGAAGAGTAGGGGCTTCCCTGGTGGCGCAGTGGTTGAAAGTCTGCCTGCTAATGCAGGGGACGCGGGTTTGCGCCCTGGTCTGGGAAGATCCCACATGCCGCGGAGCAACTAGGCCCGTGAGCCACAACTACTGAGCCTGCACGTCTGGAGCCTGTGCTCCGCAACAAGACAGGCCGCGAGAGTGAGAGGCCCGCGCACCGCGATGAAGAGTGGCCCCCGCTTGCCGCAACTGGAGAAAGCCCTAGCACAGAAACAAAGACCCAACATAGCAATCAATCAATAAAAAATAAATAAATAAATAAACTTTACTTGTTTCACTACTTTCAAAAAAAAAAAAAATGTGAAGAGTAAAGGGAATTCCCTGGTGGTCCAGTGGCTGGGACTCGGCACTTTCACTGCTGAGGGCCCGGGTTTGATCCCTGGTTGGGGAACTAAGATCCCACAAGCCATGTGGCATGGCCAAAAAAAAAAAGTGAAGAGTATAAAGGGTGCAATGTGAAAAGATTTCTCATCACTAATCCTGCTACCCTTCCTAGAGGCTGCCCCTTGAGTGTTCTTTAAGAAAATTCCACACATAAAGTACCCCTGTCCCTCATAAATAGTAGCATTGTTCTGCTTGCCTTCTTCTTTAATAATATATCTTGGAGATATACACAGAGAACCAGCTCTTTCTTTTTAAAGGCTACTTGGCACATTGCACGTTAGTAAGACACTTATTTAGCCAAGACTCTCTGGATGGACTTCTAGGTTGTTTCCAAACTTTGATTAATGCAAACACTGCTTCGATGAACTCTTTGTTCATCATCTTTGCATGTGGACAAGGAAATTCCTAAAAGCGGGACTGCCGAGTCAAAGAGTATGTGCATTTAAAATTCTGCTAGCCATTGTTGTTTTATTCGTTTTATTATATGGATGGACCATAGTTCATTTACCCAGTCCATCCCTCCCTTCCTTCCTCCCTCCCCAACCCGTTCTCCTGCTTTCTTTTTAATTCCATATTAACTTTTAGGAAATAGCTAACATTTCATGACTTTTGATGTACCATTTGTTCAGTATTGTTCACTAGAATTTCTGTTTTGGGGGGGAGCAAGGGGGTGTTTCAGTCTCTTCTGGATGGATGTTTAAGTCCTATGATTAGGTTACTTCCTATCTTTTGCTTCCAATCTCTTGAGATATTCATGTAAAGCATTAGGCATAATGCCTGATACATACTGGACATTTACTATTTGTGAGTTTCTGTAAATCAGGAACAACCTCGCAGTGACTTGCCTGTGCATGTACTCCTTTGTGCACGTGTGAGTATTAAATTCTTAGAGGCAGAATTGCTGGTCAAAAGGTGTGTACATTTAAATTTAGGAGATATGGCCAAACTGACCTCCAGGGAGCTTGTACCAACTTACATACCCGTTTCCCCCAATACTTGCCAACACTTTATTATCCAACCACAGTTTAGGAGGTGGAGCAATTTTGGAGACCAACAGTTTCAAACCCTAGCAGACAGGGAAACTGAGACCCTGGGGAGGAGGAGGGACTGCCCAAGGTCACCTGTGAACTGTGACACAGTTAGATTCCCACTTCTGGCCTCTCCGTCCTCTTCTAGGGGACTGGGCAGTGTCCAGGATGGAATGTGTGAGAGCACCAGGTGGGGTCCATGAGGTAAGAAAGGATGTGAAAATGGGGTGGAGGGGAGGTGGGGTGCACCAAGGTCTGGGTCCACTGCACACCTCTGCCTTGGGGAATGTAACATGTTTTATTTCTTGTTATTTTATTACTACTATTCTTTGGCTGCACCGTGAGGCATGCGGGATCTTAGTTCCCTGACCCCGGATCGAACCCGTGCCCCCTGAGGTGGAAGTGTGGAGTCTTAACCACTGGACCGCCGGGGAAGTCCCATGTTTTATTTCTTGAAGGAACTTCTGACTCTTCTCCGTTACTTCTCCCTATCTCCACCCCCACCCCACCCCCCAGCGTCTTTTCCCTTGGAAACGGCCTCAGAGATTCTGAAAGGAGCTCTCCTTACTTCAGAGCCTGCCTGTGTGGGAGGAAGCTGAGGACGTGAGGGTACTGACTGAGAGAGCAGGTTGAGACCCAGGAGCCACTGTGCGAAAAGAATGGAAAATTATATAAGGAGGGAAAACGGAAGGGGGTGGTGGAGGCAGCCATTCATCAGTGCTTTTTAACCCTTTCCTGCTGCAAAAGCGGGCGGCGCCAGATGCTGGGAGATGACTGCAGTGAGAGACGGTTTCATAAGTGGCTGGTGCCTAAGGCTTTGAAGGGTGGTGGGCACCACTCCCTCCTTGCCCTTTGCAGGCGGGCTTTGTACTCTGGGTAGAAGTGTCAGAAAAGGTAGAGCAGCTCCTAATCTAGGAGATGACTCCTCTGGGAAATCAGGCTGCTTTTCAAGTGTAATTTGAAAAGTCGCTGCCTCCAGACTTCAGTGGGCTGTGGGCGGGGAGGCAGGGGGGCAGAGGGAAGAATGCCATTTATAAAGCAATCAATGCTTCGACAGAGGCAGCCATCGCTCAATTATTTTCTGAAATTTGGCCTCTCTTCCTTACTCTGGAGGAAAGGCAACATGGGCACTTTGCTTCCAATCAAGCCCGACACAGAGGCTGGGGTAAGTCACACAAAGGGAGAGGAACCCTGCCCTGCTCATCACAGCTGGAGCTGCGGAAAATCATTTCTAGGGCTTCTCAACTCTTGCGAATGAGCTGGAGGAAGCCTCATCAGAGGTTCCATTCATCTCACTTCTTACTTTTAAACTTTAAAGCACATATTTATGTGCCTCAAGTTGCCCATGAACCATGGCGTGTCAAACAGTTTGGGGTTGATGGAAGAGGTACATTTTCTCGTCTTGGGACTTTCAGAAACACAATTTCATCACCAGGCTCTCTCCCTTCCAATTTCTCCTGTATGCTGCCACGAGATGCATATTCCTAAAACGCTTTCAGTGCATTACTCACGCGTTCAAGAACCGTCCAAGACCTCCTCTCTTGATCTCCTAAGTCTGGGGACCCCAGGTTGACAGTCAAGGCCCTTCGTACATGTGGCCTCAGCGACCACAACCTTCTCACACCCACCATCCCTAGACCACCAAGCCACCCTTGTCACCCGCCACAAATATGGGGTGGTGAATGCCTGTCATTTTGGTCCCTCTCCACCCTACAACTCTTCTCCTGGTAACCGGATGCAGGGTTTCCTTTTGGGGGAAACCACCCCACCCCAGTTCCCTCTCCATATGGTTTGGGTGAGCTGACCTGACACCTGCCTCCAGGCCTGCTCGTGAGAATGTAGATCCAGCCTTGGCAAACTAAGGTCCCAGGGCAAAAAAAAAAAAATGGCCCCTAGCCTATTTTGAAAGACTCCTGAGCTAGTAATTTTTACATTTGTAAAAGGTTGTAAAAAAAAAATCAAAGAAGATGCCATAGAGAACCTATGCCCACGAAACCTAAAATATTTGCCATCTGGCCCTTTACAGAGAAAGTTTGCCAACACCTGCTTGAATGCACAATGCTTGGTTTGGGGCGGGGCGACGGAGGGGCTGAGCTGAGGAGAGCAAGTCCTAGGACTTGAGCTGGAGCCGTCAGAGGGACGTGCACACTCTCCTAACTTTGTTCAGCAGAAAGAACATAAGCCTGGAACTACTGGTGGCCGTCTTTGACACTTTACAGAAAGAGGCTGCTGGAGAAGGAAGGCAACACTGGGGGAAGCAGAATCAAAAGACAGACTGGCTGTGGGACTTGGAGCCAGCTGGGCCGGTTGGTCGTGCGAGCCCAGACATTTCTTTCAACTCAAGCCAGTTTGACTTGGGTCTGCTGTCAGCTGCAAGGGAAGGAGTTATGATGAGTACAGATACTGGCAGGTATGGCCGATGCATTTGGGCATGTTATTACCTTGTCTGGAATGCCCTTTATCCTCTCTGCCTGCCAAAAAGTCTGCTTGTCTTGCCAGGATCTTTTTTGTTTTTTAGTTTATTTATTTTATTTTATTTTTGGCTGCGTTGAGTCTTTGTTGCTGCGCGCAGGCTTTTCTCTGGTTGCAGTGAGCGCGGGCTACTCTTCGTTGCGGTGCATGGGTTTCTCATTGCGGTGGGTTCTCTTGTTGTGGAGCACGGACTCTAGGCGTGCGGGTTTCAGTAGTTGTGGCACGTGGGCTCAGTAATTGTGGCTCACAGGTTCTAGAGCGCAGGCTCAGTAGCTGTGGCACATGGGCTTAGTTGCTCCGGGGCATGTGGGATCTTCCTGGACCAGGGCTTGAACCCGTGTCCCCTGCATTGGCAGGCGGATTCTTAACCACTGTGCCACCAGGGAAGCCCTCTTGCCAGGATCTTATCCCCCGCCCCGCCCTCCCCTCCCCCCCGCTGTGGTCCTCTGTAGTTCCTGGGTAGTTCGTTCTGAGACATAACCATCTACTTCCTCAGCTATAATTGACTTGGAAGAGTAGGTATTGCATCCCTAACAAAGCCACGAGCAATGGGGTGGGGACAGGGGGAAGGAAAGCATGTTGTCGAGCCCCGGGCACTAGCTAAACACCGTAAACACTGCAGCACTTATTCCCCCTGAAGCAGCCGTCAAAAGAGGGGGAGGCAGCAGCTCCATTTTAGAGATGGGAAAATGAAGTGAAGTGACTCACCGAGGTCATGCAGTTACTAAGAGGCAGAGTCAGAAATCAACCCCAGCTCTGATGAACTCTACATCCATGTTCTCTCCACAGTATGGTGCCCCCTGAGGGCCACATCCAGCTCTTCTCGGGATCCCCTGGATCCAGCTCTACACTTCCCTGAATCCTCCAGGAGCCTCCACTGCCTGCAGATCAGACCTCAAACATCTCAACCCGAAATGCAAGGCCTTTCAGTATCTGCCGGTTAATCCCTCCGCTACCCGTCTCCAGCCACACTGATACTCAGAGTACTCAGGGTGCACCCCGAATGAGAGAAGAAACCCTCACTGCACCACCAAGTTTTAACAGGGGAAACGATCACTTTGCAAAGCCTACGTTAACAAAGACTGGATTGAGTCAGCTGGACAGCTTCAGAATTAAAGTTGCCTGAATATAATAATAACCAGAGAGGCACTCTAATTAGTTTTTTTTTTTTTTTAATCAAGTGCAACAATCTGCCTGCAGGAATCTGAGAGTGACTCGGGATGTCTTAACTCTTTGAGGAAGAGGTGGGTTTTTGGAACATCACAGCAAGTCCTCCCACGCGGATGATCTCCTGGAGGGCTTCCCCAGAGCGTGAGTTTTGTTACAGCACAGGGTGGGTGTGCATGTTCCCCCCCCCCCCCCCCCCCCAATTCTCAGCACACCATCACGGCCTGCCACACCCAGGCACCTGGGGAAGAAAGGCAGGCTGCTTTAATCTCCCTGGAAGCTAGGTCATGCTCGACAAGTCACGCCACCTTTCTGACCTGTTTTTTCATTTGTCAGGACCTAGAGATTGAATTAGTCTATCACTCTGTGTCCCCAGTGGAATTAGGAAAAATGCTCTGTGAATCCTTCTACAAACCCCTCAGTTAGAGGGCATTTCCTCCCTTTTCCAAAGGAAATCATCCCAGGATTTTAAAACTGGAAGAGAGTTAAGTGACTATCTCTCTCAGGACTTCTTAACTTGGAGTTCCTCTGGGGTCATAGGTGAAGTCTCTGAAATTGTACCCAGAATTTTGGGAGGTCAGCTAAGCAGCCCCAGCGGGAGGTGGAGATGGTGCGTGACTGTAGGCTTGGAGGATGCAGCGCCCTCCTGGGAGTGACAGGGGAGGAGGAATGTTTCGGGGGAGTGGGTCCTCAGATCTCATCTGATTCCTGGAAGAGCGCAGGATCCTCAAAGCTTAAGAACTCTCTCTCTGGCCCATTCCCTCCACTTTACAGGTGGGAGAACTGAAGGCCGAAGCAGGGTGGTGATGACTCACTGACAGCCAGACCAGAAGCCAGCTGGACATCCCATTGCCCTTGCAGGGAAGGTCCTAAAAGGAAAGGAGGGGGGCCTCTCTGGAGCTGGCTGGGGACCCTTGCTCCAATAAGTCCCCATGCCAACCATCTTGTTTTGCTGTGTTTTTTTTTGGAGCTTGGGGATTATCTATGTCAGTGGAGGAGTTATGTAGATAGTGCCTCACCATGCATCTGGGGAGGAAGCATTCATCATTCTCGAATGCGCATCTTTCAGCATGGGTGAGTGAGTGTGTGCATGTGGCTGAGTACCTGAATTTACATAATCTGTGGGGTTTAAGTCTCCCAGCTAGAAAAATCAAGTGTTTATCCTGCCTTTTCTACACAAACTCCCTCAAGGTTACCACATGGTTGATGAAGGGACCAAGGCTCTAGCTACAAGCAAGCCGGCATGGCGGGGCTGGAACAGCGCTGCTCTGCAATCCCTAATGAACGAGAGGGTCCAGGTGAGGCTCACCAATGGCTGCCAACTTCACAAGAAGAGTTCAGACATCATGTACCTCCTGATGGAAGAAAATAATACCACCCATGGAGGAGTGCAGCCAAAAAGCAAAAACAAAAAAATCAAACCCGATCAAGCCTCTTGTTCTGCCTCCTCATTTATAGGAAACACAGGTGACAGGAGCAGCCCATGAAATGACCCCCCACGGGGATGCAATCAGTAAACAGACTGTGGGAAATGCTGTAGAATAAATGACCTTGTTTCCTCAACAAAAAACTTCCCGGGAAAAGAAAAGAGAGGAGGAGGGAGAATCTATAAACTAAAAGAGATTTAGTAAGGGACATATCGATAATGGCAATGTACATACCTTATTTGCATCCTGATTCAAACACACAGGACCATTGTTAAATTTTTTAGGTGTGATAATGCTATTCTGGCTGTACATTTATTTAAAAAAAAAGAAGTTTGGATATGACATCTGGAGTTTGCTTAAAAATAATCCAGGGGCTGGCTGTGGTGTGGAGGTAATTGGGAAGGGGCGGGATGAAGCAGGGCTGGCTACGTGCTGGTGACGGGGTGCAGCTGGGTTATGGGCACATGGGCCTTCAGAGTACCGTTATCCCTGATGGAAAGTTAAAAAATACTTAAAAGGTATCCAAAAAAACTGTCATGAGTGTTTGCCTTTGGAGAGGGAAACTAGATGTCTAGGGAATGAGGATGGGGAGACTGACTTTTCATTATTTTGTACTGCTTGGATTTTATACCATGACTTTGTATTACCCATTCATGAACATAAACTCAGTTTTTTCTTTTTTCTTTTTTTTGGCCTTCCCTTGCAGCACGCGGGATCTTAGTTCCCTGACCAGGGATCAAACCCAGGCTCTCAGCAGTGACAACGCAGAGTCTTAACCACTGGACCACCAGGGAATTCCCCATAAATTCATTTTAAAAAAATCACCCAATTTAAATAACAAACTTCAAAGTGAGTTCTTGATCATACTTTTCATCCAAGAAGTGCCTTTATTTCATTTTCTTCCAAAGAACAGGTTAGGTTCTTATCTCCTTACTTGAGGAGGGGGAGGTGTGTGAGTCCATGCTGCAGGCCAGTGATCTGAAAACTCTCCGATGTGTGATACTTCCACGTGGTCCTCAGGCGCCGCGGTCACACACGATGGGTAGTACAGGCCTCCGCCCCATGTGTCCTCAAGCTCTTGGGTGTGGGTGGGTGCGTGGGGTGGCCTGTGAGGCAGCTAGGGCCGCAGAGATGGTAAGCTAAGGAGTTAAGCCCTTAGAGCTGCCAGACAATGTCATTTGAAAATACCAGGTATGAAATATAAGTAACAGTCAGCTGCTTTCCTTCAATCCAATTTCTAAGCAGTTGTGTGATCGATCAATTTATAAATCGATTGGCTGTCTAATCCACCTTGGCAGTCTTCTCTGAGGCCGACACCGGCGCCCTCGGCCAGGGTGGGGTGGGCCCCACGTCCTCGGCAAGGGAGGCAGGGAACCTCCTCTGGCGCCTGCCTGACTAGGGGGGAGGGGCGGGGTCACTGCAGCTCCTGGAGCAGGCGGAGCACGTTGGCTGCGTATGGGTTCTGCTGCCCAGTGGGCCCCCGCAGCTGCACCGGGTGGAGGCTGGGGTGGGGAGGTGTGAACTCCTGCGGGCAGTAAAGTTCGTTCAGGAGCAGCCAGGTGGAGTCCGGGTCTACCTTCATCAGGTGGAGGAAAAGGCTGTGGAGAGACGGAGAAAGAGAGTGAGGGCACGAGGGAGGGCTGCTGGTGCTCCACCCCAGAGGCTGCTTAGCAGGCTCTTGGAGAAAAAAATGATCATTGCATCACTCTGCACAGCAGAACAAAGCCCACTTTCATTCCTAATACAGGGCCATTAGGACGGTCCCAAAGCCTAACAGAAAGAGAGGTAAAGAGCTTCATATCCGTTGACATAGAGGAAAGGAAAGTAGTTAGTCTGAGCAGAACAATATTGACATCAAACAAGCTCTTGGCAAAGAAACCGGTTAAATTCTGGGCTATAAAACAGCTCTCAGAAGGAAGAAAATGGATAGGGCCCACCCCTTATTACAGAGTCCACTTCGCTCACAGGACCAGCCCCGGTGCAGGGACTCCCTCTCCTGCTTGGGGAGCCTGGGCAAACCCTCAACTCCTGAGTCTCAGACCCTTATCTCTGACCCTCCAGCACGCTGCTGAACTCAGCAGTTGGCCCATTTCTGGCCCCTGAGAGCCATGGATTCTCGGTGGTCTGGATCCCATAGAGGGATCAGATGCAGTTATTCTCCCACGGCAGGATCGGCTGAGCCTGGCTCTGGGACCTTTAGCAGAGGCAGAGCACTGGTGCCCTATACACGACATGAACAAAGCTGAAGGGCTGGGGCCACCCAGCACCAGACACCCACCACGGGTGAGGTTCTTTATCTTGGTCTGAACCGTGGGGTCACAACCCTTTGCCTCGTATCTGCTCACATCCCATTTCTGAACGATGCCCAGGCCACTGTGCCAGGTAATCCAAGTGTAGACTTCCTATACCTGGCTGACTCAGCGATTCGGATTGGGCTTTTCAATCTTGGGAAGGATAAGGCCCTCCCCTAGCTGGGCGGCTCTCTCTCAGCCACCCTGCCCATCTCAGCTCACGTATCACCTGTGCGGAGAGGGTGGCCTTCCTGACCATGTCGCCTAAGTGGTTGCCCCTTATTTTTCTCTCTCAGGACACCCTCCCCAGCATTTATCAATTGCCTGTTTATTGACCATCTCCCATCTCCCTTCCTCACAGCACAAGCCCCTGAGGGCAGGGACCATGTCTGTTTGGTTCACTCCTGTATCTCGGGCACTTAGCACGGCACATGGTTAGCACTCAACCAATACTTGATCGAACAGGTTTCATGTTTAATAAGGGACTTATTATGCTGCACACTAATGACTTCAGATGGCATCCCTCTTTGAAATAGTTATATTCTGTAAAATGATCTAAAGGAGAGGTCAACTGCTCACTACCAAGGAAGGACCAAGGATGTTACTAACAGGAGTCACGTTACCGCAGATGTCACTAGCTGTATGGCTTGCCTCCGTCTCAGTTTCCTCATTTCTAAAACTGGGGATATACTTCACCCAGGGTTCTGCTGGGGTTTAAATGAGAAAACACAGATCCAGCCCTACACAGGGGCTCCCACATGTGATCCCCGTCTACCAACTAACAGCGGATAGAATCTATTTGATGGATCACATTTTATTTTTGATGACCATTCCTAGGAGCCTCTCCTGGACTGCTGGGCATCAGATAGGAATGTAAATGCTTGCTAAACAGAGCTAAATTCTGGTTTTTAATTTCGTTAATCTAAAAAGCCTGTGCCGTCAGGGGATTTGGGTTTTACTTCGGTGAAGCCAGTTTTGCTTTCTTCCTTGGGTTTAACAGACATATGCTAAGGAGGCAAGGGAGACAGGTGGAGGGGGCACTTTGACACATTTTCTGGCCTGTTTTGTGCCCGAACAATTTAAGTTTTCTTTACTTAGGATAATCTTGAGTTTATAACCTCAGCGGTGGTTGCTGGAGAAGTGATTAGAATATTCTAATTCATCGTTTCCACTTCACCGCAGAAAGGAGATGGGGCCTGCGTGGGAGACAAGTTTTGTTTAAAAACAAAAATATCTTTGATAATTAGAGTGGCAAGGGAAATTATGAAAAAAATGCACCAAAAATGGGAAGCAGATTTCTATTTACACGTGACACAGTTGACAGTTTTCTCTGGTGCCAAAGACTGTTAGAATGCAAATGGTTTCATTTGATTTTTTTTTTTCCCCTTCAAGAACTGGAACAAGCTACAGCATGGGCGCACTCTCAGCTTCAAGGAGTATCTTGATCTGGGCGACACCAAGCAAAGTGGTGCTGTGGCCCAGTTCAGTCACAGCTCTGCTCTGATTTACACGGCATGGAAACGTTGCAGTGTTCATTTTTGGTCTCCTTTTTAACTTACTAAATGCGGGTGTTGTACTCAGTTGGCAGGAAAGGAAAAGGAAGGAAGCCACTCTCTTTGCCCTTCGAGATCCCTAAATAAAATGCTAACAGGGAGGCAAAGGAAAAATCGTGTGCAAAGTTCATCTTCTTTTAGTAAGCTAGAGCCATACTCTTGGAAGAATTATTTTGGGTCTCACTTCTGAGCTCTTAAAGAGGTAGAATCCCCAGAATGGCAGGTGGCAATGCAAGTTTCTTCCCCACCTCTGAGGCTGGGAGCAAATTATTTTGCCTTTGTGAACCTGTTTCCTCCTTCTCCAAAGGAAAATAATCACACCTGCCCCACCCTCCTCACAGGTTTGTTCTGAGGCTCTAAGGAGATGAGGTGCAGGAAAACACTTTGAAGTGTATAATGAATACACTGTTCCTTCCAGAAAGAGTGTGTGTGTGTCTAAGGAATAATTATCACTACCAACCCTGGCAGCACTGCCATACCATGGAAAATTCTCAGATGCTCTGAAAAGGGCAGAACATTTGTCTTTTGTTTCAGTCATAATTTCCTTCATACTGACTTGGTAGGGGTCCCAATTCTCAGCCACTGGGGTTGTAATTTTGTCCATTACTTTCAGGAAGAAATGAATGTAATATTCTTTGCCCTCTGCATGCCTGAGGTCTGGAGCAAATGCCGTGCCATGCAACCAGGTGGCTGGCAGGCATAGCTGTGCTCTTGCTTGGCAAAAGACATGCAACCCGCTGAACTCTAAACACCGACAAATTCTGAACCTGGACCCCTGTTCACTTTGAGGCCCTGGGAGCTGAGCCTGAGACCCAGGAGGTCTTGTCTGAGTACTCAGCGGCCCAGCTTTTCCCCAAACTCCAGTATTGCTTTGTCCTGGGACCAGTTCCTGCCCTTCCTGAGCTGGGGCGAGGGGCTCCCAGACAATGAAGGGCAGAAGGCTGAAGACCTCGAAAGCATCCTTTTGCATAATCAAAAGACAAAAGACAAAGGGGAGACCTCTGCTTTGAAGCGATAGGAGTAACTGCCTGGAAAATGTCCCTAATACATCTTGAGACGTGGCCGAGATGGCTGCTGAACATGTCAAGTGGCTGACTCCATCTTTTTTCAAACCCAAAGAGAAACACTTTAAAAAAATATATGTACACCATTTAACTCCTGAACAAAAATTTCTTTCTCTTTCCCCCAGGCCCGAATCAGTGGCTCCAGGGAGCACAGTTATCAAGAGATTATCTGGTCCCCAGAGTTTCGGCAGGCACTCAGCTGTGCCTCCTGCCTCCGAGTGTCCTGAGGCGAGTGATTATCTCTCAATAACCGGTAGGGCCGTGTAGCTTAAATGATAACTTGACTTTAAAAAATTTAGAACTCGCCGTTAGGCAGTTTCTAAGCAACCTCTGTTTCCATGGCAAAGAAGCCTGGTGTTTATACTGATTTTTCACTTAAAATGCGGCTTTATTGAATTTCACTTCATGCAGGCAGCCATTTCCCTGCACTTCAGCCCTATCTACAATTGACGGGTATCAGTAAGTACCTAATAAACTCCAGACACCAAACCAATAGAAGCAACTCATTCCTTTATGATCAACATCAGGTGCTCCGAGTGACAAAGCTGGGGGCGAGGTCGCCTGAGGAGCTGGGAAATGTGCTGCTAGAATCTGGCTGGCCGGGTCTGGTTCCCTCTCTGCGTGGTTCACCAAATGTTTACTAGCGCCTGGTCCAGCCCAGGCACTGCGTCAGGTGCGTGGGACACAAAGACGGATGGACAAAGGCTCTGGCCTCAGGGCTCCCTGTCTGGTGGGGAGGACAGACTGACCACAGAAGCCCATGATGCAATGTGAAGAGGGCCAGGCTCAAGTCATGGGTGGGCCGGAGCCGGGGAAGGATTCCTGAGGTGGGGACATGTCAAGTCACTTCTCTGTACATCAATCAGATCGGTTCTAACCCCCTTCCAGCTCCAACACTCCCAGCAGTTCTCAAGCATGGGGGCTGGATCATGGGCCCTTCCACCCCAAATGCAGCAAAAAGACACCCTTCTGTTGAAGATGCAAATATTACAGAGTATGTCCTCACCATCTTGGGTTAGACAACACCTGC
Organism: Balaenoptera musculus; assembly: GCF_009873245.2. Taxonomy (NCBI): domain Eukaryota; kingdom Metazoa; phylum Chordata; class Mammalia; order Artiodactyla; family Balaenopteridae; genus Balaenoptera; species Balaenoptera musculus. The sequence goes on along the minus strand of NC_045799.1, from coordinate 21,747,802 downwards.
TCAAGGGGAGCTCTAGAAAACCACCAGCCAATCGAGACCCAGCAAAGCTAAATAAACTTAACTGAAATTCAGAGCTCCCAGCTCTCCTGGGTGACAGGCTATTCTTTCTCTGTCAATTACTTGCTTGAGGGATCTGCTGCTCCTTGTCTCTTTCTGGATTTATAAAATGCTCTCGTGAGCCGTCTGCGTAAACGCCGGTGGTAAAGAACTTGCGGCTTTGTGATGTTTATTTATTTATTTATTTATTTATTTATTTGGGGCATCTAAAGAAGTTATTCAAGGTGTCTCCTTAGGGACACGATACAGGCTACCTCTACTTGGGCACAACTAAATGCAAGCAGAGGGTAAACTCACTTGTTGGAAAGCAGGCACACCTGCAGAGTTCCTTTGGCTTCCCTGTCATTCCCCTCTGGCAGAACAGCCTCCACGCTCTTCCTTCCTCTGGCCATCTCTTCTCCCATGACTCCGTACATGATGATGCTACAAGTGAGGCTGTGTGTTTCCTTTTAAATAAACGGATGCTCAGGGTGTCGACGTGTCCGAGCCAGCAAGCAATGGGGCGATGCTTCCATACTCAGTAATTTACTCTAATGGGTCTCGGTTCATCGGTTAACCAGTATTTCAAGCCTGTCCTTTCTTGCTATTCAATTTAGCTATCTTCCCCTGCACGCGGGCCGTTTTTTGTTTCTAAATGTTGGAAATGGAGGATTATGACTTGAAGCAACAATTTACTCTCCAAATAAATACTACCAATTACCTCTGCAGCTATACATACTCATTTGACTTAACTCTATTTACCTGTTCACAGTCATTCATCTATCCATCGCCAACCTACACACTCACACAGAGGCCGATATTAAAAATATTTAAATGCAACGGGGACAGGATTTAAAACCATAAACACCAGTGGAAGCTTACGATGATAATCGAGTCCCTAAAGTACCACAAGACAAAGTACCATAGACGCTGTGGAATGACTCCATTGCTTTGCGCATATTTAAAAAGATATGGCACTGAGAGGCCCAATCTGTTACTGACAATTCAAAAATAAGCCAGAACCAAGAAGGGTTTAAATCCCACTGGGGCAGGATCTAAAAGCAGCCCTTTCCATCTGGCCAGCTCTCCCCGCTCCAGGCCTCCCCCCGTCGGCCTAGAGCCCATGGTGACAACGCTGCTGGGCGCAGATTTCAAAGTGGCCCCGGCCGTCTGCACTCTCAGGCCGCAGGCCGTGTTTCTTGGTCCTCCCTGGAAGATGCACACCCTTGCAGATAAAGACATCTTCGTGGCAGCCCACCTGTTTTGCGCCCCCCTGCCCGCCACCCCCGAACTGTTTTCCTGTAACCCACGCTCTGGCACTAAGCCAGCAGCCTCCACTGATGGAGCCATCAGAAACAGCTCTAGGAAATGTACTTCTGCATTTACTGCAAGGACATTAGGAATAATCAGTCACAATGGTACCTAGTGTTCTTCTAAGATGACCCACGGGGAAATTTTCTCAGGGTTCAGCGCCACGGGAATTCCAGAGCTGTGCTTCCTTCTAAAAGCTTTCCTTTCTTATTGCAGTAATGACTGGAATTTGCGCAGCAGATGCGTTTCCCTCTTTGCCTTGTCTGTTAGGAGGCCCAGAGCCACGCTGCAGGCTCATCTCTAGCGGAGGTGAAGAGTTCAAAGCCTGCATTTTATATATTAACCTCAACCCTGGCTTCACCTTGTTTTCCCTCTTACTATTTTTCCCTTAAAAAATGTCTTCACTTCTTATTTACCTTGCTGCATACACTTAAGTTTATAAGATGCTTTAGGTCTTTTTTGGAATAAGGAGGAAGTTTAAATACTGATAACAACGACTATTGATTGACTTTTTAACTCTGGGCTGACATTTTGTGCTAAAGACTAATATACATGACTTTACTGAATCTTTGTGATAATTTTATTAGGTGGAAAAAATAGATATGCTTATTCTAGTCTTGTAGATGAGGATACTGAGACTTCGAGAAGGAAATGAATTTGCCCAAGGGTATACCACTACTGAACAGCGATGTGAAGCCAACTCTACCTTGGTCTTCACCTTAGAACTCTCAACACAGTACGTGGCTAGTAAGAGACTCTAAAGCATCTTTTTTTTTTTTTTTTTTTTTTTTTTTAAAGCATCTTTTAAATAAATACACATATAATAAGACAATTGAGGCCATGTCCTTGGCTACTTTACTTGGTACTGAGATCATCAACATTCACTCCTGCCTCCCCTGCAAAGGGATGAAATGACCACCCTGTGGTCGGCCAAGGCTTCCGATATTTGAAATCTACTTTGTGCACGTGGTCCACCTACCAGGCTCAATCTCCCGTCAAGAGCATCGTGGTTCCTGACCCAGTATGGCATATACAAGTGCGTGTACGCCCCACACGCGGCTTTCCAACTGGGTGGGGAAATGGATGGCCCTGGCAGATTATCAATCACATGACAACACCAAGGAAGCAGGGGAAGGACTGGCTGCATTTGATTTAAGTAGCACAGAGGTCCCTGCCTTCAGATCTGAAACCCAGCAACCCACTTTGTTTGTAATCTGCATGGCAGATGTCTCTTATCTTTGACACCAGGAAATCATGCCTATATATGCACAGTGAACAGCTTCAGATCTAAGTGTATTTTTAGAACAATGAGCCTTGAAAAGAAAAGCAGCAATGCCTGTCAAAAGATGGATAATGGGAAAGCTAACTACTTGGGTCTGGATTTGTCAACTATTAATCGAATGTCAAAAGGGAAAACATTAGGAGTGCCCTCATTTCCATAGGAAACAGCTTTGCAGCCCAAGCTCAGACAAACTACCCACACCATTTAAGGGGATGAGCTACTAATTTCAAGCTCAGCTGAACTACTGGATCACCTCTGCGGCTCCTGATCCATTCAAATATAATAGGCCCATGTGTGGGTAAAGCGAGGAGTTGGGGCTCTGACGGAGATGAAATGAAAGAGCCTCTGCCAGTCTGAGTTCCTCCAGGGTTTGAAGGCAGCGGCTGCATTTTTGATGGGCTGGGATCCTACTGCTAGAAAGAAAGTGGGGAAGTCAGTCAGTAAATGAACCTTCAAACTCTTGGTCCTGGCTTCTCATGCAAAAGGCGGTAGGGGGAGGTAGAACAATTAACATGAAAAAGATCCTTCTGAGATGAAAACCCCAGTTTAGATTTCAGTCAAGATGAAGCAGGCTTCCAACAAGAAATACCATGCCCAAGTGTATATGTGTACATGTAACATATACACATTATATATTTGGCAAATTTATATATCTCCCATAAGGGTGTGTATACACACATAAATAAAACTCCAGAACGTAAGCACTACGAGGGCAGAGGCCTCCTCTCTCCTGCTCCCCTCTATTTTCAGTGCCTAGAACAGTGCCGGGCACACAGCAGCTTCTCAGCCAATCGGCAGAATGGATGAACGCCGAGTGTACTCTCTTACATATTAATGTTATTCATCCGCATGATGGTTCTGGAGGAAGGTGTTATCACCAAACCCAGTTTACAGAGGAAGGAAATGAGGTGCAAGGAAATTAAGTCATTTGCTCAAGGTCACAGAGCCAGTAAGATGTGAACCTAGGTTTGTCCACCTCCAAGACTGGTGCCCTTTGCCCGTACATACAATGGCTAAGAGAGGAAGATGGGAGGGCCCCCTCCCTTCCCCACCACACATATCAAGAACCACAGCATTCAGCACCTGTACAACCAGAAGGTGCAGCAGGCTGGTCACTACCTGCTGGCACCCTGCGTCCCCACCTGGGTTTTGGGGTTAACAGGTGGAGGTAGGACTGGGGGGTGGAAACCACGTGGCCTAAGAGCATTGTTGGGCATGGACTTCAACTTTAAAAAAATAGATATTGCCTAGTTTTGTTCCGTTTAGCCCCAGGGTGGAAGACTGACTGATTTATGCACAAGAGAGGGAGCCTCAGAGGCTGCTCAAGAGAGGCCCAAGGAGTGTGGTTTTAATGGAGTTGAGTTGAACCAGGCTGAGCATGTACAGGTTGGAAGGAAAAACACAGAAATTTGGGGAATGTGCTCTCATCTCAAATTCCTTTCATATGCAGGAAGGAAGAGCTCCGTGGCCAGGAAGGCACAGAACTGTGGAGGCCCACTGCATGCTGGGAGGTATCTCAGAGGCTTCCAGGGCCACTGGAGAATTTATATCAGCTAAGTCTGCCAAGGCTGAGATGCGGGCGTGGCGGATATAACCTGTTATTTTGTAATCCAGTGCTTATTCTCAGGGACTCGGCCTTATTTACAGCTCACGATATGCTGACCCCTCTTCCCATACCCCAAATATGGTTTTCTCATTTGTTATCCACTGAAGTCATTTAACTAGGTGGACTCTGGGGGAGTCGGTATTTTTTCTTGCATGGCCAGTTCACAGTGACACCTGGTGGTAACAAATGGCAAGATTATACCTCGCTCTTACCCGCCGCCCCCCCCCCCCCCGCCCCGCCCCCCGCCCCCAACCAAGTTGCAAGATTCATGTCCCTCCTTACAAGGCACATTTGCTAGATAAAAGCATTAAACTGGAATGGCATCTCCGTTCTTAGCATTTACAGCCTTGGTTATATCAACCACCCCCTGATCAATTTCCATTTCTAGAGTTTACAGCCTGGATGTAAAAGCCTGCCACAAAGGCTCTATTTAATATGACAAATTAAAAAAGCAAACACAGGCTTGGTCATTCTTTGGAGCCAGGAGAAACAAACAGGAGGAAGGAAAAATCTGTAATGCACACAAAGAGGAACTTTCACGGCGCTGCCGAGTTTGCCTCCATTCCAACGTGAGGGAGGCTGCCTGCAGAGGTCCCCACCGCCACCTGCCAGACCTACAGACACAGCTGCTCATCCACCTCTCGGAGACTGCAGGAGGCCTCAGAGCAGCCACCTGCCCTCACAGGTTTCCTCACCAGCCCCGCCCGATCCAAAGCCAGCCGGTCATCCTCCCAGTGTCGGAAAGTCACTACTTCTGAGGGAGCTGGGGCGTCTCTGGGCGGCTCTGGCTTTCACTAGTTCTTTTGAATACGGAGCTGAAGCTTGAGTTTTTGTAACCCTCTGGCTACAGATCTCCCCCTTGGGCCCTGGCAAAGAACACACAGCCTTCTCTTCTCCCCTGAGTGGGTGGAGCTGTCACTGACAGCTGCGTGGGGAACACTGAAGGGCACGTGTGGAAGCGGGGGGCTGGGGTGGAGGCTCCTGCAGGGGATCAGGTAAGAGATGAGGGTGACCTGGCCTGCCCTGGCAGCTTGGAGGTGAAGAGAAGCAGTTTGAAGAGAGATTTCGCAAGTTAGGTAGACAGGCTTCACTTCTGGAATGGATGTGGGGTGTGATGGAAAGAGAAGAATTCAGGACAAACAACCGGATGGATGTGCGGCCATTTGCTGAGCTGGGAACTCTGTCTCACTCAGGGGACCTCATTCATTAGTTCCCGGAGGTCTGACTGTTTTCATACTAATCGGCCCACCCATCTCCCTCTCTTTGCTCTGTAATGAGACTCAGAAAGAGACCAGATTTCCTATTGTCTCAGACGGCTTCTCCCATTTAGAGAGCTTATTAATTTCTGAATCAAGATGCCGAATCAGCTCCTGATCAAGGACAACACAGATATTTTTTTCCCTGACTTCAAAATAAGTTTGCAGATGATGTGTACGTAAAGCAGTCAACCTTGCACTTCCTCCCCGCCCAGCCCGTCAGAGGGAGGTCATCTGACTCAACCTCAAGTGGAACAAAGAGGCGCCGCAGTCAGGCCGTCTGGCTGCAATCTCCTCCCCGCAAGGCACCTGGAATTCCAACTCAAGAGTCAGTAAGGTCCAATTCAGGTTTAACTGCTTTCAGTAGCAAATAAAGAAAATTAGAAATGAAAAGATAATGAATTGTGAATATTAGCTTGTTTGATGGGTCTAAACTTGAAGGATGGGTATGGGGCGGGTGTAGGAAGAGTAGAATGGGACAGGGAATGAGAAAACCAGATCTTTGGGACTCTTGGCTGTAACAGGCACCCAGAAGAATTCGCTTCAAGATGGATTCATCATGTCTGTGAGTTGTCTTTTAAATCATAGCACAATTAGCTTCAGGAACACTGCCTGGAGGAGGACTATTTTCATCCTAAGTTGGTTCTTTAAGGAATAAGAATGTCCGGGGACAAGAAGCTCTTTGGCATGCACCCCTGTGCTTGAGAAACCATGATGGATTCTGGGCCTAGGGGATGTGACAGGAAAGGGACAGAAAGAAAAAACGGAACTGGGGAAATCAAGAGCAGAAAACTGCAAAGGATAATAAATCAATTCAAAGAGATATTTCCATCGCTCCAAGAGAGTGCAAGGTTTATAAGGGAGCAAGTTGGCTTTCCTCATTTCACAGACAGAGCAGCCTTTCAGCCCTTCAGGGAGTAAGATGACGCCTACCCCACCAAGGAAGATCAGGGACACGTTTCCAGAAGCTGATGAAGTGGGAAGGACTGTTTCTTTGCCCGGGGAGGTGGAGCTGCAGTGCCCAGAGCGGCAGGCAGTGCCAGGCCAGACCGGCCGGCTTTCGCCCCAGCTGCAGATGTCCAGGGATGGCAGTTGCAGGGCACAGGCTGATCCTGGCTAGAAGGAGAGCTGGGGAAAGGGGGTCAGGGTACGTTTTGGGTCTCAAGTCTGGGGAATGCTCCTGTGCTCAGAGTTTTAGCTTTTGATAAATAGCCTTTAGGACTCTAGGAACCAGACATAGCTTCTCCTGTTAGAGGTGGTACAGCTACTCTCTAATAAGCAAAACTCTTAGAAATTAGAATCACATAATTTCAGAGTTGAAAAGGCCCTTTAAATCATTAGTCCAGTGGTTTTGAACGTTTCTTGGTTCACAGACTCCTATTATAAGCGGATGAATGATGTGGAATCTGTCTAGAAACAGATACGCACATGTCTGCTTGCACACACACAATTCTGCATACAATTTGTGAGGGTTCACGGCACCTGACACCCATTAAGACGCTCTGTGGAGCCAAGGTTTGCTAGATCAATAACCCAATGCTTTCACCTTGTGGATGAGGAAGCTGAGAGAGAGGTGCCAGGGTCACCTGGTCACCAGAAGAGTAGGGCCTAGAAGCCGATCACCCTCTGAGCAGGAGAGTGCTTTGTCCCCTACAAGACACCACCTTTCTGCTTTTTGCCCCTTTGGAATTGTTGCTGATGCTGCAGCAGCGGAAAAGGTTACTTTCAAAGAGAAATGTGTCCAGTAAAAATACCATCTCTAGATGTTGGCACAGTTAAAGAAATCATCTTAACCTGGCAAGAAGAGAGAGAAGAGAAAAGAACAGAGATGCCTCAACTCTGCTCCCCATTAGCAAATCATCTATAATTTAGGACAAACGTAAAGAGATGCGGGTGATCAAGCAGACGTACCTCCTGGCAGCCTCTTGTAATTTCACGGGCTGTTTGGCACTGAGGTAAATCAAGCAGGCATCAGCCACTTTATTCAGGTCACCCTCACCTGCAGAGAGGAAAAACAAAACAAGCGTTGGCCCTCAGGCTTCAGTGGGGATGAGCAGGAACCAACTGCTGTCTGATGAAACTGGAACAGCTAGGCAAGATGCTGTGGGCTCTGTGCTCCATCCCTAAGTCACAAAACACAGCAAGGTAAATGGATAAATGAGGCCAAAGTGAGATGGAAGGATGTGCACAGGACAGGAGATGACAGGAGCACGGCTAAGTGAGGAGGGCAAGGGTGGGGGTGAGACAGAGTGTACAGTGTGTGTGCCCAGGCGAGACTGGCTGGTACCTACCTAGGTCTAGTCTCTCACAGAGGGGGCCCAGGCCCTGCAAGACGGCCAGCTGCAACTTGAAGGCCAGCGTGTGGAAGTAAACTGGTCCAGCCCTGGCACTGATGGGAGCCTGGCTGACTAAAGAGCCAGCCACCTTTGGCAGGACATCTTTGCAGAACCGGCTCCTTAGAAAATCGCCACACTTGCCTCCCAGGGTACGCAAAACCTGTGGAAACAGACCCCAACCCGGTGACTGAACGTTGCCAAGGCAGCGAGAGCGCTAAAAGAATGTTTGCTAATTCAATTTCATCTAGGTCTCTGCTTGAAAAAGAAAAATAGAATTATCGCTGTTAATTCCTTGCCCACGGTTTGTGGTTCTGACAGTTATGAATTTGGAGGTCTCTGCTCCCGAGGCGTGGCTGCTTCTCTCCATAAATACAGATTACATGGAGAATAAGTCAAAGGAATCTTGGGTTGGATGAATAGTATGGTTAATACCTGGATTTCCCTCCCTTTTTTGTTAAAAAAAAAAAAGAGCTTAAAGCAGTTCACATAGCTCATCTCTTGAATCTTCCTAACCTCCCTTGGGGAAAGACTTGTGCTTTTAACTCCAGCTAGCTGAACAAACATAAACAGGCCCAGTAGCTGAGGCCCAGCTCAGCTGCTGCCACGTGCAGGCATCGACAAGGGCAGTGGCTGGCTGAGGTCCTTGGCTGGGTCAGGGCAGGGTCCCCAGTGGGCAGAGCCGAGTCAGAGTTCCTTCTGTTCCACGGCACAATCTCTTATGTACATCACCCTCATTCCATCTTTCACGACAGGCAGTCTCTTTGCATGTCTTGTTTTAAACCTTCTCAAGCAGAACATATTGAAACGTTTGGCTCCATTGCACAAGACTGAGTATACAGGATAATAAGAATTTCTTTAAAAATTGGTAAGCAAGGGACTTCCCTGGTGGCGCGGTGGTTATGAATCCGCCTGCCAATGCAGGGGACACGGGTTCGATCCCTGGTCCGGGAAGATCCCACATGCCACGGAGTGACTAAGCCCGTGTGCCACAACTACCGAGCCTGCGCTCTAGAGCCTGTGAGCCACAACTACTGAGCCCATGTGCCACAACTACTGAAGCCTGCGTGCCTAGAGCCTGTGCTCAACAAGAGAAGCCACAGCAATGAGTAGCTCCCACTCGCTGCAACTAGAGAAAGCCTGCACACAGCAATGAAGACCCAACACAGCCAAAAATAAATAAGTTAAATAAATTAATTAACAAAAAAAATTGGTAAGCAAGGCATATCCAGGACAGAGAACAGTTACCGACTTTGCAGAGATCAAGGCACTTATTTCAGGGCCCTCAGCAGGACTGCACAAGGCCTTACGGACCTCAAGGGTCACTAATGGGTCTGGGAGTGGAAAAGCAGCCTCAGTTACAGTGCACGTATCTTTATATTTTTTCATTTTTCTATACTTGCTGTCATTTCAGATAACCTATTAATTTTCATAAAGGAAAACGGCACATCTGAGTGATTTAGCAAGACCTCCCTCCTTCCCTCTCCCCCCACCGCCCACATGTGCGTGCACATGTGTGTGTCATTTTGTGTATTTTGCTTTGGAAAAAAATATTAACGATTTTATATGTTTTAGATGTAAGCTTGCATTTTGGTCCAGTATATGCTGAAGAATCTTACAGAAACAAAATACTTTAGCCAAGTATATTAGTTGCATTCCTGGCTTCATTCTATATCCTACGCATCTTTTTTCTTTGTCTCATCTTGCTCACCCACTTCTAATTTATGTTAGCTTGCTATGGTAAATGTATCTCTGTAACTTGCCTTAAGTGCTTTTTAGAACAAGGAAGGATATAAACAAATAAGCCAAAATATGTGTGCTAATATAAGCCAAACTAAATCAGGGAGAATAATACCTTACATACACAGAGGGCTTTTAACTTTTCAAAGCATTTCACCAAATAGTCCCACTTTATCCTTGACAACAACTATGAGAAAGGTGGGATAGGTGGTCATGGGCTTTGCCCAGAGTCGCTCAGCTGCACAGAGGATGCCCATTGCTAGAACCTAGTCAGTCTTCATCTTGACTCTTGTGCCGTGCACAGAACATGGGCATGAACTCAGATTCAGGTACTATCACTTCCTAGCTGTGTGATCTTGAGAAAGTTCCTTAACTTTCTGGGCTTGTTTCCTCCTCTGTCAAAAATGGGGATACTAGTATCTTCCTTATAAGGTTGTTGTACGGAGATGAGCTCATGTGTGAAGTGCCAAGCATGCTGCCTGGCACAGAGGAGGTGCTCAATGAATACTGGTGGCCCTTTTCATCTACTAGTTCTCTCTGCTTCAAATTCAAAAGGAAACTGACTTTATTTTCTTCTTTGTGCTTTTATTTGCCTATATACTTTCTTCAAGGTATAGTAGGGCACAATTGGATAAAAAGAGAACTACCCCCAAAAGACACCACTGAGCTCCGTGCTCACTTCCTTCCATCCCCATGACTGATGGCGGTGGGGCATCAGTGCAGTACCTTGAAGGCTCTGAGCACTGCCAGGGGGTCATCATTTGTGAGTCGGTGCACGAGTGAGGGCCACGCCCGATGAGCCAAGGGAAGGAGCTGGTTCTTGTGGGACTGCAGAACAACCACACATAGATCCAGCACATCCAAAACCTGCAAGAAAAGAGGACAGTATCTCAGCAGATAGTAAAGGCTTGAAACCAAATACCTGGGATCAAGTCACCATTTTAAAAGAGTGAAACTTAGAAACTCATGAGCCAAGGAAATATTTACGAGTCCTGACTACATGCCAAGCACTGGCTAGGTACTGGGTGGGGGGCACACAGGGACAAAATACTTATGTTTCCTTTCCTTGGCTTATGGTCAAGTGGGGAAAGACTTCAGATAACACCGAAATAACGGGATGAATGATTACCAATTGTGACAAGTACAAGGAAGGAAAGTCAAGGGGGAAATGCAAAGGCACTAAAGGGAGGGATCTACACCATACAAACTGTTGGGAGGGCTTCTCTGAGGAAATGACTTCTATAAGGAGGCATAAAGGATGAGGAGGAGCTAGTCACATCAAGAGTGGAAGAGTGTTCCTAGAACTGCAAACAGTAACGAGGAAGACCCAGAGGAGGGAGAGCTTGCAGTGCTTAGAAAACTAAAGCAGGGCAGTGTGAAGCATGACAGAGGAGGGGTAAGATGCGGCTGGACCTCGAAGACGTCACATCAAGACTTTTTAATTTTGTACTAAATGCGGTGGGGAGCCATGGAAATGTTCAGGCACGTGCTATGATACAATTCATGTTTTTAGAAGGTCACTCTGGCTGCTGAGTGGAGAAGGGACTTGAAGTGGGAGTGAGAAGAAGTGAGGAGGCCCTTGAGGGAGCCACGGCACACGTCCACATGGGAGGCGGGGAGTTACGCGGCTACGTGGTCGTGGCCGAGGCAGAGAAGTGAAGGGTTTGAGATCTGTTTTGGAGACGAAATGGCTTAAATTGCTGAAGGACTCGCTCCTGGGGAGATGAAGAGAGGTATCAAAAAGAGCTGCTTGGGTTCAGGCTTAGCAACTGAATAGATGCAGGTGCAGCTTAATGAGACAGGAGCAAAGGAGGAGGAGGAAACCAGGAGGGTGGGTGAGATCAAGTTCTGTACCTCTAAATGGAGAGGTCAAGTAGGCAGCTGGGACACAGGTCAATCTCAGAAGAAAGGTCTGGGGTAGACTAGATGTAAATTGGGGTTTTTACCTTCCCTGAGAATATGTTTCCTGATCTCTCATGTCTCAAAGCTCACTGAAGACAGACAACCTGCTCAGTGTCACAGGCAGTGGTCACCATGATAACCAAGTGCAGGTTTCCCTCCCGCACAGATGGGCCAGCCTTCCCAGAGCAGGGGAAGGTACACGTCTGAGTCAGGAAGACAGAGTGAGGTCTGCAGTAAACCCTTATTTGATGACTACTGTGTGCTGGTCACATGGAGACTGGAACAGAAACAAAGAACAAAACAGGCCCTGCCCTTGAGGGCTGAACAGTGAGGCAGGGGAATAAGAGAAACCTCAGGAGAGCAGAGTAGTACGGTGGAAATGGCTTTGGTATCGCTGACTGGCTTTGGATTTGAGTTCTGTCACTAACTGGGTAAGTTACATCATACTTTAGTGAATCATTCCCCTTCTGCCTGGAATGTTCTTCCCCCTCCGTTTGCCCCTGCAGGGCTGGCTCCTTCTCAGCCTTTAAGTCTCGACTTAAACATTATCACCCGACAACTGGTCTAAATCAGAATGTAGCTCCCTCTTATTCAACAGGGTTTGGTAGAGTAGGTTCCCAAAATGTGTTTACTACATGGGTGAATTTTCTATCATAGAACCTTCTTATTACCTTCATAGCATTTCCTCCACGTATATGTATTTGTGTATCACCCCTTTCCCCTCGAGAGACAGGAAGTTACATGAAGACAGGGATCATGTCTGCTTCGTTTCTTTCTATATACCCTCTGCCTGACCTATAGCAGTCCTCAATAAGCATTTAGTGAATAAGCGAATAAGTGAATGAGTGTATATGCCATGCCTGATGCTAACTGTTTTATATTTATAGTCAATGACCCAGTGAGGTAGGTACCATCATTTTCATTTTACGGAGAAAGAAGCTGATGCTCAAAAAGGTGAACTGACTTACTCCAGGTGGCATGGCTAGCGAGGGGCAGAGCCAGGAATGGAACTCGGGTGTGCAGTGCTGGTGCTCTCAATAGCTACAGTGTACATACGCTGCTACAAAGCCTCCAGAAGAGGGAAGACACTTTACTGATGTATCAGCCAGACACCACCAACAAAAGCCTCCTGAAGAGTGCCTCCTGAGTGGAAAAACCGACAATGCTAAGAAGTATCTCTGGGAAGACTAAACAAATTCTGCAAAACCCAGGTGCTGAGTGAGGTAATCTGTGGGTCAGGGTTTCCCAGCCCAGCACCCATGACCAGGGCAAAGTGCTCTCATCACTATCAGTAATGCACGGAGGCGGCTGTTTCTCACTCCTGTTTGGGGGTAGGGAGGAATGGGTCAGGCTGTGCTTTCCTTTGGGTGTAAGATCTGCCCCCAGGTGATTCTGAAAGCTGTGTCCCCCATGCCCACCCCGTCCCACTGTCCTGTTATCGGAGTCACTACTGTATAGTTTAAGTCTTTGCTGATGGGGAGGCTGCTTGGGAAACTGCTAGCAAACAAGGATGTAAGATTAAGAAAAGTGTTGGTGCCAGGCCTAGGATGAAAATGGAAACAGAAACAGAGACAAGGGCTAGCGTCAGGCTTGGACGAATGACCACCTCAAAATATTAAAACCTGTGTCCCACATTAAGTCAGCTCAGAAAGTGATATCCTTTCCAAATCATATGACTTTTTCCCCCTTGGAGATGCAATAACGCTCCAAAACTTTGTGGTTTTTAATGCTACCAAGGGGACTCAGATCCCTTTTGGCCTCTGGGCTGATACAGAAAGACGTAAGACTGGCATCCCACAGATAAATTCCTCCTGATGCCTTCTCTCGGCCACTGCACATGCACTGGGAGATAAGGGGGGGCTCCTTGCTCATCCACGTAGTCACTGCCAACAGACCAAACCTCAGTCCCGCAGCTCTGTGAATGCAGGGAAAGGGCCGCACACTGACCTTCAAGCGGATTTTCAGACTTTTGTCTGACATCAAGTGGATGCAGCGCTCCATCACGTCCGTGGCTATTTGGATCTGCACTGGCAGTGGTGCCTGCACACCGGGATCACTGCCGTTCTCATCCACTTCGGGAGGGTCTGACTGCTCCTCTGGAAAAAGAGCGTAACTGGGGGCAGTGTTTTACGAGAGATGCCCCACCCCAACTTGATCTCCCACCTTCAGATCAGGAGTAAGACTTACAAGGGAAAATGTCTAGGAACCGATCCCAAGGAAACCGTGTACATTTGGGTCAAGCTATGAGTCAAGATATTCACCAAAGCATTACCTGTAACAGCTAAAAACTGGGGGAAAACCTTCCATGTCCACTCAAGGGGGTACGGTTATATAAACTATGGTATATCCATACAATGAATGGCACATTATGAGGGCCTGAAAATTTGCGTTTACCAAGGGCTTTAATGACAAGGGAAAATGCTTATGAAATAACATTGTGTTAAAAAGAGAAAGGCAGGATACGAAATTGCATACACAGTGTGAGCACTATTATATAAAGTTTTATACAAAGACAGGAGGAAGTTCAAAATATTAACAGAGACGGGGTCATGAGTTAATGGATGATTTTTATTTTTTCCCTATATCTTTAGTCTTTTCTAAGTTGCCATTAATAAATATTTAAAATAAAAACATAAGAGGGCAAAGTTCTAATTTGGAGCCCCAAGGCTGGCAGTTTCCTGGCTGGCCTCTGGCCCTTTACTCTCTTTCCTTTCCTTTTGGTTTATCTTTTGACTAAAGGGGGTACATATCTGTCTTCTCTACCAGCCTGTAAGATCTTCTGAGGGCCAAGATGAAGCCTTACACATCTTGGTATGAGGGACAACACCAGGGCAGCCTGGTGCAATATACAGGGATGGGGTTTGGTCAGAGGACCAAAGTCTTGCCTCCACATCTATTAGCAACTCCTCTCATCCCACGTCACCTCATTTGAAAAAAAGGGATAAAGCATGTATACCTCATCTGCTTGTTGAGAGAGTTAAATGAGATGAATGTCACCAGCTATTATCATTTTTTTCATTGCCTGGAGTGCTGCATTGCATGAGATAGGTGTAAGTTTGTAAATTAACAAAAAAAATGTTACAACTTTTTGTTGTAAAACAACAAAAAGACTTGAGAGTTGCATGAAACCCTGGCCAAAATTCCTCCCCTGAAGGTTTTCCTCTATCTGCTTATAGCCTCCAGTCTCCCCACACCCTCAATACCAGCTGTGCTCATTTACACTGAGCTAAGCATTGCTCCCCTAACTTTCTGCCATTTCAGTTTCCTCTGCTGGTAAAACAGAACCTTACAGTAGAGTCCACACCTGTCTCTAACAGACGCTGAAAAGATAAATGAAAATGCGTTTGTAGAATGCTTGGATTTCTTGGAGGAAGGGACCTCAGATATACAAGGTGCTCTTACTGTGGTTAAAACAAAAACCCATGTCAAACCAACATCAATCCAAACATTCCTTATAATGCCAAGTGTGTGGTGTGTACTTGATGAATGATAATTATAAGAATGATAAGGCTGTGCTTTTCTTTCTAGAGGAGGATTTGTTGTTTGAAATTCACCTACTGCGAAATGTTATCTGAGGGATGTGGATTTTTGCTATTGGAAGAAAGATTTGATTCATTCAGTCTGCTCCTAGCGAACATCAACTAGAACCAGAAGATCCTAATCGTGAAAGAATGGATTCAGTGACAATGCTAGAATTTCAAACAAGAATGGCAAATCTGGATTACGAGGGATCAAGATGCCTCTTCTTCACGGTTTCTAGGCTTGAGCAAGGGCTGCAGTTTACGAGAAGGATTGGGTTGGCTCAAGAAACAAAACTGAGAAGAAAAGGCCTGATAGATTTCTGATTAGAAAATTCTGTTCTTGGGGAGAATAACAACTCAACCCTGCATAAATCATTATTTGGGCCTTGTGATGCTTCCCTGCTATTTAGAAGGAATTTGTTGCAGTTAGTTGCATTGAACTACTATTTCCTGTTATCCTGGAGGTACTGGCTTCAGTTCACCAGAGTCTCAGAGTAGAGTGCCAAAAAAAAAAGAAAAAAAAGAAAGAAATCTGCTCTATTCCAACCTAACAAACTAATTTGGGACTCAGTTTGATTTAGGATAGTTCTGAGACCACCAAGCTCATTATGACTTGGCATTTTATATTTGCAGAGGAGATTCTAATAATTTATTAATCCTTCCGTGACCTGAAGCTCCAGATTGAGCTTGTGAATAAAACAATAGGCCAGAGCTTCAACTAGCCTGAACTCCCTTCTCCTTTATCATATAAATTGGTAAGAAAAACAGTGGAATCTACTCCTACCAATAAATAAAATAAATGGACAAAGCATATGAAAAGATAATGGGCATAAGAAAAAATTGTTAGGAAAGATGCATATAGAAAGATGTTCAACCTTTCTAGCAATCAAAGAAATGCAAAGTAAAATAACGAGAACCATTTTAATTTAGCAAGAAGTAAAACTGGTAATAGTCAATGTTGGCAAGCTTGTGGTGAAACCAGTATTAATCCTGAACTGCAGAAGAGAAGGTGTAAATTGCCACAACCTTTCTGAAAGACAATTTGGCAAGCATAACATGATGTTCATATCCTTGACCTAGAAATCCCACTTCTGAGATTTATACAGAAATATGCAAAAAGAAGGGAAAGGTCACGTGCATAGAATCATGCACTGCAGCACTGTTTATTAGAGTGAAAAGCTAGAAGCAACCTAAACTTCCCAAGGGGAATGTATACTTAGTGGCAGCTATTAAAACATTAATTATGAAAACCCCATAGCAACGTGAAGAGTTCCTTATTATATAACTAAATGCAAAAAGGGTATAATGCATTTAAACTGTGGCTGCAACCAAACAAAAACAGGTTTGCAATAGAAAAGGATGGAAAAAGACTACAAACAAAGTGAGAATGCTTACGTTAGCATGGTGGGGTTATTTGACCTTTCTTATTTCCAAACTTTCTATCATGATGTTTCATTGTTTTTATAATAATCTGCTTCCAAAAGTAAAAAACAGCTGAGGCCAAAATAAATAATAATTACCTTCTTCATTATCAAAATCCGAGACATTTCCATCTGCTACATCCTTTTCCTTGAGGTAGTTCAGCACAAACTGTTCAATGTCTTCGGCTGTTGTGGTATTCTCAAGTCCTTTCTCAAGACTTGCTGGTCTTTGGCTCAAATGACTTCCCTCTTCCCCTACACTTTGCTCTTGGAGTTGCCCGAGATGACCTGTGTCTGGGAACCACTGGGCTATAAATAAAGTGTTATAATGATCACCTTGGTCATTGACAACAGGCATTAGTACTTTCTAAGTAGAATAAGCTCTCTGCCATGGCCTGCATGGTGCCCACAGGATCCAGTCCCTACCTGTCTCTCCAACCTCCTCTGCTAACCACTCCCGGCTGCCTGTTCACCGACCATCTTCTGGTTCCTCCAATGCGCCAGGTATCCTCCTGCCTTAGAACCTTTGCACATGCTGTTCTTACTATCTGGAATACTTTAACCTCCTATGTAACATCTGGTTAATTCCAAATCACTTTTCATGTTTCAATACAAATATACGTTGCCTAGTAAAGCCATCCCTTGACCCCCCCCCGCCCCGCCAATCTAACTTAGGTCTTTTATACAGCACCATGTTCTTTTCTTTCAACTCATCAGTAATTTGTAATTACTGTATTTACTTTGTATGTATTGTTTAGTGTCTGAATCTCCCATTAGACACTGTGTTCCATTGATCACCACTGGAAAGCCAATATGCCCAGCATGGAGTGGGTGCTCAAAATATATGCTGAATGAATAAATATGCTAGACTGGAGAAAAGCTACCAGTGACAAAATTCTGAGTGCAGGATACACTGCTCATTAGCGGAAGAGAGGCTCTGCAGAGCCTTGAGAACGGACACAGTCTCACAAAGGTATTTGATATAAAATGCTTCAGAAGGCTGGCATTTTCTCTCCAAAGCTTTTCCTTTTTTAGTGATGCTCCAATACTTCTGACATGTCACTGCAGAATAAGCCTTACATTACAGAACCAGTGGTTTTCAAACTGTGTCTTGAGGAGCCCTAGGGCTCTGCAGAAATGTCTCAGGGTCACAACAGGGAGGGCACCCAGAGACAGCAGTTTAAAGGGTGGGAACAGGGTTTCTATGCCTTCTTTCACCAGTCCTGCTCTAATTTGAACTCTTTTTGTATACTGGGGTCCCCCAGGGCTTCATTTCAAAAAAGGCTCTTAATACTTAAAGAATGAATCAACAAGAAAACCCTATGGCCTGAATTTTTGCCCTCCTTTTGCAGACAGCAGGGGAGAAGTCTCTGATGACCTTTAGCACCTGCTAATCTCTTTTCTATCAAGGAGCATCTGCACAGAGCCACAGCAACAGCAGATGGGCTACGCCAGGGCCAGGCAACTGGGAGCAGCAGAGAGCAAATGCTGGACATGAGAGCCTTCGGTCCAGTACCTGGAGGTTCCTACATGAAGGGATCGATTATGCCATTTCTTCAGTGCCCAGACATAAAACTGTCCTTAATGTACTCTGAGGGACTGCATTCCCAATGGGTTAAAGCCAGGGCCCAGCATTTACACTGCTAAAAGTAGACATGCTGCAAAGATTATTTTCTAGATTTAAGGCTAGTGCCAGACATTAAGAAGTCTTTGCTCACAAATGGCTTTTAAACATATGAAAAGCAGCTCGACCTCACTCTTAATGCAAATTAAACTATAATAAGGTGCACTTTTTCTCCTACTGGATTAGCAAAGATCAAAAAGCTAGGTAATATACAGCGTGGGTGAGGGGGTGGCAAAATTGGCGCTCTCTTACATTGCTGATGGGAGTTTAAATTGGTGCAACCTCCTTACGGAGCAATTTGAAACTCTTTCTCTATCACAGATTTAAAAGTAATACCCTCTAAGCCAGCAACTGTCTTAGGAATATACTCTACTGGTATACTCAGACATGTCCAAAATGACCTACAGAGAGTACACTGCAGCATTTTGGGGGTGGAGGGGGCAAAAGACTGGAAACAACCAAAATGTCCACCAAGAAAGGACTGCTTAAATTATGGTACAGCCACACAATAGAACATTATGTGGCCAGCAAAACACGGCCTTGTATGTGTGGATGTGGCACGATCTCCGAGTGCTGAGGTATGTGGTATGGATGCTTTCTCATTTTCAAAGCTACCCAATTTTTTTGTTGTTATGAATAATCAGTGAATCAGTAGTTGGTGCTAAGCAGTAATTTAACTGATGGTTCTTGCCTTCACTGCGGAACCTAATGCTTTTTTAAGTCAATGCCTGTGAAACACTGTGTATGTGGTAACTCAATTTCCTAAAAGACATACTGGGTTCTTTTAAAACCTTTTGGAAGTTCTCTGAGACCATACTTCCACTCCCATCTTAAAAGAGTGACCATCAGTTAGACAATTCAAATGACAAGAGGAAACGCCAGCAGACAGTGCTACTTTGATTTGTGTGGGACTGATCCACTCTCCACAGTACTGCTTACCATTCAAAATGCAAGTGTAGTCTGGGTTATTTCAAAACTTTCAGAAAAGCTATCCCCACTTTTGCTGCTTTTCCTAGGATGCTCTCAAGTCAAGCTTCACCATCCTCATTTTCCTCTCTGCAATTTAGAGAAAAGGTGCTACACAGGATTCCTCTTTAGAGATGACCAAAGACACTGGCAATCCAAGGCAATTCAATTTTCATGGCCCAAATGGAGATATCTCCTGAAAGGATATATTTAATAGGCCTTTTGTTAATATATTTTTTAAAACTCAAACTGACATGTAGTAGAGTTCCTCAAAACACTAAGGGTGGAAGCCTGGGGTATATTTGGGCCATGGAAGCCACTCGTAGTCTAAAACCTATAAGCAGTAAGCCAGTCTTAGGAGTGTTTCCATGTTCTCCTTGGTCACCATTGCCATCCCAGTGACTAGTCCAGCACACAGGCTTCCGAGTGGTTGCAAAATACAACCCCCACTCCTTCCCTTGGTCTACAAGGCCCCGTGGGATTCATCCTCACCCATCCTTCCAATTTCATCTTGTGTCACTGTCTCCACAATGATCTCTTCTCCATTCTCCAAAGACCCCAAGCCCTTTCTTCCCTCCAGACCTTTGCATCTGCTGTTCCCTTTGCCTGAATGTTCTTAAAAACCATAAAAAGGATGTGACAGCTCCATATGTACTGATGGGCCCTTCTCAGCCTTCAGGTCTCAGCTCTAATGCCGTTTCCTCAGGGAGGAAGTGCCATGATCAAGTCCCCTGACCACTCTGCTACTGTCCTGTTACTCTCTTGCAGTAGCAGGAAAGCTCCTTGAGTTTATTCATCTTGTTCACTGCTGAATCCTGATTACTTAGCAGTGTCTAACATATGGCAGGTAATCTTTACTGAACGAATGAATAAAAGAACATGTACACTGCATGTGAACGTTCATGAATGAATGAATGAACACTGGAAGTGGTATCAGCTACAGGGCAGAGGACCGTCCCTGTTCAGTCACCTTCCTTGAGAAACTTTCTTACATGGTCTTAGCTTTTTCAGCTGACAAAATGAGGTCAGCGACCTTTCCACCTACTTTGGTGGCTATTAGAAGTACTGAAATAAATACTGGAGGTATGCTCTTTGGATAAAAGGAACTCATGTATATAGCTCATATATATATATATATATATATATATATATATTTTTTTTTTTTTTTTCATTCGAAGATTGACTATCCAGTGGAGGGATTCTCTTTCTTATAGTCCAAAACTTTGCCATTTTAATGGTGGGTAACACCTCCAACAGACACCCAACAGGGTGAAAGGGAAGTAGAGAAATTCAAACCACCTCATACAATTAAAAGGTTACAAGAAAGTTTCTAGACCTGCTCTGTCCAACATGGCAGTCACTAGCTAGCTACATGTGGCTATTTAAATAAAAATAAAAAATTCAGTTCCTCAGCTGCACTAGCCACATGTAG
Source organism: Balaenoptera musculus (assembly GCF_009873245.2). Taxonomy (NCBI): domain Eukaryota; kingdom Metazoa; phylum Chordata; class Mammalia; order Artiodactyla; family Balaenopteridae; genus Balaenoptera; species Balaenoptera musculus. The sequence continues at coordinate 21,727,372 of NC_045799.1, read as the reverse complement.
TTATTGTATTGGACAGAACAGATAGAGAACAGTTCCATCATTACAGAAAGTTCTATTGGACAGTACTGTTCTAGATTATCTGTGGACTAAATAATTGATGTTAGTCCTGTTCTCCATTAGCACAGATACTGCTAACTCTAAATACTGTCAGAAGCAGTCTGGTATATTGAAAAGAACAAAATTGTCATAAATCCTGACTTTCCTCCTTATTAATTGTGTAACCTTGGCTAAGTAAGAGCTCACTGAGCCTTAGTTTTCCTTACCTGCAAAATAAAAATAATGTTTACATTTAGTCTGCAGGGTTTATGTCCCTGGGACAGAGCAGGGGTTCAACAGATGGTAGAGATTATTAAAAGTATAAAAACATAAGCAATGGAACTCTACCGTAACATGTGGGACCAGACAGACACCTATTCAAATAACGTCCTTCACAGCATAACCCCAAACAAAGAAAAAAACAGTTAGGCGAACAAGGATACTAGTCCTTCCCTCCAATCAGCATTTAAAAAGGGCTCTCAATGTACCTAATGCTGCCAGCAGGGCATGCAGTACACTGACAAAGGAAGTTGTTCTCTTATCATAAAATTGGTCCAGGGTAGTCAAGACGTCTTGAACCACATCTGCCACCAAAGGGAGCAGGCTAGCATCTGAGTTCTGTAGCATGACTTCCAAGACCTTCGGGGTATGCGGGTGGAGAGACAGATGACGCAGATTTAAAGAGATCCCATTTACCAAATAGTCTGAATTCTGATTGATCAGCTGCTGCAGGGAGTCGTAGCCACAAGCCTGGCAAATGTCCATCATGGCACTGATGGCGGCCTGACTGATAAGCAGGGTTTGGTCTCCAGCTTTCTCCAGGACTGGATAGAGGGCTGACATCAAGAGCAAACGGAAGTCTTTCCCTAGTGCGTGTGCAAAGTGGCCAATCCCTTCCAACTGGATGCATATTTGCCAGATGTTGCTGTTCATGGAGCAGATCGTGGGACTTGGCTTTGAGAAGGTGGGAGGAGAGGTAGCCTGGCAGGCGTGTGCACCAGATGCGAGGGCCTGAAGGCCTGACCGCATCATCGTCAGCTCCTCTCCCACTTCTTCAGCTTCCAGGCAAGTGACCAAATACCAGTTTTCTTGGCTTGTGTATTCTTCAAGTATTGATGTCACGATCTCCCTCAGTTCCTCTGGGTTTGTTTTAATGTGTTTTTCATGAAGATTCTCTACCCCTAACCCAGCAGCCCCTACAACCAGTTCATTAAGGATCATGGCGGCCTGCTTCCGGTAAACCACAGATTCGTGGTACAGTTCCATAAAGTGATCCACGAGCAAGTAGAGGTTCCCATAGAAACCAAGAAGCTGACAAACCTGCCTCAAGAGCAGGAAAACCCTCTCGTCAGTGAAGAAGCGGAAATATCTCCTCTGCATTTGAGCCCATGGCCGCAAGGCTGAAGTCTCTGGAGAAGTGCTCAGATGCTCAGAGTTCCAATGCCGCTCTTCAACGATTTTGATGTCAGTCACGTCTAATTCTAGAACTTGGATAAGCGCTTTGGAAAGGCGCTGGAGATGGGCCACAGAGTTGAGGACAAAGTTCACTTTGGGGCCCAAGAGTTTCAGGTACCCGAGTAACAAGGAGAGGGTAGAGAATCTGCCCTGATCGTCTTGGGAGTTCATCAGGCGGGGAAGGGACGTGGCAAGGGAGTGCAGGTTTTCTGACAAGATGTCAGCAAAGGCTCTGCTGCCCACCACTACTTTCTCATCTGCAAAACGTCTCAGAATTTTATTGCATTGGGCTTGGACGTCAGGACTCTCATCATTTACCAGACTCACCAGAGCCTTCAGAAGGGGACCAGCCGATTCGACCAGTGACTGACTGCACTTCAAGAGAAGGGCCTCGACAAAGTCTATCAGTTCCAGCCTCACCTTCCAGTGTGGGTAAACTGAAACGCTCTCAATTATCTTTTTAATAAGGACAGTCAACCTGTCGCCGGTAGTTTTTACCCAATTGGCTTCCCTGTGAACCAACAGCTCCGCTACTCTGTGCTCCACGGCAGGCTTTGCTCGGACCTCTGAGACTCTTCTGAGCTGTTCATCAGCCATAATGAAGCTCACTGTCTTGTAAAAGACCTTTAGGGAAGACACGACAATGCTGTGCCCTTGTTTGAAGTCTCCTGTGATGACCCTGGTCAGTGTAGTTGAGAGGCCAGGTAAAAAAGAAGCAAACAAATCCCCCAGCTGCTTTTGCTCAAGTTCATCCAAGGACCTTGGATGGTCTTGACACTCACATTGAAAGAGTAAAACCTGTAAACATTTTAAGGCAGCCATTTTAATTTGTTTTGATTTCTCCTGTTCTGCTAGGCCTAACAGTAAAGATACAGCAAATCCTAAACGAGGCAGAATGGAGGGCTCATAAATAGTCAGAATGATGTCCCCATAAGCCGAGTGCATTAATGCACTGAGGCCCTGGATCACAGCCAATTTCAACTCCTCTGACACAGCGGCAGGTTTCTGGGAGTTGGGTGAATACAGGCAAGCAGAGAGTTCCGAAAAGAGTTCCTGGAGAAGTTCTTGTTCCTTCACACACGTTGAAGAGAGGACGAGGGTGATGCATTCCACCACACTCTGGATCAAGTGCTCTCTTTTGGGGCCCGGGGTCTTCAGGGTAAATCGCAAAGGGAAGAGGATGTACTGCTGAAGTTCCTGAAGGGCAGAGTCACTCACGACTTGTAACTGTGCCTGCAGACACTCCACATTCTCCACTGTCTGGGTCTTTGTGAGCTGAACACAGATGGGCCGCAAGACGCCAAAGGCCTCCTCTGGAGTATCAAAAACCGCCATTGTGCAACAGGCTTCCTCTCTCTGAGGAAACACCCTGCAGGCTGGAGGGAGGAGACTTTTCAGTAAAGAAGACCAAGCTCAAAGCAAATACAAAGTGAACTTGCACTCATTCATTCAACAGACATTCAGTGGGGGCTTATGTACCAGTCACTCCACGCGGTGCTAGGGGAGCGATGGAACGGAAAAGAGCCGGTTCCTAGTCTTAGGGAGCTCCCAGTCCAGGGAGGGAAGCAGATGTACAGTTACAACACAGTCTCTTAAGAATTAGGCTAGGCCTGTGCTTATGGTCCTACATGAGTGTAGAAGACGTATGCGTCATAACACTCAGAAAACCAGGGTGGGTTTCACAGGAGGAAGATGCTTGAGCCAAGACTCAAGGGAGGAGTGAATTGGAACCTGTGGGCTATTCTAAGGAGTATGGATTTTAACCTGTGGTAGTGATGGAGAGCCACTGAAGGTTTTGTCTTTTTTAACTTGAGGTATAATATACATAGAGCGAAAGGCACTAGTCTTAACATAACAGCTCAGTGAATTTTAATGTATGCAGAGACCCATAGAACCACTACCCCAAATAAGATATATAATATTTCCAGCACCCTGGAAGGCTCCCTCATGCCCCTTTGCAATCAATTCCTATTTCCCCTGCCCAGAGGTAACCATTACTCTGACTTTTATCAGCCTGAACTAATTTTGCCTGTTCTTGTCATGGAGAGATTTCAAGCAGAGGGTGATAGGAACAACTTTATGCACTGGAAAGACCCCCTGGCAGCCAGCAATACAGGAGAAGACTCAGAGCTGGGTGAGACTGAAAGCAAAACAAAATGAAAGGGAGTGGGCAGAGAAATGGGAAAACCAGGAGCGCACACTACCACAGAGACCACGGGAGAAGAGAGATTTGAGCAGGATGGAGAGGTGGATGGCAGGCAGGCAGTGAAAGGAGACAGGTTTATAGGTAAGTGAAGGAGCTGAGCGACTTTACACATGGGCTATCAGCCCATGACTTTGCATTTCCCCTCACAGAGAAGAGGCTCTTTTCTCTGTGAGGGGAAATGCAAAGTCATGGACTGATAGCGAATAAGAGGTGGGTAAACAGAGGGCTTGAGGAGAGAAATAAAATTCTCAAATATTCCTTTGGGGAAGCAGAGCATGCTGGGAAGACACAAAAGTGTGGCCCAAGGGTACTGAGGACTGAGTTGAAGCTGGAGACCATTAAACGTGCACAACTGTAAAATGCTGGCACTGGATGGAGGCTTAGAGATCACCTAGTCTGGTGGTGTCTCCCTCTCTCTCTCTCTCTTTCTCTCTCTCTGTCTCAGCTCTGTTTGCTGGGGGCTTCTGAACAGATGATGACAAGAAAGTGTCCGCTGCTTCTCGCTGTCCCCAGTAGTGCTGGCAGGCAAGTGGTGCCTGGTGGGTGTGGGCAAGACCTGCTCAGCCCAGAGAGAGAGCTGGTGCTGGATCTCCTCCGTGGGTCAGGAGAGGGCTCCAGGGCAACAATCATGCTCTCAGACCCTGGACAGAGTCTGGTCCACAGAACTCCATGAGAGGAAAGGCAGTGCTGGTTTGTGAGGGTCCTTGGGGGGATATCTCCTGGTCTCTGTGACCCTCAAGAAGCCAGGGAAGGGAAGAAGCTCAAATCTTCCCTATTCCAGACTAGCAAAATGCCAGGTGTGGAGGCCAGAAAGCTGGGCCAGGGACTACTGACACCCTATCAGCACCAGCTCACACACTGATGACCCAGAGGCTACTACTGTGCCACCCCTTGCCCAAGGTACTAGTAGTTACAACAGAAGCAAAGGAAGTAACCACTTAATGGGACCCAACAGTCAGGAGCAGGAAATGCAAATAGAGCACCTTTGAGGGGGTGAACCTTAGTTTAACAGAAATGCTAAAGGAGACAGACAAGAATATGAAAAATAATAAGACCAATAAGGAAATTCAATTACAAGACAAAAGATATTTCTTAGAATTTAAAAACATGTCTTTCCACACTAAAAAAGCTCAACTGATTAAAAAAAAAAAAAAGGCGGTTAATTGCTGAGATCCAATTAGTGGCTGGGAAGATCAAGTAGAGCTATCTTAAAACTCTCAGCAAAAATACAAAGAGATGGAAAATGTGAGACTTGGAGGACAGATCTGGGAGAACCCACATATAAATAGCTGAGAATTCTGGAAGGAAAAAAAGGAACAGATGGAGGAGCTAAAACAAATAGATAACTGAAACATTTCCCTGAGCTGCAAAAGGATTTATCTGGAGACTGAAAAGACTGAAGGATACACACCTAGTCAAATTGTGGTAAAATTCCTGTACACTAAAAGATAAAGGGAAAAAAAATCACATATGCCTTCAGGAAGAAACAACAAATAACTTATAAAGGAAAAAGACCGGCTTTGGACTTCTCATTTGCAATAGAAGACAGTGGAAGAGCATCTACTGACTGCAAATAAAGGATTGTGGCCCCCAAACCCTACTTACAGTGAAGATATTCAGCTGTCAGGGTGAAAGAGCCGTATGCAAGGATTCAGAGACGGTAGTACCACATGCCCTATCAGAGGACTCCATTCAAACAAGAAGTGACTCGAAACAGACCTAAAATGGGAAGATGAATGAAGAAGGAAACATTGCTGAGTAACTTTTTTTTCTTTTAGCATGGAAAACTTTCTTCAAATAAAATGTTTAAGTGGAAGCCCAGCATGTACAACAGATAAAATCAGAGGGTCTGGTTAAAGCTGGGGTGAAGGCGATGGCCGGGGGCTCTGCATCTCTCTTATTTATCTCAGGAGTTTCAAGACAATAACCTGGGGTCCCCTGAACTATGTTCTCAGATAATATGACAAAAACTGTAATACAGCAAGTGAAGTGAGAACATACAACCTGTCCCAACCTGAACTTACCTGCTTTCTTCTGTATTCCCTTTGTGATTTATGGTCCTCACCTGGACTAGACGCCTTAGCCTCTCTGCTTTCTTTCACCTCCCTCTTAATTCCACTGTTCCCTTAAATTTCATCAGTTCTACCCCTTCAACATCTTTCAAAGCTGTTGATGATGATAATCATCTATTTGATATTGGACTGACCGTAATGGTTTCTTCTCCAGCCACCCTTGCCTTGTGTGCTTGCCCTTCTTGAATCCATATTTCACACTGACATGTAAGTAATTTTTTTAAAACAAAAATCTGGATCACTCTTTTCCATGTTTAAAATCCTTCACCTGCTCTTTGTAGCCTGCCTAAAGTACAAACACCTTTTTACCATGGCATACAGGGCCCTGCACCATCAGGCCCCTGTCTGTCTCATCAACCTCATTTCGCACTGCTTCACCCCTTGAACTTGAAACTGCAACCATGTGAAATTATAAAACTTGCAATTTCCTAAACAGGTAGTGCTATTTCATATTCTCCTCCTTTCTCCTACCACTGTACATACTGCTATTACAGTATTTAGCATGCTGAATTATTTTGTATATGCCTGGTTTATCTACTTTAGACTGGGCAATCCTACACCTAGAACCTACAAGGGCATCTGGCATATGATAAGCACTCAGAAACATCTATATAGATTCTCCTTTCAAGTAGGATATAGGAGGGTATGGCAGGCCAATACTCCTGGTGACTACTAGAGAAACCAGATAAATTATAAAAATCGTTTCTTAAAGCATCAAATAGTTGCAGAAGCAACAAAGACCAGATGAACTAATACTCTAGTGAAGGATGAAAGTTCACAGTTGAGTCAACAATCAATAGTTGGGTTTTTTGTTTGTTTGTTTGTTTTCCATTTGCTGATCCTGGACATGGCTCAGGATTACGAAGAGGCCCAGGCCGAGGGCTGTCACTGAGGAAAAAGAAACCACGATGTTTTTAATGTGGTCATATAGGACTGGAGTCCTATATGCAAAACCACAGTCTTCAGGGATCTCAAAATACATGACTTCTGAGAGAAGGCTGCTGCTGGGGGACAAATGGCTGAGAAATGTCCAAACAAATGAAAGAGATCAACCCACAGATTCAAGAAGCTCAGCAAAGCCCAAGTTGACAATACAAAGAGAAACACACACAGACACATCATAGTCAAACTGCTGAAAAACCAAAAGTATGGAGAAAAATCTTAAAAGTTAATGCAGCAACAGAAGTGACAGGCAACTTCTCTAAAGAAATGATGAAATCCAGAAAACAACAGAATGACATCTTTAAAGTGTGAAAAGAAAGTAACTGCCAACCTTGAATTTTACACCCTATAAAAATCTTTCACAGCTGAAGGTAAAATGCAAGACAATAATGCACAAAAGGTGCATGGATAGTGTAAAAGGAGTTAAGTGTATTAAGAGTCTAGCAGCATCAGGAAGTGATAAAAAAATCCATATTAGACTGTCAAGAATGCATGTTGAAATCTATAGGGAAAACTCCAAAAGAGCTATAAAAGTTCAGACAGTAGTAAAAATGGGATAATAAGTACTTTTGATTGATCCAAAAGGTGAAAAATGAGAAAAAGGGAAGCAAAACTGGTGGGTCAAACAGAAAACAAATACTTAATAAGATGGTGGACAGAAGCCCAACTGAAACACTGATTACATGAATCCAGAGTTTCTCAACAGTGGCACTACTGACATTCTGGGCTGGATAAGTTGTTGGTGGAGAGCTGTTCTGTGCATTGTCAGATATTTAGCAGCATCTTTGGCCTCTGTCCCCAACATGCCAGTAGCACTCCCCCAAGAGTACCAACCAAAAATGTCTCCAGATACTAACAAATGTCCTGTGTAGGGCAAAAATCGCCCTGGATAAGAACCGCTGGTACAGAATCAACATAATCCCAATCAAAACCCCAGCAGCACTTTTATAGAAAGTTATAAGACGACTCTAAAATTGATATAGGAATGCAAACAACCTAGAATAGCAAAGACAATCTTGAAGAAGAGGAATTAAATTGGTAAATTTTGGTGGTGTAAGTTTTACACTATCTGATTTCAAGATTTACTGTAAAGATACAATAATTAAAGGGCAAAAAGAAAGACAAACAGATTAGTGGAACTGAACAGAGTCCAGAAATAGCCCCCACATATACAACAGAGACTCCATATATAGACTCACATACCTGACAAAGTTGACACTGAAATCAACTGGGAAAGAATGGTCTTTTCAATTAAAGGTACTGTGCCACCTGGCTATCCATACGAAAAAATATATAGGTCTTGATTACATCTCATACTAGATTTAAACATGAAATGTCAAATAATAAAGCTTTCTGAAGAAAACAAAGAATGTCTTTGTAATCTTGGAGTAGCCAAAGATTTCTTAAACAGGACACAGAAAAGAGCTAACCATAAAAAAATGATAAATTGGACTACACTGAAATATAAAAGATTTTCTATAAATCATAAGAAAAAGACAATCCAACAGAAACATGGAAAAGAACTTGAACAAGCATACCACAATAGAGGATATCCAAATGGCCAATAAACACATGAAAAGACATTAACATCACTGCTCCGGAAAATGCAATATAAAACCACAACAAAATACCATTACACACCCACCAGAAGGGCTAAGCTGAAAAAAAGGGGAAAAAAAGAAAAAGGAAAAGAAAATACTAGGCGTTGGCAAGGATATAAAACAACCAAAACTCTCATTCAATGCTGGTAAGAGTGTAATTGATACAACTACTTTGGAAAATCCTTAGGCAGTATCTATTATGCTAAAGGTAAACATACATACGCTCTATGATCTAGTAATCACATTCTTTGATATATACTTAACAGAAATGCATACATAAATTTACCAATAGATGTGTTCTGGAATACACTATCCACAATTGTCCCCACAAAGAAACTACCCAAATGCACATCTATAGTAGAATGGATAAACTGTGGTATATTCTCCCAATGGGATACTATACAGATGAAGACTTACCACAATTGGAGATCTTCAAAAGAATGGGTTACAGGCTCAGAAATACATAAACCAGCTTTCTGTAAGGAAGACAGTATAACAAACTGCTACTATGGCATGACTATAAAAGGCAATCATATACCTTTATGGGATGGTCATGAAATCACACCCGTGTGACAATATGTCGATTACAGAAGGAACTGCTCACAGATTTAGAAGCTTAGGAGTCCTAGATTCTATTCCGATAAAATGCAACACTGATTAAAGTGGCACTGCAAAGTTTGATGTTTATATAACTGACAGCAACTGGGGTATTCTGGCCCAGAAAGTGATACTGGGATGAGGCATTCAGAACAAGCTGATTCTCGGGGTGAGCAGAGAAAACAACCCAGAGTTCAACTGTGGCAGACAGTGACTATATAAACCAGTTCTTGACTCTAACCCTTTCTGAGTTCAGTGTACCCCTTCCGCGGTCATAGAAAGCAGTCACTGGGGAGGTGGGGGAAGAGATCTGCAATCGGAGTGCTTGAGTGAACCCATTCCCCCGGCAGCTTCTTCCCCTCCTTCCCATCTCTTTCTGCCTTTTCACAGGGATGGGCTGTGTAAGATCCCTGGGCCATGGTGTCCAGGTGGTGCAGACAAACGGGACAATCTGTAGGTGCTATACTTTACAGACACTTAAAAGATAAGACGATAGACCACAAGGTACTTATTGTATCATATAGTTAAAAAGTGAAAAAGGGAGGAAAAAACCCCAGAGAAGTACAAAAGGAACTCAGAAAAAGAATGAACACCAAAAGGGAAGGGTTCATGGAGGGAGGAGGATTTATGTTGGGGTGGGGGGACTACACACTTGGGGCTGCATGGGAAGGCTGTTCAAGGAACAATACCTCACCAGCAAAGGCCAGAAAGCAGAAAAGTTATAGCCCCTAATAAAGGCAGAGACGAGAGGGAGTCACCATCATGGCAAGTGAGCCATGCCTCACACAGGAGTGATGTTCTGATGAGACCACCTGCTCGCGGCCTTTGTAACTTGCTGTTCCACGATATATCCTCACGGCTTGCTCTCTCACCTTTCAGGGCTTTACTCAAACGTGAATTCTGAGGGAGGCCTTCTCTGATCACCCTAATTTAAAACTGCAACCCATCCTCACTCCTCCCCTGCCTTGCACTCCCAATCTCCTTCCCCTGCCTTTGAAATTTTCCTACATAGCATTTAGTACCATTTGTCAAACTAAGTTATCCACCTATTTATTTGTTTATTGTCTCTCTCTTCCCACTAAAATATAAGCTCTATGAGGGCAGTAATAGTTGACAGTTTTGTTTATTGCTTCCGGCAAAGAGCAGGCATTCAATAAATGCTTGTTGAATCAATCGCCATAGACCAAGGTCTGGCTCTCTCTTTGGTGGATCTTTGATATCAGATATGTGTGAACTGGAGTCTGGGTAAAAACCACCATACTCTTCTTCTCCTGGGGTGAGTTATTCCTACAGGTAGTCAATCTCATCCATTACAGGAGGATCTTACTAGAGTCACTCTCAGGCGGCAATCATAGTTCTAGATTTTGACTGCATGCCAGCCCATTTTTAGGGTGTTTCCAGACAGAATGAGTATGAGAACAGGAATCTGACAATCTGGGTGATAGTCCTGGCTCTGACAGTACCTGGTTGTGTGGTTTCCATGAATTTTAGTTTCTTCAACATAAAATAAACTTGGTGGATAAGATGATCTCTAAAACTTCTAACTTTGAATTAACTAGCACATGGTAGAAAGACTGGGTTTAGATCCCAGAAATATGAGTTTAAATAAAAGAACTGCCAACACAAGTTCTTGACTAGAAAGAAGAGAATTAATATTTGTTGAAAAAACCCACCATATGCTAGGCAATGTACATAAATTGCTCGTCTACAAGCTGAGTAACACAAGGTTCAGAGAGATTAAGTGATGCCCAAGGTTACACAGCAAGCAGTGGGATTCACCTCAAGCCTGTGGGACTCCAAAGGCTGTACGCACTCTTTTCACTACACCAGAGGTTTCCAACCCAACTGTTTATCAGAACCAAGGGGAAACAATGTAAGTACAGATGCCTGGGCCTCACACCAGATCTACTGCATCAGAATCTATGTTGGGGGTGGGGTGGAACAGGTATGCTTTGAGAATCTATTTTAAAAGTTTGCAAGGTCAGTCTGATGATCCATGAAATTGCTAAGAGAGTAGAGTAGATCTCAAATGATCTTACCACACACACAAAAGGGTAATTTTGTGAGGTGATGGAGGTGTTAACTAACCTTATTGTGGTAATCATTCTCAATATATATACACTGATATGTGTATCAAATCATTACATTGTACATCTTAAACTTTTACAATGTTGTATGTCAATTCTATCTCAATAAAGATGGGGGGAAAAAAGAAAGAGAAGGCTAAGTAGGAGTGGGGAGACAGGACTCCCACTTCTACCTAACAGTAATTAGGAGCCCTCCCTCATGGGTGTCAAAGGAGGCTGAGTGAGGAATCTGGACTTCTACCTACACTTGGAAGTAACAAGGTTGGTCCCCCCACCCCTGCCTTATCCTGCCAGAGTGGTTTCAGAGGAAGCCAGCTAAAAAGAAGACTTCTGTAAGGTCCAGAGTCTTAGAACATAATACAGAAATGTCCAGTCAAAAATCATTCACCATACCCAAGAACCAGGAAGATCTCCAAATGAATAAAAAAAGAAAAATCAATCAATATACGTTAACACTAAGATGACAGAGACATTAGAATTATCTGACAAAGTTATTAAAGCAGCTGTGATGAAAATGCTTCAATAAGCGATTATGAACTTGTTTAAAACAAAAGAACAGAAAACCTCTGCAAAGAAATAGAAGATACAAAGAAGAAACAAACAGAAATTTTAGAACTGAAAAATTCAATAACAAATAAAAAGCTCAGCAGATGGGCTCAACAGGAGAATGGAGGGGACAAAGGAAAGATCTGTAACATGGAAGACAGAATAAGAGAAATTACCCAATCTGAACAACAAAGAGAAAACAGACTGAAAAGAGGCTCAGGGACCTATGGGACTATAACAAATGATTTAAGCATCCCAGAATGAGAGAAGAAAAAGGGCAGGGTTGAAAAAGTACTCAAAGTACTGAAAGCTTCCCAAATTTGGCAAGAGACATAAATCTATATACTCAAGAAGCTGAGTGAACCCTAAACAGGATTACCCCAAAGAAATCTGCACCAATTATAATTATAATTAAAATTAAAATTTATGAAAACAAATGACAAAAAATCTTGAAAGCAGCCAGAGAAAAATGATACCTTGCCTATATGGGAAAAACTATTTGAATGACACTGGATTTTTCCTCAGAAACCATGTAGGCCAGAAGGAAGCAACACAATAATTTTCAGGTGCTGAAAAAAAAAAAAAGAAGAACTGTCAACACAGAATCCTATACCCAGCAAAAATGTCCATCAGAAAAAAAAAAAAAAAAAGAGGAATGAACTGGAGAGATATCCTCAGATGAAGGAAAACTAAGAGAATTTGTCACCAGCAGGCCTACTCTAAAAGAATGGCTAAAGGAAATTCTCTAAACGGAAAGGAAACGTTAAAAATAAATAAATAAATAAAGAATCTTGGAACATCAAGGAGGAAGAAAGAACATGGTAAATAAAAATACGTATAAATACAATAGGTTTTTCTTATTCTTTTAAATTTTATAAATTGTGTTTGACAGTTAAAGCAAAAATTATAACACTGACTGATGTGGTTCTAAATGTATCTAGAGGATATATTTAAGACAAATATAAACAGGAAAGGGTAAAGAGATATAAAGGAAGTAAGGTACATATACTTCACTAGACCTGTCAAAAATAAGTTATATACACATAATATGATACCTAGAAGAACCACTAAAATGGTTATACAAAGAGATACACTCAGAAACACTACAGATAAATTGAATGGAATTCTAAAAAATGTTCAAGTAAAGGAAGTCTGGAGAAAAAAAGATAACGGAGAAACAAAAAACAGAAAAAACAGAAAACAAAAGAATTAAATTTCAGACTTAACCTCTAACATATCAATAATTATATTAAATGTAAAATGTCTAAATACACCAATAAAAAAAGACTGTCAGAGTTGCTTAAAAAATATGACTTAACTATATGCTGTTTACAAGAAATTCACTTCAAACATAATGATATAGTCAGGTTGAAAGTAAAAAGATGGAAAAAGATATTATCATGTAAACATTAATCAAAGGAAAGCAAGACTAGCTATATTAATATCAGATAAAGTAGACTTCAGAGCAAAAAAATTACCAGAGACAAAGAAGGACATTATATAATGATTAAAGGGTAAATCTGTGAAGAAGACATAGTAATCTTAAGTGTGTATGCACAAAACAGAGATGCAAAATGTGTGAAGCAAAAATGGATAAAACTGAAAGGAAAAGTACAGGTGGTCATCACAAGTATAGGTGGTGACTTCAACATTCCTCTCTCAACAACTGATAGAACAATATCAATTGTAACACAAGAGCTCAACCACACCAACCAACATTTACATAACTGACATTTACAGAATACTACGACAGTAGGATATACATTCTTTTCAAGTGTCCACAGAACACACACCAAGATAGACCATATCCTGGACCACAAAATAAACCTCAACAAACTTAAAAGAACTAAAATCATACAGTGTGTTCCCCAACCACGATGGAATCAAACTAGAAACTACTAACAGAGAACAGGAAAATCTTCACACACCTGGAAATTAAGCAACACATTTCTAAATAATTCACGGATCAAGGAGGAAATGTCAAGGGAAATTTTTAAAAAATACATGGAAATGAGTGAAAATAAAAGTTCAACATATCAAAATTTGTAAGACACAGGTACAGCCATGCTGAAAGGGAAATTTATAGTACTAAATATATATATTAGAAAAGAGGAAAGCTCTTAAATGAATATCAATAATCTAAACTCCCACAGTAAACACCTAGAAAAAGACAAATAAAATAAAGCAAAATAAATCCAAAGCAGGCAGAAGGAAGAAATAATAAAAATCAGAGCAGGAATTGAAGTTTAAAACAAAAAACAATAGAGAAAATCAATGAACCAAAGAAATGGTTCTTTAGAGAGATCAATAAAATTGACTTCTAACTAGACTGATGGGGGTGGGGGGAGGGAGAGGTAGAGGGAGAGAGAGAGGGAGAGAAGGAGAGAGGGAAGGAGGGAAGGAGGGAGGGAGGGAAGGAGGGATGGAGGGAGGGAGGGAAGGAGGGAGACAGAGAGAGGAATTACCAATACCAGTACTACAGACTACAGATATCAAAGGATAATACAGGAATACCACAAATAATTTTATACACATAAATTTGACAGATGAAATGGCAAATTTCTCAAAAAACACAAACTACCACAATTCACACATTCTGAAATAGATTACTGAACAGCCTTATAAGGAAACTGAATTTATTGTTTAAAGACTCCCAAAATCAAAGAAAAAAGAAAGAAGAACTCTTCAGGCCCAGATGGTTTCACTGCAAACTTCTACCAAGCATTTAAAGAAAATTAACACCAATTCTACACAATCTTCTAGAAATGGAAGAAGAAGAAACACTTTCCAATCCATTTTATGAAGCTAGTATTACCCTGATACCAAAACTCAATAAATATAAAAAAATTTTAAAACTGCAGACCAATTTCCCTCATGAATATAGATGCCAAAATCCCAAACAAAATATGAGGAAATATAATTTAGCAGTATGTAAAAAGAATTACACACCATGACAAAGTAGGACTAAATTCCAGGGATGTAAGGCTGGCTCAGTATTTGAAAATCAATCACTGTTATTAATATTAACAGGCTAAAGAAGATAAATCACATGATTATATCCTCCTCATCTTTCTGACCTCCAAATGTTGACGTGTCCTAGGACTTAATCACTGGGCCCCTTTTCTTTCTATACCTATTCCCCCTTATGACTCCCACATTTATATCTCTACCCCAGATCTCTCCCTTGAACTCCAGACCCATAAACCCAGTTGCCTATGAGATACCTCTACTTGCACAGGCATTTCCAATTAGACACATACACATCTAAACTGCTCTTACTACCCAAACCAGCTCTTCCCACAATTCAGTACATACATGCAAACTCCATTCTTATGGTTGCTTAGGCTAAAACCCTTAGGGCCATATAAGCTCTTGCTTCTTTTATACCTCATATCTATGCTGTCAGTAAATCCTGTGATCTCTTCCTCTAAAACATCCCCAGAATCTGACCCTTTCTCACTACCTCCACCCTGGTCTGAGTCTTCCTTTCACCTGGGTTATCACAACAGCAGCTGAACTGGTCCTCCTGCTCCTACCCTTGCACCTTTACTGTCTATTTTCTACTTAATAACCACATGCTCCTCTTTTGCTCAAAATGGTCCAATGGACTCTTGTTTCATTCCGAGTAATGTCCAAAGTCCTTACTATTGCCTATAGTTCCCCACATGATACGGTCCCTGGCAACTTTTCTAAGCTCATTTCTAGCCTTCTGGTTCACATCACTTGAGCTGTCCTCCTTGCTGGTCCTTGAAAATGCCAACAATGGTCTGACCTCAGGACTCTGCACTTGGTTTTCCCTCTGCCTGCAACATTCACCACATAGCATAGGGCTTGTTCTCTCATTTTTTTGAAGGCTCTGATCAAATGTCACCGTATCAGTGAGGCCTTCTCTGACCAGTATATATAATACACACCAATCCGCCCATACGTGCATTCCTCATACCTCTTACCCTCCTTTATTTTTATTCAAGGCATTTATAACTTTCGGGCTCATTTTACACACATGTTTATCTTCCCCTGCAGAAGGTAAGCTTCCAAGGACATAGATTCTGTCTGTTTGCCTAGAATAGTGCTTCAGACATAGGTTCTCAAAAATTATCGGCTGAATGAATAAATCAACCACTGGCTCGGGAGTGAAGAACTTGGGATAAGATAACCTTGATTTGATTCCTGGTTCTGTCATTTCTTGTGTCCAAGTGACACTGATGACTCACCCATGTTTAATGTTTTCTCATCTGTCAAATAGTGATAATAACCCGTACCCCACAGGACTGTTGTAAAGATTAAATAAAAGAATGTACGTAATGCGCTTAATACACAGTGACTCGGTATAAAAGTGCTCAGTATATGACACTGTTACTTAATACAGAAAGATGGCCTAGATTTGGACTCAAAGGCCCTAGGTTGTAATTATGACTAGATATTGACCGTGATTTTAGGCTATTCACCTCAGCTACGAATAAGGTGCTGGGGTAAAAAAGATAGATAGAGTCCCTTCTCTCTAATCTTAGTTACGTGATCTTGGGCAGGTCACCCAAGCTCCCTCAGCCTCAGTTTCCTCATTTGCCAAATGGGAATAACATAATACCTATTGCATAGCTTTGTTGTATTAAATGAGTCACTATGTGAAAACACAGTGTCTAGCCCATAGCAGCAGCTCATTATGTTGGCTATGATTATGATGATTCCATTCTGAAGGAGGAGTAAAAGCACCTAAGCAAAGAACAGCGCAGTATGAGCAAAAACAGGCATCAACTAGCACAGTGCCTCCTAACTGGAACCTGCCCACAACTGGTCTGTTCCACTATGATCAGGACATTTAAAAATTCTACTATGTCTACAATAACCTAACTCCCTACCACCACCCCACAGCAGTTAGAAGAACAAATTTCTCTGCTGATGTGATAACTGGAATTTAAAACTTTTAAAAAATAGTTAAAGGATAGAGTCTCAAATAGTGTTTCTTAAAGGAGGCCAACGAACCCATTGACTTCTTTACCCCACCCCCCCACAAAGTTAACATGTATTACTTAAATTTGAGCAATAGTCAAATGAACCCCCAGAAGGCAGCCTGTAATTCCCTGAATACAACAACCAACCAAGAGCTGGGGGCACAAGGGTGTGTTTGACGGCGGTGCTGTCACAGACTAAACATCGGAACTGGCCACTAAAGGTGGTCCCGGAGGCCTAGTAGGAGCCCACCGCGTGAGAAGGGGGGCGTCACCTTTGGAAAAAGAACAGCAAGAGCCAAGGCGTGGAGGCGTGAAAAGTGCACGTGGGTGGCTTGGCAGAACCAAAAAAAGCTTTTTGTGGGGGGCGGCCAGAGAGCAGGACATGTACGGAGGAAGAGTGCTGCTGGGGCCTGCCAGGTGAGGGAGAAAGGTCCCGTTCCATCCCCAGGTCATGATCTCTCAGCCTCAGCATCCCCTCAGGATCCCCCTCTAAGGGCTCGCGGTTGCTGTCTCCCTCTCGTTCGCGCCACTCTTCCCTTACCTCGTCTTCCAGCCTTTCCCTCACTCTCGCAACTCCTCCGCCGCGCCGGAAGTGACGCGTAACTCGCGCGCCGCACCGCGCCAGAAAGGTTCTGCGGGAGCGGGAGAAAGGGTTCCGGTGACACTGACTGCGCCGGCGTGCGGGCGCGAGCGGTCAAAGCGCCTTCCGGAGGCCTCCGAAGTGCGCCCTTTTCCCTGTCTGTCGCTTTCGGAGTGCTCCGAGCGAGATTCAAAGAGGCCTTCGCCATCGGAGGGGTGTTTTTCTACACTCTGAGTCCCCCCGGTGCCCCGCCACTTCGGCCCTTGCCCTTTGACCCTGCTCTCGCGGCGGGGTGAGAGGTAGGTGGCCATCTTGTGGCGGCGGCGCGGGCGGCTGATACTGCGGAGACCCATCCCCTCCCCCTCCTGGCCCCCCCCGGCCATCTGTCAGTCATAAAGAGTCCCGCAGGCCGCCAGGTGAGGTCCCGGCCTCGTGCCGTCGCTCTCCCCGCCGCACTGGGCGGCCCAGGCCGATCCCTGCCGGGCCTCACCGCCGCCACCATGTCCTCCTTCTCCGAGTCGGCGCTGGAGAAGAAGCTCTCAGAGCTGAGCAACTCTCAGCAGAGCGTGCAGACCCTCTCCCTGTGGCTCATCCACCACCGCAAGCACGCGGGACCCATCGTCTCGGTGTGGCACCGCGAGCTCCGCAAAGGTAAACACTCCCTCTACCCCCATGGGTCCTCCTCCCGGGTAGCCCTCTCCCGCACCCACTCCCGAGGCCCCTCTAGCTTCTTAGCTGAGCCTGGCTTTCCAGGCCTGGGCCTCTGATTGATTGCGCTTCTGAGGTTGGAGACAGTGTTATCCCCATTTCTCGGAGAAGGAAACCGAGGCCTGGGAGGGTTTAAGGTACTTGTCTGAGGTTCCACCGACCGGGGCTCAGGACTCCCAGTTAACCCAGCCGCTTTCCTCTCTGGCTCCTCCTGACACTTGTGACCATTATTCTCTCGGCAGCGTTGAGCGCCTGGTGGAGGGTACAGGCCTTAGCCTGTTGTGTGCCAGGCGGTTGCTGGGCATTCGGAGTAAGATTACCTAGATCGAGCCCTGGCTTAGCCACTTGCTAGCTGAGTGATACCGGGCAAGTTTCTTCTCTCTAAGCCTCTGTTTTCGCATCTGTCAAAAGAGGACAAGGGTAACTGCCACTTACAGAGCCTTTATTCTGTGCCGGTCACTGTGCTAGGACCTTATGTATATCCTCGCACTTAGTCCTCAGCACTGCCCTGGAAGTGGGTACAGTCACTGCCATTGCAGAGAAGTCAAGGGGCCACACCACCTAGACCTTGCCTCTCAGTTTCCTCTTCTCATGCAGCTCTCCTTGGTTCTAGACCCTGCTCAGCATCTGGCAGCCATTGATTGAGCTCAGCCTGTTGTTGTGTGCCAGGCACTGGGTTGGGAGCTTGATAGCATGTTGGCTCCAGAGGCCAAGTGCCTCTGGAGCCTGACTTTGCCATTTACTGAGCCCCCGCAGCTTCACCTCTCTTTCCCTCAGTTTCCTGATCTGTAAAATAGAGATAATGATAACTGATACTTACTGTGCCTTTGTTCTGTGCCAAGTGCAGTACTGATATCATTACATACATTGTCATTTTTTACAGTCTCAGAGTTCTGGGAAGTAGGAACTCAGCAGATGAGAATAAAACGGAGGCTCAAACAACTTGGGGTGAAGAGTAAACAGGATAATCCACATGAACATCTAGCATGGTGTCAGGCAGAGTGTAGGCACTGGATGAATAATGGTGAGGTGGGATACTGATTACTCAGTGTGGGGCATGTTCTTTGCCTCAAATTGCTTACAGTCTGCTGGGGAAAGATGGGCATCTACACAACTATTTGATACCCCAGTGAGCTTCATAGCAGAAAGCTGAGCAAATGAAGCTTAGCGCTGTTTTGGACAGCCTGTATGTGGTAGGCCCTTTATAGCATAGGAAGTAACTCTACATGTGTTCTCTGCTATCTGTGAGGTCAGGATGTCATTCTGTTTTACAGATGAGGAAACTGAAGTGGCTAAGTGGTATTTTCAAGGCCTTAGAACCAGTGAGGCTAGGACTACATCAGACTGGCAGACACCAAAATCCAGGATTCTTTCAGGAGACCCAGTTCTAGTCCTCTGGCAGAGACCCCCTGCCCCCCAAATATCATGTGCTGTACTGAGATGGGGGTCCCCTCAGCCCTCAGGGTAGTTGGGGGATAGAGCCTGGGCCTCCCAGAGCCCCATTCATGTACCCCACTGTGCCATTCAGATATTATTTCTGTTGTCTGAGATATGGCGGAAAAATTCGAATTGCTTTCTACAGGATCCTATCTGGTAGGATCTCAGAGGCGCGTCAAAATCCACCTCAGATGTCACTTTTGTGAAGCCATCTTGATTCCCCACCTCACCCTATTGGAGATACAGAAAATAAAGAGTACTTTTGTTTATGAATCTCCTTTAACCCTAATTTCATATGATGAAACCTTAAGTTGTAAGTAGGTCAGCATTATTATCCCCATTTTATAGATGAGAAGATAAAGATATGAAGAGATGAAGTGCTGTGTTAATGAGTGTACAGCTGGGACATTAGCCCAGTGCTCCGAGACGCCGAAACTTGTTTTCAGGTACCTGGTGCATCAGTGCACTTAATAAGTGAAGGTGATCATCTTACTCCAACCAAACCCGTAGTGCTTTTGTTTATTAGAATTAATCTGCATTTATTTCATTCTTACTAGTTATGTCTCTTTCACTGGATTATGTTTTGAGGGAGAAACTAGCTCTTCTGGTTGTCCGTAATGTACACAACATTTAGCATGGTGCCTGTTAACACAGGTAAAAAATAGTTTAGGAGTTAAATTGTCGTCTCTTGACATCATTTTCATGGCTGAGTAAAGGATCCAAGCGGCACTGCCTGATAGAGCGTTCTGTGATGAGAGAAATGCTTCATATTTGTGCTGTGCAACAAGGTAGCCTCTTGCCATGAGCACTTGAAATGTGTGACTAAGGAAGTAAACTTTCAAATAAATACAATTGAAAATTCAGTCCCTGAGTTTTGTTAGCTACAAATCAAGTGTTCAGTAGCCACATGTGGCTAATGGCTATCATACTGGACAGTGCAGAACTAGAGGATGCTCTTCCAAGCATCAGTGTACAGTTTCCTAATACGCAGCCTTCATGAATTGAAAATGCCCCTGCACTAAAGTGGAAAAAGATTTTGTGCCCTAATGTTGGAATTGACTAACCTTTTAGGTTCTAGCCCACCCTGAATCTTTAAAAACGGACATTTCTATCTGTAGTCAAGTCATTTCCTTAAGACATTCACAAACCATCTCTGTTTTGCCTCCAAATATTTATGAGACTTTAAAAGTTTTCTTTTTCCTGCTTAAGTACTACTTCTATTCATGATGTGTTATTTTCTTTCCATTCCCTAGGAATAATTCTTAATTTATCCCTTTGGGCTCTGTTCTAGGTAGAACTTCTCCCTTTCTTTTTGGAGCAGTTTGGTGTAAAATACCCTAAGATGAACATTTTTTAGTAGTACATTTGTACCTTACGTTTGTACTACTACTACCTTTAGTAGTGCAGGTAAATAGGCCTTTTTTTTAAAAAAAAATTACTTCCTCTAGATGTCAAAACTATCCAGACAAGTGAAAAATTTTGGTCAGCCAGTTATTTAAACTTTGCTCAATAACTATC
Organism: Balaenoptera musculus; assembly: GCF_009873245.2. NCBI lineage: Eukaryota > Metazoa > Chordata > Mammalia > Artiodactyla > Balaenopteridae > Balaenoptera > Balaenoptera musculus. Next base: position 21,706,635 of record NC_045799.1, on the reverse strand, counting down.
TCAACCAATTTGGAATGGGCCTCAGTAGGGAGTGAAAGAATCCATACTGACATATTGGAAAGACATCTGCACAAGTGAGTTACCACCCAGGGCTGGAGTAGAGGGTGTGTGTGTCGTGTGTATTATGACCGTGTGTGTTCAAGTGCTCTAGGGCTTTGTGGGTTTTTGTTGTTGTTTGCTTGTTTTGGCCGCACTGCGCGGCTTGTGGGATCTTAGTTCCCTGACCAGGGATCGAACCCCGGCCCCTCGGAAGTGAGAGCGAGGAGTCCTAACCACTGGACCTCCAGGGAATTCCCTCTAGGGCTTTGTTATATTACCTTTACACACATGGTGCTCATGTTGATTATTCAGGATGCTGGATGTGGAGGGATAAAGTTTTATCCTAAATTCTCATTGCTAAGTTTGAGGGTGATGAGAATTAATTGGCATTGTAGATAGTGAAAACCTTGGCTCTCTATCTTAGCTATCATATTTGTAATACTGCAAAATGTATCAGGTCTTGAATGGCCAAATTGACATTTTACAATATGGATTCTGGGTTTTTTAACATAAAGTATATTAGTCCGATTTGCTTTGTAGAAGTTCTGTTTTACTTTTTTTTTTTTAATATTTATTTATTTATCTTTGGCTGCGTTGGGTCTTTGTTGCTGTGTGCGGGCTTTTCTCTAGTTGTGGTGAGCGGGGACTACTCTTCGTTGTGATGCGCGTGCTTCTTACTGTGGTTCCCTTGTTGCGGAGCACAGGCTCTAGGTGCGTGGGCTTCAGTAGTTGTGGCTCGCGGGCTCAGTGGTTGTGGCTCGCATGCTCAGTAGTTGTGGTGCACGGGCTTAGTTGCTCCGCGGCATGTGGAATCTTCCTGGACCAGGCTTCCAACCTGTGTCCCCTGCATTGGCAGGCGGATTCTTAACCACTGCGTCACCAGGGAAGCCCTCTTTTAACTTTTAAATCTTAACTTTCATGGCATTATAGACTTGGTAGTTTAACTTGCTGCAACATCCTAGAACAAGGTTTGCTTTAAAAAAAAAAAAAAAAAAAGCTTTTTGCCGTAATCATACCTTTGTAGCAACAGTGGGATATTGAAACTATTGACACTTTTGTTCTGTTTTTGAATAATAATTAGAACAGTTAAAGATAGCTCCAGGTTTTCAATATTCTCATCAATTGGCCATCTAAACTAGGTTATTATCAGAAGGTTAGTACATTTCAGGATATCCATATTTAATTTTATGAGCACTTTAAGTCATCAGTTTCAACTATAACATGCTTTAAAAATCTTGTTTTTAACTTGAGTGAGTTATTCTCCTGTAGCTACATTTTAAAATGTCAGATCTTGAGCCTGCTGTGTCAGAATTTATACTTGCTGTGTGCATTTCAAAAGAAACAGAAATGGTTTCTGAGAGCAGTGGAGTAAGGACTAGTAATTCAGGTGTAAAGGTTGACATAGGGCTTGCTTGAGTCTTTTGGGCACTTCGGCATTGGAGTAAACTTAATGTTTTGAACTATCTGATTGTGTTATTATTTATTTCTTTTAAAAGAAAACTGGGACCAAAAATGGTAGTGATGTAACTTTACGGTTGAAAAGTTATGTGCATAGAAGCCAGGAAATTCAGTAATGTTCCCCCAAGCAACTGTAACTCAGACATATTGCGTGAGGTTTTTATGGTTTAATGCATGCTACCATATAGAGTAATAGGAAATACTACATTTAGTAGGTATAAGAGAGAATAATTATATTTTTTGTGGGAGCCATAATTTTGCATATCCAGATTTCAGACATGTGTAAATTTTCAGTGATCATGTAACATTAATGTATATTTGTATTTTGAGATAAATATCCATTGGTGCATCTAGAGATTCCTCTGGATTGTAGAGTTGATATCATTGACTGATTATGGTTATTGGAATGTTCAAAGAGAAATTCTTGGTCTAGGAGCATAAATTACAAGTATCTTTTAAAATTGAGACTTAACCCAGTCTTTCATTCTGTGGTATTTGATAATTAACAGTGAGTAAGAAATGCTCATCTTTGCAATATAATAAATGAAAACCTTGGTTTTAACATGTCTTCTGGAGATGTATTGACAGCTTATCCTTTAGGAATTCACGGGAGAATATTGACTGCTTAAAGGTTTAGGAATTTTCTTTGGATTATCTTAATTTTTACTGCCAATTAATTACCCTGACTAAAATAACACAGAAGTTAAGATGGCGTATTCTCTTTTTTTTTAAAAACAATTATATTGAACTATAATTCACATTCCACACAAGTCACTCTTTTAGAATATACAATTCAATGGTTTTTAGTATGTTCGCAGTTATGCAGCTATCACCACAATCAATTAAGATGGCATATTCTTGTTTTTTATTTTTTTCAAAATTGTATTCTCAATCCTGTTTCACTAGACACCTCCAGGAGTCCCTTAAATTGTTTTTTCAAACATAGCAGTCTTGACCTCAAGTAGGTAATGCTTGTCTTTGTGTTCTTTAGGAGTAGCTTAGGGCAAAAGAATTGTGAATTGAGAATTTCCTTGGTGTAAGCTAAATTATCTTCTTTTCTTTTTTTCCAGCCAAATCAAATAGAAAGCTTACTTTTCTGTACTTAGCCAATGATGTCATTCAAAACAGTAAAAGGAAAGGACCTGAATTCACTAGAGAATTTGAATCTGTCCTTGTGGATGCTTTTTCTCACGTTGCCAGGTATGTTTTCTGGTTTTTTGTTCTGTTTTGTTTTTGAATGCATTACCTTTTCCTTTTTGTTCTTTGTTTTTTGTGTGTGATAGCCTTTGTAATTTGACAGCTTCATACTTTAAAGAGAGGTACTTTATAGAGAGTTGCAGAGGCCAAATTGTGGTTTTATATTTTGCCTGACTCCTTGAGAAACTCAGACAAGTAAATATTTTGATGCATTGAAGGGACTCAGTCTAGCACTTGAAGCACATCTTTTCTCCTAGATGTATTCACTATTGAATTCACTTCTTGAATATGGTACTTTCCTTGGTTTGGCTGAGTTGTCTTATTAGCTTATGGTTAAAAAACAAAGCTAAATAGTACAAGGGAACTTTCCAGTAACAAAACCTTAATAGCAAGAAATTAGTTGCTGTGCCTTTGTTTTTACTTACTTCTGGATGTCTACATGTCTAACTTACTAAAAATAGTAGTCATTACTGTACCTGCAAAGATAGTAATTATTAGTGTGGAAAGTAGATATTTGCTCTGGCTCTGTCATATTAAGTGTGTGCCACTATTGTGTTTTGTGACAGAGGACGGGGGTGGGTAGAGCATACTTATAGCTGATATCACGGAAACTATACATTTAATTAAAAGTTTTACAAATCACTTTTATTTATTTAAAAACAAACTGTTTTTTGTAGATATAAGTTAGTTGTCTAGGAGGAACAAAGAAAAACTATTTTTCACTAGAATATTAATAAGTAAGCAAATCAAACAAAACATCTTTGCCAAAGGAAACTGGGAAGGGTGAGAAGGAGACTAGTGGGTTAAACGAAAATTGTTCTAAGGCCTAGAGTGTAAGTGAAAGACCTTAAGTGTGAAAGTAAGTCTGGCATTCCGTGAAAGATTTGGAAAGTTTGAAGGAGTGAAATGAGAACTCCAAAGGATTTTTAAGAAATGACATCTAGCTTTGTAGAGATGGATAAAAGATTTTTGTTAGTCAACTGGCTTTTTTTTTTTTGAACATGGATACTGAAAAAGCAGAATGTTTGGGAACTTGAAAAAATATTGAGTCGTCATAACAGAGAATAAGCTTAGAACGGACTACTCGAGTAGCCCTCTGAAATTGGAGACAGGCATTTTCTTGTTTTGAGGAGATTCAGTTCAGTTTCTTAGACGTTGGCTGTAGCTCTGCCTCCAACACTGAGTGGCCTTGGATGTGTTATGTAGCTTTTTGAGCCCACGTTTGCAGGTTAGTTAAAAGGGAATGTCACCACCTGTCTCATTCGAGTTGTGAGGATAAAGTAAAACAACAGTGCTCAATCCACAGTCTTTGCCCATTCATGGAAGTGTACTATATTATAAACTATGTGAAGAGAAGGACTGTTTCTTTTTTGTTCTTTCCTGTATTCCAGACACCTAATAGAGTATCTGGCACAGAGCTACTGGGTTTTGTACCTTCGAGAACACCATTTAGATAGTCTTGATGTGAATGGTGTCCCAGGAGCTGAGCAACACTGTGGTCTGCCCTGGCACAGAGTAGGGATTCAGTAAGTAGTTGTTGAATAAGTTAATAAATTTAGGGTATAAGAAATTGACTAAAGAAATTTCCTATAGGGATAGTAAACATAACATTTTTCCTTAAAAATTGAACAGTAATCATAAGCTGCTCCCAAATCAGAAAAGTGTAAGTAGAAAAGCGGGTGGGAGAGGGGGGGATGAGCAATACCAGGATTAAAAATTTTTCTACTTGGTATCATCTTAAAACCTATCTAGGAGGCACTGTAAGAATGTCTTGGCAAATTCTGTGGCATTGTGGGGAAAATAGACCTGATCCTTTTAAATAAAAAAAGATAGCTCTGTTACCTTTCTTTTTTGCATTCTTCTAGTTCTTTTAAGGTCCCGTTCAGGTATTATATTCAAGATCCCCATGTCTCTAAGCTCCCTCCCCACCCCCACCCCCATTATTAGAATAGGAAGTCCAGCCACACCACTTCAGTCCTGATGCACCTTATCAACAGTAAGAAGTGCTCTCTGTACAGTTTTTCTGTGGCCAATTGATGAACAAAGATAGTGGACCCATTAATATTGACTAAAATTGATTAGGAATCTCTTTATGATAATTTCCTGCCTCCTCCCTCAAACCCCCTACCCCCTAGGAAAGAAACAACAAACCTCTCAAGTCAGAGAAAGCTGCCAAGCTCATAGGGTAGATTTAATTTGAATAGCAGTTTAAGTAACCAGACTTTAAACTTATTTTCCACACAAATGCCTTCTTGTTTTCTTCTCAGTTTGGAGATAGTTGCGCACTTAATCTTTCCTTCAAGATGTATTTAAGTGCCTTCTTTGTGCAAAGTACTGATCCAGATACTAGGGGGGCAAGCAGTGAACAAGGCAGGCAAGGACAAAATGAATAAGATACTTTCAGAGAGTGATAATATGGACATAATAAAATAGAATGACGTTCTTGAGTGGGATCTCTTCTAGTGTGGTGAAGGAAGGCCTCTCTAAGGAAGTGACATTTGAGGTAATCATGCGAAATAGGAACAGCTATTAAAAAGAACCTAAGGTACAAATAATCTTGGCATGTTAAGAGGATCAGAATGAAGGCCATTGTGGTTAGAACACAAGGAACAGAGGGAAAGTCGCATCCAGGTGAGATCAGAGAGGCAGGCAGGTGATAGTCACATATGCCTTGTAAGTCTTGGGAGAGAGTTAGGATTTTGTTCCGATAGGATGTCAGGAGTTTTAAGCAGGGGAGTGATATATTCCAAATGCCTTATTCAAAGATCCCTCCAGCTTGGGGTGGAGAATAGATTATAAAGGCCAAGGGAGAGGCAGGGACCTGAGGTCGAGGGTGTTGCTCTAGTGTAGGCTAGAGATGACATTGGCTAGGACTCAGGAGCATTGAGGAGATAATAGCTTCCACTTGTTGAATGTTTACTTTATGGGTAGATTTGTGCCCCCCCCCATGTAAAACTGATAGGATTAGTGGGAGCTTGGTAGTGAGGGAAAAGAGAAATCAAAGATTATTTCTAGGTTTTTGACATGAGTATGTGGATGGCTGATGGTGCTGTTTACCGAGGTGGAGATTGAGGTAAAGATATGGTAGAGGAAATCAAGAGTTTTGTTTTGGCCATGTTAAGTTTGAGATGGCTAATAGATATTCCAAAGGGTGATGCCATATAGGCGGATGGATGAAACAGTCTTGAAGCTCAGTAGGAAATTGATTTCTGGAGACATAAATTTGGAATTATCACCATATACATATTTATTTCCTGTTATAACAGTCATGGGTCCCCAAGACCACTTCCAGGTTTGGTGACTTGCTAGGAGGACTCACAGGACTTGGGTATAATTGTGTTCCTGGCTATGATTTATTACAGTGAAAGGATATAAAGCAAAATTAGCAAAGGGAAAAGGTGCAAGGGATGAAGTCCTGAGGAGACAAGGCATAAGCTTCCAAGAGTCCTTTCATAGTGGAGTCACACAAGACATACTTAATTCCTCCCCCTTTGAACTGTGGCAATACATGTGAAGTGTTTTCTACCTGAGAAGCCCGTTAGAGATGTAGTACCTAGGGATTTTGTTAGGGTTGGTCACAGACACTCTGCCAAAATTCTAGGCTCCCAGAAGGAAAGCAGGTGTTCAGCATAAACCATACTGTTTGTATAAACAGTTTAAGCACAGTAAACCACCCTTATCAGTTAGGAAATGATGGGAACACTTCTGAAATCCAGGTTCCGAGATGCCAGTCAAGGGCCAACCTCGTGAGCAGGCCTTTCTAAGGGCAGCAGTCTCAGGCCTGCTGTGTTAACTCTTTTCTATACAATTGCAAAGGACTGTTTCTGCTTTACCTTTACATGAGGCGCTGTTGGAAGTGCTGAGGATACTTAGAAATAATTTATGCCCTGAGTAGGCCTGCTATAGTCCTACTGTGCATGGGATAAGAGAGAAGTACACAAATTATAGTGGGTGTACCAAGGCAGTGCCATTAGAGCTGCAGAGGAAGAAAAGGCCCCCACGCTGGCTTGGCAAGCCCTCTGGTATCCAGCTGACACTTCAAGCAGTAGTCCTACGTGTGTATAACACATACTTTTCACTTTTTAGATCAAATTTTCAGTGGTTGAATTTATAAATATTTAGAATTAAGATACTAAGTTGTGTTCTGCAAAATAAGTTACATATGTACTTATTTATCATCTTTCAGTTTATTCATTGATAAGTGGCAAAGATTTTTTGTGTTTTTTCACTTAAAGATTTCTCAAGTTAGAATGGAGTTAGTACAACTTGAAAAGATAGCTCCTTCTGTCATAAAATGACTTTTTTGCTTTGGTTGTATCCAATTTCAGGTGCTAAAGTGACTTCCACTTCATTGGAGCTACTTAGGGCAAAACCTCATCAGTAAAAAGATTTCTTGACTGTTGTGTCTATATCTTTAGACCTTAGCTGGCAAAACTTTGATTTACTGTAGTGCTCAAAGAATTAGCCTATCATGGTTAATTATGTTCACTAATTAAAGTCGAGCACCCTTTTGGCTGTAGCCTTCAGTGGTGAAAGCCTTTTGAAAATCTTTTGGTTACAACAGGTTTGAGCATCAGTATCCGCTATATAGTAGTGTGACTGCAGCTGTACTCACTATCAGTCTTAATCAAGCCCCAAATAGCCCCGGGAATGGTGGATGGTGGTTGGATGGGTGTTGTGCCCCTCCCAACCCTTTTAACTAAATCCTTGATAAGAATTTGTTTTCATGATTGGTTTCTCTTTTAAGAGAATTTGCAGAGAACAGATTTTATGTTAAAAGTACCAACCAGTTAAGTTCTGATTAGCTGTGATTTTGTTACAGTAGTTATAATGACTTTATTTTTCTAAAGCCTGCATTTGATCACATTAGGGACTTCCCATTGCCTTCAGGATAAAGGCCACATGTTTAGTATGGCATTTAGGGTCCTCTGTAATCTAATTCCACTGTATCCCTCCAGATTCTTCTGCTGTTTCCACACCCCCCCATATAGTACTTCAGCCACCGGAATTACTCAGAACCTTTTGCTCTTCACCTTGTTCTGTTTTGGGGATTCCATTGAAGCGAGAGGAGAAAGCACGAGCATAGGCACACGTACCAGTGGCAGCAAGCGCTGAGTAGAAAATACTTACTGTTGAGTGTTGCTAGAACATGAAGCCTCAGGTAGGGTGTGGAGAGGTGAGGGGCTGCTGGGTCAAGAACCTAGAGGTCAGGACCTACGCCTTGTTCTTTGTATTTCAAGCACAGTATTTCATAAACCTTAATGCGCAGATGAATGCTTAATTGATGTCTGACATGAATGACCTTGATGTGGTAAAATGGTCATTGAAAGTTAACTAATTGTATGGCCTACTGAAACCTTTCTAACATTTTTCAAAAAAAACATTGCAATTAAATATTTATTGTGCTTGTTCTAGGGCATATAGCAGTGGGGGAAAAAGACAAATCCCTGCCCTTGTGGAAATCACATTCAAATGGAAAGAGTATAAACAACAGGGAAACCGTATATATAGCACACCAGAAGATAAATTGTGTGGAGAAAAATTAAGTAGGAGTAGGGAGTGTAATTTTAAGTAGGGAGATTAGGAAAGGATTCACTGAAAAGGTGCTGTGTGAATATACGCACCTGAAGGAGGAGAGCAAAGGATCCTTGCCTGGCCTGAGCCTTGGTTCCAAGCTAAGTGCAGAGGTCCTACACTTTATGGCAGGAGGGCCAGGGAGCTGTTGAGGAGGGAGGGGAGAGTGAGGATAGGTGAGGTCAGAGAAATAATGGGCTGGGCTGAGAAAGGCTTTGTAGGCTTCATTAGGACTTTCACTTTTATTCTGAGGGAGACCAGGAAGAACCATTGGAAGTTTTGAGCAAAGGAGCGACATGCTCTACCTTAACACAACAGTTAGGATTGGATTTTTAAAACTTGAGAATAGATGGTTGGAGGACAGGGTGGAAGCAGGGAGACTAGTAATGAGGCTGTTGCAGTAATCAGACAAGAGATGATAGTGGCTTGGATCAGGGTGAGAGCAGAGAAAGAGGTGAGAAGTAATTTGTTTCTAGATATATTTTGAAGATGGAGTAGAGATGTTTTTATTATAAATATCAAGGTCATATCTTTAAGTTTTATAAATATCAGTGGAAATTTTTTCCCCCTTCTCCCCCTCACCCTGACCTCTGACTTAAAAAAAAAAAACAGCTTTACCAATAGAATAATTAATTTGTATGTATCCTGATTTAGTTAGTACTTTAACCCCCAATTTAGTGAAATTTGCCACTAATAATTCATAAGTAATACAATCTGACCAGATTAGGCCGGAAACTCAGCTCATCTTGAGTGTTAACATAAGTTTTAGAAAAGTGCTGTTAGGGCTGGGGGTGAGTGAAATTCCCATCTGAGTTGAATTTTATATGGTTTCTTCTTGAGGTTCCTACTAAAGATATTGACTTAGATACTAAGATGTCAGGGTAACCCTTCTTGTTTATAGTTCCTCAGTGTAAGGTCATTGACATCCGCACAGCCTCACAGAACAGAACAATTCATAGTAACACAGTACATGGTGAGGGAATTTGTTTTCGTTTCGGAAAGTCTTCCCCCATGCTTCCACTTGCCGTCTGACACTTTATGGTAAACAACTGTTTCACCCTGAGTGCGAGTTATGGTCATCTCATTGAAAAATAAGAGAGTGATATGTTTTAAGAGAGTAGTATGTCAGGAAAATAACTAGCTTCTTTCATTCAGATATAAATTACAAAGGACTGTATTGTGCTCGGTGTGTTCTGAGATTATCTGCTAGACACCTTTGTGTGAATCTGGAATACAGACCTAGACTGGAATTAAAATAATTATGAAGTAGTGAGTTTAAAGTTGAGATCAGTCTTGACATATATGTGTGTACGATTGTATTTATACATATTAGAGGTGTTGGTGTGTTAGCATTGATGAGTTATTATGAATTTCTTCCCCACTTTAAACATTTGGTTTTAATCATTTTTTTCCTGTCCTTAAAAATTTTGGCCTGCTTTAATTTCCAGCAGTATATCTGGCACTAGATTTCAGTTAATGCTTTGTAAAAAGCAAGCTGTCACAATTGATATGATTGATTTTTGATAATTCTCTGTCAGTAAAAATCAGCCTTTGGCTTTTTGCCCTATTTACCCCATCTTTCAAAGAGGATAAAAGAGACAGATTAATTCTGTAACATAATCCCTCTCTCTTCCCTGCACACCACAGGAAGAATGTAGTTTCTGGTCAAGTTTTGAATATCCATTAACTACAGTATGTACCTTACTCTTCCTTCTGTTTTTAAATATGTAAATCATTTAGTCAGTTGTTGGTTTTTTGTTTTTTTTTTTAAAGTAAATCTGTCCTAATTAAAAGCAAAAAATCTTAAGCTTATATATATCTTTTCGTCTTTTCTGGGCAGAGAGGCAGATGAAGGCTGTAAAAAACCTTTAGAAAGATTGCTGAACATCTGGCAAGAAAGAAGTGTGTATGGCGGCGAGTTCATACAGCAGCTGAAGCTGTCTATGGAGGACTCCAAGAGCCCTCCCCCCAAAGGTAGAAACATCACCACATGTTTACAGCTCTTGGTCTTTGCCTACTTTCGAATCACATATGAAAAGCTGCAGTGGGGGTTGCTGTGAACCACCAGCGATTATATGATTCTTCAGAGAGAGATGATCATAAACGATGGTGAGAATTTATATAGTGCTTGCAGTGTGTAAGCCTGGTTTTAGTATTCATGCTATTCATCATCTCATATCCTACCTTTTGATCTGTATTCTCCTTGGCACGCTTATGCCTTTCAGAGACTTTCCTTGCACAAGGGAAAGGAACAACAAAATTGTTCAGAGTTATGGTGAACTAGGAAGTACCCTGGGCTAAGATTTTGTCTGAGCCTTGCTGCTAACTACTATAGGATCTTGGATAAGTCCTTCAGCCCTTTTGGAACTTGCTTTCATTAAATATTGATGTGGTTTGGGGACATACTTTTGATGGTTGTCAGCTGCTGTCTAAAATTGGTTTTGGTCCTTATTGAACCCAGAATATCCTGAGATAGTGTGTTCATGTATGTGTGTGAATTTTACCAAGTCCTTCTTAAAAGCTATGTTATTTTTTCTTTTAAAGAGGAGTAAGATCAAACATTATTTGGTTCTTTGGCTTCCAGTTAGTTGTGGCTTAATTCTAGCTGGCATGACATGTTTCTAAGCTGCAGATCTGATCTAACTGTACACATGCTCATTGCCTGGAGGATTAAGTCCAAATACTAACATTGTATTTAGGACCCTTTATAATGTGAACTAGTCTACTTTTCCAGGTTCTTCTCCCATTTTCTCACATATACCATATTCTTTGGCCATACCTAGCAATTTCCCCTCTGGATGCTCTGTTGGTACCCCTTCCTTTGCATCTGCTGTTACCTCTGCCCAAAATGTCCTTATGCCCCTTTTGTGTGGTGAACTTATTCTTTAAGAAGGCTGCTCACATTCTGACATATTTGCTAGCTTGTCTGGGCACATGTAACCAATTCCCTCCATCTTCCTCTGGGACTCTGTACATGCCTCTGCAATAGAACTTAACCACAATTAGCATATGTGATAATATCATTCATTCAGCAACTCTTTTTATTGTATACCTTTCACAATCTCTTCCAGGTCTGAGTTTATATGCGTTTTAAGGTGGAGTAACTTTCCTGTGAAACTGGAGGTTAGAGGCTTTCTAAGAATGACATAAGTGCTTTCAGTCTGCAGGTCATTGTTGTTTTACTTGGAATTGATAGAAAACAATTTTGGGATTGGATTGGATTCTGGCAGTGTTTGTGTTGTATCCTTTGGAAGTATTCTACACAGTGTTGGGGAATTATCCAGCATTCTTTTCTCTCCTCTGACTTGAAGTCCATTGGTAAACAGTGCTGATTTTTTAAAAACACCTTTGGGCAAGTAGGAGAGCTCTGAAAGATGATGTTTGAAGCTAAGTGTTGAATTTCAGTTAAACAAGCATTTGCCAAACATGTGCTTTGAGTAAACAACTATGCTAGACAGTATAGGAAAGAGCAAGAGAGGAGTGAGAAATAGTTTTGCACTCAGGAAGCAGTCAGACAAATTGGGGAATCTGTGGCAGTGGCAGATTTGAAAATAGCTCCATTGGGTTTCTGATTTTTTTTTTTGAGTGTCTAGACATTAACAGCAATAGAGGCAGTATTCCTTTAATGTAGAGGGTAATGCTGTTCTAAAGATCATTTCTCTTTCTCTAGTTTGTAAAGATGAAAACACATATCAAAAGGTTCCAATGTGTTTGTCTCAGCTAACTCACTCTGTCTTCTCACTGTCTTCTTTGGACCTGAGTTATCAGAATATTTTACACAATCCTTTCAAAATATTGATGAGTTTTCCAGAAGCTTATTTCCAAATTTAAATAGTCCTTTTATATTTCAACCTTAATTCAAGGCTAATTCTTTGTCTTCAGACAACTTTACAGAGTTTACTTTTGGAATAAAAATTTTCCTGTGGAACTGACATTTCTAATGTTGGAGAATGTGTGAGCTTAGGAATTTTGTTTTAGAACTGGAGTTTTCTTGAGTTTGTGTACCTGTAATATAAAATCTGTGGGGTTTTTTTCTTCCTTTTTTCAATCCCAGGTATAAGACCCAGTGATTCTAAAGTTGTCTCTGTATTCTTGGGAATACTCATGCTGTTGCTTGACTGAGTGGAACTTCATTACTTACTTCAGTCCCACGTAAATCACACGGTATCCTATAGTTGTAGGCTTTAGAAAGGAAAGGTAGATACAAAGGAAATAGCATTTATTGAGCACCTATTCAGCACCAGCCCTTCTGCTGGCTGCTTTTCATGTTAACTTATTTTAGATCCTTACAACTACTCTATGTACTAGGTATTATTTTCATATTTCAGTTGAAGATATTAAGACTCGTAAGGGTACAGTAATTTTGTCCAAGTAGATATAATAGATAAGTAGAGAATTCAAACCCAGGTCTGTATAACTTAAAAGCCTATGTTCTTCACACCATAATTTTTCCCTGAAAGCGCAGGGATTCAGTAGACTTGAATGAGGGTATGATTTCATGAGTAGGTCACACAACTTTCCTGGACCTTAGTATATAGTTAGTTTAGCTATTCAGAGCAAGGGTTTGAAATCAGACTTCCATAGTATGAATCCCAGCTCTGTCACTTCCAAGCTGTGTGACCTTGGGCATGGCATTTGACCTCTCTGAGCCTCAGGTTCTCACTGTACAGTATGGCTATTAATAGTAATAATACCTCATAGGGTTGTGTGAGGATTACTTGAGATAGTGAAGGTAAGATGTTATTAATGTGATCATATGACTTCTATTTGGTACCCCCTCCCAGTTCTAATATCTAATATTCTGAATTTCTAAATACAAACCAATAGCAAAAGTAGGAGGAGTCATGTTAGTATGTTCAGCCCCCCAGATTTTGTGCAAGGCTGGAGAGCATGGTGGTTAAGAGCACAAGCTCTAGGCCCAGCTTCCCAGGTTCAGGTCTGGACCTGGCCATTCATTTCAGTGAGATGATATGGGTAGAGTGCTTTCAGAACTGTGCCTCAAGTGTCAGCCCTTTATTGCACATCTTTTTCTCTCTACAAGTAAAGGTAAATGTACTTTTTTAAAAAAACTCCCTTATTTTGCAGGGAGGGGACAAAGAATGAGGGAGCTGTTGGAAACAGTATTTCCTGATTCTTTTTTCATTATAAAAGTAATATAGAAGTGGAAATAAAAACAAAAGTAAACAAATGGGACCTAATGAAACTTAAAAGCTTTTTGCACAGCAAAGGAAAACATAAACGAGACGAAAAGACAACCCTCAGAATGGGAGAAAATATTTGCAAATGAAGCAACTGATAAAGGATTAATCTCCAGAATTTACAAGCAGCTCATGCAGCTCATGCAGCTCAATATCAAAAAAACAAACAACCCAATCCAAAAATGGGCAGAAGACCTAAACAGACATTTCTCCAAAGAAGATATACAGATTGCCAACAAACACATGAAAAGATGCTCAACATCACTAATCATTAGAGAAATGTAAATCAAAACTGTAATGAGGTATCACCTCACACCAGTCAGAATGGCCATCATCAAAAAATCTACAAACAGTAAATGCTGGAGAGGGTGTGGAGAATAGGGAACCCTCTTGCACTGTTGGTGGGAATGTAAATTGATACAGCCACTATGGAGAACAGTATGGAGGTTCCTTAAAAAACTTAAAATAGAACTACCATACGACCCAGCAATCCCACTACTGGGCATATACCCTGAGAAAACCATAATTCAAAAAGAGTCATGTACCACAGTGTTCCTTGCAGCTCTGTTGACAATAGCCAGGACATGGAAGCACCTAAGTGTCCATCGACAGATGAATGGATAAAGAAGATGTGGCACATATATACAATGGAATATTACTCAGCCATAAAAAGAAACGAAACTGAGTTATTTGTAGTGAGGTGGATGGACCTAGAGGCTGTCACACAGAGTGAAGTAAGTCAGAAGGAGAAAAACAAATACTGTATGCTAACACATATGTATGGAATCTTAAAAAAAAAAAGGTTCTGAAGAACCTAGGGGCAGGACAGGAATAAAGACGCAGACATAGAGAATGGACTTGAGGACACAGGGAAAGGGGAGGGTAAGCTAGGACGAAGTGAGAGAGTGGCATGGATATATATACACTACCAAATGTAAAATAGATAGCTCGTGGGAAGCAGCTGCACAGCACAGGGTTATCAGCTCGGTGCTTTGTGACCACCTAGAGGGGTGGGATAGGGAGGATGGGAGGGAGACGCAAGAGGGAGGAGATATGGAGATACATGTATATGTATAGCTGATTCACTTTGTTATAAAGCAGAAACTAACACACCATTGTAAAGCAATTATACTCCAATAAAGATGTTATTTTTAAAAAGTAATATAAAATCTGTGGGGGGGGGTTTCCTTTTTTTCTTTTTTCAATCCTAGAAATTTCAAGTGGATTATTTAGAAGATCCAGCTTTACGGGTAGATGACTGCATTTTGTCATGTGATTTGGGATCCTTCAGGCTAACTTTTTGCCTTAAAATTAGTTTCACAGGAGGGTGGGAGGGAGGGAGATGCAAGAGGGAAGAGAAATGGGAACATATTGTATATGTATAACTGATTCACTTTGTTATAAAGCAGAAACTAACACACCATTGTAAGGCAATTATACTTCAATAAAGATGTTTAAAAAAAAAAAATTTGTTTCACAGTCTGCCATAGTGTCTGAAATTCTATCACAGGTCTCTAAGAGGCATACCATAAACCCTTAGGTAACCAGATTACTTGAAGGTTAGCTGAGTATAAGGCCCCGTGAAGACACAGGGATGTGGTGAAGCATAGAACAGAAGGTGTGCAATAAGGACAGAAGGATTTCGGCCCCTGTAGTGTTTGCCCTGCCTATAAACAGAGTGCTTGAGGAAGTGAAAAAAGGAGTGAGTGTAACACCTGTGGTTAGAGCCGAATTGATAGCGGAAGGTGCCTGATCTGAAGTTCAGACACAGGAACAGGACTGGCAGATTTCCCGGGTCATTTTAATGGTTGTCCGACTCGATTGAGAATTCTGGGCCTTCTCGCTGCTAATTCTGTACACATGAGCAGGGGAGAGTCTGGTTTGTGTAAAGCGAAGCAGGGATAGTCATTTCTGGCACAACACTAGGGCTTTGCAGTCGCTATGCTTCCTCTGCCTTCAAGAAGTTTCAGACTCAGGTGTGTTGACACTTTCCTGGGTATTATAGCGATGTAAAGGAATAAGACACTTGCTGTTGCGATTGGAGAGGTAAGGCCTGTGCCTGCCAGTTGCCATGCAAAGTGGCAAGGGCCCAGCGCTTTCAAAGAGAGGCCCCGGTGCTGTGGGGGCTGGAGGGAGAGGATGACAGTCGGAAGGGAGTGCTCAAGGTGGTTCTGCCGTTACCATCACCAAGGAGACTTTGAACTTAGGTGGCCTTTTCAGGGTTTTGAGTAGAGGCATGATGGGGTGAGAGCTCAGCTCTAGGAAGATGGTGTAGTCTAAGTTGCAAGAGTGACTAGAAGAGGCAGAGAGCCCAGCTGGGACAGCGGTCTGGACAAGGCATGCGAAAGGACAGGTGGCTGATAAGAGGCTTTGGGAAGGAGCAGAAAGAGGATGTAAGGAAGAATTCCTCACAATTGTGGAATCTGCTAGAAGTTGGGACTTTGGGAAAGATTCCACTGTTCTCCAAGGCATTGTACCTGGAAGATGGGGCCAGTGGCAGTGTTCATAATGGTAATAGGTAGCTCAGGAAAGGAGGAGCCCTGTGGAGGAAATGATGAATAATTTATTTCCAGTAGGTCCTCTAGTGGAGATACGAGAGAACTGGAAAAGTAGGATGATAAAGGTTACCTCCTGTTATACCCTCTTCCATCAGGATGGCGAAGGACTGAAATGGCCCTAAAATTGTCATCAGTTTGGTTTCGGTTTTGCATTGCTAGAAGTGAGTGGCAGCATGAAGTGGTAAAAAGAACTCCAGATTAGGAGACACAAGACTTTTGCTGTAGGACCCAGACTTAGACTAATGAGCTCTCTGGCTCTGGACACACCACAGCCGGTGGGCCTTGACATTCTCATGAAAAATGAGGTGGGGGCAGTGGGGAAAGCAAATACATAGGTCTGCCTAAGGCCTTCCAGTGCCAAAATTCAGGGATTCTGAGTGTCCTGAGATGTTCAGTGATGTGTGGTTTTTATACATAATAATTTCTGTATGAGAGTTGGAAAACTGAAGGATTCAAATTTTATATTTTTTTCTACCTTCTTTAGTGTTTAACAATTATTTATTGAGCATTCTTCTAGGTGTTTGGAAGTGAACAGAACAATACTGTAAATTTTTTTTTTTGCTCTTATGCTTACATTCTCTAGTGGCTACTCATCAAACATGGCCACTTTGATGCTGTAATGGCTAAATGTTTACACGGGTCATACCACACACTACACATTAATTAGGCAGCCACTGTGTGCAAAGTACTGTTAGATATTTCATATGCAGATTATATCCTTATAGATTTTCTGTTTGAAAAATACAGACGTCCTTGCTTTGCATAGGAGTGCAGGACTGTAAAAATGACCATTCAAGCTGAAACCGTACAGAGTGATCTTAATAATCAATGGGAAAAATTACAATTATTCTGTGACTTAAAATTTTTTATCAAAGAATTAAAAACTCACTGTTGATTGCAATTGTATAGGAAAACAAAAAATATAGTAAAATTAAGACTTATTTAGCATGCTGTAACATAAATTAGAAACATTGTGAGTTAAAGTGTTTATTTCTCTGTAACAAACTTATCAAGAGCGGTTTGAACAAAGCTTGTTGCATCTTTTCCATCTTTGTCATACTTCTTCCTAAATTTGGATCAGCTTTCAACATTTTATCCTTTGTGCTTTCAGTGTTGTGAAGTATCTCAGAATTCCTTTAAAGTGAAGTTTTTTGTCAGCATCACTTCCTCTGGGACATTGTCATCCTTTTCATCACAACCACATTCTTCATTTATGTTGATGAGTTGGCCTTCAAATTCCTCTGGCTGCGAATCCAGCGCCTCTAGAAGAGCATGGCAGTGCCGGCATCCCCACAGCCAGCTGTTTCTTCTACAGCCCCATTTGTGTTCCATGTGAACTTCATTTCCAGCGTTCATTTTAGTTTTAGTTTCTTTGCTGCTCTTTCATCTTTGTCAGTCAGTTCCCTGTTTTTGATTATTTATTTTTATAAAATGTCACGTGGATTTTGTCACTGGGAGACTAACAACACAACTAAACACTTTGTTGTCTGTGTGTGAACTGAATAACGGAGGTGCAGTAACCAATTACTGACCTTGGGAGAAGTGATGCAGTCAGTAATCATGATGCACTTCTATTATTTATGTAGTGATTTGTGGACTAAAGTTAGCAGCGAGGTTTTGTTGTTTATGCAATTACACAGAGTAAATATGCCGTGGTAACTGAAATTTGAACTCTGTTGTTGGGGGAATAGTGTCATTTAACCAAACTGTAGTAATAAATCTGTGCATAATTGAATAGTGCAAAGACAGGACTGCCGGTAATGCAAATGCTGCTGTTTCTCTTCTTTAGTAGAACAAACAAAAACATTAAGAAAAAATAAAATCCACGATATTGACTTGGCTTTCACATCAAACATAGCCTGGTCAGTTAATATGTAAGGTAGAGAACAGGAACTACATCCTGGGTTCCAGAAGAAAATGTTGAATCAAGCAGGAAGTGTACATGATTCTGTTTATATCTCACAGAGTTCTGAGGCAGGTGCATGGCGACCCTCATTTGACAGATGAGATGGAAATTGTGTGATGCTAAGTAAGTTGAATTCAGTGGAAAGAGCACAGATTTTGAAATCATACCATTACATGAGTTGTTTAGCCTCTCTGGGTCTTCATTTTCTCACCTCTAAAGTGGAGATACTATTGTACATCTTAGAATTGTTGGAAGGATCAAATGTAAAGAAGCTATTGCAGTGCCTGGCACATGTTAGGCATCCAATGGTTTCTTTACTTTCCAAACCTGAATTTCTCATTTAGATTTATGTCCCTCAGTTGTTTGGCATTTATTTTGTATTGTCCAATTTAATGCAAAAGGAATGATTTTGGAATTAACACATCTTTCATAACAATTTAAAAGCATGTGGTATGGATCATAAAAAAATGTAACCTGTTAGCCTCAGAAGTGGTTAATTTTAAAATGGTGACTTATGTAATTTCTCTCAGTAATATGTCATAATGCTCAGTAATGGTTATTTTAAATTTTAAGGTAAAACTAGGTTTGTTTTGTTCTTAAAGGGATAGTTTAAAGGATGTTTGTTTTTAGAGCTTTTGACACAATTTTATTGATGGGTCTCTCTCTACTACTTATTTTCTGAAATGACCCTGGAAAGCGTAAAGTATCTCATTTTGTACACGGTATATTCCCTACAAACCCTTGCACACAACAGCTTGCTTCATTACACATTACATTTTCTGATGAGGTTTCTTACCTTTTTTTTTTTTTTTTTTTTTTTTTAAGATAATGACGTTTTTAACAAAATGTGTTAGTTTGGTAAATTTCACTTTTAGATGCTTTTTTTCAGTAGTATTTTTCCAGTGAGTCAATCTGAGATGACAGACTGAGGCCATTTTGACTCTTCAGTAACGTAGGGAATGACCACCAATTGAAAATAAGTGGCTTAAAGGTTAATATTAAGCCATCTCTGGAAATGTACACCCCTTCTACCCTTTCTTACTTGCGACCCATTGTGCATAGCATTTGACTCTTACCTGTACAGGCTGTGGTGATGCAAATTTGTCACTTTTTTCTTTCCTCTAGCAACAGAGGAGAAGAAATCTCTAAAGCGAACTTTTCAGCAAATACAAGAGGAGGAGGATGACGACTACCCTGGAAGCTACTCTCCCCAAGATCCTTCTGCAGGACCCCTCTTGGTATGTCTTGACCCCCAGAGAGTAGGGCAGAGTGGCTTGGAGTGACCTCTAGTTGAAGGTTCTGGCCACAGGGTGGCGCCAGTGACCAATAGTATGGAATCACCAGCGGGCAGCTCTTGGCACTGGGTGCAAGATCCACCTAGTGAAGCTTGCCGGACAGCAGGCTTGATTTTGCCTTTGCATGCCCTGAATCTGGGATGGATTTGTAAGAGTACTTGGATTTGGGTTTTTTCACTCCTAGAAATTGAAACTATTCTTTAAAAAAGTAGACTTTTGTAAAGGGATAGATAATGTTACAAAGGCATTCAAAAGTCCTCTACCATGGCTTGTCTCCAATAGCATGGTTGTTTCTTATAAGTAGACAACATAGTAGTTTTTAAGGACAGTCTGTGTAGCAGTAGCAAATTTACTACACTATAACCTATTTAAATATTAAAACAGGGAGCTAGCATTTATTGAGTTTTTAGCTATGTATCTGCATTGTTTGACCCTTTGTGTAAGTTAGTTCATGACCTCTGTGTGGTTGGTTTTAGCTGTTTGTTTATGTATTTATTCATTTACAGTCAAAGAAAGTGAGGCTCAAGGAGACAGATTAAGTAACCTGCCCAGTGTTTTAACTGAATCTGAGTCTGACTGACTTCAGAGCCCATGCTCTTTTCACTGAGTTGCACTGCCTCTCATTTTGCCGAAAACAGCTTTATTTTATTACACATGGGTGTGTTTAAGGCTTGTGTAAATAAGAAGCATGTCCGATTTGTGTTATGTTAAAATGTTGAATTAGTCCAGGGGTCAAATGAAAGCAGTGTTAGGCCATATATCTTTGCATTTAAAAACTTTCAAGAGAACAGCCTGAATTACCAACTTTCAGGATAACCTGACTACCGTCTACATGGTAGCCTTAGGGTCATTATGGACTAGCTAACCTGTCAGCGTTGTGTGTCTCCTGACAATTAAAAAAGCCCCTTTCTGGCATACACAAAAGATGCATTCTTGGTTTGCTCTTCTTGGTTTTCTTCCCTCTTTGTTTGTAACTAATGAGCTTGACACATTTAATTTTGGGAGTGACTGCCAAAATCAAAAATGTCATCTTTGTGATATTCATTTTGTAGAGCAAATTCAAGAAAGAATTGAAGTAGGTAGTGTCATTTCATTTAGTCAGTCAACACACAAATTGCTAAGCATTTGACATGTATACTTTTATTCTAAACTGGAGGCCATTCTGTACTAGCGATCATGCATCCTTTGAAACTAAACAGTATGAACCAGACTCCATTTTCTTAAGTTGCCAAAAACATGTTCTTTAAAAAAATTCTCTTTCACAGTTATGTAGAATTTCATTTGTGTTCTACCATGGACTTAGAAAAATTATGTACATTCTCTTAGAATTTGTATCATTGACTTCAGCATATACTCTGGGATAAGAACAATGATTTTTTTAAATGTCAGGGATGATCATTTTTAGAATTTGCCTCCACCTCTTTTAACTCCAGCTAAGTTTCTTTAAACCCCATATCCCCATATGTCTTAATGGATAGTGTTGTTTGTGTTTTCATTGTACAGACTGAGGAACTAATCAAAGCTTTGCAGGACCTGGAAAATGCTGCATCAGGGGATGCTACTGTCCGACAGAAAATTGCTTCTTTACCCCAGGAAGTGCAAGATGTTTCTCTTTTGGAAAAAATAACAGGTGAGAAGGTAGTTTGGGTGAAAGATGAGGGGAGGGAGACATATCTCCAATGCATCAAACCCCAGGACATGCTTATGTCTGCAAATACAGACCTTCCACATGGTGTTGGGTTCTCTGTCATCTTGGGATTTGCAAACATAACTCACATGCTGAACAAAGAAGCTGCTGGAATAGTCCGAGCTTGAATAGTGACTCTAGGAATTACTGCAGAAATGCTAGCATGCCATAACCTGTGGTACTCAATACAAGTAAGGTCTTTTGAAACCACAGTGCAAATTATGTGTGCGGGGGCAGACTGGGTGAAGGCATTAAACTCATGACCCTTTCCAAAAAAAAAAATTGTGATTCAGTGCTGTGACTTCTGCATTGTACACTGACATACCCCATAGATGATAGTGCCTTCAGTGCCAAGAACTCCAGGTTTGTATTGTTAGTCATGTCATTTTGCCCTCTTGATGATCACCCCCAATTAAACAGGGAGGAGCAGTTGTCATTCTTCCCGCTTTATGCGTGGGCAGTTGAGAGGAAGGAGTGAGGTGCCAACTCATGTAGAGTATGCTCTGCGCCAGGTGCTTCTTCCAGCCTAGGCTGCAGAGCCTGTGTTCTTTCCGTTACAAAAGCTCGGACCTGTTGTTCCACTCTCGTCCGAGGGCCACCATTTTCTCCTTCCAGTCCCTTACCTTGGCTGCTTCACTCACTTCCTCCATATCCATTTAAAGGAAATCAAGGTTACTCATGAAATACTTCCTTCACTGAACAGACGTTTGAGGCACCCCGTGTGGCATCTGCTCTAGGGGCCGCACCCACATCCCGTCACAGGTTAAGTGCCCCAAAGGAAAGGAAAGCAGAGGTGTGGGGGTGGAGACGCTGTTCTAAAAGTGCCCAGGGAGGTCTTCCTGATGAGATGGGCTTTGATCAGAGGCCCCCCGATGAAGAAGCAAGCTGTGAGGAGACCTAAGGGAAGGCAGTGCCCCCCAGGTGGAGGGAGCGGTACCCGGGAAGACCTTCAGGCAGGAGTGTGCTTAGTTGGAGAAGACAACACGGAGGCCTCTTGGGCTCGCTCTCTCTACTGCCACCATCCCTCACCCCAGCAATTAAACCCACTGGATTTAACAGCCTGTTGATCCCACAGTCTGTCGATCCTTCCACCTTTTCCCAGCCTTTATTCCCCTTACGGCCTCGTTTTCTTCATTACTCAGCTTGGAGTCATTACACTTACAGTCTTTATAATCACTCTCTCACACACACCCTCAGCCCCTTTTGCTCTTTTTTCCCTTCACTCTAGTCTCGTGGCAAAACCCCAACTTTTCTCCTGGTTAAATCCAACTTTTGTTGTTGTTATAAGGACCACATCATTTATTCTTACTGTCAGAATCGCAATCTGCAAAATTGGAAGCAAATTAATATAAAACTAGCAGTGTATATAATTTCATTTGTTTTCACTGACTTAAAGGATTTATATGGCTTTTAAAAATTATTTATTTATTTTGATTTTTAATTATGGTGAAATACACCTAACAAAATTTACCATCTTAACCATTCTTAAGTGTGCCACTCAGAAGTGTTAAGTACATTCACGTCGTGCAACCAATTTCAAGAACTCTCTTCATCTTGCAGCACTGAAGCTCTATACCATTAAGTAACAACTCATTTTCCCCACCCCCAGCTCCTGGCGGTCACCATTCACAACTGAATGTGTCTGGGCAGAACAAATAAACACTGGCTGACTTTTCTTCCTACTTCTGTGGATGAGCATGCTGTTTTCTAAAGCAGCCCCTCTGCCTGTTAGACCTATTCCTTCTCACCTACTCAAGAACACTGCTCCAACAATTCTCCCCTGTTCTCCTGCATCTCCAGTTTTTTTTTCCCCTTTACTGGATCATTCTCCATAGCATAAAAACAGGTATTCTTTTTCCCATTTGGGAAAAATTTTTTTCTTGACCCATATCTTCCTCCAGCTACCATCTCATTTCTCTGTTCTTTATAGCAAAACATTCTAATATAGATCGCCAATGCTCATCTGTCTCCATCCGTGTCCCACCCCCCCACCCGCCTGCCCCGTTCTCTTTTGGTTCCACTTCACTGACTCTGCTCTTATTAGTGTTGCTGATGACTTCCATATTGCTAAAATTCAGTGGTGAATATTTTGCCCAATCTTAACTTGATCTCAGTAACATTTGGCCCAGTTGATCATTTCTTCTTCCTGAAAATACTTTCTCACTTGGTGTGGTAGACAGAATAATGATCTGCCAAAATGTCCATGTCCTAATTCTCAGAACCTGTGAATATATTATCTTATATAGGAAAAGGGACTTTGTGGATGTGATTGAGTTAAGGATCTTGAGGTGGGGAGATTATCCTGGGTTAGCCAAGTGGGCCCGGTCCTTATAAGAGGGAGGTAGGAGGGCAAGAGTCAGAGGAGATGTGACTGTGGAAGCAGAAGTTTGAGAGATGCATTTTGAAGATGGAGGAAGGGGCCATGATAATGAATATTAAGACAATCCATTTATGTTGTTTTAAGCCACCAGGTTTGTGGTGATCTGTTAGAGCAGCAGAAGGAAGCTGGGACCGCATATTCTCCTAGCATTCCTCCTCTCTCTGATTGTGTCTTTTCAGTCTCCTTTGCTGGTTTCTTCCCTCCTCCTTCACCTCTTAATTTTGAGTAATTAGCCCTCTTTCCTAGTTAGTTTCACGGACAGTTCCTCTCATTCTGTTCGATGACTTTAAATAATAATTTTTATGCTAATGATCCCCTAATTTACATCTCTAGTGTTGACCTCTCCCTTGAACTTGAGACCCACGTATCCAGCCTCGTGCTCAGTGTTACTATTTGGGTAGCTCGAAAGACATTTCAGATTTGACCTGTCCGAAAGCAAAGTTCTCATCTTCCCTCCAAAATTTCTCTCACGGTCTTTTCCATCTCAGTAGATGACCCCCTCATAATTCCTGTTGATCTGGGCTACAACTTGTATCTGACACCTTGTTACCACCTCCGCTGCTGCCACCTGGTGCGAGTCACCACCACCTTCACTTGAATTATCACAGTAGCCTCCCATCTGCTCTCCCTGCTGCCTGCTTGTCCTCCAGTCATCTTTCTGTCGTCAACATAGTAACCAGAGTGATCTGCTAAAATGGAAGTTGGATCATGTCCCCCCTCTGCTCAGAACACTCTAGTCATATGGGTTCCTTGCTAGGCACTTTCCCCTCCAAAGGCCTTTGTACTTGGCTGTTTCCTCTGCCTGGAATGATCTTCCCCGGATAGTCACGTGACTTGTTCTCTCACTACCTCCAGCCCTTGGTTTCTGTATCACCTCAGTGAAGCCTACCCTGGCTACCTTTTTTTTTTTTTTTTTTTCCTTTGACTGCATTGGGTCTTTGTTGCTGTGCACAGGCTTTCTCTAGTTGCAGCGAGCGGGGGCTACTCTTCGTTGTGGTGTGTGGGCTTCCGTTGCGGTGGCTTCTCTTGTTGCGGGGCTCAGGCTCTAGGCACGCGGGCTTCAGTAGTTGCAGCATGCGGGCTCAGTAGTTGTGGCACGTGGGCCCTAGAGCACACGGGCTTCAGTAGTTGCAGTGGGTGGGCTCAGTAGTTGCAGTGCACGGGCTTCGGTAGTTGTGGCGTGCAGGCTCAGTAGTTGTGGCTCGCAGGCTCTAGAGCTCAGGCTCAGTAGTTGCGGTGCCCGGGCTTAGTTGCTCCGTGGCATGTGGGATCGTCCCGGACCAGGGATCGAACCCGTGTCCCCTGCATTGGCAGGCGGATTCTTAACCACTGCACCACCAGGGAAGTCCCTGGCTACCTTACTTAAAATTGCCTCCCTCCCTCTGAATGCCCCATTTTTCCTCCTTTGCCTTATTTTTCTGTAGAGTTCTTATCTTCAGCTGGTAAATAACTAAAATATAGTGTATTACTTATTTCTCTTCCTCCCTGAGATTGTAAACTTGCGGGCAGAGAGTTTTTGTCCTTTGTGTTACCTGTTGGCTCAGAGCCTAGGACAGTGTTGGACACACAATAGGAGCCCACGTATTCGTCAGGCTAATTGGAAGATTTGGAGTATAAAATTTGATTGGAGTGAGTTTAGTGACAGCAGTAGGGGAGGAGGTGGGTACCAGGAGGATAGACAGCTTTCTTGAGAAGTTCTGCTTTAAGAGGAGCAGGGATGTGGAGCAATAGCTAGAGAGTGACACACAGTCAGAAGATAGAGCAACGTGTGTGTGTGCTGGTGCGTGCTTCCGGAGGGAGAGAAGTTGATGAGGCATGGGGAAACGCAGGGGACAGACCCAGAAACTTGAGTCTTGGAGTAAGCAGGAGGGGGTGGGATGCCCATGCGCAAGTGAAGGGCTGGCCAAAAGAGGCACACAGCCGTCGTCTGTGTGGCTGGGAGGGCAGAGCATGTGAGGACAGCCACAGGTAAGTTCTTCGAAGTGAGCATCTCGCTGCTACGTTTTGGCTGCATATTCTTCTATAGCTCATAAAACTATTACAGGTTCTTTTTCTGGTTTGTAATTATTTGTGTGAATGAATTATTTTCTTTGTACACTCCTTGGAGTGTAAAAGAATTGTTTTTATTTATTTATTTATTTTAATCTCAAAAATTAGTGTTTTCCTTGCCTTTTTCTGCCACAGGCACTTAAACATTTTAATGAATTAACCATTACAAAAAATAGCTAAGCAGTGACAAAGCTAAAGCAGCCTAACCACCCCAGCAGCTTACTCCCAGACCGCACCACCAATCTAGAAGAATAAGTGTCACTGTCTGCTTCACCCTCAGCGACTGAGAATGTCTCTTTCCTTTGTGTTCTCTTTGGCTCAGTCCTCCTCCACCAAGAACATCCTGTTGTTTCCCTGTCCCCGAGGAGCATAGAGGTACCTGATCTTTGACATCAGGTCTAATTTGGAATCCCTCAACAGTCCATCTTCCAGTATTCACGTAGAGAAGGCATCTAAAAGTCAGGCGGACTGTTTGCCAGAGAAACTGTGTTGGAATTCTTAAATCCCGGTTAGCGTATGGCAATGCTGAGGTCTCTCACCTTGACGACCTGTATTCATAGGAAGCAACGGATCTGTATCACTGTGTAACTCACTTTGAGTTTGTCCCATGGAACTACTGGAGTCTCTAGTGCTTTGTTTCAAAGCACCGATCTCTATCGATCCTTTAAGGCCCTTTTAAAATGAGGTATACCTACTTAAAAATTTTAATCTCACCATACCCACACGTAATTAATTACATCACTTCTTTGAAATACAAATAGTCCTTTGTCTTTTCTTATTTCGTAATGTTGAGCCTTGTTCACCCCTTCTTTCCAAGGATACCCTTTCTTATACTTTGATTCTTCCGCACAGTTTTTTCCTCAAACAATGAGTTGCAGCCCATTAATTGGACCTGAAATCAGTCTGGTAGATAATGACCAACATTTTTTTTTTTTTTAATGGGTTAGAAGATAGAACACCCTGCACACACTAAGGAAAGTATTGTTTTATGAAACTTTCTTTTATTTTTGTATATTTATATGAAGTGTATTTCTTAGCGTGGGTCACATTCAAAAGCATTTGAAAGCTTCTTATCAGACCCTATATTTTGTTGACTAGAAGAAGAGGTTTAAGGCTTACATAGTTTAAGAAGTAGAATCCTATAGGTCCATTTTATAGATGTGGTTTTGAGTCCCAGCTCCTCAGCAAAGAACCTGCTACTGAACCTGTCACTTTTATTAAGTCTTAGTTTCCACACCCAGGAAATGAGTGCTTGCTTTTGTATTTCAGAGGGATATGCAAAGAATATTTAATGAAATAATATGAATGAAAGCACCTTTGAAATTCTCAGAGGCAGGGAAATATTATTTCACAAATGACCTTAAATATCTCTTTCTGTTTATTTGTAGAGCTTTTGTCGCTATAGATATTTATTTATTTATTTATTTACGTTTATTCGTTTTTTGGTAGAGGCATTTAGAAATCATTTACCAGATTCCCCTCTTTGTACAATTGCCTCACTTCAGGTAATTCAGAAATGTCCCGTCTTGTTGACAGGAGTGAGTACCTTTGGATTTCTCTGTCAGCCAGTCCATTGTTTGTCTACAGGTTCTGACCTGTTCTTGGACTTGAATGTTAGAGGAGAAACTAACCTCCCCCAGAAATGTTTGCAATTATGCCTGTGTCGTTGTATATTGTCTCTCTTTTTTTAATCTCATTTGTACTTAGACAAAGAGGCAGCTGAACGTCTTTCAAAAACAGTAGATGAAGCATGTCTGTTACTAGCCGAATATAACGGGCGCCTGGCGGCAGAACTGGAAGACCGACGCCAGCTGGCTCGGATGTTGGTGGAGTACACCCAGAACCAGAAAGATGTTTTGTCAGAAAAGGAGAAAAAACTAGAAGTGAGTACATTGCAAGGCAGACCCAAACTTCCCAAGTTTCCCTTCCTGCAGCCCACATTAGGAGGTTTTTATTATGCCTTAAATAACACGTTATTTTTTCCTTTTAAAAAAATTCATGAGATGAGAACATCCATCAGATTTTTTTAAAAATAATTAATTAATTTATTTTTAGCTGCTTTGCATCTTCGTTTCTGCACGTGGGCTTTCTCCAGTTGCGGCGAGCGGGGGCTACTCTTCATTGTAGTGCGCAGACTTCTCATTGCGGTGGCTTCTCTTGTTGTGGAGCACGGGCTGTAGGCACGCGGGCCTCAGTAGTTGTGGCTCGCGGGCTCTAGAGCGCAGGCTCAGTAGTTGTGGCGCACGGGCTTAGCTGCTCCGCGGCATGTGGGATCTTCCCGGACCAGGGCTCGATCCCGTGTCCCCTGCATTGGCAGGCGGATTCTTAACCACTGCACCACCAGGGAAGTCCCTATCAGATATTGTAATTATCTGAACCTAGTTAAAAATCAAAGTCATGTTTTTATGCGTCCAGAAAAGAACAAATGGGAATGCAGAAAACAAACAATGAAGCCTTAAATAACAGCATTTAGGGTACTACTGTTGCTTTAGTGTGAACTCATATTAAAAAAACAAAATTGTAGGGCTTCACCGGTGGTGCAGTGGTTAAGAATCTGCCTGCCAGTGCAGGGGACACGGGTTCGAGTCCTGGTCCGGAAAGATCCCACATGCTGCAGAGCAACTAAACCTGTGCTCCAAAACTACTGAGCCTGTGCTCTAGAGCCCGCAAGCCACAACTACTGAAGCCCGCGTGCCTAGAGCCCGTGCTCCGCAACAAGGGAAGCCACCATAGTGAGAAGCCCACGCACCACAATGAAGAGTAGCCCCCGCTTGCCGCAACTAGACAAAGCCCACACTCAGCAACAAAGATCCAACGCAGCCAAAAACAAAAAACAAAAAAAACAAACGTATATTGAGGTACAGGAAGAATAGGCATTCAGCAAAACCAAAGAATGTTTACTTGGTAATATTTGGGAAATGCTTGAAACTTTCTTTCTTTTGGGTTATACTGAGATTTATTTCCAACTTGTATCCTTGCTAAGGCCAATAAGTAGTGTGCCTCTAAGCTCTGTCTGCAGTCTGTTCTAAAATTCCATGTAAACATAATAATGTTTATGGAGCCCAGTTCTCATACTGTTAAGAAGGAACTAATTTCCACCCTGAGCTGACACTGTCTGAGTGCCCTTGGAGAGGGCCTTCAGAACTAGTTTCTCTAGTTTGCATTTGTCTGGCTTCTTAATTAAATACATGGTGGCTTATCCTCAGTCCTTTGAGATAACTGAACCGGCAGTGTGGACATTTGGGAACTTTTGCTTGCTTCCAGCTGCTAGGCTTTCTTTTCAGGAGTGTCTACCCTTCTTTTTCTCAAAGAGACGTGGAGAAGAGTTGCAGCCAGTGGTTTGGGAAGGGAAGACAGTTTTGACTTGGAGAATCAGTCACTTACTACAAGAAACAGAGTAGATTGGGGAGGGAGGGGATAGTCCCCCTCCCCCAGCCCTGTACTCAAGAAAGACATTCTCTGGCACAGAGGGAGGGAAAGGTCAGCTAGCCCTGTGGCTGACATGATTGTGTTTGCCTTTCAACACAGTCACCTGACTTGTGCGGGGAAACGAAGGATGGGCGCTCTTTACCATGTTGTTACCTGCAATGACTACAGGAGCTGTGATGGGTAGTAGTGGTGGAAGTTTCATATTCCTAGCCAGCTTGAAAGTGGAAGATGGGAAACGGCTATAAAAAATAGTATGGCTTAGATTTAGAAATCAACACTGACCAGAAATCCTAAAGGGAGTTTCACAGGCAGTACCAGACGGTCATTTATCTGAAATGCTCATCTTTCACTGAGGAAGCGTTTTCAGCACTGTGCCCTGGGACTAATAAGAGAGTGTAATTAATGATTCTGGTTGTAAGTCACCATGCCATCTGTTGAACTGCCCCTTGGCAACACATTAAGGGCTTTCTCTGATCTGTCAGACATTGATTATCATGAGCAGCTGCTGTCGGGTGGAACGTGGCACGCTACCATAGAGGACAGAGTCTTTGAGAAGGAGATTGGGTTGGTAGCGTGAATTAACTCTTTGTACGTCTCCCTTCCTCGTAGTTGCACTTTCCTCCCTATATTTCTTGGGGGATCATTCTGGTTTCTGTAGAACCAGTGGTTTGCTAGATGCCACAAGAGGTCATTAAGGCAGAGAGATGGATCAGAGATTTGAGTGTGTTTTGTTGCTTTCCAGCCCAAATTTCTTTACTCATCTGGGCATTGGAATTCCATTGCTTTAAGAATCAGAACAGGTATGTCCCACCACTGGAAAGTACAGATTCTGAACTGCCAGTTCTTATTCCAAACCATGTCTCTCAGCCACGTGAACAAAACTATTCATCGTAAAAGTGGAGCTAAATTTGCTACATTTAAAAAAACAAACTACTAGATATAACATAAGATGTTGAAAGATGGTTTTAGTTCTTTCTTTATCCATGTTTGCTAAAAATATGAACGGTTTGCTCCCTAGAATCTGAGGTTTTTCTCTCATATCCCATAGTAGACTGGTCTTAATTCCATTATATCCTTACAGTGATGATAAAACTTGCTAAGTATGTGCCACTTGAAAGGTGCATTATTATTATGAATTCTTATAAATCTTCCAAAAGTCTCTTATTGATGAGGACAGTAAATAAAGTTACCTACCTTTTTAACATTTATTTTTTTTTAATACTGCCAATCCTTGTTTTAAAACTGCCACATCATGAAGTCTGCTTTTATTTTTTAATCTTTTCATTGCTGTCGGTGTAGAATATGGAATTCTTACAACTCTGGAAATGTAATTATTTGCTTGAGAGTCTCTTTTCTTCCCAAAGTTCTAATTTGTTAACACGTAAGGTTTTTTTCTTCAAGTTTATATCTTCCTTACATAATAATCATACCTTTTTATTCTTTCACTTGAGAATTTTATGTTATATTTCTCAGTGGCTTCTAAAGTTTGGGATAGGGAATATAATGATTCAGTACCTAGGATGATTCAGACCCTGGGATGTAGAAGACAGAGTTACGGCTCACAGAGAGATTGTGTTTCTGCCCTCAAGGAAATCATATTCTTGCGTAAACAGCATGGGTGAACATAAAACCAAACTGAGGGATTATACATAATATAGATCAAGGAGACAATTGGCAATTGTGATTGTGGTTTAAGGTTAAGTCCAAACTTCCTGGCAGGCACTAAAGCCTTTTCTTAAAAGGAAATAGCAATTGAAGAAGGGAAATATACTTATAAATGGAGAACAGCCAGACTGGAGCACACAGATTTATGAAAGGAGACAAAGACAGAAGGTATGGGAGCGGGGTGCCAGAGCCCTCCTGTGGGAATTAGGCTCCATACTCTTTCAAGGGCTGCTTATTCAGCCATGAAGTCAACAAAGCCCATGCCAGGCAGGAGATAATCGGAGAGGAGCATGATGTACGCCCCTCAATGAGCTTCCACTCTAGTGTGGGAAAAACAGCGAAAAAGGAGTTAAAGGAGAATGTGAGACATGTTCTAAGTAAGGGGACTATCCTAACTCACTGTGTCTAAGTTAAAATAGACCAAGGAAAAATGAATATGTTAATTGTTTAACATTAATTTGATCTGAAGTTTATTTAAAATATAAGAGAATCATAAAATGCACGGGCAGTTTTTGAGCAACATACTGCCTTCAGCAGGTCTTCCAAAGTTCATTAGAATATGTGCTCTTTGGCTGCTCTTGCAGTGTCAGGAACATAATTGTTCCTCAGTAAATATTTGTTCTGTGAGTTAAATTCATCACCTGATGAAACCTTATTTCATAAAGAAGAGGATTTTCTAGGTTGCATTAAAAAATTAATTCTTGGTTGTAAAGAATATATCAGTAAAGAAAGGTGAGTATTTGATGGAAACTGTGGGTTTCCTCCTTTGTGTTGCTTTTCTTTTTTTTTCCTTGAAGTAGAATCATGATTCATTTTGAGGTGATTATTTTTTTTACCTTTTCTTTTTTTTCTGCTTTTCCTTTTGGGTCTTATGGTAGACATTGGCCTTAAACTCCAGGCAGGGTTAGAAGGAGAGCTGCTTAATATTTGTCATGCTTTTTGTCATGAACATGAGGAAACACAGAAATGGGAAAGAAGGCATGTAGAAGGAAGCACAAACAGCAGCCCCAAAGTGAGGATAAGGAATGTGGAGGATACAGAAGAAGGTGAATTCAAAAAGGAAAAGGCCAAAGGTACCAGAAAAGCCTCTAAACTTCAGTTCTTGGAGCAAAAGGAAGGTTTGTTTCTGGGTGACAGAGGTGACCATTACCCCAAGTGACTGCTAGAAGCTTACAAGCCATAGAGTAGGACAGACAAAGTCCCCGTCTTGTCAGTTTGGAGAAAGTATGATGTGGTATGTTCCGTCTGACTGATCAGGGCATGTGAAAAGCAGAGAGAGAGAAGAAAATTTATTTGTACAAGCATTGAAGAAAAAAAATCAAAAGGAGGAAGGTACCCAAAATTTTACCACCTTAACACATCAGTTGGTTTCTTTTACATCATGGTGTTTGACTAGCAGTGCTCTAGAACTGAAAGGAGACAGTTCTGTGATACACATGCCACTTGGTACACACACAGACTATATGCCACACAGGGAAGAGCTCTGGGGAGATGTGTTCCTATCTGCAGATTTTTTTTTTTTTTAATTCTTTATTTTAATGCAGGCATCTAATGCTACTTTTTTTTAAAATAAATTTATTTATTTTTATTTTTGGCTGCATTGTGTCTTTGGTGCTGTGCGCAGGCTTTCTCTAGTTGCGGCGATTGGGGGCTACTCTTCGTTGCGGTGCGCGGGCTTCTCATTGCGGTGGCTTCTCTTGTTGCGGAGCACGGGCTCTAGGCGCGCGGGCTTCAGTAGTTGTGGCTCACAGGCTCTAGAGCGCAGGCTCAGTAGTTGTGGCTCACGGGCTTAGTTGCTCCGCGGCATGTGGGATCTTCCCAGACCAGGGCTTGAACCCGTGTCCCCTGCATTGGCAGGCGGATTCTTAACCACTGCGCCACCAAGGAAGCCCCCAGATTTTTTTTAATTGAGGTGAAATGTATAGAACATAAAAGTAATAACCATTTTAAAATGTATGCATTTCAGTGGCGTTTAGTACATTCATAGTATTATGCAACCATCACCTATATCAAGTTCCAAAACATTTCACATTCCGTCATACCAAAAGAAAACCCTGTACCCATGAACGAGTCATTCCCTATGCGCCCCCTCCTCCCAGCCCCTGGCAACCGCCAGCCTGCTTTCTATCCCCATGGATTTGCCAATGCTGGATATTTCATATAATTGTGTCTGGCTTCTTTCACTTAGCATGTTTTTTAGGTTCATCCACGTTGTAGCATGTATCAGTACTTCATTTCTTTTTATGGCTGAATTGTCCATTGTATAGGTATGAAAAAATGTCTACCCATTAATTTATTGATGGACAGTTGGATTGTTTCTGCATTTTGGCCATTATGAATAATGGTGCTGTAAACAGTTGTGTACAAGTTTTTGTGGGGACATATGTTTTATTTCTCTTGGGTATATGTATAACTAGGAATAGAATTGCTGGGTCATAAAGTGAATTCTATGTTTAACTTTTTGAGGAACCACCAAAACTGTTTCCCATAGCAGCTGTACCATTTTACATTCCCATTAGCAGTGTATGAGGGTTCCAGTTTCTCCACATCCTCATCAGCACTTGATAACTGTCTGTCCTTTTTAAATTCTAGCCATCCTAGTGGATGTGAAGCGATATCTTGTGGTTTTGATTTGCATTTCCATGACAACTAACGGGGATGAGCGTCTTAGCATGTGCTTGTTGGCCATTTGTGTATCTTTTTTTTGAGCAGTGTTTATTCAAGGCCTGTGCCCATTTTTGAATTGGGTTGTTTGTTCTTGAATTGTAAGAGTTCTTTGTATGTTCTGGATATTAAACTCTTAGCAGATAAATGCTTTGCAGATATTTTCTCCCATTTTATAAGTTGTCTTTTCACTTTCTTCATAATGCCCTTTGAAGTAGTAAGTTTTTAATTTTGGTGAGTTCTACTGTGTTTTTTCTTGTGTTGCCTGTGTTTTGGTGTCACATTTAAGAATCCATTGGCAAATCCCAGATCATGAAGATTTACTCCTGTGTTTTCTTCTAGGAGTTTTGTAGTTTTAGCTTTTACATTTGGGTTGTTGAGTTAATTTTGGTATATGACGTGAGGTGGGGCAGGGGGACGTGAGTGCAACTTCATTATCTGCATATAGATATCTAGTTGCCCCAGCACCATTTGTTGTCCCCCACTGAATACTTGGCACTTTTGTAAAAAAATCGGTTGGCCATAGATGTATGGGTTTATTTCTGGACTGTCTGTTCTATTCCACTGATCTGTGTGTCTGTCCTATGCAGGTATCACAACTCTTTTGATCTCTGTAGCTTCATAGTAAGTTTTAAGATCAGAAAATGTGAGTTCTCAACTTTGTTGTTGTTTTTCATTATTGTTTGGCTATTTGGGGCCTGTTGCAATTCTGTGTGAATTTGAGGATCAGCTTTTCCATTTCTGCAAGAAAGGCTGTTGGAGTTTTAATAGGAATTGTATTGAATCTGGAGATTGCTTTGGGCACTATTGCCATTTTAACAATCTTAAGCATTCTAATCCATGAACATGAGATGTCGTCCCAATTATTTAGGTATGCTTTAATTTCTGCTGCAGGATTTTAAAAGAGATGCTAGAGTATCACTTACTGATGCACTTGATATTATAAAGGCCCTGTTTAGGTGCCCTGGGTATCAGGGACCACAGTAGAAGACAGTATGCGCCTCCTTTCAGTAGGCAGTGTCTTACGCACCTCTAGAAGGCATGCATATGTATGCGTGTGCACTCAACAAAGTCACCAGGGCATGGTCAGTGACAGCCAGCTTCACTCTGCAAAGTAAAGGCCTGGATGTCTAGGTAAGGTCGTTAACAGGATTACTGAGCTGGACAGAACCTTAGAGATTGTATAGTCCAGCTTCTGAATTGGTAAAGAAACTCAGACCCAGAGTTAGCCCAGACCAGGAATACAATTCAAAGCAGACATCTTGTAATTTTTATTGGGTTTGTGTTTTTGTTTGTTTATTGTGGGTTTTTTAAATTAATTAATTTATTTCATAAGGTCAGGTCACAGCAGAAAGACACTACACAGAAGAGTAGCCAGAGTTGATCATTTCAGCAATCCCAAGAATCTTGTTTCAGAGACATGACATCTTATGGAGGGGGATTAAAATGGTTGCATGAAAGCATTCTAAAGTGGCCCTCGAGAAAACCTTTCTGAGTTTGAGAGAGCCCATTTTGCCACCAAGGTTCTGAGTACCCTCCTGCTATAACTGTGCATGCTCTTGCTCTGAGAGGAAGGGAGAAATTGGTTCATGGAACTTGGGCCTGCTGCTCTTTCCCCAGCTTGGCTCCTCCCCCTCAGCTGTAATGAATTCAGGAGCACAGCTTTCTACTTCAGGCAACACAGCTGGGAAGGGGGAAACAGCCCGGAATCCAGCATTGTCTTGTGATTCTTCATGTATCTGTTTGTAATTTGGTTATAACAGACTTCAGAAAGTCTTTGACTGTAGCTGAGGGGCGCTAAACCAAACTGCTGGCTGTCTGTTGTTTTTGGCAGCATCCTCCACCTCCCTGCAGGGAGCACGTGGTTAGAAGTGTTCATTCCTGTAATGGGATAGGCAGTAGGTGGAGATAGAGAGCTCCTTTTTTGTCAGCTTTGGAGTAAATTCTCCCCTTTCCCCATGGTGATGGAAGCCAGTATCTCATCATCCATTATAGTGAGGGCAGATGGGAGCAGGTGATCTAATCCTCATTTTATAATCGGAGGGGGTTTTTGTTTGTTTTTTTGGTTTTTAAAAAATTTTTGGCCACACTGCGTGGCATGCGGAATCTTAGTTCCCTGACCAGGGATTGAACCTGTGTCCCCTGCAGTGGAAGCTCTCAGTCCTAACCACTGGCCCACCAGGGAATTCCCTAATCCTCACTTTAGATAAGAAGACAAAGCTCAGCATTTATATGAGCAATTCAAGGTCACAGAGGAAGTCAGTGAGGACCAGAACCCCAGTCTCCTGAAACCTGACTCCAGTGATCATCTACTGTGTTCCCCTGGGAACTGAGAGGCCCTGCCTGGTCCCCCACTAAGCAGTCTTCTACACTCACTGCCCTTCCTCAGCATGTCATTCTTTCCTCCCTAGACTAGCAGTGCTGTCAGCACCACGGGCTGTAGAATAGTTGTTGAGGCAGGTCAGTCTGCTCACATGGGTCAAGTGATCAGGGGGGTTGTACTCATGTCCTTCCCTACACAGCAGGCCTTGGCTTGCTTACTGCTTTTTCATCCCTTTGATGTGGGACACTTTTTTTTTTTTTTTTTTTTTAAATAGGTTTCCCTCCAATAGTTGGGGACTTTTCTTGAGTTGTGTGGTTCTGTGAGTAATTTGGAGTTTGGAGGCAGTGTTTAGTCCTTGGATTCCTTCCATTCATTTTAGGTGCTGATTATAGCTCAGGCCAGATTTGCAGCTGGAACTTTTATCTATCGGTGTGTGCGCTTAGGTGTGTGTGTGTGTTCTTTCTATATTAATCTCTTGTCACTCCAGGGGGGAAAATGCCCCATATAATGTACTTCACTTACTTGGTGACCTAAGGGCATGGTTCACTGACATTTGAGACTTTACACTGAAAAAAGTGATGTGATTTCAAAGCTCTCCCAGCTGGAATTCCATACTTTTTTTTTTTTTAAGATTTTTTTTGGTGTGGACCAATTTTAAAGTCTTTATTGAATTTGTTACAATATTGCTTCTGTTTTATGTTTTCGGTTTTTTTGCCGCAAGGCATGTGGGAGCTTAGCTCCCTGACCAGGGATCAAACCCACACCCCCTGCATTGGAAGGCAAAGTTTTAACCACTGGACCACCAGGGAAGTCCCTGGAATTCCATACTTTTAGCCGCAGTGTTGTTTTTGTATTTATAGTTCAACTTTTGATGAATCCTCCTCCTTCCTGAAACAGCTCCACTGAGTTTTAGCTGGTGTATGTAGCACTAATTTTTCGTATTTATTTATAAAGTGCATATACATATTGAGTCAAAACAGCATCCGGGCCCCATGTCACTGCTTGTCTTTGAAAACATTCATTCTTATTCAACTAATATTCAGTTCTTTCTCTTTTCTTTTTTTCTGATTATAAAAGAAGCACATCATAGGAAACGTAGAAAAATTAAGTATAAAGAAAAAAATCGTAATCTCACGACCCAGAGATAACTACTTTTAGTTTTGGTATATTTCTTTTATTTTTTTCCTCCTATTTTAAAATTAAAATAATCATAATGTCATGCCTTTTAAAACTTTACGTGATCATTTTCCCTTATTGACAAAAACTTTATAAACATTTTAAATGGCTGCTTGAATATCTGTGGTTGATATTCAATGATTATTTTTATTGTACTGTTTCTTTTTTCTCCCCCCCCCCCCCCGCCCCTCCCCACTTTGGGCTAACTTTTAGTCTGGATTATTTCCTTCCTATAAATTTCTAAAAATTGATTCTGTATGTGTGCAGATGTCTGCTTGTCTCTAAGTACCCTGCAGGTCATATGCATTTTAAGGTCTTTGCCACCAGTAGGCATTTCTGTCTTAAGGGTTCTTGATCTTTTTCAAAGCATCTTAGGCAGTCTAGAACTTTATTGAGCTTTATAGACAGACAGAAGATATATATGTATAATATGTGTATATATATCCACAGGTTAAGGATTAATCTTCGTTTTATGAAGGAATGAACATTGAATAGTTTAATTAGACAAATAGGGCTCTCTTCTAGGTTTTATCTGTTTACATTTGGAACAGCTGTGGGAAAATAGCAATTACTTCTTATTATAGTATTGACGTGAGTGAGCATAACTTTGAGAGCAGAGTTCAGATTACAGAAATTTGAGCTCTTGTGTCTAGGTGTCTATTTGACCCAATGGGTACATGTTATTTCGAGCAAAGATCTATTTTAGTCTTTATGAATGTTCCTACTCCTGTTAAGGTGGGTCTTCTGCTCCCACTTCAAGTTGTGATTTTTGAAGAAAGTAAAATTGGATTGTGGCATACTCTGCAATCTTCTAAGTTATATCTCTGACTTGTTTTTCCTTATAAAATGTAGGACTTGAAATAAGGTCAGAAAGAGTCTTTTTCCATGATTAGGGCAAAAATGTGCATGCTTATAAGAGCCAACCTGAAACCTTTACAAAGTCCCTGAGGTACATACAGCATGCTTCACGTAAAGAAGTTATGGTACCAGCCAAATGTCATTATGACTCTGCCAGCCTCCTTATTTGTTCTCTGCCTTATTCAGGTTCTTCAGCATCTTTAGGAAAAAGTGTGGACCACTCTCTTGCTTCTTCCAGTCATTAGGTACTTTGAGAATTTTAAGCAGAGTAGCTTTGCAAATTTCAACTCAGCAAAAATTTGCCAGCAGCCTTCTAAGCATTCTTGGGGTTTGGATAGTGATTATGTATAGACACATCCCACTTTTTCTTTATGATGTCTGTTATGATGTATTTGGTGCTTTTCCGAGTCCTTTTATTTTGCCCATAGTGTTTCTGCTCCGTGGGACATAAACTCACTAGGAGTTATTCCCAGAAAGATACCGTTTGCCCCAGTTAGGATTTAGTGATGAGGACCTAAAGTGCCCATTCCAGGCTCTTTCTGACTTTCTCTACTGAGGCCAGTGGTCTTTGCAGCCTCTTGTCTTTGGCATGGTTTTTCATTTATAAAATAACAGTTTTACCCTCACCTGGGGCAAACAGGTTCCAGTACTTGTCTAACTTAAGTTGTTAGTGTTTGCCTTTCTTTATCCCACAGGATCTTTAGGGCCAGGTTATTTTCCTTTCTGTGGAAGAAGTCTCCAGTAGGCTGGCTGAAGGGGTCCTTCTCAGCACGTGTAGCATGCTTTGCCTCTCTAATATTTTTTTTAAATCACATTCACACAAGCACACCCCTGCACCACTACCACTATCCCTTTGTAACTTCGTGTCTCTCCTTGCTGCCTCTGCTTACCCCATTGCAGCTTAGCAGGCGTATCTCCATTACTGTCTTTAGAATCTTCCACCAGTAGTCTAATCTCAAAAGCCAAAAGATACTTTTCAGTCTCTGTCTCTCATCTCCTTTTCTCTTTTTGGCCCTCTCTATAGCATTTTATACTATTTAATAATTTTTATGTGTTTTCCTTCTCTGGCTTCTGTATCCCACCTTCTGCTGGTTCTAGGACTTTTGTCCTTTAATCAGCTTTTCTCCATCCTTGCCCTTTATTTTATTTTATTATTATTATTTTTAATAAATTTATTTATTTATTTATTTTTGGCTGTGTTGGGTCTTCGTTTCTGTGCGAGGGCTTTCTCTAGTTGCGGCAAGCGGGGGCCACTGTTCATCGCGGTGCGCGGGCCTCTCACCGTTGCGGCACTCTCCTGTTGCGGAGCACAGGCTCCAGACACGCAGGGTCAGTAGCTGTGGCGCACGGGCCTAGTTGCTCTGCGGCATGTGGCATCTTCCCAGACCAGGGCTCGAACCCGTGTCCCCTGCATTGGCAGGCAGGCTCTCAACCACCGCGCCACCAAGGAAGCCCCCATCCTTGCCCTTTAAATGTGGGTTTTCCTTTAGCTTTTTTCTTATTCCAGACCTTTTCCTTGAGTGACATAAAGTGGCTTCAGCTACCACCTTTGTGCTGATGGCTTAAATCTAAATCTTTACCTAGACCCTTCCTTGTACTTAAGACCCATTTATCTTATTTCCACAGACACTTCTTACTTAATATGGTCAAACCACACCATCTCTTCCCTTCCAACCTTTCCTTTCCTCCTCTTCCCCTCTCTTGGAGAAGAGCATTGCCGTTCATCAAAACCAGACCCTGGACCTCATCCAGTGTTTCTCCCCCTATTTTTCCCACCTCCCACACCAGTCATTTCACCCTCCTCATGTCCCAGTCTCTCCCTCAGCTCCTCTGCTGCACCTCTGCCAGACAAGCTCCCGTCGCCTGTCTTCCACATTGGAGTAGTCACCAAGCCATTGTGATCTTTGTCTCCTCAAGTTTTCTTGAATTTGTCCCCCTTCTCTTCATCTCTGTCTCCACCTCCACCACCTTAGTTCAGGCTGTCACCATGTCTCACCTGGTCGCCTGCAGTAGCCTCGTTACTGGTCCATCTGCATTTGTTCTTATGCCCTGTGATCCATTCTTTGCGTGGCACCCTGTGATGTTTTCAGCATGCAGCTCTGGGCATGTCATTCTCTGCTCAAACATTTAAATGGCTTCCCATTGCTCCTAGAATATAGGCCCAAATCCTCACATGTGGCCGTCCCCCCACCCCACCCCAGGACTTGGCCCCTGCTGACCTCATCAGCCATATCTCTTGCCGTGTTCCATTGCATTTTGTCTGTGCTGGCCTTCTTTTGTCTCTGGCTTCATATGTGCTGCTCCCTCTGCCTAGAACACTCTCTCCCTCCTTTACTTCCCACTGGTTACCCTTACCTGGTTGATCCCCATTCATCATTTATATCCCAAGTCAAACAGTATTTCCCGGAAACTCCATCTCCACCCCATAAAGCCAGGTCTCTCCCCGCTGCCACCCCCCATATATACTGTCGTAGCTCCCTATCATTTTCCTTTAGAGCACCACATAGTTTGTCATTCTGTTTAGGGATTATTTGGTGATTCTCTGACCAGATCATAAAATCCTGGCTGTATTGTCATTCTTTCATCCCCAACCCTATCCTGATGCTTGGCTCAGCGTCTCACCTCAGGTGGCACATATGGTTGCAGTTCGGTTCATCTCCAGGTGCGGTCAGAGGATGTCTTCAACTGGGGCTCCTTCTGGTTGAGGACATTCCTACGAGATCTAGGCTTTACTCCTGAGACACATTCTTTTTCTCGCTCAGCTTTTAGATTGATAGGGTTGGACTATGGTGCCACCTGATTAAAAATTCTGTGACTTTTTTCCCCTCGTCTTGGAGGTCATGGGCCTTTTCATTTTCTCAAGCCAGCTTCTAGTAATTGTGCTAAATTTTCAGGTCATACACAAATGGTTTGTGGGAGGAAGGACTTTGTATCCCATTAATAATTCTCTTTTTCTTCAATTCTGTACATCTTTAACATATAAATCAGGAAGATTAAATATTACTTATAAAATAATAAACATGGGAGGGGTGATTGTTCTTTTCCCCTCTCAGATCTGTTCATTGACACTGAACAGTTTTGTAGGACTGCTTTTGAGACCAAGTGCTTGGTCTCATTCAGAACTCACCATCACCCCAGGATATAGGCATTATTTCCATTCCCATCTTAGGAGGACGCTAAGCCCAGCAAGGTAAAGTCACATGTCATACCACAGACAAGAGGTAGAGTAGGATCTGAACCTTGGATTTTATGACTCTGAGTTTTTTCTGTTCGACCACAGAGACCTCCCTCCAGTGGGAGTGTGATATACCCTCAGTCTTTTGGAGGAGCTAGGAAATGCATTTTCTTCCTTTTTTTGCTAATGGGAAGGAATTGATGTTTTTTTTATTGCTTATAGAGAGAGCTGTATCCAAATACTGTGCAGTAACCTACAGGCTAGCCTGCTTCAGGCAGACCGTATAGCACTTAAAATTATAATAAACATTGCTTAAAATTATTTTGTGTGAAAAATGTGCATTTCCTTTCTACCCTTTGCTTCTCATTTGCCTTCTAGGAATGCTTGACTCCACCAGTATTAGGCTCAAAAGGAGAAACAGGTGAAAAGTTGGCACCTTTGATGCTTGCACAGCATCAATAACCTGGTTCTTTATTAAAATAGTCATTAAGGAAGTCAGTTTGTGGGGGCTTTATTTGCGTAAAACTTGCATATTTGAAGGTTAACTTTTTTAAAAAGAACTAATTATAAATAATTCTTCCTATACATTAGTATTTTGGTTTTATCTGGTTTTGTATGAGGGATCCATTGCATAAATGGTGTAAGCATTTTTGAAGGACCCAGGTCATTTTTTTTTTTTTTTTTTTTTTTTTTTTTACGGTGATGCCCTTTTTTTTATTTTTATTTTTTAATTATTATTATTTTTAAAATTTATTTTTTTTATTTATTTTTGGCTGTGTTGGGGCTTTGTTGTGGTGCACGGGCTTCTCATCGCAGTGACTTCTCTTGTTGCGGAGCACGGGCTCTAGGCGCGTGGGCTTCAGTAGTTGTGGCACGCAGGCTCAGTAGTTGTGGCTCGTAGGCTCTAGAGCACAGGCTCAGTAGTTGGGGCACACGGGCTTAGTTGCTCCGTGGCATGTGGGATCTTCCCGGACCAGGGATCGAACCCGTGTCCCCTGCATTGGCAGGTGGATTCTTAACCCCTGGGCCACCAGGGAAGTCCCCCAGGTCATTTTTAATAAGTCTCTTTTTAAAGCACTTTTATAGGCATCCGTTAAATTGTAAATTTTAGCTTTATGATTACGTTAAGGTTTGAAAATTTGCCCAGTCCTAAAACTGATTTTATTTTTGTTAGTTTCTTTTTTTTCTTTTTTCACACACACACACTGTATTTTATTTTTACAAGAGATAAATAGACTGACACCAAGCATTGTACATGGAAGTTTCATTTTTATTAGTTTAGTTATGTATATACAATGACTTTTCATTCTTCTTCCCTTGCTTTTGCAATTCCCTATCAGAAGGGGGTTTTTGTTGTGATAGTAGAAGCTCCCTTAAACCTTTTGTGTAGAGGGTCCTCTGGGGAGAAGGAAATACCCTGAAAACACTTTGTGGTATGATTTCAAGTTTAAGAAGCCTGTTCCCACTTGATTCCTCCAATGGATGGTTGGATCGCTCTGAGAATACTCCTAATTGTAGTCATTTTGTCATTTTCCCTTCTGGGAAGTACCTTGGTGTGTTCTGTTGGAAGGGGGTGGGGGTGAGGGATTTCCTCCTCTGCCCCTCTTGAGCTTTTGTGGCTGGACTAAGAATAAAACTGACAGAAGGCAGATTAAGAGGAGAAAAAGAAACAAATTTTAATCATGTGCATGGAAATCTCATAAAAATGGGACCTAAGAAGTAGCCAGAGAAGGCAGCTTTTATACTTTTTAGACAAACAATAAATTTGTGAGGAATTGACAGCACAAAAAAACTTAGGCTTTGGGTGCTTAATTAGAAAAGAATCTAAACAGAATTTAAGCTTGGGGTAGTAAATTAAAGAAGTAAAGTAACAAGGTTTGTTTATACAGGCTTCTCGGCTCTGAATTCCTTGTCTCTGACAGTAAGTGTGTCCTTCTACCTCCAGATGCAGAGAGAACCTTTCACGTGAGAGATTTATTTCTTGCTTTTCAGGGAGACAGGAGGGTCAGAGTCTTTTTTTTTTCCTTATAGCAGCGGCTTCTTAAGCAGCTTCAATTCAAAATAATCAATATGCCATGGTGGCACATTTTGGGGCAGCCCACTCTGAGCCCCAACAATACTTTTATTACTGATTTTAGTAATGGAGCCGCGAGGCCCTGAATACTGGGATCGGAGCCACGACTTCCTCTTTTCCCTGTATCTTGCATCTTACTCAGCAGCTCCAGCCCTGCTGTGACACCCCAGAATGTATCATTTTGAGATGTCTCCGCTGCCACTAAGTCATATGGAGCATGGAGCTGGG
The DNA here is from genome assembly GCF_009873245.2 of Balaenoptera musculus. NCBI lineage: Eukaryota > Metazoa > Chordata > Mammalia > Artiodactyla > Balaenopteridae > Balaenoptera > Balaenoptera musculus. The sequence continues at coordinate 21,663,702 of NC_045799.1, read as the reverse complement.
TGAGAGAGAGGTGCAAGTCAGTGATGGCTTTTCAGCGTTCCCGTGTAGATCCTTGAAGAAAAATTTAAAACAGCATTCTTATTTTCAGTCCAAAGATCTATAGGTTGTACTTTCCCTTAAAAAAAGTGAATGAAAGAAAGAGAAATTAATTAACTAATTGGGGTTTAAGTAGAAGCTGTGACTTCTACATGTAGATCCTGTGAGCCTTAGTGGCAAGAGGTGAGCCTCCTGGCAGGACGAGGGGGCTGAGTGGGCACGTTAAGTAATCTTAGGGCGAGGATCAGCTTCCCCTTTCTGCCTGGCTCTCTTTACCCTTCATACGATGAAGCCGTTCTTTGACTTTGAAGCCGTCCTCTGAACAGGGCCCTTCATAAACTTCTTCATGCATAATAACCCTTTATGATTCTTAATTGGGAGTAGCCAAGCAGTGGGTGATTTTTATATACCGTATGTCCTATAGCACAGCAGAGCAAGATAAAGGAACACATGAGTCTTGTTACTGGAAATCTTATCAAATCAAGCCCCTGCCTGTGGTGTTATTTCTAACATAATATTTCTTATGTAAATAATTCTTAGCAAGAAAAAAGTAGGTTTGACAGTGTTTACATTTTGATCGGTATTTCTTACATGAGTTGCTAGAGGAGATGCTTCTAATTTTGTTGTTTTGAAAATGAAATTCCTGTCGAAAGGTCACTGTGATGTCGGACCCTGTCATTTCTAACCATCTTATCCCCAAGCTCATCTGCAGCGTGTCAGATTTGGCTTCCCGCTCTAACCAAAAAAGGCAAAGAATGTGTCAGCCTTGCTTCTTCAGCCAGTTGTCTTGGTACTCCATGCTGGACTGTGTTCCCACAGAGTCAGCTGGATCCATAGGAAGCAGGGGGACGTTGGACACATTTTCTCCCTCTGGTTTGAAGAGTCTGTGAGGCAAGATTCCAGCGCTTTGTCAGGACCATAAATCCTCGGCATTATCTTAGAACTACGCATTGGGCCTTTACCTTCTATGTTTTAAACATTTCTTGGCAGTCAGATAAACCCAGGCAATTCCTCACAGGTGCCTGCTTTCCCCTCCACCTCCTCTCCTCAAGGATCCTGAAACAGGGCAGCCGTAGCAGCAAATCTGTTGGAACTCCTGCCTGTTTCATGGCTCCCCATGGCCTCTCTAGGGTGGCGTGGGGTTTGCTGCAGTAGGTGCCTGTAGCAGAATGGAGGGTTCAGCTCAACCCATCACCTCTGCCACCACCCAGTATAAATTATGCATGAGCAGGGAAGGAAAAGCAGCAGCTGCCTGGGTTTGCCTTGTCTTTTCTTGCTTAAGGTAGGTAGTGGAGGAAGAGGCAAGTGTCTGAAGACAAGAGTACGAAAAAGAGCCGTGTGAAGTGTGGGTGAGGTGAATTAGCTGCTAGGGAGAGAAGACTGATGAGCAGGAGCGGTGCAGCGGCGTCATCTGCTGGTGTAAATGGTACAGGGCTTGATCTCTCAAATTCCTGTACCAGGCAAGGCAAGGGGGCATGAGCCTTAGATTAAAGGCTAAGTCCTCTATTACAAGTGTAAGGTATTTTAAACAAGGAGCATGTGACCACCTTGCCACATCATTTGTCTGAATGGTACTTGGTGATTGTGGGATGCAGCACACTTAAATGAGTCAAAAGAACTTGAATGGGTCTCATCACTTTGAAGTTGGTTTTCATGGTGTCATGAAAGGAAGCCTGGATTTCTGCTGAGCACAGGAGTTGCTGAGGGCATGGTTTGGAACCTTGTAGCAGCAGAGCTTGTGGACCACAGTTGTCAGAAGGCAGGCTAGTAGGTTGAGATAAAAGATTCTTGGATTCTCCTGAGGTCTGTTTCCTTTGCCCGTCCAGAACCTAAGAGAATAACTGGAAAGGCAGCTATCAAGGGAGTGCCGTGACCCGACCGGCAGATTCTTCACAGGGACCACCGGGGAAGTCCCTGTTTTAACAGTTTTAAAAGCAGTCTTTACCTGTATTTAGATATTTAGAGTATATATCTAGTCACTCTTGCTGATACATTTTAACCTCTTGTCCCATTGGTCATTTTTTTTTAAGTCTATTTTTTAGAACAATTTTAGGTTCACAGCAAAATTAAGAGGAAGGTACAAAGATTTCCCATATACTCCCTATCCTCAGATATGTATAGTCTCCCAACTATCAACATTCTCCAGGTGTGGTACATTTGTTACTGTTGATGAACCTACACTGACACACTATAATCACCTAAAGTCAGTAGTTTACATTAGGGTTCACATTGGTGTTGTACATTCTGTGGGTTTGGACAAATGTATAATTTATCATTACAGTATTTTCACTACCCTAAAAATCATCTCTGCTCCACCTGTTCATCCCTCACTACTTCCCTCCAACCTTTGTCTCCATGATTTTGCCTTTTCCAAAATGTCATATAGTTGGATTCATACAGTAGTTAGCCTTTTCAGATTGGCTTCTTTCACTAAATGATATGCATTTAAGGTTTCTCCATGTCTTTTCATGGCTTTGATAGCTCATTTCTTTTTAGTGCTGAATAATATGCTGTTGTTTGGATGTACCAAAGTTTATTTATCCATTCACCTACTTAAGGACATCTTGGTTGATTCCAACTTTTGGAAGTTAGGAATAAGGCTGTTATGAACATTCGCGTGCAGGTATTTGTGTGGGCATAGATATTCATCTCCTTTGGGTAAATACCAACAAGCATGATTGCTGGATCATATGGTAAGAGTATGTTTAGTTTTGTAAGAAGCCACCAAATTGTCTTCCAAAGTGGCTGTACCATTTTGCATTCCCACCATCAATGTATTTGACAGTTCCTCTTGCTCCACATCCTAACCAACATGTGGTGGTGTTGGTGTTCTGTGCTTTGGCTATTCTAATAGGTGTGGGGTGGTATCTCAACAGTGTTTTAATTTGCATGTCCCTGATGACATGTGATGTCTTTCACAAACATTTTCTCCCAGTCTCTGGCTTGTCTTTTCATTCTCTTGACAGTCTTTTGCAGAGTTGAAATTTTTCATTTTAATGAAGTCCAGCTTGTCAGTTCTTTCATGGATCATGCCATTGGTGTCCTATGTAAAAAGTCATCACCAAACCAAAGACCATTTAGATTTTCTTCTGTGTTATCTTCTAGGAGTTTTATAGTTTTGTGTTTTACCTTTAGGTCTCTGATTCATTTTGAGTTAATTTTTGTAAAGGATGTAAGATTTGTGTCTAGATCTGGTTTTTTGCATGTGGATGTCCAGTTGTTGAAAATACTATCTTTTCTCCGCTGTATTGCCTTTGCTCCTTTGTCAAAGATCAGTTGATTATATGGGTCTATTTCTGGGCTCTCTATCCTGTTGCATTGATCTATTTGTTTATTCTTTTGCCAGTATTGCATTGTCTGGATTACCACAGCTTAAAGTAAGTCTTTTTTTTTTTTTTTTAAAGTGATCAGTTGTTTTTTTTCAAATTAATTAATTAATTAATTTATTTATTTTTGGCTGTGTTGGGTCTTCGTTTCTATACGAGGACTTTCTCTAGTTGGGGCGAGCGGGGGCCACTCTTCATTGCGGTGCGCGGGCCTCTCACTGTCGCGGCCTCTCTTGTTGCGGAGCACAGGCTCCAGACGCACAGGCTCAGTAGTTGTGGCTCACGGGCCTAGTTGCTCCACGGCATGTGGGGTCTTCCCAGACCAGGGCTCGAACCCATGTCCCCTGCATCGGCAGGCAGATTCTCAACCACTGCGCCACCAGGGAAGCCCTAAAGTAAGTCTTAGAGTCAGGTAGTTTCTAACTTTGTTCTTCTTTTTTAACATTGTGTTGGCTATTCAGAATCTTTTGCCTTGCCATATAAACTTTAGAATTAGTTTGTCTGTATCTACAGAATAACTTGCTGTGGTTTTGTTGGGATTGCCTTGGATCTGTAGATCAAGTTGGGAAGAACAGACATCCTAATAGTATTGAATATTCCTATCCATGAACATGGAATATCTCTCCATTTATTTACTTCTGTGTTCAGTCATCAGAATTTTGTAATTTTCCTCCTATAGATCTTATACATATTTTGTTAGATTTATACTTAAGTATTTCATTGTTTTGGGGCTAATGTAAAGGTATTTGGGTTTTAATTTCAAATTCCACTAGTTCATCACTGGTATATATAGGAAAGCAATTGACTTTTATATATTAACCTTGTATCTTGCAACTCTATGTTTTTTAATCCTTTTCAGTGAATCCCACTTTCATCCTTTCTCTAGTGATGCCCTCCTCCTAGGCTCATGCAACTGCTCTTAAAATAGAAATCCCTATGGGAAAAGAACGAGAAGAAATGCCCATGGCACAAGTAGGTATGGGCATGATCCATCCACTTTCATAGTGGCCTGAAGAGAGGACTTTAATATGGAACATATTTCCTTTTATTAAAATGAAGTTTCTGTGGTGATATCTAGAATATAATAGCAGCCTAAGCATGAGATACCTCTCCACTCTCCTAAACAGAAATAAATGGGATTTTTTTTTTTTAAGATTGCCTTTGAAGAGAGTTATTTGAACTTAAGGTAGTGTGGGGGTGTTATCAGATCAATCACTTTTCCTTTTTTAAAAACTATTTATTTATTTATTTAGGCTGCACCAGGTCTTAGTTGCAGCATGTGGACTTCTTAGTTGCGGCATGCATGCGGGATCTAGTTCCCTGACCAGGGATCAAACCCAGGCCCCCTGCGTTGGGAGCACAAGAGTCTTCCCACTGGACTGCCAAGGAAGTCCCAGCCACCTTTCCTTTTGACTTCAGGTGGACTTGCTAAATTAGTCTAAGGATTACCCAAGAGTGAGGACCCTTGGATTCTGATCTCAGGGCAGCTCACTAGAGACTCAGTGATTTTCAAACTGTTCTTGAGGAATTCCTTCAACTGAAGTGCTCTGTAGCTACCCAGACTGGATGACTCTGAGTTGAGGTGGCTTTTCATTTGTCAGCTTTGGTCAGAGGATTTGGGCAGGGAGCAAGGGGTAACTATTCAGTAACTATTTTACCTTTTTTGTACCTAGAATTCAGGAGAAGTTAAATAAATGAATCCATGTCCAGTAATAAGAGAATTGGTCTTCTCTATTAATTTCCTGTGAAGTCTGTGAAACCAAAGAAGAAAACTATTTGTGGAGGGAAGGGCAGAGAACCTTCACATTTTAGGTCCTCAAATATGAAAGTAGTTTTCAGTTTCAAGAATGAAAGGTGATTACTTTATGTGGTGTGCTTGTGCGTGATATTATCTTTTATATATTGTTAATTCATTGGGCAGCTGTGTAGACACCTACTGCTTACAGGGCACTGCTGGGCATGGTGGATGCTGGGTGAAGCATATAGGTCTGGTCCTAGCCTCCCGATGCTTGCTAGTTTGATGGAGGAGTCACTATCAATAATTAACGCAAGTCATTTTTTTAGTTGTATTAAGTCTACGAAGGTAAAAAATGGGGTGCCAGGAGAGCTTACTTTCTTAACCTGTCCCTTGTCTGTTCGTTTGATGGCTTGTGTGAGCAGCTCTCATTTCAGGTGGAAGGCTGACCGCCACCAGTCATGTAGGGGTGGAGCCTCCCTGCCCATTTCCCCATTCCCCTCTTCCACTCCTTGCTTGGAATTTGTCTTTACAACTCAAAGTAAGTGTTCTTCATTTAACCTTTTTCCTGTCTTATCACTCTTCCTAGGAGTGCTTAAGCTTATGCCCTCAAACCCTTTGCCTCTCTAAGTGTGCATAGGTGTCTGGCATGAAGGAATCTGGAACTTGAAGAAAAACCTTACGGGTGGTCCAGTTCCTTCAGTTTTCAGATAAAGAAGGATGAAGGAAAGGAGGGAACACGTCCACAGTCACACAGAAACTAAAAGAGCCAGAACTAAACCCAGGGCTTTGAGTCTCAGCCCTGTGCTTTCTGTTACCTTCCTGCAGGAGACGCTTTAGTCACCAAGGGCCCAGCCTCAGGAACCTCCTTATCCTTGCAGAAACACCAAGGAGGGTGACACAGTTAGAGGGAAAAAGTCAAGCCCCAAAGGGGTTGTAAACCACAGATCTCACATGGCCCAGAGTTGTTACTCCATACAGATTTACCAAGAAGACCTTTTAGCTGGGAGCTGAGGAAAGAAAATAGTATGTTCAGTTCCTGTCATCAGGGGAGTCATATTTTAGGGAAACAGAGAAGTCTTGTATGTATGGAGAGAGTACCTAAGAGCAGTCTGTTAGGAGCGCAGTGCACAGGAAAGCCAGTGGAGATGGGGACCAATGTCTTGGATAAGGAGGAAAGATTTTTCTAGAGCAGTGGGACTCAGCAAGTAGGCGAAGGAGTGGAGTCAGGACTTTGCCAGGACCAGGAGAAGAAAAGAGATCCCTTCAGGCTTGAGGGGAATCCTGAACAAACGGCCTATGCAAGCTCTGGCATGTGTATGGGGGGTTGGGAAGTTGTAAGAAGTAACATTTGGGCAGGAGCTAATTTTAGAAGATCTTGCTGCTGGGAGCAGTCATGGAGATAGTGCCGTGCCATGCTTCCCTTTCTCAGAGGAGTGACTTGAAAGCCGGGCTTCTGGAAGATAAGTCTGTTCAGGGGAGTCTACTAGAAGGCGTCAGCTGGGCCTTGCTGCAGTTCTCAGGTGTGGAACAAGGAAGTCCTGGACACAGGCGGTGGCGGTGGGAATTTTGAGCTTCTATAGTCCTTGTCTACGAAGATAATAACTCTGGGTTAATCTAAGTTTAACACACAAAATATAGCTTTATAGTGGTTTTCCTAGCCATGTCTAGGTGGAGTTTTCAAAATGATTGTAAAGCTTAGGCTTTATTTTATTTTATCAAGTATTCTGAAATAGATAAGAACCAAAGACACTGCAAATACAAAACATCACTTTTTACTTCCAAATCTCAAGTGCTTAGTTGAATACCATTTCATTCACTGTTGCCACTATTGAACTCTTGAGCTTTCCTTTTTTTATTTAAAGTTTTGCCTTTTGAGAGTTTGAATGAATGTTTAGCTGAATGGGGGAGGGGCTGTCTGGTGAGGAGCACACAGAGCAAGAAGGTGAGAGTACCTGTATCTGCTCTTTAAACCTGGCCATCAGCACACACAGACTTAACTGCACTGTGTTCTCTTTGTCTCCTTAGGAATATAAACAGAAGCTTGCTCGGGTAACCCAGGTCCGCAAGGAACTCAAGTCCCATATTCAGAGCTTGCCAGACCTCTCGTTGCTGCCCAACGTCACAGGGGGCTTGGCCCCCCTGCCCTCTGCTGGTGACCTGTTTTCAACTGACTAAGGCAGGTGTCATGCCCCAGACTCCCATCTGTACCAGCAGAAAGAAGAGGGCAAGTCATGGTTGGAAATAACCTAGTAGCCCCTGGTTCTATCCCTCTTTCTGCTCGGCCCCCCCAGCCTCAAGAAAGAACCGCAGGGTCTGATTCTCCTCTCCAGCCTCTCCTGTTGAGCACAATTGAGGACAGTGGCGAATGGAATCCAGTTTAGATTTATATTTGGAAAGAATACAAACTCACTTCATGTTTCCATGCCCCTGTTGGTTTTCCGTTCTTAGCTCTCTCTTTACACCCAAGAAGTTATGAAAATCATGTGTAGAAGAATCTTGTCTCTCACGACAGCATTGTGTCATGAAAGCAGCTTCTCTTTTCTGAGTTGGGCTTGTTCAAGTCCACTTGAACTTCCACTGAGGGACTCACTTCTGGAGTCGTTGGCTTTCCTGGCTGCCATCCACCCCAGAGATTGGACGCCCAACTGTTGAGCAGCTTTGCCATAAAGAGTTTGCCAAATCTCGGATCCTCCCTTACTGTGACTTATAGCAATGCGTAGTCAAAGGTGTGACTTATAGCAATGCATAGTCAAAGGTTGGGTGCATTTGTGAGCAGACTAGAGGATCTAGCAATAAGATTCAAAGCTGATCTGGGACATCAAGTCATAGGTCAGAGAACGACTAACAGGGATCACAAGCATGAATTAAAAATAAGTTATTTGCTTTAGGTTCCTATCCAACAACCTCCCCAGGCTGCACTTATCAAGGGTGCCACCCACGGTCAGAGAGCACGTTCCTAGAAACATGATCTTTGCCCCAGTTGGTTGTGAAGGCGGTTGTTAGAAATGGCACTGTGGGCCCCCAAAGCTAAAGGCATTCTGGGAGTCCGGGCTCTGCGTGGGTGTTGCTTTGACCCTTTCTTCTGGGGAGTCGGGCACACACTAACATTTAATTCACTGCGTGGGCACATGTCCACAGCATGGTGACTAAACTTGAAAATCTCCCCTGCAAATATGACACTCTGTGCATGCTTGTCTGTCTTTTAGTTCACACCACTGCACGTGTCCTTGTGCCCCTAGGAGGAGGAGTACTTTGTGTCAGATGTTACTGAATAGCTCATCTCGGGAAGGGGGAAAGTGAGGGATATTAATTGGGGGTCTTAATTCCATTATCATGCCAGCTGACATTATGACTATATAATGTAGTTAGAAAGGATTATTACCTTGCTTTTAGTAAAGGTTAGGCCTGCTGACTGTAAGTCATTCTAATTTGGCAGGCTTATTTTTGACATTGGAAAGGGCAGAAAACAATTTGCCCCAATAGTGTAATAGGAATTATAGCCCAGAGGCTGAAATCCAAAAGCTATAAAAAGGAATTCAGTGGAGGGGGCTTCAGAATCTCCATTATTTTGAGTTGCTCTTTTCAGGATTACCAAAAAGCCAATTACATGTAATTTTACATGTTCAGCGTGTTAGAATATAACGTCTGTTTTTAAAAGTGTAACAGGCTTCCCTTCAAGAAGCTCTCTTGCCTGCCATGAAGTGAAAATGATAAAAAGTCATAGCAGGTACGCAGTTTAACTCTGTGTAGAACCTAGTAGCATTTAAGCTATTTTTCAGATTGAATACGGTCTGTGTGTTGTTTGCATATTGACACTGCCTGTTGTCCTGTCATTACTAAATTAATGAGTCTATATATAAAGTTTTTCTCCCAGAGGCCACAGGGCAGTAAATGACTTTTACTAAAATTGCAAAATAAATTCCAGTCTTTGCTGTTTCTGTATATAAGACCCCTGCCCACGTGGTGTGCTGCTTCAGCCCCGCAGAGGAGCTTGCTTCTGAACAGACCCATCTTGCACAGACTCTGTGCTTTCTTTCACCAGGGAAGCAAAGTCTTACCAGCCACAAACCAGCCAAAAAGGTGTAGTGGATATCTGCTCTCATCAGCTAGGTGAAAATGTTACAACATAATGGATTTTGCCCACTGCTCTGTTTTATCTGATTGAGTCTTTGACTAGAAATTGGTGCATAATCATTACAGCAAGAGCAAGAAATGAAACTGTAGCAATTATGTAAATGAATGTGTTGGCCTCTTAACACCTGTTATTAGTGGACTTCCTGTAAGGAAGTTAGTTCTGTTTTTTTGTTCAACAAAATGTGCTTTTGTTTTTTAACTCTTAATTCTCCCACATCCTCCCCAGGAGTGCTTTTTACTTCATTTGTTTAATTTAAATGAACCTTTCTCCTTGTATGTGTGAGGTGATCTGGCAGGGCGGGGTGGGTGGGTTTTGTTCTGTGTTCTCCTATACTTAGGGCATCCGTCGGTCTCCAGGACCTTTCCTTTAGGTCTTCTTCCTCAGAAAGTCTTCAATCTTCCTTTGTTTTTTGTTCTGTTTTTTTTCTTAAAGAGTATTTTTAAAGCTTAAATTTGTATATTAATTTAGGACTTTATTTAGAAGTATAGGCTGCCATTGGCGGTAGCAGTATATTCTGAAATGTCTCATAGATATATATTTTTGAATAAAGATGGTGTTGTTGAATGACATTGTGTAATGTTTCTTTTCCCTCTCCTGTTAGGGAACACCCAAAGCTTTGTTTGTAATCAGTGGGTAATTAGTAATCAACAATAGAGATTGTGCTGTCTCTGCAGAGTCTTGTCTCTTAGGAGTTTTTGTGACTGTTTAGTAGCCCATAAATACTCAGCACTTAGATAGTATTTTTTTTTTTTTTTTTTCCTAAAGTCTTTTTTTTTTAAATTTATTTTATTTATTTTTGGCTGTGTTGGGTCTTCGTTTCCGTGCAAGGGCTTTCTCCAGTTGTGGCGAGCGGGGGCCACTCTTCATCGCGGTGCGTGGGCCTCTCACTGTCACGGCCTCTCCCGTTGCGGAGCACAGGCTCCAGACACGCAGGCTCAGTAGTTGTGGCTCACGGGCCTAGCCGCTCCACGGCATGTGGGATCTTCCCAGACCAGGGCTCGAACCCGTGTCCCCTGCATTGGCAGGCAGACTCTCAACCACTGCGCCACCAGGGAAGCCCTAGATAGTATTTTTTGGTTCTTTCCAGGGGGTTAATTAGCTTTAATTAGCCAATTCACACAGTACACAGGAGAGGTACCTTCATAGTTTTATCTTCATTGTACAGAAGTGGGATTGATGGAGAGAGGTTAAATGACTCTTTCCCTAGTACCACACGGTCTCCGACAGATTAAAACTTGGAAGTTCTTTGATTTCAGCACTTGTGTTCGTACCACTAGGCCTCCTAAGAGAGATTTGATTTTGGCAGTACAGTGAAAACCACTCTGAACAGTAAAATAAACATGTGAGATAATTGCAAACCCAAGTGGTATGTCTTTTAAAAACATTTTTTGTGGGTTTCTTTTCACTTTTAAATTCAGTGAGAGCATATTGACTATTATTGGTTAAAACTCAAAATAACAAAAAATGGTTTGCAATACTTTCCTTTGAAGCAATTGATATGTTTAGAAGGATGATTTTAACCTTTCTTACTGGGTGAGGGCAGCATTTACCAAAAGAAGTACAGTTACCAGTTTATCCCGTTTATCTCACGACGCAAAAAAACTGCCGTAGCCCTGGTCCTTCAAGGCTAAATGCAGCCCAAGATGAAGATCAGATTTGGAAAGTTGAGACTATGCATTAACCAAGTTCTGTCTTAAAATATAAAGGTTGAATGTAATATGTGAATCTCAGGAGACAAGATCTCCTTCTGTGTCCCCAGGTTTCATGGCCTAGTTAATGTCTTCACTCCTGCCTATAAATAGTAAGTCCATAATTCCTCTGGTTTAATTAGCACTTCAGGCTACAAAATGTGACTCTGAGGTCCTCAGAGCTGAGGATGGAACTAACTACCCAAGAGTTCATGAATCTGTCAAAATGCTTAACCTCTGTGATTAGAGCCATTAACAGTGTGACCTTCCTAGGCAAGGTCCTTTCCTCTCTGGGCCTCAGTTTTCTTATCTTTGAAGTGTGTTGGACTAAATTGTTTCTGGACACCCGCCAGCCCTAAAGCATATGATTGTTGTCTTGCAGGAGAAGAATGCAGGACTGAAGTCTGAGAATGCTGGATGGCATTTGCTGGGTTCTCAATAGTATTTGATAGATAGAGTAATAATATCATCATTGTGCTGTATACGCTTATTTTTTAAAAAGTTTACATGAAATCCTGGAGACTGTGAGGACAGAACACGAGACAGTGCCAAGACTAGGAAGATGAGAGTAAACACAGTAGCTCACTGTCTGGGGACAAACAGTCTGTGTTTGGTTTATTTGAGATCTTTAAGAAAAAGCCACCCTCCAACCTGGTTTGCTGTCTTGCTTTCTCTTAAGATCATTCATCTAGCTAAACTCATTTCTCATTGCCACCTCTGTGGGATTTTCCATTTAAAAATCATTTTTCCACTCGGAGGCACAGATTCAATTAAGAATCCTTTATTCTCCTGTACAGTATATTAGGATTCGCACAGCTTTATCTAGTGTTGAAAGCCCAGTTTGTTCAGTTTTTTAAGACTCTTGAGACAGTTATTTTACATTAAGAATTCACTTCTACCCCTGGTTTGATAAATCTTAAAATTAGCAGTATGCATTAGAATTTACCTAATACTTTTTACAAATAAGAGGCAGCTGTAGCAAATGATAACCCCCATCTTCTGATCTCCTCTCACTGTGATGACCTTGGGCAAGTCCCTCAGCCTTTCAGGACCTCAGCTGCTGCTTAAAGGAAATGAGTGAGGTTGACTAACCTATGAAGTCCTTTCCAGATCTAAAGTTCTGTGACTAGGCTTTCAGAATATTTCTTCCTATTGAGAATCTTATTAATAATACCTCACTCTGTAGATTTTTAAATGCCAGTTATCTGTATGAACTCATGAAATCGATAAGGTAGTTATAAGCATACCTATTAATAACTTTAAATGAGATGTTTGTAAAAAGGACCTAGTACCATGTCTGGGACAAAGTAGGGGCTCAATAGTAGCTGTTACTATATTCAAATGATTGTAGTTATTTAAATGCACATGTAACAAGAGGTTAAAATAGATGTTTTTTGCAAGGCAGCAATAGATACCACATAAGTATACCATATGCTGTATTTATAATGGAGATGGTCGAAAACCTGTAGCCATCTTAAACTCCCTCACCCACATCAAGGATATAAAAGAAGAGCTAAGAGTTGAAGAAGGAGAATTTTTGGTGGGGATTTCTTTGAAGAGAGCCATTTGTGTGTTTGGAGTCTCAGCAAGAGTAATGGGTGCCAGTTGCCCCTCACCTCAAGGCTAGGGAAAAGGGCCTCACTGGAGCTTAATGTGCATCCCCTGTAGGGCGACAATCTGATAAACTATACAGACCCCGGCCTGGAAAAATCTAAAGGATGAGATACCAGTGGCTGGCTGGGTGCTTTGATGATGGAGCAAAGGAGAGGTGGCAGAGGTGGGCGCAGCCTCCACTCCCAGAGCTTGTTGGGCCGGGGATGTGTCTCTGCGTCCTGAGGACCAGATGTGGGCTGTGTGCAAGAGAACTGGCACGGGGTCAGCTCAGAGCCTGAGCAAGAGGCGAGGGTTTCCTCCAGGAGATGAACTTCCAATTCGCGGTGCTGATGAAGGATCAAAAAGCAGAGTCATGGGGGAAGTCGTCACCCCTGAGGGCTCCCTGGGGCATGAAGATGGCATGACAGGGAGAGAAGAGAGGACGGATGAGCCACCCTGAGGAGCGTTGGAGGAGGCCACATGAGAAAGACAGTTAAACTCTTGCCAAGTCAGTGCCCAGTCACCACAAAGCCTCAACTAAGGATGTTTTCTTGCTTTGCCTTCATTTCCTTACTCCCACGGCCCTACCCCTGGAGGGTCAGAAACCTTAATACACAAAGAAGGCCTCACTTCCCTGATGCTGGCTTCTGGCCTGCAGCAGGCCCAGAGAAGGCCTCAACTTCAAATGATAAGCCATTTTGATTTTTATGGAATTGGACGTTTAAATTTCTGAACTGAGACTGTTTTGCATCTTAAGTGTGACGACAGGATGATATGATGATGATGTAAGATTGACTAGAGAAGTTGTAGAGGCCTGATTTTCTTCTAGAACTAACGGATACGCTAGTCCCACAAGTTGGATTTCAGGAGACGGTAGGAGACAAAAAGTTGCTTTGTGATTGTAATTCCACAAGCCTACTTGTTTATCGCAATGGTTACACATATTTATTTTATGACCTTTAATTCTTTTAATTTTTAAATTTTATTTATTTTATTTTTGGCTGCTTTGGGTCTTCGTTGCTGCGTGTGGGCTTTCTCTAGTTGCGGCGAGCGGGCGCTACTCTTCGTTGCGGTGCTCAGACTTCTTATTGCGATGGCTTCTCTTTTTGTGGAGCACGGGCTCTAGGCGCGCAGGCTTCCGTAGTTGTGGCACACAGGTTCAGTAGTTGTGGCTCGCGGGCTCTAGAGCACAGGCTCAGTAGTTGTGGTGCACAGGCCTAGTTGCTCTGCGGCATGTGGGATCTTCCCAGACTAGGGCTCGAACCCATGTCCCCTGCATTGGCTGGCAGATTCCTAACCACTGCGCCACCAGGAAAGCCCAACCTTTAATTCTTGATTCATTGTTTTATTTTTGTTAACTTAAAAAGTTCCATTTCCACATCTTCAATTTGTTTCTTAATTAGTAAGTTCAAGAATTATCCTTCTCTGTGTATTTGAACACTTTTTTAAATTGTAGTAAAATGCGCAATATAAATTAACCATTTTAGCCATTTTAAAAGTGTACGATTCATTGGTATTTAATACATTCATGATGTTGTGCAACCATCACAACCTAGTTTTAGAATATCTTCATCCCCTCAAAAGGAAACCCCATAGTCATTAAGCAGTCACTCCTACTCCCAACCCCCTGGCAACCACTAATTTGCTTTTTGTCTTTATGAAATTGCCTATTCTCGATATTTAATATAAATGGAATTTTACAACATGTGATCTTTGCGTCTGGCTTTGTCCATTCACCATAGTGTTTTCAACATTCATTCATGTTATAGCATTTATCAGAATTTTATTTTTTTAATGGTTTAACAATATTCCATTGTATGGCTATCCATCAATATTTATCAGTCAGTTTATGGACATTTGAGGTTTTTTTATCTTCTATTGTCAATAGTGTTGCTATGAATATTCTTCTACAAATTTTTGTTTGAACACCTGTTTTCAATTCTTTTAGATACATACCTTGGAGTGGAAATCCTGGGTCATATGATAACTCTGTGTTTAACTAATTGAGGAACCACCAAATGATTTTCCACAATGGCTGCACCATTTACATTTCCATCAGCAATGGATGAGGGTTCCAATTTCTCCACATCCTTGCTGTGTTAGGGTTTTCCAGAGAAATAGAATCAATAGGATATTGATATATGTAGGTAGGTAGGTAGCTAGCTAGCTAGCTAGCTAGATAGATAGGGATTTATTTTAAGGAATTTGCTCACAGTTGTGGAGGCTTAGTAAGTCCAAAATCTGCAGGGTAGGCCAGCACCTGGAGACCCAAGAAAGAGGTGCAGTTTGAGTCCAAAGACAGTCTGCTGGCATAATTCCTTCTTGCTCAAGGGGAGATGTCAGTCTTTGTTTTATTAAGACCTTTGGTGAGTTACCCACATTGTGGAAGGTAATCTGATTTTCTCAAAAGTCCATCCATTTAAATGTTAATCTCATCCTAAAAACACCACAGAAGCATCCAAAATAATGTTCAACCAAATATATGGGCACCGTGGCCCAGCCACATAAAATTAACCATCACATTTGCCAACACTTGTTATTTTCCATTTCTAAAATTATAGCTGTGTTGGTGTCCTAGGGCTCCATAAGAAAGTACCACAAACTGGGTAGCTTAAAACAGAAAATTCATTGTCTCACAGTTCTGGAGGCTAGAAATCCAAAATCAAGGTGTTCACAGGGCCATGCTCCCTCCAAGTCACTACGGGAGGATCCTTCCTTGCCTGCTCCAGTTTCTGGTAGCCCCAGGCATTCCTTGGCTTGTGGTAGCATGACTCTAATCTCTGACTCCCATCTTCACATGACCATCTTCCCTCTGTGCCTTTGTCCGAATTTCCCCCTTTTATAAGTAAACCAGTCATATTAGATTGAGGCCCACCTTAATCACCTCATCTTAACTTGATTACATCTATGAAGTCCTTATTTCCCAATAAGGTCAAAGTCTCAGATACCAGGGGTTAGTACTTCAACATATTTTGCAGGGGAGGGGACACAATTCAACCCATAACAATAGCTATCCTAGTGGGTATGAAGTACTCTCTCATTGTGGATTTGATTTGCATTTTCCTAATGACTAATGACATTGTGCTTCTTTTCATGTGCTTAATATTCTTTGTATATCTTTGGAGAAATGTCTATTCAGGTCCTTTGCCCATTTTTGAATTGGGTTGTCTCTGTTGTTGAGTTGTAAGAGTTCTTTATATATTTTGGATACTAGACTGTTATCAGATACATTGTTTGCAGATATTTTCTCCTATGCTGTAGGTGTCTTTTCACTCTCTTGATAGTGTCGTTTGATGTATATAAGTTTTAAATTTTGATGAAGTCTATGATCTATTTTTTCTTGTGCTGTTTGTGCTTTTGGTGTTATATTTAAGTAAACACTGCAGATCCAAGGTCATGAAAGTTTACTCCTATGTTTTCTTCTAGGATTTTACACTTTTAGCTCTTATATTTAGGTCATTGGTGCATTTTTTAGTTAGTTTTTGTGTACGGTGTGAGGTAAGAGTTCAACTTCATTCTTGCTTATGGATATTCAGTTATCTCACCCTGTACCATTTGTTGACGAGATTATTTTTTCCCCTTGAGTGGTCTTGACACCCTTGTCAAAATTTTGAACACTTTAAAAAGTGAATTTAAAGGTTAAGTAATCGGTTGTGTCTTGATCAATTCGAGTTAACCTTGAAGATCTTTTCCTAGTTCAACTTTTCATAAAATCTTGACAGAGCCTAACTTCCTGGTAGAATTGTGAAACTCAAAAATATTCATGAACTAACTCCCAACACAATTTTCTTAAACTGTCTCTAACAACTTTTAATGAAGTCACCATCTATTAGTTAAATGATATTTTAAAGTGTAAACCAATGGTGAAAACAACTAGGATAGAGATTTTCAGTTCCACCCATGAAGGATTAAGTGCTGTGGGAATTGCCTTCCGCCATAAACAACTAGAAAAGCAGACAAAATATATGAGACAAACGTTTTCAGACATTGGACATCAGGAAGCATTGGGACATCTCAGGGCTGTGACTCCCTGAGAGAAGGAAAACACACAGGAAGAGGTGGATCGCCCATCTTACTCATTTAGGGTTTTTCCAGTCTTCACAGAGGTGGGGAACCAGACGCCCACTGTATCACTGAACTGGGAGACAGGGGTCAGAGTTCAGGAAAGCTGAGGCAGCTAAAATTTACATGGAGAGATAACAGAGAGAAGGTAGCTTCATAGAGGCAGAGCTCAGAAGATCTGCAGAGGGCTCCCTTGACCCTTAGGTAAGTTCTGATCAGGACATGTGTGGGATGAAACTCCATGCCACCAGAGAAAGAAAAAACAGAAAGCAGTAATTCGAAGGGCCAAGTAATTCCCAGGGCTCACATAGATCTGGGAATAGTTGAAGTTTCTGCTAGCCAGAGAAGAGACATTGTAATACGCAGTGTTGGATAGAATCCTGGAAAGGTCATGCCTTTGTGGTGGGGCTAAAGTAGTCATAGAGTAAAGGTTGCTTTTAGCCTGCCATAAAACAAGCTCAGTATTAATCCTCAAACTGATCTGCAAGTAACTGCTTGGCAGAACAAAGTCCAGCACTGTTTAAAGAAATACAACAGCACTCAACAATGTAAAGTTTATTATGTTTGGCACAAAAAAAAATCACCAAAGTAGCAGAAAAATATGATCAGAACCAGGAGAAAAATAATTCAACGGATCCAAAATGACACAGATGATAGAATTAGCTGACAAAGATTTTAAACATATTATTAACATTATAAATACTCAAGGATATATAAAGGAAAACATGAACATAATGAGGAAAGACATAGAATGTATTTTTTAAAAATCCAAATCAAATTTTTGGAGATGATACACAGACTATCTGAAATAAAAATAAACTGAATGGGATTAACAGCAGAAGAAATTAGACCCTGCAGAAGAAAAGATCAGTGAAATTAAAGGCACGGAAATAGATATTATTCAAAATGAAGCACAAAGAGAAAATACTGGAAAAGGAATGAAAAGAGTAGCCTGTGAAACAATACCAACTGTCAAAAGTACATACCAGAAGGAGTGGAAAGAGAGAAAGAGACAGAAAACATATTTGAAGAAATAATGGCCATTCCCCAAATATGATAAAAATGATAAAGGGGGGCTTCCCTGGTGGCGCAGTGGTTGAGAATCTGCCTGCCAATGCAGGGGACACGGGTTCGAGCCCTGGTCTGGGAAGATCCCACATGCCGCGGAGCAACTAGGCCCCTGAGCCACAATTGCTGAGCCTGCGCGTCTGGAGCCTGTGCTCCGCAACAAGAGAGGCCGCGATGGTGAGAGGCCCACGCACCGCGATGAAGAGTGGCCTCCACTTGCCACAGCTGGAGAAAGCCCTCGCACAGAAACGAAGACCCAACACAGCCATAAAATAAATAAATAAATAAATTTAAAAAAAAATGATAAAGGGGCATAGGTCCAAGAAACTCAGTAGTCCTCAAGAAGAACAAACGTGAAAAAGACTTACATCCTAAGACACATCATAGTGAAATTGCTAAACCACTGATAATGAGTAAGAAGAAACATACACCAAGGAACAAAGATCAGAGTAGCAGCAGACTTCTCATCATAAACTATGCAAACCAGAAAGGAATGGCATGACACCTTTAAAGTGTTGAAAGGGGGGAAAAATGTAGAATTCTGTATTTAGCAAAAATGTCCTTAAAAAATGGGTGGGGGTGTGGCCAAGATGGCAGAGTAGGAAGACCCTGAACTCACCTCCTCCCACAGGCATGCCAAAATTATAACTGTTTAGAGAGCAACTATCTATGAGAACAACTTGAAGGCTAGCAGAAAAGATTTTCCACAACTAACGACATAAAGAACTACAACAAGATGGGTAGGAGGGGTGAAGATACAGTAAAGCCAGGACCCACACACCCAGGTAGGTGACCCACAGTTGAGAGCATGATCACAATTGCAGAGGTTCTTCCCAAGGAGCGAGAGATCTGAGCCCACATCAGGCTACCCAGCCTAGGGGTCCTGCACCGAGAAGATAAGCCCTAGAACATTGACTTTGAAGGCCAGCAGGCTTGCATACAGGAGAGCTGGAGAGCTTTGGGAAATAGTTCGCTCTTAAATGGTGCTCACAAAATCTGACATGTTCCAGGTCCCAGTGCAGAGGCAGTAATTTGAAAGGAGCCTGGATCAGACCCTCATGTTGACTTTAGAGAGCCTCCTGGAAAGGCAGGAGGCAATTGGGATTCACCTTGGGGACACAGACACTGGAGGCAGCCATCTGGGGAAGCTTGTTCTACCACGAGGACACTGGTGGTGGCAAGCATCACTTTGCAATCTTCTCTCTAACCCATTAGTGCCAGGGTTTTACCCACCCACCAGCAGGCCAGCACCAGTCCCAGGACCCCCCAAACCAAGCAGTCAGCTGCCCCAGAACCCAACCCTGCCCACCAGTGGACCAGCAGCCACTGCACAAGGCAAGGCCTGGCAGCCAACCAGACCAGGGCCCAGCACCCACCTACTAGCACACCCATAGTAGTAGGCCCTGTTACAACAAAAGGGCCCATGCTGCCCACATAGGGGACACCCCTAGAGCATACAGCTCTTGTGACCAGAAGGGAGTGTGATGCTGGGCCCCATAGGACATCTCCTACATAAGGCCGCTTCTTCAAGATAAGGAAACATAACCAACCTATCTAATATACAGAAATAAACACAGGCAAAATGAGAAGACATAGGAATATGTTCCAGACGAAGGAACAAGACAAAACTCCAGAAGATCTAAGTGAAGTGGAGATAATCAGTCTAGGCCCTAAAGAGTTCAAAGTAATGATCATAACGACACTCAACAAACTCAGGAGAAGAATGAATGAACATGTGAGAAGATTAATGAAGAGTGCGAAAATATAAAGAACTAAATAGGGCTGAAGAATACAATAACTGAAATTTAAAAATACACTAGAAGGAAGCAACAGTAGATTAGATGATACAGAGGAACAGCAGCGAACTGGAGGACACAGTGAAATTACCCAAGCTGAACAGAACAAAGAAAAAAATAATTTAAAACAATGAAGATAGTTTAAGAGACCTCTGGGTCAAAGTCAAGCATATTAACATTTCCGTTACAGGGGACCCAGAAAGAGAAGGGGGGTTGCTATTTGAAGAGATAATAGCTGAAAAATTTTTTAACCTAGGAAAGGTAACAGACATCTAGGTCCAGGAAGCACAGAAAGTCCCAACTAGATGAACCCAAAAAGGTCCACACCAAGACACATTATAATTAAACTGGCAAAAAAAAAAGAGAGAATCTTAAAAGCAGCAAGAGAAAAGCAACCAGTTACATAGAAGGGAACTCCCATTAGACTATCAGCTGACTTTTCAGCAGAAACTTTGCAGGTCAAAAGGGAATAGCATGATATATTTAAAGTGATGAAAGGAAAAAACCTACAACCAAGAATACTCTACCCAGCAAGACTATTATTTAGATTTGAAAGAGAGATCAGGAGTTTCACAGGGACTTCCCTGGTGGTCCAGTGGTAAAGAATATGCCTTCCAATGCAGGGGACGTGGGTTTGATCCTTGGTCGGGGAACTAAGATCCCACATGTCACAGGGCAACTAAGCCCTCACACCACAACTGTTGAGCTCGCGCACCTCAATGAGAGAGCCCACGTGCTGCAAACTACAGAGCCCACACATTCTGGAGCCCATGCGCTACAACTACAGAGCCCATGTGCCCTGGAGCCTGCATGCCACAACTAGAGAGAGAAAACCACACACCACAACTAGAGAGAAGCCCGCGCGCCACAATTAGAGAGAAGCCTGAGCGCCGCAACGAAGAGACTGCATGCCAAAATGAAAGATCCCGCATGCCTCAACAAAGATCCTGCGTGCAGCAACTAAGACCTGACACAGCCAAAAAAATAAAGAAAATAAATAAATATTTTTAAAAAGTTTCACAGTTAAGGAAAAGCTAAAATAGTTCAGCACTAGCTTTACAAGAAATGTTAAAGGGACTTCTCTAAGCAGAAAATATTACAACTAGATATATGAAAATTATAAAAGGAAAAATCTTATTGGAAAAGGCAAACATATAGTAAAGGTAGTAGATCAATCACTTATAAAGCTAACAGGAAGATTAAAAGTCAAAAGTAGTAAAATCATCTATATCCACAATAAGTAAGGGATAAACAAAACATAAAGATGTAAAATATGATGTCAAAAACATTAAATATGGATAGGAGGAATAAAAATGCTTGGTTGTTAGAATGTGTTGAACTTAAGAGATCATCAGCTTAAAATAATCATATTTACATAGTTATCTATGAATCTCATGGTAACCACAAACCAAAAATCTATAATATACACACCAAAAAAAGAGAAAGGAATTCAAACACAACACTAAAGATAGTCATCAAATCACAAGGGAAGACAACAAAAGAAGAAAAAAGGAACAAAAAGGAACTACAAAAACAACCATAAAACAATAAACAAAATGGCAATAAGTACATACCTATCAATAGTTAAATGTAAATGGACTAAATGCTCTATGAAAGACAGTGGCTGAATGGATAAAAAAACATGACCCATGTATATGCTGCCTACAAAGACTCACTTTAAATCTAAAGACACACACAGACTGAAAGTGAGGGGATAGTAAAATGAATTCCATTCAAATGGAAACTAAAAGAAAGCTGGGGTAGCAATGATTAGATAAAATAGACTTCAAAACAAAGACTGTAACAAGAGACAAGGAAGGACATTACATAATGATAAAGGGATCAATCCAACAAAAAGATATAACAATTTAAAATATATATTCACCCAACAGAGGAGCACCTAAATACATATGGCAAATAGTAACTATAAAGGGAGAAATTTATAGTAACACAATAATAGTAGGGGACTTTAACACCCCACTTACATCAATGGACAGATCACCCAGATAGAAAATCAGTAAGAAAACCCTGGCCTTGACCAACACATTAGACCAGATTAACTTAGTAGATACCTTATAGAACATTTTTTTTAAAATTTATTTTTGGCTGTGTTAGGTCTTCGTTTCTGTGCGAGGGCTTTCTCCAGCTGTGGCAAGCAGGGGCCACTCCCCATCGCGGTGCGCGGGCCTCTCACCGCCGTGGTCCCTCCCGTTGAGGAGCACAGGCTCCAGACGTGCAGGCTCAGTAGTTGGTGGCTCACGGGCTCAGTTGCTCCATGGCATGTGGGATCCTCCCAGACCAGGGCTCGAACCCGTGTTCCCTGCATTGGCAGGCAGACTCCCAACCACTGCGCCACCAGGGAAGCCCTCTTATAGAACATTTTATCCAAAAGCAGCAAAGTACACATTCTTTTCAAGTGCACATAGAACATTCTTCAGGATAGATCACATGCTGGACCACAAAACAAGTCTCAATAAATTTAAGAAGATTGAAATCATATCAAGCATCTTTGTTGACCATGATGGTATGAGATGAGAAATAAAATACAAGGAAAAAGAAAACTGCATAAAACACAAACACATGGAGGCTAAACAGTATGCTACTAAACAAGCAATGGATTTTTAAAGAAATCAAAGAGGAAATTTTTCAAAAACCTGAGTGGGAGAAGGTGTGTGTGAACAATTTGGCGAAAAGAGGTTAATACCCAAAATATATAACTCATATCAAAAAAATACCCTATTTTTTTTTAAATGGGCAGAGGGGAAAAAAAGGGCAGAGAACCTGAATAGACCTTTTTTTCCAAAGAAGACACACAAATGGCCAACAGACACATGAAAAGATGCTCAACATCACTAATCATCAGGAGAATGCAAATCAAACCACGATGAGATATTACCTCATACCTGTCAGAATGGCTATCAGCAAAAATACAAGAAATAACAAGCACTGGTGAGGATGTGGAGAAAAAGGGAACCCTCGTGCACTGTTGGTGGGAATGTAAATTGGTACAGCTACTATGGAAAACAGTATGGAGAGTCTTCAAAAAATTAAAAATAGAACTGCCATATGATCCAGCAGTTCCACTTCTGGGTATTTTTCTGAAGAAAACAAAAACACTAATTCTAAAAGAAACATGTGCCCCTATGTTCATTGCAGCATTATTTACAATAGCCAAGCTATGGAAGCAACCTAAGTGCCCATCAACAGATGAATGGAAGAAGATGTGGTGTATATACACAATGGAATATTACTCAGCTATAAAAAAGAATGAAATCTTGCCATTTGTGACAACATGGGTGGACCTAGAGTGTATTATGCTAAGTGAAATAAGTCAGAGAAAGACAAATACCATATGATTTCACTATACGTGGAATCTAAAAAACAAACTGGAGAAACAAAACAGAAACAGACTCATAGATACAGAGGTCAAACTGGTGGTTGCCAGAGGGGATAGTGTGGAATGAAATAGGTGAGGGAGATTAAGAGGTATAAACTTCCAATTATAAAATAAATAAGTCATGGGATGTAATGTTTAGCATAGGGAATATAGCCAATAATATTGGAATAACTTTGTATGGTGACAGATGTTAACTAGACTTCTCGTGATCACTTTGTAATGTATAAAAATATTGAATCACTATATTGTACCCCTGAAACTAATATTGTAAGTCAATTTTACTTTAATTTTTAAAAAGAGAGAAAAAAATGAAGATGAAAGAAAAATGTTTTCAAAGCAACAAAAGCTGAAATAATTCATCACCAGTAGACCTGAACAATAAGAAATGGTAAAGGAAGTTTTTCAGACTGAAGAAGAATGATACCAAGATAGAAATCTGTATCTACATAAAGGAATGGAGATCACTGAAAATAACTCCATGGGGAAGTATATAATTTTTTTCTTATAATTTAAATGTCTTTAAAAGATAATTGAGGGACTTCCCTGGTGGTCCAGTGGTTAAGACTTCGCCTTCCCATGCATGGGTGTGGGTTCAATCCCTGGTCAGGGAGCTAAGATCCCACATGCCTTGCGGCCAAAAAACCAAAACATAAAACAGAAGCAATATTGTAACAATTTCAATAAAGTCTTTAAAAATGGTCCACATCAAAAAGAAAATCTTAAAAAAAAGATAATTGCTTAAACAAAAATAATAATGTACTTAGAGTTTTATAACATACAAGAAAGCAAAATATATGACAACAAAAGCATAAAGTCAGAAGGGGGAGAAATGGGAGTATTATTATAAGGATCTTATAGTATTTGTGACGTGTTATAATGTCACTCGAGAGTAGAATGTGATAAGGTAAAAATATACACTAAAAAGTCTAAAACAACCATGAAAATAACAAACAGCTATAGCTAATAAGTGAACAGAGGAGATGCAATGAAATCATAAAAATCATTCAATTATTCCAAAAGAAGGCAGAAAAAGGAAAAAATGGAGCAAAGAATAGATGAGACATGTAGAAAACAAATAGCAAGATGATATGCTAAAATCTGATCATATCAGTAATCACATTAAATGTCTAAATACCTCAGTTAAAAGGCAGAGATAGTAAGAAATTTAAGGTGCATGGTTTCAGGTGTCGGAGTCACCAAGTAAGACATAGCTCCCATAGGCACTAGATGGAATGATGCTCTACTCACAGAAGAAAGCAAGACCTGCTTTAATAGTGAGCACTGGTTCCCCATGGTCAGCGGGTCCTGTCCTGCAGCTGACACAGGAAGATGGTCTGCATGCGCCCCTCTTGTGCTGCAGGAGGAAGACCCTGTTCCCTCTCCCCAGGAACAGATATAAGCAGTGGGGTTGGCCAGATGCCACTTAAGCAGAACAAAGACATATACATCAAACCTGTTAGCAGGGGAAAGATATTTGCAAACAAGGTGATATGCCCAGCACTAGCTGTGAGGGCTCCTTACCTTCCTGTAAGGAAATGTTTCAGGCCCCAGGAACGCGTTCATGCAACTGTGCAAGAGTCAACAAGCTGTGTATGACCACCTTTCCCAACGTATTTACTATCTGACCCTTTACAAAAGTCTGCCCATCTCTGGATTAATGTAATATGTACTTCAGCCCAACAAGAGACCATGATGACTGCTGAATTATTGGGGTATGAATTAATGAGGTCTCCATGTATTTCCTAACATGTGCACTTTCAAAATATCAGTTGATTAGGTTAATTAGTTTTCATCTCCCTGGACCAGGAACCCACTGGGTAATTGTGGACTGTTAGATATGCATGTGAGCTCGAAGCCAGGTTAGAATGCATTTCAC
This sequence comes from Balaenoptera musculus, assembly GCF_009873245.2. Taxonomy (NCBI): domain Eukaryota; kingdom Metazoa; phylum Chordata; class Mammalia; order Artiodactyla; family Balaenopteridae; genus Balaenoptera; species Balaenoptera musculus. Next base: position 21,638,987 of record NC_045799.1, on the reverse strand, counting down.
TTCCCTGGGTAGGATCTTTGTGATGTTGCTCCCCTGGAGGATTCCCCTTCAATTAAATCTGATGAGTCCACTCGGCACGCTCTAGGCTAGAGCAAAGAGCCCTGAACTTGGAACCCAGGTGAAGTCCCAACTCCATCACTGCAGAATGGAGTGACTTAAGACAAGTCACTTCACATCTCAGGTTGAGGCTGACTTATCAGGGAGACATAGTATTTCCAGATCTCCCTGGAGATCTTCATCCCCGTGCTTAACATGAACAGCTGCACGGAGAGGCAGCACAGGGAGGTTACGGGCACCAGCTCCAGACTCCAGTGATCTGAGTTTGAGTCCCAGTCTCCCCACTTTTTAAATTTTATTTTATTTTATTTTATTTATTTATTTATGGCTGCGTTGGGTCTTCATTGCTGCGCGAGAGCTTTCTCTAGTTGCGGCGAGCGGGGGCCACTCTTCGTTGCGGTGCACGGGCTTCTCATTGCGGTGGCTTCTCTTGTTGTGGAGCACGGGCTTGAGGCGTGCGGGCTCAGTAGCTGTGGCTCGCGGGCTCTAGAGCGCAGGCTCAGTAGTTGTGGCGCGCACCGGCTTAGTTGCTCCTTGGCATGTGGGATCTTCCTGGACCAGGGCTCGAACCCGTGTTCCCTGCATTGGCAGGTGGATTCTTAACCACTGCGCCACCAGGGAAGCCCCCCAGTCTCCCCACTTAACTGGTACTTTGGCTGAGTGACTTTACTTCCCTGTGTCTTGGTTTCATCATCTGTACACCAGGGATGACAATAATAGACTTGTAACTCCGAGGGTTATGGGGATTTAATGAATATTGCTAAAGTAAGCTGAGCTACATGAGTATTTGTTAAATAAATAAAAGCTGTTTACTGATGTGGAACAATCCGTGCAAACTCTGGGCATGTGAGCCTGGGATGTGGTACAGCTGGACTCAGCCGTTCTTCTCTGGAGGTCATTGAGCAAGAACTGTGTCCTCTTAAAGTCACAGCTGTTGTGAAAAGATGCTGAAAAGGGGCACTGGCCAATTGCAGGACAGTAGCTAGGCCTCAAAATCAAGGCCTCCCAGGAAGGATGACTTGGAACAGTTTAGCCTGCAGATGAGAGGGCAAATATGGTGGTGCTCAATGTACATAGATAAAGGCAGGCATAAAAATGGTTCTTATCTTGAGGATAAAAGTGGGGACAGGAGTTGGACGTTTCAGTGGGGACAGCTTCTGACCCATTATCAGGAAGACATTGCCCCACCAAGGCTGGCTGACCCTTCTTGTCCGGGGTGCTGTAGGGAACTTCTCAATTAAGGTAGAGAGTTAGACGAGATGAAATATACAGGGGCTCTCCCATATCGAATAGTCCTGGACTCTAATATTTCTGTTGGCTTTGAGATTTGACTGCTGATACGTGTGGTAGGAACGAAGCCATTGCTTTTAAAGTTCCAAAATTTGAAGCTTGCCAAGAGCTCTCCAAGAGTGTCTGCCCAGATTCCCTGGGCCACCTCCTGATGGAGTGCTCAGCGACCTGACTTTACTCTAAACCTCCCCCACCTCCATGGATTATGAAACACGGGTTGGTGGTGACAGCTCCTGGCAAGGTCATAGAAAGGCAGTTTATCTGAGTGCTGTCATTGCTCAAGAACCTGAAGACAGACCTCCAAACCCTCTTTTGATATCGGCACTGGTTGCCTTCAAAACTTCCAAAGGGCCATCCAGACTTGACCCCTAGTTTGCCCAGAATGCAGTGGCATCTGGATTTCATTTCGATGGCTTGACAGTCTATGAAGTCATTTCCAAGAGGGGCCTTCTTATCTGCCTCAGCCAAAACAAGCAGGTTCAGTCCTGGTTCTGAGGTAATTAAAGTTCATTAGGCTTTGGAAGTACATTACAACGTGACCTGTTATACATGAATTCAGATCGGCCATGGTTCAAATCAAGCTCTCCCTCCCCACCACCATCTACGTGGCCAACCACGGAACAGACTGGAAGCAAACTCCCTGGAGGCAACAAACAGTGCCTATGTGACCCCTTATCTGGGGAATAGTTACAGAGGGGATTCGCAAATCTCAATAGAACAGGGGCTGCAAACTCAAATGCCTTCAGGACCTGGGGAGGCAATAGGAAGGAGGCAATTTGGCCAGCTGTGGACAGGCGAATGTGTGACAACCGCTCTGTAGTTCAGCCAAGTGTCGCACGCCGGAAGGGAAGATCAGTATTACCAGATTGTCTGATTTTTCTAAGAGAATGTGGAATCCTGGATTTGCAGGTAAAAATACTTTAGTTTTTTAATGTTGGCAACTAATTTGAATACCAGTTTGGAATTTTGTTTTTTTGGAATATCAGTTTGTTCTTGGAATGCCATATTGTCATTTCTGCACGTAGAAAGTTACTCTGTGCTGAGGACCTGTGACAGGAATTTGCACAGCTGACCACAGTCTGAAGAAAACCACACCCCTGTTCGAAGAAGAATCTGTTAGCCTCAGATCAGAGCCTGCAAGTACCTTCAAGTTAATCCAGTCCGGCTACTTACAGCCTGCTGTAGAGACAGGAGAACTGGTCAGAGAGTGGAGAGCCCGGGTTCTGGTCCCAGCCCTGTCACTGATTCCCTGTGTGACCTTGGGAAAGTCTCTGTCCTTCTCTGGCCTCGGTTTCCCCTTCTGGAATTGGCCCAGAATATCTCAGGTCCCTGCCAACTCATATGGTCTAGAGCTCCGCTTGAGAGGAACCCCAAATTGAGAATCCTCAAAAACAGGGCTTGTTTTTAATTTGGGGTGAAATGGCTATTTTCAGGACCAGTTGTGCATCTTTGGAACCAGCAGTTCCAGAGCTAAGAAAAGAATTTACTGGAAAGGAGGCTTTGCCAGCAGCTTCTGGAGTTTTTGTGCCAAGATCTTAGGGCTGATGGAGGTGATCTGTTAGCATTCGTCAAGTGCCAATGGTGAAGGCAAGTGGGGCTTATGACAGATGGGAAATGGCAGGTGAGGGGGTCACACAGAGGCCTGGCTTGTTGTCCTGTTCTCACTCACTCTGCATCCCGGGAAGTCCTTCTCTGTCTCTGGGTTTCAGTTTCCTCTGAGGAAATAGGCTGGCTGGTTTCTGAGCCCCCTTTGAGCCCTGGAGTTCTGTGATTCTAACAAATTATGTTTCAGAGTTATAGTTTCGTCATCTTCCCAAGGACTTTAATTTTCTTTTAATTCAACAGGTGTTTCTTAAGCACCCCCTGGTGATAGGCACTATGGATGCAGCTAGCAAAACCAGATACAATCCCTGTCCTCATGGCACTTAGAGTCTTGGGGGGAGACAGACAGCGCCCAATCAGATAAAGGCACAGTGGGCCCGGGAAAGTGCTATGACCAGAGGATGAGTTTTCAACAGGTGACGTGAACCTGGGTTGCAGCATCTTCCAGAGCTCATGGCCCCTGGTTTGCCGTGTTGAGAGTCCAGAGGGAGGTGCCGAGGGGCTACCCCAATCCCCAGAGACCACCAATAATCACAGACAACATGTATGCAGCACCTTCTGGGTGATGAGCCCTTACATTCACCATCTCGTTTAATCCTCACAATAACCCTGCGAAAGTAGGAAGGCCTATTAGCCCCATTTTGCAGGTGAGAAAACCAAGGCTCAAGGTCAGGTAGCTAGAGAGCACAGGACTGACCCAGGTCTGCATGCTTATGTGCTCTACCTCCTGGGCCCCTCTGGTGAGGATTATGGATTTGGTGGCTGAGTGGTATGGGGGAGCTGCTTTGGGGGATAAGGTGGCAAAGCTGAGAAGTCCAGGCCCTCCATCCCTGCTCCAGTGAAAGCAGCTCTGCTGTTCCGTGTTGTGCCTTTGTGTTGTGCCTTTAAGGGACTATGTTAAATTTCACTTGAAAAACAGTTACAAAAACCAAACCAAACCAAACCACATGGCATGGTGTTTCAGAGTGTGTGGCCTGAACTGATAAAGTCCCAGTCCCAAGTCCCCACTTAGTGACCTGGGGAGCTAATAATAGGTCCTACCTCATGGGGACTCATGGGGGATTCCATGAATCAAGCCCGTAAAGCCTTAGCACGGTGCTGGGCACCGAGTAAATACTCAGTGGGGTGCTATTTGCAAGGAAAGATTTGCCTTTATCAAAGGGGTCTGTGGTGTTGGAAAAAAAACATGACTCTAGGCAGCGGGGAGACTTTGAAGGCTTTGAACAGGGTGAACCCACTCAAGTTTGTGCTTGTGGAGAAGCCCCTAGGCCAGCACCTACAGCCCTCGGGGGAGCTGTTCCGTTTGCCGCAGAACTTGAACTTTGTAGATAAGTGTGGTGGGGCAGGGGGCGGGGGCAGGAGGCAGGGCAAGAGAAATGCCGTTGTGGGTTTTCTCTGAAAGGAAAGCCTAGGAGAGGGAGGTGGGAAGCGATAAGATTAGGGATTGTTACAACATGTTCTGGAGCCGTAAATCCTGGTTTATTTTACCCACTTTACCAGAAGGATTAAGTTGATTCTGAGAGGAACCAGAAGAAAGGAGAGAGGCTGCCTCCCAGGGACAAGTGTGGGAAGAGCTGAGGTCCAGCCTGGGGAGAACCAGCCTCTCACTCTGAGCCCAGTTTCTTTCTCCAGCACCCCTGGCCGCAGCCCATCCTGTCCCTGCTTGAACCCTTCCAGTGACGGGAAGCTCACTCACACACAGGGTAACCTGTTCCGACAGGTTTATCTCTGAACGTTCAGAAGACCTTATTGTCCCCCAAGTGCAAATCTTCCCCCCAGTACCTTTTTTCAATAATTCAGTGGGTGATTATATGGAAACATATTTTTAATATGTTTATTTTGAATCCAGTAAAAATGGTAAATTTTCTTGTTAATTTAGATAACATAGTTGTAGATCATTTGGGGTTCCTCTATACATACTAATTATAGCACCTTTGAAAGATGACTTTTATTTCTTTTCCAAATCTTACATCTTTTATTTCTTTTTCTCGCCTCACTGCACTGGATAAGACTGCCAGTAAAATGCTGAATAAAATGGGTGCAGTGGGCATCCTTGACGTCCTGATCTCAAAAGGAAAAGCTTGCAATATTTTACCATTAATTATGGTAGCCACAGACATAATCTTTATCAAATTATGTCAATTCCCTTCTGTTCCTAATGTTGTAGACTATCATTTTTTTGGTTTTAAAATCATGACTAAATATTAATTTTTTATCACATGGTTCTCTGCGTGTAGTTTTTGTCCTTTTATCAGTTTATGTGCTGAATTGTATGAATAGATTTTCTATTGTTAAATCAACCTTGTGTTCCTGGGATTAGCCCACTTTTGTGGTATCCTTTTATATAGTGATTTTTGTGGCTAACACTTTATTAAGGATTTTTCATCTATATTTACGAGTAAAACTGGCCCGTAACTTTCTTTTCTTGCTGTATCCTTTTGCTGTTTTTGGTAGGCAGGTTATGTTAATCTCATAAAATGAATTGGGGATTGTTTACTGTTTTTCTATTCTCTGGAAGACTAAAATTGTTTCTTCTTTGGATGTTGGATAGAACTGGCCAGTGAAACCATCTAGACTTAAAGTTTTCTTAATGAAAGGGATTTTCAGTGTTCTTAATTATTAGAGGATTCTCTAGATTTTCTATTTTGTCTTGAGTCAAAATTGGTATATTACACCTTTCCAGGTTTAAACTTTCAAATGTATTGACTCAAAGTTGTTCAGAATACCCTCTTTTTTCTTTAATGCTGGCAGCCTCTGTAGTGATGTCCCACTTTTTATTCCTAATATTGTTTTTTTTGGTGCCAGTTCTGTTTTTCTCTAGACCAGTTTCCTTCAGGGGTCTATCAATTTTACTACCTTTTCAAAGAACCGTCTTTTGGCTCTGTTTTAATCTTTGCTTTCTTATTTTATTATTTTCTGTTCATGCCTTTATTATTTACTTCTTCCTACTTTTATTGGATTTGTCTTGACATTCCTTTTTTTTTTTTTTTTGGCTGCGTTCCGTCTTCATTGCTGCACGCAGGCTTTTCTCTAGTTGCAGCAAGCGGGGGGCTACTCTTCATTGCAGCTCGTGGGCTTCTCATTATGGTGGCTTTGCCCGTTGTGGAGCACGGGCTGTAGCCGTGGGGGCTTCAGTAGTTGTGGCTCGTGGGCTCTAGAGCGCAGGCTTAGTAGTTGTGGCGCATGGGCTTAGTTGCTCCGTGGCATGTGGGATCTTCCCGGACCAGGGATCGAACCCGTGTCCCCTGCATTGGCAGGCAGATTCCCAACCATTGCACCACCAGGGAAGTCCCATGCCTTGACATTCTTTTTACAACTTCTTGGAGTTGATGTTTATTTTATCAATTTTCAGCTTCTTTTCTTCTCTGACATATGTATCTAAGACTATAAATTTCCCTCTATGTACTGATTTACCTACACTCACAAATTTTTATATGAATTAATTTGCTATCAGTTCATTCAAAATATTTTCTGTCTTCCTTTATCAGTTCTTCTTTAACCCATAGGTTATTTAGAAGTGTATTTAAAATTTTCCTAGCATATGGAAATTTCTAATTATCTCTTATTATTGATTTATACCTTAGTTATAAGAAATAGCTGGTTAGCTAATATGCTCTATATGATTTTGGTTCTTTGAAATTTGGTGAGACTGGCTTTATAGCCCAGGTTATAGTCAAATTTTGTAAATTGTCTTATGTGTCTGAAGATAAGGTGTTGGACACAGAGTTATCTATATATTTCTATTAGGTCAAGTTTTTTCACTGTTTTGTTCAAATCCTCTGAGTAGAGACTATAGATTCTCACTTCTGCCTGGTTTTCCTCTCTTCTGGAGACATAGGCAGACTACACTTCTCAGTATACTTAGAGATGGGAGAGAACATGTGACCAGTTCTAGCTAAAGAGATGTGAATGAAAATGATATGTGTAACTTCTGGGCCAAGGCAATTAAGAGCCAGTGTGCTTCCTCCACACTTTCTCTTCTTTAGAAGCATCTGTGGCAACCACAGAGTGAGATGGCAGAGGCATGTGATGAGAGCAGACTGGATCTCTGGGTCACTCCTTGGAGGAGAACTGTCCTGAGAACTGCCTGACTCCACTGGACTTTGTGTGACTGACAAATAAACCTTTGTTGTACCAAGCCACTGAGACTTCGGATTTTTTTGTTACTGAGGCATAACCTATCCCTATCTGATAAATACATCTTTTATATCCATACTGACTTGTCTCCATATTCTGTCAAATACTGAGAGAGATGTATTGAATTATCATTCTATCAATTTTTGTTTTGTATGTTTTGAAACTATGTCATTAGGTGTATATAAAATTAAAATAGTTATATATTCTTATAAATTAAAGCATTTACCATTATACAGCAGCCTTCTTATCTCTAGTAATACTTTTAATGATAAAGTCTCTTTTATTTTATGTTAATATAGTCACACCACCATTCTTTTGTAAGTTATATTTTATTACATCCTTTTACTCTCAATCTTTATATATCCTTATGTTTCCTGTATGCTGCTTGTAAACCACATATAGTTGGATTTTTCAAATCCAAGCTATACAACGATCTTTATATTTTAACTGGAGCATTTAGTCTTTTGATATTTTATATAATTATTCATGTATATGGGTGTATATCCACTTGCTTATTTTGTGTTTTCTCTTCATCTCACCCTTTCTATGTTATTTTTCTATTCTTTTTGGCTATTCTGAATTGATTATTTTTTAATTCTATTTCCCTTCTCCACCAGCTTGGAGATTATACATTTTTTCTATTTTTTAAATGTTGTCCTTGAAATTACAACATGAATATTTAAATTTATATAATCAGTACCTTTTATCTTTTCCCAGCCACTGCAATGCTACTTTGACATATATGCCATAGTTTTCATGTATTATAATTCTATCAAATACTAAAGAGAGAAAGAAATTCTACCAGACATTAATATTATTGTTTATATATAGTTAATGTTCAAATAGACCTGCAGATGTATTTATCAGTTTCTTTGCTCTTCATTTCTACTTTTATCTCAAGCCTTCCATCAGGGTTAATATTCCTTTTACACAAAGTATATCCTTTAGAATTTTCTTTAATGAGGTTCTATGAGTAGAAAGTTCTGATTTTGTTTGTCTGAAAATGTCTTTATTTAAACTTTGTTCTTGAAGTACATTTTGGTGGGTATAGAATTTTATTTGGGTAGCTATTTTCTTTTGGCCCATCAAAGATAACATTTCACCATTACCTGGCTTCCACTGTTGCTATTTAGAAGTCAGCATAACCTGTCACTCTTTTGAAGGTAATTTATTTTATTCTCTAGATGCTCCTTAGATTTTTCTCTTTGTCTTTGATGTTCTTCAGCTTTACTATTATGTATTTAGACATGGATTTATTCTTATTATTTAGCTTGGGGTTTGTTGGGATTCTTGAATTTGTGGATTATTAGCTCTCATCAGTTTTGGAAAGTTCTCAGTCATTATCTCTTCAGTTATTGTGTCTGCCTCTTTTTCTCTCTTACATCCTTCTGAAACTCTTAATAAACGTATTTTGGACTTTCTCACCCTGTCTTCAATGCCTTCCCAATTCTCTTTCATGTTTTACATCTATCTATTTCTCTGTGCTATATTCTGGATCATTTATCTTCTGCTTCACTAATTCTCTCTTCAGTTCTGTCTAATCTTCTGTCAAGCTCAATCATTGAGTATTAAGTTTCAGTTATTAATAGTTTTCATTTCTAGAAGTTCTGTTTGGTTCTCTTTTAATTCTTCTAGGCACCATTTATGGTTTCCTGTACCATGCAGATATTTGAAAGATCGTGCTCCTTCCTTCTTGCTGTTCCCTATCTGGATTGCAAATCCTCACTTATCCCTACCCATCCTCCACACCTGGAGGTAAGTCTCACCTCCTTTCAAAAACTTGGGCCGACAGTTATGATGGAAATTAAAGCCACATTCATCATTTAATCATTTTGTGTTTACTCAACAAAAAAACCTACTAAGTGCTAGGCAATTTCTATGTGGGATACAATGATGCATCAGGCCTGGAACCTGCCATTGCGAAGCTGTGTCCTGGGAGGAAGCTGATATGAGAAAAAGGAAATGTAGAATGAAATCCACATACCTTCCTTGAATGCCTTTTGTGTGCCAGTCACTTGGCGGGTTCTGAGTACACAGAAGGGAACAAGATACAATCTCCTCCCTCCAAAAGGTTACAGTGTAGTAGCAGAGATGAAATGAGGTCTTAAATAATCATGTGAAATGTAATAAGTGCCAGACACATGATGGATGCCTTGTAAATTATCTCTGAGTGAATGATGTGAGTTAATGTGGCAATTCAGAGGAGAGAGAAATTACTTCTGATGGGAATGGATCAAGGAAATCTTTGTAATGACATTTGAGTTGGGCCTTAGCAATCAGCTATTTTGGGGGCATTCAGATAGCAAGGAGAAGGTAGGGGCAATCCAGGTATTGCATGAAAAAAGGCATGGAGTATCTTTTTATTTTTAAACAGCTTTATTGAGATATAATTTACATACCATAAAGTTCATCTGTTTAAAGTGTACAAGTCAGTAGTTTTAAGTATATTTGAGTTGTGCAACCAACATCATAATATAATTTTATAACAATTTTCATCATCCCCAGAAGAAAATACTCATTAGCAGTCACTCCCTATCCTCTTGACCCCACCCCTCCCCATCCCCTGACTCTAGGCAACCACTCATCTATTTTCTGTCTATTTGTCTATTCTGGACGTGTCATATAGAATGGAATCATAGAATATACGGTCTTTTCATTTAAGATAGTGTTTTCAGGTTTCACATGTTGTAGCATGTGTCAGTACTCTATTCCTTTTTACTGCTGGATAATATTCCATTGTATGAATATACCACATTTTATTTACCCACTCATGAGTTGGTGGACATTTAGGTTGTTTCTACTTTGCGAGGGGGGGGGGGTTGTTTCTACTTTTAAGCTACTATGAATAATGCTGCTATGAGTATTCATGTTCAACTTTTTGGGTGGACATATGGTTTTTTTCTCTAATTCTACTAGGAATGGAATTGATGAATCAAATGGTAACTCTATGTTTAACCTTTTGAGGAACCATCAAACAGCTTTCCAAAGCAGCTGCACTATTTTATGTTTCCAGCAGCAGTGTATGAGTGTTCCAACTTCTCCACATCCTCGCCTACACTTATTATCTGTTTACTGATTATAGCCAGCGGGTTGCTCTGAAGTGGCATCTCTTTGTGGTTTTAACCTTCATTTCTTAATGTCTAATAATGTTGAACATCTTTTCATTTGTTTATTAGCATCTGTATATCTTTTTTGGAGAAATGTCTCTTCAAGTCCTTTGCCTATTTTAAAATGTGATTATTTGACTTTTTATTAATGAGTTGTAAGAGTTCTTTATATATTCTGGGTACTAGACTCTTATCAGATAGATGATTTCAAATATATTCCCCATCCTGTGTTTTGCCTTTTCACTTCTGGATGGTATCCTTTGAAACACAAAAGTTTTAAATGTTTATAAAGTTCAATTTATCAATCTTCTCTTTTATCACTTGTGCTTTTGGTAGTGTGTCAATTGTTCTATTTTTTAACCTGGATGCTGGTTTCATGGCTGGGTTCAGTTTATGATTTGTGGACTTTTCTGCACATGTACTTAAGGCTTCAATAAACAGTTTTGTTAAGGGGTGATAATAATTGCAGCTTCTTCCCCTGGGTCGTCGTGGGGACCGAATGGGCAAATGCCTGCACAGTGCTCGGCACAGCATCTGGCTCCCCTCAGTGCTAATACACGGTAACTGTTACTGTTCTTGTATTGTTAAAATCTAGCTCTGCCCCTGATTGAGTGGGTGATCTTGGCCCCAAGTCACTTCACCTCATCAGACCTCACTTTCCTCATCTGTAAAATGGGTTAGTACTACCCACTTCACCAGGGCCACCAGGTGCCTCAATGATACAAGATACAACATCATCGAGCTTTAAATCTGCCCCAAGGACGCTCTCACGAAGGTTTGAGTCAATAAAACAAGGAAGAGGGGAAATAAAACCAGTCATGACTGAGGAGAGACAAATTGTCAGCTCTGAGAGCATCTGGGTGGCTGCCAAGAGCTGGCTGTGGGCCCCTCAGAGTTTCCATGAGCAGAGCTGGCGAGGCCTAGGAAGGAATGAAGGGGGAGTTGGCTGACAGAGATTTGGCTTCCATGTGGAGCTGGGTGTACCAGGCTTGGGCAGGGCTGGAGCTTGAGCCTGGCCGGGCAGGGGGCAAGAAATCTCATTCTGGAATGATCAGAGACCAGCCCTCCCTCTCCTCCTCAGCCCCCTACACTGGCTGCCCCTGTTCTATTTCAGTCTCCCTGTCTTTGCCCAAAATATCCTCCCCAGCCACCTCCACCTCCTCCACCCCTGTCTTGCCTTTGAGGTCCCGCCCAGGAAGAATTCTCTGCCCTTCCCCCATCACTGGGCATCTCTGCAGCCCCTCCCAAGCCTCCCCTCTGCCACCCTGGCGTTATCACTCCCTCCCTGGGGTGGCTGGAGGGAGCTTCCTAAAGCATCAAGGAGATCATATCACCTGCTGCTCACAACCGTCCAGTGGGAACCACCGCATGGTAATAAATTCCAAACCCTTCTCTGGTCTCAAGGTCAAGTCAAGGTTTCAAGGGGCTTGAAGCTTATACCATTGGAGAGGGAAGCATTCATTAAAGTACAACATGCATATAGAAAAACATACGTCATAAGCGTATGGCTGGATGAATTCCCCCAAATTGAACACACCCATGTAAACCGGCCCCCAGCTCAACAATCAGCCCAGCACCAGCACCCCAGAGGCCTCCCTGGTGCCCCTTTCCAGTTACTAACCATTCCCTAAAGGCAACCACTATCTGACTTCTCACATCATAGATGAGTTTTGCCTGGGGTTGAACTTCATATGAATAAAATCATTCAGTGTACCGTGCATCTGGCATCTTTCCTTAACATGCTTGTGAGATTCAACTAAGTTGTTGCATGTAGGTGTCATTTATTTTTTTCTCATTCTTTCTTGTAGTGTTACTTTGAACGACTATACCAATTTATATATCCATTCTGCTAGTGTAGGACTTTTAGGCTATTTTCAGCTTTGGGATATTATGAAGAAAAAAAAAAAAAAAGACTGCTAGGAACATTCTTGCACATGTCTTTCAGAGAATATATGGATTCATTTCTGTTGGGTAAACATCCATGAGTGGAATTGCTGCCTCATAAAGATAAATGATTGTACATTTAGAAGATATGGCAAATAGTTTTCCAAAGTGGTCATAACTATTTACAGTCCCCTCACAGTCACATAGGAAAGTTCTTATTGTTCCATATCTTCACCAACAATTCGAATTTTTTTTCTTTTGCTTTGCATTTTAACCATTCTAGTGAGAAGGCTGTGTTATCACATCATGGATTTAGTTTTAATTTGGGGTGGGGGGACCATCTTTAATAAAATGAATATAAGATAAAATTACAAATATAAAATTGAGTACAAAAGTGATTATATATGAAGAATGTGAAAAGAAATCATCATAAATTGCTGGAGACTTGCTAGTTTCAGATTCCCTTCTTCTGGGCGTTTTTCAAGCTATTTCCCAGAAATGTTTACATTGAAATGCTTCCTGATAGCAATCTGGCTCCCCTCCCTGCCTGCAATACTCCACAGCTGCCTGTGATCTTTGTGTGAACAAGGCCCCACACAAGTGAGGGTCCCGGAACCTAGAGCATCAGCTTTCTGGGAAATGGCCTCTGCACCCACCCCCCACCCCCGAACCTGCCCCCAACCCTTCCCTGGGCTGGCTCCTCCTCCCTAGGGTTTCGGCTTCCACATCAGCTTCTCAGAAGGCTTTCCCTGACCTCCTTGTCGAAGAAGACCCTCTTGTTTTGTAAGTCCACATCACAAGACAGATGACAACAGAGCAGGAGGCTAGGAGCAGTTGCTGTGAACCCAGCCTTCCTGGTTGGCGTCCTAGCTTCCTTGTTTTCTAGCTGTGTGACCTTGGACATGTCACGTAACCTCTCTGGGCCTCAGTTTCCTCGCCCACAGAGTGGAGAAGGTAATACTAGCTCCCGCCTCACAGGGTGTTGTGAGGACCCAGCAAGTTCATGCATGTGATGCATTTAAAAGGGTGCTTGGCACCCTTGCTCTTATGATTGTGCTGACGGCCCCATTATCCTGAGGCTTAGTCTTTTTTTCTGACACATCTCACTTCACACTGGTGATCTGCTTGAATGCTCTGTAGGACAGGCCTGCCATGGTGACCACTGTATCCCCAGGGCCTAACGCAGCACCTGGCCCACAGTCGGGGCAAAAAAAGATGTTGTTGAGTGAATGAATCTCATCTGTGTATCTCAAATCCATTCCGATGACTCCAAGACAGCCACACCCTGGTCCAGGCCACCTCATCCTTCCCCTTCAGGCAACAGCCACCTCTGCTGACCCCATAGCTGCCCCTGGTTAAGTAAATGAGCCTCAGTCACTCGCCTTCATCTTGCCTTTCTCAGACATGGCTGGAGTTCCTGTTGGCTTCCATCTCTACAGCCCTTTACATGTAGTTTGTAAGACCTGTTCCCATCATAATCACAACCCTGGGTTGGGTGACAGGGCAGTAATTGGGAACTCCAGTGCGACAAAGGCCTGGAGAGGGAAAGTGGCTTCCTCAAAGTCACACAGCAAGAGAGAGAAGGGGAGATGGGACACAGGCCCAGGACTCCTGGGGAGGGGCTGCCCACACTTGGTTGGAGGCCCTCTCTCATCCCTTCTGGAGAGCACCTCAGGCTGAGCACATAGTAGGCTCTTAGGCTTGCTCAAGGCAAGTGGAAAGAGAAAAGTCCTTGGTTTCAGCCTTGGATCTGGGACCATGGACCTGCCCCTGCCCCATCTGTGCATGTTTCCCCATCTGTAAATGGGCTTCACTTACCAACTGAAGGCAGAGCCCTGTCTCACCTGGTCTGGCTGGCATTTCTCCTTGGTCTCTCTGTATGTTTACTCCAGATGACTTTGGAATGAGCTGACGTGGAGTTGGGAACTGACTAAGGGCCTAGAGAGAAACTGGGATTTCCACTGCTCCTCTGGTATCCTTGACATGGAGCAGTGGCTGAAAGCAACGTTTGGAAAAGCATCTCTTCTCCCATTTTTAAAGGCTGTTGAGGGAACATTGCACTTGTGACCAGAGTGCAAAGATCTCATGAACGATTAGGGGTTTACTAGCCCTGGGGGACCCCCAGACTCCACAGGCTGGGCCAGGAGCCTCTGTGGTCATGGGTATCATGCCCACATCAGTGGCGTTTCAGCACTCCTCTGCTGCTACTCTCTCCTCTCCCCCTGTGACAGCAGGGCCAACTAAGGCCCAGAGAAGGGAAGAGCTTTACCCAAGGTCACCAGCACACCCAGGCAGACCTCCTGAATCTGAATCAAGTCAGATTCTGGGGCTCAGCCTTCTTCTTTTGCCCCTTGTTCATTATTAATTATTTTTAAACAGCTTTACTGAGATATAGTACATATACCTTGCAACTTACCCTTTTAAAGTGTATGATTCAATGGCTTTTAGTATAAAATTGTGCATCTATCATTACAATCAATTTTAGAACAGTTTCATTGCCCCAGAAAGTAACCCCATGCTTTTTAGCTGTCACCCCCTCCCAATCCCTCCAGCTCCCCAGCCCCAAACAGTCACTAATCTACTTTCAATCTCCATACATTTGCCTCTTCCGGACATTTCATATAAATGAACTCATACAAATGTGGTCTTTTGTGACTGGCTTCTTTTCACTGATTATAATGTTTTCAAGGTCCATCTATGGTGGAGCATGTATCAGTACATCGTTCCTTTTTCTTGCCAAATAATATTCCATTGTATGGATATGCCACATTTTATTTATCCATTCGTTGACTGATGGACATTTGGTTTGTTTCCACTTTTTGGCTATTATGAATAATGCTGCTATGAACATTTACATACAACTTTTTGTGTGGTTATATGTTCTCAGTTCTCTTGGGTTTATACTTAGGAATGGAAATGCTGGGTCATATGGTAACTATGTTTATGAGCCCAGCCTTTTAGCTCTGGCTTTCTCAGACCTTGGGGGGTGCTGATGGGAGACTTGCTACTCCCAGTGGCCAGGGTCTGTGGATCCAGTCTCCACCCCACTTTGGACTTAATTTTAGAAACTTCAAGTACTATATTTTTTGAACTTGACACATTTTCAGAGGCTGAATGTACTTGTTTACCTAGCACCCAGATGTAAAAAATCAAAGCCATCCCAGTGCCCCCTCGTGCTTCTGTCCAGTCTTTCCCCTGCCACGGAAAACACGACCCCAACTTCTAACACCACAGATGAGTTCATGAACTTTGTCCGAGTGGAATCATGTGGATCATGGTCTTTCATGTCTGCTTCTCTTGCTCAACTTCAGGTCGTTAGAGATCCTGCATTCTCAAGGCTGTATGCACCACCTTTTTTGTCATTCCTTCTGCTTTTAATGGAACCCTTTGGACTTTGCCTCTTGAAACAAGACACAGGGCTTCACGGTCTCGTGGGCACGCATCTCTGTGTGTGTGCTCAGGCCTGTCGGGGAGGGAAGTGGGGAGGCTGGGAAAGTGTGATGACCTTGTCCTGGCCCCAAGGCACATGTGCCTCTAGGAGGCCCCTGCCTGGCCCTCCCACTTAAGCCTCTCCTCTTGGACTCTGTCTAAGTTCTGTTATTCTGGGTTTGACTTGAGGCCAAGGGGCGGAGCTGGCAGGCATCCCAGGTAAACGAGAGCAGCTGGAAAGGAGAGGGACTTTTAGGGGTGGAAAGATAGACCTGATCAGACCTCCACTCCACGAGGGCTTTTGTGGAGGCCTCTGCCCCGTGCACCCTAGCACTTGGTGGGAAGGGAGGGTTCCAGTAGAAATCGGGCCTCCTCTAGGCTAGGCCGTGCCCTGGGGAGGGCAGGCTGCCTGGCTTCAAGTCTCCCCACTCTGCACCTTACCAGCTGTAAAATGGGGGGAAAAACTGGATAGGATTGTTTCAGGAGTGAATAACTCAGTGCATATAAATGTTGCTGACCTGGAGGAAAGTTGGCTGATGTGGTTAGAATGTGCCAGGAGCCAGCTGAATATTTTATGGGCACTGTTACATTGAACTTACACACCAGTCATGAAAGTAGACACCAAATCATCCCCATTCGACAGATGAGGAAGCAGAGGCACAGAGAGTTTGAGAACCTGCCTGAAGCCACACTGTGAACCCGTGGCAGAGCCAGGATTTGATCCCAGGTCTGTTTGGCTCCAGAATCCAGGCCCCTGACACCCAGGCTATGAGCCGAGCTTTGGTCTGGGCCCAGTAGCTCTGAGCTGCCGCGGAACTGTGCCCAGCACTGTTGTGTAGGGCCGCAGACTCAACCCTTGCCTCTGGTTTGTGGAGAAGGAGCTCAGGCTCTTTTCCCCTGTCTCTAATGGGCCCACGTGACCAGCAAAGCCTTCCTCCTTCCTGGGTTCCTGGCTAGTGAGCTCTCAGGGGTGGGGCAGGCCTAGGGGGTGGTCAGGAGGGACCTCCAAATCTGTCCAGCATTGGCAGACCTGGCTGGGGCAGCCCTGTCTCTCTTCAGGAGGCAAGGCAGTCAGGCCTGAGAGCTAGAGTTGGTAGTACCGCGTCCACTTGGTGACCCCCTTGTGTGAGGTGTGCCCTGACTCTGCTCTTGGGGTGCTCCAGAGCATGGGCCAGGCACATCAGCAGCTGGTCCTAATCCAGTCTAACCTGAGTGTTGTAAAGGGCTCTCTACCATATGCCAAGGGGAACAGAGCTTGAAGCAGTTGGCTGCAGTCCAGGAAGGCTTCACAGAGGAGGTCTCTCTGGAGCAGGGTTTTGAAAGCTGAGTTCCTTAGGTGGAGATGATTGGAAGGGTGTTCTTACAAAGGGAGCAGCCATAGGTATCGGCCACTCAGCTCCATGACCCCCAACCCTTGCCTTGCCATCTCTGTTTTTCAGGGCCTGGAAGCCTGAAAATGATATTTGCCAGAGCCCCTCACCAGCTATTTCTGGTGAGGATCTGCCAGTGGGGAGAAGCCAGGAGGATGAGAGATGCCAGCCTGCCTCTGGCTCCTAGCAGGGCTGACTTCAGCAGGATTTGTAGATTCGGCTGCTCTGTTGGTTCCAGAGCTGGAGTGACAGTGCCTCCAGCAGCTGGGGGGTGGGGACCGGCTCCTGGGCCCCTGAGCATCCTGGGTGGCAGCTGCTTCCCGATATCTGGGTACCACTCCTTCTCCCTCTGCTCTTCCAGCACCTCAGATGTTTTTGGAGTCAGTTTCCCTTGTAAACTCCCTCTCCACCTGAAATAGCCGAGTGTTTTCTATTTTCTTGCTGGTCACTAATTGATAAAATGCTCAGGCCATCAAGGCCAGACCCAGGTGTAGTTTTTAAGGAACAGAAGGATTTAGCACCCCGAAAATGTGATGTCACGCTTTGAGTTTGATTTATTTTTTGCATGCATGTCAGATGTTTCAACATGGGTTCCCTGAAGGCAGAGACTGTCTTCCATCATCTATTCAATCAATAAACATTGATTAGTGCTTCATTGGTGGGGAATGACATGAATGACCAAATCCCCACACTCCTGGAATCAGTCTAGACCTGGAACCATTCAATTGAAACTGAGTCCCCTGAAACTGAGTTCCCCTGCTGAGTTTATGATTCATCTCTCTCTGTCCAAAACTTTATTCACTTTCTTGTCCCACCCCTGTTCCCCTAAGGATTGAAGAGTATCAACGAAAAGAGGGGATTGAAACCAAGCAGGACCTTGTGGGGACTTCCCAGGTACAAAAGTCCCTCTGTGTCCCCTGTTTCTTGTTTGAAAAAAAAAGGCTTTAGTCTCCTAGGCCTTCCCTGAGTTCCAAAGAGCAGATTCAAGCAGTTACTGATGAGGACCATAGAGTCACAGGGCTCCCAGTTCCTCCTGAAAGGATATAGATAACGATCTGATGCATATCTTTGAGTTGTTCTGTAGAAACTAAGACCCACCCCCCGCCCAGGTGGAGGATGGCGCCTACATGCTGACCACAAGCACGTACCCCGGACTGGCTGGAACCAGAAGGTTGAGATTCCTGAAACATCACCTGTTACCTCACCACCAACCAATCAGAAGAAGGTCCACAAGCTGATCACGCATCCTGCGACCATATCCCCTCACACTGTCTTTCCCCTGAAAGCCAGACCATATCCCCTCACACTGTCTTTCCCCTGAAAGCCATCGGGGAGTTCAGGTCTTTTGAGCATGAGCTACCCATTCTCCTTGCTTGGCGCCCTGCAAATAAAACCTTACTTTGCTGCAAACACCCAATGTCAGAGTTTGGCTTTCTGTGTGGCAGGCACATGAGCCCTTGCTCGGTAACACAATGTAGTAGCCAGTAGCCACCTGCAGCCATGGAGCACTTGAAAGGCAGCTAGTTCGAATTGAAACAGGCTGTCAGTGTAAAATGCACACCACATTAAAAGACTTTGTATGAAAATTAAGAATGTAAAATATCTCACTCATAATTTTTATGTTGATTATGTGTTGCAATAACAATATCTCAGACATATTAGTTTAAATAAAATGCATTATTAAAATGTATTTTACCTGTTTCTTTTTCTCTTTTTAATATGGCCACTAGAAAATTTAAATTACATATATGGCTTGCATTTGTGGCTCATGTTATATTTCTACTGTACAGCACTGGTCTTATGTGAGCTGAGTTGAAACACATTGATCCAGCATTTATTAGTGTATGTTTAAGAGATTCTTGGTCTCTGCCCTTGGGGACTTCAGACAGGATGGGGAGGGGGACAGGTATATCAACATGGAACTAAAAGTCACTGTGATAAATGTTTGAGTTGTCCATGTTCCAGGGTTCTGAGAAGAAATCTGGGTAGGCGTCACAGAAGAGGTGACTTTAGTGTTAAGCATTATAAGATGAATAGGAGTTCACAAGCTGGCTAAGGAAAAAGAGGGGCACTCCAAGCTAAGAGGTTGACAAGTACACAGGATGTTAGAAGAGATACAGGCAGTTCATTCTGGTCTGAACATGGTTTGTTTGGAGAAGGGGCTGGAGGTGGAGCTGGACAGTTGTAGAGCATTGAATGCCAGTAAAGTTTAGATCTGAGGGAGGCACTGAGGCTAGGGAAAGGCTCTTAGGCAGGAAGTGGCTGGTCCAGATGTTAAGTGAGCTCACCCACCCACCCTCCTCAAAAGCATGCAGCGAACAGACCAGACCTGGTTTGAATGTGAAAAATAAACTCTTTTATTTCAGTACTTGCTCTTTGTGGCTCAAAAGCACATCTACTGCTTGCTTGGAACCCAGAAGTATTTATAAAACCATAGAGAAATCGAGCAATATTTATATAGAACATATATATTTCGGCTCAAGTGCTTCTTCCTGTGCAAAGCAGAAAGTTCTAAGTGCATCAGCGTGACTTTCCCCAAATCCCTCTCTGGGATTTGGGGGACTCTGGAGGCTTTGACCCCACTCCAGATACAGAATTCTCCCTGCTTCCCTCTTCCAGGCTGAGGGAGGCCCAGTCACATGGAGAGAGCGAGGGGTAAAGTCAGAGATGGCAACTTGTGGGGTCCCCGAGCTTAGTCAGGGGCAAGGGCTGTGTTCCAGGGCCCTGGCTCTTCAAAGAGGGGGTGGCTGAGATGCCAGCTTTGTTGGTGAGTGACCAGCACAGGCAACTTAAGGCTCCTGTGAAGTCTACGCATTGTGGTGGGTGGGGTCACGGGTAGGACAGGGGCCTCCGGGGCTCTTTTCCCCTACAACTGGGCTCTGAAGGAAGATGCCTGGGCACAGGTGGGGGACTCAGACAGGGCTGGGGGCAGGAAGGTGGTCATGGTCATGGTCTCACTCTCCGAAACATCCTGGCCTGTGACCTAAGGCTCTGTGAAGCCAGGGAGTAAGACTCAATGTCATTGGCAAGGCTGAGTCATATGAGGCACCAGCAGTGCAGAGCTGAAGGGGCCTTGGAGACGAGCTGGTTCCACCACTCTGTGACCGAGAAGCAGACTGAGGCCCAGAGAGGGGAAGGCAGTGGCTGGCCAGACTTGGGGCTCAAACCCAGGGCTCTAACCCCTCCAGTTTCCTCCCCACCTCCTCATCCTAACTGGATCCTTTTTGATCAGGCCCCAAATGGCCTCTCTGACAGTCAGCTCAGGGCTGGTGTGGTGAACGGGGCCCTGGACTCAGAGCCAGAAGGCCTGGCTCCGTTCCTGCACCTTCATATTAAGCAGCCTTGCAAATATCCAGCGGTGCAGGGAGGGCCACCTCCCTTCTCCAAGCTGCAGTCTCCTCATCGAGAAAGCGGCTCCCACTCTGCAGTTTCCCATGGCAATTAAATGGGTTGGTGGCCGTGTGAGCCCAGGAAGCACTTAGTAGGTGCCTCACAATTGCGGGGTGCGGGGGTACTATTGGGCCGGGGCTGCTGGGATGTGGGGGGAGCTTGGGTCTGGACTGTTCCTGGGACCCTCCCGATCTGCACCTGCTCAGGCTCTGCCAACAGCCCCTGGGGCCTGGGCACAATCTGGGGAAGGGGTTCAGGACACCCTAGGGAGCTCAGTTCCTTGATCTGGTCACTGGGCACACTTTTTCTCACCTGCTCCCAGGGAAGGGGCTCTGGAATTGATCAAACAATATGGCGGGTGGTCAGTGGCTTTCCAAATGGCATCTGGGCTGGGAAGGGAGGCGGGAGTCCCTCCTCCCCGGCCCACCCCCCGGCCCCAGTCAGCCAAGATCAGGGCTCCTACTGTGGAGGCACAAAACATTCCTCACAGGTGAGGGAGGTGGGGAGCCAGGCTCAGGGGGACCAGATGGGCCGGAAGTACATTCAATTCCAAAGAGCGCCCATAGGCAGCCCACCCTGCCCTGGGGTCCGGGGCCCAAGAAGGGGCAAATTTTGCTCATTAGCTTGGGATAAAGATTGGGGTCAAGTTGGGGGCCCTCGGCTGGCTCAGGTGGGGCTGGCACGGGGGCCCTTAGGAGGTGTTAATAATGACGTTCCTGAAGCCCTTCACGGCCTTCAGCCTGTCGCTCTCGAAGTTCACCACCAGCTTGTGGCGGCCCGCGTTCCGGGGCAGCAGGTCCACCCTCACCTTGACTTCCGCCCCCGCCTCCACGGGGTCCGGGCTGGGAGAAAGAGAGAGAAAGAGGGTGAGATCAGGGCCCTGGCCTGGTCCCCACGATGGGGACAGGCCAGGATGACACATGACTACTGAGATCTTAGCCCAGAAACTCCATGGATGTATAGCTTTGTGCCGACAGAATAAAATGGGTCCCGCTCACCACTCTCTGAAGGTCTGGGCCATCTGCCCTCCTATGTGTAGAGGGGCTGGTGTGTTTGTGTGTGTGTACATGAAAGTGGATGGCGTGCTTGGGGGTAAGAGTGTGGATGCTCATGTGACCACATGCATGAAAATGCATTGAGCTGTACATACGTGACTTGTATGCTTTATGCAAATTACATTACAATGAAAAAGTGAAAAAGAAGAAGTGTGTATGCTCGTAAGTGTACGTATATATAAATATGTATCCATGAGGGTACACCACGCAGCCACGCATGTACACCTGTGTGTATGTGAGGACTCGGGTGTCCCGAGGTGGGTGCTTAGTGAATGTGTACCTGTTTAGGTTTGTGAACACATGTGCACACAACGCAGCTAACGTGTGGGTATTTGGGCGTAGACACGGGAGAATATTAGGCAGGTGTGTGGGTGGGTGTGTGGGAAGGGAGAAGAGGGGGTTACGGGCCTGGGTTCAGTGCTGGAGGGCGCCCTTCCCCCCGCAGCATCTGCCCTCTGCTCCCAGGCCCCCAGGCTGGAGGGACCAGCACTTACATTTCCACGGTCTTCTGCTCGTCGGTCAGGCCCGCCCCCTCCACGGTGAAGGTGCAGCCTGACAGCGGCACGGTGAGCGGGTTCCACAGGGACACCTCAGCCACCAGCTTGCGATTCTGCTTGGGCTCTCCCAGGATCTAGAGGAGGCATGGGGCAGATGTCAGGGGCAGCACGGAGGGAGAGCAGCCCACAGCCCCTCAAGGGCATGCAGGGTCCCAACTGGGCCATCTCCATCTTTGCTGCAATTTGGCCCAATGTCTGCCCAGCTCCGCCGCTAACATTCCTCGCCTCATCTGGAAAAC
The DNA here is from genome assembly GCF_009873245.2 of Balaenoptera musculus. Lineage (NCBI taxonomy): Eukaryota > Metazoa > Chordata > Mammalia > Artiodactyla > Balaenopteridae > Balaenoptera > Balaenoptera musculus. The sequence continues at coordinate 21,616,870 of NC_045799.1, read as the reverse complement.
ACAGATGATGACACCTGCCCAGGCCTCCTTCATGGAGCTGAAGTGAGGCTCCACGCAACCCACAGGATGTGTAAAATGCCTCCCTCATTCTAGGGTCTAGGGTGGAAAGATCAGAGTCTTTGGAGCCAGGCTGATCTCTGCCCCTTTCTCACTGTGTGACCTCGGCAAAGTTACTACCCTCTCTGAGCCTTGGTTTCTTCATAGGAGAGACATGCCTGACCGCAGGGTTCTCATGAGGATTAACTGAGCTAATATGTGCAAGCTCCTAGCAGACTGTCTGGCACACAGTGCCCACTCCCTCCTGCTCTGCTCTTTACCATTTATTTGTAACTGCAGCGTTTGGGGATCTGGGGCTGTGACTCCTCCAAGTGAATCACTATGATGACCATGAAGTTGGTGATAAGAATAGTCAGTTTTTATTGAGCCCTCATAATGTGCTGGATACGGTTCTATGTGCTTCCTGTAGATGCACACTTAATCCTTACAACACCCATTTTATAGATGAATAAATAGACTCCAGAGTCTGTGCCCTTAACAACACATCCCTTCCTGCCCCACCAGGGCCCCAGGACCTGGGAATCTAGCATTAGTAGTTTAGCTTTTAAGGGTCCATGAGTCTGAGATCCCTAAGTGCCATGATCCTACTACTCTGGGATTTTTGGATTCATTACTAGAGGCTGTGAGTCCCAAATTCTTTCTGCTTCATGATGCTTTTCTTTGATGAACCTAGGATCTGAGGAACCTGGGGCATCAGAGATCTTGAGGTTGCAGGGAGGGAGGTGCATGCACGTGTGGGGACCTGTCCGGGGACCCAGCCAGCCCTTACCTGGATCTTGATTTCTGGATTCTCCAGATAGATGTCCCTCTCAGCCAGCAGGTAGCTGTTGGCAGCTGGCTCAACGAAGAGGCCCCGCACCTTGATGAGGTTCGATTCGGTCAGGCAGTCACAATACTTTTCGTAGAGGATTCGAAGGGGAATGCTCTTCTCTGCAGGAGGGGAGAGGGGAGAGCACTCATGACATCTGAATCGTGGCCCCCACCTCTCCTATGGCATCTCCACAAGGCACAGAGAGGGCAGGTAATGAACTCGAGGTCACACAGCTGGTGAATGGATGTGCATGTCCCAGCACTTTCCCTCACCTGCCCTGGCTCCAAGGCTCCCAGGGAGGAAGTGGGGAGGGGAGGCTTGGGCTTTAATCCTGCCTCTGCCCTTTGCTAACTGGGGATGCTGGGCAAGTCACTCCACCTCTCAGGACCTCCATTTCCCCCCATGAGGTCGGTAGAATTGTACCCATTTACAGATGAAGAAACACTTCTGCCAGTAAGTGTTCAGATCAGGAGAGCTGGCCCTGCTTGGCCACTGACTGACTGTGTGAGCCTGGGAAGATGACCTCCCCTCTCTGTTTCTCCTCTGTTCCCTGGGACATCTGGCACCCGCTGGGCAGAGCTAAGATCAGAGGTCATTTCAGAGCAAGAGCCACACAAGTGATAGGGGTGAGAAAGAAGCCGGCAGGGCCAACCCCTCCCACTGCAGAGAAGCAAAGTGTGGATTGCAGCCCCATTTCTCTGACAAGAACACTGAAGCCTTAGGGCACCAGGGGTCAGCTTATAGGAGGCAGGAAGGAGCAGTGAAAAGGGCACAGGACTGATTCTCCACAGGCCCTGCTTGTTCACTCGGTCGCAGGGAACCTTGGGAAAAATCCCTTCTGCTCCTCGGGCTTCCCCCCATCAAACAACAATGTTGGAGGGACGGTCCTGGGGCTCCATGGAGCCCAGCCAACCTCTCCTCACTGTCCCAGTGCCATGATGGGAGATGCTGTTTCTTCTTTTTCTGCCATCTGTCCCCTCCGTCCCTGCACTAGACCAGCGTTTCCCAAACTCCAGCCATTCATGTGATTTTCCACACGTCTGAGTAACTCCTCATTAAATAATTTTTCTTTCAGTCCCCTCACTTTTTAACCTTTTTTGCTTAGGGAACCTTTTCATCATTATTTGCAGAAAACCTGTCTCATTTACCATAAGTAGAAGGAAGCTGGTAAAAACAAACACCAGCAAACAAAGTCATGTTTATTCATTTCAGGCCGATATTCTCATTTGCTGAGGGCTCTGAGTTTGAGACCTGAGCTTACTGTTGAAGAGGGAGATTAGCAAGGATCTGGGGTGCCCGGGCCAGTGAGCACCCGCTGGGAGGTCATCTCTAGGGCCGTGAAGGCCCGAGCAGACGGTCACCTTCTCTCTGCATGAGTCAAGGTCCAGGTCCTGGCTGGGCACATTGGTGTTCCCCGTCCCACTCTCTGGAAAATGTGTGCCCAGCCCTCTAGTCACTCATTACTGGGGTGGATCTGCCCCAACCTCTGCTCAGATGACGTGGGGGGAAAAAAAAACCAAAACTTCTGCCAAAAAGGACAAAAAGGAGTGAAAATTCCTGGGTCAGGACCTGGTGGAGCAGAGTGGAAACTCTGACCAGCTCCACAGGAAAGAAGGAAACCATTGTCCTCCAGGAGCCTGGAGGAGGTGGCCCCAGCTGTTAACTTTTCCAGGAGGCTTAGGTCAGCGTGGGGCTGGACCTTTGAGAATTGCCGTCTACAGGCCAGGGGCCTTGGCCTTGGCTTCGGGCCAGATGCTGGCTGAAAGAGGTAAACGTTTGCGGTTAGTGTCTATTCATTCCTTAGATGATTCCTTTGATCATCACAGAGATCACGCTGCCTGCATTCCTCATGACCCACCTGGAGGGGTGAGGGTATCCAGAGAGAGAGAAGGGGTGGGTGGCAGGAAGGGAGAGAGCAAGGAGGCGGGGTGGGGGACAGCTGGATTCAGTTCAGCTGTCCTAGGCCTGGCTTCCTGTCCGCTAGCACATGGAAATCCCCCAGATCTTATCATCAGAGAATAACGAGCAACTCAGCCAAAGTTCAGGGTCTCACAGGGTGGGAGAATCACTCTCAGGTTGACTTTGGCCTTGGAAGCCTCAATAGGGCATCCTGGCCTAGCCCCACCTGAGGGCAACACGCAGGACCACTGCTCTCCTCTGCCCTCTCCCGACAGGCTGTGCCCCTCAGAGGTCTCCGTAGCAGGAGGGACCCCTCCGCTGTGACACCATCCCAGAGAAGAAGACACTGGGGCTGTGGCTGAAGCAGAAGATGCTGCGAATGGCCTGAGGGTATCTGGGAGGCAAAGGGTGACTCAACAGCAGCCTGGGTGGAAGTTATTCTGGCATCCCTGGTTCAGATTGGAGTTCACCTTATGATACACATTCCAGGAAAGACACTTCCTCCCTTTGAAGCAGTTCTGAGCGTGAGGAAGAACTGACACGTGTGCATTCACACAAAGGGGCTAGAAGGGCTCTTCAAAGATGAACCAGACTTTGTATAAATGGGGAACCCGGGGCCTGGAATGGAGAAGAGAAGTAGCCAGGAGCCCACAGTCTGTGGGCTGTTCCTGCAGGAACTAGGACCTCGGTATCCCGACCACCCCACACACCTGTAGGGATGGAGCCCTGCCCCTGACTCGGGGCCTGGATGTGGAGATGAGAGCCGAGTCCTCTGCACACCAGCAAGGTTGGCAGTGACTCAGGAAGCACTGAGCCCGGCCCTGAGACCATTGCCTGGCACAGCAGGGTTCAGGAAAGATGCTTTTCGGCCTCTGCACACCTGTCGGCACTTGCTCAGCGAACAGTGAAGAGCCCTGCCGTGTCCAGGCACCATTATACACTTTCCAGATCTTTCCTGAGCACACAGCTCCTTCGCAGCCCATGAGGGGCATGGTAATGCCCCATTTGATGGATGAGTGATTCAAGGCCCAAGGTTATACATCTAGAAGGTGGGAGAGGTTCTTCCCTGGTGGTCCAGTGGTTAAGACTCTGAGCTCCCAATGCAGGGGGCACAGGTTGGATCCCTGGTCGGGGAACTAAGATCCCACACGCCACATGGCGCGGCCAAAATTAATAATAATAATAATAACAGAAGGTGGGAGAGGCCAGATTCAAAGCCAAGTCTGGCCTCCGAACACGCCTTTTAGCAGCATAAGTGATGGGGCCCCAGCCCTGGTGCCACGTGGCTCTGCCCCTAGAGCTTTGCCGCTGCTCAGGGACCCTGACAGAGGGTCTGCTCTGTCCTGGCGTGTGGCTCCAGGGTGCCTGAGGTCGGCCTGAGATAGAGGCCCCAGGGTTGACTGATGTTCTACTCAGATCATGCTGACCACAGGTCCTCTCCCAACTCGAAGACCCCCCTGCCCTCCCCATGCCCACAGGCTCCAAGTGCAGGAACGGAGAATGGGCTGCTGGGGGGGATAGGAGACTGGGCTCCGTGCTGCCTCCCTAAGTGACCTCGGCAGCTGCAACCCCTCTCAGGGCCTCCAGCTTAATTTTAGGGAGATAACCAGGCGTGGTGACAAAGCCAGCAGAGAAAGGGATCAAGGGGACGATGACTGTGCAGGCATCCGACCAAGAAGCCAGAGCGACAGAGGCTCTGCCCAGGGTTGAGGGCTGGGTGAGCTACTGACATTATTTCAGCCCCAAAAGGGGAAGGGGACCTGCTCCCAGGGAGGCCGGACCAGGCACTGGAGCCATGGAAGAGGAGAAGATCAGGACTTTTCCTTTCCTATCACTGTTAGAGCCACACTGTCCAGTATGGTAGCTTCCGGCCACATGCGGCTGTTTAAGTGAAATTAAAACTTTAGTCCCATAATTAACACCAGCCACACTGCAAGCCCACACTAGCCACATGGAGCTAGTGGCCACCGCACTGGACAACGCAGATACAGGGTATCCTTATATCACAGAAAGTTCTCTGGGTAGTGCTCGTCTTGAATCTCTTCTCTCTAAGCCTGAGAACCTCCAGAGAAATAGGAGAGGTTCTCAAAGGGGCTCTGGGGAGAGGCACCTGTAGTGTGAGTTGCTGGAGACGGAGGAAAGGAATTTGCTGGAAGGGGCAGCAGAGAGTCTGGAAAGCAGTCAGGGGTCCTGCGAGATGAGATGGAATGAAATAGAATAGTTGCTGCGAGTACAGGTTCAAGTCTCCGTCCTGTCACTTCCTGTGTGGCCTTGGGAAAGTTACTAAACCTCTCTGTGCTCAGTCTTCTCATCCTGGAAAACGGGGCCATATAAAGAATCCACCTCCTACTTTTGTTATAATGAGGAACTGGGTTGCTATTTATAAAGTGCCGAGGACAGGGCCTGACGCACAGTGAGGGCGATGGAGTGTCTGTGAGGTAGATGGCACACGATCAGCTCTCAGGGCACGACCTAGCATGTCGTCAGGTGGTCAACAGCTGCTCCAGGAACACAGGGCCTTACCAGAGAAGGGCTCCAGGGAAAGTTGAGCAGGGTCCTTGGTGCCACACTCGGGTCCCAGGATCCCGTTGTAGCTGGCGGTGCGGGCACAGAGCAGGAGGCAGCCAGTGTGGTCCTCGCAGTGTTGTTGGTGATGTGGGCAAAGACGTCAAAGTCACTGCCCCTGTTCCTGCCTGCCCGCACGGATCCGCATGGCCACCCCTGTCTCCTCTTTATCAGCCAGTTTGTTCTGGTGGTTGGCCCTTGCGAAGGCTTCCCTCTCCTCTGCGGACCCTGTGGGGACAGGGAAGAGAGCTTCATCACAGCTGGAAGGGGGATCAATGAGAAGGAGGCTGGGAGCAGGGCAAGCTGGCTTCTCAGAGTCCTGGTGACTCAGAGCACCCCTGAGGGAGCCCCTTCTTTACATTACTGTGCCAGGAGGAGGAAAGAGTATTTTATTTACTTTCCACAAGTGAACTCCTATACATCCCTCAAGACCCATCCCCAAATGACCCCTCTTCCAGGATGCCTTCTCTGACTCCTCCTTTCCCAGGATGAAAGAGTCACAATGTCTTTTGGAGTTTCATAGCTGCCTATTGCCTGTCATGGTGTTCTGGCCCACCAGGTTTTTTTCTGTTCATATGCTTACACTCTCAAGCCTCTTGAGGACTAAGACTGTGTTACTTAATCTTAAGTCATACCCAATGCCTACAACAGTGTTTGGTGCCTAGTAGGCACTGATACAATGAGAACTTTCTCACCTCTAAGCATTTGCACAGGGACCACTTCTACCTGAAATCCTTTCCCTCCCTTCTCTATCTGTTGAGCTTTCCAGCAGGAATGACTGCCCCCTGCTTTATATTCCATTTACTTCTCCCCATGTGCCTTTTATTTTTGTCCCCAGTGTTGTTGGGTACATATTTATTTCTTCTATCAAATCATCAGCTCTAGACCTTTCAGAGGCCAGGGAAATCATCTTTTCCTTCTGTTTTAGCCCTTCCCACTAGAGCACGGCCACTTAATACCCAATCCCCAGTCAGCCCTGGAGAGTCAACGGGGGTCAGATAAAGGCTGTGGTTTCTTAGTCACTTCTGTGAACCCTACTGTGCTTGGCACATCGTAGATGCTTAGAAAATATCTGTCTATTGAATTGGCCATTGGATGTGCTCAAATCCAATTTTTAAAATAAACCACATCTTTTTCCCACTACTGATTTAATATTCGTAGCAGAAAGAAGCTTCATCTTTGTGTCTGATTGAGCCCATCTTATTATCTTTAAGTTTCTTTTGGTCCATTTCTCTTTAAACCTTTCCAATCTACCTTCATGCCCACTTCCCCACCTGTGTGTGAAATGCTAAAACAATTAACACTACAGAGTTCCAGGAACTTCTCTTCCGTGGCCCCTCCGGACTTCCAAGCCTCTTCAGCACAAATACGTTGCAATAAAAAAGCATGGAGGGACCTCCCTGGTGGTCCAGTGGTTAAGATTCCGTGCTCCCAATGCAAGGGGCCTGGCTTCGATCCCTGGTCGGGGAACTAGATCCCTCATGCTGCAACTAAAGATCCCGCATGCCACAACTAAAGATCACGCATGCCGCAGCTAAGACCCAGTGCAGCCAAATAAATAAATAAAGATTAAAAAAAAAAAAGCATGAAATTGACCATCTATTGTTGGAGCTCCCACCACTAATAAGCTCTGTTAAACAACATGGACATCATGATTTTTCTGTTAAGATGAAAGCCTCTCTTGTATAACAGCCATCCCTTTCAGTTTTATTGAGTCAAACCAACAAAGAAAGTGAGGCTTAAAAACCAAATGAAATATTTTTGTGGAATATAGAATTCTTTTCCTAAATGAATAATCCTTTACCACTGTCCCCATGCCCCCAGTGTGTTTGTCAAGTTTGCACCTGATTCTAAGGAATTTCTTGAAATGGAGAGTAACCTACAGATCATTGTTTTTTGCAAGCTGCCAGAAAACACACACACACACACACACACACACACACACACACACACACACACACATATGCCCTCTGGGCTGGTAAACAAGCTGCTTATCTGCAAGGCAGTGATGAGCTGAGGACCCCTACCCTCCGGGTACTTGTAGGTGTAGGTAATGTCCTCCCGCTGATCTCTGCCCACGCTCTTTGTGCTGATCTTCTGCCCCACGACCAGGGAGTGGTTGATGGACTTGTGCATGGACCCATCATCCTGCCGGATCCAGTCCACCACGTCGGCGTTGACCTCGGCAAAGACGAAAGGGGCGTCGTACTTGGTGCTCAGGTCGCCCACCTTGATGGCACGAACGGGAACCGGGCCACAGCAGTATGTCCCTGGTTGGGAGTAGGAGGAGGGTAAGATGAGCCTGGGCTGAGGGGAGGGTGGTACCTCCAAAATCTTCCACAATTTAACCACACATAGCCAAAAACCTACAGACCATATAGCCTTTGACTCAGGGATTCCATTTCTAAGAAGGCAGCATCAGGTAAGAATTAAGAATTGCAGGGGAGGGCTTCCCTGATGGCGCAGTGGTTAAGAATCCACCTGCCAATGCAGGGAACTCGGGTTCGAGCCCTGGTCTGGGAAGATCCCACATGCCGCAGAGCAACTAAGCCCGTGCGCCACAACTACTGAGCCTGCGCTCTAGAGCCCGTGAGCCACAACTACTGAGCCCACGTGCCACAACTACTGAAGCCCGCGTGCCTAGAGCCCGTGCTCCGCAACAAGAGAAGCCACTGCAATGAGAAGCCCGCGCACCACAACGAAGAGTAGCCCCTGCTTGCCGCAACTAGAGAAAGCCTGCACGCAGCAACGAAGACCCAACACAGCCAAAAACAAATAAATAAATTAAAAAAAAAAAAAAAAAGAATTACAGGGAAGGGAGTTCCTTGGTGGTCTAGTGGTTAGGACTCTGTGCTTTCACTGCCAGGGCCCTGGGGTTCAACCCCTGGTTGGGAAACTGAGATCTTACAAGGCATGCAACAAGACAAAAAAAAAAAAAAAAGAATTCCAGGGGACCCTGGAACCCAGCTTCTGGAGTTCAAATCTCAGCTCAGTCTCTTATTAGCTGTGTGACCTTGGAGAAGTCACTTAACTTCTCTGAGTCCTGGCTTCACGTGGGGATATTTGTACCTACCTAATGAGGATTGGCAAACACTTATCGCTATGTGTTTGATAAACAGAAATGTATCCCAAGGCACTTAAGGAAATGAGGGAGCCAACTGTAGGCAATACTTTACAAGGGTGTGTGTCTGTCTGGTTTCCTGCCCAGACTGAGAGTAGCAGTCAGTGTCGGACACTGACTCAGGGAGTGTGTGCTAACGAAATGAACAAGAGAGCTAGGTGTTTATCTGGGTGTGGTTTACAACTGCCTCAAACTGGTCACAAATTTAAATGCTGAGGACTAGAGGCTTGGTAGCTATATTACAGTGCGTCCATTTGATGGAATGTGGTAACATTAAATTAAAATTAAAATCACAGAAAACTATCTGATAGAGAAATGCTAATGATATATGGAGAAGTGACAGGGCCAGGATGAAAGGCCATGTGCAGGAAGAGTTCTTAACCTGGGGTCCATGGAACCCCCAAGGCGCAGCAAATAGAATTCAGGAGTTCATAAACTTGGATGGGAAAAAATTACATCATTATTTTCACTTCCTTCGAATGTGAAAGAAGACCAAAAACCACAGTCTTAGATGCACTTATGACTTGTCACTCATAAGAACCACAGATATTTTTATATCTCTTTATAGTTGTTACAGATAACTGGAAATATAGATTATGTTCATCTCTACCACGAAATTATGGAACTTATTTACTTTACTAATAAATCTTGTTATATAAAGCATATATTACTATATCACAAATTTATTTTAAAAATTTTGATAACTATATTGCAATGTAATTGAACCCTAGGTTTATATTGTGTGTATTTAAAATATTATTCTGAGGAAGGCTTCATTTGAAATTATTGGAAGCTGTGTGTGAATGTTAATGAAATTTCTTGGGGGGAAGAGGACAAAGATGCTATTTGACTTTTTTTCTTTGTGCTTCTCCATATTTTCTGTTTTCCACCATGTGCATGAATTACTTTTCAAATTATAAAAGAGGTGTTTTATAAAATATCAATGAGGTCCCCCAACACTCCATGCTCTTTGGAGTCAGCCAGACCTGGGTTAGCACCCCAGCTCTGCCCCTCTCCAGCTGAGGAGCCCCTCTGTTGGGTGGGTCCCCTCCAGCCTCTGTTTCTTCATCTCGGTAATGGGGCCACACCTGCCTACCCACCTTCGCTCTTCTCCTGGGGCGTGGGGTCCAGGGCCTGCCACCCCTCGTATCCAGGCTGCAGGTCAGGCCTGGTCATCCACGACTCCACCCAGCAGTGGAAGTTCCTGTTGGGGAAACAAAACAAAACGTGGACCAGGACTCTCACGCAGACGTTCACGGTCACCTCCTGCGGGCTGTCCACACTCGCCTTGTCCTAAGCTGACCCCAGAACATCCCCCTCGACACTTTGCTCTTCCTCTGGGGGCCCCAGTCGGGTGCTCCCTCCTACACTGGGAGTCCTCAACCCCTCTCCCCTCCTCCTTGCCCCTCTCAGTGGCTCTGCAAGCCCAGCTGACCTGACCTCCTAATTTCTCGACTCTTCCTTCTTTTTCAGCTCACAGGCTCTGCCCGGATTCAGACCCCACCACCACCCGCCTGGACCACAGCCCCGCCCCCTGCTTCCGATCTGTCCCCACGGTCATCAGCACACCCCTCTCCAGTCTGAAGCCTTTGGAATCAAGACCAGACCCCCAGGCTGGCAGTGCAGACCGCAAGACGGTGTGTTCTCCCTGATGCCCTTTCATGCTCCCTGCATTGACTTTCCTTCCTCTTGGCCTTTGCTCCTGCTGTTCCCCCTCCTGGAGCCTCTCCAAGGCCCGCTTCCTTTTGTCCAAACACTGTTCAACTTTTAAACCCAGTTCAAATGTGACCTCCTCTGAGAAATCGCCCCAAGTTTCCTCTCCAGGGGATCCTTCCCACTGAGCGCCCCCCCTCACCAGATCATCTCGCTCTTGTCGCTCTGGATCTCCCCAGACTCGTTGCGGAAGTACTCAATGAGCAGGTTGCTGTTCTGGTCGTGGGCCGAGTTATAGTTGGTCACGACGCGGGTGGGGACGCCGAGGCACCGCAGCACTGGGTCGGGGGACACAGTGGAGAGAGCTTAGGGGGTGAGCTGAGGCCCTGGAGACATCTGCTCCGCTTGGGCCTCCACGTGCCCATCTGTACCCCAGGGAGCACTGCACACTGGTAAGGGTGTGCCATCCCCTTGCCCGGACAATGGCACCCACCTCGCTGGTTGCCCCATGTCCACTCTTTCCCTTTCACATCACAGCTAACAAAAGACTCTAAATGCAAATCTGACATTAACAGTCCTCTGCTAAACCCTCAATGGCTCCCCACAGCCCTCGAGGTCAAGGCCAGACCTCCACCGTGGCCCTTGCCCTGCAGGGCCTGGCCCCTAACCACCTCCTGCACACTTTGCTCCAGCCACACCAGCCTCGCGGCTCCTCCAGCACTCCATGCTGCCAACAGCCCCAGGACACTGGCATATGCTGTTCCCTGGGCCAGGAAGGCCACCCGGCCGGGTTTAGATTACCCCATCATTTGCATTCATAGCAAAACTGGGGATTCATCATCGTTCCCTATATACAGGTGTGTGAGGGATTCTTTAATTTGTCCTCTGAGGGCAGTGAGCGAGCTGTCTTATTTTATATCCCCAGAGCCCAGCACAGGCCTGGCACAGACTAATTTGTCAAATGGGATGAAGGAGTGGGTGAAGTAGAAAGAAAAGGAGGAAGGGAAGGAAAGAAGGAATGACAGAGATTCAGTGAGGAGTGAACAGTGGGGCAAGCAGAAGAGGGAAAGGTCAGGAGCCCTTCCGTTCCAGCCCCAGCTGCTTCGGGCTGTGTGGCCTGAGGCCAGTCCCTTTGCCTCTCTGGGCCTTGTTTCCGCCTCTCTAGCCCGGGGTTCAGGTGCACTGGGACTCCATCGTGGGCCAGGAGGGCCTGCATTTGTGCCTCAGCACAGTTTACAGAGAGCCCGGAGTAACTGGGAAAGGGACTGGTGTTGGAATGATAGGTGACAAACAGGCAGGATGTCAAGTGGCATCTATAGACCACAGAGGAGGGACGAAGACCCCGGGCACGAATCCTGCCCGAATGGTGATGCTAGGTGCTCCTGACAGAGGGAATTATGGGTGTTTTTCCTCCTTCATTTTTTTATGTTACTTTTTATGTAAAATGTAAAAGTAACATATTCTCAGGGTAAGGTAAAGAAAGTAACATCTAAAAAACGAAGTGAAACAGAAGGGCCTACTAAATATAATCTGTAGGACCTCTGTTCTACTTTTAGTTTTGATTGAGGTTGAGTCTCTGAGACGGGGGAGGGGCAGGGATGTGACCTTTGCCCTGTGCCCACCATCAACCAGGGCAAGAGCTTCCCCGATGGCCCTGGATTCTGGCTGGGAGACGTGAGGGCACTGGGAGGAGGAAGGAAGGAGCAGCTGTGACCCTTCACCTCTTGCCTGGTTCCTGTGCCTTTCAACTTGGGTAGAGTCTGGACGCTCTGCTGCCCGTGGCGAGGGCTGATGTCCCAACCCCAGGCCTTGCCCCACCATGTGACAGGCTTCAGAGCACAGACCTGAGGCTTGGGGAGGCCTGTCCCCGCTGCCCAGGGGGCCAGGCTCCACTCCTGTCCCAGGGATGGTGTCCCGGGAGGCCTCATCATCACAGTCTAAGGCCAGGAGGCTGTGGCAGAGCCGGGCCCACCTCGTTCCAAGCCTGGCTGTGCCGCTCACCAGCTGTGCGACCTTGGCCAAGCCACTTCTCTTCCTGTGCCTCCATTTCCTCCTCTAAGAGGAGCTAATAATAGCAGCTTGTCGGGATCTCGCAATGATTCAGAGAGGAATGGGTACGGGCAGTCTGGCCGAACAGAGGAGTGTGTCACTGTGCCCGCCCCTGCAAACGTCCATCCAATCACTGTGAGCCGACTTACGGACACAGAGAAAATGCCCCAGGATCCAGCTGAGGAATCCCAGCTGCCCCGGAAACCCACAAACCCCACCTAACTTGAACCAGAGACTGTGCTAAGTGACATCTCCCCGGGTCCTAAGAGCTCCCTGGGACTTGGGTCAGTTACTGCTGTCTCCATTTTACATGTGAGGAAACTGAGGCTTGGAGACACCAGTTCTCTCGCCCAAGTCCTCCCAGGGGTCAGAGGCAGAGCTGTGATTCAACCCGGCCAGTCCGTCTCGAGTCCCTGGGCCGATCCACCATTCGGCTCCCTGCAGAAACCCCGTGACCACAGGGATCAGACGCCCCCTTATTTGACCAAATCTCCCTGGCTCCGTTACACATCAGGCCTGGGAGAAGGCTGCAGGGACCCCGGCTCACAGAAGCCAAGGGCGGTTCCAGGCCCTCTCACATCCCGCGTGCCGCTCACCAGTGCAGGCCACAGCAGCAAAGACCCAGCACTGGCCATACTTGACGCGCTGGCAGCCGCCATTCTTCCAGCGACGCAGGATGTCCACGCTGCCGATCCAGAACATGGGGCTGACGCCATCCCTGTAGTTGTTGTCCCAGCGTCCCAGCAGCACGCCCTGGTCATCGTTGCAGTTGACCTGCAACCAGCGAGAGCGTCAGAGGGACCAAGCCTGGGGAAAGGGTGACGGCTGCACTAGGGTGGGCCTGAGTGCCGCACATGGTGAAAAGGCAGGGAAGGGCATTCCAGGTTGAAGGAACAGCAGGTGCAAAGATCCCAAGGTGTGACAGACTGGGAGGTTAGAGATGGCTGGCACCGGAGAGAGAAGAGGGAGGGAGGAGGTAGAGAGGGGTCAAGGTAGCGAGGGCGATGCTGGAGATGTGAATTTGTCCATGGGGTGGCAGGGGAGTGACACGGCGTGATCTGAGTTTTACAAAGACCCCCTCTGGCCCCTGCCCAGATTGTGTCATTTGCCCCCAGACTCCCAGAACCTCGAGAATAAAATGCAGCCTCCTGACCGTGGCCCTGAGGCCTGCACCGTCTGGCCCTGCCCCCTCTGCAGCCCACCTGCACCCGCCCCTCCCGCTTGTGCTCTGCTCCAGCCATACTGGCTCCCCTTTTGCTCCTCAAACCTGCCACAGCCGTCCCTCCTCAGGGAGCCTTTGCACAAGCTGTCCCCTCTGCCTGGGATGCTCTTCTCCTCCCAGTTACTACGTCACCTCGGGACTCATCACTTAGGGAGGTCCCCCAGCCCCTTGCTGGGGTTAGGCCCTGTATTCAGACACTGTCACACATCTGGCCCCTTTGGCGAGTGCATCGTAACTTATGACTGTGCACTCATGTGATACTGTGGTTCCGCCTGTCTCCTCCCACACACACCCTAGAACGGAAGCTCTATGAAGTTAGAGACCATTCATGTCTTACACCTGCTTTTCCCTGGTGCCTAGGATGTGGGTGGCACTTGATGAATACTTCCTGGATGAGTGAGTGAATGAATGAATGAATGGATTGCTTTGAGGGACCACATGGCATTACCCGCATTTGTACCTTGTCTCTCCAAATACAAGGTCTCCTAGCTGGGACTCACCCATCTCCTGGGTCCCCCCACCATGCCCAGCGTGGGGCCTGGCCTCCATCATCACAGGAAGGGAGGGCCCCTGGGGCGGGCCGGCTACTCACTCACCATGCTGCTCACCACCCGGCCCACGTAGACTGGACTGCTGCGGCGGGAGCAGTCGCGGCCAGCATCCCTCAGGAACTTGGGGTTGACGTCCAAGAGCATCAGGCAGATGTCCAGAATCCCGTCTTCAAACTGTGTCAGAGGAAACAAGGGGAGGATGAGGGAGCTGAGAAGTCACCTCCTCTGGGAAGCCTGCCTTGAAGTCCAGCAGCTGTGGGACCCCTCTGCTCTGTCTCACACACCAGATCGGAGGCTCGGAGGCTCGGGCTGGGTCTGTCACATCTCTGTGGTGCCAGCTTTTCCTGGCCCAGGAAAGGGGGGGTGAGGTGGGACAATGACTGAGTGTGTGAGAAAGGGGGAGGGGGTGTGACTGCATCCAGGCTGGGGGGTCCTGGGAACTTGGAGTAGAGCCCAGCGTCCCTGGAGTTTCCCTGCCCTCCGAGTCACCTCAGGCCCAGCCACTGCACTCCCCCACTGCCAAGTCTTCACTTCCCTAAAGCCTGACTCACCCTGCAGAGCTGATGAGCCTCCCCTCCTTCCCCATCCCCTCCCCACACACCGTTCGGATTGGAACCAAAGTATAGGCTGAAAAGATGTAAATCTAACCTCATCACTCCTGTTTCCACTGCACCCAGAGTAAAATCTAGACTTTTCCCTGTGGCCTGCAAGGCCCATTAAGATCTGTGTCCCATAGAGAACAAACGTATGGACACCAAGGTGGGGAAAGTGGCAGGGGGGGCGGAGGAAGGGAGGTGGTGGTGGGATGATTTGGGAGATTGGGATTGACATATATACACTAATGTGTATAAAACTGATAACTAATAAGAACCTGCTGTATAAAAAATAAATAAAATAAAATTCAAAAAAAAAAGATCTGTGTCCCACCCCATCTTTGACTTCATCTCTCACTGCTCTCACCCATACTCATCCTGCTCCAGGCTCACTGCCTCAGGACCTTTGTACTTGCTATTTCCTTTGCTTGGAATGCTCTTCCTGCCTCTCTCTGTGTGACGCACACTTTCTCATCATTGCAACTCAGATGTTATCTTTATCAAAATCTCTCCTTGTCACCTTCCATCGGACCACCCATCTGTCACGTTCAAGGGCTCTCCTGTCTGCCCCCTGCTCCCCATCTCTGTGGTCTGGTCCCAAACCAGGCCTTATCGCAGGTCTCCCTCCATGACACAGAATAGCCCTCCCTGGCTTGAACCATTCATTTTGTGGCTCCCTATTGCCATCAGCCTGACATTCAGGGCTGTTCACAACCTGAACACTGCTGACTTCTCCCACGTCATCTCCTGGGGCCCCTTCTCATATAAGTGCTCCCCAAACTGTAACATACTTCTTAGGTACAACATAAACTTTCCCACCTCTGAGCTTCGGCTCATGCTGTTCCTTTTGCTTGGAATACCAGGCACCCGCCTCTTCCAAAGCTCAGCTCAAATGCTGCCTACTTCAGGAACTGCCTGATTCCCTTCCTTCCTTTAGGTCTTATCATCCTGGCTAGTGATGACTTCCGGAAGTTTGCAAGGCCATGTCCCACGGCCCCACACAACCTGGACACAGACCAGGAACTCAGAAAATGAAAGGGAGGAGTTGGCTTTGTTCTGTTTCTCAGGGGAGAATACAGAGCCCTGGGAAATAAGAGCCAATTCATTTTTTGATGTATTTTATGCATCACAGTCATATCACCATTTCATTTACATCCCACAGAGGGCTACAGGGTTTCTGCAGTTATTTGGAGGCAGATAGTTTTGCAATTATTATCCCCAATATTCAGAAGAGGAAACTGAGGCCAGAGCCCCAGATCTCAGGGATCATCCTATGATCCCAGGGCAGGACTCTCTAGTCCTGAACATGGACCCTGATCCAGGGGCTGCTAAGAGAAGTCTCAAGGTGAACCCTACCCCAGGAGGCCAACACTCACTAATACATCAGGAGGTTGAAGGGCGAGGGGTGTGATGGTTCTTGCTTCATGAGTTTTCTCAGCAATATCTCAAGAATTTTAATGGGGTGCTGGATAGTAGAGGAAATAAGAGCATTGATTTGGAGAACCAGCCCAGGCTGACCTGCTGAAAGAGGAGGAATCACATGGTACAGTGATGAGCCAACCAGCTGAGATCAGGCAAGCCCAGCCTAGACAGCCAGGTCCTGGTTGGCCCACAGATTTATGAGAAATAATGAATGATTGTTTTTTCAAGCCTCCAAGTTTTGGACTTGTTTGTTAGTCAGCAGTAGCTAGCTGATACAACAGTGATTCTCAAAGTATCACTGGATCAATACTATCAGCATCACCTGAGAACTTGTTAAAAATGCAAATTCTCAGCCCACACCCAGATCTACTGTATCAGAAACTAGGGATGGGACCCAGGAACCTGTGTTTTAACCCATTTTTTTAGGTGATTCTGACATATATTCGAGTTTGTGAACCACTGATCTAGATAATGGTTTAAAGCCCCTCTCAGCACATGCCTAGCATATCATAAGCTTTCTTGAATGCTGCCCATTATTTTGATATATGGCCTTGAATGTTCCCCTTCTCCCTCATGGAGCACCTGCCAGCCCCACAACTCTCAAAGGCCCTCCTATTCTTTCCCACCTTGAATCCAGAGCTGCTGCTCCCACAGTGGATAGGGCCACCCTTTGCTGTGTGACCTCAGGCTTGACCTGGGCCCTCTCTGAGCCTCCAGCCATTTCAGGGCTCTTGAATCTTTGACAGCATGGCGTGGGTGACTCAGACCTGCTCACACTTCTGACTTTGATTTTGATTGTCTCAGACTCAGGACCCAGCACACAGTGGGCCTAAGATGGTTGGGAGGGGCAGGGTGTAGCCTTACCTGCCCAAAATTCCAAGGTATGCTCTTGATGAACTTGGCTGAGCCCTGGTAGATGAAGCCCTGTTGGGTGAGGACATACTCCCGCCGCTCCTCATCTGAGTCCAGGTACACAGCGTCCGCTGTGGGTGAAAAGGAAAGGGCCTCAAATCTAGGTCTGGCAAGGCCCAGGTTCCCCACAGACATGGCAGCCGGGGTGCCAACTCCCCAGGGCCAGGTCAGTTTCTCAGAGGCCTTTCTCTCTTTTAATCAGAAAAACTAATCATTAATTAATAATCCCCCCCCAAAAAAAAGTAAAAAAAAAAAAAATTAATAATCCCACATCGGTGAGATAAGGTATTATCAGTGACAACAATGTCTGTCTTTTATCCTACACTTGCCACGTGCCAGGACCCATGATAAATGTATGACATATATTAACTTGTTTAATCTCTATAAAAGCCCCATGTGGAAGGGATCCTTGGAAACCCCATTTTACAGATGGCAAAACTGAGGCTCAAGAATATATTACAGATGGGAAAACTGATGCCAAAACAAGAGACAGAGGCACACTCGCTGGGCCACGAGTCAGGAACCCCCTAGCTCTGAGTCTCCTTTGCTGTGTGACCCTGGGCAGGTCAGTTCTTCTCCTGCCACCTGACTGTGTTCCCTAAGAGTAAAATGTGATCCCAGATCTGAAAGGTGCTTTGCAAGCTAAAGCCCTGAGCCAGTGTGAGGAAGAAGCATCATTCAGGTGGAGAGGAAGCCGAGAAAGGGTCACTGCAGCTCAGGGGAGGAGGGTCCTCGTCCAGCTTGGCGGTCAGCTGGCTTCTGAAGGTTGCCTGGATGACATTCTAAGCAGAGGACCAGAGAGAGCAGAGGTGCGCCTGCTGGAAAACGCAGGGCACTTAGTTCCCTGTGGCTAGCGACGACAGAAAAGGACCTGGGGCGGTGGGGCCAGATGACAGGAAGGCAAAGGTTAGCCTGGCCTTTCTAATCCTCACTTCACAAGTGAGGAAATTGAGGCTGGGAAGGGGAAATCCAGAGGTATGACTTTGGTCGGCTCTGGGCATTTTTGCCTCCGTGGGCTCCTTCCTCCACAAAAAAATAAAAAACCAAAAATATATTTTATGACTGCATTGGTATAATGATGAACATATTAATATTATATGTTAAAACACATTCTCTGGCCTGAACATTCATTTTGTTTCTTCTGATTTTAAAAGAAATTAACACATTTTCATGGGTCCCTAAAAGTATGGCGGGCCCAGGCAGCGTGCCTACTGAAATCAGCTTGGGGAAACATGTCCAGTGCCTGGGATGCAGCTGCCCGGCCCCTCAGACCCCTGGGCTCCTCTACAGTGACCAGCAACCTTACAGCTTGGAGGAAGCAAATGTGAAAGTGGCTGGGTGTCTTTTGCATCCTGCCCTGTGGCTCTAAAGATTGCGCAATAAACATCAGCCTTCAGATAAATGAACTATGTGGCTGTAAATCAGCGGGAAGCATGGGAGGAAGAATTTAAGAGAAGGAAAAGCCCACGGTACTTTCACATCCAGTGAAAGTGTCAGCACATGTTGAATTGTCCCCACCGCAGACCAGGAAGCCGGGACTATGTCCCCGCTCAGGTCTCTAGCTGGTAAAGGTGGAGGCCTTGGGGCATCCCGACCAGGTTGGAGCTCAGGGACGGGAGGCCCCCAGGTCACGGGCAGATCCCCCCTCCCCCCAGAGGGAGAGCAGTTTCCTCCCCTAGCGCGCCCACCCCCACTGAGCCCAACTTCCTGCCTCCGCATCACCAGTTCCTGGCCTGGGACGTGGGTCCCTTTAGTCACTGTGCTGCTTGGCTGACTGTCAGCCCAACCCTCCAGGCAGGGAGGAGCCAAGGCCACAGGAAGGGGACATCCCCCAGACCCTCACTCCCCATTTCTGAACTCTGAAATCCCATGGTGTTGGGGTCAGGGAGGGGCACTGCCACGTTCCTGCCCTGCGGGCAGGGTTGCCAACTAGCTGTAAGTTCACATTGACTAAAATCAAAATGAGTGGACAGTGGGTCCAGCAAGGCCACTTCTGTCCTGAGAAACCATTCCGTGTGGCCACAGGGCATGTGATCAAGGGTGCTCCTCCCTCTGATAAGCCACAGGGGACCAACTCATGCTTGTGGGTGGGAGCCAGACTAATGAACCATCCACCCGGCAAGACCCAGGGCACTCCCAGCTCTTAAAAAGGATGAGCAGATGTCTGCAGCCTGATGCGGAAAGAGCCTCAAGATGTACAGTTGAGGGAGAAGAAAACCAACCCAAGTTGTAGACTGATGTATATGGTAAGATTCTTTTATGTTTAAGAAAGACGGGGAAACCCATAATGCAGTGAGGTCTTGTACAACATGATGAATGTAATTAACACTGCTGTATGTTACATATGAAAGTTCTTAAGAGAATAAATCCTAAAAGTTCTCAACACAAGGAAAATTTTTTTCTATTTCTTTAATTTTGTATCTATATGAGATGATGGATGTTCATTAAACTTGTGATAATCATTTCACGATGTATGTAAGTCAGATCACTATGCTGCACACCTGAAGCTTATACAGTGCTGTATGTCAACTACATCTCAATAAAACTGGAAGAAAAAAAAAATACAGCCACATCTCCAGGCACATACATTGGAATCTAAGGAGATAAACCCCCCAAAGACATCTAATAATGGTGTTTCCCAAGGAAGAGAGTCAAGGGGGGGTTGTCTCTCTGTAGTGCTTGAAGCTTTCATAAAGAGGGTGTTCTCATGTCTTACTGTTATAATTAGAAATAAAAGCCAAAGTATGTAAAAGAGAAAAAAAAAAATCTTTCTGTTCAAATAAAATGCCCCAAAATGGAGAAAAAATAAAGAAAGAAAGAAAGCAGTGGCCTAGTAGGAAGCTGGTTGTCTTGATGCTGGAGAGGCCAGAATTTCTGCCCTGGGCCCGGGCTTTGAGGAGGGACAGCCCATTCCCAGACTGGGCCCGCCCACAGGGCACCTCTCTCTGCTGGGCTAGGTAGGAGCAGGAAGGAAAGAGAGCCCACTGTCTTGTAAGTCACATGCGGAAACTGAGGCCTGGGAAGGCCTGTGGCGCCCCCCTGTCTCCTCCCATCTGCTCAAGACAGACTCAGCCCTCTCCCTGACTCTCTAGTTTTGTCCAGCATCACGCACTTGCTTCTTGAAGGACCTGCCTAAAGCCACTTATCTCTGAGCCTCAGTTTACCGTCTGTAAAACGAGGATGCTAACCTCTCCCCCTGGGGATTGTTGAGAGACATCATTGAAAGAGCGTATAAGGAGGCACTTAGGTGACCAAACTGCTCCTGCCCACCTCTCCTGGGTACCCCGCCCCTCCACCTCCCTGTTTCCCTTCCCCAAGCCAGTCTGGTGGGATTTAAAACAGAGCCCCACGAAAGACAACCAGGCATAAAGCCACGGCCCTGGGCATCCACTGGGCAGCCCTTTCCTGAACGGGGCTTCTGAACCCGGGCCACCTCCAGGCCCAGCTCACAGTGCCAGGGCCTCAGACACGGGGTGAGATCCCTTGGTAGCTATGTAGGCTGGGGCAAGTCATTTTGCTTCCGCGAGCCTGTCTCCTCCTCTGTAAATGGGACTAATGAGCTCTGACATCACAAGGTCTTTGGGAGGCTGGAGCACGGAACTGTATAGAGTAGGCCTCACTCAATTCAATTGGATGTCTCTTCCGCCCCATCCCCCCACCCTCAGTGGTTCCCATGGGTGGGTCCAGCCCTGCCCATCTCCCCACCCCCGCCCGCGGATGAAGCGCAGCTCACCTGGGCACCAGGCATTGAAGAGCAGGGTGAAGTGACCCAGCACGAAGCTGGAGCCCTGGTAGCCAGTGGAGGCCTCCAGGCTGAGGCGGTACAGGCCGATGGGGGAGCTGGCTGGGCTGCTGAGCTGCAGCGAGAGGGCCCTGTCCTGCTGGTCCACCACCGTGGCCGCCCAGGCACCCTCCTCCACCGCATCGGACAGCCCGAAGCAGGCCTGGGTCCCGGCATCCTCGCTGGGGGCTGGGCCTGCAGAGGGAGAAAGCAGGGGCCGCGAGCCAGGGGTGGTGAGGGAGGGTGAGCGCCAGGGCTGGCAGGAGCAGAGCACATGTCTGGGGTCCCCTGGGCCTGGGTTTGAGGCCTAGTTCTGTCACTAACCATTGAGGGAACTTTGGCGACAGGTTTCATCTCTCTGAGCCTCAGCTTCTTCATCTGTAAAATGGGGATCGGACCCCAAAATGTGCAGGATGGTTTTGCGGGAATACATGAAAAGCTGCAGGCACACAGCACGTCCTCAATCTCCTGGGAGATTCCTCCTGGCAGAGGGGACAGTGTGGCCTGGGACAGGGTCACAGTCACACTGTTCTGGACTGGCGCGACTTTGGGGAAGACCATTCTCTTCTCTGGGCTCAGTCTGCCCATCTGTAACATGGACAGGAATTAGGTAAGATACTCCCCGAAGGTCCTCCTCTCCTGCCTAAATCCTTTAACTTTCAGAAAAAGAAGCTGAGACTTTGAGTAGAGCGGGACCTTGGTCCTCTGATGTCCCCAGTGGGGCCTGTCTGAAAGCCTGCTTGCTCTTGGCTAGCAGAGGGTGCTGGCCAATGCAGGTCTAGGTGTCTATCTCCCAAGGGCCCCTCCAACTTTTTGCCTCTGTATCTCCATAGGCAGCCACGAAGAGCCAGAACTATCCCTCACCTCCCTACAGCCTTTTACACTTTACAAAGCACCTTGGCACTTCCTGCTTCCCCCAAGACCCCTTGGTGAGGGAAACTGAGGCTCAGAGAGAAGGGCTCTCCCAAAAACATCCCAGGGGTCTGCGACAAAGCTAACAGCCGAGTCCACATCTCTAGGCCCTGGGTTGCCCCCCATGGTGCCTCTCATTCCCAAAAGGGATGCTCCCTAGTGGGGGGGTTTCAGGGCTCAGTGTGGTGAGAGCCTGCCTTGAACTGGCTCTTTTTCAGGTGGAGGGCAGGGCCTAGCCCATGCAGGCAGGTCTGAGTCATGGCGAGGGTGAGGGGGGCTGGTCACCCTTTCTGGACTTGGACGGCGGAGAGAAGAAACAAAACCTTCTCTGCCTGGTTGGGTGGCTGCTCAGGAGGGTTTCTGTTTATTCTTGCATCTCCCTCCCTGCAGCTCTGCCCTCCCACTACTGACAATATGGGGGCCTGCTCACTGAGGGGCTACCTGCCAGCCCCACCCACTCCCATGCCCAAATATAAATATGAACTAACAGGCATGACACAGGCCTCTGGGGCCCTGTCTGAGTGCCAGGAGCCAGCTGTAAGCCTTTAAATGCTCCCTGTCTTCCAGAGTCAGTATTTAGGGGAGAAGTTGGGCAGCACTGGGGCCCGAGAGCCAGCCTAGGTCTGGTTCCACCACTTAGACCCTGAGTGCTGTGTGACCTGGGCTAAGTCACCAGGCCTCTCTGATCTGCGATTTTCTCATCAAAGAAGAAAACAGGCTTAGACTTCATGCCTGGAAAGGTTCGACTCCAGGTCTGAAACTGGCTCTGTGACCTTGGACAAGCTATTCAGCTTCTCTGTGCCTCAGTTTCCTTATCTGTAAAATGAGGTCAATTGCAGTACCTCCTCATAAGGTCATTGTGAGGCTCAAAGAAGGTGACCCTTGTAAAGCACATTGCAAGATGCCTGGCACATAGTAAGTGTTCAATAAATAATAGTTATTATTTATTATTGTCACTACCACCTTCTAATGCTGTTTAGAGGAACCAGTGAGAGTTTAAAGCAGTGACTAGCACATGGTAATTATGCAGTAAATATGAGCTATCCCCAGTGTCATCCAAAGAGACCATTACAAATCAGAGTTCTCAGGCCAAATAACAGATTTTGAGACTGGAGTGGAATGCAGTAAGTGTCTGGTTCATTTGAATCACTTCATAGATACAGAAACTGAGACCGAAAGGGGTAAAGTTGGGGTGACTATACGTCCCAGTTTTCCCAGGATAGTCCCATTTTATGCCTGTGGTCCCAGCATAATTCTTTTTTTTTTTTAACATCTTTATTGGAGTATAATTGCTTTACAATGGTGTGTTAGTTTCTGCTTGATAACAAAGTGAATCAGCTATACATATACATAAATCCCCATATCTCCTCCCTCTCCCAGCATAATTTTTTTTTTTTTTTTTCAGCATAATTCTTAATGGCACCCCTTTCATTCTCAGAAAAGACTCTGTTTGGATGATCAATGATCTGGTCTCCATGGTAATGGTCTGCGCCAGGTACCATAGCCACCGTCACTATTGATACACCACCCTCGGGGACAGGCCAGGAAACACATTTCCCTTTCTCTCTGTCCCGCGGCAGCCGTGTACATAAACGCACTTACACACCCCTTTCTTCTGAGGGGTCCTGGTGGATGAGATGAGGACGGGCTGTCCCCTGGCCCCAGTGCTGCTCACATAAGCTGGCTTAGAAAACTCCTTGGCTGCGGTTCCACACGGTACTCTTTGTGGGGCTAGAGGCGCCGCAGAGACCCCTCTGGGTAAATGACCCTGGAGACCTGAGGGGTCCTGGCCACTACCCCGACCATGGCAGTGAGGGGCTGGGTGGGGTGGATGAGGGGAACCTTCCAGAGTCAAGCCTTCTATTAGCTGCATAAGGGTTCTTTTCACTGCTTCAGGCTGACCTCACTCTCACCCGACCCACCCTCCCAACCCTGGCCCGCCTTGCGGGGAAGCAGAGCTTTATTCCTTAACAAGGATGGTGCTTGTCCACTGTGGTCTGTACCCCACAGCAGAGCCTGTCCGGCCTCGAACTGTCAGGGTGAAATGCATGGCATCTGGGCATGGATGGGGTCAGGTCACACACCCCATTTGCTGAGCGACCTTGGCCAGCTCTCTCCCCTCTCTGGGCCTCAGTTTCCCTGAAGAGGTAGGACAGGCTGATCATAAGCTAGAATGTTCCAACACTAGGGCAGGGTGCCCAGGCCAGGCCCAGGGTCGGGGGCTGACCAAAGCCAGGCCTCAAGGCAGAAAGCCCCGCTTCCTGGTATTGTTTCCCAGCTTCCCCAGCCCACAGGAGGGTCTTGGTAGCCCAGACAGGGAGGCTGAGTGCACCCAGAGATACAGTGCCTTCTGTGGCTGCCCCGGGGGCTGTGGACGTTACCAGGGCAGGTTGGCTATGGTTTGAGATAAGTTGGCAGAGACTGGAGAACAGAGATTAGTTGCTGGGGTAAGAAGGTCAGCTGCCTGCCTCCCCCGTGGCCCCAACCCTGAACCTGGGGCCTCATGACCTAGTGTCAGGCTGCCTAGACAAATGGAGAAGGAGAAAGAAATTCGGACACCTTGAAAGTGAAAGAAGGAAAACAAGGTGGGAAATACCCAAGCTGGCAGTTCATCGACCATCCATTTCACAGAGGAACAAACTGAGGCTGGCAGGCACTTGTGGTGAACAAGTAAATGTCCCTGCTCTCAGATCACTCTGGGGTCAGGGTTTCAATCCTGCTGTGTCCCTAACTTACTGTGTGACCTGGGCAAGTAACTTGACCTTTCTGAGCCTCAGAGTTCTCATCTGTAAGATGGGTGCTAGTTACGCTTCCAGAACAGAAGGATTCAGGATGAGTATGCATACACCATAGATGTGATTTTCATCAAGCCAAGCCTGACACTTCTCAGGGCACCACACCCAGCCCTTAACTGCCATGGATTCAGGCTTCCACTTTACAGAGGGGGAAACTGAGGCTGGAAAGATCAGAGACTTGCAGGAGGCCCCTCAGATTTATTGGAAGAACCCCAAGGATGCTGGGTATGTGTGTGTGGGGGTGCCCTGGCTAGTAGGTGTGTTCCTGCCAGAAGGGAAGGGGGAGGGAGGAAAGGGATGAAGGGGATATCCGTGGCCGGTCTGCAGGCGCTGTGATAAGCTTTATCAAACGGCCTCCTAGGTAGTATGGGCCTCAGCCTGCTTGCTCTCTGGCCTCAGAGACCTCAGAAAGAGCTAGAGCTCACCTTTCCCACCCTTGGGCCAGAGTCCCAGCCAGGCGGCCCCTCTCTGACCTCAAGGGAGTGGTTCCCATCAGAAGCCAAACCCAGGGATTTGGCATTTAAGGCCACTTTCCTGGGAATAGCAAAGAAGACTGGACACTGGGCATCTGGGGATGGGGTGGTTGGGGCCTCAATGTCCCTTCATCCATCACTGGAGTCCCTGGAGCAAGACCAGCAAACAGCTGCTAACATCTGCAGAGCACTCCCTCATGTCACGCCCTTCTCACCTAACGACCTTCCACCAGGAGTGCTTTACCTCAGAGAGGCTAAGCAACTTGCCCAAGGTCGCACAGTGGGTAGGCAGTCTGGTCCACACCAGAACCCAGGTCTGTCTGTCCAGCCCCTGAGCCTGAGGCAGCTTCCCAAGGCTTAGAGATAGAACTAGGGGAACATAAAACTGCCCACTCAGAGGGCTGGAGCCAGCTGGGGTTCTCTCCACCAACCAGACCCCCTTTGGGCCTGATCCCAGAGGCTTCGTCAGGTTGCGTGGGTTTGCAGGGGCGGCTGTTGATAAGAATTGGGAAGTTGTTTTGATGTGGGAAGAGGCAGGCAGGACCTCGATGGACCTGTGTGGCGGCAAACCTCCTCCTCAACCCTGGTGACAACAGGTGGTCAGGAACCCAGGCATCCAGAAGCACAGACTTATCTACAAGACTGAGTGGCCTGTGGAGACATCTCTGCGCTCTCTGGCCTCAGTTCCCTCATCTGTAAAATGGGGTATGACTGCTGGGAATTTCTCAGGGGGCGAAGAGGAACGGCGTCACCTGTCCCATGGTCTGTCAGGGGACAACGAAATCACAGAACAGGGAGGTGCGGGCGTGGGACTCACCGGTCACGGCACAGAAGGTGAGGCTGTCCATGCCAGCCTCGTAGTTTCGGCCCTCGAAGTGCAGCGTCAGCCAGAAGGGCTGGCCCCGTCGCACCACCAGCTTCTCCCTGCACAGGTCAGCCGTGTGGTGGTCACGGCCATTGGCCTCCAGCTCCAGGTCACATCTCTCCAGAACAAGATCTGTGGAGGCAGTGAGGGGCTTGAGCCGTGGTTCCATCCCTCAGCCAGCTGTGAGCCCTGAGCTCCCTGGACGTGACGGGTTCAGGGCGCCCCCCGGGAGCCAGCCTTCCCAATCCCCACCCACGCTGTCACCCAGGGGCTAACTGGGCCTGAATCTCCCCAACTCTTTTTTTTTTTGGCCGTGCTGCGCAGCTTGCAGGATCTTAGTTCCCCGACCAGGGATCGAACCTGGGCCCACTGCAGTGGAAGCCCGGAGTCCTAACCACTGGACCGACGGGGAATTCCCTCCCCAGCTCTTAATCACAGGTTGCGCTCACTGTGGCAAGTGGGGAAGGCTTTGCACCTCCCAGCCGTGGGCCCTCAGGCAACTCAGCTTTTCTGGGCCTCGCTTTTCCCCGTGTGTCCACAGGTGGGGACAGCAGGACCCACCTAACAGGGCTGTGGTGAGCCACTTAGCCTGGTGCCTGGCACATAATAAATGCCTACTAAACACGAGCTAGTCTATTATGATTGGAGGGCTCTTTTGGTAAAAAGGGGGGTGGTATTCGGTATCGATTAATTACACAGGCTTTGCCTTTTAGGTTCAATTTCCAATTTCCAGAAAATACAGAGGACTGAGGAAGATGTAAACACAGAACCAGGAAGCAATCAACAAAATTCATACTCTGGGAAACTATAGGTAAAGTGTTCGGTTTCTTTAACCAAGAAATTGCCAAAAAAAAAAAGAAAAGACAAGAAAAAAAAGTTGAAGGGATAACCTATAGACTAAGAGAAACCTAAAACACATTACAACCCACTGTGCTGCATGACCCTGATTTGGATTTTGATTTTAAAAACTACTTATTACATGCATGAGGCAATTAGAAATTTGAATACTGATGTATAATGGTGATATTAAGGAATTTTTAATTTGTTTATGTCTAAAAAGAAGTCCTTATTCTTTGGAAAGATACATTGAAATATTTGCAGATGAAATGATGTGCTGCCTGGGATTTGTTTCCAAATAATGGGTTGGGGGGTGTGAGGGCAGGAGGCAACAGTAGCCATAAGTTGGTGGCAGTTGGGACCAGGTGACGAGAACATAGGCATTTATTCTACTGTTCTCTCTACTTTTATGTATGTTCAGTATTCTCCATAATAAAAATTTTTTTTCAATAACAGAGGTTTTGGAGTCTTCTGGACCTGAGTTTTAGTTCTGCTGTTCTGCTGTGTGATCCCGGGGAAGGTGTCTCTCCCTCTCTGTGCCTCCTTTTCTGAAGCGTCAAAGGGCTGCTGTGAGGTCTAGCAGAGGACACCCTTTCCCCAGGGCCGAGCCCAGGGCAAAAGTTTGATATGTGAAAGTTCTCTTTTCCCATATTTTCAGAGGGAGCTGAAGACCAGGGGAGGGATTGGGGTGATGGGAGAGTGAGGGTCAAATCTCATAAACCTTGGCAAGCTCAATCTGACCTAATCAAGGTCAAGATTAGGGGGACCGTAGGGTGAGAGGAGTGGGCAAGGGAGATGCTCAGAACTATTGGACCCTTAAGAATATGTGGTCCCACTGAGGCCCAGGGGCAGGGATTTGCCAAAGTCACCCAGCAAGTGGGTCCTTCCACAGGGACATACATGCAGGTCTCCTCCCTCCTGCCATGGAATATCCCCCAAATGAGGCGCAAACAAATTGCCCAGTAACTGCCGAGGGCTTTGACATGGATTATCTCCACTTAAACCTCACAACTACCCACCTACACAGCTACTATCACTCTCTTCACTTTGTAGACAGAGACATCACATGGCCCCAGGTCTCATGGCAAGCACAAGCTGAAGCTTTGGGGTTTGAATCCAGGGCTGTAGATTCGGGAGCCCACACTGGTAACCACCTCACTCACAGCTCAGGATTTGTTGTTCATCCCCCTGCCCCCCTCCACTCCTCCCATTCCCCGCCCACATCCTGTGTTGTTTCAAGCCTAGGAGGAGACCTGGGGGAAGTTGAGGCCCCTGCAATCACAGCAAGAGAGACCTCCGCTAGCCACAAGGAAGAACTTCCTGCTGGCCTGCTGGGGTGAAGAAACACTGTTTTGGGAAACTTCAACTCCAGAGAGCTTAAGCAAGAAAGAGGCCACTGTTGTCCCCCTAGGAGACCTTAGAGAGATGGTCAGTCCCTGGTCTGGGGCAGATGCAGCGCTTTCTCACTCTATTGTGTGAAGAAAGATTTCCAGAAATCATGCCCAGCTCTAGAGGTGCAGAAACACTGGGGTCTAGGATCTTAGGATTTCTGCACTGAGAAAGGACCCGAGGTCTTCCAGGCCACCGGGACCCCTGTAGGAAGTGGCCACTCTGGCAATGGGGCAGGGGGCTCATCATAATTGGCATCTCCAGAGTCCCCCAGGTCTACTGAGCCCCACTCTTGGGGACAGGGTGGGAAACTGCATGGGGCACAAGTGGCCACCTAGGTGACGCGTCACAGCCAGCCCTGAGCTGGCTTTCGATCGCATGTGTTGGGGAGCTGGGTCCCAGAGAGGGACAAAGATGGCCCGAGATCACACAGCAGGTCAGGCACGTCGGTGGTTCCTCCTGCTTGTTCCTGCCCCACGTGCTCCGAGTCCCTCTCCATGTTCCCTCTGCCCACCCTCCTTCCTGGGGGCTGCAGAGGTGGTACAGAGGCCACCTCCAAATGGACTTGACCCAAGAGTCAGCCAGGATGCTGAGTCCAGCAGCATTAGTACAGGCGCATCCCCCATCGTAGAAATCCCTCCTCTGAAATGGTAGCCCTGCCCGTGTGTGTGTGTGTGTGTGTGTGTGTGTGTGTGTGTGTGTGTGTGTGTGTGTGTGTGTGTGTGTAGGAAATGAACTGAGCCCCTTCTCCAGTCCCCTCACAGATGTACCGAGGACTGGCATTACTGTCCATGTTTTACAGGAGGGGAAACTGAGACTCAACCAGTGGCCAAGGACCAGGGTTGCAGAACTTGAGGGCAGGGAGGGACCTAGGAGAGCAAATCTGCTCTCAGGCCTCTCCCCCATAGGATGCTGGGAGCTCCTCTCTGGCCCCCGAGGCCAAGGAGACAGCCAGGCTTGGGTTACACATCACCATGGACTAACCAAAACTAAATACGTGAGTCCAGGCCAGCACCCTCTGTACAGCTTCACACCTGGCACGCAGCAGGGAGGCAGCTCCCACTAACTGAAGGAGGACAAGTGACAGTGGTCTGCTAACACAGTACTTTACCGTTCATAGCACGCCTTCGCGTTCCATTAGCCTCATCTGATCCAGGAAGGCAGAGGTTAATGACTATGCCCTGGGGATGGGGAAGCTGAGGCCCCAGGCAGAGCCAGGACTGGGAGCCAAGCACCTCTCACCCAGCCCAGCCCACATGTTGAGCTCCAAATCGGGGACTTAGGGATCGAGCCCAGCCCGGTCCTGACCCCCACTGCACCGGTGGGACCACAGAGACCAGGTAAGGATGGCTGGACCCGGGGCCCCTGAGCGGTCGCAGAGGCGCTGACCCTGATACTCACCCTCGGCCATGGTCGGGTGGTGGCTGTGCTCCTCAGACCGGTGGCAGGGCTTTGCAAGTGCAGACCACTAGCGACCGGCGATGCAGAGGCTGAGACCGACGGTGAACTTATAGCCCGCTTAGGGGCGGGCTAGGGGCGGGGCCTCGCGGGAAGGCGGGGACCTGGCGGGGCGGCGGTGCCCTGTCTGGGTCCACGCTCCTCTCCACCAGCCGGCTGGGGCGCACCCGGGGGTCAGGAGACGAGGGAGGAAGTGAAGGTTGGGCAAGGGCGCCCCCTGGGGAAACAACGCAGGCCTGGGACGGCAGCCACGGGGACACACAGACCAGGACACCCAGACACACCTGGATACACAGAGTCAGATCTTGGGTAACAGAGACACCTGGATACAGAAACACACACACAGATACAGACACACAATTGCACCAGGACACACAGGCATACTTGGATACACAGACATGGACCCCCAGTCAGGTCAGACCCGGGATCAAGAAGACACACACCGTCAGATAAAGATACATATGGAGCAGACACAGACACACAATCAGGGACGTAGGGTTGTGGACGCACAGAGACACAGACACACTGTGACAGATACGGCAAATAAACCTGGACACACAGACACGGTGACACGGACAGAAAATCAGATTAAAATCAGAGACATGCCTGTACATAGACACAGCCAGACACACACGGACAGGTACCCACCAAGAGCCACACACAAATAAGCAGGTGTCCGGATGCACCCAGCTCACAGACACACAGACCACACACCACCAGAGGTGGACACAAAATCAGATTGGGGCACTTACAGACACACAAAGGTGCAGATACTGGGAGACGGACACACAGACAGACATGGCCTCACGTACAGACATGCAGACACACCCACAAAGACAGACACAACACACCTGTCTCTGTCGCAAAATCCAGAGACATCCCTCTATCTCATCCATCCCTCTATCCATCTAATGGTCCATCCATCTAATCATTCATTCATCCATCTACTCACCCATCCATCCATCCATCCATCCATCCATCCATCCATCCATCCATCCACTTACCCCTCCCCGACTCCCTCCTTCTACTGATGATGTTCCTTTAGGTCCAGCCTGTGCCAGAAGGAAACAAAACCAACGTCCCAGGGACTCAACCTCTGACCTCTCACTCCTAGCACCCTAGTGGGTGGGGGGATCACCCATTCTTCTCCCTCTGGTTCCCCAGCCTCCTATGGTTCTTACCCACCACAAGTCCTGAACAGGGAGCGTCCTTGGAGAGGCAGGGGCCTGTGAGCCTCCTCCAGCCCTTTTTCCAGAATAAGTTCCATATCTATTGATGGATTTAGGCTACAAAATTGGCCCCAGTTTCCATTCCTGTGTGACACAGTGC
The DNA here is from genome assembly GCF_009873245.2 of Balaenoptera musculus. Lineage (NCBI taxonomy): Eukaryota > Metazoa > Chordata > Mammalia > Artiodactyla > Balaenopteridae > Balaenoptera > Balaenoptera musculus. Next base: position 21,586,176 of record NC_045799.1, on the reverse strand, counting down.
AGGGAACAAACCTGTGTTGTTTTAGTAGATGTGTGTCCCTGAGTCAAATGGACCCTGCCTGAGGTCTTAGTGAACAAACTTACAACAGTTTTGGGCCCTGCTGACCCATAAAATAGCCCAATGGGTGAACCTTGTCATTGCCCCATCTTATAGATTGTTGTAGAAACTGTTCCCTACAGGTAGCGAGAGCTCAAAGGAAGGAGTGGGGTGCACGAACATCAGTCAAGAAGCCAGGGTTTGAGATCCCACTATGTAGCCATGGGCAGGTATTTTGGCTCTCCAGGCCTCAGTTTCCCCCTCTGCAAAATGAGGACAAGAATTCCTCCCTCACAGGCCTGAAGTAAGACTCAACCATAATGACTGAGTTTGGGCACCTAGTACATAGTGAGCACTCAATAACTGGGGCCTCTGAGTTTTGGAGCAAAAATGCCATGTGTCCCAGAACGTGGCCCTGAGAGTAGGGACCTCAAGGAGAAACAGGAGGCCCGGGGACAGCCAGGCTCTGCAGAAGGAAGGCTGCAGGCTCAGCGTTTTGACAAGAGTCAGACCTGCCCCACATGAAAGGATGGGTTTTGCCTTTGTCCATTCTTTTCCGTTTGGAAATGACATTTCTTCTCCACTTGGCACTAATCTCCCTTTATCACCCCCACCTGGGAGCTCCCTGGAGGGCAGGAATCCACTGGAAGCTTTTTACCCATCAGGTTGTTCCTGGTGCCCTGCATGGGGCTTGGTACAGAGCCCCAGACCCGTCCCTGACCACGCCAGCTGCTGCCTCTTCCTTCCTCTCCCTGTTTCTGTAGAACTATGACCACCTAAGTAATTAAGGCTCTTGAGCAATCAATCCCAGGGCAGTCTGAGTCAGAACTGGCTTCCAAGAAGTGACAGAAAAAGACCAGACCACAGGCTGGACCCAAAGACCAGGATTCCAGGCCTGGTGACCAGGGGGCCCTTGCCTCACTCTGGGCCACAGTTTTCCCATCTGCTCAGAGGGGTTAGGAAACCCTGCCTTGTCTTACCTCACTGTGCAAGTAAAAATTCAAAACCATTTTACTGAGGGGGAAACTGAGGCCCAGGGAGGGTGGTTGTGAGCTCAAGGTCCCCAGACAGTGCAGAAGGTGACCCTTCATCATCCCTTACAGGGGAAGTGCAGGGCAGGGCACAGCTGAGGTCATTCTTGACTGTGTGATCCTGGGTAAATTACTAGACCTGTCCAAACCTCAATCTCCTCATCTATAAAGCAGGTATGATAAGAATCACCACTTCTGGGAATTAGAGATAATGTCTGTGCAGTGGGGGGCACATAGTAAGTGCTCAGTAAATGTCACCTAGAACCTTTTTATGATGATGTCATCAAGAGTCAAGGCTCCCCTACACCCACAAAAGGGAGATTCTGACGTGCGTAGGTGAAGCAGGTTGCAAACAAGGTAGAATATTTGCATGTTCTACAATATTTGGGGGTTTCTTAGAAGAACTCCCTGCCTCGTAAGTAAGTCTTGGACCCAGGCTCACTGACTGATGCCTGAACTCCCCCATTCGAGGGGTCAGTCCTTCATTCCGTAAGGATTTCCAGGCCTTGAGGTGGAGACAAAGGTGAATTTTTACAACTTTGGAATAACCCATTACCAGTCAGATATTCTGTTTAAATCTCACAATATGATTTTAGTCATTTATTAAATGGGGAAACTGGGGCTCAGAGAGGTGAAGTGACTTGCCCGAGGTCACACAGTCAGTAAGTCGGGGCATGGAACTCGGGCTTGGTTCAAAAGCCTGGGCTGGCTCTTCCAGGGTTCAGAGGTCAGAGCAGTGGTCCATGCTTGTGACCCATGGTGTCTGGTGTACTGTAGACGTTCAATAAATGTCTATGGGGGCTTCCCTGGTGGCGCAGTGGTTGAGAATCTGCCTGCCAATGCAGGGGACACGGGTTCGAGCCCTGGTCTGGGAAGATCCCACATGCCGCGGAGCGACTGGGCCCGTGAGCCGCAATTGCTGAGCCTGCGCGTCTGGAGCCTGTGCTCCGCAACGGGAGAGGCCGCGATAGTGAGAGGCCCACACACCGCGATGAAGAGTGGCCCCCACTTGCCGCAACTGGAGAAAGCCCTCGCACGGAGGCGAAGACCCAACACAGCCATAAATAAATAAAAATTTAAAAAAAAAAAAAAAAAAAAGGAAAGATTTCCTTTTCTAAAAAAAAAAAAAAAAAAAAAATGAGAGAGGGAGGGATGAGTCAGAGTAAAAGGAAGGATGGAAAGAAGGAAGGAAGGGAAGAAAAGGAAAAGGATTAAGGTTCAGAGAGGTTGGGGAAACTGCCTGAGGTTACAGCACAGCTGGGCTCCCAAGCCCTGGCTGGGCTCAGCTATTCCCTAAGGACAAGGGACCTCCAGACCAGAGATGGCCCTGGATGGCTGAGCTGGGAGGGGAGGGAGGGCTAGGTGGTAGTGGGTGGGACCGTAATAAGGACATGGTCTCAGCTTTTCTACCCCCTGGTGACTAATGGCAAATGAGCAGCGTCTAGCATGAAGCCCAGGAAGGGCAGAGCCAGAATCCCCTGAGATGGGAGGGGCTGAGGTAAGGGGTGTTAGGACAGGGGACTTAGGGAAAATGTCAAGGGACAGGCATGACATTTTAGGCCCTTTGAGTATGGTGGGTGGCCTCTCCGAGGCAGGACCTGGGTGTCCCAGGCTGTGGGGAGCAGAGAGCAGTGCACCTGACTGGGGAGGGCCCTCCCAATGTGTCCATTTTGCAGATGGAAAAACTGACCTGGCCATGGTGTCCTCAGCTTCACCCTTACAATGTGCCCCCCTCCCAACTCCCTGCCCCCAGCATAGGGTCTCAGCCCCAACTCTGCCACTTAAGCTCTAGGGACCGTGAGTACTTTAGTTCATTTCTCTGAAACTTCAGTTTCTGTTTCTGTAAAAGCAGGAATCACAACCCAGCCCTCCTGGGGCTGATGTGAGAATGAGAGGAGGTATGGGGCCAAAGGGAGCCTTCTGAGAAGTAATCTGAGCTTGTCCCTCTCCTTCTGAAACCCCTGGGGGAAAGTATGAGCCCTTCAGCCTGGTATTCGAGGCCCTGCAGCTCTGACCCAGCTTACCCTCCAATTGCATCTCCCACATTTGTATCCTCCAGCCTCACCAGACACACTACCGGCCCCCAAATGTACCCTGCAATTATCTACCTCCAAGCCTTTGCTCAAGGTGTGCCGTCTGAGATGCCCTCCCCTCTTCACCTATCAAAATTTTACCCAGGCTTTACGCCCCTCCAAAGGCCACCTCCTCCTAGAGCAGGATTTCCCTTCCCTCATGCCCAGTCCCTGCAGGACACAGTCACAGTCTGCATTGTATAAGGACCAATGTGTGCATGTGTGTGTGTGTGTGTCTGTCTGTCTGTCTGTCTGTCTCCCCCTGCCCACCTGGCTCTTAGTGGCTGCTCAATAAATGTCTGTTGAATGAATAAGTGACCTGCAGCTGAGAGAGAGAAACAGAGAGACAGAGAGAGAGAGACTTGTTCAAGCTTGGGCCAGACTCAGGGGGTTACCCCAGAGCCTTGGTTGGCAGGATTTGTGGTGCCTGGGGCAGGACCAGGAGCCAGGGCATGGTGCTGAGTCATCTTTCAATTCTTGTTGCCTCCACCAGAGATGAGAGGTCTGGGCCCGACTTACTCTCCAGTCATATCTCCTACAATCCCAGGAGTAGGCAGACTCACTGCTGAGCCTCAGAGAGGGCAAATAGCTTTCTCCAGATCACACAGCAAGTTAGGGCAGAGTCAGGGTGGGACCTCCAAACATAATAGAAAAACAAGTTCTGGCCTGTACCTCTACTCTCAATTTTGAAAAGGTAGAAAGCTGCTTTTACTTAACTTGGCAACAGGGCATTGCGTTGCAACTGGGAATGGGGTGAAACGTGAGACTTGTACAACGGAACCAGGGTGAGTTGGTGTGGCAGGGGCTGACGTGGGGTCCGAGAGCACTGAGCTCCAGCCCTGCTCTCCCTCTTACTGGCTGTGTGGCCTCAAGTCTTAATCTCCTATAAAAAGGGACAACTCCCCTCCACCCCCAGCTCACTGGGCTCAGAGGAGGAGACCCAGAGACCTGAAAGCCCCTCCCAAGGAGAGTAACTTGATTCTATTATTGTTGTCACTGTTATGTGGTTACACTTCTTAACTCTCCAGACACCCCCGGGGAGTGGAGAGTTTTACGATTTTTGGAGAGTGGAGTCCTACCATTTCAGGCAGTAAGATTTGCTTTAATCATAGGAAAACCCACTTCAGACCCTTACTCACAACCAGTTATCACTTACTTGGCATACAATCCTAACAAAGATGTAACACTGTCAGGGAAGTAACAGCCCCTAAAGGTTAGACGTTAAGACAATAGGACCGGAGAGAAGAAACACTAGAGGTGGGAAGTGCCAAGAGAGAGGGGGACGGCAGAAAAGCTGCACAAGCAGGCGCAGGAGCTCTGACATTGGTAAGGTCTAAGGGCCATTTGGAGTTGGGTAAATAGTCCAGCCTCATGCGGCAATCATCAGCGGTCATGATAGTGACCCAGAGGCATCCTATGAGTAGAAGGGACTTTGTGCTCTGCCCACTGAGCCCCTGAGACACTTTTCACTCCACCCCCCCCCCCCGCTTCTTTTAGCAGCAGTGCAGTTCAGCTGCAAGGACACAGGTATGGGGGCTCAACACACCTGGGTTCAAAGCCATTTACTTTCCTGTGTGTGATCTTGGCTAAGTCACAGCACTTCCAAGCCCCAGTTTCCTCATCTGTAAAATGGGTATGATAATAATCGTGCCTACTTCTCAGGCTTTTTTGTGAGGATTAACACCATGCCTGGTAGAGAATAAACACTCAAAAAAGGGTTATTTGACAATTAAAAAAAATGAAGTAGTGATGCATCTACAACATCGAGGAACTTCCAAACCATTACGCTCAGGAAAAGAAGCCAATCTCAGAAGACCACATATTCTGTGATTCCATTTATATGAAATGCCCAGAATAGGCAACTCCACAGAGACAGAAAGTGGATGAGTGGTTGTCAGGGACTGAAAGGAGGTGGGGATGGAGAGTGACTGCTGATGGGCTTGGGGTTTCTTTGGGAGGGTGAGGAAAATGTTCTACCATTAGATTGCGGTGATGGTTGCACAAATATGTGAATATACTAAACACCATTGAATTGAACATTATAAATGGATGAATGTAAATTATATCTCAACAACATGGTTTTTTAAAATGAGAGTAGATTTAAAAAACAAAACACAAGAATAAAGCTCTGAAAGCCTTTGCAAATACTGTCCCATTTTCAAATTAAACCGAAGAGAAATACTTGCACGTGTGCCCAAAGGGTCTGTAAAGGGAGGGTCTTTACCTCATTATTCCTTCTGGCGAAAACTGGCCACAACCTAAGTGCCCAGCAAAGGGGGATGAATAAATAAGCCATGCCTGGGAATATTATATGGCAGTTAAAAGCCAGACGAAGTAGTCCTCTGTGTATGGACATGAAAACAATTCCAAGTCATGATGTTGAGCAAAGAAAGTAAATTGCAGGACATTACGTAGGTTATGATTCCACAAGACTGTTCATTTCCCATGAGAACAAATAAGTAAATATATGTAAAATATGTAAACAGAAGTATACCAAAGAAGGTTTGGAAAAATTCTCTCCAAATTGCTGCTGGTGATGGGAGGAGTACTGTGGCCATAATTAGGGGGTAGGTAGTGGTGATTAAAGGTGGTTTCAGTATTTCCTGGAAGGTGGAAAAGTTTTAAGCAGGGAAGTGTTTTTATGTATCCCTTTGGTAATTAAAGATTAATTTTTCAAGAGAAAAAGAATAACCTGTTTACATTTAGAATTGAGCTTTTATAAAAATGGAAATACTCCAAAATAAAGAAATTCTGGCAAAGAAGGTAGAAAAAATATAGACCGAGATAAAAAAAAAGAAAAGAAATCTGCCCACACCCCGCCCACCCCCCCCCAAAAAAAACCAAACAAAATCCACAATCAGCCCATAAAAAGAAACTTTTGTTAGTACTGGCACAATCTTACAAAACCAAACCCACAATCACAGCATATGAGTAAAGAAGAAATTCACAAGTGTTCCCACATCTGAAATTCGGAATTTTGAGAATGGTACACTGAGTTTCTGTTTACTTCACAATCCTGTTTATGTCTCTAAATGCTTCTGGAGCGCTTAATCCCAGTGAAATCCAAGAAAGTGCTTGAAAACTTTTTACTGTGTTAAAAGTAGGGTCAGAGAGGTGAAGTGACTAGCCCAAGGTCACACAGTTTAGAAGGGGCAGAGCAAGTGCTCTGAAGTCCATACCTGTAATCCATACTGCTGGAACTTCATGCCAGGGGAGTTAAGCCTTGGCATGGGGGCCTGGTTAAGCCCCCATGGCCGTTTGGGGCTTTGAAGACATGGGGGATGAACCACTGGATTCTGTAGCATTACCCTGCATCTCCCCCACTTAGGCTAGGTCATTGGTTGTATCTGCTTGACACACCACACTCAGTCAATAAGAATCAAACATGAATCTTTCATGGAAATAAATGACTGTCTAGGGCAGTGGCTGAGCTTGTCCAGCTAAATTGAATACTTGTGTGGCTGAACTAATCGTTGTTTCTCCCATCTGTTTGATGAGCCACTCAAGAGATTGTCCGAGCCCAGTGTTTGTAGGTCTGAAGCAGCACTCAGCTTGACCCCATTAGTCTGAAGCCCAACTTTCACATCTGAGGGGAGTCTGCCATCACCATGTCCCATCGTCACAGAAGATGCAAGTTTTTTAGTCTCATTCCTGCAAAGGCAGAGCTCAGTATCCAGGATAATAAACCCCAAGGCTACAGGCCTCTGCAGGTGATGGAGTCCTCTTTGTAGACACAGCTCATTTGCCTCTGGGTAAACTGCCCTTTTCTACAGGCTTGATGGGGCTGTCAATCAAATGGCTCTGCCCAACTCTAGTTAAGGTGGGCCTGGGAGCCAAACTCAGCCAATCAGATGCTCTCCTGGGACTTTGAATCTTCTGGCTCTGACACAAGTTCTAAATGATGGTTAAAGTTCGCTGGTTCATTCCTAAAATTACTTCACTTTTTGTCTTTTCTGAAACTAGGCTTTTTAGCTTTTGTTTGACTTTTTTTTAAGTCAGATTTATTGAGTTATAATTTACATGTAATCCATTTCACCTTTTTGAGTGTACAGTTCAATGAGCTGACAAACATATATTGTCCTGTTACTATATCACAATCGTGATATAGAACATTTCCATTACCCCCAAAATTTCCCTCCTGCCCTTTTCCTCACAATTCTCTCCCCACTTCCTCTGTCCCTGGCAACCTGTCCCTGGTAATCAGTCGATTACTGTTCCAACTGTTTTGTCTTTTCCAGAATGCTGGATGAATGGAATCATACAGTAGATACCCTTTTGAGTCTGGCTTCTCTCACTTAGCATAATGCATTTGAGATTCATCCAGCTGTTGCAAGTATTGGCCATACCTTCCTTTGTGTTGCTAAATAGTAAATATTCCATTGAATGAATACATCACAGTTTATTTCTACATTAACCAGCTGAAGGACATTTGGGTTGTTCTGGGTGATTATAGATAGAGCTGCTATAAACATAGAGGTACAGCTCTTTGTGTGGACATATATTTTCATTTCTTTTGTGTAAATACCTGTAAGCCATTCCCATGTCTTTCCAAGTGATTTTTTGGGAAATTGTTAAGCTGCCCTGAGTCTGTGCCTGTTCATGTAACCAAAGACTGGAACGGACATTTCTCTTATTTAATTCTCCCAACGACTCTATGGGGTTTAGGGATTGTTGTCCTCATTTTACGGAGGAAATCGAGGCTCAGAGAGCCTAAATAACCTGCCCTGGACCACGGAGCAGAGACTTGAATCCAAATCAAAGTCATGAAGGGAGCCACAGCTGCCCTTCTAAATCTCTGGTCACCTCGGTGGGAGGGGAACAGCTTCATAATGCAGGTTCTAACACCTGTTGATTGACTGATGGTTGGTAGAATAAATGCTTCACTCCTTTTCTCTGGTCTCAGTTTGCCCATTTGAGAAATGACAAGGTTGGACCAATAATGAATTTCTGATGCTCTAGATTCTGTGATTTTGACATGCTGTGACTAAGATGGGGTCATCTGATAAACGATTCCTGGGAAATGGAGCTGGTAGGGGAGCGGAGCCCAGCACTCACCCCACAACAGCCACCCCAGATGGCTTCCTGAGCTTGCACACCAGCTAGCTGATCCCCAGAAGAGCAATTTGCACTCTCTGCCTTTCTGGCCTGAGAAAAAAAATACCCCTGTCACATTGGATTAGCATCACCCCTCTCGCTGAGAATCTTCTCATGAATGCAGTCCCCTCTCTTCGTCAATATTTTCGGAACGTTCAGGTTTCTAAACAAGACCTGACAGGTTGAGTTCTTTTTTTTTTTTTTAAGCTTTTAAAAATAAAATGAATCACCTTGTGCATGGTCTGGAGGCTGAAATTAGATTAACCCTGTCCTTTCCTAAGCGACAGTCAGGCCGTTGGCTTTGCTGGGGGGATGGAGAGGTGGGAAGAGGGAAGTGGCTGATGCCTCATCTCAGATCAAAGTCCTGCATGAAGACCCATCTTCTTCCCAGGTCCCCATTCTACCTGGGTGGTACCCAGGCTTATCAGGAAGCCCAGAGGCAGAGTGATGGAGAGCTTCTGGGTGCGATAGCTGCCCAACCTCATGCAAGTAACTTCATGTCTCTGCACCTCAATTTTCTCACCCAGATAATGGGTATAATGACAGTTCCAGCCTCCCAGACTTGAGAATAAATGAACTATTGCATGGGATAGCATAGGTCACAGCGAGAGCTACACAAGTGTTGGCTGTTTTAATGACTCATTATTATTTTCAAGGGCTTCAGGTGCCTCAATTCCATCTGTTCCTGCAAGTCAGCTCTGGGGTGTGGGTGAGAGGGGATGCTAGCATCTTGTGCACCTACTGTGTGCCAGCTCTGTGTGGAGAAGACTTATGCATCTTCTTGCTTTTCGTTGATTTGTTTGCAGTCCCATCTGGCCCCGCAAAGACCTTAAGTTATCATTCTCTCCGCTAATTCTCTGTCTGCATGATGAATGGCTCCACCCGCCAATTTCCAATGAGAAGAGTGAGGTTGAGAGAGAGCAGCAAGGTTGCCTGCGGTCACTGGATGGAAATTCTGGAGCTGGGCTGGACCCTGGGGTCTGTCGGGTGGTTTCACACTTGGTCTGCCCATTCCCTGTGGATCCCAGGATCCCAGCCCCATGTTTTTGTTTTTTTTTTTGCCACGCCGCACAGCATGTGGGATCTTAGTTCCCTGACCAGGGATCAAATTTGTGCCCCCTGCATTAGGAGCGCGGAGCGCAGAGTCTTAACCACTGGGCCGCCAGGGAAGTCCCCCAGCCCTGCGTTCTGACACATCCTGCCAGCTGAACACAATGGACAACCTCCACGCGCCACCCCCCACTCCCACCCTTTCTCAGCTGCCATCTGGCAGCCCTGGAAAAAGTGCATCTTTCTAGACCAGCAGCTCCAAGACCCACTGGGACTGCCTTGCTGGAGCTCAGACAGGGCATTCACTGCGGTGCCCTGAGGAGTCAGAAGCCAGCAGGACTTTGGCCTTCATTAATCCTCCCTCCCAGGTTCACAGGGAGCCACCAACACCAGCTCAGCAGCTCAGCCACCTCCAATGGCTTTTGTTAAAGCCTTTCAGTGCCAGCCCCTCACCCCGCTGCGCCTTTTACCGATGGGGAAACTGATGCACTTGCCCAGGACCAGCTCTGCCCAGCTCTGAAACCCATGCTTTTTGCAAAATACCTTTCCCCTGTCAAGGGGCCAATTGCTCACTGGGGTGGGAGCAAGGATGTGGGGAGAGCAGAGAAGAGGCTGGTGTTACAGTCCAGGCAGGAGAGGATGGAGGCCCAGGATAGGGAGGTTGTGGGGCCCTGTTCACGCCTTGGTGCCTTTGCCCTCTGTTCTTTCTGCTTGTCTATCCTTCACATCTACCCCAGGGTCACATGTCCCAACAATGGCTGCCACATCAACATCTGCATGGCCATAATTTGCTAAGCGCTCGCTGTGTGTAGGGACCTGCACTTTCCATCCACCATCTCCATTCCCTTCCTGCTCACTCAGCTCCCATCATGCTGGCCTCCCTGCCACTCCTTCAACTTGCCAGGCATGCTCCCAGCTAAGAGCTTTTGCACTGGTTGTTCCCTCTGTCTGAGGTGCTCTTCCCTGGTGTGGTGACCTGGGCACGATGTGGGTGCCGAGAAGGGTGTGCTGTATCTGAATGGGGAGCGGTGATAAGCTTGGAGGAAATTCAATGAAAGAAGGGGTGAAGAGTTGGCCCTAACCGTAACCCTAACCCTAACCCTAACCGCAACCCATCATTAGATGCTGTAAGACCCTGGAGATTGCTTAACTCTCTTCTGTCTCAATTCCTCTTTAGTTCTTAAGTGAGCTGACAGCATCACTGGGGTCTCTGGCTCATCACAGCTTGTGGGGAGAGAGAGGTCGTGTCCTCAGAAGCCAACCGGTTCAGACTTGTCATTTTATAGCTAAGGACACTCAGGCCCAGAGAGGGCTCTCATTGTCTTGAGACCCATAAACCATTAGAGACGAAGCTGTGGGTTTTTTTAAAAGTGATTACTTTACTTATGGGATACTTTATTTATTGAACATTTTTTGAGCACCTACTATGGGGTGAATCATGAATAACACACAGTTCCTGCTGTCAAGGAACTCTCAGGTCAGTGGGGGAAACAGGTTAGAAGACACTCACTGCGTAAACATTAATTCCCATGTACTGCGTTCAGGGCTGTGGTGGAGGAAAGCTTGGGGCCTCAGGGAACCCAGATGGGAGAGAGAGTCTCTCCATGTGGCAGATCAGGGCAGGCTTCATGGAAGAGGTAACACTTAATCTGGGTTTTGCAGTATGAATAGGAGTTTGTCAGGCAGATACCGTAAAGAGGAGCATTTCATGCAAAGGTACCTATCTGTGCATACCGGGGCAAAGTCATAGGGGTGAGGAAGAGTGTGGAGAATTCATGGGAAGGGGATGTCAAATGGAGTGGCTGGAGTTTAGGGGTACTTGGAAGGAATGTTAAGGCTGGAAAGCATGGAAGAGCCCAGACCACATGGAAGGGCCTTGAATTCCAGGCTCAGTTTAGGCCAAAGGGAGCCATGGGAAAGCTTTTAAATGGGGGAGTGGTGTGGTTAGGGCTGAGTTTGGGGAAGATAATGAGGTAATCATTAATCATGGAATTTTAGAGCTTGAATTGAGTGATTATCATGATCCCTGGGCCCTATTTTATTTATTTTTATTTATTTATTTATTTTTTGGAATTTTGGATTTTTATTTTATTTTTTTATACAGCAGGTTCTTATTAGTTATCCATTTTATACATATTAGTGTGTATATGTCAATCCCAATCTCCCAATTCATCCCACAACCACCACCATCCCCCCACCACTTTCCCCCCTCGGTGTCCATACGTTTGTTCTCTATATCTGTGTCTCAATTTCTGCCCTGCATACCGGTTCATCTGTACCATTTCTCTAGGTTCCACATATACGCATTAATATACGATATTTGTTTTTCTCTTTCTGACTTACTTCACTCTGTATGACAGTCTCTAGATCCAACCACATCTCTATAAATGACCCAATTTCGTTCCTTTTCATGGCTGAGTAATATTCCATTGTAATATATGTACCACATCTTCTTTATCCATTCACCTGTCGATGGGCATTTAGGTTGCTTCCATGACCTGGCTATTGTAAATAGTGCTGCAATGAACATTGGGGTGCATGTGTCTTTTTGAATTATGGTTTTCTCTGGGTATATGCCCAATAGCGGGATTACTGGGTCATATGGTAATTCTATTTTTAGTTTTTTAAGGAACCTCCATACCGTTCTCCACAGTGGCTGTATCAATTTACATTCCCACCAACAGTGAAAGAGGGTTCCCTTTTTTCCACACCCTCTCCAGCATTTGTTGTTTGTAGATTTTCTGATGATGGCCATTCTAACAGGTGTGAAGTGATACCTCACTGTAGTTTTGATTTACACTTCTCTAATAATTAGTGAGGTTGAGCAGCTTTTCATGTGCTTCTTGGCCATCTGTATGTCTTCTTTGGAGAAAAGTCTATTTAGGTCTTCTGCCCATTTTTGGATTGGGTTGTTTGTTTTCTTAATACTGAGCTGCATGAGCTGTTTATATATTTTGGAGATTAATCCTTTATCAGTTGATTCATTTGCAAATATTTTCTCCCATTCTGAGGGCTATCTTTTCATCTTGTTTGTAGTTTCCTTTGCTTTGCAAAAGGTTTTAAGTTTCATTAGGTCCCATTTGTTTATTTTTGTTTTTATTTCCATTACTTTGGAGGTGGATCAAAAAAGATCTTGCTGTGATTTATGTCAAAGAGTGTTCTTCCAGTGTTTTCCTCTAAGAGTTTTATAGTTCTGGTCTTACATTTAGGTCTCTAATCCATTTTGAGTTTATTTTTGGGTATGGTGTTAGGGAGTGTTCTAATTTCATTCTTTCACATGTAGCTATCTGGTTTCCCCAGCACCACTTTTTGAAGAGACTGTCTTTTCTCCATTGTATATCCTTGCCTCCTTAGTCATAGATTAGTTCACCATAGGTGCGTGAGTTTATCTCTGGGCTTTCTATCCTGTTCCGTTGATCTGTATTTCTGTTTTTGTGCCAGTACCATACTGTCTTGATTACTGTAGCTTTGTAGTAGAGTCTGAAGTCAGGGAGTCTGATTCCTTCAGCTCCGTTTTTTTCCCTCAAGACTGCATTGGCTATTCGGGGTCTTTTGTGTCTCCATACAAATTTTAAGATTTTTTGTTCTAGTTCTGTAAAAAATGCCACTGGTAATTTGATAGGGATTGCATTGAATCTGTACATTGCTTTGGGTAGTATAGTCATTTTCACAATATTGATTCTTCCAATCCAAGAACATGGTATACCTCTCCATCTGTTGGTATCATCTTTAATTTCTTTCATCAGTGTCTTATAGTTTTCTGCATACAGGCCTTTTGTCTCCCTAGGCAAGTTTATTCCTAGGTATTTTATTCTTTTTGTTGTAATGGTAAATGGGAGTGTTTCCTTAATTCCTCTTTCAGATTTTTCATCATTAGTGTATAGGAATGCAAGAGATTTCTGTGCATTAATTTTGTATCCTGCAACGTTACCAAATTCATTGATTAGCTCTAGTTGTTTTCTGGTGGCATCTTTAGGATTCTCTATGTATAGTATCATGTCATCTGCAAACAGTGACAGTTTTACTTCTTCTTTTCCAATTTGTATTCCTTTTATTTCTTTTTCTTCTCTGATTGCCGTGGCTAGGACTTCCAAAACTATGTTGAGTAAGAGTGGCGAGAGTGGACATCCTTGTCTTGTTCCTGATCTTAGAGGAAATGCTTTCCATTTTTCACCATTGAGAATGATGTTTGCTGTGGGTTTGTCATATATGACCTTTATTATGTTGAGGTAGGTTCCCTCTATGCCCACTTTCTGGAGAGTTTTTATCATAAATGGGTGTTGAATTTTGTCAAAAGCTTTTTCTGCATCTATTGAGATGATCATATGGTTTTTCTTCTTCAATTTGTTAATATGGTGTATCACATTGATTGATTTGTGTATGTTGAAGAATGCTTGCATCCCTGGGATAAATCCCACTTGATCATGGTGTATGATCCTTTTAATGTGTTGTTGGATTCTGTTTGTTAGTATTTTGTTGAGGATTTTTGCATCTCTATTCATCAGTGATGTTGGTCTGTAATTTTGTTTTTTTGTAGTGTCTTTGTCTGGTTTTCTTATCAGGGTGATGGTGACCTCATAGAATGAGTTTGGGCATGTTCCTTCCTCTGCAAAGTTTTGTAAGAGTTTGAGAAGGATGGGTGTTAGCTCTTCTCTAAATGTTTGATAGAATTCACCTGTGAAGCCATCTGGTCCTGGACTTTTGTTTGTTGGAAGATTTTTAATCACAGTTTCAATTTCATTACTTGGTCTGTTCATATTTTCTGTTTCTTCCTGGTTCAGTCTTGGAAGGTTATACCTTTCTAAGAATGTGTCCATTTCTTCCAGGTTGTCCATTTTATTGGCATAGAGTTGCTTGTAGTAGTCTCTTAGGATGCTTTGTATTTCTGTGGTGTCTGTTGTAACTTCTCCTTTTTCATTTCTGATTTTCTTGATTTGAGTCCTCTCCCTCTTTTTCTTGATGAGTACTGGCTAATGGCTTATCAATTTTGTTTATCTTCTCAAAGAACCAGCTTTTAGTTTTATTGATCTTTGCTATTGTTTTCTTTGTTTCTATTTCATTTATTTCCGCTCTGATCTTTATGATTTCTTTCCTTCTGCTAACTTTGGGTTTTGTTTGTTCTTCTTTCTCTAGTTTCTTTAGGTGTAAGGTTAGATTGTTTACTTGAGATTTTTCTTGTTTCTTTAGGTAGGCTTGTATAGCTATAAACTTCCCTCTTAGAACTGCTTTTGCTGCATCCCATAGGTTTTGGGTCGTCGTGTTTTCATTGTCATTTGTCTCTAGGTATTTTTTGATTTCCTCTTTGATTTCTTCAGTGATCTCTTGGTTATTTAGTAACGTATTGTTTAGCCTCCATGTGTTTGTGTTTTTTACGTTTTTTCCCCTGTAATTCATTTCTAATCTCATAGCGTTGTGGTCAGAAAAGATGCTTGATATGATTTCAATTTTCTTAAATTTACTGAGGCTTGATTTGTGACCCAAGATGTGATCTGTTCTGGAGAATGTTCCGTGCGCACTTGAGAAGAAAGTGTAATCTGCTGTTTTTGGATGGAATGTCCTATAAATATCAATTAAATCTATCTGGTCTATTGTGTCATTTAAAGCTTCTGTTTCCTTTTTTTTTTTCATTTTGGATCATCTGTCCATTGGTGTAAGTGAGGTGTTAAAGTCCCCCACTATGATTGTGTTACTGTCGATTTCCTCTTTTATAGCTGTTAGCAGTTGTCTTATGTATTGAAGTGCTCCTATGTTGGGTGCATATATATTTATAATTGTTGTATCTTCTTCTTGGATTGATCCCTTCATCATTATGTAGTGTCCTTCCTTGTCTCTTGTAACATTCTTTATTTTAAAGTCTATTTTATCTGATATGAGTATAGCTACTCCAGCTTTCTTTTGATTTCCATTTGCATGGAATATCTTTTTCCATCCCCTCACTTTCAGTCTGTATGTGTCCCTAGGTCTAAAGTGGGTCTCTTGCAGATAGCATATATATGGGTCTTGTTTTTGTATCCATTCAGCAAGCCTGTGTCTTTTGGTTGGAGCATTTAATCCATTCACGTTTAAGGTAATTATCGATATGTATGTTCCTATGACCATTTTCTTAATTGTTTTGGGTTTGTTTTTGTAGGTCCTTTTCTTCTCTTGTGTTTCCCACTTAGAGAAGTTCTTTTAGCATTTGTTGTAGAGCTGGTTTGGTGGTGCTGAATTCTCTTAGCTTTTGCTTGTCTGTAAAGCTTTTGATTTCTCCATCAAATCTAAATGAGATGGCAGGCAGATTCTTAACCACTGTGCCATCAGGGAAGTCCCTATAGTTTTAACTCTTACATTCAGATGTATGATCCATTTTGAGTTGATTTTTTTGTATGGTGTGCATGTGGATATCCAGTTGTCCCAGCATCATTTGCTGAAAGGTTTCTTTCACTTATTGAGTAGTCTTGGCATCCTTGTTGAAAATCAATTGACCACAAATGTAAGGGTTTATTTCTAGACTCTCAATTCTATTCTCTTGATCTATATGTCTGTCTTTAATGATAGCAAACATTGTCTTGATTGGTGTAGATTTGTAGTTATTTTTGAAATTGGGAAGAGTGAATCCTCCAACTTAGTTCTTCTTTCTCAAGATTGTTTTTTAATATTTGGTGTCCCTTGCAATACCACATGAATTTTAGGATAATCTTGTCAATTTCTGAAAAAAAAAAAAAAAAAGCCAGCTAGAATTTTGATAGAGATTGCACTGAATCTTTAGATCAATTTGGAGAGTATTGCCATTTTAACAGTATTAAGTCTTCTGGTCCATAAACGTGGAATGTCTCTTCATTTATTTAGATCTTCCATTTCTTTCAACAATGTTTTGTAGTTTTCAGTATACAAGTCTTGCACATCTTCTGTTAAATGTACTCCAAAATATTTGATTCTTTTTGTTACTATTGTAAGTGGAATTGTTTTCCTAATTGCATTTCATTTGTTCATTGCTAGTGTATAAAAATACAATAGATTTTTGTATATCGATCTTGTATACTGGAACCTTGTTAAAATCATTTATTAATTCTAATAATTTTCCAGTTGGTTCCTTAGGATTTTCTCTATATAAGATTATGTCATCTACAAATAAACATAGTTTGACTTCTTTCCAATCTGGATGCCTTTTATTTTATTTTCTTAACTGACTGCTCTGGTTGGAACCTCCAGTACAATATTAAATAGAAATGGCAAGAGAAGACATCATTGTCTTGTTCCTTATCTTACAATGAAAACATCTAGTCTTTTGCCAGTAAATATCATGTTAGCTGTGGGTTTTTCATAGATACCCTTTATCAGATTGAGGACTCACCCATTTTTTAAGACTTCTGCTTTTTTATATGAATCATGCTCCATTGACATGCCAGTCATTTTTCATTGGCTACTCTCTTGGCCACAACATTCCAGTGAAAACCTGAGTAACTATCAAAGTGTAACCTCTAGAAATGACCAGAACTCTCCAGGTGATGACTAATCAGAAGAGAGAGAGAGAGAGAGAGAGACTGAATGAATCACTGCCCTTGATCTAGTTACAATACTCCTATTCATGGAACTTAATGTAGAACTGGCTTTATGATTGATGACTGTAATCATATTGTGGATTTCTTTATGAGCTTCAGGTAAATTAGTGGCTCTCAACCCTGTCAGTCCAAAGACACCGCTCCCAATAGCTTTTTATTGAAGTAAAACATTGTTATGTGTCAACTTGGTTGGGCCACAGTACCCAGGTATTTGGCCAAACATTATTCTAGACGTTTCTGTGAGGATATTTTTAGATGGGATTAACAGTTAAATCAGTAGACCTTGAGTAAAACAGATTATTCTCCATAATGTGGGTGGGTGTCGTTTAATCAGTTGAAGGCTTTAATAGAAAACAACTGCCCTTCCCTGAGGAAGAGAGAACTCTACCAGCAGATGGCCTTTGGACACAAACTGCAACACCAGCACATCTCTGAGTCTGCAGCCTCCTCTGCAGATGGAGGACTTGCCAGCCTCCACAATTGTATGAGTCAATGCCTTAAAATACCCCCCCCCAATATATGTAGACATTGTAGATGTAGAGATCTCTCTGTCTGTCTCTGTCTCTGTCTGTCTGTCTCTGTCTGTCTTTTTCTCTCTGTCTCTCTCTCTATATATATCCTATTAGTTCTCTTTCTCTGGAAAACTCTAATACAAGCATATATACAGAAAGTGGACATAAAGGTACAGCTTGATGAAATTTCACAAACTGAACATGACAGATCAAGAAATAGGACACGACCATCTTCCTGCCTGTCTTGCATCCAGTCACTAATCCCCCAGAGGTAACCGCTATCCTGACTTTTAATAGCATAGATTAGTCTATATTATATATATAGTATGTTGATTTCTAATAGCATCAATTAGTGCTGGTTTGAGGACTTTATAGAAACGGCATTGCTCAGGACAACCTCTTTTATGTCTGGCTTCTCTCACCCAACTGCATGTTCAGGTAAGATTCATCTGCAGTGTTGCGTGTACTTGTAAATAGCTCATTCTTTTTGCTCTGGAGGATTCCATTGTGTGGCTCACCTCAGTTTATGTATCCATCCAGCTTTGATGGATATTCTGTTGTTTCCAGTTAGGGATTATTAAGAATGTGCTATTGCCAACATTCTTGCACATGTCTTTTGGTGAAAACTTGTAATATTCTAGTAGGATATAAACCCAAAAGTATAATTGCCAAAGCCTCTTTTTCATAGCAAATATTTTATGCTTCCTTTCATTTTAGTTTTCTGAAATGAAATTCACAAGGGATAATCTACCGAAACACATGTATATCAATACGATGCCCAGTCTGTAATATAAAGGAGGTATAAAAGGTAAGTCATTTATAATAAAATCATGTGTATCTCCATATGTTCTTGGGCACAACTACCCAAAAAGACATAATAACCCATATCTATTCATAATGAGTAAGTTTGGATTCCAAAGATGTAAGCAGATCAGACACCCATAAACGCAAGAAGTGCAGAAAAATGACAGGGCAGGAGGTGCAGGTGGAAATTAAAATAAAAACGGTTGTTAGGGCAAGACACAACAGACCCAACTCATTTGTATACGATGAGAGAAAGAGAGAAATAACCTTAATTAAAGTAGGGAGAACACACCAAGACACATCGCAACCTGTCAGGTGGAGAGAAAAAGGAGGGTGAACATCTAAGTGTAGTGATAAATAATTCCCATTTTATGGCACACGACAGGTGAGTGGTGTGACCACGCAGAAAACACATCTTCCTTAGAATCTCACTCCTCAACAGAGGGGTGCTTTCTGCCTTCAGAACTTTAAAAAAAAAAAAAGCCTTTTACTACCACATCCCTCATTAAGGATTAGCAGATGGATCACAAGAGGAAGCTTTCCATTCAATGTTATCGAGAAACCATGTGGTGCATCCATGGGGACAGTTCCTGAGTAAGACTGAAAAACAACAGGTAACCCCCAAATAAAGCATCTCAATGTGTAGTTTTCACAACATAAATTCAAAGCAACTGTCCCTAAAGAAACTCAGATTTCTTGCATCTCTAATTTAGTAATATTTGGCTCTAAACCTGTAAAAAAAAAAAAAAAAAGAGCTACATATCTCTTCTATTCAATATTTACAGTTGGTTTCACTGTCTTTGCTGTAATTGCATCCATGCCCTGGAAACTTTTCCTCTCAATATGTGATAGTCTAATACATTGACTAGACAGACTGCCGAAAGAGAAGATTATTCAATAACTGAGTTGCTGTCCTTATTCCATTTATGCTTCCCTGTCAATAACAACCTTCTCCTAAGTTACTGAGTTTTTCACATGATGTCTCATGAAAACCTTTCAGTACTGTGATGCACTAAAGCCTGACCTATTTATATGTGTCTTGTGTTTTCATCGGGTGGACATTTGAAAGTTGTGAAGGATGCAGGGCAATTACCAACAGGATGAGACTATTCTGTGCGTTGTGAGATGCCCAGGATCCCTGGCCCTTGCCCCTAAATGTCACAAGGGCGCCCCAATTGTTAGTGACAGCCCAAAATGACCCCATGAATTTGTAAAATGCCCCCTAGAGAACTACTGGCTTAAATCTGCTTCATCTCAATCCTGTCCTCTTCATCCCAAACTCATTTGTTGGTGTTTGGGTTCAAGTACAGGGTTTGACATTCACCCTTATTATATTTCATCTTCTTATATTCAGCCCATTGGTCCTGCTTGTCAAGGTCTTTGGACACTCTGGTTCTGATACTCAATGTCCTATTGCCCTTCCCAGCCACACTGTAAAGGGCCATCTTTCCATCTTAAAATGATGGATAGATAGTTGAACAGGATGGGGCTGGGACAGAACCCTGTGACAATCTACTCTAGACCTCGGGCCAGAGGTGAGCTGATATTTAACATCTTCTGGCTGCTGGTTATTTGTGGTCTCACAGGATGCAACCCACATTGCATCAGTTTCTTCTTAGAATGTTTACATTTTACAACTTCCTAGGAATGGAAAGAGCACAACTCAGAACAGAGAATTGACTTGCCCAAGGTCACTTGGCAAATGAGGGTCAGAGACGGGGTACAGCTGGCTGCCCCAGGGCTGACACACTCCAGACTCCAGAAGATTTACATTCCTCTAATGGCTACTAAGCAGCCCAGGGTGGACCATGCACTGCTCTGATCTGGCCTAAAAAGGGGTGGAATCCAGGGGCCTCTCCCAGCCAAGGGCACCGTGTCCACAAGTCTATTTTGGCATCTGGCTTGTCTCTGGAGAATGGGCAGGGAGCCAGCGCTCCATGGAGAGTGTGGGGTGAGCACTCATCAGATTACAGACACCAGCAGCCGCCTGCTCAGGCATCCGGGACAGAGTGGTGGACAGAGTCCCAGGACAGGTGACCCAAGCTGAGTCTCCATCCTTCAGTCCTCTATTTCCCTATCTGTAAAGTGAGAGCAATCCCTCCTCCCTTGCTTACCTCCCAGGGGTATTATAAGGAGCCAACAAGGAGGACCAGACTGTTTAGGCCTTCTAGAACATTCCAAAGACACTGTCTTTTACTCGGGGTTTGATGGGAGCCATTGAAGGAATTTGAGCAGAGGAGACAAGAGATCTGACTTAGGTTTTAACAGGTGTTCTGGATTCTGCAGGGGTGAAAGCTTGAAGTCGATAGACGCTGAGGGGGCTACCGCAACATCTGGGTGAGAAATGATGGTGGTAGTCCGGGAGGTGGTGATATATCTGGATATATCTTGGATATATTCGGATATATCTTTTTTTTTTTTTGGCCGTAAGCACCATGCGGCTTACGGGATCTTAGTCCCCCGACCAGGGATTGAACCTGTGACCCCTGCAATGGAAGTGTGGCGTCCTAACCACTGGACCACCAGGGAAGTCCCTATCTGGATATAACTTGAAGTAGTGCCAGTAGGATTTGCTAACAGATTGTGAGAGACAGGCATCAAAGATGATTCCAAGGGGGACTTCCCTGGCGGTCCAGTGGTTAAGACGCTTCCACTGCAGGGCGCATGGGTTCAATCGCTGGTCGGAGGGAGCTAAAATCCTACATGCCACCTGGTGCAGCCAAAAAAAAAGAAAAGATGATTCCAAAGGTTCTGACCTAAGGAAGGAGGAAGTTTTCACTGTCTGCGATGGGACGGCTGTGGGAGGAGCTGGCCAGAAGTTTGATTTGGGACGTGGGAAGTTTGAGTTGCTTCGAGTGGGAATATCAAGTTGATCACCATTACATAAGTAAGCCCTGATGCTTCTCCCAGAGAGACACTTGACTCTGACAGTGTGCACTTGATTTTGTGATGGTAGCTTGGTCAAAAATCGGTGTCTGTATCTGGAACATCCACCCCTCCACCCCTGCTTGTTTGCTCTCTCTGCTTGCGCCTGGATATACTTGCCTCAATTCCCACCAGTCTCTTTTTGTGCCTCAGGTCCAGCTCTGCTAGATGGTAGCTGCTTTCTCCCTGAGATGCCCCGAGTAGACCTGGAAACCCCAACGTGAGTTCTGAATACTCTAGCGCGGCCTATATTTAACATCAGACTGTCCCAAACATACCCTCCCTGGCGTGTGAAAATCCACTCAGTTGTTTTCGTGTGATATGGTAACAGACAGTTTATGTAAGTGGGCTGTAGTGCATGCAGAAGGGCTCTGGAACCCATTCCTGCTGCTGAAAGGTGAGGAATTATTAGTGAGCTGCTGAGTCTCTGAGCCTGTTTCCTCATCTGTAAAATGGCCATAATGTCCTTTCCTGGGTGGAAGGGAAGAAATAATCCCAGTGAGGTTCAGAACCGTGTCTTCCTGTCACTAGCTCAGGGTTAGACAGCCTCCTGAGTTAGGATTCTGGGATTCAGCCCCAACCGTCAATTGCACTGGAAGCAACCCCTCAAGACCATATGGTTCTAGCTCCCAGCCTCTAAGAAATCTAGGACCTACAAATGGGCAGTGGCTGTCTTATGTCACCCAGCAGCACAGGCCTGAACTGGAGCTGGGACCCCGGCTCTCCTGACCCCAGTCCAGGGCATTGCCCTTACCCCAGCCTACCCGCCCCCCCAACATGCACACACCCTCAGGGTCTCTTAACCTAAAGTAAAGCAGTCCATCCTCCCAGTCAAAGAAAGATGGGTTCCACCTGCCACACGTTCTACCTTGCCCTGGAGCCTCCCTCTCTTCTCCTCCCTCCCTCCCTGGACACTCTCCCTGTCTGTCCTGCTGCCCATCTGTTTGGCCTTGCTCAGGTCTCCAGGGACTAGACTTTCAGGGAAGGGTCTGAACTTCGGGTCTCCCACAGGTCCCTGAATCTAAGTACAAACTTATTATGGTGTGTGCCAAGCGAATATAATGTCGCTTATCCAATCTTCTTAGCAACACCAAGAGATGGAAACTATTCTTAGTCCCATTTTACAGATGAGTAAACTGAGGCCTAGCAAAGTTAGAAGGCAGAGCTGGGATTTTAAAAAGCAGCCATCAGGCACTTAACCACCATGCTCTGCTTGTCCAGAAATCTCACCGTGGTCGAGCCCTATGGTCACTGCTACAGGCAGCCCCCTTGGCCCTCACTGCTGCTGGTCTCTGGTGTGGGAGAGCCAGGCCCCTGAGGGTGGCTTCCAGGGGAGATATGCCCAGGCTGAAAAGCAGGAAATGCCGACGTGGGGCCAGGCCAGCGTTGCCCCCTGGTACCTCCCTCCCCAGCTGAGGCCTGGCTGTGCCAGGGGCTGGGCTGAGCCCTGAGGCTAAGGACAGGCCACCCCCAGGAAAGGCCAGGCCCTGAAAAACAAGCCTCCTCCCTCTGCCAGCTCAGCCTTCCCAGCCCTGCTGGGGGCCTGGTGGCAAAGCTGCCCTCCCCTGGGCTGAGGCTGTGCTTGGTGGGACTTTCAGCCCCAAGAGTTTGAGGCTCCCAGCCCTGCCCTGAGCTCCGGCTTCCTCTTCTGAAAACAGACTCCTGTTCCCTCCCTGAGCACATGTTTTGGCCCTTCATTTTCCCCAGGGCCAAGAGACAGGGAGAGGAGCCCCAGAACTCCCACAAGGACTTCTACAACTGGGGAGATTGAGGCAGTGAGTGTGGAAGTGACTTCCCCAAGGTCAGTTAGCTAGCAAAGGAGCCAGACATCTGTCTGTCTGACTCTGCAGTCCAGCTCTCCACACACCGCAGGGCCTCCCAGAGGAGGTGGGAAGAGGCTGGGCGGGTACAGTGTGTGTGGGAACCCCCAAAGGGGAAGGCGTCAGTTGCTACCCCTGGACTTGCCAGATGCTCCCGTGATGCCAGGGCCCACGATTTTCTGGAAACGAGAGAGTTAAGACAGGGCCCCTCGGGACTGAAACCGTTTCCTTAGAAAAGGAAAAACCAAAAGTGAAATGAAATGAAATCCAAAACCAGACAAACCCACAATGAGCAGTTAGACCCACCCCCAGCCCTGACATTTGAGCTACAAACTTAGATGATAAATCTGGCGGTGGCTTGATGTCTTCATTCATTCATTCACCAAACATTTGTTTGACCTCCTACTGTATTCCAGGCCCTGTGCTGGGCGTTTGGGATTCAGTAATGAGCAAACCAGTCCCAATTCTCCTGGAGGCAGACAAGTCAAGAGGCAATTATAAAAAGGCACATATGTGGCCAGCTCTGTATTGGGTCAGGAACTGGAGATGTGGGTGCCCAGAGAAGGCGTTAAACCCCACCTGGGGAACAGCATGGTCAGGGAAGGCTTCCAGCAGGAGGTGACATCGGAGCTGGGCTTTAAAGGATGTTTAGGAGTTCACTGGACAGGCAAATGATAACAGTAGGTGCAAAGAGCTGGAGGAGCAGGAGAGTGCAGCTTTTTAAAGAACAGGTAGGAGGCCAGGAATCCTGAAGTGAGGCTTGGGGAACCCATGCAGATCCCTGATGCTTAGGTCTCTGAGTACTTCAAGACCTGCTCTGACCCAGACAAGGGGCAGGAGGATGCTGTGGGCGTGCTGGAGACTGGGCCAACGACACTCAGCAGGGACAGGAAGCTGCAGGCCAGGCAGTTTCTTTGGAAATTTATAGAACAGACCCCTGAGCTCCTGACACATGCACAGCTCAGGGCCAGGGTGGCTGCTTTTCTGAACTTGTATATCCCATTTGAGGCTTCAACAGGTGGTGGGATCCAGGATGTTTAGAGTTAGAACTTGCTGGTGACAGAGATGGACACTTACTGTCACTGAGACCCAACATGGACTTGTCCTGGGTCAGGCACCCCACAAACACCGTTTCTAATTCTTGCTGTTGCGTATTACAGAGGAGGCTGGGGAGGCGGATGAAGGTGCCCAGGGCTGCACAGTTGGTCAGAAGCAGAGTCGGGGCTGGACCCAGGAGTGTCTGACTCGAGCTTCTGCCAGGTGTGAACGGGGTCCTGAGTGAGAGGAAGCAGAGCCGGGGACAGGATTGCGTGCAGGTGGTTTATTAGGGAGTGTCTCCAGGAAACACCAGAGGCTGAGTGGGGAAGTGGGACAGGGCAAGGTAGGAGGTCAAGCAAAGGTGCACCAACCAGGTAAGTGCCCTGCCGGGCAGATGGGGCAGAGAGCTGGAGACTTTATTACCCTGTACGCAGGAGGCACACCCCAGGAGTGGGCAGGGGGCCTCAGTTCCCAGGTACTCCCAGCTCCCCCCCGGCATAGGAGATGGGGCTTCTGGCAGCCCGAGGCAGCCCAGGACAGAGACCCAGGTTCAGGCTGCGGAAATGAGCGCGCACCAGAAGCTGGTGTGAAGGAAACAGGAAAGAGATCCAAGGATGTGGGCAGAGCACAGCCCGAGAGCTTCTGAGGGAGCAGAGCCACGGTCCCAGTCCCCGGGCCAGCCCCTGTGGCCGCCTTGTCGTCTATAATATGCTCCTGCACTGTCTAAGCGTCTGCGCGTGTTGTGTGTGTTCAGTCAACCAATGGGCATTGAGTCCCTGTAACATACCCACCATGTGCTAGGCTCTGAAAATGGAGGTGACTGGAATAGCACCTCGTGGTCCCTGCCTGGTGGAGGTTAGAGCCTGGCTGGGGACACAGACACCAGACCATGACTGCAAATAGATGTGGGCTCTGAAGGGAGAGTGTGTGACTCTCTGAGAACAGAGGAACTTGACCTAAACTGAGGGTATCAGTGAGGGCTTTCTGGAGGAAGTGACATCTGAGGAGGATCTGGAGGAGGAAGGGGCAAAATACAGGCAGTGGGAACCGTGCCTGGCACTTCCCAGACCAGGGTCTTTCCACCCAGGAGCTCCTGTGGGAGATGGGCCCTGCTCAGGACACTTGGACAAGCCAATTCCCTAGGCTGAGCCTCAGTTTCCTCATCTATACAATGGTGCAGAGGAGGCTTGGATATCCAGCTCTGATCTTTGGCTCAAAACATCCACTGGGAAGTGGGAATAGCAGCCTTCTCAGGACTCTCAGTGACCTCTCTCCTTCCTCCCTGTGCCCTCAGCCTTCCTCCCTGTGCCCTCTATGGTTAGACCGTGACCTCTGGACTTATCAGTCTGACCGCTGAGTTCCGCCACATATGACGCCTGGAGTTGTGAAACAACTGCCCAGTTCTCTGGAAGGCTGCCAGTTCAGACTCACTCTGCCCAGACCCTAGACAGCTGTTCTTACTGCCCAGGAAATGTCAGCCCCCAGGGGAGGCTGACCTGGGGTCATTGCTTTAAGGGACCTTCCAGAAACAGCTCCATTTCTGGAGAAAGCCTGGGCTCAGTGCTAGCAAACCTGGGTCCTGGACTCAGAGCCGACAACGGCCTGGAAGCCTGTGACTGTACAGTCATCACATCTTATCCTTTTAGGGCTTTTAAACCTTCAGTGTAAGTTTCTTAATTTGACAAATATCTACTGCATACCTACTATGTGCCAGGCACTGTTCTAGGCACTTGGAGAGACAGCAGTAAACAAAAACCAAGCAGAAAAACAAAAACAAAACGCTTGCCCTGGGACTTCCCTGGCAGTCCAGTGGTTAAGATTCCATGCTTCCACTGCAGGGGGCATGGGTTCAATCTCTGGTCAGGGAACTAGGATCCCACATACCTCGCTGCAGGGCCAAAACAAACAAACAAATAAAACCCTTGCCCTTGTGAAGCTCACATTCTGTTAAAGGAGTTGACAAAAAATGGACCACAATGTTGAGTGGTGACAAGTGCTTTGCAGAAAAATGCAAAAAGGATAGAAGCTACTAAATAAGACAAGGAGGTCAAGGAAGTATTACCTGAAGCGGCAAGATGTGAATAAAGTGAGAGAGGGAACTGTGTGGATATCTGGAGAAAGGATATCTCCTCCAAGCAGCGGAGAAGGCAAGTGCAAAGGTCCTGAGGCTGGAATGTACTTAGTGTATGAGGAAGGGCAAGAGCCAGTGTGGCTGGAGTCCAGTGATGGAGATAAAGAGTGTTAAACATCAGGGTTGCATCTGGGAGTTCACTTTGTCTCTGTGTGTGTGTGTGTGTGTGTGTGTGTGTGTGTGTGAGAGAGAGAGAGACAGAGACAGAGACAGAGACAGAGATGCAGTCAGAGAAAGAGAAACCTAGAGACTCACAGTCTCCTGTCTTTCTTTCACCTCCCCCTCCTCATCTTAGCATCTCAAGATTAAGAGGGGGGAAAAGACAGATGATTAAATGATTTAAATGTGCAAGTAAAATAACACCTCAGTAAGCACATTATGCAAATCTCTGCAATTAACATCACAAATGAGGTGAAGCCACGGGGGCCAAGGAACTAATTTCTCTGGGAGCTCCAACTCCATTCTTGCCCCTCCCTGCAAGCCAGAAACTTCTCAGGGTGGAAGGGAAGAGGATGGGCAGCTGCTCACAGGACTGAGGGCCTGCCGAGCGCCGTGTGCTGGGCTTGTAGGCAAAGGGTCTTTACCCTCCCTTTTCCTCCATCCTCCCTGCACCTGTCAGGAGCAGGAACAGTTATTGCTCTATGTTGTAAAAGAAAAAAGTGAGGTCTGCAGAGAAGGAGGAGATTAGAACCTAGGTCTCCTGGGGTTAAACTTAGAGCTTTTTGCTGAAAATTTTCCGTTTCATCCCTTGGGGAGGTTTGAGCTTCTGGGAGGGGCTGCAGTTTCCTCAGGCCTTTAAGGAAGGCAAACATTCAGTAAAGGACCAGTTAGTAAATATTTCAGGTTTTTTGGGGGTTTTTTTGAATTTTTGAATCTTATTCTATTTATTTTTTTATACAGCAGGTTCTTATTTGTCATCCATTTTATACACATCAGTGTATACATGTCAATCCCAATCTCCCAATTCATCACACCACCACCCCCACCCCCCGCCGCTTTCCCCCCTTGGTGACCATAGGTTTGTTCTCTACATCTGTGTCTCAATTTCTGCCCTGCAAACCGGTTCATCTGTACCATTTTTCTAGGTTCCACATATATGCGTTAATATGCGATATTTCTTTTTCACTTTCTGACTTACTTCACTCTGTATGACAGTCTCTAGATTCATCCATGTCTCTACAAATGACCCAATTTCGTTCCTTTTTATGGCTGAGTAATATTCCATTGTAATATATGTACCACATCTTCTTTATCCATTCACCTGTCGATGGGCATTTAGGTTGCTTCCATGACCTGGTTATTGTAAATAGTGTTGCAATGAACACTGGGGTGCAAGTGTCTTTTTGAATTATGGTTTTCTCTGGGTATATGCCCAGTAGTGGGATTGCTGGGTTATATGGTAATTCTATTTTTAGTTTTTTAAGGAACCTCCATATTGTTCTCCATAGTGGCTGTATCAATTTACATTCCCACCAACAGTGAAAGAGGGTTCCCTTTTTTCCACACCCTCTCCAGCATTTGCTGTTTGTAGATTTTCTGATGATGGCCATTCTAACTGGTGTGAGGTGATACCTCATTGTACTTTTGATTTGCATTTCTCTAATAATTAGTGGTGTTGAGCAGCTTTTTATGTGTTTCTTGGCCAATGTATGTCCTCTTTGGAGAAATGTCTATTTAGGTCTTCTGCCCATTTTTGGATTGGGTTGTTTGTTTTTTTAATATTGAGCTGCATGAGCTGTTTATATATTTTGGAGATTAATCCTTTGTCCGTTGATTCGTTTGCAAATATTTTTTCCCATTCTGAGGGTTCTCTTTTCGTCTTGTTTGTAGTTACCTTTGCTTTGCAAAAGGTTTTAAGTTTCATTAGGTCCCATATGTTTATTTTTGTTTTTATTTCCATTACTCTAGGAGGTGGATCAAAAAAGATCTTGCTGTGATTTATGTCAAAGAGTGTTCTTCCAATGTTTTCCTCTAAGAGTTTTATAGTTCTGGTCTTACATTTAGGTCTCTAATCCATTTTGAGTTTATTTTTGTGTATGGTGTTAGGGAGTGCTCTAATTTCATTCTTTTACATGTAGCTGTCCAGTTTCCCCAGCACCACTTATTGAAGAGACTGTCTTTTCTCCATTGTATATCCTTGCCTCCTTTGTCATAGATTAGTTGACCATAGGTGCGTGGGTTTATCTCTGGGCTTTCTATCCTGTTCCATTGATCTATATTTCTGTTTTTGTGCCAGTACCATACTGTCTTGATTACTGTAGCTTTGTAGTATAGTCTGAAGTCAGGGAATCTGATTCCTCCAGCTCTGTTTTTCCCCTCAAGACTGCTTTGGCTATTCGGGGTCTTTTGTGACTCCATACAAATTTTAAGATTTTTTGTTCTAGTTCTGTAAAAAATGCCACTGGTAATTTGATAGGGATTGCATTGAATCTGTAGATTGCTTTGGGTAGTATAGTCATTTTCACAATATTGATTTTTCCAATCCAAGAGCATGGTATATCTCTCCATCTGTTGGTATCATCTTTAATTTCTTTCATCAGTGTCTTATAGTTTTCTGCATACAGGCCTTTTGTCTCCCTAGGCAGGTTTATTCCTAGGTATTTTATTCTTTTTGTTGTAATGGTAAATGGGAGTGTTTCCTTAATTCCTCTTTCAGATTTTTCATTGTTAGTGTATAGGAATGCAAGAGATTTCTGTGCATTAATTTTGTATCCTGCAACGTTACCAAATTCATTGATTAGCTCTAGTCGTTTTCTGGTGGCATCTTTAGGATTCTCTATGTATAGTATCATGTCATCTGCAAACAGTGACAGTTTTACTTCTTCTTTTCCAATTTGTATTCCTTTTATTTCTTTTTCTTCTCTGATTGCCGTGGCTAGGACTTCCAAAACTATGTTGAGTAAGAGTGGCGAGAGTGGACATCCTTGTCTTGTTCCTGATCTTAGAGGAAATGCTTTCCATTTTTCACCATTGAGAATGATGTTTGCTGTGGGTTTGTCATATATGACCTTTATTATGTTGAGGTAGGTTCCCTCTATGCCCACTTTCTGGAGAGTTTTTATCATAAATGGGTGTTGAATTTTGTCAAAAGCTTTTTCTGCATCTATTGAGATGATCATATGGTTTTTCTTCTTCAATTTGTTAATATGGTGTATCACATTGATTGATTTGTGTATGTTGAAGAATGCTTGCATCCCTGGGATAAATCCCACTTGATCATGGTGTATGATCCTTTTAATGCGTTGTTGGATTCTGTTTGTTAGTATTTTGTTGAGGATTTTTGCATCTCTATTCATCAGTGATGTTGGTCTGTAATTTTGTTTTTTTGTAGTGTCTTTGTCTGGTTTTCTTATCAGGGTGATGGTGACCTCATAGAATGAGTTTGGGCATGTTCCTTCCTCTGCAAAGTTTTGTAAGAGTTTGAGAAGGATGGGTGTTAGCTCTTCTCTAAATGTTTGATAGAATTCACCTGTGAAGCCATCTGGTCCTGGACTTTTGTTTGTTGGAAGATTTTTAATCACAGTTTCAATTTCATTACTTGGTCTGTTCATATTTTCTGTTTCTTCCTGGTTCAGTCTTGGAAGGTTATACCTTTCTAAGAATGTGTCCATTTCTTCCAGGTTGTCCATTTTATTTGCATAGAGTTGCTTGTAGTAGTCTCTTAGGATGCTTTGTATCTCTGTGGTGTCTGTTGTAACTTCTCCTTTTTCATTTCTGATTTTCTTGATTTGAGTCCTCTCCCTCTTTCTCTTGATGAGTTTGGCTAATGGTTTATCAATTTTGTTTATTTTCTCAAAGAACCAGCTTTTAGTTTTATTGATCTTTGCTATTGTTTTCTTTGTTTCTATTTCATTTATTTCTGCTCTGATCTTTATGATTTTTTTCCTTCTGCTAACTTTGGGTTTTGTTTGTTCTTCTTTCTCTAGTTCCTTTAGGTGTAAGGTTAGATTGTTTATTTGAGATTTTTCTTGTTTCTTGAGGTAGGCTTGTATAACTATAAACTTCCCTCTTAGAACTGCTTTTGCTGCATTCCATAAGTTTTGGATCGTCATGTTTTCGTTGTAATTTATCTCTAGGTATTTTTTGATTTCCTCTTTGATTTCTTCAGTGATCTCTTGGTTATTTAGTAATGGATTGTTCAGCCTCCATGTGTTTGTGTTTTTTACATTTTTTCCCCTGTAATTGATTTAGAAATCAATTACAGGGAAAAAATTCTCATAGCGTTGTGGTCAGAAAAGATGCTTGATATGACTTCAATTTTCTTAAATTTACTGAGGATTGATTTGTGACCCAAGATGTGATCTGTTCTGGAGAACGTTCCGTGCGCACTTGAGAAGAAAGTGTAATCTGCTGTTTTTTGGATGGAATGTCCTATAAATATCAATTAAATCTATCTGGCCTATTGTGTCATTTAAAGCTTGTGTTTCTTATTACTTTTCTGGTTGGATGATCTGTCTATTGGTGTAAGTGAGGTGTTAAAGTCCCCCACTATTATTGTGTTACTGTCGATTTCCTCTTTTATAGCTGTTAGTAGTTGCCTTATGTATTGAGGTGCTCCTATGTTGGGTGCATATATATTTATAATTGTTATATCTTCTTCTTGGATTGATCCCTTGATCATTATGTAGTGTCCTTCCTTGTCTCTTGTAACATTCTTTATTTTAAAGTCTATTTTATCTGAGAGTATTTCATAGCTACTCCAGCTTTCTTTTGATTTCCATTTGCATGGAATATCTTTTTCCATCCCCTCACTTTCAGTCTGTATGTGTCCCTAGGTCTGAAGTGGTTGTCTTGTAGCCAGCATATATATGGGTCTTGTTTTTGTATCCATTCAGCAAGCCTGTGTCTTTTGGTTGGAGTATTTAATCCATTCAGGTTTAAGGTAATTATCGATATGTATGTTCCTATGACCATTTTCTTAATTGTTTTGGGTTTGTTTTTGTAGGTCCTTTTCTTTTCTTGTGTTTCCCACTTAGAGAAGTTCCTTTAGCATTTGTTGTAGAGCTGGTTTGGTGGTGCTGAATTCTCTCAGCTTTTGCTTGTCTGTAAAGCTTTTGATTTCTCCATCAAATATGAATGAGATCCTTGCCGGATAGAGTACTCTTGGTTGTAGGTTCTTCCCTTTCATCACTTTAAGTATATCATGCCGCTCCCTTCTGGCTTGTAGAGATTCTTCTGAGAAATCAGCTGTTAATGTTATGGGAGTTCCCTTGTATGTTATTTGTCATTTTTCCCTTGTTGCTTTCAATAATTTTTCTTTGTCTTTAATTTTTGCCAATTTGATTACTATGTGTCTTGGCGTGTTTCTCCTTGGG
Source organism: Balaenoptera musculus (assembly GCF_009873245.2). Classification (NCBI taxonomy): domain Eukaryota; kingdom Metazoa; phylum Chordata; class Mammalia; order Artiodactyla; family Balaenopteridae; genus Balaenoptera; species Balaenoptera musculus. Next base: position 21,554,807 of record NC_045799.1, on the reverse strand, counting down.
TTTATCCTGTATGGGACTCTCTGCACTTCCTGGACTTGGGTGGCTATCTCCTTTCCCATGTCAGGGAAGTGTTTGACTATAATCTCTTCAAATATTTTCTTGGGTCCTTTCTCTCTCTCCTCTCTTTCTGGGACCCCTATAATGCGAATGTTGTTGTGTTTAATGTTGTCCCAGAGGTCTCTTAGGCAGTCTTCATTTTTTTTCATTCTTTTTTCTTTATTTTGTTCTGCAGCAGTGAATTCCACCGTTCTGTCTTCTAGGTCACTTATCCGTTCTTATGCCTCAGTTATTCTGCTATTGATTCCTTCTAGTGTATTTTTCATTTCAGTTATTTTGTTGTTCATCTCTGTTTGTTTGTTCTTTAATTCTTCTAGATCTTTGTTAAACATTTCTTGCATCTTCTCGATCTTTGCCTCCATTCTTTTTCTGAAGTCCTGGATCATCTTCCTATAATTATTCTGAATTCTTTTTCAAGAAGGTTGCCTATCCCCACTTCCTTTAGTTGTTTTTCTGGGGTTTTATCTTGTTCCTTCATCTGGTACATAGCCCTCTGCCTTTTCATCTTGTCCATCTTTCTGTGAATGTGGTTTTTGTTCCACAGGCTGCAGGATGGCAGTTCTTCTTGCTTCTGCTGTCTGCCCTCTGGTGGGTGAGGCTATCTATGTGGCTTGTGCAAGTTTCCTGATGGGAGGGACTGGTGGTGGGTTCAGCTGGCTGTTGCTTTGGTGGGCAGAGCTCAGTCAATATTTCAGGTTTTGTGGCCCATACTTGATTGTGCCCTTGTAGTGTTAAAGCAGCCACAGGAGATGTCTAAATAAATGCACATGGCTGTGTTAAAATAAAACTTTATTTATAAAAACAGGCAGTGGGCCAACCCCATGGCTGTCATTTGCAATTGCTCTAAGAGATCTTGTTTAATCAGAGCTTCCCCGCACCAGGGCAGCTAGCCACTGAAGTCTGTGGTACCCTAGGCAAGTCCCTGGTCCTCCTGAACCTGTTTCTTCACCTGAATAAGAGGGGATGTTCTGGGTGAGGTTCAGTAAGGAGAGAGAGATGAGACCCACACGGTGGGGGAGGGCTCAGGACTTTGGGTGGGCACCCTCTAGCAAGGCCACTGCTCTCGTACACTCTCAGCATTACAAACCACCCAAAACTTCATGGTCTAAGACAAGCATTTTATTTTATTATTTTTTTTTAATGAATGTTGATCTTTTTTTTTTTTTAAACGTTTCTTTAATTAATTAATTAATTAATATTTATTTTTGGCTGTGTTGGGTCTTCCTTTCTGTGCGAGGGCTTTCTCCAGTTGCAGCGAGCGGGGACCACTCTTCATCACGGTGCGCGGGCCTCTCTCTGTTGCCGCCTCTCCCATTGCGGAGCACAGGCTCCAGACGCGCAGGCTCAGCAGTTGTGGCTCACGGGCTCAGTTGCTCCGCGGCATGTGGGATCCTCCCAGACCAGGGCTCGAACCTGTGTCCCCTGCATTGGCAGGCAGACTCTCAACCACTGCACCGCCAGGGAAGCCCAAGACAAGCATTTTATAATGCTCCCTGGTTCTGTGGGCCAGGAATTTGGACATGGCACAATTAGGGACAGTTTTCCCTGATCCATGTTATCAGCTGGGAACACTCGAAGGGTGATTCAGTGGCTGGAGGCTGGAATCACACGGAAGCATCCTCACTTGCACGTCTGGAGATTGATGCTGGCTGTCAGCTAGGGGCTCAGCAGGGCTGTTGCCAAAACACCTACAAAAGGCCCCTCCTGGTGGTCCCTTCTATATGGACAATTTTGGACTGCATTACAGTCTGGTGGCTGAGTTCCAAGATGTTAGCAAGACAGTTATAAGGAAAGGATGGTGTTAAACCAGACTACATTGTATTTTGCGGAAGTAGAATACAAGGCAATAAGAGAAAGTGTAACATGCGCTGGACAAGCTTAAATTAAGAACCAGAGTGTGAATTTCAGAACCTCTCTGTGTTCTCTTTACTGATGATTGGGAGAAAGGTGACTATAGCCTCCTATAGGTCTTCACGTGGAAACAAAAATAGGTCTCAGTAATTAATGATTTTAAAAAGAACAAAGAATGCAGGAACAAATGACAGTGATCAGGCAAGAGAAGTAACTATAGCAAAGGTAATAAGTCAATCGTGAAGACTCCCAGTTCTGTTTCAAAGGTAGAGATCAGCTTGAAGCACATTTTTGAGTTGTTTTGCAGGATCCAACCTCCCTTGAGCACTCAACCACCAGACTAACTGGAGCCTAAGGAATGAAGATACTGACCTTTGCTGACCCTCGTGATTTCACTCAACTAAATGCCTGGATTTTGTCAACCTAGAGTAAACTTTGCATCACTGGTGGTGCAATGGCTAAGAATCCGCCTGCCAATGCAGGGGGCACGGGTTTGAGCCCTGGTCCGGGAAGATCCCACATGCTGTGGAACAACTAAGCCCGCGAGCCACAACTACTGAAGCCTGCCCACCTAGAGCCCATGCTCCACAACAAGAGAAGCCACCGCAATGAGAAGCCCATGCACCACAACGAAGAGTAGCCCCCGCTTGCCGCAACTAGAGAAAGCCCGCGCGCAGCAATGAAGACCCAACGCAGCCAAAAATAAATAAATTTATAAAAAAAAAAAAATTTCCATATCTAAAAAAAAAAAACAAGAAAAGAAAAGCATATGAGATGGTAGGGGCTCTCGCAGCCGCCTTTGGGAAATGCATCCCGCCCCACACACGTGGTCTGAGGGCCCCCGAGTGGGGTCTGGGCCCAAGATCTCCTGGTTCAAGGCAGCATCGGCGCTGTCATTGGGAGCCCATATGGCTCAGACCCCTCCCTCAGACCACATCATGCCTTTTCTGGTCAAACCCAGCTCATGCTCAGTCTTATATCTTCTTCCAGAGCTAATCCTGGGTCTCTTCCTCAGCGGGAACATATGAACAGCCAGAGCTGCTAAGCCTTTTTCTTACAAACAACGAAGGAAACAAGAGCAGCCACCTCCACGCACACAACAGCCCTGGTGACCCCAGCTTTGCAGGATGGCCGGCCAAGCAGGTAGGGAAATGTTGAGACAAAACCAGCTGGGAAATGCTTCCTTGAGCCACAGGACGTGGTTATGTGTTGAGGGCTGGAGGATGGAGCTGGGATCCTGGCCTGGACCCACAGAGCAGAGACCCTTGGAGAGCAGATGGTAGAAATAGGGCCCCTTTAAGAGGCCAAGTGCACCCCTGGGTTACATGGTCATGAACAGATTTCAGAGAAAGAATCACTGAGATCAGGGTTGCTGAGATTCAGGGGCAAGATGTGAGAACCAGGCCAGCCCCCAGGTAGATTAGCAACAGCTCCCTGATCCAGATGATTCCAGACTTCCACCTCCTCCACCATCTGATACTCTCCCCAGTAACCAGAGGAGAATCTGGGGCCTAGAGAAGGGGAGGGACTTGCCTGGGGTCTCACGGTAAACCAGTGGCCAAGCTGGGACTTGAACCTGGGGCCCCATCTCCTTCCACTGAGGTGGTCCAGCAGAGGTCTCTTAGGGTTCAGAGTCCCTTGCAAATGGATCGTCAATAATGATGCCACCTCCCATTTATAGCGCTCCAATGCTGAGCGTTACATCCATCTCTGGAACACTACTCAGCCATAAATAAAATGAAATTTTGCCATTTGCAACAACATGGATGGACTTGGAGGGTATTATGCAAGTGAAATAAGTCAGACAGAGGACAAATACTGTATGATATTACTTAAGTGGAATCTAAAAGATGTAATGAACTAGTGATATAACAAAAAAGAAACAGGCTCACAGATATAGAGAACAAGCAGTTACCAGTGGGAAGAGGGAAAGGGTGGGGGGCAAGATAGGCATAGAGGATTAAGAGGTACAAACTACTATGTATAAAATAAATAAGCTACAAGGATATATTGTACAGCACAGGGTATATAGCCAACATTTTATAACTATAAATGCAGTATAATCTTTAAAAATTGTGAACAGCTATGTTATACACCTGAAACATATAATATTGTAAATCAATGATACCTCAATAAAAAATTTTAAAAAAGAAAGAAAAAGTCATAGCTCCTGTTTCTAAAGAACTTAATGATGCCCCCTTTTCTCGGTATAAACACCAAAAAAGAAAGTTCATTTAAGTTCTGCTTTCTAGCTTCACAACAACTTCCATGCTCTTTTTGAGACGTCAAGTATCAAATTCTTTTCCCTCAGAAGTTCCTTTTGGGGGACTTCCCTGGTGGTCCAGTGGGTAAGACTCTGCGCTCTCAATGCAGGGGGTCCAGGTTCGATCCCTGGTCAGGAAACTAGATCCTGCACTCGGCAACTAAGAGTCCGCATGCCGCAACTAAGACCTGGCGCAGGCCAAATTAATAAATAAATAAACATTTTTAAAAAAACTTCCTTTTGGGATCCTTGAGCTCACATTTCATCTTCTATTGTTTCATCCCAGTTGCAAGGAACACAAGGCCCTAGGGCTTGCTGAAGCATGAAAAGAGACAGGGAGCAGAGGTGGTGAGTGCTGGAAGCAGTACTGAGCAGGGCAGCCAGGCCTCAGGGTTGGGGCTTGGGGATGGGGGCTAGGCCGCGAGCCAGGGCCTTTGCTACCTCTCGGTCTCTTGAGGCTGGCTCTGGGTGCATCAGTTTTGGTCCACCCCCAGGACTACTTTTCTGCTTTCTATGTACACAGCTGGACACAGTGGCCCTCTGAACTCAAGTTTACACATGCTCAGTTCAGAAACTGCCTAGCATCTCTGATTCCCAAATCCAAATCCTGGAAAAGGAATCTTATTGGTGAGCTTGGGTCACATGTCTATCTTTTCATCCAACCGGTTTATGACTGAGGGGCTGTGGCACGGTATAAGCAGAGAAGGAAAGGGGCGGATGTTGGACATTCACCCTGTAGGAAAGGGAGAAGGCTTTTCCAGGAGGAGGGCACAGCAAGGTCAAAGTCTTAGAGATGGGGAATTGGAGGCTTCATGGGGACAGTCCTGAGTGGCTAAGTTTGTGGCAGCCCTCCTGTGACTGCTTAAAGGGCAGCTCCCATAGGACCATCCCTGTCTCTGTGCCTAGTGGCACAGACATGGCCCAGAGAGGGAAATCACAAGTGAATCAGCAGCAGAACCAAAGCTCAAACCATTTCCTTCTCCCAGCCCAAGCTTGAGTGTCTGAGGCTTAGGAGGGAGTCAGGTTAGAGGAGCAGGGAGAATGAAATCAAGAAATAAGAGGCTTCACAGGAGTGATAATGACATTTTAACTTGAAAATTGCAAGGAGACAGAGCTGTGGAGGCGTATGCAAATTTCCATGCAGATGAAATGCAAATGAGCTTGCTTGCTCCTGCCTGGTGCACCTGGATGTTGCTCAGTGACAAATCCTAATGGCGCCGCATGGTTGTGTGATTGATTATCAAGGCCAGCTGGGATGACAACTGCACTCTCTTCCTGGGAGCTGGCAGAGATGAGACTGTTTGTAGAGCGCCCTCTGATGGGGGACCCTGAGGGATGGCCCTCTGTAATTCAGGGATGGCAAATTTGGGACAAGGCTAGTATCTCTATAACGGCCCTCCTCCATGGCAGAGATCATTAATCAGTCATAGAGTTCCTTCTTACTGAGCCAGCCAGGTGCTCTAGGCAGTCCCTACTAATCAATCAAAGTTGGTATTTATTCATTCATCAATTCGTCTAACAAATTTTGTCGATTTTCTTCCCTGTGCCAAGGATACATTGAACAGGCAGGTTCAGTTCCTGCTCTTGTGAAACTCACAGTTTAGTGGGGGATATGAGCATTAATAAAATATTGCAAAATGGCAATTGAGATAAGTGCTATGAAAGAACTACATGGTCTTTATAAAGGGGGATTTTGACTCCTTCAGAGTGACCAGGAAAGCCTGACCCTGTTGATGATATCTGAAGGATAAAGAGGGCTTAACTAATTGAAAAGATAGGGGAAGGACTTTCCAGGTATTGAGACAAGAAAGAGCTTGTAAGCAGAAATTGTCAGCGCTACGCTAGATTCCCTATGACGATTTTTTGTTTCTGTGCATCCCTCCTCTGGCTTCTATCTGTTTTTGTTTGTTTGTTTAAAGAAAAGAAAAAGCTTTATTGAGATATAGTTCACATACCATACAATTCACCCATTTAAAGTATATAAATCAGGGCTGCCCTGGTGGCGCAGTGGTTGAGAATCTGCCTGCCAATGCAGGGGACATGGGTTCGGGCCCCGGTCCAGGAAGATCCCACATGCCGCGGAGCAACTAAGCCCGTGCACCACAACTACTGAAGCCTGCTCTCCTAGAGGCCGTGCTCTGCAACAAGAGAAGCCACCACAATGAGAAGCCCTCACACCGCAACGAAGAGTAGCCCCCCACTCACCACAACTAGCGAAAGCCCGTGTGCAGCAACGAAGACCCAATGCAGCCGAAATAAAATACATAAATTAAAAAAAAATAAAAAATAAAGTATACAAATCAATAGTTTTTACTATATTCTCAGATACGTGCAACCTTTACCATAGTCAATTTCGGAACATTTTCATGACCTCAAAAAGAAACCCTTTGCTCTTTAGGGATTCATCTCCCACTCCACACTCCCAGCCCTAAGCAACCATTAATCTAATTTCTGTTTCTATAGATTTGCCTGTTCTGGACCCATTAAATACTAATTCTTTATTCCTCCCTCCTCCCAGCCCCTGATATACTCTAACCTACTTATGTCTCTATGAATTTGCCTATTTTAGATATTTCATGGAATCATACAATATTGGTCTTTTTGTCTGATTTATTTCATTTAGCAGAATGTTTTCAAGGATCATCCATACTGTAGCATGTACCAGAACATCATTCTTTTTATAGCTGGATAATATTCCATTGTATGTATATACCACATTTTGGTATGCATTTGGATTATTTCCACCTTTTGGCTATTATGAATAATGCTGCTGTGAACATTGGTGTACAAGTATATGTCTGAGTCCCTGTTTTCAATTCTTTTGGGTATATACCTAGGAGTGGAATTGCTGGGTCATTCTATGTTTACCTTTTTGAGGAACCACCAAAATGTTTTCCACAGGGGCTGCACCATTTTACATTCCCACTAGCAATGTACAAGGGTTCCAAATCTCTGCATCCTCACCAATATTTGTTATTTTCTGCTTTTTTGATTATACCCATCCTAGTAGGTGTGAGGTGGTGTCTCATTGTGGTTTTGACTTGCATTTCCCTAATGACTAATTATGTTGAGCATCTTTTTATGTGCTTGTTAGCCATTTGTATATCTTCTTTGGGGCAATGTCTATTCAAGTTCTTTACCCATTTTAAAATTGGTTTGCTTGTCTTTTTTTGCTGAGTTGTAGCAGTGCTTTATATATTCTGGATATTAAGCCCTCATCAAATATAAGATATGTAAATATTTTCTCCCATTCTGTAGGTTGCCTTTTCATTTTCTTGATAATGTCCTTTGATGTACAGTTTTTAATTTTGATGAAGTCCTATTTATCAACTTTTACTTTTGTTGCTCATGCTTTTGGTATCATATCTAAGAACTCACTGCCAAATCTAAGCTCATGAAGATCTACCCTTATGTTTTCTTCTAAGAGTTTTATAGTTTTATCTCTTAAATCTAGGTTGTTGATCTGTTTTGAGTTAATTTTTGTATATGGCGTGAAGCAGAGGTCCAACTTCATTCTTTTACATGAAGAAATCCAGTTGTTCCAGCACCATTTGTTTAAGAACTTACTCTTTCCCCATTGAATGGACTTGGCAGCCTTGTTGAAAATCAATTGACTGTAGACCTATGGGTTTATTTTGATTCCATGTGTCTAGATGTCCATTCTCATGGCAGTACCACACTCTTTTGATTACTGTAGGTTTGTAGTAAGTTTTGAAATTGGAAACTGAGAGTCCTCCAAGTTTGTTCTTCTTTTTCAAGTTGTTTTGGCTACTTGGGGGGGCCCCTTGAAATTCTATAAGAATTTGAGGATCAGCTTTTCTATTTCTGCCCCAAAAAAAGGCTGCTGGAATTTTGATAGGGATTATGTTGAATCTGAGGATCCCTTTGGATAGTATTGACATTTTAACAATGTTAAGTCTTCCTACCTATGAATACAATGTCTTTCACCTCCTTGGTTAAATTTATTACTAAGTATTTTATTCTTTCAGATGCTTTTGGAAATGAAATTGCTTTCTTAATTTCCTTTTCAGATTGTTCATTGCTGGTGTGTAAAAACACAGATTTCTGTGTGTTGATCTTGTAACCCACAACTTTGCTGAATTTGTTTATTAGCTCTAGTATCTTTCTTGTGGATTATTTCATATCTTCTATACACAGAGTCGTGCCATCTGTGAATAGAAACAACTTTATTCCTTCCTTTCCAGTTTGGATGCCTTTTCTTTCTCTTGCAGGGTAACTGCTCTTTTTCTTGTCTAATCGGATTCCTTTTATTTGTTTTTCTTATCTAATTTTCTTGTCTAGAACTTCCAGTACAATGTTGAATAGCAGTGGTGAAAATAGGCATCCTGTTTTGCTCCTGACCTTAGGGAGAAAGCTTTCAGCCTTTCACCATTGAGTTTGATCTTAGTTGTGGGTTTTTCATGAATGCCATTTATCACATTGAATAAGCTCCCTTTTATTCCTTGTTTTCAGAGTAGTACTTTTTCCTGTTGTTCTTGTTTTTTTTTGTTTTGTTTTTAATCATGAAAGCTGTTGGATTTTATCAAATGTCTTTTCTGAGACAACAGAGATGATCGCGTTTTTCTCCCTTCATGCTATTAATGTGGTATATTACATTGATTGATTTTCTTATCTTTAATTACCCTTGCATACCTGGGATAAATCCCACTTGGTCACACTGTATAATTCTTTTAATGTGCTATTGTCTTTGGTTTGCTAGTATCTTGTTGAGGATTTTTACATCTATACTCACAAGGTATATTGACCTGTAATTTTCTTTTCTTGTGATATATTTATCTGGCTTTGGTATCAAGATAACGCTTGCTTCACAGAATAAGTTAGGAAGTGACTTCATTCCTTTTAATGGCTGAATAACATCCTATTGTATGGATATGCTACATTTCGTTTATTCATTCATTGGTTGACCAATATTTGGGTTGCTTCTTCCTTTCAACTATGATGAAAATTCTGCTATAAACCTTTATGTAGAAATTCTTGTGTGGACATATGGTTTTGTTTCTTTTGGGTGTATACCTAGGAGTGGAATTGCTGGGTCATATTGTAACTGGATGTTTAACCATTTGAAAGTCTGCCCAACTGTTTCCCAAAGCAGCTGTGTTATTTTACATTCCCCCAGCAATGTATGAGGGTTCCAATTTCTCCACATCCTTCCAACGTTTATTATTGGACTTTTAAATTTTAGCCATCCTAGTAAATGTGTAGTGATATCTCACTGTGGTTTTGAGTTGCATTTCCTTGATGACTAATGAGGTTGAGCATTTTTTCATGTCCTTATTAGAATTTTGTGTGTCTTATTTGGAGAAATGCTCATTCAGATCCTTTACCTATTTTTAAGTTGGAGTTTTAAAAATTTATAATTTAGTCGTGAGAGCATTCTATATATTTGTAATACAGAATATTATCTTCTATGGGCCCACACCAGCAACCTTCCTCCAAGCAAGCACTGCCCTAGGGTTCCTGGACCCTGCTTTGTGTGGCAGGCTTTTGCAGAGGCCTGCAGTGCCTCGGGAGGTGTAAAAATACCCTCCAGCATTCCCCATGTGATCAGGCAGAGGCTGAGCCTTGATCTGAAATTGTACATTGGTTTCCTTCCCTTCTCTGTCCTGTTTCCCCTTCCTGTGGTTTCTCTCATGATCTCCTCTTCAGCAAATCACCTGTACCTGAATCCTTGTTGCCAGGTGTGCTTCTAGGGGAACTTGAAAGAGCTTGGAATGGCTGAGGAACTAAAAGGAAGTCAGTGTTGTTGGAACTCAGAGAACATGGAGACTGGGGAGTAAGGTGAGGCTAGAGTGGTGGGCAGAGGCCTGACCCCACAGAGCTTTGTAGATTACAGCGATGGGCAGGATGGGGGTTATCTGGAGAGCCATGGGATGCCACTGGGCTCTGTTAAGCAGGGAGTGGCATTATTTTACATTTTGCAAAGGTCCCTCTAACCTCTCTGTGGAGGATGGATAAAAGGGCCCAAGTGGCTGCAGGAGGACCACTGAGGATACTGTTACAACTGTCCAGGGGGAGAGAGGATGGAGACTGGGATGAGGATGGGAAGGTGGAGGGAGAAAGAAGAAGAAGATTAGAGAGAGATGAGGGGGGTGGATCTGGGAGCTCTGGGGAAGTTCAAGGACAACTTGTAGGTTTTCAGCCTGGGTGCCTGGATGCATGGTCAGTACACAGAGAGGGAGGCAGGACTGGGAGGGCAGATCAGGAGTTCCACAGGCCAGACGACACCCGTTTGCCATCCCTGGTCTTGCCCAATCCCCCCACTTCACAGATGGAGAAAATGAGGCCTGAGGAAGTGCGGTGGTTCACCCAGGTCCCCGTCATGCCCCAGACTGAAGTGGGTGGGATCCAAGGATCCTGCCGCCCAGCCAGAGGGCTTGTTTATTCTCCAGGAGGCCCACTGGCTCTGGCCTCAGAGAGCTATTTTGCAGCTGGGAGGTTTCGGGCCTGATGGGCTTGTCCTGGGCTGGAAGCCAGTTCACAGCTCGCAGAGAACAGAACATCTCTGTTCCAGGAGGGCAGCCTGTGTTGCTTGCTGCCCTGTCAGGGTCTGATGTGGGTAACTTGAAGGCATGAGGGTGTGGGGTCCCCACCTCAGAGTGGCTGACATCTGCTCTCCTGGATTAGGCATGGACAAGAACTAGGTCCAGATTCTGAGGCTTCCCCTTCTCTAGTCCTTCCTTTCCTTGCTGTGTGACCTTGGGCCAGTCACCTCCCCTCTCCAGTCCTCAGTCTTCTCATCCGTAAAATGGAGACATCCTATAGTGTGACTTTTGTGCCCTCAGGGTTGTAGGGAATATTGGATGAAGAAATGGATGGACAAAAAATACACCGTAGTCTGTAAAGTGCCTAGACTACAATTTGGGTTCAGTCCTACAACTGCCCCAGTGGGTTTCTCAGACTTTACAAGATGGCCACCCCTCTGGAGAGGAAGAGGCCTGGTGTGGAACTCAGGGATCCCAGGATCTTATTATCCTGGCCCAGCAGGCTTGACAGACCCATTGGACAGATGGGAAAACTGAGAGGCGGCCATCTGCTCAGAGTCACCAGGTTATTAAGCCTGGATTCAAAGGCTGGGCTCTCTGATTCCAAAGACAAGAAAGATCCTTATCCATTCAATGACCTGATTGTACAGATAGGGTAAACCAAGGGCCAGAAAGGGGAAGCAACCTGCCCGGGGTCACACAGGCAGCTGGCAGCAGGGCGGAAGTGTCACGTGAGGTCCCTGACTCCCAGGCCATGCTCCTCCTATCACCTCTTGCCCACCAACCCCTGGAGCTTGAAAAGCAGTTTCCTCCTCAGTAAAATGGGGTGAAACTAGTATTGGCTTCATTGGATTGTTGTGAACATTTCAACAAGCCCCGCAAAGCTTTTAAAGGGCTTAGCACCAAGTCAGACACAAAGAAAATGCAGAATAAATGTTGGCTAGTAATATTATTATTCATTATTATATTTCATTTCTGCATCCCCTTCTCCCCTTTGGGCTGCTGTGAGTAGACAAGTTGTGGGCGTTCGGCTCTTTCTGGAGACAGAGGGATGTACAAGATGGCTTTGGGGGCCCCTCCCTCCCAAGGATTCTTGGATTATCCATACCCCTCCTCAGCCCCCCTGAGCACTAGCAGTAGCTGTAGTCTCTCAGAAGTCAGTTTTCATCCTTGCACCCCGGGTACCCTGGCTCCCTGCCTGTGGTCCCTACTGGCTAGATGCTGTTGCTATGGCAACAGCATTTTAAGAGCCTTCGGCCCCCCTCTGAGTCAACAGGCCTGGATGGAGATGGACTGATCAAATGCCTCCTGCATCCTCAGGCCTGTCTGGACAGAAGGCAAGAGACTGGAATGCAAGAATCAGAGCTGGCTTGAGGTGGGGGTTGGGGGAGGCTCAGTTCTCAGCCACAAGGGTTTCCCAACAGCACCCCACCTCACTGTGTTTCATGAACACTTGGTTACACGTGCAGACTCCAGCCACCCCTGCCCCAAGGGTCTGGTTTTAACTATCTGGGGTGGGATCCCCTAAGACGTTGCCTTTGATCAGCTCTGCTCGTGGTTCTGAGGCAGACAGGCCCCAGACCACTCTTGACGGAATCTTAAGTCCTGGAAGATTCCTGAAGACATTTTGGGCATTGAGGTTTGTGTGGCTCTCTCTGCTGAGATTACTCTTTTTTTTTAATCATTTTTTAAAAGTTTACTTATTTTATTTATTTATTTTTGGCTGCGTTGGGTCTTTGTTGCTGCGCGCGGGCTTTCTCTAGTTGCGGCGAATGGGGGCTGCTCTTCGTTGCGGTGCGCGGGCTTCTCATTGCGGTGGCCTCTCTTGTGGCGGAGCACGGGTTCTAGGTGCACGGGCTTCAGTAGTTGCGGAGCGTGGGCTCAGTGGTTCTGGCTCGCAGGCTCTAGAGCGCAGGCTCAGTAGTTGTGGCGCATGGGCTTAGTTGCTCCGCGGCATGTAGGGTCTTCCCGGACCAGGGCTCGAACCCGTGTCCCCTGCATTGGCAGGCGGATGCTTAACCACTGAGCCACCAGGGAAGCCCGAGGTTACTCTTGAGAAACCCTGTTTGTCCTCCCAGGCCCGCTCCGGTCCTGCCTCCCTCTCCTTCCACAGACTCATCTTGTGGGAGGATGTGCACCCCACCCTCTTCCTGGAGCCAGGAAAATTCCAGGGCTGGGCTACCAGAGGCCATGTTGGTGATGCATCTCAGGGCAGAGACGGGCGCACTTTCTCAGGATAATGACATTCAGGGGAGGCGCTAGCCATGGTCACTCTGGGCTGTCTTCTAGATGCTCTATCTGAAATCAGAGCATCTCAAGCCTCTTCCCACTGTCCTCCCGCACCACCTGCTGGATGGGGACAAGGCTCCCTACCCTCCAGCCCCAACCATAGCAGAACCCGATGACGCCAGGCCCCAGAGGCTGTGCCCAAGGAGAGGCTGGGCTTGGGGGTGGGTCTGAGGAGCTGTGGTGGGGAGGGGAAGAAGGCAGAGATCATGGGAGAGGGAGGTGGTCCTCTCTGGGGTTCCTTGAACTTGAGACTGATGCTCATGTCTGTTGGAGGAGCCAAGTGACAGAGTAGAGGTGCAGCAGACAGTCCCCCTCCCTTACCCCTTCCTTGTACACTAACTGGCCTCCAGCAGGTGATTCTCTTTGCCCGAGGCCAGTGGCGTCAGTGGATAAATTACATGTGGTAATTCACTTGACAGCACCCCCTTTATTCCCTTCCCAGACTCGCTCCCCTGCTCCTCCGCCAGTGTTTCCTGGGATCACTGCCAAATAAATGCGCACTCGAATCCTTGTGGGATCTGTTTCGTAGGACCCTAAGACAAGAAGCCACTCCCCCAATCTCCCCACCCTGGGTTCTATTATGAGGGCAACTTTGCCCCTTGTGCCCCAAGGGGAAGCTTACATACCCCTGAACCCCAGGTGGGCATCTGGCCTGCCTAAGTCGGAGATCTCTGGAAGGATCGGTACCAACAGCTCTTTCCACGATGAGACTGCAGGGTTTTGGAGCCAATCTCACGCTCTTCCGCGTCCTGCCCTGCCCTCCACTCTCACTATTCTGGATGTGTGAGTCGCGTCTTCCCAGAGCTTCCTGGGGCCGGGAGCAGGCGTGCGTTCTTGTCCACCGAGCACGGGCCAAACTCAGTAGCCACGTCCTGACGGATGGTCCAGGGCTCCCCAGCTATGTCTTTAGCTGGGCCCCACCCGAGCCATACCCATCCCTGCCGGAGCCTGGTGTGATGGATGGGAACTCCCAGCTAGAGGGATGCAGGGGGACTTGTGTGGGGTGAGTCCTCCAGAGACGTCTGTGAGTCTGTCCCCTCCGAGGAGAAGCTGCCCCCAGTGGGCCGGGGGATCTGACTCTGCCTGGGGAGCCGCTGCCAGGAGAAGAGGGTGGCGAGAAAACGCTCAGGGGCAGGATCCAGGGGCCCATGCGGGCTTCTGCCTTCATCAGCCTCAAAAGCCTGGCCAGCTTCCTGGGGTGGACGGGCTGCTTGGAAATTTCTGTTCTGTACGCGTCTGGGGGCCCAAGGAGGCCAACAGGATTTTGGCGAATGATCCAGACCCAGTGAGTCCTGGAGGGGCAGGTCCCGTCTTCCCTTGTAAGTGACTTCTCCATTCAGGCCCTGGCCCTTGGCGGCCGCCGCTCTGAGTTCCCGGCCCGCCGGGTGGGAAGGGGGACCTGCCGGGCATGGACAGTGGGCCAGTGCCTTCTTCAGGAGGGTCTGGATCTCCTCGTGCCTCTCCCGGGCCTCCTCCCACAGGTCCTGGCCCAGGGCCTCCCAGCTCAGAGAGGCCACCTGCAGCCGCATGGCCGTGAGCTTCTCAGCAGGGAACTCCGACGCCAGGCGCTGCAGGTAGCGGTGGAGGCGGCGCTGGTCCCCAGGGCTGGCCCTTTGGGCCTTGCCCAGCCTGAGCTGGGCCATCAGGTCCTGGCAGTCCATGTGGAACCAGGTCATCTGGGAAACAAGAAGAGAGGGAGATGGGGGTTCCATGAGGGCAGGGATATGCCTCTCTGAGCCAAGAGGAGGCTTAAAGAATAAATATAGCTAGACTGAATTAATACAAAAATGTCCAATCCGTGTTAGGGCCTCTCTTAGCACAGCTGTGATTTTCTCCACTGCTGATGACGACAATATTTCCCTTTCTTCCCCAGGGAACACCACCCTCCGTTACCCACCGGGAAACAGTCCCCAGCACCCTTGGGATCTTCAGGCACAGTCTTACAGACCTAGGGGCCAGCAAGGACTCACCCCTCTCTGGGGCTCAGTTTCCCCCTCAGTAAAGTAGAGGTTGTGATACATAATCATGAAAATTTGAGTGCTGAAAATTTGGATTCTCAGATTGTATGAACCCCTCATAAGTGGTGCTGAGGGAGGAGTCTGGCTAATATTTACTGAACACTGACTATTTGCCAGGCTCTGTGCATCTCATGTAGGATCACACTGAACCAGCAGCCCATTTTACAGAGGAGGAAACTGAGGCTCACACACGTGAAATCACTTGTCCCAGGTCACGCTGCAAGTCAGGGAAGAGCTGGGATTCAAACTCAGCTCTGTCCAGCCCTCAAGAGGGTATCTTCCAAGCACCTCCTTGCACAGGAGAAACTGGCCCAGGCAGGGCCCTGCCCTTGCAGTCACACAGTGAGACTGTCAGCCAGCCCAGGCCCGGAGGCCCCCTCACTCTGGCTGGGCCTCTGCCGCATTTTAGGATCCTGCCTGTCCCCACTTCACCCACAAAATGTCTGCAGGCTGCAAAGGAGCCAACATGTTCCCAGCAGCTCGTGAAAAACATAATCTTTCTCTCCATTAATTTAGAAGCCAACAGCAAGCTGTTAGGCGGTGGGGATTGGAGAACCATTTTCTCCGAGGAAACCATCTTTCTGCGGATTAAGGGAACTTGTCTTTAGATAAATGGCTTCATATTTGCAGAAGCACACTGAGCTCATGGCTGGGAAAGGGCTCCATAAATCTCCGTTAGCGACACAATCGTGTTATTATTATTTAGTGCCAAAGCTGCCGCATGCCTGCTCTCCACCTGGGGCTGAGCCCAGCGCTGAGCCGTCCTGTCTGTCCGTCTGTCTGTCTGGGACCAGATATTCCAGGCCAAGCTGGACAGAGGTGGAGAACACCTCGGAAATCATCTTGCCCCACCCCTTGTTTTGCAGATTAAAATTCAGGGCCAGAGAGGAGAAGGGGCTGTCGAGGGGAAGAGCTTTCCAGGCTGAGGGAACAGCCAGTGCAAAGGCCTCAGTGCTGGAGCCAGTTTGCTTTCTCCAGGGAAGGCCGATGGGGCTGAAATCAGCTAAAATTAGTAAACAAGGGAGAGAAGCTTCCAGATCCCCTTAATCCATGAGGCATTACTCCTACCACTACTACTAATGATAATAATAATATCCGTGTTAAAAATAATAATTCCAGATTTGAGCAAAGTCGGGGCTCAAATCTGGAATTATTAGGGGCAGGGGGAGGGGTTACTTACGTTTAATTTAATTCTCACTTCTCTGCACTAGAGCCAGATGACCTGGGTTTGAATCTCAACTATGCCACTTCCTAGCTGTGTGACCCTGGGTGAGTGACTTGATTTCTCTGTGTTTCCTGCCTCACAGGGTTGGTGTGACAATAAAACCATATGTGAAATGACTAGAACAGGGCCTGCAGACAATAAGAACTCCGTACGTAAGCATTGGTTATTATTATTATCATCATTATTCTTGACAAGGAGCTGAGGCCCAGAGCAGTGAAGGCCACTGTTGAGATCACAGAGCCCATGCAGGTGTAGCCCTAACTCGAAGTCTCAGATCCTGCCGCTGTCTCGCTCTCTAACTTCTGAACAGCTGGGCGCGGGGGATCCCTTCACTGCCTCTGCCCACATCTACCCCCCTTGCCTGAGGGAGACAGAGAGTGGCCTGTCCTCCCAGTGCCCCAGGTGTGAGTTGACCGAGTCCCTCCCGCTGCCCCCGAAGCATCTGCGTTCTTGGTGCCCTGTGTGCTGGGCTGGCCTGACAGCTGGGAGGCTGGGGTCAGGCTCTTCCCATGCTCCATCCTCAGTGGCCAGTGCGGGGGCAGCTGAGGGCACTGGGCCCACGCCAGAGGTGTGGGTTCTTGTCTCATCTGGGTTACAGCTCTCTCAGGCTGCTCCCTTGCTCCCCCTAGGCCTCAGTTTCCCCATCAGAAAAATGAAGGATTTGGCTAAAAGGATTTAGGAGGGGCGGGGGCTCTGAAGTCAAATCCTGCTTGACCAACCGGGCTAGGGGATGTTGAGAAAGCCACTTTCCTCTTTGGACCTTAGTTTCCTCATCTGTAAAATGGAAACAATGTTGGTGCCCCTCCCTCACAAAGATATGATGAGAATTAAATCGGGCAAGGTTTGCAAAGTGCTTTAGGAGGGTCTGGCGGGGAGAACACAGTCAATAATGTGGGCTACCCCATAATAGTCATCTAACCCTCATCACCATCGTCATCAGGTCTGCTTGGACACAAGAACTGCTTGTCATTTCCCTCCCCTTTGGAGAAGAACATAGCACATGGACACATCTGGGTTCAAATTCCAGCTCTTCTTTTCTCTAGCTGTGTGGCCTTGGGCAAGGTACTGCCCCTCTCTGGGCCCTCAGTTTCCTCATCTGTACAATGGAGTTGGTCAACCTTGCCACATTGGGTTCCAAGAGATGACAGATGCAAAGTTATGGAGTTATTCTTGCTTCCTAACTCACCTCTGCCCATGCCCCCGACCCTTGCCCCAGTAGCCCTACCCCCTCCTCCTCCCTCCTGGCCAAACGCTGGGTTCCTGGTGAGGACTGAGGCCTCTGTTCCGAGGATGCTCAGAGCAGCCTCTGGGCCCACCCTCAGCCAACTGTCCCCTCCTTCCTTCCCCAGTGTCCCCCTCCAACCCATCTGTGCAGGGCAAGGTGGGGCATGGGAAAGAGCACAAGAATGGTGCCATGGCTTGCTGCGTGACCTTGGCTAAGTGATGGCACTTCTCTGATCCTGTTTCCCTAACACTGCAATAGAGGGGTGGGACGAGATCAAGGTTCTGAGCCTGGTCCTGACCCTGTGAAGTTGCCTGCAGAGGTCTGTGTGTGGAGGGAAAGTCTATGGCTTTGATCAGATTCTCAGAAATCCCCAGGATCCTTCCCCTAATCCCAACGTTTAAGAAGCAGGTGATTTCCTTTGAGAGGTGATATCCGGGTCACTGGGAGACTGCCTGTGTAGTGGGACAAGCCGGGGTCAGGGATTAGCCGGACCTGGTTTAAGGAGGGTAACTTAACCTTGCAAACCTTGTTTCCCTTCTGGAAAATGCAGGTAATGCGTTTTCCCCCTCGCGGGACTATGGAATGAAAAGAGCCTAGTGCTGTGTCTAGGCTGCTCCTTGCCCCCACCCTACGTCCTAGGTGTTGGCGGGGGGAGTCTATGCAGGTGGGCCGCCAGGCTCACCTTCTTGCAGAAGTGGTGGAGGTGGAGCAGCGTCTCCAGGTCTGTGCGTTGCCGCTCGGCTGCCATGTAGAAGTGGGTCAGCTTAGCCTGGAAGGCCCGCTGGGTGAAGGTGAAGCCTGCCAGCTCCGGGAGCTCTGTTCCTCCCGCCTCCCTGGCCCTGGCTGCAGCTCCCAGCTGGGCCGCCTGCTTGCACAGCTCCAGGCCACGGCGGTACTGGGCCTGAGCAGGGAGGGGAGGGGTGTCTACTCAGCTCCAGCCTTACTACCGGGTTATGAGACTTCCTGAGCCTCAGTGTCCTCATCTATAAAATGGGAACCCAGGGTTTACTTTGCCTGCTGGGATTCTGCTTAGCGTCACCCTCTTCCGGCAAAATTCTCCAACCCCAGGGTCTGGGTTACAGGCTCCTCATCTGTGTCCCCACAGTTCTCCCTTTCTGGCTATTTCCCTGTTGCCCCCAGCCCCCCATCTTGTCTCCGCCCTCCACTGGCCTGGAAGTTCCCCGAGGGCTGAAACAGAGGCTGAATCACCCTGTGCCCTAGGGCCCAGCACATCAAGGATGCAGATTCTCTCCCCCAACCCCAGCTCTCTGAGGCTGACTCAGTAGGGCTAGGGTAGGACCCTGGAATGTGTATTTTAAGAAACCCTCCAGGCATTCTGAGATGTGTCATCTTTGGACTTGGTAGTCAGGGAAGGCTTCCTGGAGGAGACAATATCTAAGCTGAATGCTTTGTGATCCAAGTTGCTCTCCTCACTGTCTTGGGAAGCTTTCTTGCACTTTCCCGCCTCCACAACTTTTCCCCAGCAGTGCCACCCCCGTCTCCTGCCCTCTCTATCTGCTCCCACCCCCACCCCTCAGTTTTAGAAACACACCGCAGCCTGAAGGAAGAAGTCCTCAAACTCTGCGTGGGCTTTCTCCACTGTCTCCAAGCTTCCGTCCTTGGGGGTCAGCACTTGCAGGCACTGGCTTCCTTCCTGCTCCATCCAGTTGCTGACCTGGGGCAGGGGAGGGAGGTATGGACATGAGGGGCTGCTGAGGAGACATCCTTAGGCCAGTTCGCTGCCTTCCTGGGAAGCTGAAGTCTTGTCCTCAGTCATCTGGGGGCTGGGCCTATGCCACCGGCCTGGACTGAAACCCTCCCAATTCTGGGGAGGAGAGGAGGCAGCTTGGGGTGGGGGTGGGGTGGGGGTCACACCGTCATGTTCTTCAAGTATCCAAAGGGGTCCCCGTCCCTGGGGGCATCCAAACAGCGCCAGAGGAAGGTGCACGGACCTGCCATGAACTCCCTGTGTGAACTGCACAAGTCACTTCCCCTTTCTGGGCTTCAGTTTATTCAGTGGCAAAATGGGGTAGACGTGAGGATTCAAGGAAGGACAGAGGGGGTAAGATGGCTCTCGATCCCATGAGCAGAAGTCTTCTTTGTATTCTGGGGTGTCTTAAAAGAGCATCACCCACTTTATCCTCACAAAGCCCCATGCGGCAGGCACTAATATTATCCCCCATTTAACAGGTGAGGAAACCGAGGCACTGAATAGTTAAATACCTTGTCTAGGGTCACACCGCTAGTAAGTGCTAGAGCCAGCATTGGAACCAGGCCATCTGGCTCCAGGCACACTGTGCTCCACGGCCCAGAGCATGAAGGGATGCGTTGGTTCTAGGCATCAACAGTTGGACAGAGTGGTGCCAGGTGTGGGCTCCAGGATCAGACCCCCAGGTGTGCGACTATGGGCAGATGACATAATGTCTCCCAGTCTCAGTATCCTTATCGATGAGTAGGAGAAATCCTAGCATCTTCCCCACATCACTGGTAAGGGATGAGGCTGGAAAGCGGCGATGGACACAAAGGCTCTGGCCCAGGGCTTGGCGCAAAGTTGGTGTTTAAGAAATGCAGCTTCTGGAGTTATGTCTTCACCTATCAAGCACTATGGAGTGCCTGTCATGTGCTCCAAGAAGTGCCAGCCTGGTGTCATTATACCAGAGCAAAGCGCCTGGCTGGGGTGGGGCCTGGAGAGGCAGGAACCGCCCACCCCACCTCACGTCCCAGGGCCAGCCTCCTCCTCCTCTCTCACCTGGTGGATGGCAGCTTCCAGGCGGCCCAGGTGGACGCGGAGCTCCAGCCTCCTCAGGAGGTGGTTGGACACAGTGACGAGGACATGCAGCTGTTCATCCACGAGGCTGTACAGGGCAGCAGCTTCGGCCAGATGGCTCCTGGGAGGCCGAGGAGTGTGAGAGAAAACCCAAGATGCTGACCCCCTGCCCTGGAGCCCCAGCACTCCCGCCCAGCGTAGGCATGCCTCCCTGGCTCCCACCAGCTCTGTGGCCCTGGCCTGGGTATTTCAGCTGCTGACTTGCTGTGTGAGCTTGGGCAGGTCCCTACACCTCTCTGGGCCTCAGCCTTGGCCTTCCGTGGGACTGGGAGGACCAGAGGACACAGCGAGAAACCAAATGACCCTCCTTTTCCCCAGGAGGGTATGAACCGAGCTGGAGAGATCTGGGTTCAAATCCCAGCCCTGCTACCTTCCGGTAACAGAACCTTGTGCAAATTTCTCAACCTTTCTGTGTCTCCGTTTCTTTAGCTATAAAAAATGGGGATAACAGAACCCATTTCACATGGGGGTTGTGAGAATTAAATGATCTAACCCCTTGGCTCTCAACCCTGGCAACACAATTAGAACCTGCTCTGGGAGCTTTAAAAATCTCAATGCCCAGGCCCCTCCCTGACCCACCGGAGTCCTGCTCAGAGTGTGGCATGGACCTCAGCGCTTTCCAAAGCTCCTCAGGCAAACCCGCCCTCACGCACTCAAACACTTAACACAGTGCCTGGCCCGCGGTGCTGTTAGCGCTTGTTATTTCTTTTTTTTTTTTAATTAATTTTTATTGGAGTATAGTTGATTTACAATGTTGCATTAGTTTCTGCTGTACAGCAAAGTGAATCAGTTATACATATACATAGATCCACTCTTTTTTAGATTCTTTTCCCATATAGGCCATTACAGAGTATTGAGTAGAGTTCCCTGTGCTATAGAGTAGGTTCTTACTAGTTATCTATTTTATATACAGTAGTGTGTATATGTTAAGCCCGATCTCCCAATTTATCCCTCCCTCCCCCTTCCCCCTGGTAACCACAGGTTTATTTTCTACTTCTGTGACTCTATTTCTGTTTTGTAAATAAGTTCATTTGCTTATATGTGGAATCTAAAAAAATGGTACAAATGAACTTATTTACAAAGCGCTTGTTATTTCTATTGTAATGATGACAAATGGCTGTAACACACCTCTCCACTCTGGCCTCTATTTTACAGATAGGAAAACATTTACACGTAGGAAAACTGATCCTCCAGAGCGAGGTTCTGACTCAACGCATGGCAGTCTGAATTGGAACTCAGTCCACGGCCTTTTCTGCACATGATTTAAAAAAATGATCAAAGCCAGCAAGACATAAATGAAGGGGTGCGGATGGGATTTCAGGAGAAACTTGGGTGAAGGGAGGAACCTCAGGGCTTTCCCAACACCCCTCAAATCCCACCCCACCCTCCTCTGCCCTTGGGGTCCTTTAGAAGGAAAAGGAAAAAGAGGAGATGGAAGGAGAGCCCGTTTTCCTGGAGGGAGCCTTGCCCTAAGCCTCCTTATCTGACTGTAGCTTCCCACAGGTCACTGCCCTTCCATGGAAGGGGTGAGCACCCAGGGTGCGTGAACGGGATGGAAAATGCCAATCTGTCTGGCATAAGGGAGGGAGAAACGGGCGGGCAGGCAGGAGCTGCCCAAGAAATGCAGCGGCTCACGTGGGACCACAGCGCCCCCTGGTGGAGCTGCTGGTGGCCAACGGTCTGGAGGGGCCTATGTTGGACCAAAGGGGTTGGGGGCCCAGTCAGTGAGGCAGGGGCATGCTGGGAAAGGCAGTGCCAGCCCCACCAAGTTGTGTGAGGGGCAGTGAGGACGACTCCACACCGAGCACCAGGGTCCACTGCTGCCCAGCGCTCACAACAGCATGAATCTCTCTGTGGGCAGAGCTCAGGGGTGGTGTGTTCAAGACTCTGGGCTAGGCTGCCTGGGTTCAAGTCTCAGCCCCACCACATCCCAGCTGTGTGGCCCTGGGCAAGTCACTTAACCTCTCTCTGAACCTCAGGCTCCTCCACCGTAAAATGAGGATAATACTAGGATCCCCTTCGTGGGTGGGAATTAACCACGTTAATATTCTTAAAGCCCTCAGAACGATGCTGTGTTCATACTAACTGCTATTGGGAGGAGGAGGAGGGGGAGGTCAAATAAATAAAATGTTCTTGGAAGCTTATGCAAACTTTGTAATTGTGCTCATTCTAACAGAGATAAAATACACACAGCTACCGACTGATTTAATTACTGATTTGCATTCCTCCTCCACCCCACCCCTAAATTTAAGAAAATTGGTTCTTTCTAGGAATGCGTATTTCTTGCTCCGTGGTTCTGTGACCCTGGCACACCACGAGGTTCCCCTGGCCCCTGCCACGAAGGGTAGGGCAGTGCAGGGGTTAGTGCTCAGCTGGTCTGGCTGTTACTTCCCTTCGCTTAGCCTCAGGTGTCCATCAGCCAAATAGGAGGAAGTGAGCCTCACATGGTCTTTTGAGGAATAAGAGGTAGGCTCTTAAAGGGGCTCAGCCCAGTGTCTGGGTCAGAGAGCGTCCTTGGTCCATGACGGTGACCAGAAATGGGGGTGCTGTCCTCTGATGCCTGGGCTGAGGAGGGGCAGCAGGGAAGGGACTTGCCGAGGTATAGGCTGGGGGCCCGTGATCAGGCCTCAGCCCAGGATGTGGGCCCGACAAACACCCCATCCTGGGCATCTTCAGAGCCCACCCTATGTGTGCCCTCAGCGAAGTGACCCCAGCTCTGAGTCCCAGTCTGGGGAACAGGATGGGGTGGGGAAGGAAAAGCCCGGTGTCCGTACCTGACGTCCGGGTTGAAGTTCAGCCTGCTGCCTTCCTGTCGCAGCCTGGCCAGGGTGGCTCCGCCTTCCCGCTGGAGGCCCAACAGGCCTGGGTCCCTCAGCACAGCCTCCATCAGCTCCTTGGACTTGCTCAGACACCTGGAGGCCTCCTGCCAGGGTAGGGAGGTGGCCTGAGGCTCAATCCCCACTTTCCTTCTATAACCTTCCAGGGCTCCCCACACCCCAATCACACCTGACTCCCCAGTTTGGCGTTCAAGGTTCTACAGAAAGTCTCTCCTTTCTATCTCTAAAACATCTCCTCAAGCCGAGCTTCCTCTCATCACCGTGGCAACCTCACTGGTCCAAGCACCATCATCTCTTGCTGGGACGCCCATCCCAACCTCTTCACTGATCTCTCTGCGGCACTCTGGCTCCCCCTGCAGTCTGTTCTCTGAATGACAACCGGATGGATTTCAAAGTACCAATCTGATCATCCCAGTGCCGCTGCTTAGAACTCTCCAGCGGCTTCTCTGCCCATTTAGAATCAAATCCCAACCCAACTCCTCCCTGATACAGCCCCGTGGATCCAGAAGATCCTCTCGTTCTATCCTCCCCTCCCCCACTCTGTTTCACACTGGCCTCCTTGCTCTTCCTGAACAGACCAAGCACAGACCAAGTTCCATTGCTCCGTCTCATCCTTCAAGGCTCAACTTCTATACCCTCCTTTCCCATTTTTCTCAATCTTACTTTCACAGCATTCAGCATCGCTTGTAATGACATGTCCATTTCTGTTTATTTTTTAAATTATGACCTCTCGCACTGTACCATGAGCCCCATGAGGGCAGGGACAAGTTGATTTGCCCCAGGCTGGGTCTCCAGGCCGTGACACATGGTGACTGTCCAGTAAATATCGGTTGAATGAATGAATGAAAACAGAGCCCCTTCACTGAGCCCTTGGTCCATGAAATAAGGGATGTGGTGTGGTTTCCCCACCTCAGGCTCTTGTCTCACCTGCACCCCTCCAGGGGGGTCACCCTTCTCAAACTCCTTGATGGAAGCCTTTAGCAGCGAGGAGGCCTGGCGGAGGTCAGCAAGGAAAGGGTCCAGCTTCTGCAGGAAAGGAGGCCAGAGTGGGGATGTTAGCCTGCGCCAGTGAAGAGGGTGCCTCTCCCCTCCTCCCACCAGGAGGACACGCGGGGTGGTGGTTCTCAATCTTTAGCTGCATCAGAATCACCTGGAAAGTCAGTTAAAAAGCAGGCTGCTGAGCCTTCCTCCTGAGTGTCTGGTTTAGTTTCTCTAGGGTGGGTCCTGAGAGTGTGCATTTCTAACAGGTTCCCAGGTGACACTGATGCTGCTGGCCCAGGGACCACAGTTTGAGAACCACTCATGCTGGGAATGAGAGAGAAAAAGAGAGAAGACAGGCCTGACCTACTCCCAGGCCTGTGGGAGAGGGAATGGTAGGAGGGGGTGAGAGGGCAGGGGTAGAGGACATCCTCTCCGGGTCCCACTTCAGCCCAGCTCCACCACTTACTAGCTCTGAGGCCTTGGGCAAGTTTCTTAACCTCTCTGTGCCTCTACTTCCTCTTCTGTAAAATGGGATCATTTCCCCATTTCCTGCCTTAGAGGTTTGTGGGAGGACTAAATGGGTTTATTTGTGCCAGGCACTTAGAATAGCACCGATACTCATCCTCATTATCAGTTTTATATGCTGGCTCTATAGGTAAGATTTCATTTAAAGGGAAGGTTTTAAAGCAAAAATATAGTTCAAAAGCCCCTGGATTAATTGGAGGCCTCTGGAGAGGGGAACTGGGGGCCTGTGGGACAAATAGGAAAAGAGATTTTTTTCAGTATATACCCTTTTGTACCATTTGAATTCTGAACACAGGGTCTATTCAAAAATAGACCCAATCTTAAGAAGAATAGCACCAGGCCGAAAGCAAATAAGCAAACAGCCACGTTAGACTATAGACCAGTGGTTCTCCGTGGGTGATGGTTTTGTACCCCAGGGGACATTTGGCAATGTCTGGAGACACTTTTGGTTGTCATAATTTGGAGGATGCTATTGTCAGAGTGGGTAGGGGCCAAGGATGGTGCTAATCACATGACAGTGCACAAACAACGCCCCCCAGAAAAGAATTATCTGATCCCAAATGTGAACAGTGCTGAAGTCGAGCTGCCCTGGTCTAGAGAAAGCCCTGGGCGGGCAACTACGGGCACTGGTCCTGGTGCGGTTTAAGCCCATAAGCTCCTGTGTGTGGCCGTGGAAGTTGTGCCCATCCTATGCATCCTCACGTGTTAAATTGGGCATGAGGTGCCCCCTCGCAGGGTTGCGGTGAGGAAGGATTGAGGTCACACAGGAAAGGAGCCCAGCCCTGGAAGTTTCCTTACTTCCTCCCTCTTACAGGAGGGAGCACATCTGCCTCCCTCACCAGACCCCAAGCTCCCCGAGTTCTGTGTGTCCACAAAGCAGATGTCTGTAAATTTATTTGCAGTTAACACTAGCATCACTCTTAGCATGTGCCAGACACTCTTCTAAGCTCTTTACACACCTTAACTCAAGCCTCACATCAGCCCCATTTTGTCATTGAGGAAGAGGGCTCTGAGAAGGTGTATAACTTACCCAAGGTCACACAGCAGAGCTGGGATTGAAACCCAGGCCTTCTGGCCCCAGAGCTTGAGCTCTTAGTCACTCCACTCTGCACCCTCATTATAAACACTTGTTGAATGACTGTCTTTGAACCTGATAAGTTCAGTGGATCCATGGGGCAGGACGGTGAAGGGAGAAACAGAAGGGGTGAGGGTGTGGGGTGAAGGCTGTGATGGTAGACACCTGGAAGAATTGCACCCATTCACCGTGGCAGTAGGGGAAGGGGCCTTCCAGGGCCATGGGCAGCTGGCTGGGGTCCACGTGGTGGCTGAGGGCCTTCAGTGAGGTCAGCACCTCTACCTGCAGACAAAGAAGCAAGTCAGAAGGACCAGGGGACTCAGTGTAGAGACAGATGTCTGAGAAGGTCCTGCCCAGACCCACGTCCTAACACCACTCCACTTCCCATGGGTAAGGCTGGCCCTGGCTTTAAGAGCTGCTGTCTGGGCAAGGGATCTTCTCTGGAAACTCTGACAAATCAAAATTGAGAACCAGACCCTGGGTAAGGAATGGCAAATAAACAGCATTTGTACTGCCACTCTCCTAGCCTGTGCCCGAGGCAGATATTAATCAATCACGGAATTCCTTCCTTCTGAGCTGGGCTCTTTCCCAGCTCAGTTGTCCAGGCAATCAAACAAACCGACTGAAGCTGGCCCATGTCATGTAACTCCTTTGTAATCATTGTACTGTTCTCTGGAGACCCATCAAGGTACTATCTTCTTGGGGCTGTTGAGAAAGGTCACCAAATCCTAACAGTATCCCCTAAGATATGGAGCAGGGACTAGGTGACCGCATCTCCCAGGCAGTGATGCTTGAGGCTTATGCTATGAGTGGCTCCAGATACCTAAGCTTGGGATGGGGAGAATTCTGTGGCGTTTTGGAGCCCATTTTTCATGCCTGATATTTAAAGTGTGGTCCACGGACCAGCAGCACCAGCATGACTTAGGAGCACGTTAGAATGCAGAATCCCAGCTCCCATCCAGAACTACTTAATCAGAACCTGCACTTTGACAATCCCCAAGAAATTCATAGGCACCTAAAAGCTTGAAAAGTACACATCTAGTTTACAATGTGCCTCTTTGCTAACCAGGAGGTAGAAGGAGACCTTTAAAATCATTTCCTGAAACAGGGCAGAGGGCAGGGTGCCCACTCTCGTGACTGTGGTGCATGGCACTGATTAAAGGGAGCTGCAGTGCTCTTTCCTGTGAAGTCCCGAATCAACTTAGCATATAAGTTGGAGATGCTGAGAGAAACTAGGGAGAGAGATACAGGAAGAGCCAGGTAAGGTGTGGAAACGGCCCCTCTAGCTTGCTGTGTGGCCTTGGACCTCAGTTTCCCCATCTGAGAAGAAGGGGGGAGGGGTTGACAAGATGAAGCTTTCAAGTGGGTTTCGTGCTGTGCGCAGCTCTCAATCACGTGGTAGTGCCCACCGGGAGCTGCTAGGGTTGCCAGGGAGAAATAATTCTGGGACTGATTTGGCAATGCTTGCCATGGGGGCTGGGCAGAAGAGTTGTAGCATCCTGGACTCGTATCTAATGGACCTACACTTGATTATTTCAGGGCCTCTCCTAGCTCGTGAATTCTGCCATTCTTCACCCCAGCTCAGCTCCAGCCCACCTCCCCTCCGCCTCAGCCGATGCTGCCTCCCCCTCACCTGGATGTCAGATAGTGCCTCCAGCTGGAGAGCGGCCTCCTGCTCCCCCAGGAAGAGCAGAGCACGGATGGAGGTTGGGACCAGAGCCTGTCAGAGAGAATCATTTCAGAGCTGATCTGCCTAGGCTTTCACTGAGCCTCCCGGCTAAGGTGTAGGCAAATGGGCCACAGGGATGGGGTGAGGGTTCCCATGGCTGGGACCCTTATGTGGTATGGAGGGCTCGGATCCTTATTTGGAGGGTGAGTCAAATGACTTATTGGGAGTCATTGGAAGTCAAGAGAACAGCAGGTTCAAGCTGGACTGCAAACTTCCCTGGTGCCCCACCCCCTCTGGGTCTCAGTTTCCCCATCTGTAAAGGGAGAAGGAAGAGGAAGAGGGGGTGGAGGTCATGAGGTGAGCATATGCCAAACTTCCATTTATGCTGCTGCCCATACTGGTGAGTCAGCAACCTCTTCCCTCCCCCATTCTCAGTGCATGAGCTAAGCCTAAGCCAATCAGCATGTCACATTCCCCTGACACAGAGATTGGCTGATGGATGGACAGCTGAGCGAACCTGGGCTAAGGAGACACAAAGAAACTTTTGCTGAGACTTCTGCGAAGAGAATCATTCTTTCTTACTGGACTTAAATGAAAGCCCATATGAAGTTAGAGCTGCCGGGAACCACACTGCCACCAAGAGGGGGACCTGGCTGAGAATGGCACTCTCCCAGGAGAATGGGGCCAGAAATAGGGAGATAGAAACCCGATCTTGGTGGCAATATTTGAGCCCCTGAATCAAGCCATACTTGAAGTTGGATTTAACTCCCGGACAGTCGAGTCAGATAAACCAACGAATGACCTTTGTCTTTAAGCGTGGCTGGGCTGGGGTTTCTGTTATGTGCAGCTAAGACTCCCTACCTGGGCTCCTGGTCCCAGCTCTGAGCCCCTCAGGATCTGTGAATATCCTAAGGCCCCCGGTGCTCCCAAGGCTTGCGAGGTTGAGGACCACCTCCCACTCACCTGGGTGGCCTGCAAGGCACTGACCAGACCAGGATGTGGAGGCTGTTTCCTGGCATCAATCACGACCGCCAGCCCCTTGGTTTTATCTTCAGGCCTGTGGGTGGTAAACAGAATTGGCAGTCTTGCTGGATGAACTAGGGCCCTCGAGGGGGAAGGACCTAGTGGAAGCTGAGGGAAACTGGCTGCTAGAAACCTGGATTTACTGGTGAACTCTTCATCCCATGGGACAAAGTTCCAGTGCCTCCCTGTGCCCCTGACACACACCACTTCCAGGAAGCCCTCCATGATTCTTCTCCAGGCAGAGTCCATTATCCCCTCTTCGGTGCTCCCACAGTACCTCACACAGCTCTCTCTTACACCCTAATAATCATGAACTATAAGCTACTATCCCAGTTGCAGTAGGAGTCACCTAACCTTCATCCACCCCTTTTGTGTGGGCAGAAGGTTCACTTTGTTCAAGAATCCAATTCCCTCCATATAATCATGTCCCCCCTCCGCCAGGGGCTGGTTTCTGATTGGTTGAGGCCCACAGTAGACCCAATTCCCCTGGCCAATGATTGGTTTAGATAGGGAACATGTGACATTTTCTGGCCAATGAGATGTGAGGGGATGTTTGCTGGGGGCTTTTGGGAAAGATATTCTCTCCTTTAAAAGGTTCTTACAAAGAGATATAAGGCAGAGACATAGACTGATACATTTCCTTAGCAGGTAAGACATTTTGAATTGGAATTTGTTACTTGCAGCCAAAACACCCTCATTGGTTCACAGTGCACTTTTCAGTGATTACCTTAGGATTTTCCAAAGTGGCCCAATTGCAGGACTTGTTAAAATACCAATTCCTCACCCCCACCCCCGCTCCATCCCCCAAGAAATCTGTCCAGCAGGCTGGGGTTGGAGCCAGGGAGTCTATGCTTCCAAGTGCCCTGACCATTCAGTCAAACTGGGAAAATAACCCCCAACCGCCTCCAAGCCTTACAAGCACCCAGTTCATAGATGAAACCAGAGGTGGCCAGTGGCGGGGTGGAGCTATGGCAGTCACCCGGACATGCTGTTTCACCTCTCTGGGGGGATAATAATCGTGTGGGCTTCAGGGGGCTGTGCTGAGGACTGATGGATTCGTTACTGTAAATTCATTACTCAGGGGCTGCGCAGAGTAACAGGCATGTCAATGTCTGCTGTCATCACTATCCTAGGGGGGGAAACTGAGGTACACGGCGGTGTCATAGCAGACAGTGAGAGGAGGCTCTCGGAGGTGAGGCCAGGGCTCTGACTTCGTGCCCCACACCTCACCTGCCTCTAGCTATGCCCATGCTGGGAGAGAGGTCTATTTCTACACCTGCCTCCACTACCAGCCTGGATGCCCGTAGAGGTCAAGGCCCAATATAGGAGTATCTGGGTCCCTAGCATGGCCCAGCATGAAGCCTGGCCCAGGGCAGGTGCCCAGCAATGCAGTGGAGAAGCCATCCCAGCATATGAGAACCCCATGCATAGTTCACACTGCACCTCACCCCCACCTCTTGTGACCATGCTTGGTCCTCAGAGCCCACTTAGTCATCCCCCTTTTTCAGGGAAGCCTCAGAGAGGGGAGGTTACCACCTACAGGTAACACAGCAAGTTGGTGCGATTCCAGCATTCTGTCTACCATGCCACTTAGCACAGAATGGGGGTTTCCATCTCCTCCTCAGACCAGAAAAGCCACTCCACTTTGGACAAGAAGAAAAATCTCAGTGGCCAGCAGGTAGTGGCGATGGCTCCTGTTGGGTGGAGAAGGTTCCAAAGGGTTCCATCAGTCCCTCCACCCCCTACCCCAGCAACAGAACCTCTAGGTTGGGATCTATAGCCACAGTCCCAAGCAAACACCACCTCTGAGACCGCTCTGGCTGGGGGCTGGGACTCAGAGGAAAGATGGTGCCTCTTCCCCAGCCAGTCCAACATGAAGTCTGAATGGGGGGGTGGAGGGAAGGGGAGGTGTTAGAAGTCAGCCTGGTCACTCATCACTCATTCATTCTTTTATGCTCTCACTTATTCATTCATTCACCCATTCACGTTTTCCTTCATTTGTTCAACAAATATTTATAATTCATATGCCAGCTGAATTATCACCTCCTCAGAGAAGACTTCCCTGATTTCTCAATTGAAATTAGCTGCCTCCCACCCCCTTCTCACTCTACAACAGTGGCTCTCAAAATGTGTCCTCAGCCCAGCAGCATCAGCATCACCAGGAAACTTGTTAGAAATACATGTTCTCAGTCCTTATCCAGACTTAGTGAATCAGAAACTCTGGGGGTAGGGCCCAGCCATCTGTTTTTACAGACCTCTGGATGATTCTGATGCCTGTTGAGTTTGAGAACCACTGATCTACAACATCCCTGTTTTCTTCGCCACATTAATACCCCTGAGAGCTGCTTGTCCATGTCTGTTTCTTGCACACCATCCACCTCCCCTGCCAGCCTGTGAACGCCCTGATGGCAGGCACCAAGTCTGTCCTGCTTTCCCCCCAGCATCTGGCTCAGGACCAGCTCTGGAAACAGATGACTGGATGGAAGGATCTCTCCATCTGCTACCTGGTGCTGGGCTCTGGGCTGAGAGGTCGAGGGGGGATGGGGTGGTCAGGCTGGCCCAGCCCCTTACCTGGGGATGGTGCACAGGTAGGAGAACAGCTTGGTGACCTCTGAGGCCGTGCACCATGGTGCCTCCCAGGGCCCTTTGGTGGTTGACACCAGAAGCAGGGGCCGCCCTGCCCTGTCCCGACCTCCTACAGGAGAAAGCACACACATTGAGAATTCTGGTGGAGCCCCCTCTACGGGAACCTGCTCTGTGGCCTCCAAGCCTTTGCCTGTACCGGTCCCTCTGCCTGGAATACCCTTTCTCTCCTCCCCCTGTGAACTCTGAACTCTTATTCATCCCTCAAGACCCAGCTCAAAAGCCACTTCCTCAGAAAAGTCATCCCTGAAACACTCCTCCATGCAGAGGCAGCCTCACCCTCCTCTGGGCACCCTCTGTACTGGGCAACCTGGGAAACGAAGCTCATGGAATGAGCTTTGGGGTCACACAGACATGGGTTTAAGTCCCAGCTTAAACCCATGTTTAAGGGACACACTGACTTGCTGTGTGTCCTTAGGCAAGTCAGTGTGTCTCTGAGTCTCAGTTTCATCATCTGTTAAGTGGGGAGAATACAATACTGAACTTATGAAGGTATTTTGAAGACTACATGAAACAGTTCCTGAGAAGCACTTGACACAGGGCAAGGGCCTGATAAACAGCAGTCGTTATAACAATCATCATTTCTGTCCTCATCTCAGCCCCCCGTGTGGTGAGTGTGCAGCCCATGGCTGCCAGCTCACTATTTATTCTTGCTGACTTCCAGCCATGAGTTCTGCACCGACTATTTCCTGTTCCAGGAATCAGGACAGGGTGCCCCGTGCTCCCCACAGGGGTCAAGAGTCTGAGTCCCAGGGGGTCAGCACAGCCTGTCTACGCTGCGGGGAAGGGGAAGTACAGGGGGAAAGAGTCCCAGGCCTCTGGAAACTGAGCCTGTCCTGCACCCTGGGCTCGGAGCCCTGCCCCCCAGAGTCAACTCATTCAAGGCCACCCTGCAATGAGCAAGATCTACTGCATGTGGGTACAACCCTCCATAGTGTATAAGTGTGTGAGACCCTTTGTAGCTCATGAAGCCTTGGACAAACTTAACCACCTTCACAAGTGCTGCCTTACACAGGGGTGCAACCATCTAGAGCATTCTTTCTTTCACATATGTTTGAAAATTTTAAAATTTAAAAATCTACATTTGTATATACATTTTATGCAAAAATATATACATTAATATATACATTTGTATATACACACAAATATATATATTTGTACATATATGTGCATATATATGTATATATATTTTTTTATATCCTCTTGATATCATGGGTTTGATTTTTCCTAATATTCATTTATACTAAATTCCAAAAGGAAAACATTTTGTTGGGGACAATATGGGAAATTTGAATATGAGCTGGGTATTGAGTAGTATTAGGAATTATTTTTAATTTTTTTAGGTGTGCTTAATGACATTGTGGTTATTAGGGAAAATGTCCTTGTAGTTAAGAGATGTGCATTAAAATATTTACAGGTAAAATATGAAGATCTGTAATTTACTTTAAAATACTTCAGAAAAAAAAAAGATGAAACATGCCAAAATGTTAAGATTTATTAAATCTGAGTAATGGGTATATGGGTTTTCATTATTCTGTAGTCTCTACTTTTCTCTATGTTTGAAATTATTCATAAAAGGAAGTTTTTAAAAAGTGAAATAATTAAATCATGAAGAAAATACATAACTTGCAAAGTTAGAGATGTTTGTACATATCCCTCTGAAATCCTCTCAGAGCCATTGGGTCCCTCAGGTCAGGAAATGCTACTTTATGTCCCGGAGCCCATTTTATTGATGAGGAGACTGAGGCCTGGAGAGAGGAAGCAGCTTCCCCATCTGCCACAGTACTCAACTTGCCAGTTAAGGTGGGGGTCATGCCTGATTCAGCCCTTGACCCTGGACCACACCGAGAGATGAGTTTTTGTCTGCTGTACTGGAGCTCAATCACAGCTCCAGTGGTGCTACTCCCCTGCTCTAGAACCTTCCATGGCTCCTCATGGCCTCATGCAGAAAGCACAAATTTCTCAACCTGGCACTTAAGTCTCCCCAAGATCTGCACACTCTTCCAGCCTCATTTCGTATACTTTAGGTTATGACCTGAATTGTGTCCTCTCCCCTCAAATTCATATGTCGAAGTCTTAACCCCCTAATACCTCAAAATGTGACTGCATTTGGAGATAAGGTCTTTAAAGAGGTGATTACATTAAAATGAGGCCATTAGGGTGGGCCCTAATCTAATATGACTGGTGTCCTTATAAGAAGAGGAAATTTGGACACAGACACACATTGGGAAGACCATGTGAGGACACAGGGAGAAGATGGCCATCTACAAGCCAAGGAGAGAGGCTCAGAAGAAACCAGTCCTGCCAAAACCTTGATCTTGGACCTCTAGCCTCCAGAACTGTGAGAAAATAAATTCCTGTTGTTTAAGCCCCCCAGTCTATGACACTTTGTTAGGGCAGCTCTAGCAGACTAATACACTATGTCTCTCCTTGTCACCAATGGCCCAGCTGGAATGGGTCATCCGTCATCGCGTAAATGAGCCTGACCCTTTCCCACCTCCCCACCTTTGTTCACACTGTTCCTTCTGCCAGAGGTTCCCTTCCCTCTCCCCTCTCCATCTGGTGAAACTCTCCTCAGCTTTCAAAGTCCAGCTGAGATGCCACCTCCTCCAGGAAGACATCCTCCCTGCCCTCTATAGAGACCTTTCTCCCACCCCAGGTTCCCCCAGCAAGCCTAGGCCTCTTTTAGATCCTGCAAGACTGAGGGCTCCTTAGGGGTGTTCACTGGCTCAAACTCTTTATATGCCAGTGCTCAGCACAGGACGGGAGCCAATAATCAATGTCAGGAATTGACCAATGAATAAATGGTCAGAGTAGGGCCTCTCAAACTTTGGTGTGCTAGGGATCTTGCTACAATGCAGGCTGTGGTCCAGCAAGCCTGAGATTCTTCATCTCTCTCTAGCTCCGCGTGATGCTGATGTATCTGGTCCCCGGACCACACTTTGAGTAGCAAAGGGTTCAAGCACTCAGGACATTCCATACTGGGACACAGTGACCAGTTCAAGTGTCTGGTCCCCCCGCCAAGCTCTGCCTGGCACAGGGCTCTGCACACAGCCAGGGCCGGCTGAGCACACAGATGCTGGCTGAGTGCACTGGAGTGATGGACAGCTGTCCACCTGACCTGCTTTCACCTGGGAGGCCCCTTTGCCCCAGATGCGGCCCTCATCTGACAGCTGGTGCCAGGAATACCATCGTTAACATCTCAGAGCCTGGCTGGAAGCTGCGCTGTTCACATTGGGTTATGATCTCAGGAAGAAATGGAGACAGCAGGTTGGGAGGTGGTGGGTGGGTGGTGTTACCCAAAGGCACTGAAAAACTTGTTGTACCTTCTGAAGCACTCACTCCAAGTCTTGGCGGGGGTGGGGGGGATGCTAGTAATTTAACTGGCAAGCAATTTAAAGCATTTTTAAAATATAGAAATATATATTTTTATATGAAAGTGTAAATATCATTCTTAATTATAAGAATTTTATAATAATGTATAGAAATTTTAAAGACAAAGATTTTAAAGATATGTACAGAGCAACTGAAAGCTCAGGGTGAGGTCTCAACCCCTGGGACCCTGTTCCCTCTCTTCTGCATCAGGGGCTTTTTGTGAAAAGCCCTCTCCAGAGGCTCTGTGCCTGTGGTTGGCAGACTCATGGCTCCAAAGATGTCCATTCTGGAATCCCCAGAGCCTGTGGATGTGCTAGCTTACCTGGCAAAGGGACTTCGCAGATGTCACTAAGGTAGGACCTTGACATGGGGAGATAATCTAGGCCTAGATTATCTAAGTGGGCCCAATCTAATCACATGATCCTTAAAAGCAGAGACCCTTTCCTGGCTTCAGCCAGTCAGAGAAAGATATCAAGATAGATGAAGGGTCAGAGGTATGTGCTGTTGCTGGATGTGAAGGTGAAGGAAGGGACCACAAGCCAAGGAAGGTAGGGAGCTTCTAAAAGTTGGAAAAGACAAGGTATGGATTCTCCCCTAGAGTGTCCAGAAAAGAATACAGCCCACTGATACCTTGATCTCAGCCCAGGGAGATCTGGGCTTTCTAACCTATAGAACTGTAAGATATTATATTTATGTTTTTTAAAGCCACTGAGTTTCTGGTAATTTGCTATGACCACCATTGGAAATGAATACATAACTCCCACCCTCAGAATGGGAGCAGTCATTCACACCTTAGTGTTGAGTAGTCTCTTTCCTGAGAACAGATCTTTGTGGAAAGTTTGGAGCTGAAGGGACCTGAGGAGAAGAAAGGAGGCAAGGAGGTGAGGGAAAGATCCTAATGGGGAGCCTGGGATGTCTGCTTCACACGGGCTGGCCTGGAGCAGGTCTTGATCTTGGAGCACAGACTTTGGGGACTGTTTCAGCTACAAGGAAACGCCAATGGAAGCAAAGAGACCAGTGAGGATACTACTGTAATAGGCAAGCAACTATGCTGGTTTGGCCCTGGGTGGTGTGAAGTCATCAAATTCTGTATATAATTTGATGGAAGAGTTGACAGGACTTGCTAACAAACTGGATGTAGGGTGTAAGAGAAAGTCCTCCAGGATCTAGTGTTCTAGGAGAGACTAGAAGCCTGGGAAGGGTGCAGGGGGGAGTGAAATCAGGAGTCCATCTTTGGTCATGTTACGTTAGAGATGCCTGTTAGACATCTAAGTAGAAACATCAAGTACACGGACGGATGGATGAGTATGGAGTTCGTGGGCAGAGTCCAGGCTGGAAAAATAAATGTGCAGGTTATCAGTGTAGAGACAACATTTAAAACAAATATTCACCAGTGAGATGGGATGAGATCGCCAAGGAAGTGAGTCTAGGGGGAGAGGAGAAGGGGTCCAAGGACTGAGCTCTGGGGAGCCTCCAAGGTTTCCAGGTTGAGAGATGAGGAGGCAGCAGCAAAGGAGGCTGAGAAGGTGTGGCCGGTGAAATAGGAAGAAACCCAGGTGAGAGTAAAGACTGAAAAACAAGTTGAGAAGGCCTTTCAGTAAGGAGGGAGCAGTCATCTGTGTCAAATGCTGCTGATGGGTCAAGGAGGATGAGGACTGAGAATTGACGATTGGATCTAGAAACATGGAAGTCATTGGTGACCTTGAAAAGACCTGCTCCAATGTCAAGGTGGAGGAAATACTCTGATTAGAGTGAGTTGAAGAGAGAATAAGAGGAGAGGAGGTACTGAGATACGGAGCACAGACAACTCCTATGTGGGGTTTTGATGTAAAAGAAAGATGAGAATAGGGGCGTAGAATGGGTCATTCCAAGCTGGGCATGCTCTTATGCTGATGGAAATGGTCCAATGGAGAGGAGGAAAGGTGATTATGTAGGGAAGAGAGGAGAATCTTGCCAGAGGGATGTTTTTGAGTATGTGGGGAGGTGCAGTGCACCAGTGGAGGGACTGTTCCCTGTATCTGGAATAGAATGCTGAGGGGGTGGGTACCGATGCAGGTAGGTAGCTAAATGGGGTGGCAGGAGTTTGTGGACTCTCCTTTTGATTTCTTCTACTTGCTCAGTGAAACAAGAAGGAAGGTCATCAGCTGAGAGTAAGGCTGAGGGAGATGGTGGTGAAGGTCAGAGGAGGGAGCAGGTGTGAAATCGTCATTCAGCAAGGACAGTGGGGGCACCTTTCAAGACTCTGGAAGAGTAACAGGATCCATGGGCACCAGTGGTACCCACTGGAGGCCAGTGGTCAGGAATCAGATGGGCAACCAGTCGGTGTGGCTATGTGGATTTTCTGGCTTTGTTCAGCTGTAAAGGTGCAAGGGGGGAAAGCAGGCAGAGAGTTGGATTTAACTGAGGCTGGGGTTTCTCCAGGAAAGTACGAAGGCAGAAGAGAAAGGCAAGGGACATGAGAGTGTTTAAAAGGAAGTGATCACATCGATGAGCCATGGAATGGAGGCTGAGAAGGAGGAAGTGGGGACATGATGGAGGGTGGGGAGGGACAGTGAAAAGGTGGTTGGATCAATGGGTTGAGAGTTCTGGGGGACAAAAGGGCTATTGAAATTGAGGTAATGTGTGATCTGGGAAGAGAGACATTGTAATGAGGGAGGGAGCAGTGAGTTATGGGGGACGGCCATGGGAGGAGTAGCTGGGGTAATGAGGACAAGATCGCTGATGAAGAGGAGGTCAAGGAAGGGAATGGAAAGAACGTTCATGTGGAGAATGTTCATTCACTCCAATAGTTTTGAGCACCGACTATGTGCCAGGCACTGTTCGGGCACTTGGGACCCATCAGTATATGTTGCAAGCCAAACAAATTACAAGAGAGTAATTGTGGAAAGAGTGACAGCGAGTCAAGTCCAATGTGCTTCCTCTCCTTCTCCTCTTACACAAGGAGGAGCGTGAGGCTCAGAGAGGGCAAGTGACTCTTCCAAGGTCACACAGGGAGCTAGGGGTAGAGCTGGAACTAGAATGAAGGTCTCCAGCCTCTAAGAACAGGGACTTGGATGTATAAAATCTGAGCTCTTGTAACATGACAGCCCTAAAAGGATCGTGAGATTCTGTGTACATTAATATGGGAATAGACAGCATGAGCTTCAACAATGATGACCAAGAAGGTGACAGACAATGCTCCCCAGGAGCTTCAAAATGACAGAGCAATGTCCCCACAGACGTGTCCTGCAGAGATTTAGAAGTCTATGAAATAAAACAGAATTGCAGAACAGTCAGTTCCCAGAAAGCACGGTGGTTTCTCTTGCTGCCAGAACTTTGCACATGCTGTTCCCTCAGCTTGGAACACCGTTCCCACCACTTTACATGGATAACACCTACTCATACTACAGGACTGAGCTTCACATTACTTCCTCTACCCCAAGCCTGGGCCAGGGGCCTCATCTGTCCTCCCACAGCCCCCTGTACTGCCCCACAGTCACAATTTTTTTACACTGTATTGTAATAACCTGTTGAATTTTCTCCACCACTAGAATATAGGCTTCCTGAGGGCAGGCTTGGTTCCCTGCTGAATTCTCAGTGCTAAGCCCAGGGCATGGCACACAGCGGTGCTCAGTAAATATTAATTGCAAAGATGAATAAATATTAAACAGGGGTGATAATGCTCTCAGTATTGGATGATGTTAATGCCCAACCAGACCCCTTCATCAGGCCAGAGCACCCATCCCCCAGAGACAGTAATTATTGGCTGTAAATTGGCTTAGAGACGTCCCCTTGTCTGAAGAATTGCCCTCGGCTGAACTGGGTCATGGGCTCACCTGCATCCCCATCCCAGGGTCAGCCTGCAGTTGATGACTGACAGATCCAGGGGTACAAAAGTCAGCCCCTGAACCTTAAGATGGAACCATCTCTGTGATGGAATTCATGCTCCAGGAACTGGCCCCCATCCCCCATCCCCCGCCCTGGGGAATCAGGCCACATCCAGGCTTAGCTCCTCCCTTGCCCTGCCCTGCTTCCCTTACTCCCCTTCCCCTGAGAGCAACCCTCAGTAAAATAAAGCACTTTTTCAAGGATCCCTGTCTTAGGCTCTGCTTCTAGGGAACCTGACCTAAGACATCCACCTTGATGGCCTCACTGAAATAAGATGGAAGGATGGGTGGATGGATGGATTGCTAGAAATTGCTTTAACCTCCTTCATTGGAAACATATGGAATCTGAGTCCCAGGGAGGCTTGATCCAGAACACAGGCCTCTAGGACTTTCCCTGCCTCCCCTATACCCACCCGCATCTGAGGGTACTCAGGGACCCCAGCCCCATTCCCCATCCCCACAGCTCTCTCTCCCCTCCACCTCCACTTGCCCCTACAATCCCTGAGGACCTGGCAGGCATGCTATCCTGGAATGGAAGATCTCCATGCTCAGAGCCCCAAACCTGGGCTCAGGCCCTGGGGGCTCTGCATTCAGAGTGGGGCCTTTTTCTGGAGGGCCTGCAGAAGCTTCTGGGAAGCCAGCCTTTTCCTTGGTCAGTGGGTCTGAGTCAGCGTCTGGGCCAGATGTTTTGGTCTGAGTTGTTCCAGCTGGGGAAAAAAAACCAACAAAGAGTGTTAAGCAGAAGATGGATTTTCCCAGGGAAAATGTTTTCTCTTTCACATTCTAATAGTAACAGCTTACAAAATTGATCTCCTTCTATGGGGCAGGCATTGTGCTAAGCTCCTTACTTCTGGTGTGTTTTTGACCCTCAAAACAACTTGAGGAGGCAGACGAGATCCCCATTGTATAGACAGGGAGACCTGGACTTAGAGAGGTTACGTCCCTGATCAAGGTCACCCAGCCAGTGCGTGGCCAAGCTGGGGTGTAGACTCAGGCCATCTCAACACAATCACAGAAACTTGCTCAGTTCCAGGCCCATGAGACCTCAAGTCTTTTGACATGCCACCCCATGCTCTAAATCCCTGAGACTGAGCCAGGCCAGGTGGGTCTCTGTCCCTGACAGCCTGTGCCACCTTGTCACCTGATCACACGCAGAGAACAGTTCCCCTGTCCAGCTGAGCGAGTGGGCAACTTACCTTTCCCCAAGCACTTGTCTCGGTTGTGTTTGGGAGAGTAGAGTGAACACAAGACTTTCCAGGGCCCGTCATGCTGGAACGAGGCTTTCTCCTGGGTCACAGGGCCTTGCCTCTGCCACTTTAAGAAAGAGAATTTGAGCCCAGGAGTGGGGGAAGTGTTTTGACGGGGCCTGGCCACAGGCTTGGGAAGTCTCCCATTTTCCTGTTGGGTCCTCTCTTCCATCTTGGTTTCAGGGGCTGGAGGAGCAGGAGGGGAAGCTGGGCGCAGCCGGACAGAGGATGCTTGTTTTGGTCCCTTATTGAACTGGACTATATTCTCTGAGTCTCCCAGAGGTCCCTGTGTCTCGGAGGGAGCTGGCTCTTCTGAGACACCTGGCCCGAGGCCCGAGGCACAGTGCAGTGGGTTTACAAGGACGCTGAGGTAGGGCTCTTGGGGCTGGTGTTCTGAGTCTTGAGTGGGAACTTTATGATTAACCTTTCTCCTCAAGTCCCAAACACAGGGTTTCTCCCCCGAACGTGCTGGCTTCTCACCAGTCCATTTTTCCAAGGAAGGCCCCCCATTGGCCCCTGAGAGAGGCAGTATCCTTTGAGAGAAAGGGATTTCCTCCTCCTGTGCCCCAAAAGGATACCCACTGGATGTCTCCACCTCCTTACTGGGAGACACTCCTCGGTTCTCTTGGGAAAAGTCCAGGAGAGACACATAATCTCCCTCCAAGTCCTGGCTGGCCACTTGGTCCATCCTGAAGCCCACCTGCCCAGGCCCAGCTTGCTCCACTTTGATGAGTCCTGGATACTTGTCCCCATGTGGCCTGCCCTTGTCCTTGGCCAAACTCTGGGCAAGTAGCACCTGGCTGCCTGGGGACCTGGCCTGGTGCAGCTCTTGGGGGCTGCTTAAATCCAGTGCCTCTAATTGAAGGGATCTCCAGGCTGGGGAGAGGACATTTACTGCTTGGGGTCTGTCATCCACAAACTCTGGGCTGGTTATTTTGGTCCAGGGCACAGGGGCAATCCCACCTTCTGAAGCTACCAGGCAGCTGTGTAGGGGACTGCCCTCAAAGTCACTGTTGATGGCCTCCAGCCAGGCTTGGGTGAAAAGTATAGGGTAGGATGACTCGGGAACAGGCTTCGTGTCCACTGTGTGGAGGTCCACAGAGAGGCACTTGATCATGATGCAGACGGACTGCTCCTCCCGGGGCTCAACTTGGAGGTAGAAGTCACCTTGGCGCAATAAGAGGGGATTGAGGGATGCCAGGTGGACCACAACCTCATCGTGCAGGCACAGCGGCCAGCCTTCATGCAGGAAGAGGTGGTGTGAGTAGGGGGTCTGCAAAGAGAAGGAGATGGCATCAGAGAATCTGGCCCTGAAAACCCCGCCCACGGGTTTGCTTCCTTCCCTCTCCCAGAAGGAACCCTGAACAGGTCGGGGACTCAGGTGAGGCAAGAAAGGTGACTAAGACACAGCATCCAAGGAGGCCCCACTCTCAGCATCCTGCAAGTCAAACAGCCCCAAGAGGGAGCGCCTCCTTAAATGTTTTGCTTTCCACGCCTCTGGCTCACCCTAGTCCTGGCCCTGACCTTGAAAATACTTGCTAGCCTACTGGGCCAAAGGAGAAAAGCTCTGAGTGCCAGGCACCAGTTAGCAAGTGCCTTTCCCATGAGGATCGTCCTGCTGGCTCCCTTCTCCTCTCCATCTATCAAAACTTCTCTCAACCCAGCTCAAGCTAAACCCTCCTCTTTAGCCAGGGAGACATGGCTTCCAAGGTCTGAATCACTAATTTGTGCAAATGACTTAACTTCTTTGAGTCTCCATTTCCCTATTTGCAAATAGGAATAATGATACGTAGTGGTATTACTGGGTTGGTATGAGGATTAAGTTAGATAATAAATACATTTATGTTTTTTTAAAAACCAACACAATGCATAACATATAATAAGTAGATGTTCAATAAATATTATTTCCCTCTCCCTTTGACAATATTTACCTTTTGAAAAATTGTAGGATTTCCAATTTTTAAAAAAGGTTACTTACTGCCTTTATTCTATTCTCTAATTTGTAAAGTAGAGAGATTACAGAGTGAAGTAGAAACGCTACTAAGTGAGAAGTTAGGAAATCTGACCCTGCCACGAACTTGCTGGCTGGCCCTGAAAAATCATTCCGCTCTTCTGGGTCTGAAAGTCAGACCCAGAATATTTATCTGTTTGTTTATTATTTATTTATTTCCCATTAGCAGTTAACAACACGGCAGGTGAGGCTAAACAATAAAAAAAAAATTTAAACAGAAGGTGCCAGCAATTCTCTATAGAGGTAGACACAGCAAGTCATCCTGGGGCCTCTCCAGGGGGCTGTCAGGGCTGTGCAGACCCAGTGTTCAACAGTGACACCATGTGGCAACAACAGAAACAACAGCTCCACCAGACTGACAACAGGTCTTTCTCTACCTGACTTTTGGAAAAGAGTCTGATCTGATTCCTACAGATCGAATAAACCCTGGATAATCTCATATAATTTGGATGTGTATACAGGAGACCTCCAGAGGGTGACACTAAACTTCCTGTTAATTAAGCAGGTGTTTCCTGGAATGATTAATTGGGGAAATAATGTGATCTGAACATACTTGTACCTACCATGTTGATAAACCAGTTCATTTCAGTTACACTGCAGATTCGGCTGTCTCCAAGAAGCTTCATATCCATAAACCCCATGAGTCTGTGTTACTCCAGCCTTTTCACATAGCCTTCTGCTGTTTACAACATCCTTTCCATCACCTTCTCAGTGAACGAGACGAAACAGCCCAGAGGTATTTTGCAAATAGCAAAGCACCATAGAAATGACTGTTGCGATTATCTTATTTGACTCTCAGTAACTCAGTGGTGCAGGCAGTTCAGGAAAGTTCCTCAACTTTACAGATGAGGAAACCGAGGCTAAAGAATTGCCTCATAGTCACACAGCTGAAAAGTAGCAAAAGCAGGACTTGTGCCTAGACTTTCACATTTGGAGTCGGCTGTATCTGTCCTTAGTCCCTCTAGACTTCATTGATGGTGGCTGTCTTTCTGGGTGCTGGTGGCTATAAAGGCAGACTTTGAGGCTGGCACATTCTTATTCCAGAGGGAGAAAGGAGACAGTGGGAAAGTAACAGCCAGCAGCTACTGAGCAATTACTTCATGCCAGGCTCTGGGCTAAGCTGTGTGTATCATCTCGGTGAGGTACATACATCCTGTGTTATTAACATTCCCACTTCCTACATAAGAAAACTGAAGCTCAGAGCGGTGACATAGATCCCCCAACTTCATAGTGATGGAGCCTGGATTTGAACCTGGGGCACCTGACTCCTGAGGGCATACATTAATCCCACGCTACTACCCCCTGCTCTGAGACGACACGAATTCACTTATAATTATGATTAAAGTTAAAGATAATTGAAAATAAAGAAATCTAAATGTTGTGACCCTTGTCCCTGGAAGAAATGGGGAAAGAGACAGTGCAAATGCAGTTTTAATGGCCAAATAAAGGAAGCAGGCAGTTGTACAGCTTGTCAGGGAGAAGAAATAAGGATGGGGAGGATATGGGTTAAATAATGTCAACATGGATGTGTGGAAATTGGCTGCAATGTTTCAGTGAGACTCTTCCTTCTCCTAAAAGAACAGCAAATGTGTATGGAGCTATTTCTGTGTGTCAGGCACTGTGCTAAGTAGCTTAAATGAATGATCTATTTCCTTCCAGTTCCAACCACCTCTAATTCTGGCTCCTAAGTCTGAACTTTTAGCTGCTACATTCAATTTCTTTCTATCACTGAAATGATGCACATGGTCCCTCTGCTTATTTGTCCTCCTGATGTGCCAGGTCCCCGACAGGCATGACCAACTCAGGAAAGGCTAGTAGGACCTAAGATGCTGTTAGCGATGCTTGACGCTGGGGCAGTAGGGGTGGGCACTGAATAACAGAAGAGTAGGGCAGAGTCAGCAACTCTGTGAAGGGTGTGGGTAAGTTCTAGCAGTGGGCATCTGAGGCTTTGGTCTCCAAAGGCCTCTCCCCACCCTTTCTTAAAACAGTCTCCACCCTCTGAGCTTAGAGGTAGGCATATGACTCAAGCCTGGTCAATCCTGGTATCCCATTCCTCTGGCTGCAATAATTGGTCCAAGCATGGACACAGGATCCAAGCCTGGCCGATCCTGGTACCCCATTCCTTTTGCCACAGGGATTGGTCCAAGCAGGGACACAGGACCCGAGTCTGGCCAATCAGGATCCTTCCTTGCGATTTTCTATCTGCAACTGATGGGGAGGAGTTCATTTTCCTCTCCAGAGTAGGATTTTGATCCTACTGCTGCCCTGGGCTCCAGCCTTGAGAAACACCTAGCCTGTAAGAATGATTCTGGCAAGCAGTAGAAGCAGAGACAAGAGACAGAAAGAGTCCTCGAGGAGTTTGATCAGTGGAACATCTCGGGCCTTGGTCCGAATCACCCTGTCCTGGTCTGAGTAAAGATCTGTCATTTGCAGCCAGTGAGTCCTGCCTAAAACACTTTTCTTTCCCCTTTGCCTCAGGAGAGGCCTCCCTGAGATCTGGGTTGAAGGAGTCTCCAGGGAAGAAAGTGAGAGTCCAGATGCCACGAGGGCTCCAGGGAAGGTCTGGGACATTCTCTACTATTTCCATTGAAGCTGCACCACTTCAGCCAAGACAGCCAGATGATGCCCACAATGCCAGTTCCTGGGGGGCCAGAGAACCCACAAGGCTGGCCTCCCTCCCTTCTAGTCAAAGTGCAAACGTGATTGACTCCTAGATGTCAGAGGGTAAAGGGCCAAGTGACCTTCCTGTCCATTTGTGGGGCTGAAGTCTTTTTTGGAGCAAGCAATGATACCTGAAAGCCATCCCACGTCCCCAGTTCATGCTCTTCAACAACACACTCACCAGCCCACCTCCTTCTCTGCTCACCTCCAGCCCCTGGCCTTCTGGGAGAGCTTGTCCCCCGGTCCCACATCCCTTCTGACTTACACAAGCTGCTTCGCGCACTTGTTCACACAGGCGCTTGGCAGGGATCAGGAAATCCAGGAGGAAGTTCAGTCCATCGCCCCGGAAGTCAGAATCAAGGAGACGGAACACCTGACCCAGGATGGTGGGTGCTGTGGCCTCAAAAGGGGGATAGAGGCCCGCCAGGGCATGCTGGATGGCTGCATCCAAG
The DNA here is from genome assembly GCF_009873245.2 of Balaenoptera musculus. Classification (NCBI taxonomy): domain Eukaryota; kingdom Metazoa; phylum Chordata; class Mammalia; order Artiodactyla; family Balaenopteridae; genus Balaenoptera; species Balaenoptera musculus. The sequence continues at coordinate 21,510,184 of NC_045799.1, read as the reverse complement.
GATGGGGGGTCCTGTGGGGGACAGGAGGAGAGGATGAAAAGTGATAGTAGCAATAATAATAAGGGTAGGGGCCACTTCCCCTGACCTTCCTGGCCTCAGATAACTAAGGCTCCTGCTAACTCTGAACTCCTCTGCTACACCCTACCACTCACACACCCCCTTCAGCCACACTGGCCTTCTTTCCTGTTCTTCAAACATACCAGGAACAATCCCATCTCAGGGCCTTTGCACTGGCTGTTCCCTCTGCCTAGAATACTCCTCCTTAAGACATCCTCATTCCCTCACCTCCTGCAGATCTTTGCTCAAACGTCATCTGCTGATCCAAGGTGGAGTAGAGGAACAGGCGAAGGCATCCAGGTCAGGGCCAGAGGGAAAGGAGAGGTCAGCATGCCCAAATCTCACCACCTGGCTGACCTGCAGACCTGCAGACCTGCAGTTTGAAGCTGAGCCACCAGCGAAGCCCACCCTAGATGAGACAAGCCCCAGTCCACATGCAGACGCATGAGTGATAATGAGTGATTGCTGTTTTATACCACTCAGTTGGGGTGGTTTGTTACACAGCAGTAACTAACTGATACAAGTTGATATGATTGATACGAGCTCCATCTTCATCTATCCAGGATGCCTCCTCTAGATGTTTATGGGGCACAGACCATCAATACATAAATCTAACTCAATACCCTCCTAAGCCTACTCCTCCCCCCACATCCCTACCTTAGTGATTGCCTCCCCATCCAGTCAGACTCCTAAACCAGAAATCTGTTCATCATCCCGCCCCTTCCTCCTGCCTCCGCTGCCCACAGACAACCCTCAGCCACATCCTATACAGTCTTCTCGCCTCCATCAGCTCACCAACCCACTCTCTTCGCTCTGTTCGCCTGCTCCGCCCACATCCAGGCCCCCATCACCTCTTCCACTGAATCACCTCCTCACTGGTTTCCCATCTCTAGTTTCCCTCTTCTCCAGCATTCCTCCACCAGTACCCCAGGGTGATCTTTCTCAAATGCAAACCTGGCCTTGTCAGTCTCCTGCTCAAAGGTTCGCCACTGCCTTCAGAAAGCACCTGGCCTCACCTCCAGCCTCACTGCTCTCCCTAGGCTTCTGCCACTATGACACACACGTTCCCTCCCTTGTCTCCAGGACTTCGCATATGCTGTTCCTTCCTCCAGGGATGCCTTCTACTTCCATTCCCACCAGGCTAACTCCTCGTTCTGCAAGATCCAGGCCAGCCCTCGTCTCTTCTAGGAGACTTTCTCTGATCTCCCACTCCCACCCTAGCTGGGTCAGGTGTCCCCATTTCTGGGCTCCCATGGCAAATCCCACGCTGATTTTTGTCTCCCTCAGTGGACCCCGGGCTCCCTGAGGACAGGAGTGGTAAGCAGAATAATGCGCCCCCCGCCCAATGCCCACATCCTAATCTCTGGAACCTTACATGGCAAAGAAGAATTAAGGTTGCAGATGGAATAAAAGTTGCTAGTCAGCTGGCCTTAAAGTAGGGAGATTATTCTGGATTATCCAAGTGAGTCCAATCCAATCACAAGGGTCCTCAAAAGTAGAAGAGAATGCAGAAGGGGCGAGAGTCAGAAGGAAAGGTGACTGTGGAAGAAGTATCAGAGAGAGGCAATGCTGCTGGCTTTGAAAACGGAGGCAAAGCCAAGGAATGTGGGCGACTCCTGGAAGCTGGGAAAGGCAAACAGATTCTCACTGAGAGTCTCCAGAAAAGAATGCAGCCCATCAACACCTTGATTTGAGCCCAGCGAGGCCCATGTTGGACAGCTGATCTATAGAGCTGCAAGATGACACATTTATGCTGCTGTAAGCTACTAAATTTGTGGTCATTAATTTCAGCAGCAATGGAAACTAACACAGCCGGCACTGACTCCTATTCTTCTAGGGTTTTCAGTGCCTGGCACAATATAGGTGCTCAGTAAATGTGGAGGGATAAATAAAGTGTCCCTCTCTGAATCACACCTTTTCCATCTGTAAAATAGGCAAGTGGGACAAGGCCAGAGGGTCCCAACCAGCTATAATACTAGGATCCAAGGGTTGTGATTTTCGACTCTTAAAAAAGCCTGATGGGGCTTCCCTGGTGGCGCAGTGGTTGAGAATCTGCCTGCTAATGCAGGGGACACGGGTTCGGGCCCTGGTCTGGGAGGATCCCACATGCCGCGGAGCAGCTGGGCCCGTGAGCCACAACTGCTGAGCCTGCGCGTCTGGAGCCTGTGCCCCGCAGCGGGAGGGGCCGCGATAGTGAGAGGCCCGCACACCGCGATGAAGAGCGGTCCCCGCACCGCGATGAAGAGTGGCCCCCGCTTGCCGCAACTAGAGAAAGCCCTCGCGCGAACCGAGGACCCAATACAGCCAAAAATAAATAAATAAATAAAATAAAAGTAGCTATAAAATTTAAAAAAATTAAAAAAAAAAAAAAAGCCTGATGAAAGCCATTCTGGTTGCCCCAGACTGGCTGCAAGTTCTGAGTCTATCTATCGCTGAAGGATGTAAAGGAAGATGAGAATAAACAAGAATCCAGCATAAAGGGAGCTTATTTAGAACAGAAAAATCACTTTTATAAATGAAGCCCCTGGAGACAGGGAAATAAAGACTTTGAGGGAGAGGAAGAGAGCATGTCTCCATCCCAGAAAGATTCTAATGCCAGGAGGCTGTAAAATAGGAGACGCTAGCCCAGGGCATTTAGACAGATGTTGGTGTCACTGCTGTGTTCCCAGCACCCACACAGAGCTGAGCACAAGGTAGGCCCTCCATCGCTATCTATAGAATGAATATATGAATGAAGGAATGAATGAATGTCTACAGCCCCCATTCTGAAGGAATGAGGGTCCTGGCACTGTCATTGGTAAGCCCAGAGGGGACACACACACACACAAGTGTACAAGCCCAGGAGGGGCTACTTTCACACTGAAGTCGGGGTGCGGGTTCAATTTGGCAGAACAGGGAAAGGCTCATCTGGCCTCGTGACCTCTTCCAATGCCTCACCTCCCTCCAAGCAAGGCCAAACCCCAAGCATGCCCAATACCACCTCCCCTCCCTGACCATGTAATACTGAGGACAGCAGTGAGGACAGGAAGTTGGGGGACCCTATCTGACATCTCTGACATCCATGAACACATAGACACACTAAGTCAGTTAGGTCAATACCCCTCCCCTGCCACATCCCTCCCCTCACCTAGGTTCTACTTCACTGTGCTGCCTTGAGTAGCGCTTTCCCTCTCTGGGCCTCTTTCCTCGTGTGCACATGGAGTTGGGCTAGCTGTATTTTGTTTTGTTTTTGGAAATTTAATCATTCACTGTCACCTACATGAATGTTAGCATAGCTGAATACCTTTTGTACTATTATCACTTACTGTTTTTCCCCAAATCCACTTACTTTAAAAAATGTACATAATTGCATTCTAAATGGAGACTCTATGTCACCATACTGGTTATGAGAATGTGGCCAGACTGCCCGAGTTCAAATTCTGGCTCTGCCACTTACTGGTCATGTGACCTGGCAAGTTACTTGCCCCTCTCTGCTTCAGTTTCCTTATCTTGAAACATGGAGACTGGGACTTCCCTGGTGGTCCAGCGGTTAAGACTCCACACTCCCAATGCAGGGGGCCCAGGTTTGATCCCTGGTCAGGGAACTAGATCCTGCACGCTGCAACTAAGACCCGGCACAGCCAAATAAATAAATAAGACAAAACAAAGAAAAACCTGGAGACTGTCATTGTACCTGTCTTAAAGAGTTGAGTGAGGTTGAGTGAGAGAATACATGTAGATTCTCTGCACAGGACTAGAACTTAGTAGGTGCCCTTTAAACAACAGCCATCACTTCTATTTTTGTAGTCAGATTATAGTTACTATTATATGGATATCACTACTTTAAATGGAAAAATCAGTATCAATTGGCATAAATAGAATGTAACCCCAAAAATAAATTTTTTTTATTTAAAAAAATATTTATTAAAAAAAATTTAAAAAAATATTTATTAAAATCAGTGAATGATTAAATTTCCAAAAACAAAAAACAATGATGCATTGGGTGGTTTTTATTTATTTAAATATATATATTTATATTTTAAAAATTTATTTAAATATATATTTTTGTATTTATTCATAAGTATATATGTATGATTATAATAGCTATGTATATATCTTATGTAAGTATATATTTATATAAATATTTTAATATAGAACTATAAAATAATTACACATTTATTATATAAAATCTATTTTTACCATTCAATTTCTAGAAAAATAAACTATTTTTAAAAGAAAAAGTAATGGATAAATAACAAGGTCCTACTGTATAGCACAGAGAACTATATTCAATATCCTATGGTAAACCATAGTGGAAAAGAATATCAAAAGATGTGTAACACAACATTGTAAATCAACTATACTTCAGTAAAAAAAATACTGACAAGAAAAAGTAAACAATGAAAAGAAATACTGCCATTAAATTGTAGGGACATCTGGTGATCTCCTGAAAGTGAAGACATCTCTCTTTCTTCCAAAAGGAGATTGCCACACCCTAGAAAGGTGTTAAAGACATCTTTTCACAAGAGGGAGACTTTCTCCCTGGGTCCTCAGAAGATCAGAGGAGAGTTCAAAAGAGACCGATTCTTACCACACGATTCCATGTTATTTAGTTTTGGTCTGTGACCACCTGTGTCTCAACTTTGGTCTGCATTCCAACTTCTGGAAAACAGTGACCTGCCTCAGTTTCCCCATATGTAAATGGGGATTCTAGTTCCCATCCTGCCTTGCTCAGATGACTATTCTGGAGATAGAAGGGGATAACAAATATAGGAGTCTTAAGAAAAGTAAAGTTGTTGCTGCTGTTGTTTTTGCTGTGGTTATTTATTTTTACTCATCCTGTCGGACAAAGCTCAAGTCTCAGCCTCTGTTTGAAGACATCTTTCCCCTCCTGGTCCCTTCCTGAATCCACAAGGGTCACCCCCATAATAATGACAGTTTCTAGGTGCCTGCTATTCACCAGGCCCTCTACTCACATTCTCTTTCTTGGCCACACAACCATCCTAGGGGCAAAGTAGGAACATCCCATTCTGCAGATAAAGAAAGTAAGACTCTTTATCTGGTCCAGGATCACAGAGAAGGGGAGAAAGACAGAGCCAGGATCCAATGCAGGTCTGGACGGGTCAAGCCTACCCTCTGCCTCTGTCCCTGGGTGTCTGCCTTGGGGCCACCACCAGCCATCAGCCTTGGAGGCGGCCTTCCCAGCTGTCTATCCTGCACTGTTTCAAGTGGGGCCCAATAATGATGTTTACCTCTCACAGACCAAGGCTTGCAGCCTGGAACGTCTTGGCTTTCGCACACTGGCTCAGCTGGCCACACACTGTAACCATATAAGGGGCAGCCAGTAAAAAGGAAGAATGTTCCAAGTCAACGGGACTCCGAGCTCTTGGCCAGAGCATTACCTGCTGCTACAGGCCTGAGCCCCAGGGGCTCATAAGCTGTCCAAGTATTGGGGGAAGCACACGGTGACGAGGCCCAGGCGGCTGCAGGGAGGAGAGCTGGCTACTCTCCACTCAAAATCAAACGGGCAGCCCAGCCTGGGACCACAGGAACCCAAACACCATCGGCCAGACGTGGGCCCCTCAATATGATTTCCGTGAAACTTAATCGACATGTTTCCATTCCTCCCGCATGAGCGCAGCCAGGCCGGGACTTTAACTGTTCCTCGACAGGAGCTGAGGCAGGAGATGGTGTGAAGCTGAGAAAGAAGAGGGTGCCACAGGCCAGAGCCAGTCTGAAGCCCTTCAGCCCCCTCCCCTGTGGCTCAGGGCCAGAGATGGAGCCCACCAAGGGGGCTGGCGCCTATATGATGCTCACAGACCTTCTGGACTGACCCAAGGAACCTTGTATGGTGCCAAAGGACACAGAAGAGTGTCTGTTCCCAGCAATCCTGTCTGGGCAGGGGAGGAGTGGGAGTACAGGTGTTTGTAAATTTCTGATCAATGTCTTTGCAATGAGCCTCTATTATTATTGTGATCTTAAGTCTTATCAAGTAAAATAAACAAGTATAAAGAGCATAGATTGATGCATTTTTACCTCTGTATGTACCCTTGGAACCACTACCCAGATGGACAGACAAGATTTCCGCCACCCCAAAAAGAAGCCCCCTCCCAGGCCAAGCCCCCAGTCCAGCAGTAACTACTCTTCTGACCATTGGAATTTTAAAAAAAATTCCCATGCAGTGTGATCTCCACTGTGTAAAAATGTGTGTAAGCCGAGAGGCCATGAAATAAAGTGTTAACTGCAGTTACCCCTGAGGGCTGTGAGGGACAGGGGCCTTGTAAGTCACAGTTTTAATTTTCCTCATAGTTGCTGGATTTTCCAAACGTTCTGTTACCAGACTGTAGAGCTCTTATAATTGGGGGTGGGGATAAAAAAGTGTGATTGTGTGTGTGTGTTTTTAAGTCTGGTTCCCTTTTTAAATGGTCTCACCAGATGTTGTTAGCTGGGCCTTCTGAGAGGTGGGCTGAACTCTTCTTAAAGGTCCAGATTTATCCATTTTCTCCAACAGGCAAAGATTTTAGCATCACTTAGCATCGACACCTCCTAGCTTGGGAAGAGAGAGAACTGAGGAAATCTGAGGTAGGCAGTGTCCTAGGGCTACTACCTTCAACCCCTGCTCTCCTCCGTGGCAGAAACGCCTAGGGAAGGTGAGATTCCACCCTTGACTCACTGGGTTATCTTAGCCTCAGTTTCCCCATCTGTAAAATGGGACCATTGGGCTTATCTATCTCTAAGGGCCCTTCCAAGCGGGGCCTTTCTAGAATTCAAGGTACAATCAGGTTCAGGAAGGTTTGGAGCTGGGATGGTTCCCAAATGGGATCAGTTAACTCACAGTTGGTGAGAAAGGTTACAAATGTCTGTCTCATCCATCTCCCTACTGAGGTCCAGGGAGGGTCTAAACCAGCAGCCACAAATACAAATGCCTACGGGGGCCTGAGAGTTGACATGGAAGACGGAATTGGTCCAAGTGTGAGAAAATAACCCCTCTAGCCCCTTGGTAAGTGGCCCCTGACAGTCGGCCTCAGTGTCAGGGAAACAATAGGGAGTGGTGGGGCCTGGGGCGCACACCGCATCTCATCAGCTCCAGCCAAGAGTTGCCTTTGCCCAGCATTGCCAGGTCTATTGAAATTTTAGTAAAACCTCCCAAAATTTTAAAGGTTGGCCAAACCAAACACATCTGTGAGCCAGATGCAGCCCAGTGGGTGTCAAGCTGTGACCACCAGGCTCAACTACTGGCGGCCCTCCTCTTGAACTTCTCCAGGATGGAAAGTCTAAACCCAGCGTTCTGTTGCTCTGGCTGCCAGGAAGTTATTGCTCACATCCAACTAAAGCTTCTCCTGCTTTAAATCCTTTTTTGTGTGGGTGGAAGTATGAGTGAGAATTGGCTCCTTAATAAAACCTTTCAGAAACTGGAAAAACAACCCAGATGCAGTGAACTGAGAAGCAAGTGGGCGTTAGAAGACCCACATTCAAGTCTAGCTTTGTTATGTATCATCTGTGTGACCTTGAGCAAGTCAGTTCACCTCTCTGGGCCTTAGTTTTGTGTTTGTTCCTTTCCCTCTTATCCCTTTTGCCTCTGCCCTGGGGTTCACCATCCCCCACCTAAACCACATAAGGATAATAACAATTTTACTAGAGCTTCTTTTTACTGAGCAAGGCTTCTGTGGCATGCCTTATCCTAAGAACTTTTTGTACATTCTTTTATTTCATCTTCCCAACAACTCTACGGGAATGGGCATATTTATTCCCATTTTACAGATTAAGAAACTGAGCCCAAGTAAATGGTAGAGCTGGAGTATGAACCTGCCCACATAACTCCCAGTTCCTCTGCCTCTTCCCCAGGCTCCCTGCCACCAGGCCAGGCTCCCCTTTGGCCACGACAATAGCCTTTCTAACACACAGATCCAACTGTGACCCTCTACTGCTCAACGATCTTGAGTGGCTCCCCATTGCCTGAGCAACTCAGCCTGGCATTAGTGGCCCATCAATCTACACCCAGCATACCCTTCCTATGTCTAATACACACAACACTGTAGCTTGGGGCTTCCCAAAGACCCATGCGTCGCATTCATGAGTTTTTCTTGCTGTTCACCTAACCTAATTTATTGTTTCCTTAATATTAATTCTCTACTTCATGTTAGTCTTTTTGTCACTTCATTTTCAACTTAAATTTATTTGTATTTATTATCATGTGATTGTGCTGTTTAAATCACTTCCTAACACCCATTAAGATGAAAAGCTATATAAAAAGTGCGCATCTAAGTGCCATCAAAAGTCTCCCCTCCTAGGACCCATGGTGGGTTCCTCACTTTGGGAAGCACTGCCTGAACTCCCACTCACCCCTCTCCAGACTGGGTGAGCTCTTTCCCACCCTTCAGAGCCCTGCTCGACCCGCGTCTCTTTTTCATGATACATGTGCTTCTAGGCAAAGGGACAGACTCCCACTACCCATCATACAGCACAGAATTCTCAGGGAATGGTCTGCCTTCACCAGGGACTGCAAGCCCCCCAGGCAGGGAGCAGGGCTGACTCATCTCCAGGCCCTGATCCTTACACAGGGCCTGGCACACAGTAGGTACTTTGGGGGACCACCATGAGGTAAGTACTTTGACAATGTTGAATGAACTGAATTGGACTCAATCAGTTTTTCTCAAAGCATGCGATGGGATCACAGGTGGCCCATAAGACGATGTGGGGAGGCCACGAACTTGACGTGAAATCGCAGTAAGAAAGTTACTCCAATTCTCTCCTAGTCCTCTTGATGACATCAAAAAGAAAGTTCAGTGCCAGTATATCTTGAACACCTCTCAGACACTTAGTTATTACTCCTTTTAAGAAAAAGAAAATCGTCCTTAGGCTTAGAATCATCCATAGCCAACTTGATCGAGCCAGAATTTTCTAACATATATTTGCCTTCATTGTATGTATTTTTACAGTTACTTTCTATTTATGACAATGAATACTGATTTTTCCTGGTCATGATATAAAATTTCCTATTTAAATATATTTTTCAGTTTATAAAGTAAGTTGATTTAAAGAAAAATATTAAGCAAATAATAAGTAGTAAATTTTATAATTTTTTTATAATACCTTATCCAGTAAGTGGATATGCAAAATTTGTTATGACGATACTGAAATTTCAGAAATGTGGGATGGGATAAACCCTACATCCCTGTCATAAGATGCTCTGACCTTGGGCTGCCCCAGAACACTAAATAGCCATTAATCAAATTGCCCCACAAACATTACAACTGTGATGGGTACCATGAAGGAGAGATATACAGCATGCTAGCGTGAAAGTCAGGGGAATCGGGAAAGGCTTTCCTGAGGAGGTGACATTTGGGTGGAGATTCACAGGATGAATAGGAATTCATTAGGGGAAGGTGTTCCACTTAGCAGGAACAGGATGTGCAAAGGCCCTGTGGCAGGAGGGAGCACAAAACACAAGAGGCTCTGAACCAAAGTCAGAGTGGCTGGAGTACAGAGGTGATGCCAGAGAGATGGGCAGGTGACAACCTTTAATATTTAAAGACAAAGGTGGGAGGAAAACTTGTCCCTCACTCCCATTCAGAAAAGAGTTGTTCACCCTTTGAGAGGAGCCACCCAGTGCCTGACCCTTGATCTGAGGGGTCTGGGGTTCAGCGAGGAATTTCTGGATTCGAAAGCTAATAATTGGGTTAAGTCTGAAGCCAGGCAAAGTTTGGCAAACACCACTTGGTGCAGGTGGCTCTGGGGTGGCCACGACAGCCGAGTCAGGTTCAGAATTCAGGCTGTCCTAACTGCCACTTCCTGGTAGAGTGACCTTGGGCAGCCAGTTAAGTTCCCAGAGCCTTGGGTCTCCATCTGTTGGATGGAGACACCAGCAGGTTTACTGTTAGAGTAGGTGTGAGTTACGTGATCTCCCGCAGGTAAACTGCCCAGCTCAGAGCCTTGCCTGTGGTGAGACGTGAATAACCATTAGCTTATGATGATTACTGCCAAACAGCTCCAAGAGTAACGTGTGTGTACACCTGCCCTGCGGTACACGGATTTAGGAGCCTGGTTTTGCAGTTATGTCTGTAGTATGTATGCAGGTGTATGCTCATATTCCAGCAATCTGGGAGAGCAGGTGGACACGGCTCGTGTGTGAGAGGGCACATGTATTCAGCCGTGTGAGTCAGTGGGAGCATGTTTGGATGCTCTCTGTGTGTATGTGTGAACATGTCTGTATAGAATTCTGCGTGTGCACAAATTCAACCGACACAAATTCAACCTGGTCGATCACAGTCAAGGGGCTAAAGCCACGACCTGTCCCCACAGCCCTTTTCCAAATCCCTACTGTTCCTGTGAACTGGCCTGGGGCTCCTCGGCCTGGCTGGAGCTGGGCTGAGATTCGCTGCTAACAGGCTTTTCTTTCATTTTCTGTTACCAGATATTGACACAAACACAAACACACAACACCACAACCTTCTTGAGGTGCCAGCCCAGGAAGACACGGTGTGGGGTATTGCCCTCTGTCCTCCCCCTCTCCTAGGCCTACCTCCCCACCCAGTTCCCATGGGAGCACCTCATGTCGGGCCCATGTGCAGATCTGACACTGCTGCCCTGAGTCTAAAGGAGCAACACCACCCCAAGTTTTGGTGAGCAATTCCCTCCTCTCCACTCTGTACCCTAACCCTCCTTGCCCTGTGCTGCCTGACTGGGCTGAGAGAAGATTTTAACCCCCATCCGCATCCAAACTTGTGTGGCAACAGTGGGCATATCTGACCCTCAGCCTCAAGTCTGAAATGCAACACCACCCCAAGTTTGTCCAAGGTCCAGAGGTAGGTTTCCAGCTCTGATCTGTGCTATGGGATGGGGCAGTATCAAAGTTTACCAGACATCCAATCTTACTCCATCCACTTCACACATGGACAGATGGCGAGGACATCGTTGCCAGAGATGGATTCCTGCACCCTCCACCCTTCCCCTGCTGGTGGAGGCAGTTAAGCACAGACCCCTAGCCAGGAATTGAGGGTTGTCTCAGTGTCAAAGGTAGGGGGTCTGCCCTGGACACCCCCTCGAGGGCTGTCCCCCATCAAAAGGGGACAGAGCAAGGTGGTCCAGGCCTTGGCAGGCATTACCATGGTGACGGGGTACAAGCAGTGGCGGCGGCGGCGGCTGCTCCTCTCCTGGGCGACGGCTCACTGGGTCCGGTCCGCGCGTCGGTCTGTCCGGTGCAGTCCCCGGCCCCCCGCCTAGCCCTGGAGCGGGCGGAGCGGGCTGGCCCTGGGCGCCGACCCCTGCCTCATCTCCGAAGGGAGCTGGGGAGACGGTGATAGAGACAGAGAGAAGGGGTGCGGGAGAGACGCGCGGAGACCGAGACTGGAGACAGGGAGAGACGGGAAGAGCCGCGGGCGGCGCCGGCCGGGCCATCACCGAGGGCGGCCGCAGGGGCGGGGCGGGCGGGGCGGGGGCTGCTCCCCGCGTGGGACCCGGCGGCGGCCAATGGTCGCCCCTCGGAGCCGGCGCCTTTCCCCCACCCCGCCCGCCGCGGCGTGTGATGAGAACCAGGCGCCCCCCTCCCGGCCCAGGGCCGCGCGGCTGCCAAGGGGAACTCGAGCCAGCGCTGCTCCTCTCTCCTTCCCCGCGCTCCCGCCTCCCTTGTCTCGCAGCCCGCCCATCCCCGGGAAGCGCCCATTTTACAGAACGAGGCTCCAGAGCAGTCCAGACACTGGGTGAAGCGCGTACTGACATCGGATTCAGAACAGGGGTCGAATCTCTTCCTCATGCACTTGCCTGTTGGGACATTCCAGCAAGTCACCAACTCTCATAAGTCTCAGTTTCCTCATCTGTAAGATGGGGATGCTGATGGTGATGGTGATGATGGTGATGATGATGGTGGTGATGATGGTGATGATAGTACCTGCCTCTTAGATTTGGTGGCGAGGAGTAAGCATATGTCCCAACGCCCTTCCCCCGTGAAGCCCACCTACACCCCACCATGACCACCCAACTCGTGGCTTAGAGATGATGGCGGCTGTTTGTGAGCTCTGGTCTTGTTTCTTTCAAATAGTGACTGGCTGTGTGACTGTGGCCAAGCCATTGTTCCCTGCTAGGCCTCAGCTTTGGAGGGAGACTGGGAAACTAGACGATAACTAAAGTTATTTCTGGTTGGATGACTCTCGGATTCACCCATTACTTTATCAAACATTGTACCAAGCACTGAGCCAGGGCAAGACAGAGCCCCTGCCCTCAGGTAATGTACAACCTAGTGGGGAAGATTGGCAAGAAACGGAAAAACAGAAAAAAGTAATACCTGAGTGTGGGAACTGCTAATAAGGAAACAGACAAATGTTAGCATTGGGCACAGTAGGGGGATCAGCCTAGAGCTGGTGGTCTAGGAAGGAGGAGAGAAGCCTAGATCTAAAGGGGGAAGGAATTAGGTGAAGAATGGGGGATGGGGTGGGGGGGAGAATCAGAGTTCCAGGCAAAAAAAAAAAAAGCATGTACAAAGGCCCTGAGGTGGTACTAAGCTTAAAAAAATTGGGAGTAAGTGAAGAACTGAAAGCAGAGTATAGTAGTAAGGGTTTAAGTTCAAAGTCTAAGCAATCTTCACAGCCCACCTCGCAACCCACATAGGTTAACCAGTCTTTTAGCAGATAGAACCCGAGCTAGGAGCCATTCCATCTTGCTAGGTAATTTTTTTTTTTTTTTAAAGGGAACGCTATTTATTTATTTATTTATTTTGGCTGTGTTGGGTCTTCGTTTCTGTGCGAGGGCCTTCTCTAGTTGTGGCGAGCGGGGGGCCACTCTTCATCACGATGCGCGGGCCTCTCACCGTCGCGGCCTCTCCTATTGCGGAGCACAAGCTCCAGACGCGCAAGCTCAGTAGTTGTGGCTCACGGGCCTAGTTGCTCCGCGGCATGTGGGATCCTCCCAGACCAGGGCTCGAACCCGTGTCCCCTGCTAGGTAACTTTTAACAAGTCCCTTCACATCCCTGGACCTCCATTTGTTCATTGTTAATTCGGAACTAAGAATCCCCACTAGCTCCACCGTGCCATTCAGCCTGGGGGAATCCCTCGATGGTATGTATTCAGCAATCAAATAAACCCTCTCCAACCTGCAAGAGCCGGTCTGGATGGTTTTGGTATCACTACTCCAGACCCGAGTTTTCGAGAGAACAGACTTGTTGATGTCAGGTGCAGAATTCCGCTGGGAGTTGGGGGGATCGTAACTTGGAGGTTCTAGAGTTCCAGCTTTGCAGTGAGACAGAATTGACATGACATCTAGTGTTCTGGGTTTGCCGGCAGCAGGACTGAGTGTGAGTTAGTTAGGCAGAGAAATGAAGGACTAGTGGAGTATCGGGTGCTCACAGAATCAACGAGAAGACTAGGGTCCATCCTCTGAAAAGCACAAGATAAGTGAGATGCTCCAGGAGTCTCATCGGCAGGAATGAGTTGTAAACCCTTGATGACCAATGGAATTACATCAAGACAGACAAACACACCAAAGTAGAACTTTCCTTGTGTCAGGTACTTCTCTAAGTGTGTAATACAGAGTTATGATGAAGATTCTATTATTGTCCTCATTTTACAGATGAAGAAAAAAAAACTGGGGCACAGAGAGGTTATGTAGCTTGCCTAAAGTTGGATAGGAGTTAACTGTGGAGTCCAAAATTGGACAAGGCTATCCATCTCTAGAAATGATGGTACAAACTACCTTCCTGTGCTACCACAATGAATCCCAAGCTATGCGTCTCTCCTTGACAGGTTCAAAGACTTAAAAGAGAGATGCTCATTGGGCCACGTGCCCAAGGTTCCACTAACCCTGAACATATCAGGAACAGCTGGTCATCCAAAAGGAAATTAGGTTGCATATGAAGGGTGGGAATGGATCTGAAATTGCATATAAACCACAAGTGCTCATTATAAAGTCCATTCCTTGGGTCTCTTGACATTCTTTGCAACTTTATTACTATCACATGTTCTTCCAAAAATACTTTCTACTTAGATGGTTCAAGTCCACATCCAACCAAAAATGTGCACACACATACATATCCATACACCCTTGGCCTCATATTGTGTGTGACCTCAAATAAGTTCACCTTCCTGAGCCTCAGCTTCATCCTTTGTAAGCCAGAGAGAATAATATTTACTTCCTCATAGGATCATGGTGGGGATTAAGTAAATTAATGAGTGTAAGGTGCTTTGCATTGTGTCTGGTACAGAGCAGAATTAATATACAACACATAAAATGGTGGTGTTTATGTTAGGGACGAATGGCTGTGAAATCAGCCTCTAAATACACGGGCTTAACTGCTGGATTGGATTTGATTCATCTCTCAGGAAATTTCCAAAGGATTTTCCAAAGACTATTCAAGTATTCATTTCCTCTCTCTTGGTAAATGAATAACTGAATCTTGCTCCAATTGCTACACTGAATTTGGAGAAATAACAAAATCCATCACCGGTCTTATGTATGGTGGAGTGGAGAAAACCGGGACGGGATGTGAAAATGGGCTCTGCTACTGATGTGCTGAGTAGCCTTGCACAGATTGAGGCCACAGTACCCTCAGCATAAAATGGAGGTTATAATCCTCTCCTCATGAGATTTTAGTGAGAATCCAATGAGATAATGCATTGAAAGGGCTTCACACAGTGCCTGGCATATAATAGGTCCCTGGCAAGTGGCAGCTCTACCTATGATTCTGAGATTCCCAGGGCCAGATGCCAGGACATCTCATCAAGGGACAGTCTTACTTGGGGGAAGACAGTTGCCTAATTTCTTTAAAATGTCATGGGATTCAGAATTTATTCATTCAATAAATATTTATTTATTCCTACTATCAGGATAGCAAATACTTGGCACACGTGTGTACATTCACCCCTCTCCTACCCACAGTAGACATCATTAATCAATCATGGAACTTCCTGCTGAACCTAAAAGCATCCTCAGAATCCTCCTCAACACAGAGCCCAGGCAGCTGCTACCAATCAATATGAGCTGGCATTACAGACAAGACTTATTTACCATCTGTGGTCCCTAAGTACAAGGAAGATTGACACTGGAGAAGACACAGGCTCTGCAGACAGAAGGCTTGGGTTTGAATCTTGCCCCCTACACACCCTTACTAAAATGAGTAGGTTCCAAGGTATTGTATCAGCCATGGAGTGTGCCACTCACATGTCCCTTCAACAGAAAGCCTGCTGCAGGAAGTTCGGTGAGCTGTGGATGACTCAAGATACAGCTTGTGACTGAGGCCACATGCTTCCTGGGCAGCCCCTGGTTGAGCACACTGTGTACAAGGGTTTACCCCTTCCGCCTGATATGGGACTCTTCGGTAAACAGCCTCTGTTCCAGAGCTCCCCATTGGGCTGGCTGAGACTTCCTCAGTGCTCTAGCACAGGCCGAAGCTCTTTCTACCCAATCCTTCTTTCCTCCCCCTTTCCTTTCACAGATGTCGAACCTGTGGCATGGTTTGAAGGCTCTTCCTTGACTCTCCCTGCTCCCTCTCCCCTTTATCCTCCTCACAAGCACCACCCCCAATGAATCCCTTGCACTTCTAACTCTGTCTCTGGCTTCTGTTTCTCAGAGGCTGCAACTAACACAGCACTGAGCTACGTAAGTCTGGGTTGGAAAGGAGTGGTTTGCTTCTCTTCTCTGATGGTGACAGTAGGGGGTGGCACAGAGATGATTGTGAAGGCTGGGGGCCAAGAGCGACTCAGAACAGGGAGGCTGAAGGGCACAGTAACATAACCCATGGCCTCCCTTGGATGAAATTGGCCTTACCCATCAAGGACTCTTGATTGTAAATGACAGAAGTTCAACTCAACCTAGTTTAAATAAAAAAGGGATTTAGGGTCTTAAAAGTGAGAACTGGTGCCAGAGCTCTGTCATCATTCTTCTGGTGGTTTTTTCCCTGTGGCCAAGGAAGAAGGCCTCCAGGAACTCCAGGCTTACTCAGGTCCTAGTACAATGACAACAAGTTTTTTCCCCTACATCTATATACTAATTCTAGGGAAGATCCTGATTGGCCTTGCTTGGGTCACATGTCTATTCCTGAACCAATCACTATGGTCAGGGTAACAAGGGTAATCTGATTGGTCAAAATAGATTTTGTGCCCACTCCTCAGGTGGGAACACATGGTGGTAGCTCTACCAGGACTGCATGGAGTGGGGAGAACTTCTCAAAGAAACCAGAAGGAGGGAGATGGAAATGCAGGTTAGGCCAACAAAAGCTTTGATGATCATTGCCCACTTCATAAACAGTAGGAAGAAAAAAGACAGAAAAGACATGGTTTTCTCCCTCAATGACCTTCTCTTCTTGCAGGGGAAAACATGATGTTTAAGTGAGCTCCCTGATACCAGGTCTTGCGTTAGGAGTGGAGGACGCCTGTGGACACACAGGTACCCTAGACACTGTCCCAACTTCTCCTAGGATGCCCACAATCTGGTAGCAGGGACAGAGAAGGAAATCCATGAGAACAAAACCTCTCAGGGCCCATGAAACTTAAAACTTAACTGTTTAACTGTCCTAATTTACAGCAGGGAGATCCACCCAGAGAGGGGTGACTCACACAGTGTCACACTGCCCAGCCAGGACTACTATCTTTCTTACTTGGTCTGCTCTTAAAACTGCTCCATGGTAGAGGAGCCCATGATATATATGTAAGGGCCCTGAGTTCAAGTCCCTGGTTGCCCACTACCTCCCTGGGGGATCATGGGGGTTTGCCTAAATTCTCTGAACCTCAGTTTTCTTGGCTGTACAATGGAACCAGTAGCCTCTGCTTTGGCTCCATCCCTTGCCTGTTGTGAGGCAATAGCCACAAGCACTTTTCATGTCCTGCATGGGATAGTGGTTCCTGAGATGCACTGATTGATTGCCCACTCTATTCCACGGACAGCGTGTGTACTGGGAGCTGGAGTAGCAGGGTGAACATAACAGAGAGTCCCTGCCCTCGTGTAGCACACAGTGTGGTAAGGGATCAAATCTTAATAATGAACACTTCATACAAATGGGGGTATTGTTGTTAAAGAGAAAAAAGAGTACATATCAAAGGAACCCAGTAGATTCTAGGGGTCTGGGAGAGGTGTCCTGAATGCTTAAGCTGATATCTGACAAGAGAGGAAGCATTAACTAATGAAAGAAGGCAGGGAAGAGCATTACAGTCAGAGGGAACAGCACATGCAGAAGTCCTGTGGCAGGAGAGCGGGTTGAAGGCACAAAGGAGGCAGAGTGAGGGGGACAGGGACACGAGAAGTGGGAGAGGTGGGCAGGGTTCTGCAGATCACAGAGAGTATGAATTGCCTCCTTAGAGTCCTGAAAAGCCATGGAGGGAATTGAGGAGGGAGTAATGTGATCAGCTTTTTTTTTTCAAGATTCCTCTAGCTGCTGGGTAGAGAACACAGTAGAAGGAAGGCAGGGGCTGAAGGGACACCCACCAGCAAGGGGGCTATGGAGGACTGGAGAAGTGTCTAGCTCCAAGGGCTGTGGAAACCAGGAGCCAAGGCCCCAGGGGAACTTGGGGCTGGAGACCCCAAGGCAGGGGGCACTGAGGGCCATCCTGCTTCCCTCAGTCCATCCATTAGCCCCCCACCCCCCATCTCTTTTCCTCCTAGTCCAGCCCTTTCTTGTTATTGTAGGATTGGCTCCATGGATGACTCATCCAGGAGTTGGGTTTCTCGTTCCAGCCATCTCCCCCCGTCCCTGGCCACTTGGAGCTCCTCAGGGCCTGCAGACCTCGCCCCTCACCATCTGGGGAGGCAGCCAAGAGCCCCCCAGCTGAGGGAAGGTCCAAGGAGGAAGGAGCTGGGCCTCTGTCAGCCTCAGACATGACCTACGCCTTCCTGCCTCTGTCGTTTTGCTCATCCTCTTCCCCTCACCAGGGGATCCCCTTTTTGCAAGTCCTGTTCGTCCTCCCAGGACCACCTCCTCTGGGAAGCCCTGCCTGGTGGCCCCAGGCGATCTTCCCCGCTCTGCTCAGCAGCACCTGTCTTTTCATTCATCCCTCAGGAGCTCACTTTCTGGTAAAGGAAGCAGGAAAGTGCTGGAATGGAGCTGTGGACACAAATATGCTAGGAGCCTAGAGGAGGGTACCAGTAACACCCCCTAGAGGTGGGGTCCAAGGAGTTTTCCCAGAGGAGGGACACTGGCACCGGGGTTGTGAAGGAAGAATAGGAGTTCACTGTGGGGAGAAAGAAACAGGGTGTGCAGGGGCTGATGACAGGTAATATCTGTAATGTGTGAAAGGGGCCCCGTGCATACAAATGTTTGTGATGAATAAATGAATGTTTGGGAAGAACACTGAAAAAAGTCAATGTGGCTGCAAACTGGTGGCATATGAGCCAAACCAGGCAAACAGAAGGTTTAAAAAAAACCAAAGAAAATCAGTTGTCAATGTCTAAAAATAAGGAGGCTTTACATAAACTTCTGAAGCTGGGTGGCAACCTCTCCGTTCACTGAGGCACTTGGTAGCCAGCTCACCAGAGTCCCCACCTGGTTCACTTTACTTGTTCATGCTACTTCCTGGACCCTGCGGACTTCTGCGTTTGCACCCCTGATCCAGATAATATGCTTTTTTCAAGGTTCTGGACTATGAGTTGCTCACAAGGCCAGGCACACAACAGGTGCTCAATTAATGTTTGTTAGCTAGGTGGATGGATAGCATGGTGATTCTAAAACATGCCCACGAATTTCTTTCTTTTTTAAAATAATTAATTAATTAATTAATTAATTTTTGGCTGCATTGGGTCTTCGTTGCTGTGCCCGGGCTTTCTCTAGTTGTGGCGAGCGGGGACTACTCTTCGTTGCCGTGCGTGGGCTTCTCATTGCAGTGGCTTCTCTTGTTGCGGAGCATGGGCTCTAGGCGTGCAGGCTTCAGTAGTTGTGGCACGCGGGCTCAGTAGTTGCGGCTCGCGGACTCTAGGGTGCAGGCTCAGTAGCTGTGGCGCACGGGCTTAGTTGCTCCGCGGCACGCGGGATCTTCCTGGACCAGGGCTTGAGCCTGTGTCCCCTGCATTGGCAGGCGGATTCTTAACCACTGAACCACCAGGGAAGTCTCCCCGAATTTCTTAACACTCCTCCTTTCCCAAAGTGGAGGCCCCTTCAGTGTGGGCTGGATCTAGAGACTTACCTTGAAAGAATCAAATGTGGAGGAAGTGACGGTGTGTGACTTCTGAGACTAGGTCATAAAAGACATTGTGGCTTCCACCTTGCTGTCTCTTGGATCATTTGCTGTGGGGGAAGCCAGCCACCATGTTGTTAGGACACTCAGGAGGCTCTACAGAAACGCCCATGTGTCGAGGGACTGAGGACTTCTGTCACTAACCATGTTGCTCAACTTAGCAGCCATGCAAGCAAGCCGTCTTGGAAGTGGACCTTCCAGCCCGACAAGCCTTTGGGTGGCTGCAGCCCCAGCTGACAACTTGATTGCAACCTCATGAGAGACCCTGAGCTAGAACTACCCAGCTAAGCTGCTTCCAAACACCTAATCCACAGAAACTGTGTAAAAAAATAAGTATTTATTTTTGTTTCAAATGCTGAGCTGGAGGTAATTTGTTGTGCATCTAACTAATATAGATGGATGGATGGATGAATGAATGAAGGGATAAATGGATGGATGGATGGATGAGAGGATGGATGGATATAGGGTGTGTAGGTAGGGAGGGAGATTCTATTCAGAAAGTGAGTAGAGGTCAGATCTGAACTAGAAAGCCGAAAAAAGTTTGTGATACAGGAGTGCCGTAGTCATCTCTAAGTTTTAGGCATGTCACACAGGCAGCCAGGTAGGGGAGGATGGAGTGGGAGAGCCTTAAGTCTGAGAGGTAAGCAAGAGGCTGTGTCAATCATCCTGGGGAGACTGGGTGCCCTGTGTCTCCAAATCCAACTTCCTCGAAAAGCAGTCCCACCCCAGTCTTTTGCACCCTGAGGTCCTGGCTTCGTCATTCCTCGGCCCCAGCTGGCCCTCTGAGTTGTGGAGGAGGTCAAGACGTCAGCATTTCTCAGAGGCCTCGTCATCCTTCTCACTCAGAGTCTTCTTTGTGTGGAGGAAGCAGTTTCTCCCTTGCCTGGTGGGGGGCTGAGGGTAGGGTCAGTGGCCTTCAGGAACCAGAGAGGGGGAGTGAGGAGCTGCGATCCTCTGCGGAGACCCCACTGGCCCTGGGCATGATGGGAGCCATGGCCACCAACCAAACATGGGGTTAGGTCAACCCTGAAATCTAGTCTACTGGGGTTGTTTGAAATGGCCCAGCCCTTCTGGGGAAGTGTATACACGAATGGGACTGACACATATGAGAAGTTTCAATGCAAATCAGACTGCACTGAGATGCCATTTCTCATCCATCAAACTGGCAAAAGTTCAAAAGCTTGACAACACATGTTGATGAGCCTTTGAGCAAATAAGCACTCTCATACATCATTGGTGGGAATTTGGTAATATCAGCAGAATGACATGCTGTACCCTCTGACCCAGGATTCTTACTTCTAGGATTTATTCTAAAGCTATAATTACACAAATATTTAAAAACTTATATACAAGATTATTCACTGAGGTATTATTTGTAATAGCAAAATGAATTTTGGTACCATACAACGAATGTTATGCAGCCATAAAAGCTGGGAGGAAGATCTCTATGAACCTGTATGGAGTGATTTAAAACATACATTGTTAAACCAAAAGATAAAATAAAAACAAGTGTAAAGGATTATGTATAGTATGCTACATTTCATGTAAGAAAAAACTTTTTAATTATATATTTCCGCATGTATTTATTTATTTGATCATGCAAAAGAAACCCAGGAAGGTTAAATCAGAAACTTATTATTTGGGTTGGCCAAAAAGTTCATTTGGGTTTTTTGGAAAAACCCAAACAAACTTTTTGGCCAACCCCAAACGGTTACTCGTAAGGAGTTTGTGGCAATGCAGTAGAGAATAAAGAGATGGGAGTGAGACTTCTCTGAATATATTTTTATACAGTTTTGATTTTTTAACCATGTAGACATTTTACATTTTCAAAAATAAAATTAAATGAGAAGATGAAAACCTAGACTCTAAGCTTGAAAACAAAGAGAAAAAAATGAGCTTAATTGTATGTCAAATTCATAATATAACCACACAAAGAAAACAATTAATTTAAGTAAGTTTGGCCACAGAACTCTTATTCCTAGACTCTTAGTAGGATATATTCTAAGAACAAAGAGAACTACAAAGAAACTTTAATTAGCAGTACTTGGCAAAGGTATTGGTGTTATAATTCTGAAACTACTATCTGTTGTCTGATAGAAGAAATGAGTAAATATATTGATGATTTGGGAACCTGGGTTCTCACTATGGGAAATGGAAGTTTAAAATATGGAACAGAGGAAGGGTCTGTGGCTATGAGTTTTATTTGGAGACATCAGTGTGAGCTCATGCTTTACACACACACACATATTCTCTAGCTCTGCCCACTGAGAGGGCTAGGGAACACTCCCATAGCAATTAGCATACCCATTGCTCAGATCTTGGCTCCTAAATACCATTCCCCACTGAAGGAGACCCACATTCTTAGAGAAATGGCTGATTCCAGGATTGTGCGGGGAAGGTGCGAGGTGAACCTGAAATGTCTTGTGTCAGGAAGCAAGAAAGCCTTCAAAGAATGGTGAAGCCAAGTGAAAGAAGCCAGCTTAAAAGGACTTCCATCAGCCAAAGTTCAGACAATTTGACCGTCAGAAGAAGAATGGTGCGGGTCTCTCACTATTGGAGTGAGAAGTTACAGACAAGCAAGGGACTAGACTGGTCCATGTGGTAATGGGTTAGAGCTGGAGACAGTGTGAACTCATCATGCTTAGCTTAACGTAGATACAGATGTAGATAGATTGGTAGATTGATAGATACATATAAAAATATGTATGGATATGTGTATACACAGAATTTAGCCTATACACACTTATTTCCTTGCTCCATCAGCTGAGAGGGCTTAGAAACAACAACACCCCAGTAGCAATGAGCCCATCTAGCATCCACAACTTGGTTTCTAATACCATTCTCCAATAAAAGAACCAGGGCTCCTTGGAAAAGTGGCTTATTCTAGGACTGGGATAGGAGTACACAAGATGAGCCTGGACCATCTTGCAGTGCCAGAAAGTAAGGAAGTGCTAAAAAACAAACAAAACCCGCAATGATGGCAGCATGTCAAAGGGACACAGGAAACAACTGAAAGAGCTTCTAATGACCAAAGCTGGGACAATTTGAGCAAGAAAATAAAGCATTATACTGATATAAATAAATGAGTGGATAAATAAGTGGGAGAAAATAGATAAATCTCCTTGCAGAAGAATTCCAAATTATTTATGTAGATACATCACCTTCAAGGAGATGGAGCGTAACTTGTCACTCCTAAAGTGTGGGCTGCACATAGTGACTTCCTTCCAAAGAGCACAGTGTGGAGAGGAAAAATAAGAGTAACTTTACATGGAGAAACCTGACAAACACTACCTCAGCCAGGTGATTAAGGTCAACAGCAACAGTGATAAATTCTGTTGATAGTAAATACTCTTGATATGTGGGCAAGGATAAGGTAATTGAAGTACAAACTGCCTTAGACAGCCTCGATTCTGCTCCCACCTACCTTGCAAAAATACCCAGAGAGGGCAATAGTCTTCTCCAAGGACACACAGAGTGTCCATGGCAGATCAAGATTCAAACCCTCTATCCTGACCTCTAGCCCAGGAATCTACCCCCAAATTCCAGAGTGCTGGAAATGGGAGGCACACAACAGGCCTGTTTACAATATTACCCAAGCTGCCACTATGGGGACACCCATTTCACAGAGAAGGTAAGTGGGGCTCGAGGGGCTGGTAGAATTTCTCCCGCATCACCTTGGAATGGCAGAGCTGCAAAAACATAGGATGTGGGGCTTCCCAAGTTATGTATGCCCCCAACAGCCACAGCTTAGCCTGATTTACCTTCATCCCTGGAATTCTCAGGCCTAAAATGTCTCCTTCCCCAAATCTCTAGCTCTTTCTCCCTCTTTTCTCATGAGAACACCCCTTCCCCTTGTGGCCCCACTTCACGGCTCTAGGGCCACCCAAGGACACCCCAGGCCTCTTGCTAGGGTAAAACGGCCTGGGCAGTGCGAAAAAACTGGGCAGATGGTGCTATGGCAATGGCGACAGGGAGGGGGCCAGGGTCATACTGCGGCCTCTTCCCACCAGCCAGCCAAGAACTTAGCTCCTAATGAAAGGGCTAAATTGTACTGTGCAGCTGTGCTTGTTTTTTTCCTCCTCTTTCAATCTGCAGTGCTAATAGGGTCGGGGGGAAGGTCGCTTTCTTCCTGCCTGTATTCTACCCCCCACCCCCAGGGAATCCCCCAGGACTATTCTACAGGGGCTATCAAGTGCCACTTTCCCTTTCTGGTTTCTTGTCAAAGCAGAATCTCAGGTCTGCAGAGTGAGAAGGGGGTCTCAGAAGCCATGGTGTCCAGCTGTCACCACATCAGAATGACCCATGGGGTATATTACACGCAGAAGTCCCTTTCTTCTCCAGAATCAGGACCTCCAGGGCTGGGACTGGAAATTGTATATTTTCATAAACACAGCTGGTAGGTGAGACACCTGGTTTCACAGACTGAGAAAAACTGAGGTCCACAGAGAGCCGTGGACTTGCTCACAGTCACAGAGTGATTTTTATGGCTAGACCCAAGCCAACTCATTCAGTCAGTCATAAAAGCATTCAGTCAGTCATAAAAGCATTCACTCAGCGCTGACTCTACCAGACTGTATGTTAAGGATTTACCAGAAAGAAGGTTTGCTAACAAGATGCTCACAATAACCAAACAAGCAACAAATGGGTCCTTCAAAAGCACAATGATAAGTCTGACCATTGAGATGTCCAAGATACTGCAGGAGCCCAGGAAAGGGTACTTAACCAGGCAAAGGAGCAGTAATCAGGGAAGGCTGCCTGGAGGAGGTGATAACCCAAGCAGACTCTTCAAGGAATCCCATGAAATATCTATGTAGCGGAGGAAGGGCCCTCCAGGAAGGTGGATCTGCATGAGTAAAGGCTTGGAGGTGATAAACAGCATGGTGTGCTTGGGCAGCCAAAAGCAGTTCAGTGTTGCTGAAGCCCAAAATCTGAGGGAGGAAGAAGTAGGAATTTCACTCACTGATTATATTTATTGAGTGCTTGCTGTATGCTGGACCTTTTTCAGGCACTGGGTTTGGGCACAGTGAACAAAGTGGACAAAATCTTTGCGCTCATGGGACTTACATTCTAGTGGGAAGGAGGGAAAAACACAAACTGGTAAGCAAACAAGCAAATAACATGCATGAGGTGATAAGTGCTGAGGAGGAATATAAAGTAGGGTAAGAGGCTGGGGGTTCCTGTTTCATGAGGGGCAGACAGGAAGGCCTCCTGGAGAAAATGGCCATTAGTGGAGACTTAAAGGAAACAAGGCAGTGACTCATAAAGTATCTGAGTGGAATGTGTTCTAGGAAGAGGGAGTAGCAAGTGCAAATGTCCTGAGGCAGGAGTGAGATGGAGAAATGTTGGTGCAGGCCAATTCAAGGAGGAACTTATGCAACATGTTAAGAATTTTGTTTTTCTTCGTTATGGAAAGTGTAAGTCAGCAAAAGATTTGAGCAGAGGAGGGGACAAAGTCAAATGTAGACTTTAAAGGTCCTTTTGACTGTCATTTAGAGAATGGAGCAGATGGCAGCAGGAAGACCAGTGAGGAGGCTGCTATCGCTGTCCAGGTGGGAGGAGACGGTGGCCTGGACTGAGGGGGTTGATGAGGAAGAGAAAAGAAATCCTAAACTAACTCTCCAAGAAGCAAAATCCACAAGGCTGGATTGGTTGCTATTGTTGGGAGAGAAGGAGGTGTCCGGGATGGCATCAGGTTATAGGTGGGAGGCATGACCATCTCTTAGTTGGAGGCATACTTGGACCTGGACGAGCAGGACTGGGGAAAAAGATACATTTAATTTTTTAACTCCTGAGCCTGGCGTTCCTGTGGGATGCCCCTGTCCAGAGGGAGGATGATCTAGGGCTCTAGAGAGATATGAGACAGAGAGGGGGTTTGGGGAGTTGGCAGCATAATGAGGGGCTGGGGAGAGGCTGGACAGATTGGTCATTTGAGATGGTTCATGAATGTTGAATGGGAAGGAAAGAGGGCCCAGAATAGAACCCCAGGAAGCCCCAGCGTTTAAGGGGTGGAATAGACACCCACAAGGGAATAAGAACCAGAGAGCTGGGACCCAAGGAAGTGAGGAGAGAGTCTTTTGGGTAAAGCCAGGGGATGCTTCATTGGGAGAAAGATAGGCTATGTTAAGGGCGCTCAGAGACACATTCAATCAGGGACTAAAATATGCCCATGGGATCTTTGTCAGGCAGTAAACAGAACGACACTGCTCTCAATGGGCTGATGTGGAGCTGTCTTCAAGGCTGTATTCATTATCTACTGCTGGGTAACAAATGACTGACAACTCAGCAGCTTAAAGCAACAGTGAACATTTATTGGGTCTCACAGTTGCTGTGGATCAGGAATTTGGGAAGGTTTAGCTGCCCTGTTCTGGCTCAGAGTCTCTCACGAGGTTGCAGTCGAGATGGTGGCCAGGGCTACAGTTATCTGAAGGCTTGACTGGGGCTGACAGACCTGCTTCCAAGTTGGCGCACTTACATGGCTGATGATTTGGTGCTGGCTACTGTCAGGAGGCCTCAGTTCCTCACCCAGCAGGCCTCTCCACACGGCTGCTTGAGCAGCCTCACAACGTGACGATGGGATTCCTCCCCCAGCAAGTGATCCAAGAGAGCACGTGGAAGCCACAATATCTTATGACCTCACCTCAGAAGTCACACACTGTTATTTCCACAATATCCTATCATAGTCCTATTCAGTGTGGGAGGGGACTTTACAAAAAGGCAGGGGTCACCGGGGGTCATCTTGGAGGCTGGCTTCACAAGGTGAAGACAGTAAGACCATCAAGTGCCCAGCAGCGTGTTTGGTACACAATGATTTGTGAAAGTCTTTCAAAGGCCACCCATCTACATAAGCATGTGATGCTTATTTCATAGAACATCTCTGGGCAGATATGCTTTTCACTGTTTAATCCCTTTGTATCTTTTCCATGTTTCCCCTATTCTAATAAATATATTTTAAACAATAATTATCAGGTGACTGGAAGAAGTGTCCATTGAGTTTGGAAAGGAGTTCTTTCATTCCTTCAAACAACAGACACTTGTATTGAGTTCCTACTGTGTGCCAGGCATTGTTCTTGGCACCAGAAACAGTGAAGTGAGCAAAACAAAGTTCTTGCTGTCGTCAGCTGATTCGTTTGCTAGGGCCACCATAACAAAATACTACAGACTGCGGAGCTAAAACAACAGAAATTTATTTCCTCACAGCTCTGGAAGCTGGACATCCAAAATCAAGGTGTCAGCAAGATTGGTTCCTCCCAAGGGCTCTGAGAGAAGAATCCATTCCAGGCCTCTCTCCCTGCTTTATGAATGGCCATCTTCATGTTCCAAAGCCTTCTCCCTGTGTATATGTGTGTCCAGATTTCCCCCTTTTTATAAGGACACCCATCCTATTGGATTAGGGCCCCCTCTCATGACTTTATTTTAACACGATTAAAGTCTCTAAAGATTGTATCCCCAAATAAGGCCACACTGCGAGGTACCGGGAGTTAGGACTCCAACACACGAATTTGGAGGGAGAACTATTCAGCTCATGACATCACCTTATGATCTAGTGAGAGAGACAGATGATAAGCCAATAAGCATATGATTCCTCAGGAGGTGAGGGGTGTAATCGAGGGAGAGACAGCAGCACTAGGGGATGAGTAGGCCAAAGGAAAGGTGTGGCTCTTATCTGTGGGATGGAAGGTTCCAGGGGCTGAGTGGGGAGGGGGTGGAGGGTGATAGCTGGAGGGAGGCCTGGGATCAAAGGGAAGTTTCATCGAATTTTACGAGGAAGAATTTCATGAGCTGAGAAGCTCAAAGAAATTCAGGAAAGGGGGGCGGGACCCCAGGTGGAGAGCTGGGCCTCTTCTGGGAGCTATGAGGAAGGGAGGGAGGAAGTGAAGAGGCGGGTGTATCAGCATGAGTGTCAGGGAGGGGAGGAAGGGAGCTGAAGCAGGAGAACAGCCGATGGAGCTGCAGGGTGGGTATGAGAAGGCTGAGGGCTTGGCTGAGGGACACAGGAAGCCTGAGGGTGGTGGCTCCCCAGCTCTCTCTGTTCACAGGCCTCCCTCCCAATCCCCCACCAGCCCCGGCAGCCTCTGTCCTTCCCATTTCCTCCCCATCTCCCCCAGGACCCTCCTATGACACGGCTGTGGGACACTCCCTCCCCACCGCTGTCCACTCCATCAATGGATGCTGTGTTCTCTCTGGCGTTCCCCCCACCATGTGTCCACCGTCACAGGGATCACATGGTCCAGGGTCAGTCAAGGCCATCTTCATCTGGCGGCGGGGAAGCTCTGCCTCCACATTATGACAATTCAGAAATTCTTAAGAAGCTGTGCGGTGGTTTGTTTTTGGGTTTTTTTGTCTTCAATTTTTATGAGAAGCTGTGTTTTGTCTTTTCACATCCATTGGACTCTGCCCCACCTTTTGAAAACCCTCCAGTGACGCCCTGTTGCTCAGAGGACAGAATCCAAACACTTCAGAGTGGCCTCCAAGGAAGGCCCTGCATGGTTTGGCTTCTTCAGTGCTTTTTTTTTTTTTTCCACATCGCGCATGCGGGATCTTAATTCCACGACCAGGGATTGAACCTGTGTCCCCTGCATTGGCAGGCGGATTCTTAACCACTGCGCCACCAGGGAAGTCCCTAAAGTGCAAAGTCTTAACCACTGGACCACCAGGAAAGTCCCTCTGTAGTACTTTATAAAAACTTTTTCATTTTGAAGTAATTTCAGGTTTGCAGAAGACTTGCAAAGACAATATAAAGAATTCCAACATACCCTTTGCCTAGGTTCCCCTAATGTTGCCATCCTACCTCACTATAGTACATTTATCAAAACTAAGAAATTAATGTTGGTGCAACGATGCGTTACTTTTATAATAAATAAAAATGCTTATGGACTTTTTCATTTTTATTGTGGAATATACCACAAATACAAAGGCATATACATGCAGTTTGAAGAATAACGATAATGCCCTTGAACCCACGAGTCCATTTAAGAAATAGAACCTTACTGTTACCTTGAAGAGCTCTGTATGCCCCTCCCCAATCAAATCCCCCGGTCTCAATGATTGTACCCACAGATTTTAATTTATGGAGGTGACTGAGTGACGACTCAGAGAGGCTAATGTCACTGAAAAAAGAATTGATTACTTACACTTTCCAAGGGAAGGGGGTTGCCCCAGGCCACTCAGGGTCACATGAGAAAGACATCTGGGTGAATTGGAGACAGAAGCAAGGATGTAGGGAGCTTAAGGTCCTTTACTGGGGTTTCCATGGCTGTAGGGGTGGTCTCTAGTTGCCTAGTTAGCTGGATGATTTAGGGCAGGGAAGTATTGGTTTGGTGTGTGAGAGTTAGATAAAGTGGGTAGTAGTGGGTATGGACTCTGGATGCGTTGGTTTGCATGTAAAAAGCACACTCCTGGAGAAACCCTTTGCTATTTCTAAGAATTGGCTACCCTGCAGTGCCATCTCTCTTGGGCCAGCAAGATTTTCCAAATGTCAAAACACCATAAGATAACAGAAAATAAAAAACACAATTAAGGGAGTTCCCTGGTGGTCTAGTGGTTAGGATTCTGGGCTTTCACTGCTGTGGCCCAGGTTCAATTCCCTGGTCGGGAACTGAGATCCCACAAGCCACAAGCTGTGCCGCGTGGCCAAAACAAAACGAAAGCAAAACGATTAATATGCTCCCCCTCCCTCCATGCTCCTGCTGCCTCACCTCAGAAAACCCATTCCCTTGTTTTTCGCTATAGTTTTACTCTTTATATATAATTTCCTAGACAAAATATTCTTTTGCTTTGTCTGTTTTCAAACTTTATATAAATGGAGTCATACTGAATACATTCCTCTGTGAGTTGCTTCCTCCCAATCCCCCCGGACCTTCTGCTTTTAAGATTCATCCATGTGGACACAAGCAGCAGACAGTTTCATTTGCCTTCACTGCTGTATAGTACTTCATTGTCTGCATATTACAATGTATATTGTACAATGCAAATTACAATGTATGTATGTTCTATTGTGGATGGATACTTGCATCTTCTCCAGGTTTTCGCTGTTGTTGTTTTTCTGTTGTGAACAACGTTTCTCTGAGTATTCCCGCAGATATTGCTGATATACAGATGTGCTTCTTTTGGGTAGACCTAGCAGAGTGGAAGGGAACGTACAAATACGTTCACATCAAAGCACAGCACCTTCAGTGTTACCGAAGATAATGGAAAACTGTTTTCCAAAGTTTACATGCCTGCCAGCTCCCTTCAGACCCTCGTCATCTCTTGGTGCCGTCTGACTTTCAAAATTTTGCCAATCTAGTGGGTATGTAAGGAAATCTGATTGGGTCTTAATCTCTGCTTCTTTGATTGATAATCAGGTGTCAGTCCTGACTGTTGGCTTTTCTTTTTGTAATGGAAGTGCCTGACTTAAGCTTTGATTGCCCGGGTATCCACTTCCAAGAGGGCTATCTCAAATAAACACATTGCTGGCCACAGGACTAGGCAAAGAGCCTGGCCACCTGCCCCAACTGAGGCTCTTTTGTTTTAGAGATCTTGGTTGATTTCAGTAATTGACCTTTTGGGCTACTTGTTTTTGGTTGTTTCCTCTTCCTGTGCTTTAAATTCCCACTCTTATGCTTCAAATTTTCCAATAAAGAGAGAGCCTGAGAAACCCTAGGTCCCCACCCTTGACCCCAATTAAAGCAGGACCCCAGGTCCTCACCCTCTCTCTCTGCTCGAACCTTGCTGTGTGGCCCCAGGTGTGCTGTGTAATTTCTGGTTCCTGTAAGTAATAAACCTTTACTTTTTCATGCTGAAGGGCATCTTGCAATCATATGAACCACAAGGGCCGGTCCATCCCAAACATAGTTAACTGATGGGCTGAGACCAGCACACAGCAATTAGTAAAGTTGGCTGGATTCTATGATTGCCCTTGCAATTAATCAAGGGGAATGTCCCTTTTACCTGCAACCTTCTTACTAACCACCTAACTCAGGTGGGGACTCAATCTGGGAAAGAGCACCGCTTGCTGGGCTTGTTGCACTGCTATGTGCTTTTGCATATTGCCTCTGTGGTGTGTTGCCTGCAGTATCCAACCCAAAAGGTAACGGCCGCCATAATAATCCAAAGATCTCACCAGAGCAGCGTGATCAAGGACATATGGTTTAAAGAGACAATTAGACAACTAATTATAAAGGCTTTAATTGGCTATAAATGTGCATAAGGGTCCTCCACGTCTCAAGACTAAGGGGCGCTAAGGAGGGTGGATTGGATCACAAGGCTATTGTCACTGCCCAGGGAGATGCTCTGGGCTAAAGGCACCAAGGAAAAGCAAGGAGGACAAAGAGGGTGGGAGACCTCAGCCTGCAACCACTGCGTCAGTGGGTTGTGCCTGGACTACGTGTCCTACCCCAGGAGTCAAATAGCCTTGCAACTGGAAACCAATGGTAACACCAGAGGGAACATACAACAGAGGCCTATGGCCTCTGTGTCACCACTTCACTCACAACTGTTGCTCTTCAGTTTACTATGGATTCAATCCCTGGCAGGATGTTGCTGGCAAAAGCTAATCCCTAAGAGGTCTCTTGGGATACCCTAGGGGGGAAAAAAAGAAGTGAAAGCAGGCTCACAGTGATGTCATCCAAAATTTGCCAGTAACAACACAAAAGATTAAGGTAACAGGAGAAATCAAGAGGTAGAAACTGAGATCAGAAACTGTACCTTAATCAAAATTCAAACCTTTCTTAAAGATTTTATGCAACAGGAAGTAGAGAGAGGAACTAATTGGCTATTGTAGGTTTTTATTTGTTTGTTTGTCTGAAACGGGCTCTGGATTATTATTCATGGCTGCCAAAATGCATCAACTGGTTTGTATCTCTGAGGACCCTAAATTCCATAATTTTCTTAAAGATCCATCCAGGCTACATGCTCATTGTCTTCAAGATACCACAGATCCTAAGTCCTCTCGGCTTTCCCTTGAATGGGGCAAAACTAAAAAACACGCCTCACTAGGAGTCCCTGCCACCAAGGGAAAAGCTGGCAGGGTTATTGAGGCCTCCAGTGAGGATCACTGCTAAGGCTCACAGTGAATGAAAAACATTAAGATGAGACCTATCTCCTGGTGCACAGAGTTGACCTGGTCCAATGGGTTTATCATTTCCATGACCACTGTGAGCCAAAAGACCCCCTCTTCACTTCCAACCCTGAAGAGGCCCCATTTGACGTTGAATCCAAGGAATTATTTTTACAGGGGCCTTCCCTAATTGCAGGACAATGCTACTACATTTTATTGGGACTGTCAAAACCATCCAAAGGACGCTAAAACTTCTAGAAGAAAACTTACATTCTTTCTCTGTCTCTTGAAGATATAAATCTCCCCATGTCTTTGAAATTTAAAACCCCAGGAGGTTTAAGATTATAAGTGGATCCACACAATTCAAAGCCGTGTTGTTCAAGGGTCAACTGTACTTTTTTTTCTCACTACCTGATCCCTCCAGAATTTAGAAACTCTCATTGAGTATTCTTACATTCATAGCAGTATAATTATTTGCATAAGTTCAATAAGAATCTGTTCTCCTTGTGACAGGATACAATTGGAATCATTGGTTGTATTACCAAGGCTTTGGCTGGAACATCGTGTTTGAGAATGTGCATAAAAATACACACGACCAGGTTTAAGGAACTAAGCCTGACTATATTGAGCCAGTAAAGCCCGATACCAAGTCTCCCTAAAATTGAGTGCCCTTACTGAGTGTATGATTAACCTCTCTATCCAAAACTTTATTCCCCTGCTTGTCTCCTTTGACCTCAGCCCCTTTCTCGTCCCCTCTGACTTCAATCCGGTGTTAACCAAACACTAAACAACAAGAGTCAGATGACTAAGATTGCTGTGGTCAATAACTTCATTAATGTACTAAAATTGCCATTATAGTATCATCATTAATATACAAATTCAGTTTGTTTCTCCAGGGCAAGATGAACTAACAGACCCCCAAGCCATGGACCACCTGACCTGAGAATTGTAAACCAAAGACATCCTGACTTCCAAAACTATGATTAAGAAATGTCACAGAAATGTCCCAACATGATGGTTAATCCCAGTTTCTTTGTTCTTCCCCTTTAATACATCCCTAACTCAAAGACCAAGTTGGAGTGGATCTGAGACTTGTCTTCCACTCCCTTGCTTGGTGCCTGACAAATAAACCCTTATTTTGTTGCAAACACTCACTGTTAGAGTTTGGCTTTCTGCACCAGGGGCACATGAGCCCTTGCCCAGTAACAGCCCCTTGGAAAATCAGCCTGGCACCTTTCTTATAGGGTTTCTGGCAGCCTCACCAAGTGGGTAAGAAAGGTCACTTCCTGGCAGGCCCAGGAACCTCATGATATTTGGGAGACCTTGAGAAGAGAGGAATTCATCTAAATCTATAGGTATTGCAGGCAAAGTCTGATGGTAAATGTTTGGCTTGGCTTCCTAGCCTTTAAGAGTTCAATCTGAGATTCCTTATGAAAAGTTCCAGCAAATCAGACATAAAAGAGTCTGTATGGTCAATCACTATTCTTGCTGCACTTATGTGAATAATAAGGCCAAGTTTAATGAGACTAGATTTCTTTTGTGAACAAATTAGTCTTACTTTGATTGTCTCTGATAGAAAAAGGGGTGACCGTAGAGAAAAAATTATGTTTCAGTAGAAACTATAATACACACTTGTGGATACTAGATTCTAGTTCTGTTAGTGGTCTTTGTGGTTTTGTTTTCTACCTGTAAACTGGAATGGATACTGAACCCTTTTCATTTCCTCTGATATCTGGCTCCAACTCTCCAAACTAATGTTTCCAATTTTTCTCGCCCTTTCTGACTTGCAACCACTGAGAACTAAAACTGCCCTTTCCCGAAGTCGCAAAAGCTAAAGTGGAACAACTTGAAATAAACTTCAGAGAAATCACCACACCAGCTCATGTGTGGATGATCTTCATGCCTGTTGCTATGTGGGCCCCTTAGAAAGATCACCAGAGGCATTCAAACTGCAAACTAGGAAAATCTGTCAGACCACCACCGCCTGCCCTCACTCCATCTGTAGATGCTTCAAGCTCAGCATCTAGAAATCTTCTCAACTGGTTGCCTTCAAAACTTAGAATCTTTTGTTTCCATAGAAATGCCTCTTATGCAAGTACTTGCACATTGTTGGCCTAACTTGGAGAACTCACCTGCATCACAGCCAACTGAAGACACAACCCTTTAACTGAAGCAACCTTTTGTCAGGACTAAGAGACTGATTCAGTTAGATATGGAGCAATCTACCAAATCAGGACAGGTTCAAACCTACTTATACCAAATGGCCCAATGTTAAAATATTTCATAATACTACTCAAATCTTTGAACGGATTGCTAGGGCTCCCAGATCACTGACTTAGTTCCATCATGAGGCCCTTCAAGTTTGAGACAATGGCCACGGGGTAGGGCATGTTTCTAGGTTGAAACATGCCCTACCCCTGACTTTTAGCATCCAGCTGTCCAGGCAGTTAGTTGACTCATTGTTGACTCTGTTGCCTCCACATCACAGGGTACATTGTAGTGTAAACCTTGACAGCTGGCTTTTCTTTTTGTAATGGAAGTGCCTGACAAGCTGTGACTGCCCAAGCATCCACTTCAAAGAGGGCTATCTTGAATAAACAACTAGATAAAGAGCAAGGCCCACATCCCCTACTGAGGCTCCTTTGTTTTAGAGATCCTGGTTAATTTCAATAATTGACCATATGGACCACTTGTTTTTTCTCTTCCTGCACTTTACATTCCCGCTTTTATGTTTTAAGTTCACCAATAGAGAGAGAGCCCAGGAAACCCGAAGCCCCCACCCTCTACCCCAATAAAAGCAGAACCCCAGGCCCTCACATGTGTTCTCTCTCCTGCTACTTGCAGCCTTGCTGTGTGGCCCCAGGTGTGCTGTGTACTTTCAGATCCCGTAAGTAATAAACCTTTATTTTCTCAAAGTTTCCTGATGGCTATTTCTGAAGGACATCTTGTAATCATAATAAGAACCACAAAGGCCAGTCCAACCACATTGCTTATTGATAGACTGAGATGAGCACAAAACAGGTGGAGTGTCTTTTCTCATGTTTATAGATCATTTCTGCTTCTTTTTTGAAATTTCTGTTCATATTTTTGCTCATTTTCTATTGTGTTATTTATTAGTCTCTTTCTTATTGATTCATAGGTGTTTTTACATATTATAGTTGCTACTCTTTGGTTAGTTATGTGTGTTGCAAATATAGCAGGTTGTGACTTGTCTTTTCATTCTCTTAATGGGGTCTTTTGATGAATGGAAGTTCTCAGTTTTCATGTAGTCAAATGTATCATATATTTCCTTTACGGTTTAAACCTTTTGTATCTTGTTTTTAAAAGCTTTGGTTAAAGGATCTTTCCATAAAGATGCTCTCCTACATTTTATTCTAAAGTTGTAAGCTTTACCACTTACATTTAAATTCTTAATTCATCTGGAATGGGTTTTTAATATATGGCATGAGGTAGGGAATCGTTTTCATTTTCTTCCTTATGAATAGCCAATTATTCTGGCACTTTATTGGAAAGACCAATATTTCCTTCTGCATTTGCAATGCAGGTTGTGTTGTATACCAACTTTTCATATATGCATGAGGAAAAAAAAGTGTTAAGGAAAAAGTAGAATGAAATAAAGTGGCATGCAAGTCTTTGTCCCAGCAAGTCCACGTCTAGGAATTTATCCTAAAGGAACAACTGTAAATGCAAAAGAACACGTAGCTCAAGGATGTTGTTCATAAGACCTAAAAAAAAAAAAAAAAAAAGAAAACTATCTACTTGCATATTCAACAAGAGGGGATTGTTTAAATATATTATGGTACATCCATGCATTGGAACACTGTATAGTAATCTAAAAAGATGTGGTAGGTTTTAATGTGGTGATATATGTTGACTGAAAAAAAATGCACCACCTAAGAGTTGAGAATTATGTTTTATTTGGCAGACTTGCTGAGGACTTAAGCCCGGGAGGCAGCCTCTCAGATAGCTCTGAGGGACTGCTCTGAAGAGGTAAGGGAGAAGCCAGGATATATAGGAGATTTTGCAACAAAAACCAGGTAGTCAGAACATCAAAAGATTACGGTTAATTAAAGAAAAAACAAACATCTCAACTTAATGAATTTAGTGCTTTTGTATGTATGGGAAGATGCAAGAGTCTGGGTTCATTGAAATCATTCCTTTGATACGCACCTTATCTATCTAGGGCCAGTATCCTGTTTTTCTCCATCCTGAAGCCCCTCAGGGTGCACAGCTGGGGGCGCTGCAGTGGCTGATGGCTTACTGGCCACAACCTCCTTTGTTCACTGATATGGCAGGTGACATTATTCGTTCACACATGGAAAGAAATACTGAGAAAAGCAGACTGTAGAACCACATACATAGTATAATTCTCTTTATATAATCTGTTCATAGATACATTTCAAAGAAGGGGAAGAATTTCTGTTAAAATACCAGCAGTTTATGTGTATTGTTCGAGTTTTTCACAGTGCTATCAGACAAACATAAATAACACACAATTAGCTTTTCCTATGTTAAAAAATAAATAATGTTTCATATGTTAGTAGGACCCAGAAATCCTACTCCTAGGTTCTTATCCAAGAGAAATAAAAAATTAAACACAAAAGCCTGTATGTGAATGTTTGTAGCGGATCCACTCATAATCACCAAAAACTACAAACAGATTCCTTCATCTGGTGAATGGACAAACTGTAATACATCCATACAATGGAATATTACTCAGAAATTTAAAAAAAACAAAACACTGCTATTAGATGGATATACCTCCATGCTCCATTCTGTAAAAGAAGCGAGGCTCAAAAGGCTATACGCTCCATTTATGACATTTGGGAAGAGGCAAGTGTACAGAAAAAGAAAATATCAGAGGTTGCCAGGGTAGGGCTGGTGGGAGGGGCTGACTGCAAAAAGGTACAAAGAAACTTTTGGGGGTGAAGGAACTGTTCTGTATGTTGATTATGTGGTGATTAGACAGCTATGGGTTTGTCAAAACTCAGACATAAACACTAAAAAGGGTGACTCTTAACTATGCAAACTACACCTCAATTTAAAAAATGCTAAGTATAAAAGGTGATGCGTATAATGTGATGCGTATAATACCTTTATAAATTAAAACAAGCCAACCACGTGAAAGCTAGAAAAAATACGCTGTATAAGAACATTTAATGATATGGAAAAACATTTCCAACATTGTCAAATGAATATCCATGGCACACAACTAAGTAATAGACTTCCATCTGCTTGTGTGTATATGTGTGTCTACACAAATGTGTAGACACACAAATGCACACATACACGCACACACTGGTAGGAAGACACACTGCTGGCTCAACACCAGAAATGGTGTCCACGTCTCTCCGATGGAGGGGTCACAGCTGATCTTTATTTTCTTTTGCTCCTCTTTTTGCTGATTTTCCCACGATGACCACGCTTTGTCCTGGCTCCTTGGAACCACTGGAATCCAGGGCTGGCTCCAGGAGGCTGGGAGGATGTGGCCATTCCACAGCTGGGAAAACAGCAGCCCTCACAGGAACCCTGAGCCCCGTCCTGTCAATGTTTATTTTTCCTCCCTGAGCAGACAAGGCAGGAGACTGGGACAGGGGGGCAGAACTTCAGACCCAGAAGCCCCCTTCAGTTGCCACAAGGCAGCCTGACCGTCTCCCAGGCAGGGGCCCTACACCCTGGGCTCTAGTACATGAGGATAAGGTCAAGAGGGTGGGCTCTGGTGCCCCCTGGATCGACCCCCAATTAATCACTTATCAACTGTGTGTCCCTGGGCCAGGTACTCAGCTTCTCTGTCCTCCTCTGTAACGTGAGGATAAAGATGGTGCCTCCTTCATCAGGATGTCGTATGTGTATATGAGCACGCACACATGTGCAAAGGGCTTTGAACGATGCCTGGCACCATTTAAGTGCTCGGCAAACGATTAGGAGGATTGCTGTGAAAATCCCGCTGATAGATGTATGAGCCTACTGGCCCCATCTCAGGGCACGTGGTGCTCACAGGGTCACTGTCCTGATATCCCCCAAATAATTTTTAAACAACTCATTGTGATTTAGAGCACCCAGAAAGGAATAGGCACAATCTCCTGAGATACTTCGTAATATTTCCCTCTCCTCAACGGTTCACATCCCTCACCACCACCACTATCATCTCTTTGGAGGTCTCCCTTCTCCAAACTCCCTGAATTCAGCCAACAGGCACCTACTGTGTGCCAGAAGCCAGTCTAGGTACTTAGGAGCAAAACAGATAAGAATCCTTTTATCCATATGTAGATTACAGAGCCATCCCCCAGAGCTAGCCCTGGAACCTGGTATTTTCCTTCTTTCTTCCCCCACCCTTGCTTCATCATTTTGCCACTCAGAACCCCCAGATCCCTGCAGCTCCCTCTTCAGAGGGCGGAGGACAGGAAAAAGCTGAGCCAGCCTCTCTTTAGCAGGCAGGGCTCAAGCAGAGCCTGGGCACCTCCAGTCACCAACAGCCATGTCCATTACAGATGGAGATTTCCAGCTCTGGCCGGGCACACAGGAAAGGCTTAGCCATGGTGGCCTCATTTTACAGCAGTCATCTCAACCCCAATTGGACTGACAGCAACTTCCAGGACAGGTCCCACTGCTGTTCACTCCTCGGGGAAGGTACACCACAGGGCAAGGCACGCAGTAGGCTCTTGGTGGCCAACGGGGCCCTGTAGGGCACCCCATGGACAGATGTCTTTCAGAGGCCATGGATGGCCCACGTCAGAATCCACTGATATGCTGGGGAGGTGTGTGGGGCAGGGGGTGGGACTCACCAGCCCAGCCAGGGTTTTCTGTGCACTTACAGAAATCACAGTGCCCCACGCTGGCAGAGCGCTCTGTCCCTTTTGAAGACCCCACCTGGCCAGTCTGCCACACGTTTAGTCCTCAAGATACACCTGTGAGCTCCAGGGGACAGACAGTGGGGACGGTGGGAGGAGGCCAGGGTTTGGACTTGTCCTCAGCTCCACCCTTAGTAGCGCTGTAGCCTTGACAACCTTCCTGACCCTCAGTGTCTTCTTCTATAAAAAAATACAAATGTTAACCCCTTCCTGGGTGGAGAGGATTCAGTGAAAGGTGGTACACAGAAGCATTTTGTTAATGTTTGTCTGCCCTTTTCTCTCAGAAAAAGCCTCCACCTTCAGGCTATCAGACATGCGGGAACAGAACCCAGTACACTGCTTCTCGTGGTTCTTATCACTGAGGTCACTGCAGATCCATACATGCAAGCTTGTGTACACCACACACACACACACACACACACACACACACACACACACACACACACACGACGCAATTATGGATATTGTTCTAACCAGGGATCCTAACAGCAAGCAACAGAAGGCAACTGTGGCTGATTTGAGCAGGAAAAGAAATGTATGGAAAGGATAAAAATTTGCTTCACAGGGCTCCCCTGGTGGCGCAGTGGTTGAGAGTCTGCCTGCCAATGCAGGGGACACGGGTTCGAGCCCTGGTCTGGGAGGATCCCACATGCCGCGGAGCAACTGGGCCCGTGGGCCGCAATTACTGAGCCTGCGCGTCTGGAGCCTGTGCTCAGCAACAAGAGAGGCCGCGATAGCGAGGGACCCGCGCACCGCAATGAAGAGTGGTCCCCGCTTGCCGCAAGTAGAGAAAGCCCTCGCACAGAAACGAAGACCCAACACAGCCAAAAAATAATAATAAATAAATAAATAAATAAATAAAAATTAAAGGTGCTAATAATTTAAAAAAAAAAAAATTTGCTTCACAGAATCACAGGAATCTCCAGGCCTTTACCGTGAAGGCAGAGTGAACTTCATTAAAATGAATTGAGAGGTACACATAACATTGTGCCTTTCGCAGAGTTAGTGCCCCATAAATGTTATCTAAGATAAGAATAATCTTATGTTACACCTCTGCTCAAAATCCTTTCATGGCTCCTACTGTCACCAAGGTAGTCCTGGCCTCGGGCTGCGGTGCAGGTGGGGATGGAGGATCTGAATTCTTTCAAAGGATCTGTGAACCCAGATAGTCAGGAAGCGCTGTCTGGAAGCCAGCTCACATCCCCAAGGAGGGTAAGAAATGCTCTCAACCCCACCAGCTTCCCTGCTCTCGCCATCTTTCCCCCTCCCCTAGGAATTTGGAATTGCTACTCCAATTGGCTGGATTCCAGGACGCTGATGGGTTCTTGTTTGCTGGTGGGCAGGAGTCTCTGGGGCTACAGGGCCACACACCCAAGTGTCCTTTCTCTGTTCTTTTGCTCTGTGCCTTGTGACCAGTAAGCCAAACCCAAGCTCACTCTGGCTTTCTCCCCCTTCTCTCTCCACGCAAGCCAGCCATTGTTGGGATTTCTCCCCCATATGGTCAGTCAAAGGCTGGGAGGGGACGGGATGAGCCACGGGAAGAGACCCATCCCCCTGGCTTCCGTGCTCCTGGCCAGGCT
Organism: Balaenoptera musculus; assembly: GCF_009873245.2. NCBI lineage: Eukaryota > Metazoa > Chordata > Mammalia > Artiodactyla > Balaenopteridae > Balaenoptera > Balaenoptera musculus. The sequence goes on along the minus strand of NC_045799.1, from coordinate 21,470,531 downwards.
CAGCCAGTGGCCACTGGCCCAGCTGACAATGAATCAGTACTTTGTTTCTGAGCTTGACAGTCTCTGAGTTCAGCTCCCCAGGTGTAGTGGGGGCCAGGGGGCGGGCAGCTGGCAGCAGAAGTTTTAGGCGTTTAGAGGTCCCTTTGCCAAACTATCAACTATCATCTGAATGTGCCTCTGGCTCCTCATCTCAAATGTCTGTAAACCCTGAGCTCGAAAAATGCAAATTCATTTAAAAGAGTGGCTAAATTTGCATTGGCTTTTCCTCAACCTCCTGGTTGCAAACGTTAACTATTATCACGGAGGACCTTCATACTTGAAAAACTTCGGAGTCAGTGGGCTTTGAGAACAAGACCACAACATGCCTTTGCTTACCTGTTCCCTCCACCTGGCCTCCCCCCACACGGTCCATGGAAGACGCTCAGGGGGCTAAGGGGATGTGTTTCTCAGGGAGTCCTGACATTGCAGAGTCAACTCCATCATGCAACCCAACAGGAAGTGCTCCCTCCCCTCTTTTTGAAGCCCTCAACACCCATGTGCCATTCCTCAGTTGGGTGGCCTCGGGCAAGCTACTTAACTTCTCTGAGCCTCAATTTTCTCACCTGTGAAATGGAGCCAGTGCTACCTACTTTCAGAGATGGGTGAGGATTATTAAAAGGGAATGTTAGCTAAGGGTTTGGCTTGGTTGCCAGTGTGGTTTAAACCCTCCAAAGAGGGGGCTGCTCTTATAGATGAGGACCCTGGGCCCAGAGAGGAGCAAAGACTCGCCCAAGTTCACATAGCCGTGTAGAGGCAAGCCAGGGCTCAAAGCCAGGCCGTTCCTCACTGGCCTTCCGTGGCCCCAGCCCGCCTGTGTCTCCATCTCCGTGCTCTTACCACTATCGGGCAGGGCCAGGCTGGCAGCGGTTTGCTCTTTATCAGCCACAGTCCCCCGGGGCTGGCTGAGCACACACCTATTTCCTAATGTGGCTGAGGGAAAATGGTTCTGGGTGCTCCTTGGACATTTGGCAACTGTGTGTTGCTTTACTTCCTGTGATCCGCCGTGCGGCTGGAGGAGGCCCAGCCTGCTAGAGCCAACACTCTCAGCTTCCAGAGAGAACGGAGAAGCAAGAGTGACACTCTCTCTCCCCTCTGCCCCCTGGGAGAACAACATTGCTTTCTGTTTCCCTTTCCCTCGGCCTTCAGCTCTCCCCAGAAACTGTCCTTCCTGCAAAGCTAATGCCTTCAGACTCAGAAGTGGCCCTCCTTCTCTCAACCCCAAGACTGCCACCCCAGGGCCAAGGTCAATTCTCACCTCCTCCTGGAAGCCTCGGGGGATTGTCAGGCTGAGCTTGTCCTTCTCAGTCTACATACATTTATTGTCTGGAATTTATGCTCTGGGTTCTGACCCTTCTTTCATTTATTCATTGGTTTTCTTAAATGTTTAATTTTTATAAAATTTTAAAGGTTACTTTCCATTTACAATTATTATAAAATATTGGCTATATTCCCTGTGCTGTACAATACATCCTTGAGCCTCATTACACCCAATAGTTTGTACCTGCCACTCCCCCACCCTTATATTGTCTCCCCACTCCCCTCTGGTAACCACTAGTTTGTTCTCATGAGTCTGCTTCTTTTATATTATATTTACTAGTTTGTTGTATTCATTTATTCACTATTGAATATATCTTGTGATCTACTCCAGGACTGCACTAGTAATAATAAAAAAATAATAATAATAACAGCACCATGAGAAAGACCTGCCCTCACGTCCAAGACCAGGGTACCCAAAGGGGTCTTTTTCTGAGATTTAAGGCTCAGAAAGAGACATTTTTTTTAGCATAACAAGGTAAGGGAGACACCCTCTCAAGAGGTTTTCTCCATGGTACAAAAAGCCTGATTGCCTTTTAGATGCCACACACCTTGAGACCTGATCTCCACGAGGTCCTTTTCTTCTCCTCTCCTCCACCCCTCGGACCCACCATGAGCCCCTTCCTGTTCCTGCATCCCCAATCCAGGATCAGAAAATAACTGACAACATACACCAGAAGCCAGACACACAGAGAAGTTGGGACCAGGAGGGAAAGAGCTGGAGGATCAGGGGCTGAGGGGGAGGGAGAAGTTTATGGGGCCTCCACTGACCACAGGGATGACCTCATGGTAACACCTGAGCATCAAAGCCTGATGAAGAGCTGCCCCTGAGGATGGAGTGTGGGGACAAATGAGGAAACAGGTTCAGCAAGGTTAAGTGACAAGGTCAAACTCACAGAGTGAGTAAGTGGCAAGCTGGAATTTGCACCCAGATCAGTAAGGTTTCAGCTTCCGCTCCTAAATGCCTCACTGTGCTGGGAGTGGGTGTTTCTCCCCAGAGCACCTGGCCGGGGAGTGGCGGCTCACAGAGGCCATAGGAGCCCTGGATTCCTCTCCCTCTGCACATGTCCAGCCCAAACCCAAAGACCTGAGGACCGAGCGCTCAGTATGTTGTACCCCTAGTGTGTTTTCCTGGGGGCTCCAGGACTCTCCAGCCAGCTAACCATGAAGGTTAAGTTATGACTATTTGTTGAGCACCTTCTCTATGCAAATTGATCCACACCTATTATCTCATTTAATCCTCAGAACAACCCCCATGATGGGCATTGTTTCCCCATATTTAAATGAGGAACCCAAATTTCAGAAGCATCAAATAACTTGACCAGAGCAGGTAGCCTGGCTGGAACTATGAACCCAGGGCTCCAAGCCCAATGGACTTTCCTCTGGAAAAACTCAACATCCTAAAGAGCACAGATTAGAAAGGTAGACAGAACCAGCCCCCGAATTAACCACTCTTGACCCATCCCACCTCTAAACTCCTGCTGAGGTAATATATTTTCCTATGATTTAAGCCATGCTGAGTTGGTATAGCAGGAGAGAATTTGAGTGGATGACAGAATTTTTCTATATTCTTATTGTGATCCTGGTTACATACACATAGCTATACATGCATTACAATTCATAGAACTAAAAGAAACTATAAGAAGTAAATATGGCATAATGTTAAGATTTTATAAACCTGGGTAGTCTATTCTTATCTATATGTTTGAAGTATTTTACAATAATGATAAAAAGACCAAAAAAGAGGAGGAAGAAGAAGAAGAGGAGGAAAAGGAGGAGGAGACATTGGAAGAAGCCTGTTTAGATGCAATGGCTGGAGCTGCTGCAACCATCTTGCAACTGTCAATGAAAAATTAATCAGTAGATCTAAGAAAGAAATGAAACATTTTATTCACGCCAAATTGAGGATTATAACCCAGGAACCGGAGAAGTTAATCTGTGAACTTAGTTCCTGCTTCTTCATTCTCTGGCCACTGAATAAAGCTTGTATTGTTTCAATCTAAAACAAAACAAAACAAAATGAAAAAACAAAAACAAAAAAAGCCCAGGAACAGCATCTCAGAAAGCTCTGAGAACTGTTCCACCCAGTTACATAAGTTTTTTGAGACAGAGGGCTGTACATTAGATGACGTATTATTGACATTTTACACAATCCAGATATGCAAGTACAAGGTGATGGGCCATGTGATCCCCTTACAAGATCAAGAAGGAATGTTATGTTTAAGGAGTTGTCTTGGTGATGCTAGGAGAATGTTACTCTTTAGGGTTGAGCAGGTATTTCTGCCAACGGGGAAGTTTTGGTCAATGCCTAACGCAGATGCACAATGCACAGTAGAGGGGAGAGAGGAGGCCAAAGGGCAGAGAAAATTTTTTACGTTTAAATTTTCTTGTCTTGCCATTAAATGTGAATTTGATTTCACACAACCATGAAAGAAGCCAGTGTGAGGGTAAATCTGAGACACTAGGATGGCAGAGCAGACAGGTGTGGAGAGATGGTACATGTCTGTTAGCTGTTGAGTTTTTTTTTTAATTCCCATTTTTATTGCAAATTTGTTTGTTTTTGTTTTTCTTGGCTGCACGGCATGTGGGATCTTAGTTCCCCAACCAGGGATCCAACCCACACCCCCTTCAGTGGAAGCACAGAGTCTTAACCACTGGACCTCTGGGAAGTCCTGTTAGCGGTTGAATTAATCAGAACCTCAAACCTGCCCTCTCTCTGGACTTCGTCTCTGAGATATTATATGTGTTTATTGTTGAAGCCAACGTGAGCTGGGGATTTCTATTCCTTGGGTTGAAGACATTGTCACTCATACCGTGTAGAGAGTCAGGCCTGAAGCAGTAGGACACCTCCATGGCCAGTGGCAGAGCTGAAAAGGAGGCCAGAGGGTCGCTGATGGACTCATCTGGATTTGACTGAACGCGAGCATCAGAGGGAAGCCAGTGGGGCTGGCTGCTTCAAAAACTTGCCTGTTGGTTTTAAGATTCTGATGTAGTGGCAGTGTAAGTCATCGTCATGTGAGTTTCCTCTTAATCCTTCTTTCCTGTCTGACACCCTCACAGATGCAACATCTGCCTGGACCCAGGGGACTCAGGAATTTGGGGCAGTTAGAGCTGCAGGTGTTCAAAACTGTGTAAGGTAACTCTTCAAAAATCTAATTTTCTGACAAGTCATGGATCTATGTGTTTTGGCGTCTATCTTCCTTGTACAGATACAGACATGTGAGTCTGGGGGCCCAGGAAGGTAGAGCTAGGGTGAGGACCCAGGGTGACAAGTCCTCTTGGAAAGGTAGAGGGGAGAATTCTTCTCTCCATGAAAGGCAGTGTGACCTTGATAGGGACATAATCACTCTGTGACTCAGTTTCCTCAACTCCAAAATGGAGAATAATATCCCACCCTCACAGGTTGTTTTTAGGCTTGGAGACAATATATGTAAAGTGTCTGCCACATAGTAGATGCTCTGTACATGGTCACTGTTTTCATTCTTAAGCAAGCCAGAAGGATTCTTGTTGTGGCAGGTTGGGGCAGGAAGGGAGACCCTTTTAGATACAGAGGAAGAGAAGAAAGAAAAAAAAAAAAAACCAAAAAAAACTCAGGAGGTCTCATGTCCTCCTGGCTCAATGGGCTTCATTAAGCTTTCATGAAATCAGAGTCGGGGAGACAGGGCGCCAGGGGGCTGATGAGGACTCAGCGGAAGAGAAGCCATCCTCCCCCTCTGCAGCCCCGCCCCTCCTCTAATCACCATGGAGATGGTGCGGCTGCCCAGTGGGATTCCCGCCCACACTGGGCCTGAGGCTGCTGCAAAGGGAGGGGCAGGGGCCGAGCAGACAGAGATCCTTCTGGAAAGCTGGTGTGGAGATGGGGAGTGTGTGCTGGTCACTGCCCCCCTTAACCCCCAAGACACTGAAGGACTCAGGATGGTGTGGGATGCATCTGCGTTTGAATCCCAGCTCTGCTAGCAGCTAGCTGCGTGACTGTGGGAAGAACACTTCCCCTCTCGAACCCTCAGGTTCCACATCTGTCAAAGGAAGGGGTAAAAAGGAATAAAAACAAAAGCTTGGTGAAGAAAACTGTAGGATGAGGAAGCAATGAAATACCGTGCAGTGCAGGTAGAAGGAGACAGAACCCTACATACTGTTCATTGAAAAAAGGGAACTTCACAGAACTGACCAGTGTGATTCTGTATTTCTTTGTTGAAAAACACACTCTACTATGCTTACCAAAAGGGGGGAGAGGGGAGAGAAATACTCTAAAATACACTTCTGCTTGTCCTCTCTGGAATTAGGGATTGCAGGTAATTTTTATTTTTTTGGTTCTTTCTCAAATTTTGGTCAATGAACATGGATTACTTTTAAAGCCAGAGTGACATTAATAGCTACCATTTGTGGGCTTATCATGCAGGGGTGTTGTGCTAGGTGCTTTACCTGGTTTAAAGCCCTTTATGTCTTCACAAAAACACAGGGAGGGAGGGTATTCTGTTTATCCCCACTTCACAGAGAGGAAATTGACGTTCAGAGAGGTTAAGGGGCTTGACCAAGGTCAAACCACCACAGAGTGGCAGAGTTGAGATTTAAAACCACAGTTAAGATACCAGACTCCAAAATTCAAGCATTTAATTATTACCATTTTTGCCTCTCAGGACAAAAAAATGCTAAAGGTTCTGTTTCCTTAAATGTTTTACTACGGAAAACATCAAGGAAATCAAAAGTAGAAAGACAAATATAATTTTCAGTTATAAAATGAATGAGTTCTGGGGATCTAATGCACAGCATGGTGACTATAGCTGAGAGTACTCTATTGTACACTTGGGATTTGCTAAGAGAGTAAATCTTCAACCTTCTCACTACACACACAGAATGATAACTACGTGAGGTGATGGATGAGTTAACTAGCGTGGTTGTGACAGTCACTTGACAATACACACATTTATCGAATTATCACCTTGTACCCTTTAAATGTACACTAGACCCTTGAACAATGCAGAGGTTGGGGCACTGACCCCCCCCGACAGCAGCTGAAAATCCACGTATAACTTAGAGTCGGCCTTCCATATATGCGGTTCCACCATATCCGAGGTTCCACATCCGTGGATTCAACCAACCACGGATGGTGTAGTACTGTAGTTATGTATTTATTGAAGAAAATCCCCACATAAGTGCACCTGCGCAGTTCAAACTTGTGTTGTTCAAGGGCCAACTGTATACAATTTTGTCAACTATACCTCAATAAAGCATTAAAAAAAAAGAAAAGAAAAATATAATGAACACTGATGTACCTATCACCCAGCTTCCAGGAAGTCCTTAGATAAAGGGATTGGGGTGAGGGTTCAGGGAGGGAGAAGGGGTGCTTAGAGAGGAGAATGATGCCCAGAGCCAGAAGTCTCAACCTACACACACCACACACACACCACACATACATACACACACAGCATACCACACCGCACACACAGACACAGGGCTCCCGGGCTCTGCTGCTGGCTGCCCTGGGGCTGTGGCCCCGACCATGGTGGGGGACCGCAGGCAGGCAACCGTCCACCCCCTCTCCCGCCCCTGCTCGTGTTCCTTCCTCTTTTCTACATTCCACTGACTTGTGCTTCCCCAGCTGCCTCATTTATAGGTCCCGGGTTCCCCTCCAAGGCCTCGAGGTTTTGGCAGCTCTGCAGGACGAAGACATGGCCAGGGGCCCTGATGACACGTGGAGGTGGGCGACCCTGGTGGTGCTGGCCGCCCTGGGCACAGCTGTGACAGCGACCACCAACCCCGGCGTCGTGGCCAGGATCACCCAGAAGGGCCTGGACTACGGTAATTGGATGCCTTCCTTTTCTCCCCTCCAGCCTCTGAGGAGCACTGATTGAGCACCTGCTGTGTGCAGCCCTTTAAATCCAGTGTATGGCCTGCTCACAGCTCCTCCAAGGAGGCCCTCTTACCCCTGTGTTAATATGAAGAAGCTGAGGTAAGGTGAGCTGCCCAAGGTCACAGGGCTGGGAAGCGGCAGCGCTGGGGTTGGAGCCCTGGCCTGGAGGACCCCAAGTCCAGTGCTCAGGTCCCTCACGGTCCCCTCCCTCTACGCAATACCCAACTCGGGCTTCTAGGCCTTTCACTTCCTTCCAAGCTGGTTCTCAGCCCCGATTTTTGTCTCAAGGTCCCTGGCTCAGTCTTCAGTGTGGGGAGGCCCTCCCCCAGGGCAGGGGCTTGGCAGCCATATTGTGCACACTAGCCATGTGGGTGACCCAGAGAGGGTCCCCCAGGCCAGGCATCCAGGCCCAGACAGAGGAGAGACTGGCATGAGGCAACCCCCTGACCTGCTCAGGTCGGTGCCAGGCACTGCGCTGCAAGGACGCACTGTTACCAGCGACCTTTACAGATGAGCAGACAAACTTGGAGGAGGGACTGGGAAGTGGGCGGCCTGGATCTGAGCTCTGGTCTTGTCAGATGTACCAGGGTGGGGCTGCTCAATGCTGCCTCTCAGTGGCAGAGAGGATGAACTGCAGAACAGTGGGGGACAGCCAGTGCCAGAGAAATCAGACCCAGAAGGCAGAACCACAGCCGTGGTGGACCCCTGGGGAATCAGGACAGGACCAAAGGGACCTGGTATCCCACCCCTGAATTCCTACCCCAGCCCAGGCAGGACACCTCTGAATCCCAGGGGTGCAGACGGAAGGTTCCCCATGAGCTAAGAGAAAGGATTATGTCCCTGCTCTATACCCAGAGCTGGGGTGGTCCTGAAGTCTTCCAGAGAGCAGAGGCTTGGGCTCGGCCTTTAAGCCTGGAAGTCTTCATGTTCTGTCACAGCAGCCTCGGTTCTCCCTTCTACTCACACCCCATGTGAGAGTTGTGAAATACAGCAAAGCTGCTCATTCCCCCTCTTTACTTACACTGTTCAGTGGTTCCCTAGTGCCCTCAGTGGATGTCTTGGGCTTGGCATTAGAGACTCTTCAAGACCTGGCCGCTGCAGACCCACAGATCGTGGCCATCCCACATTTTCTTTTCCCTCCGGGCAGTGACAATCTATGCATTGTTTACTTTTGAACCCCCAGAAGGCCTATCCCAAGGCACAGGCTCTGGGACCAGAAGGCCTGGATTCAAATCCTGCCTCCATCACCTGCCAGCTGTGTGGTCACCTTTCTGAGTCTCAGCTTCCTCATCTGTGAACTGGGAGTTGTAACAGGACCTACTACCCAGGATTGTTCAGATTCAGTAACTTAATACGTGTATAGAGCCCAGAACTGTGCCTGGAACAGAGTAAGAGCTTGATAACTGTTATTATTATTATTACTATTATTATTCTTACTACTTCCTAACTGGCTCCTGGGATCCCTCATCCTACTACTTCTCTTCTCATTTAACGTGCTTGCCTTTTAACTGGTTTTTCGATGCTGTTAACCACGTAATAACTGATGGCAGAATTACTGACCCTGGAACATTCATTCATTTATTCCTCCATCAGGTATTAAGTTCCAGTCACTGTGGTAAAGATAGAGGACGTCCGTGACATCTACCACTGACCTTGGGGGACTTACATCTAGTAGGGAAGAGAGATAGTAATAAAAAAATCACATGAATAAATGCATAATTACAAACGGCAATGGGAGCTCCAAAAGAGATGCCCACAGCATCATGAGAATGATAACAAGGGGGATTGCTCTCATCTGATGAGTCAGAGAAAGTTCCTAGAGGAAGTGATGACTAGAGCGACCAGGTGAAGATGAGAGGAAAGGGTTTCCTAGGCAACAGGAATGGTACATGCAAAGGTCCTGTGGCGAGAGAGTCCAAAAGCCAGAGAGATAGAGTATCTGTGAGGGCAGAGCACAGAGCAGATGTTCAATAACACCCGCAGGATGCATGACTGGGTATTTGGAGGGGGTGATATTTTAAACTAGGGGTTGGCAAATGACAGCCTATAGGCCAAATCTGGACCAACACATGTTTTTGCATGGCCCAGGAACTAAGCATGGCTTTTACAGCTGGAAAAAATCAAAAGAAGAATCCTATCTCACACCATGTGAATATGATATGAAATTCAAATTTCAGTGTCCATCAATAAAGTGTTATTGGAACACAACCGTACCTACTCATTGACGTATTGTCTACGGCTGCTTTTGTGCAATAAAAGCAAAGCTGAGTGGTTGTGACAGAGACAGTAAGACCCACAAAGCAGAAAATATTTTCTCTGGGGCCCTTGACAAAAACCTTAGCTTGAGCCCTGCTTTAGATCTTTCCAATCCCAACGTCCCTGCCATGAACAGACTGCACACCTCTGACCACTGACTCCGCTCTTTCCCCTCAGCCTGCCAGCAGGGAGTGGCTACTCTGCAGAAGGAGTTGGAGAAGATCACAATTCCCACTCTCTCCGGAAGCTTTAAGGTGAAGCACCTTGGGAAAGGGAAGTACAGCTTCTACAGGTAAGGTCCGTCAAGCTCAGTCCTCAGTGTGCAGGACTGTAGTGTGTTGGGGCCACCAAGACCTAGACTCACAGAGCCACTGACTCCTAAACTCAGAGACATTAGGATCCCAAAGCTAATGTTTACACCATCCCGAGGGGAGCCAATCCCCCAAGCTGCATGTGGAGGAAACCACACAAACGGTCTTTCAGGCACTCACCATGACTCCTGCGGGGATGTCACGAACCCCCAAACTCTGTGCCAAGCCCACATGTTAATTAGGATTGGGGTGGGGGTGAGGTTTCAAGGACAGAAAACCTAATCCAAAATGGCCTAAACCAGAAGGTATTGGCTCACAAGTCCCTGGAATTGTCTGGCTTCAGGTTCAGCTTGAAGGAAGGCTCAAATGTCACTGGACCCTGTTTCTCTCCTGCCACCTCTCAGCACCGCGTCCCTCGGGAGGGCTAATTCTTGGGTAGGGCCTCCCCGCGAAGCGGCCACCAGCATCTTCACAGCACTCCCAGCCCTGTGGGAGGAGGGCACCTTCTCCTTACAGCTCAAGCAAAACTCCTAAGATTCACTCTGATTGGTCCGTCTTAGGTTATGTACACACTCCTGGACCAATCACTGTGGTCAGGGGGATAGAAGACACGAATGAGCTTGTGCTGAAGTCTCAAGCTCCACCCCCTGAAGATGGCGGTGAAGTCAACTTTCTTTGGAGCAACAAGGACTAGATGTGGGGAAGGGTTCCTCCAAAGTAAAATGGCAGTTCTGTTATCACAAGAGAGGGTTGCGGGTGCTGGGGAGAAAAATCCATAAATGTCCTCTAAAGAATTTTATGCATTCACTCATTCAACAAATATTTTTGAGCACCTACTATGTGTCTGACTCATCAGGCTACGCTACAATAGGGAAAAAAAGGCAGACACATTCCACCCTTTACAGAACTTGTAGTCACTGGGATAACATTTGTTATCTTCACTGATCATCACGCACCCTTCAAGACAGAGGTTACTGTGCTCATTTTACAACATGAGGAAACTGAGGTGCAGGATGATCAAGTGATGTGCCCAGGGTCACACAATAGTAAACTGAAGATCAGGGTTCAAATGCAGATTTGTCTGACTTCAAAGCCTAGTCACAGAGTTCCCCAGGCTGCTGTCATAACTTCTGGGTTCTTTTGGAATAACTGGGGTAAAGGGCCAGGATGGAGGGGAATGAGTCTGTACTGACCATTGACTGAGTCCTTGTGGGGACACTTAGAGACTAACTGATCATTTCTTCTTTGCAGCTTGGTTATTCATGGATTCAAGCTTCCCAATTCCCAGATAAGACCGTTGCCCAATCAAGGCCTTGATCTCTCCATCAAAGATGCCAGTATCAAGATGAGTGGAAAATGGAAGGCACGAAAGAGTTTCATGTGCGTTTCCAAGCTCAGTGTTGTTGAGTGTGTGGGTGAGCTCTTGGTGATATTTGGAGGAGATGAGAGCCAAGGTCTCACGAATGCCCAATTTTTGCCTGGTCCATTACCATTTGCCCCCTCAGAGTTCCTGGGGGAACTTTTCACAGAAGAATTTTCAACATAACCCTTGGTTAATAGCTGAGAATTTTCCCACATCTCAATGCAGGGCATGGGCAAGGCTGAGTTGGTGCCTGTGGCTTAGGATGGAAGGCTAAGTGGGACCTTTAGTTTACCCCTTTATCAGTTAGCTATCGCTCTGTAACAAACCATCAGTGACCGAAACTCAGTGACCTAAAACAAGTCATATATCATCACTTACATATCTATGTGTTGGCTGGGGTTCCCTGATGTAGGTTGACCTCAGCTGAGGTAGCCCTGCTATACATGTATCTCCTCCTCCTCCCTGGACCAGTGGGCTACCCAGAGCATATTCTTAGTGATGGTGGAGGTGCAAAAAGGGCAACCAGAAACATGCAGGTCCCCTTAAGGCCTGGGAGGGACTGAACTGGCCCATGGTCACTTCTATTCATATGCCATTGGCCAAAGCAAGTCATGTGGTCAAGTCCAAGGTCAAGAACATGGAAATACACACATATCCCCCCAAGATAGGCAATGGTGAGGGTATGGATGCAGGGAGGGGTGAAAATTGGGGCAGATCATCCAAACTACAGCTCTGAATCTAAATATTGGGCTCTCACTGCAGTGACTCTGTGCAGCAGTGACAGTGGCTCAGACTGACCTGTCAGTTTATCAACTTCTCCTTTGTGGTGAATCCAGGGAGAAAACAGACACTTTGGTGAGGAGAGGGGCGTGAGTCTGCCTTCCGTTACAAGGACTGCTGGGTCTGTCCATTCCCCACAACAAGAATTGCTTAATTCTTCACTTGGGCTCTTTCACATCTATCATTTCACTTACTGATCACACACACACACAAAATAATAACAATACTTCCTCACATTATAGAAGAGTTGACAAACTACATTCACACCCACTGTCTTATCCCAAACTCATTTCATCCCTGAGGGAGGAGTTATTAACCCCATTTAATGAATGAGGGCATTTATTAAAGTCATTGGTCCCCCAAACTCAGCTTTCTAGTGGCAAAGTTGGTGTCCCACTGCTGGTCCAGGGTCTGGGTAAGGAAACTGAAGCTCAGAGAGGTTGAGAAACACTCTCAGTGCCACACAGCACACAGGCAGAGGCTGAGGCAGTGGGTAAGAGCAGGGTTCTGCCAGGCAGACATGGGTTCAAACTTCAGGTTGGAATCCTGGCTCTTTCACTCAGCTGCTGTGTGACCTTGGGCAAGCTGCCTTCCCTCTCTGAACTCCATCTCCTCACCCAGAGTGGAGATAATAGCAAAACCTGCCTTCCAGCATTGGTGTGAAGTCTGAATGGCAGCGAGAAGAAAATGCTTGCTCCAAGTCTTTTCTTTCTGTTTCCCTTCAGCAAAGTCAGCGGCAACTTTGACCTGAGTGTGGCGGGCATCTCCATTTTGGCTGCTCTCAAGCTGGGTTATGACCCCACCTCGGGCCATGCCACCGTCACCTGCTCCAGCTGCAGCAGCCACATCAACAGTGTCCGTGTACGCATCTCGCGCAGCAGCCTGGGGTATGATCTCCTGGGGCTGTGGATGGGAGGAGGGACAGGATTGTTCTAGTTATTCTTTTTTTTTTTATAAATTTATTTATTTATTTTTGGCTGCGTTGGGTCTTCGTTGCTGCGCATGGGCTTTCTCTAGTTGCAGCGAGCGGGGGCTACTCAGCTGCGGTGCGCGGGCTTCTCATTGCGGTGGCTTCCCTTGTTGCAGAGCACGGGCTCTAGGCGCGCGGACTTCAGTAGTTGTGGCGCACGGGCTTACTTGCTCCGCGGCATGTGAGATCTTCCCGGACCAGGGCTCAAACCCGTGTCCCCTGCATTGGCAGGTGGATTCTTAACCACTGTGCCAACCAGGGCAGTCCCTGTCCTAATTATTCTTGTATTCAGAAAACACATCCCAAATGCCACTTCCATGCCAGGCCTCAGGTGTAAGGGGACAGGGGTCTACAGATGGAACACACAACATCCCTGCCTTGAAGAGTCACTTGCTCATTCAATATTCATTCAGCAAACTTTACTGAGCACTTATTATGCTCCAGGCTGTGCACTAAACACTTTAAGTGCACCAAGTTATACAATCCTTACCACAAGCTTGCAAGCATTCATCTCTCCATCCATCCAACGAATATCGACTAAGAATCTGCTATGCACCAGGCTTGTGCATTGTACTCAGGAAATAGCAGTGGTCACTAAAAATTTTGGCCTTGCTAACAGCGATTGGAGGCTTACTGCATGCCTGGCACTGTTTCAAGCATGTTCCTTGTCTCATTCAATCCACACAATGACTCTGTGCAGTTAGTCAATTATTACCCCATATTCAGAGGAGAAGATCAAGGCACAGAAAGAATAGGAAATAACCTGAGTTTTCATACCTAGTGAGTATTGAGAAAGGATTGGGATTCAGCCCAGGACTTGCTGGCCCCAGAGTCTTAGCTACACAGTCCCCGCTCTTTTGAAGCTTCCAGCCTGTGGGGAAGACAAACATTAATCAAATCATTGCATTAATGAATGGCTCCCAAAGAATTACAAAAGGCTATAACAACTGAGAAAAAGAGGTACAAAGTGCGATGAACACATAGAACTGGAGGATCTGACCTAGTCTGGGGGCTGGCCATTTCATTTTCTTTGATGAAATGACATTTCAGTTGAGATGAAAAGAATAAGTAGGAGTTAATTAACTTGGGGACAATGGGTGTTTTAAGCAGAGCGAACAGCATGTGCAAAGGCCCTATGGTGAGAGGAAGCACAGGACACAGGAGGATACGGCAAAGCAGTGTGGCCTGGAGTACAGAGAGAGGGAGTGGTGAGGAATGAGGCTGAGATGGGATGGGGGTCCAGCCGTGCACCTATTGAAGAAATAACCTCAGAAACAGGTCACTGCACACAGGGGAAGAAGTGTCTGATGGGGGTGTACAGAGTTGGAGCCCAGGGATGAGGGAGTTTAGGTTTATTTGGAAAAGGGAGGAAGGCTTCCCAGATGAGGCAGCCTTCGGAATGCATCCCAGGGACACCTGGGAAGCCTCATGCATGTCCCCACGTGTCAATCTCCAGGTGGCTGATCCAACTCTTCCACAAAAAAATCGAGTCTTCGCTCCGAAACAGCATGAACCGCAAGGTATGAGGGGCTCAAGAGTCTCACCTCCTGTCAGAGCGGGTGGGGCCTTCTGTGTCCACATACCTCACGCATCGCTGGACACGTCTGCTCTCACCCAGACCTCTTTTTTTAATATATATCTTTATTGGTGTATAATTGCTTTACAGTGTTGTGTTAGTTTCTGCTGTACAACAAAGTGAATCAGCTATACGTATACATGTATCCCCATATCCCCTCCCTCTTAAGCCTCCCTCCCAGCCTCCCTATCCCACCCCTCCAGGTCATCACAAAGCATCGAGCTGATCTCCCTGTGCTGTGAAGTAGCTTCCCACTAGCCATTCATTTTACATTTGGTAGCGTATATATGTCACTGCTACTCTCGCACTTCGTCAGAGCTTCCCCTTCGCCCCCTGTGTCCTCAAGTCCATTCTCTATGTCTGCGTCTTTATTCCTGCCCTGCAACTAGGTTCATCAGCACCATTTTTTTTAGATTCCACATATGTGTGTTATTTGTTTTTCTCCTTCTGACTTACTTCACTCTGTATGACAGACTCTAGGTCCATCCACCTCACTACAAATAACTCAATTTCGTTCCTTCTTATGGCTGAGTTCCCTTGTATATATGTGCCACATCTTTATCCATTCATCTGTCGATGGACACTTAGGTTGCTTCTATGTCCTGGCTATTGTAAATAGTGCTGCAATGAACAGTGTGGTACATTTATCTTTTTGAATTATGGTTTTCTCAGGGTATATGCCCAGTAGTGGGATTGCTAGGTCGTATGGTAATTATATTTTTAGTTTTTTAAGGACCCTCCATACTGTTCTCCATAATGGCTGTATCAATTTACATTTCTACCAGCAGTGCAGGAGGGTTTCTTTGTTCCACACCCTCTCCAGCATTTGTTGTTTCTAGATTTTTTGATGATGGCCATTCTGACCGGTGTGAGGTGATACCTCATTGTGGTTTTGATTTGCATTTCTCTAATGATTAGTGATGTTAAGCATCTTTTCATGTGTTCGTTGGCAATCTGTATGTCTACTTTGGAGAAATGTCTATTTAGGTCTTCCACCCATTTTTGGATTGGGTTGTTTGTTTTTTTGATATTGAGCTACATGAGCTGCTTGTATATATTGGAGATTAATCCTTTGTCAGTTGCTTCATTTGCAAATATTTTCTCCCATTCTGAGGGCTGTCTTTTCATCTTGTTTATGGTTTCCTTTGCTGTGCAAAAGCTTTGAAGTTTCCTTAGGTCCCACTTGTTTCTTTTTTATTTTATTTCCATTACTCTAGGAGGTGGGTCAAAAAGGATCTTTCTGTGATTTATGTCATAGAGTGTCCTGCCTATGTTTTCCTCTAAAAGTTTTATAGTGTCTGGCCTTACATTTAGTCTTTAAACCATTTTGAGTTTATTTTTGTGTATGGTGTTAGGAAGTGTTCTAATTTCATTCTTTTACATGTAGCTGTCCAGTATTCCCAGCACCACTTATTGAAGAGGCTGTCTTTTCTCTGTCGTATATTCTTGCCTCCTTCGTCAAAGATAAGGTGACCATATGTGCGTGGGTTTATCTCTGCTCTCACCCAGACCTCTTCAGCAGTCCCCCCACAGCCCTTGGAAAGCACATGTCCAGCTCTAAAAATCAGTCATGTCAATTTTCCTGGGGATCCAGTGAGAAACTAAGAAAGGGTCATGTGATACACCCACAGCAAACTCCCCTGTGCTTGGACCACCTCTGCCCTTCCCCCATCATTCTTCCCTGCAGAGAAACTACCGTTCTCTTGCACTGAGCCCCTCTCCTCATAGCCCTCCAGCCTCCTTCCCCATACCCCCCACCGAACCCCCTTGGTGGTGATACCCACCCAGAAAACGTGCAGCTGATGAAGCTGCTAGACTAGAGCGTGGTCAAACTATGTCCTGAGGCTGGAACTGGTACGAAAGACAGACACGGACCAGCGCTTCCCAACTCTACCTTCACTCTAACCCCCTCCCCACACAAGCCAACCTCTTCAGCTGAGAAAAGGGCCATTCCTTGGGCTAGTTTTCCATTAATAAACTATCAGTCTCCAGGAAACCCCTGAGCCTGTCTCCCAAGACAAGTGAGCTTGAGTTTTCTCAAAGGGCAATAGGGAGCCATTGAAGGTTTTAGGCAAAGGGGTGGCCTGGCCAGATCTGTGCTTTAGAACAATTTCTCTGGCTGCCATGAGAATGGCTAGAGGGACCAAGAGCAGGGGCAGGAGTCTCGGGGACACTGAGGAGGCTTGTGCAGCCTTCCAGGTGGGAGACCTTGGTCTCCCAGTGAAAGGCACTGACAACATGGGTAGGGAGACATCGATCAAATGAAATCATCTATCTGACGGCACTCTGTCAAAAGTTAAAAAAAAAAAAAAAATCCATGCCTGGTGGTCAAAATGCATAACAGAGGAGATTATAAAACAGGTTTCAGAGTCAGAGTCTCTGGGTTTTGATTGTGGCTCCAGGGCTTAGCTGTGTGATGTTGAGAAAATCACTTGACTTTTCCAAACCTCAGTTTCACCGTCTGTAAAATGGGGACATTGATACCTTCTTCACCAAGCCGTTGTAAGGATTACTAAAATAGTGAAGGCTCCCCACCAGCCTGGCTCAACCATAACTCAACCGTCTTTGTAATTAAGTAATAGTATGCGGGGAGTGTTAGCATGTATTTAACATAAAGGACTATTAAAACAGATTATTTCTTGTTAACGCCTTAAGAGTGACCCCTTGAGAGCAGCCAAGCTGAACAATAATAACTCTGAGACACAGATAGAGGAAGTGATAGTGCTGGGCTTCAAACCCAGGCCGCCCCACCTCAGAGGTGAAGCTCTTAATCAGTCCAGGATATTGTTTAGAAGAGAGTATGGGCCTGAATGAATGGATGGATGGATGGATGGATGGATGGATGGATGGATGAATAAATGAAGTATCAGGGTGTCCATGATGTTAGGAAGGCCTGGAAATGGCGAGGAGTGAGTTTGGGAGTCCACTCCCCAGTAATACAGAGAGAAGAGTGGGGGTCTGAGGGAAGGAAGGGTCTATATAGGGTGTGGATGGGGGTGGGGGCGGAGGAGGGTGGCAGCAGACAGGCAGGCGCCAGGCTGCCGTGTGATTTGGAGCCCCCTGGTGGCCCTCATTAGTAAGTGGCATTGGAGGGCAGTAGCGGAGGGCAGGCAGCCCAGGTGTCCAGCTGGCCCCTCGCTGCCAGATGTGCTGCCCGCTCTCACCTTTGGGCCACTTGGAGCAGAAGCACGGGTTTCTCCGAGAGTGACATTCTTAGTCTCCTTGGGACAACCAGAGTTTTATGTGATAGAAACACACTCCAGGAAAACCAAAATTTCTCCCTCCTTCCTTCCTCTCCTTCCTCCCTCCCACCCCCTAGATAAAATAACTTGATTGACAGTGGGGAAGGCGGGAGGGAAGTGTGGAGGTGCCCTATCTGCCCTCTGGGCAGATGGGGGACCAGCACTGCAGAGGAGTGGGAACCTGACAGGTTTGGTTGAGATGTGCTGGCCTTGGGGGCCTGTGGGATATCCAGGGACTTGGTCCAGGAGGCAGCTGGACCCTCAGGCTGGAGCTCAGGGGAGATGTCTGGCTGCAAACCAAGGTCTGGGTGCTGGCCGCAGGTTGGGAACGTGGAGCGGGGCACCCAAGCAGGGTGCCCCCACGCCCCCAGGCATGGCTGAGACAAAGATTCAGGTGCTAGTGGTTTATTGGGCGGGGATCCCGGGCGAGGGGTGGGGAAGGGAGCTGGGGACAGGAACATTATTGAATGAGCTACTGCTCTGGACAGCTAGGGCCCAGTCCTGTGGGACTTCGGGGCACACACCTCAGAACTGTCCCAAAGGGGTGGGGAAAGCTGGGTATTTATCCACCAACTCTCACCCCTCTTTCTGGCTGCTGTAACTCCTTGGCACTTCGGAGCAAGGTCCAGGTATTAAAGTCCTCAGGCAGGGAGAGTTGCTGGGTGTGTAGGGAGCTGTCACACCAAGCCCAGGGGACCCCCGGGGTGGACCAACAATGTCCCACAGGGGCCATGGGCATGTATGGCAGGCTCCAGAGGGGCTCGTGGGTGGAAGGAGCGGGGAGCCCCAGGAGATCAACATCTTCACGAGGGAAGAGGAGCTCACAGGGTGTCCGAGGAAGAGGAAGTAGAGGGCCAGGTGGAGAGCAGGGAGGGTCCTCAGTCAGAGAGAGTGGCACATCATGCCAGGGGCCGCCCAACAGTCAAGAAAGGCAAGGAGAGACTCTGTTGGATGAATGAGGTCATTCAGGACGTGGGGAGAGCAACATCGTGAAGGCAGGGCTTATCTGACCACCACCACCTACTGCACCACCTACCCCATCAGCCCCAATGGGTCAAATTAAGGAAGCCTGTGATTTTAATCCTCTATTCCAGCTATTGCTTCGAAACAAATAGTCCCAAATACAGTGTCATCCAGCAACAACCATTTGATAATGTTCACGGATTCTGTGGATCAGGAAATCAACAGGCACAGTGGGACCAGCGTAGCTTGTCTCTGCTCCATGATGTCTATGGCTCATCTGGGAAAACTCCAAAGCTTGGGGCTAGAGTCATCCCGCGGGATCTCCTCTCATGTTCGTGGTGCCTGGGCTGGGAAGACGTGATGCTCGGCTCAGCCGGGGCTGTTGACTGGAGCATCTACCCGTGTCCCCTCCATGGGGCTGGGGCTTTGCACAGTTCATCAATGGGTTCCAGAGGGAGCATCTCAAGAGACCAAAGTGGAAGCTGCACAGCCTTTTATGACCTCACCTGGGAAGTTACACAATGTCACTTCCACTGTGTTCTATTGGTTAGAAGCAAGTAGCCACCCCACCCGCCCAGACTGTAGGGGAGAGTTCGCAGACTCCACCTCTCAATGGGTGTGACAGGGTCACATTCCAAAAGAGCAAATGGAATGGAAAATATAACCCACAGCGCTCCATTTTACAGATGAGAAAATAAGGGTCTCTTTTCTCATAGAAATGGAGTAACTTCCTCAGTGACAAAATCAGCATGTGATCCAGGGCTTCTCAGACCAGTGCTTGTTCCCCTATGAGTTATAGGAGGGGGACGGCTGGGAAGTCTTCTCTGGCCACACAAGGCAAAGATGAGGGTGCCCACCCAGGCTTGAGCAGAGGGCCTGCCCCTTGCTCTGAGAAGCACACACAGGGGAAGGCTGACATCTGACCACCTCCTGTTCGTTTTTTCACCACCTCATTCCACAAAGGGTCTGAGTGCAAACAAAAACAAACAAACAAACAAAATCTCACATTAAAAAATAGAAAACATAAATACCCATCAGGAAAGCTCCATGCCAGAGTAGGAAATAAAATGCAGACATGCCGTTCATACAGTCATATAAAGTTACATGTTGAACTCTGAGCTTCCTGGTGGCCAAAGAGAAAAGGGAAACTTGAGTAGTTACATGATTTTCAAGGAAACATTCAAGAAGAGTGAAACATGTCCGGATAATTATTCTCAGAGGACATTTTCCACTATAGGAAAGCTTTGCTGATCAGTTCTTTTGTTCTCCCCAGATCTGCGAGGTAGTGACCAGTGCTGTATCCTCCAAGCTGCAACCTTATTTCCAGACACTGCCAGGTAAGGAGGCTGGGGTAGAAGGGGGAGGGGGTGAGGGACACAGGCAGAGTGTGATGGAGCCAGCAATTTTCCTAGGCAGGCCTGGGCTTGGGTGGGAATGGGTAGCACGATTATTTTCAAATGGCAATTGGCATCAGACCCCCTATTGGGCCAGGCCCTTGTGGCAGGTCCAGAAGTTTAATGGAAAAGCAGCTCTGCAGGGGCCAAACAACAAATACCTGCAGCTCTCTGGAGCCAGAGATACATAGCTGGCCTGAGATCTGAGGCTGATCGCTTCCCCTCTCAGGGCCTCAGTTCCCATATCTTTAAAACGGGGACAATCTTCTCTTTCCCCAAATGCTTGGTAAACGGTGAAGGGCTGCAGTAGGTGGGGGAGGACCTGTATGGCCAAGTGCTCACCATGTGTCATGTACCCAGCAGAACGGTTTCCTCTCGGCCTCCTAACACCCCACTGACATCACTGTTTTGTCCCAATTTTACCACCAGGAAACGGAGGCTCAGAAAGGAGCCGAGACTTACCTGAGGTCAAGAGGCAGTAAGATGCAGAAACAGGATCGCAAGCCTGTGCCCCAAACTGCTGCCTGGGCTGCCTCCCTGTGGAGGCTGGTTTGGCTGGCACATGGCACATGTCCATTTCACATACATTCCCTTCCCCAGGCACCGCCTCAGCCCCTCCAGGCGCAGGGTCCCTCCTGGGCGTGTTCAGTGCAGTTGCAGTGTCCAAGGTTTGGCCTCACCAGGCAGGAAAAAGATTTTGGCTTGAGTCCCAGCCTTGTCACTCACCAGCTTTGCCATCTTAGACTAGTTACCTTTTCTGAGACTCGGTTTATTCCCCTCTAACATGGGAAGGAAGGGCTAAAGGAGGAACCAATATTTATTTAATCCTCATTGATTACTGCTGGAAAACAGAGAAACCGTTCAGACCTGAAGCCAGTCTGGGCTCAGCCTGGGATGTTATCACTGCTAATAATGATCCCTTCTGGCTTTTGAGTTCCTACCATGTACAGGGCATCGTCAAGGTCACTAGTAGTACCCCATTTTACAAATGAAAAAATGTGGCTCAGAGAAATGAAAGGACTTGTCCTAGGTCACATAGATTTCAATTCAAGCCCAGGTCTTTCTGCTCCTTGACTCTGTGTTTTAGCCACGTCTCTGGGCTGTTGGAAGAAGGGAGAGAGATGATATCTGTGAATGTGGGGTGTGGGCTCATTTTCCTTTAAGGAGAGCTCAGGAGGAGCTTCCTGGAGGAGGTAGGAATGGAATTAGCACTGCAGGTCTTGATTCAACTTTAGGGGATGCTGCCCCTGCATCCCAGGCCCCAAAGATGCTGCCGTGGGGAGCCAGTTCATGGTCCATCTTCTTTCCCCCTAGTGACAACCAAAATAGACAACGTGGCTGGGATCGATTACTCTCTGGTTGCACCTCCAAAAGCCACAGCTGATAGGCTGGATGGGTTGTTGAAGGTAAGACTTACACCACGAATCATACACCCTCACACCTTTGCCTCAGACCACCTCCCCCCCCCAGACTCCCCATCATCCCTGGAGACAGATCTTATGACTCCACCCCTTTCCTATCCATCCTCACTGCTCTCCCCAGTCCACTCTCCTCATCTTCTCCCGGTTCCAGTCACACTAGCCTTCCAGCTATTCCTGAAATGCACTACGACTGCTCCCTCCCCAGGGCCTTTGCACTTGCTGCTCCTTCTAAACAGGAGGCTCTGGCCCAGATATCCACAGAAGCTCTCCCTTTCCTCCTTCAAGTCTTTGCTCAAATATCCTCTCCCTAAAGAGGTCCTCCCAGACCACTGTTGCTAAAATAGCACCCTCTTCTTCCCCTATATCCTGCTTTATTTTTCTCAGCAGCACTTAGTACACACGGTCGCAAGCTTGTCTCCCTCAATGTGATGAAAGAAAAGGGGCTGTGATTGCTTTGTTCTTTTTTTTTTTTTTAATTAATTTATTTATTTATTTTTGGCTGTGTTGGGTCTTCGTTGCTGCACACGGGCTTTCTCTAGCTGCGGCGAGCGGGGGCTACTCTTCATTGCGGTGCGCAGGCTTCTCTTTGCGGTGGCTTCTCTTGTTGCAGAACACGGGCTCTAGGCACGCGGGTTTCAGTAGTTGTGGCATGCGGGCTCGGTAGTTGTGGTTCGTGGGCTCTAGAGCACAGGCTCAGTAGTTGTAGCACACGGGCTTAATTGCTCTGCGGCATGTGGGATCTTCCCGGGCCAGGGCTCAAACCTGTGTCTCCTGCATTGGTAGGCGGATTCTTAACCATCGTGCCACCAGGGAAGCCCGCTTTGTTCTTTACTGTATGTGTAGCACCTAAAACTATGCTTGGCATATAATAGGTGCTCAGTAAATATGTATTGGATGGATGGATGGATAGATGGAGTTAGTTTCATTTCATGCCACTTGCCCCCTCACTACCCACCCTCCAACCGAACTCACTGGCCTTGCACTTCCTCAACATATCCAGCTAGTTCCCACCTCAGGGCCTTCGTCCTGTGCATTCCCTCTGTCTGGACTCCCCTCCCTCCCATGCCCTTCTCTACCCCACTGGCTTCTTCTTATCTTCCAGTGGATGTGGGCTGGGTTGTCACTCCCCAAGCAGCCTTCTCGGACCTCCTCAGCTGGAATAAGTCCCACTCCCTGAATCCCCTCTGGATGTACCTCAGTCCCTCCACAATCGGTGATTGGCTTGTTTGTTTACTATTTACTTGTTTGTTCTAAAACACATTTGATGTGAAAAAGAAAATGTAGAAACCACAAAGGAGCAGAGAAATAAATAGGAGGGAAGGAAGGGAGGAAGGAAGGGAAGAAGGAAAGAGAGATTACCCTAATATTACAACTCAGAGACATGCACTGTTGACACACAAGTTACAGTTTTCCAACCCTCCAATCCTTGTCTCTGCTGAGACACAGGAAATTACACACACACACACACACACACAGACACGCGTAACAGAGGCAGAAACAAATACACATAAAAGCCACATATATAGACATAGAAGTACATACACGCACATGCATGTATACAAGTCATATTTTACATTCTGTTTTACAACTTTTAAAACCAGAACAGTATAATGTGAACATCTATCAATGAAATGTCCTCCCGTAGCCCTTTTACTGGCTCTTGGGTCTCTCAGTGAACAGCTTGTGGTAAGGTACATGGACAGTGCCCCCTTCTGGGGTGTCTGTGCTCTTTCCATTTTTCCCACAAGTTTAACCAGAGCTGCCTCGAATATCCTTATAGCTGGATCTCTGCCCATCTTTGACTATTTCCTAGAAGTGAAATTGCTGGACCAAATAGTATAGTTTTTAAAAATCTAAGTGATACGATGGAATAAAAGATTAAAACAATTCCTATTTATCCCTAGCGAATGAGAATGTCCTGTTTATTGCCCCCTGTCCCCACTCGGGGCTCCTGCCCAGAGGTAATGGCCGTCAGCCGTGGAGGGTCTTAGCCCTCCAATCCCCTGGTCCTAAGCATTCACATATACATATGTGAAAGCCCATCTAGTTTTGCTGAGAATCTGTTCGCACGTATGAATACACACTGTTCTTCCCTTGCTTTTCTCACCTAATGATATATATTAGAGCTGGTTCCTGTTTGGTACATATGTCCACCTGTTTTTTTTATTTTTGTCTTTTATGTTTTCTTTTTTTGTCTTTTTTTTACACCTGATATTTTTAAGAGTTGCATATGGTATTTATTCTATAGTATGGGTGTCACAGTCATTAATTGTAAATAATGAAATGATCCAAAAGTACAGAGAATATTGCACATTCTCACGTACCCACCACCCAGATTTAAGACATGTTACACATTTTGTCATACTCACCTCTGATTTTTTTGAAATGAAACATTGTAGAAATAAATAGCTGAGGCCCCCTTGGGGACCCTCTACCCTCCAGGGAATCACACGGATGACGTCCCTGTGTGTCCTTCTTGCCTGTGTGTGTCAATAATTCTTATATAGTATGTTTTTTTTTCACACACACACACTGTATTCTATTTTTACAAGAGATAAATAGACTGACACCAAGCAATGTAAGTGGATGACCACAACAAAAGCAACAATGATTGCAATTACCAAACATGAAACACACTCATACTGTCATAGTATTGACATTCAGTCCAGTAATCCTCCATATAGTATGTTTTATAGGCCTTTAAATTTTATGTAAATGGTATTCTAACATATGTATCCATCTACAATTTGCTTTTTTATAACTCAACATTCTTATTTTTTTAGCTAAATAAGTGATCTGTTTTTGCAATGTGTTGCCAAATTGCTCTTCAGAAACATAAACGTATAATCCCCAGCAGCATGTAAATACTTTCACCAAAAACTGGGTCGTATGAGCTTAAAATACACACACACTTAAAACAGTTTACCTCTCTCTTGAAAAGTTTGCTAATTTGATAGATGGAAACAAACAGAACCTCCTTGTTCTCTTAGGAGAATTTCTGCGCTTCTTTGCAAGGTTGAGGCAGAGCCAACGGCGTGGTTGGGAGTGTGCTTGCCAGACCCTGGCCGCCCAGGTTCAGTTCCTGACTCTGCCACTTACCCTTCTGAGTGACCTTGGGCAAGTCACTTCACCTCCCTGAGCCTCAGTGTCCCCTCCTGTAAAATGAGTATAATCTCACCTACCTCACAGGGTTGGTGGGAAAAGCACTTAGAAAGTAGCCCCAGGAGAGATGCTATTGTTAGTTTCTGGCCATGGCTTTCTCCTTTGTGAATACGTGATTGGTATCCTTAGCTCGTTTTTTCTTGAAATGGAGACATCGAATTGTAATTCCTGAAGGATGCCCAGGCTCACTCTGCCGCCTCCACCCCCAGGGGGAGTTTTTCAGGCTGGCCCACCGCAGGCCCCCTCCCTTTGCCCCGCCGGCGCTGACCCTTCCCACCGACCACAACCGCATGGTGTACCTGGGCATCTCCGAATATCTTTTCAACACGGCCGGGCTCGTGTATCAAGAGGCTGGAGTCCTGAATCTGACCCTCAGCGACGACATGGTAAGGCCAGGTGGAGGTAGATGTGTGAAGAACTCTGGGCTCAGAGTGCAGTAGACGGTCTGGATCTGAGTCTTGGTTCACAGTTGGGGAGAGCAAGGTCTGGACTCTAGAGTCAACCAGACCTGAGTTCAAATCCCGGCTCCCCTCTTTTCCAGCTGGTGACCTTAGGTGGTTATTCAGCCTCTCAGAGCCTCGGTTTCCTCTATTTCCTCCAAAGGGGTTAAATGAGATATGAATGCTGGTGCAGCCCCAGCACAGGTTTATCAGCATGGAGGAAGTCCTCTGAATACTAACAGTAACAGCCAACGTTGACTGAGTACTTGCCAGGTGTTGGTCTGTAATCCAGCCTTATCATCATATCACCGTTATCGTCATCATCCTCATTGTATATTTGTGTCTGAGTCCTGCTCTGGGCCTCAGTTTACCCATCTGTAAAATGAGGAAATGACCATCTTCTCCAGAGTCTAGGGGCAACCTGATCCCACCCTGGTCACCACCCACACTGGGTTCCTCCTACGCTGCTCCCTGAAGGGATGCCAGATCCTCCCTCTCTGTAGAGGCACCAAAGGGATGCTGACCCCCACATGTCCCCCCTGTGGAAATAAAGAAAGACCACCCGAATGAGAACTCTTCAGGGCAAGGGAGTCAACCTCTATCAATTGCGTTTGGCAGAGACTCAAAGGCAGACAGGGGGCAGGAAAGCTTTATAGTGAAAAAAAGGGAGGGCTTCAGGTAGGCTCTTATGGAGGTTGTCGGTGCAGGGAAGCTGGAGGTGGGCTAACGGAAGCCGGGCATCCTATGTGATTGGTTTGAGGAGCATATTTGACTTTTTCAATACAAAAAATAGGGAAGCTGGTGGTCATTGATCATGCCCTGACCATTCTGGGTCGGCATTCTATTGTCATATGTGGTCTGGCCATGGTCTGTTTGTATATTCAGCCTCTCACCCCTCATATGGAATTTGCCCCCGAATCTTTGCAATAATCTTCCAAGATCCTTTTCTCTTCTTCTCTCGCTACAGTTTCCAAAGAAATCCAAGTTCTTCCTGACGACAAAATTCTTTGGAACCCTCCTACCCCAGGTAAGAAAGGATCTGCTCCCCTTTAGGCAGGCCTGGGGGAGCTGAGGAGGACAGGCCTCCGCTGAGTGGCCTGCCGAGAGCGCCCCTCTCCAGATCCAGAGGCAACCCAGCCCGAGAGTATGGAAGTAGCTTTGTGCAGCCCATCCCCAGTACAGAGAAAGGCTCCAAGCACCCACGTGACCAGGTGTGAGGGTAGATGCTGAGGGTTCATCCATTCAGCAAATATTCATTGAGGGCCCACCACATTTCTGTGGCCCTGTGCTGGGCATCCAGCAAAACAGACCATATCCCTGCCCTCCTGGAGCTCCAGTCCAGTGGAGAGAGAACATTATTGTCAGACACCCAAAACAATAAAAAAGAAAATGCAGACTGTGATGAGTGAAGCCAGCACTTATTGGCTGAAGTTGATGAGGTCACTTCAGACAAAGCAGCAGAGGAAGGCCTCTCAGTCTGCTTGGGCTGCCATAAGGAAATGCCACAGACCAGCTGGCTTAAACAACAGAAATTTATTTCTCACAGTTTTGGAGGCCAAGAAGTCCAAGATCAAGGTGCCAGCAGATTCAGTTTTTGGTGAGGGCTCTCTT
The DNA here is from genome assembly GCF_009873245.2 of Balaenoptera musculus. NCBI lineage: Eukaryota > Metazoa > Chordata > Mammalia > Artiodactyla > Balaenopteridae > Balaenoptera > Balaenoptera musculus. The sequence goes on along the minus strand of NC_045799.1, from coordinate 21,443,838 downwards.
GCTGGCTTGTAGATGGCTGCCTTCTTGCTGTGTCCTCAGATGGCCTTTCCTCTGAGCACATGGAGAAAGAGCAAGAAAGCTCTGGTGTCTCTTCTTATTAGAACAGTAATCCTGTTGGACCAGGCCCCAGTCTGATAACCTCATTTAACCTTAATTACTTCCTTAGGGCCCCATCTCCAAATACAGCCACACTGGGGGTTAGGGCTTCAGTATATGAATTTGCAGGGGGCGGTGGGGGGGCCGGGGAGACACAAACTTTCCGTCCATAATGGCCTCTTCGGTGGTGGCACTTCCAGAAATCTCTATACAGGAGCTACTGGTGTAGAGGAGTGACTGGTAGGGAGCCAGGGGAATTGTCTTGAAGCTTCATTTGCATAACAATAGCATTCTTTTTACTCAGACTGTGAGTTTACCTGGGGGAGGATTGGAGGCTAGCTGAGATGGGGGTGTTGCCAAAGCTCTCCTCTGTTCCCCCTTGAAGCCACCACTGCTCTCTAGACTTGAAGGAAGGAAAAGAGCGAAGCTAGGGAAGAATACAGGACAAGCATTCAGGGAGAGGGAACAGAGAGTGAAAGGGTTTCAGATGGGAAGAGAGCAGGTCATATTTGAGGAAGAGAAGTCCCTTGTGGCTGGAGTTAAAGGGCAAGAGGTAGAAGCATGGGGCGTGAGGTTGGCAAGGTACCAAGTGCTGAATTATGCAGTCTTTACGATTTATTCCAAAAGCAATGGGAAGACATTGGTGGTGTTTATGCAGGACCAGGACAAGATTGGATTTAGAAACATTTTAATAAAATTGCCCCTTTTTTTGGTTGTCCCCGCTGGGGGCTGCAGGTGGCTAAGATGTTCCCTGACATGAAGATGCAGCTCCTCATCTGGGCCCCCTCCCCACCGAACGTCGCCGTGTGCCCCACCGGCCTTGACCTCACTTTTTCCCTGGATACCCAGGCCGTTGCTGTCCTCCCAGACTCCTCCTTGGCCCCCCTCTTCCTGCTTGAGATGGTAAGCTGCTCCCGGGTGAGAGCAGATGGGGAGCCCTGGACAGGGCCAAGAGCATGGCCCTCAGAGTCAGAGGGACCAGTGTGAGTCCTGCCCAGACTCAAACCTGGACTGTGTGTTTCCAGGGCCTGAGACTGGAGCCACTGTCCTACTGCTTCTGACTTCTACCGGCATTCATTCATTCCGTTGTTTGTTCCGTCGTTGGCTTGAAATATGCGTACTATTTCCAGTTCATTCACTTGTATCTTTGGTCATTCAATTATGTATTTGTGGATTTGTTCATTCATTTATTCATTCAATTATTCATTTGACTGCTATCTTGAAATATACTATATCTTTGGTTCATACATACATTCATCTATTCCATTATTCATTTACTTATACCTTTGTTCAATTGATCATTCATTTGTATATTTGTTTGTTCATTCATTCCTTTATCATTTATTCATCCATGCGTATCTTTATTCTGTCCTTTGTGAGTTTAATCCTTCACTTATTCAAGTATTTATTCCATGATTGACTCGTGCATTCATTCATTTGATCACTCTGTCACACCGCAAACATTTGGTGGCGCCCACTCTGGCAACTGAAGGTGAGGGCCAGATTCTCCCCACCAGGAGGTACTCAGGTCTGCCCAGTCTCAGGCTGAGGCCCATTTTCCCCACTTTGCAGATTCAGTGGGTTCTGAGGGGGTTGCCCAAGGCCACACAGACAGTAGGCAGGAAAGCTGAGGTTGGGAGTCTTGGTTTCCTGACTCAGTAAACATTCGTTGTATGAATGAATGAATGAATGTCTGTGAGAATAGGACTGGCCTGGACTCCAGCCCCACAGCCTGTCTCCCACAGTCCACGGGAGTGGCCTGGGAATGCTGAAATGGTCTCAGAAGCAGGGGGAGAAAATGGTAATTGGTTGACAGGCCAGGACTCATCAACAAGCACAAAGTTTGCAAAAGGAAGAGTCCTCTCCTCCGTGGGTCCCTCAGGTCTGACCCAACAATGAGGGCTCCGCTGCCGAGCCTTTGTGAAGCTTACCTTCCGGTCTTGGAGGCTTTGCAGAGTCCCCAGCCCCTGGGTCAGGGGCCTTCACTTCCTGGATTGTTTCTTTGCAGAACACGAACATTTCCGTGGATATTCGTGCCAGGTCCAACAGACTTGTTGGAGAGCTCAAGCTGGACAAGTAAGTGGGCCTGTGGGCACGCGAGGAGGGGGCTGCCCACCTGTTCTTGGTGCCCGTGGGCTAGCAATGACCTTACAGTGTGCCAAGCTTTCCTGTTCATCCATCCCATTTAAGCCTCAAACAGCGCATGGTGGGCACAATATCCGCATTTTGCAGGCAGTGAAACTGATGCTCAGAGATGAAGTGACCTGAGACCACACATTATTGGGTGACCGACCATCTCGGTTTGTCTGCGGTGTCCCAGTTTTAGCACTGAAAGCCCTGCAGCCCAGGTCACCCCCCGCCCCATCCTAGGCCCACTCATGGCTGGGCAGTGCCCACTGATGAACGTGCTCCAGCCCCCAGCCACTCCGCGTCCCTGGCCTTCCTTGGCACTTGGAGAACACTTCAACGTCTTCACACCCTTCCTTGGGACTTCATCAGCCATCTCCTGCTGGGAGACCCTGGAATCCGTGCCTGGGTTGGAATCCCAGCAGAGGAGGTTGTGGTTAGGGTGTGGGCTCTGAGTTTGAGCCTGTTGCCTTGGAAACGCAGCTCACCTTTGGCAAGCACTGAACTCTCCAAACTTCAGCCAGTTTCCCTGGCTGGTAAAATAAACCCAATAACTGTTCTTTGCCAACAGCATCATTTTGAGGGTGAAATGAGGTATTAATGTGTGTTGCAGTGCTTAGAACACTTCGAGGGATACAATAAGCACTCAATAAGCAAGAGGAAAAGAGAAAGACAGAGGGGCGCACAGAAAAAGAAAAAAAAAAAAAAAAACCAGAAATGAGGGAGAGTCAGAAAGAGACAGACAGAGAGAGACAAAGGGAGGGAGGGAGAGACGCAGAGAAAGAGAGAGTGAGAGCAAGACAGATAGACAGATGGAGAGACACATTAACAGGAGAGACAGAGAGACACAAAAGGAGGAAAGAGGAGAGAGAGACAAGGAGATACACAGAGATAAGGAGTGAGGGAGACGCAGAGAGTCGATGCGGTGACCCCCGCATTCCAACCTGGCGTCTACATCTTCATCACTTTCACACTGTTTAAACTGAGTCTTGACCCGCATTCCTCCCCATTTCTGCCTTCTCTCTGGCACAGAGCTGTCCTTCTTAACCTTGAGTTTGTCTCCTGAGGTTTACGTGCTACTTAATTCTCCTGGCATCATTTTGACAAGTGTTACTGCTTTAGAAACATGTGGATTTAATTTTCCTGGAAACACCCATGGGCCTCTCAAGTAGAGGAGCCGGGGAAAATAGAGCTGGGTGATGGCTGAACACAGACTTTCTAAAATATGCAGGGATGGGGGTGGTGAGAGTCCATAGGGCAAGAGTTTTCAAACTTTGTAGGGTATTGGAGACAACAAAAGCTTTGGCATCAGGGAGACCTGTTTGAAATTCTACTTGGCTGATTGCTAGCTGTATGACCTTGGGCAGATTGCTTGACTTTTCTGAGTGTCAAGGACCTCATCTGTAAAACGGGAGTGTGATGGCCCTTGGCTCTTGGGTATTACAGGAATTCAATGGGATAAAGCAACCAACATAGTGAATGATAGGGGTTCAATAAATAGCCATTTATTTACCTATCTCCTAGATCATTGTTAAGATGCCATAAAGTCTGTAAATATGGGATTGTTTATTGGCTCAAATAATTGAAAAGTCCAAGGGTTTCAGGCAAGGGTGGATCCAAGTGCTCAAATGATATCCTTACAACTCTGACTCCCTTGATCTCTTGGCTTTACTATCCCTTATTCTGGCTTCATTTCCCAGCAGGCTGTCACCAAGTGACGGCAAAAATTGTTACCAGCATCTCCCTAATTTTGCTGGAGAAAAGAGAATACCTCACTTCCAATATTTCCAGCAGAAGTCCTGGGACCAGCTCTCAGTGGACCAGCATGGGCTAGAGGTCAATCCTTGAAGCAATCACCATGGCAGGGGAGATAGACTCTGCCCTTTGGCCAGCCCACCTCAGAACCCAGCATTAATAATGTAGGGAATGGGTGACCATCCAAAAGGAAAAATCAGGGCGCTGTCACCATAGAAAGGGGGAATGGATACAGGATGGGAAAACCAGACAGCATCCACCAGAGTGGGCCCCTTCTCCCCAGCAACTGAACTCTAATATGAGTCAGGCTAATGGTGGTCTCAACTTCCCCCTCCTCTTCTCACAGGCTGCTCCTGAAACTGAAGCACTCAGACATCGACCACTTCCCGGTGAGTCTGAGGCCGTTGATGACTCCTTCCTCTGATCTTGAGATAACTGTCCTGAGGGCACCTGGGCTCATAGCATCATTTCAACAGACCACTGGTTCATTGCATATAATTTGCCTGTGAAGTAATGATGTGGGGAGCTTTGTGGGCACAGAGACCCGAGCTGGAATTGCTGCTCCAAGCTTACTAACTGTGGGCCTTGGGCAAGTCACTCCCCCTCTGTGAACTTTATATCTTCCCCACAAATCAGGGATAATCCTTTCCACCTGAGTTAGTGTGGTGAGTTTTAAATGGGCTTAAATGTGCACAGTCAGGTACAGAAAATCTGCTCAACAGATGTTTGTTGAATGAACAAGTTAATTACTTTATTGAGTACCTACTATGTGGCAGGCACTGTTCCCCAGGTGTGGGAATGTGCTGATGAATTAGACAAGAAAGTGACTTCTTCTAGAGCCTACATTGTAGTAGAGAAACAGACAATAAGAAATGAAGAAGATCATTTCAGTCAAGATCAATGCTATGAAAAACTAAGTGGAGGTGGGGTAGAAAGTGATGGGGGAGGTTAAGGGTTAGACCATGTGATCAGGGAAAGCCTCTCTGGGGAGGTGATATTTGGGCTGAAGGAGCCTGCAAGGTGAAGATCTGTTGCAGGCAGAGGGAATAGCAGGAGCAAAGGCCCTGTGGTGAAACAAGCTTGGAATGTTTGGGGAATGCAGAGAAGCAGTGTGCCTGGAAAAAGCAAGTAGGGGGTGTAGAGAGGCAGGCAGGGGCTGGCTCACCTGAGCCTTCTGGACTAGAATAGGTTGTGTTCAAAGGGCAGCAAGAAGCTGGTGAACGTTTCATGCATGGAGTGACATGATCTGATTTATACTTTATAAAAGATGCCTCTGGCTGGGATGGGGGGAACGGATTATGGGGGATGAGAGTCAGACCATGTGGATCGTTGGGGAGGCAGGTGCATTTGCCCATGTGAGAGATGATGGAGGCTGGGTCTAGGCCAGGAAGAAGGAGAAAGATGGTGGATTGGAGACACACTTTGGAAGTAGAATTAGAGCTTGGTGAGAGATTTGATGTGTGTGGTGGGGGAAAAGGCAATGAAGAATGACTCCTAGATTTTTGGCTCGAGCAGCTGGGTGAATGAATGGCAGAGTCACTTAGAGATTGAGTAGGGCAGGTGGGAGGGAGATGGCAGGTGTCTTGCCAGCCCAAGTAGATGATTCCACTACCCGGAATCACAGACTGTCATCAAATAGACTCACCCCTGCTGCTCCCCCATCACCACCCTCTGGCACTGGTGGGGAGTTGCCCCTGTAGATAGCAGGTCAAGTGTACTTCAACAGCCGACCTGAATGAGCATCGCTCTTGTGACTTCCATTAGAAGCCACAGTGTGCTAATTCTGTCCACAGTGTTTTACTGCACATGGCCCAAATCTTCCAGAGAGCCTCTTGCTAAACCTCTGGAGAACATTTCCTTAGATCTCTGAAATGCCCCCCAAGATTTCTACCGAGTGGGTGCCTTATAAGCCACCCAGCCCTGAAGTCAGTCCCAACATCCCCTCCAAATCCAATGGAAATCCAGGCAGCCATTTCCATCTGATAAGATTACAACAAACAGAAGGGCCCAAAGCACCCTGATTGTATTTTCATGGATTTACTGGTGCCAAGGCTCTCATGGTGGCAGCTGGACTCAGTCAGTAACTAACTTCTGCTTCCACAGAAAATAAAAATTTAAAGTTCCCAGATTCATGAGAAAAAGGGCACCACATTTGATGAGCCCAGGGAATTACAGTCTGGGGAAGGAAACTCAATTGTTCTAGAAACAAAAATGTACATATTTACAAGTTGTAAATGTCACCACTACAGGCAATCATCTTGAGGGTGTTACATTATTTTTGAATTTTTTTTATTATAGCAAAAGCAAAACATATACATTATAGAAGAGTCAGAACCTACAGATTTGCAAAACAAACAAAAAAAAAAAATAAAAACCATTCCTATTTTCACCACTTAATTAATAATTTGGAGTACATCCTTTCTGACTTTTTTCTATGAATATTTAATAACAGAATGGAATTACATGGTTTCTGTAGCCTACTTTTTCTTTTTTTAAAAATTTTTATTGGAGTATAGTTGATTTACAATGCTGTATTAGTTTCTGCTGTACAGCAAAGTGAATCAGTTATACATTAGTCTGCTTTTTCTTACTCAAAAATATATCACGAAAAATTTGTGCTGATAATTATATATCTACAATATCATTTTTAATAGGTGCATAGTATCTCTTAGTATCAAAGTGCCACCATGTTCCCCAGATGATTCCCCAATTGTTGGACATGTAGGTTGCTGTTAATTTATTGTTTTGGTCCTATTTATCGCACTACTTCATTTCCTTAGGATAAATGCCTTAGAGGCATGTTTGCTGGCCCACCATGCACACACATTTTTAAGGCTTTGGATGAACATTGCCGAATAGCCCTCCAAAGTTTGAACTAATTTGCTCTCTAGCCCACAGTGTCTGAGCGGGTGCATTTTCTTATGCAAAGTTTTTCACATTTAAATACTCTGTGATGACCTTCCTTACCTCAGCCTTGCCCCCTACAGTCTAGAATGTGATTTGCATCTGGAACCTTTAAAGCAAAAGGGATCACTTTGGTGACCTTGATCAAGCTGCAGAGTTTTCGCGTCACCCCTGTGTCCATCTCTCAGCGGTTTTCCCAGCTGCGAGGTTGCTCTGGGTGGGAGGGAGGGTGACGGAGGACAGCTGATGCTACAGTGCCCTGATGTGCGTCCCATCCTCCTCCGGATCCCCAGGTTGAATTGCTGCAGAATGTCATGAACTACGTTGTGCCCACTGTCGTGATTCCCAAGATTAACAGTAAGGAGCTTTGGAGAAAGGATTGATTTTCAGTCCTGGGGAAGAGGCGGGGCGGGGGGGGGGGGTTCGGTCCTGAAGCCACTGAATACCCAGCCCCAGTTGTGGTAGCTGGAGGTGTTGCCCTCAAATGAACCTCAAATGGCACCTGACCCAGAAAAGGGATGGGAAAAAGGGTTGAGTTCCTCCTATGTGCCCATCCAGCCTCTGAGACAGCCCCTAGAGACAGGGGATAGCAACGTCATCAGTTTTTGTAGGAGGAAATGGGAGATCAGAGAAGTTAAGTGATTGTTCCAGGTCACAGAGAAGGTGAGAGATGGAACTGGGATTGGATCCCAACCCTGAAGCCAGAGCCCTAGGTCTTTTTCCAACTCCGAGAGAGAAGGACCAAGGAAGAAGGACGAACCTGGGCTAACGCTTCCACTCAGCTCACTCACTGGTGAAACCCCTGACCTTTGCAGAGCCAGGGGCAAGGGCACAAATAGAGGCCCACATGCTGTGTAACTAGAACACTTAGAAATTGTAAATGAAGACAACAAATTATTACATATAGACTCTGGCTTCTCCTCCTACCTTGACAAATGCAGCTTCATAATGACCTGAGGGACCAGGTTGGAGTTTAGAATTCTCCAGAGTTTCACACCAGAATGTGGTGGGATGGGGGAGCTGGCCCCTGACCACAGCCCGTTTCTGATTTCATCCTAAATATCGAGGGGCTTCATGTGCCTATCCATCATATGTCCCCGGGGGGGCCTTCACAGCCCAGCAAGCAGCCGCTCCGGCTGTCACTCGGGCTGGGCGTGCACCAGCAGTGCCGGCCACCCTCAGGAGGGTGGTCCTGGGGCTGAGGGGGCGGGAATTCACCAGTCCTGGGTGCTTGGAGCACGGTGGAGGAGAAAGTGGGAGACTCCAGGCAGCCTCTTCACAGGTTTCTTCCCAGAGCCAGGCATGCGGGGCCAGGGGAGCTGCCGGGCCAGGGGAGCTGCCGGCAGGCCGGGCTGGCTGTCTCGGATCCCCGCCCCTCCCTCCCTCCACCTCCCTCTTCCCTACAGAGGAGGTACCTTAACCTTAACCTCTACCTTAACCTCCAATGCAGAGAAGCTGCAGAAAGGCTTCCCTCTCCCACTGCCCGCCTCCATCCAGCTCTTCAACCTGGTGTTTCAGCCTCACCAGGTGAGTCCCCAAGCTCTCCTTCGCCAAATCTCCCATCACAATAGCCACCTTCCTCCATGTCAGCTCTGGATCAAGCGCTTTCTACCCTTACAACAATCCCAGAGGGTGGGCGCTGTTACTAAACAGAGAACAGATGCTAAGACTCAGAAAAGCCACGCGGCCATTACATGAAGTCCAAAGTCAAAGCCAGGTCCCTGCTTTTAACCATGGGCTGCACCACTCCCACCGTCCACTTGGTAAAAGTGGAACTCATGTGGTGGCCCCAAAGCCTCTTTTATAAGGTGGATGCACTTAAATACTTGACAAATAGGTGTCACATGCCTTCCTTTGCATCCAGCATCCTTCTAGGCCCTGGGGTATAAAGTGTAGGGTCTGGCAGATTAAGATACCATAATGGACGGCCTCCTCTTCCCTTTCCCTCAGCCTGACCCCCAACAGCATCTGACACTATTCTCCCCATCCATGGAATGCTTTCTTCTCTTAGCTTTGAAGATTCCCTCTCCTGGTTTTCCAGCCACCTCTCACTGGGCTCTTTGGTCTCCTTTGCTGGTTTCTCCTTCCCCTGCCAGTGGGAGTTCTCCAGGGTTCCTGCCCCGGCCTCCGCCCTTCCCCCACTATCGCTTCCCCTGGTCACTTTCATCAACTCAGGCTCAACAGCCACCTTTGTGCCGCCCAGTGACCCGGCTGTGCTTCCAGTGTCTTCTACGTGCCCGAAGTGTACCTACGCTGGTTTCCTCGGTGCCTCCATCCTTAAACCCACTATGTCCCAACAAAGCTGATAACTCTGCAAGGAAAGCATCACCCACTCTTACATTCCTTACAGCTGTCCATGGCTTCCTGATGACCTGGTGGCCCTCCTGGGAAAACTCCACCCAGCTTCCTCCCTCTCCCTCACCCCCAACATCCAGCCCATCAATCCCTGATTCTTTAAACTTAATGGGAGAACTACCAGGGCTAAGAGACAGTAGAGAAATAGCTGAGCGAGCAGAGGAAACGCATCCCCACGTTCCCCACGTTTTACCAAGTTCATCCTTAAAATAAAAAAATGACCCCATAGGCACAATTTAATTCCTTCATTTCTGAAAATCCTGAGTGAAGGGCAGGAAGGAGCAAAAGAGAAGTGGTTTTGCAACTTTGATTGCAAGGAGGGCTCCCTGGAGCTGCCAAGAGGCAGGGATGACAAGTGGAGGCCTTCCCAGCAGCCCGGGGGTCTCCACGTCTGAGAAGAGAACAGCTGGCAGAGAAGCTGCTGACAGATTCACGGGCCTTGGCAGCTACTGATGGGCAGACCCCAGGGGTGGGATGCCAGGTGCCCCCCGCCCCACTCACTCCTGCCTTTCTGTCAGCAGACAGGCCTGCTCCGCTCTCTCCTTCCCAACAGACAGGCTCCCAAAGTTTCCTTCTAAAAACCCAGCATACCCACATTCACAAATGAGGGGTACTCTTCTGGCTGATGACGGCCTTCTCATCTCTCCCCCAGGATTTCCTGCTGTTCGGTGCAGATGTCCGCTACAGCTGAAGTCCCCATGGGTGCTGGGGGCTGTCAATCACATCGGGAGGTGAGGGGCTGTCAGCACCCGCTCCTGACAGGCCCCATGGGGCACAGGCTGCCTCCAGGCTTCCCTCTCTAGCTCTTGACTCGGAGACTCTTGCAAACTTCTCTGAACTCAGATTCAGAAACCACGTAAACATGGGAACCTTGTTCCTTGGAAAAGTGTGTGGTGTGTATTTTAGGGATTATGAATTTCTTTCAAGGGCTAAGGCTGCATGGACATTTCCTCCAGGAATTGCATTTCAATTGTGATCACAATATTTCTCTTTGTGCTTCACACATTAAAAAAACAAAAACCCTGTTTTTTCTGTGGAATTCTGTGTGATGGTATGGTTTCTTCTTGTTTTATGTCCATTCATTCGTTCATTGGCTGTACCCAGTGTGGCCAAGATACAATCACCTCTTTTTAGTTCTCTAATTAATTTCTTGAGCCCCCCCCCACATGCCTTCCTTAGCAGAAACTCCCACTGTCTCTTTTTGAGGGCATCCCTCATTCCACAATCCCCGAGAATAATTGGGGTTTACTTAGTCCAAAGGGAGTGGGTCTTGCTTCCTAATGTCAGGCAGAGGTCTGTAGAGTGGCTCTGTCCATTGGGCTGTTGTTCCTGCCACTGCCACGTGGCGTCGCTGTTGAACAGTGATTCCGCACCGCCCATTGTCTTCCTGTGTAGTCATCTACAGCGGCTGTTGCTCCTGTCACCACCACACGGGGTCGCTGTTGAGCGCTTATCCTGCACAGCCCGTTTTCTCTGCCCCACACTTGGGCTCCACCTTGATGGCTCTCTTAGTCATGCTTTCCTGCCCAGCCATTGGGCCGAAAGCAGAGCACTGAGCCAGGGGACAGAGCCCTTTGGAGTTTTTAGTCAGTCACATTCTCAGCTGCAATTAACACTTCTCCATGACTCTCCAGGCTGGTGTGGAAGCCCGATCACCAGCCCAGACTGTTGCTGGACTCTTGGTGAGTTTCCCTGGGGACTTTGGGCCATTTCCTATCATGGAACATCAGGTGTGGTTATCTCAGGCCATTAGATGGGTCCTAATAGCGCTGTACTTGAAACTGGTTGAACATTCCTGGAAAGCCTCCTTAGCTGTTGACATTTGGTCTGAGACCAGAAGAATGAAGAAGAGTTTGAAGCAGGCAGTGGTGTACGGATGACATGACCAGATTTCATTTAAAAAAATTTTTTATGTGACTTCTGAAAACATTAGAAGGGCAAGAGTGGAAGTGGGTAGGCACAAATTAGGAGTTTGTTGTCCTTCAGATTTCATCCAGGCTGGTGCTAGTAAAAATGGAGAGAAATATTGCAGTGAGGAAAGCAGATAAAAGACTTTTTTTAATTTTAAAAGAAAAATGTACATGCTTCTGCTAACACCACTGATTCTCTGTTAAATGGAGGTAGAGACTCTGGGGCCACACAGGGGAAGGGAGGGACATTGATCAAGCATAGCACACTAATGATTTCATTTAATCCTCACAGCACTTTCCATCCCCCAGGGTGAGATTTGTTCAGTCCTTGTAGATTGAGTCACTCCCTGGATTACACATCTGGTCAGTGGCAGAGCTGGGATTCCTGCCTTTTATGTCGTCAGAGCCCATGCTCTTTCCACTCCTCCCAGATGTCCAAATCTTGCCTGTTTGGGGCTTGGCATATTGAAGGCAGGACTAACGGTTTCAGTTGCCTAGGCCGTGCACTGTAAAAAGGCACCAGGCTAAGGGAACAAAACCCTTTCTCTTATTTGTCCTCCAAGAGGGTGCACTTTTTCTGTTTGCCAAAGACTAATGGAGGCACTGAATAAGAACAGAAAAAAGCAGCTTGTTAGGCTGGAAGAGGGCGAATGGAGCACAGCATGGGATGAGGCTGGGAGGCCTTGAAGACTGTTAAGGACTCTGGATTTTGTTCCAGAAAATAAGGGGAGCCATTGGAGAGTTTTGAGCAGGAGAAGGACACAATCTAATTCACACTTTTTAAAGACCCCTCTGGCTGGGGTGGGAGCATAACAGATAAGTAAGGGGACATAACCCTGCTTTTTCCCACCCTCACTTCCTCTCTTTGGAGATGGTCAGGGCTTCCCACACCTACCCTCTACTTTCCAAAACATTCAGGCAGCCCCTGCCCCACTTTCTATAGAAAAAAGTGCAATTATTTCTTGGATCTAAAGACTGGTGAGTGGGACTTCCCTGGTGGCTCAGTGGTTAAGAATCCACCTGCCAATATAGGGAACACGGGTTCGAGCCCAGGTCCGGGAAGATCCCACATGCTGCAGAGCAACTAAGCCCGCATGCCACAACTACTGCAGCCTGCGTGCCTAGAGCCTGTGCTCCACAACAAAGAGAAGCCACCGCAATGAAAAGCCCGCACACCACAACAAAGAGTAGCCCCCGCTTGCCGCAACTAGAGAAAGCCCATGCACAGCAACGAAAAAAAAAAAAAAAGACTGGTGAGTGGAACACAGTGTGCCCTGGAGACCTCTTACTAATGGCTGAGAAATAGGCAGTTGTTTGGAGGTCTGATGTGAGGAACATCCCCCCAACACACTCCCAATTATCTGCCGCGCTGCCTACAAAACCACTATTGGAGCGGCTTCTCCCTTCAGGCTAAGCACTGCTCACTCCAAATGATAGCTAACGGGTACAGGGTTTCTTGGGGGGGGGGGTGCAGGAAATCTTCTGCAATTCGATTATGGTGAGAGTTGCACAACCCCATGAATATATAGGGCTGGCCAAAAAGTTCGTTCGGGTTTTCCCATTAAAAACCCGAGCGAATTTTTTGGCCAACCCTATACTAAAACCCACTGAACTGTACACTTGAAATGGGTGGATGTTATGGTACGTGAAATATGTTGATAAAGGTGTTAAAGAAAAAAGAATTGAACTGTCCACTCTGGACTGCCTAAAATCTCATCAGAGCAGCTTCACTTCTGGTTAAGCATTGCCCACTTGGGGCTCCTTTTGGCAATGCTGACTTAAATATGAAGGAGGGGTACCCTACAGGGGGAGAGAAGAAGAGGTGTCAACCCAACCCCTCTTGGGCTGCACAACTTTCCAAATGGTACTTAACCTCTCTAATCCTCTATTTCCTCCTCTGAAAAGTAGAGGTAAAACCTTGCCCTCCTCTGTGGTGCGAGGTTGTTGTGAGGAATGAGTGGTACCATTGATGAGCTCATGCCATGGTGGTTAAAAGCAGAAGCTGTGGTCCCAGACACCGTGGATTCAAATCCCTGCTCTGCTGTTTACCAGCTGTGTGACCTTGAGCCATTAAGCCTCTGGCCTTCAGTCTTCTCATCTGTAAAATTAGGATAATAATACCCATCTCAAAGCGTTGTTATGAGAATCACATCTATGTGAAATCTGTGGTACAGTATCTGACAGGCAGTAATCAAAGTTGGCACTAAATATTAATAAACCCACTAATTCTCACTCTACTGTACGGACTATATCTGGCTTGCCACAGTTCTCTTCCCAATGCCTGCCGTACGGGTGACACGCAATAAATATTTATTTTTTAAATGATCTAGGATTTGAATCCAAAACCACTTTGTCATGATTTTCAAAGTCTGATCCAGGGCTGCCTGCCTGGTTGGGCCTGACCCCAAGAATCAGAACCACTGCCTGGCTGGAAATCTGGGTTCAGTGATGGATTCACTGCGTGGCTGGTCTTCCCTCCCTCCGTCTCAGCCTCCCCTTCTGTAAAAGCAAGGGCCCTCTGGACTTCCAGGAAAGGAATCCAATAAAGTGAACTCTGGCAAATATTAAAGAATCTTTTCTTGCTGAGACATTTTCATTTTAACAGAAGCTCCTTAGGGTCCCCAAAGCTATTAAGACCTGGTGAAATGAGGCTATGGCTCGGATTTTAGATGCTGCCAATTGCAGAGGCGGAGAAGGGGTGGAGGGAGACATGGGAGGGTTTTCAAGTTCCTTAGAGTTTCCCTGGGGTGAGAGGCTGTGTGCCCTCGTGGCCAGCCCTGCTTCAGTAGGTGACATCTCCTGGCATCCCAAGTAGGTGACACAATCTCAAACCACATTGGATCGGCACTGACAGTACTATTTTTTTTTTCTGTAAATCCACATGCCTCAGGGCTCACGCATGTGTGTGTGTGTGTGTGTGTGTGTGTTCATGCACACACATCACACATTTGCAGGTGACTGGGTTGGGAGAGGGGGCAACCATAGACATCAAACTCCAAAGTGCCTACAGAGCTCCAAAAAGGCAGGTCTTCACGACATCCTTCTCTTCAACTAGAGCCGATGTGCTCTGGAGTGCAGGCACCATCATAGAAAACTGCCCCGAAAATAAGAGTGAACAGAGGTATAAAATCACTGAGCTTGGAGGGAACTTGGAGCCCACTTAATCCATTGTTCTCAAAGTACGGTCCAAGATTGGCACCACCTGGAGCTTGTTAGAAAAGCAGAGTCTCAGCTCCCAAAGGAACGTGATGAATCAGAATTTGTATTTAACAAGATCCCTGGTGTATATATACATACCACAACTTCCTTATCCATTCATCCATTGACGGACTCTTGGGTTGTTTCCATGTCTTGGCTATTGTGAATAACGCTGCAATAAACACAGGGGTGCAGATATCTCTTCAACATCCTGTTTTCATTTCCTTTGCATATATATCCAGAAGTGGAATTGCTGGATCATACAGCAGTTCTATTTTTAATCTTTTGAGGGACTTCCATACTCTTTCCCTAGTGGCTGTACCAATTTACATTCCCACCAGCAGTCTACAAGCATTCCCTTATCTCCACATCTGGCATTTGTATATCTGTACCCAATGGAATATTATTCAGCCATGAAAAAGGAGGAAATCCTGTCATTTGCAACAACATGGCCCTTGAGGGCATTATGCTAAGCAAAAAAAAAAAGATAAATACTGTATGATATCGTTTATATGTGGAATCTAAAAGAGCTGAGCTCATAAAAATGAGAGTAGAATGGTGATTACTGGGAGCCTGGGGTGGGGAGGAACTGGGGAGATGATATTTAAGGGTCCAAACTTGGAACTAGTAGATAAATAAGTCCTGTAGGTCTAATGCACAGCATCGTGATTACAGACAACAATACTGTATCATAAACTTCAAAGTTGCTAAGAAACTAGATCTTAATTATTCCCACCACAAAAAAGAAATGATAATTGTGTGCTGTGATAGAGGTGTCAGCTAACGCTACAGTGATGATCATACTACAATATATAAATACATCAAGTCAACACGTTGTACAGCTTAAACTTACCTGTCAATTATGTGTCAATGAAAATAAATTTTAAAATAAAACAAATAAATGAGATCCCTGGGATCCGAGGAACACTGTCCTTGTCCTACACCTTCATCTGCATTTGGAGGCAAAGTGAGGATCAGAGAGGGGCATGGTTTACCCCGTGTCACACAGCCCATCAGGAGCAGAGCCTAGACAGGGACCCAGGCTTCCTTGCTGCCAGTGCGTCACGTGTTCTGGCTCTGTGTTTCGACACACCCTGCTTCCTTCTCTTGGACGGCTCTTGGCTCTCTCCTCTGCAAAACCACGTGTGACCTTCAAGATCCAAGAGGATGTCACCTCCCTATGGAAGGTGGCCCCCAGAGACATCCTTGGTGGCAGAGTGAGGGTTGCTGTGTACTTTTAGTTCTGTCTCACAGGCTACTGTTCCCGCACAAGACCTGTTCAGACTTTGGAAAAGAATTCAGAGCTCTCCAGGAGAGGAAGGCATTTGCTACAAAAGGTCAATAACAGAAGAAATACTCAGTGTACCAACTGTGTCAATCAGGGTCTAGGCAGGAAATCAGAATCCAGCTCAGATGGTTCTTGGGATTCGAATGAAGGGGCTATTTATAGAGCTGGGGGATAGGCTTAAGGAAACCTGTGAAGGATGGGAGGCCCCCAGGAACCAGCCTCCCTAGGCTTGAAGCCGCAAAGAAAGCAGTCGGGGTGTCCCAGCCTGGGGCGGGGGGAGATGGGGAGGCTGGAGCCAAGGGCGAGAGGAGTGTCAAGAGTGATGCAACCACGGCCAGACCTAAAATCCAAAGCAAGGAGGAAGCAGGGACAAGTGCCCTGACCCTGCTCTCTTCCTGACCTCCGACCTTCTGCCGTGCTGGCCTTTGGCTGAGCCCAACTACAGATGAGAAAACTGAGTCAGCGTGCCCAAGGTCACCCAGTGGGTGAGCCAGGATTCAAACCCAGGCCACCTGGTCCCAGCATCCATGCCCTTAACCTTTCACTTTTCCGATTTATGTTCATTCACTCAATTATCTCCTATGTGCTGCTCCGTATTCCAGGCACTGTGGTTTCCAAATTCTGGGTTTTCCAAATTCTTTTCGAGACTTTTGTAATCAGAACACAGTAAACACCGTTCCTGTTAAAAGGGAGAGCGTTTTCTTTGCTGTAGGACTTGATGGTGAGGGAGTGACAGTGGCTTTGGCTTTCGTGGAGGTGGATGGACAGAGTGGTAGGAGAAAAGTCCAGGGGTTCTGACCAGTGTTGGATTCATGCTGCTCCCAGGGGCCTCTGCTGGGTCCTGGGTCACGAGCAGGGACCTTGACCTGGGGGTGGGCACCTGTGGCGGTGGAGGCCGGGCCTGGGCCCATGGGGCACGCTGGCCAGCCGGGGAAGTTCTAAGGTCCAAAGCTCACTGCTATGGGAACTCCTGCCCCTGTAAACAGCCCCCAGCCTGGACATTCTCAGAACTCTGCCAGAGGAAGAGTGACATCTGTGTCCCCATGAGATCCCCACTCTCTAGACTGTCCTCCCTCGTCTCCAAGCTGGAAGGGCCCATGGGAGTCACCTGCTCTGTCCCCCTCATTTTACAGAGGGAAACTTAGGCACAGGAGGAAGCAAGGCTTGCTGAGGGCCCCATGGCCAGGCAGAAGCCAGATTGGAACCTTGGTTTCCGGGCTCCCAGCCCAGCGCCCCTCCCCACCTCCGCAGGCAGAGTCCAGGGAGCAGATGCCGCCAGGCACACTGCTCCGGGCTTTTGTCCTTGTTCTTTGCTGGCCTGGAATGGCTCTTCCAAAGGCCACCTCCTCCTCATCCTTAGGGTCCCAGCTCAGCATGTCACCTCAGAGAAGCCTTCTCTGACCATCGCTTTGTAATGGCATCTCACAGATCCGGGTTCAAACCCCTGCTGGGTGACTATAGCTTAATCACTTCACCCGTCTGAGCCTCAGTTTCTTCAGCTCAAAACGAGACTTCAATACTCACCATAAAGGGCTGCTGCAGGGCCGAGAGGGGGTGTGTGGCGTAACCAGCATGGTGCCCCGCACATAGTAGGTGCTCAATAAATGCTGCTTTCCTGCCAGTTCCCACCCGAAGCTGGAAGGATCACAGGATTCACAAGGCTCAGCCCTGCCCTCAGGAGCACTCAGGCTGCTTGCAGGGGGATTGGGGGTTGGGACACAGGACCCGAAAAACCTCAGCCTGATGGACAGAAACAACAGGACACAGAGGAGCAGAGAGGCCCCAGTGTGGGCTTCCCTGCGCTCAGCGTGGGAAGTTCTGATCCCAGCCCCAAATCCAATGCCTTTTATGACCCACTGGGAAGAAACCCTGTTACTCCTGCCATAGTCAGTGTGTTGAGGCAGTCCAAAGACCCACCCAATTTCGAGGTGAAGACACAGAGATCCCACCTTTCGATGGAAAGAGTATCAAAGAATTTGTGAACATATTTTTAAAGTACCACAATTACAGACAAGCAGAGAGTGGTTAATGCTATGATGGAGAAAGTGCAAAGGTTTCTGGGATCTCAGAGGAGGACCTTCCTCTAATCCAGGGAAATATGGAGGTGATCGGGGAAGGCTTCCTGGAGGTGGGGGCAAAACAAAACTCACCAATATAGGGAGTCCTTGGGAGGGGAGAGATCCCTACAAATTAAGCACAATCCCTACTATAAATTTTGTTTCCCAAAATAAAATTTTATTTTCTTTACTTACTGCAAATACAATATATCCCAAGAAAATAAAAATTGAAATACCAGCAAACAAAAAGGTTTTCAAAACACCCATAGTCCTGCCCATCCAACCAGAAACAATCCCTCATAATTCCTTACTAAGAATTTTCTAGACTGGCAAACGTGAGAATAGAACAAAGAAATAGAACTCCACCCTATGATGCCATTGACAATGAGACCCTCATAAGCATCTTTCTGAAATATCAAGAAATACATTTATTTCTGCAGTCTCACTTTAAATGTATGATAGTTAGTATACCCAGTGAGCTTTTGTTGAACGCCTTAGGTTGGGTCCCACTCCGACCTTGCTGATGTCACACGGAGCAGCAAAGGGCATCCTACTGCTGTGACATATTTCCACACTGACTTAATTCTGTACTTAGAGCCAAGTTCCAGAAGTAGAATTACTGGGTCACTGGGCATGCAGGTGTTTACGGATTTGCCAAGTTGCCTTCCAGAAAATTTTACCACTAGCAAGGCTTGAGAAGCCTGTTTTCCCATCGGGGTTGGGGAGCGGGGGTGGGACGGAGATTTCTTTTTTACATAAACTGAGGTGAGTATAACTCAGCTGGCTTGGACTCCCAGCTCTGCCACCTGCCGGGTGTGTGAGCTTGAGCCGGTGACCTGGCCTCTCTGAGCCTCAGCTTCCTTGTCTATAAAACCGGGCCTTCCTGGAAATGAACGTGGGGTCTCTTTGTGGGAACGGGGGAAAGAGAGTGTCACCTGGGCCCAGGCCAACCCATCCTCTCACCCGGGACGGCGACAACAGGCTTTTAAGTATGACCCATGACCCCAACAGTGTCGCAAGCAGGTTCCAGTCACTAGGCCTCCCCTTCGGATTCCAGGAACCCGCCCCACTCAGGAGCCGCCCCAGACCTCAGGCCTCAGTTACTTAAGGGAGCTGGGCCCAGCCTAAGGCTGCGACAGACCTGGCCCAGCCCTCTGGGAACCCAGGATGGGGACCTTGGCTGGGGCCCTGTCCTCCCTCCTGCTGGGAATGATGCTCACATACACCCCCGGGGCCCTGGGTGCCAACCCTGGCCTGGTCGCCAGGATCACCGACAAGGGCTTGGAGTATGGTAAGGAGCTGCGGTTGTTGGCTGGACTTGGCTGACCCGCTTGGCCCCAGGCTGCTCTGGGTACGGCGGGGGACACAGAGGGGACTCTCTCCCTTCGGGTAATGCAGACTTCCCGGTCAGGCAAACCTGGCTCGGGTTCTAGCCTCGTCACCCAACCCCTGGGCCACTTGGGCACGTTACTTGTCTTAGCTGGGTTCCCCACTAGCCAACAGAGATAAAGATTTGGGTGCGAGTAGTTGATTTGGGAGATGGTTCCAGGAAACACTGTAGGAGAGTAGCGATGTGAGATGGGAAAGGCAAGGTGGCCAGGAGAGGCATATGATTAAACCAGCTACCGCCTCAGTGATGGGAACAGTTCCACTGGAAAATTTTTGCTCAAGTTTGAAAACATATGCCTTAAAACTAGATGTCAGGGACTTCCCTGGTGGTCCAGTGGTTAAGACTCTGCACTTCCAATGCAGGGGGCACGGGTTTGATCCCTGGTCAGGGAACTAAGATCCTACATGCTGTGCAGCACAGCCAAAAAATAAACAGAAAACAAAAAAATATATATTAAAAAAAAACAACAAAAAAAAACTAGGGACTTCCCTGGTGGCGCAGTGGTTAAGAATCCGCCTGCCAATGCAGGGGACACGGGTTTGGGCCCTGGTCCCGGAAGATCCCACATGCTGCAGAGCAACTAAGCCCGTGCGTCACAACTACTGAGCCTGCGCTCCAGAGCCCACTAGCCACAACTACTGAGCCCGCACGCCACAACTACTGAAGCCCGTGCACCTAGAGCCCGTGCTCCGCAGCAAGAGAAGCCACCGCAATGAGAAGCCTGCGTACTGCAACGAACAGTAGCCCCCGCTCACCGCAACTAGAGAAAGCCTGCGTGCAGCAACGAAGACCTAACGCAGCCAATAAATAAATAAATTAATTAATTAATTAATTTTTAAAAATTGATGTCAGAATGGTGGTTACCACCCGGAAGGGGCACAGGGAGCCTGAAGGGGTGCTGGGAATGCCCTGCATCTTGCTCTGGGCGGCGGCTACATGGGTGCATAAACATGTAAAAATTACCTGGGAATACCTTTAAGATTAGTGCCCTTTAGGTTATACCTCTATGGATGTTATACCTCAGTTTTAAAGAATGGGCAAAAGTAGGACTATATTTTATTTTTTATTGGAATATAGATGATTTACAATATTGTGTTAGTTTCAGGTATACAGCAAACTGATTCAGGCTTTTTTTTTTTTCTGCAGATTATATTCCATTATAGGTTATTACAAGATACTGACTATAGTTTCCTGTGCTATACAGTAAATCCTTGTTACGTATCTATTTTGTGTGCAGCAGTTTGCATCTGTTAATCCCATACTCCTTATTTATCCCTCCCCCCACACCTTTCATAACCATGTTTGTTTTCTATGTCTGTGAGTTTGTTTCTGTTTTGTATATAGATTCATTTGTAGTATTTTTTTAAAAGATGCTAAAACAAAGCCTCAGAAATAATCTGTCCAAGGGGCAAGGGATCTAGGGTATTTATACACTGCTCCCCTCAGTACTAGATGGAGGGCTGCTCCTCACATTTATGGAGGCTCAATTGCCTTATCTGCTCACTGGGGTAATAACATTCCCTCAGGTAGAGTCGTTGGGAGCCCAGATTGGCTGGGGACAGAGAGGGAAATCAAGGAAGGGTTCTTGGAGGAGGTGAGGTAGAAAAGATACGTTAACCAGGGACAAGAGATAGCATTTTGGCAGAGAGACTGGCTCATGCATTTGCTGGAGGGAGGACTGCAAAGTGGTATGAGGCAGAGTCGGGGAGACTCCTGGTCATCTGTGTACACACACCCTCCCTGAGGGCAGAATCCTGGGTCTCTCATACCTCAAATAAACAGAAAGTCCTAGCGAATGCTGTTTATATTTAAACCCTAGATCAGGCAAAATTTGCCTTTTGCTCCTTTCCACTGTGTAAATGTAACCAGTCCTCCAGAGTTGGACATTTTGGTCCTTTCCATATTTTTAATGACATAAACCCTGCATTTACTGAGTACCTGATGTGTCTGTCAGGCACCAAGCAAGGGTGCTTTTTTTAAAAAATTAAATTAAATTAATTAATTAATTTATTTATTTTTAACATTTTTATTGGAGTATAATTGCTTTACATTGCTGTGTTAATTTCTGCTGTATAACAAAGGGAATCAGCTATATACATATACATATATCCCCACATCCCCTCCCTCTTGTGTCTCCCTCCCACCCTCCCTATCCCACCCCTCTAGGCGGTCACAAAGCACTGAGCTGATCTCCCTGTGCTATGCGGCTGCTTCCCACTAGCTATCTATTTTACATTTGGTAGTGTATATATGTCCATGCCACTCTCTCACTTCGTCCCAGCTTACCCTTCCCCCTCTCCGTGTCCTCAAGTCCATTCTCTACATCTGTGTCTTTATTCCTGTCCTGCCCCTAGGTTCTTCAGAATCATTTTTTTTTTTTAGATTCCATACATACGTTAGCATACGGTATTTGTTTTTCTCTTTCTGACTTACTTCACTCTGTATGACAGATTCTAGGTCCATCCACCTCACTACAAATAACTCAATTTCGTTTCTTTTTATGGCTGAGTAATGTTTCAGTGTATATACGTGCCACATCTTTATCCATTTATCTGCCAATGGACACTTAGGTTGCTTCCATGTCCTGGCTATTGTAAATAGAGCTGCAGTGAATATTGTGGTACATGACCCTTTTTGAATTATGGTTTTCTCAGGGTATATGCCCAGTAGTGGGATTGATGGGTCATATGGTAGTTCTATTTTTAGTTTTTTAAGGAACCTCTATACTGTTCTCAATAGTGGCTGTATCAATTTACATTCCCACCAACAGTGCAGGAGGGTTCCCTTTTCTCCACACCCTCTCCAGCATTTATTGTTTGTAGATTCTTTGATGATGGCCATTCTGACCAGTGTGAGGTAATACCTCATTGTAGTTTTGATTTGCATTTCTGTAAGGATTAGTGATGTTGAGCATCCTTTCATGTGTTTGTTGGCAATCTGTATATCTTCTTTGGAGAAATGTCTGTTTAGGTCTTCCGCCCATTTTTGGACTGGGTTGTTTGTTTTTTTGATATTGAGCTGCATGAGCTGCTTGTATATTTTAGAGATTAATCCTTTGTCAGTCGCTTCATTTGCAAATATTTTCTCCCATTCTGAGTGTTGTCTTTTCATCTTGTTTATGGTTTCCTTTGCTGTGCAAAAGCTTTTAAGTTTCATTAGGTCCCATTTGTTTATTTTTGTTTTATTTCCATTTCTCTAGGAGGTGGGTCAAAAAGGATAAGCAAGGATGATTTTTATCCTGTCAGCCCCTTTTTGATTTGCAATGATCTCTTTTAAACCTCATGCCACCCCAGTGAGGAAAGTATTATTATCATTGCTATTTGACAGACAGAGAACACCAAGGTTGAAAACTTGCTCAAGGTCACCCACCTAGAAAGGTTGCCAACACCAGAATCCTAGCCCTAAAATCCTTACAGTCGCTTCTACACAGGCTAGATGCCATGAAGGACAGGAAAGAGGGCCACCCACCAAGCACACAGCACTCCTCCCTCTCGGAGCTGCTGACAAAGGCATTGTTTCCTCATCCATAACATGGGCATGAACATAACTACCCCACCAGAAATGCAGTGATGCTCCTGAGTGTTTCTCTTGCTACTTGGTGCTCTAGAGGGGCTCAATAACCTGCAACTGTAATTAATGCTAATCAGGAAGTCGACCTCTTTCCCCAGGGCAGGTGTGAGCCACTGAAGGGTTTAGAGGGAGGCAGGCTGACTAAGCTGACTCCCAGCTTTTTCCCATCCACAGTGGCCCAAGAGGAGCTGGTGGCTCTGCAGAGTAAACTGCATGATATCACACTGCCCGACTTCAGTGGGGACGTCAAGATCAAATACATCGGCAATGCGCACTATGAATTCCACAGGTGGGGCTCTGAGGTGACTGGGCAGGGGCCGGGGGGATCCGGAGAGGAAGGGAGGGAGAGCCCCAGGACTGGCTCAGGACTTCTCTGGGGCAGACGGTGGGATGGTTCCTCGCAGAATTCAGAGGGAAGTTCTGGGAGGAACTTGGGCCCCTTCATTCATTCATACAACAAATATTAATGAAGACCCACTAGCTGTGTGACCTGAGCCTCAGCTTCCTTATCTGTAAAATGGGGATAACTTGCTACCTCTTTGGAGGGATAATCCAGGCTCTGGCCTGGCCACTGGATGTAGCCTGGAAGGGAAGATAGACCTTAAACATTGTTTTAAATAAACCTTAAATTTTAGATGTAGGTGCCCTCTTAGCCCGGAGGCTGGCACATCTGGAGGAGTCAGCTAAAGTTTCCTGGACGTGGTGGCATTTGAGCTGAGTCTTCAAAGGGTATTTAGACCTGAGCAGCTGATGCTTTTTTAAAAAAAGGCATCAAACACTTTTTGAAGGATTGACAATGGAGCGGGGGCAATTGAGCCCACAGCTCATCATGCACCTCTCTGCTCACCACTGATGGCTTCATTCAGTCCTATTTTTATTCAGTCCATCAGTAAACATCTATTGGGCACCTACTGTGTACCGGGCAAAGAAGATGGAACTTGACCATTCTTTTCCCACTGATGGCTCCACAATACATGTCATCTTGGTTTGCTTCTCCCAGCCCTTCTGTGTCTCTTCTTGAGGCTGCCTTCGGCCTTCTCTTAATCTGATTCCCCCACCTGGAGGTGTGGAGGAAAGGGATGATGGGGTGCATCTATGCACCCTACTCAGGACCCCAGCCAGGGGCACATGAGCTCTGATCCTGACTGCGCAGCTCTGGGCAAATGCATCCCTTCTGAGAGGTTCTATGTCCCCCTCTGTAAAAAGGGAACCTGAACAGTGCTGAACCCCTCTGTGAGACAAACTGACATAATGCATGTAAAATACTTGACATGGCTGCCTGGTCAGTGCAGGGCACACAGCAGGTAAGTGTGGGGAGCCAGAAGCCTGTCTGATGCAGGCTCAGCTGGCCTAGTCCCCGTAGGATGGGGGCGAGAGCCAGACCCCTGCTGAGGCTGGACCTGCCTCTGCCTCCGGGCTGATGCCGCTTCTGTGGGTCTCTCTCCAGCCTGGACATCCACAGCTGTGAGCTGCTCGGCTCTGCTCTGAAGCCCCTCCCCAGCCATGGCCTGCATTTCTCCATCTCCGACTCCTTCATCAGAGTCAAGGGCAAGTGGAAGGTGCGCAAGCGGATACTGTAAGTTGACTCTGCTTCCAGGCCCTCGGAACGTTGGCTTTGGCTTTCATTCCACCCTTCTTGTGTCCAAGGTGTTCCTAGCTTCCCCCATGGCAGACCCCAAGGCAAGAATTCAAGTGCAAGTACTTTATCTGGGGAGCGACCTAAGGAAACATAGAGGGGGTGTGCAGAAGTGAGGTGGGGAAGAAGGGGGTCGGCTTGGCAGTTACTGGAGCTCAACCCTCCCGGGGACCCCTGGGGACAGTGTAGGCAGAGCACACCTCTGAGGTACCCCAACCTCCTGTTTGCCATTGGTCAGGGGTAGCTCTCAGGGGCATGACCTCTCCAGCACTTTGAACTGTTCTCTGACCTCTGAGGTCCTTGGATGGAAGGTGGGTTAGTCTCCTTGGGCTGCCATAATGAAATGTCACAGACTAGGGGGTTCAACAACTGAAATTTATTTTCTCACACTTCTGGAGGCTGGAAGTCCAAGATCAAGATGTGGGCAGGTTTAGTTTCTTCTGAGACTTCTTTCCTGGGCTTGCAGATGGCTGCTCTGTTGCCATGTCCGCACATGGTCATCCCTCCATGCGCCTGCATCCCTGGTGCTTCTCTGTGTGTCCAAATCGCCTCTTCTTAGAATGACAGATTGGACTCTAGCCCACCCTAATGGTCTCATTTTAACTGAATCACTGTCTCAAATACAGTCACATTCTGGTTACTGAGGGACCTTCAACATTTGAATCTGGGGGGACACAATTCAGCCCATAACAGGAGGGCAACTATGGGTGACCTGGCCATATTGACACTGGAGACCTGCCCTGTCCTACACAGTAGCCTATGGCCACATGTCCTTACTGCATACATGAAAAGTGGCTGGAACAAATGGGGATCTGTCGTAAGTGTGAAACACCAGAGTTGAAGATTCAGCACAAAAAAGAACATAGGAAATCTCATTAATAATTTTTACATTGATCACATGTTGAAATGATAATCATATTAAATGATGATTCACTTTTTTTTTTTAAACAGCTAGCTTTTTTAAAAAAAATTAATTAATTAATTAATGGCTGTGTTGGGTCTTCGTTTCTGTGCAAGGGTTTTCTCTAGTTGTGGCAAGCGGGGGCCACTCTTCATCGCGGTGCGCGGGCCTCTCACTATCGCGGCCTCTCTTGCTGCGGAGCACAGGCTCCAGACGCGCAGGCTCAGTAATCGTGGCTCACGGGCCCAGCTGTTCCGCAGCATGTGGGATCTTCCCAGACCAGGGCTCGAACCCGTGTCCCCTGCATTGGCAGGCAGATTCTCAACCACTGCGCCACCAGGGAAGCCCCGATGATTCACTTTTAATGAATCATTAAAATGATTCATTTTAATCACTATTAAAATGATTCTCACCTTTTTCCTTTTGCTTTTTTTAATGTGGCTACTAGAAAATTTTAAATTACCCATGTAGTTCACATTATATTTCTGTTGGACAACACTGCTTTAGAAAGATGCTCAGTATATAGGTCACCTATATTTGCATATTTATTCAATTTCCATGACAGGAATCAGGCCATACTCTTCAAGATCTCTTATATGAACATATGAATATCTACCTCATTCTTTTTTTTAAACTTTTTTTAATGTAACTTTTTTTAAGATTTTTTTTTTGATGTGGACCATTTTTAAAGTCTTTATTGAATTTGTTACAATATTGCTTCTGTTTTATGTTTTGGTTTTTTGGCCACGAGGCATGTGGGATCTTAGCTCCCCGACCAGGGATCAAACCCGCACCCTCTGCATTGGAAGGGGAAGTCTTAACCACTGGACCTCCAGGGAAGTCCTTGTAATATTTTTATTGAGGTGAAATTCACATAACATGAAATTAACCATTTTAAAGTATACAATTCAGTGGCATCTAGTACATTCACAGTGTTGTGCAACCACCACCTCTACCTAGTCCTACAATATTTCCATCACCCCAAAAGATGCTCCATACCTATTAAGCACTAACTCCCCATTTCCCCCTCCCCCAGCCCTGGGCCACCACCGACCCGCCTCTGTCTCTATGGATTTGCCAATCCAGGACATATAAATGAAATCGTATAGTATGTGACATTTTGTTTCTGACTTTTGTCATGTAGCATAATATTTTTGAGGTTCATCCGCACTACAGCATGCATCAGTGCTTTATTCTTTTGTATGGATGGGTAATATTTCACTGTATAACTAGACCACATTTGGCTTCATTCTTTTTAAAGGCTGCATAGCATAGATGCCCACAACTTATTGAACCTATCCCAACTAGTTGACATTTAAGGTTGTTTCCTCATTTCTTGCTATTAGCCATGATGCTTCAGTGAGCTGCCCCACACATATATCTTGACTGGACGAGCCACAGAGTAAAGACTTAGAAGTAAAATTACTGGGCCAAAGATTTGTGGTTAAAATCAGGATAGATCCCACCAGTTTGTGTTCTAGATGTGCTTTTCCAACCAGTGTTTTGTTTTCCCATATCTTCACAAGCACTGGGTATGAAAACTTCTCAACTTTTTAACAACCTGTTAGGTGAAAACTGGCATCATTGTTATTTTCATTTTTAATAACTTCTCATGTGCTTATTTGCAATTGAACTTCCTGTTCATATCTTTGATCTCTTTTTTTTCCTTTTGTCCTCTCCTTATTTCTTTGTATAGGCTTGTTCTTTGTGTATTAAGGAAATTAACTCATATATTAGCTCACATGTTACGGAAATTAGCTCTTTGCCTGGATCAAGAGGCAATTTTTTTTTTACTTTGCATGTGGCATTTTTTTTTTGTTGTTCACTAAAGTTTTAATTTTCAGTGCTGGCAAGTTTATCCACCATTTCCTTTATGGCTTCTGAGACTTGGATCTAACCTAGAAAGGCTTTTGCCCATCCCTGACCATAAGTAAATGAACCCAAGCTTTCTTCTTGATCTTTCATGGTCTTATTTGTAATAAATCTTTGCTTTGTAATAAATATTTGTAATAATTTTTGTAATTAAATTTTTACTGCAGCTTCACTTATTTGGGGGTAAGAATTGAGATTTATATTTTCCCCCCAAATGGTGGCCGACCCTAGTCTAGGAATCAATTACTACTTCTCTTATCTCCTCTAGGAAACTAGACGGCTCCTTTGACGTGAAGGTCAAGGGCATCACCATTTCAGTCAATCTCCTCTTGGGCAGCGAGCCCTCTGGGAGACCCAAGGTCGCTGTTTCTAGCTGCAGCAGTGCCATCCATGATGTGGAGGTGCACATGTCGGGAGATTTGGGGTAGGTCACCATCGGGACACTGACCAGCTTGACCCCTGGCTGCAGCCAGAGGCCCATCCAGCCCAAGGCCTGGCCACCGATAAGCATGAGGGTCCAGGCGTAATGCATGGGTATATCACGTGCACTTGGAGGTAATTCTTTGGGGGACCTGCTGAAATTAACAGAAGCAGATATAAGCTCGTAGTACTGGTGTGCCATTTCCACCAAAAAACAAACTTCACCACCAACAGGCAAGTGCAATTTGGCTACTGAAGGAACACAAAGACTTTTGGCCAAAGGAGAGTTTGTGGACAATATATAAACCCTTGAGCAAGTCTCTTCAAGTCTCAGTTTTGTTGATTAGAAAAACATGGATTCTCCAGCCCCTGCCCCAAATCTACTGATTTTGGGGCACAGCAGGGGGCTGGGATGCCAGATGCACTGAATCAGTGAGTGTGCTGGAACTGGGACTCTGCATATTCGTCCCATCCAGGATTCTGGGACCCAGCAGGGGACCAGAATGGGTTGGGGAGGGCTCCCTTGGGGACTGGCCTGGCTCTCCCTACTGCCCCACTGTCCCTGCACTCAGTGGCACACAGCTGATCGTCCACCGTGCTTCTCTCCCCAGGTGGTTGCTGAATCTCTTCCACCATCAGATCGAGTCCAAGTTCCGAAGAGTATTGGAGAGCAAGGTAAGAATGTCCAAGGGACTGGCACTGCCGAGCCACTCAAGGGGCTGGGCCCAAGTCCTTAATGGGCTCTGGCCTTGAACAGCCCCAGGGGCTGGCCCAGGCACACTTGGGCTCAAGGCCCAGAGAGGACAAATCAAGGTCATGAAGCTGGTGTGCGGCAAAGCTGGGGGCAAAATGTAGGTCTCTGGGCTCCGAGTCTATCCAGTTAGACAGAAAATGGTTAGATGCTTGGCCAAGGGTAAAGCAGCAGGGGCCAAATGGAGACGCCTGCTTGGCCTTGCTCACCGCCCGCCCCGGCCCTGCAGGCCACAAACGCAAAAAAGAAAATCAACACTTAGGTGCCTGCAGAGACCAAGCAGGAAACTTTGGGAGTGTGTGGACCAGGTGGGAGTTCTGGTTCCTACCTGGGCGATGAGCACCTGCTTTGTATGCGCGGAAGCAGCAACAGAGTGTCAGTTCTTCCCATTAAAAAATTATGTGAAATCTCCAAATTTTGGAATCTCTGGCTCAAAGAAAGAGGTTTCATGTTAACTTTCAGTTCTCCCACTCACTCACTTCACCCCAAGATCCCATTTCTGGGGTATCATATACCTGGAGCTGTGTCTGTAGCAATGACTGTGCTTGGGAAGGAGAAAGTAACAAATGAGGAAAAAACGCGGGCACACACTGCTCTTGGTTCAACATCTGGTTTGGCTTTGAGTGCCTCCTGGTGGTTGAAGAGAGAATAGCATGCAGACCCCACAGATTGGATGTAGCAAGCTGCCTTCGTTCCGTGTCTTATCCTGCTGTCCTGGGGTCTAGGTGAGCTTGGGAAATATGCCAGCCTCCTTCTCAAGCACCCCATTGCCAATTGCCACGTTCCATGCCTTTCTGAGTGGGACATAATATTCTTCAGTGGTTTGGATTTATACTTCCCTGTTGATGATGGAGATAATAATGATTAATAATAATAATGTATAAAAATAGTACCATATTACAATTAATAATAATATAATAATTATCAGGGTAATAAGTTACCCTGATAATTATTATTTTGATAAATTAATATAATTAATGTTATACAGAATGTGTCACTGTATAACTATTCTTATTTGTAATAATAATGGTGGCTATTTGTTGAGCCTGTGGTTTGGCTAAGAATACTGTACTAATCACTTCACATAGGCAATACCGCTGGATCTTAACCACAGCCTCTGAAGGAGATACCATTTCCCACATTTGACAGAGAAGGCTCTGAGCGTGGAGTAACTTGTTCAGTGGTCACCTTGACAAGAGGCTAGATCAGGATTTGAATTTCCTGGAGCTTGGAGCAGCTTGTACCAAAGGCCTTGCAGGGGCTGGTGTCTCAGGAAAGATGGAGATCTCCCCTGACCCCTGATCTTTTTTTTTTAATTAATTAATTAATTTATTTTAGCTGCGTTGGGTCTTTGTTGCTGTGCGTGGGCTTTCTCTAGTTGCGGTGAGCGGGGGCTACTCTTCGTTGTGGTGCGCGGGCTTCTCGTTGCAGTGGTTTCACTTGTTGCAGAGCACGGGCTCTAGGCGCACGGGCTTCAGTAGTTGTGGCACATGGGCTCATTAGTTGTGGCTCGCGGGCTCTAGAGCGCAGGCTCAGTAGTTGTGGCACACGGGCTTAGTTGCTCAGCCTCATGTGGGATCTTCCTGGACCAGGGCTCGAACCCTTGTCCCCTGCATTGGCAGGCGGATTCTTAACCACTGCGCCACCAGGGAAGTCCTGACCCCTGATCTCTATAGGGCTTCAGAGATCTTCTTCTCCCAGGACAACTAAGAGCCTGGTGCAGGACCGTTCGTATTCCCCATTCAGGGAGGGATGTGGTATCTGACTGGCAGGGCTAAGCATAATGAGTCCTTGCTGAGTGCTTACTCTCTGGGCCATATACACTCATCATCTTATAACCTCACCCCACCCCCCGCCAAACACCCTGGAAAGCACTGGGCCTTGTCGCTGTATCCTGAGGTGAGGACCCCAAAGCAGAGAGAGATTCTGCAAAGGTCACACAGCCAGTGGAGACTTAGCAGGATTTGAACCCAGGTTTTCAGACTTCCCTACTACACCCTTAACCACTGCCCCAACCTGCCTCTCTGGGAGACCTTACTGCGTGTCTGGAGCTGAAGCACCTGAAGGCCTCCCTTCCCCCATTGGGTGAGGTCGACAGAGTTTCCTGGCTCCTTTGAAACCAACCATGAAGGTTCCTCACCACCTCTTTGCTTTATTTCTGGCAGCTCCCCACTACCAAACTCTTCTCCCAGAAACTGGGCCGGCTGCAAAGGGAGGTGAAGATTTCACCCCTTGTCTGCCCAACCCCCAGCTTAGTCCTTCCCCACAACCCTGTGCCTGGTTTATGCCTGCTCACCCTTTAGCTTGCCCTTAAAATGCCACCTCTTCAAAGGAGCCGTCGGTGACCCCCTCACTAGGCCAGGGCCCCATCCATGCTCTTGGACCCCCCTGCCCACATGCCCCTCCCTCCGCTGTATCTGTGCATACGTTTGCACCATAGGTGATAGATGGTTAATCAAAAAAACTGTTTAAAGTGAGGACTCACTCACACACACCTGAACAAAGAAAATATTTACATATGAATCCAAATGTTTTAAGATACAGTAAATGTAAATTCAGTTGACCTAGGCCCAGAACTGTTCTTTGTAAACAGTCTCTTGATTGGCATTGCACTGTCCTTCTTTCATTCAACATGCATCTGCTACAAATTCCAGCTCAGATTTCTTTAACCACAATGAGAATCGAAAGACATTTGCAAAGCAATCCCAATGCAGAATCCGTCTAGATTTTTATGATTGTCTTCCTTGTAAGCTTTTCTGGTCCACACCAATTTACCAGCATTTTCTTTAAGCAACTCACCTTTCCAAAACACTTACCATAGGTTTTTGGGAATTGCCTGGTGGTCCAGTGGTTAGAACTCCGCGCTTTCACTGCCGAGGGTGTAGATTTGATCCCTGGTCAGGGCACTAAGATTCCTCAAGCCATGAGGCATGGCCAAAAAAAAAAAAAAAAGAAGGAAAGAAAACATAGGTTTTCAGAGAAACAACTCTTGTCTCAGTCGTATTTCATGGGTTTACATAAGAAATAATTTGAGTGATTGCAATAACAAGGAAAGCAAACAGGTTAGAGAACACACATTTCCTTTTCTTGAGAAGCACGCAGCTCAACTGGGGCAAAAAATTCTGAGTGCTTAGTGTGTGTGGTAGTCTGCTGGATGAGAGGGTTCAGTCTTCCATGGGCAGCAGGGGACATGGGGACTAATGATCAATCCAGCTAACCTGTTAAGTGATGACATTTAAGAAGTATCTGCGTTGGGGCTTCCCTGGTGGCGCAGTGGTTGAGAGTCTGCCTGCCAATGCAGGGGACACGGGTTCGAGCCCTGGTCTGGGAAGATCCCACATGCCGCGGAGCAACTAGGCCTGTGAGCCACAACTGCTGAGCCTGCGCGTCTGGAGCTTGTGCTCTGCAACAAGAGAGGCCGCGGTAGTGAGAGGCCCGCGCACCGCGATGAAGAGTGGCCCCCGCTTGCCGCAACTAGAGAAAGCCCTCGCACAGAAACGAAGACCCAACACAGCCAAAAATAAATAAATAAATTAATTTTTAAAAAAAGGAAAAAAAAAAGAAGTATCTGCGTTAAGTATACACTTTGTGTGGCTATTGCTACTTATTGTCTAGTTCTGCTATTTCAACTCTAGACCCTGGGAGACCAGGGCATCCCAAAGGAAAAGGTCTTTCATGATGGAGTTTCAGGCGGTGCCTCTAGCCATGTCCTCTCATCTGTTGCGTAGGTGACTACCTAGCTCCAATTTCCAGTCCTGGGATGGACTTTGACAGGTCTAACTGGACCCTATTGGGGTCTACATGGGGGCTGACATGTTTTTGATCATTTCTACTTTCTCAGTACCTGGCACATCATAAGCACTTATACATTTTTGTAGAATCAATGACCAATTAGCAAAGAAGTGAAATAATGGAACTAAAGCAATTAGCACAGGGCCAGACCAAAGCCAGGGAACTCACTCAGGCTTTCTCTTCCCATATTTTTCAGATTTGCAAAATAATCCAGGACTCGGTGACCTCTGACCTACAGCCTTATCTCCAAACTCTGCCAGGTAGGACACCCCACCCATCCCTAGGATACTTGATTTTTACTAATTTTTATAAGTGCATACATGTACCTTATAAAACCTTACATGGAATAGAAGTGTTGAAAGTTAAAATTAAAATCCCCTTTTCTCCCCAAATTTTCTTCCAAGAGGTAACCTCTGTTTTGGGTGTATACTCTCAGATATTTCCTTTGCATGTACAAATATAAATATACACATACATAAGCATATGACTATACATTCACCTATGTATTCCTTTTGTTCATGGATATATGTGAATATGCATAATTATGAATATATATATTAGTCTATAATAATAGAGACATCGTTCTTTTGTAACTTGTATACTCTGGAGATCTTTTTACATCGGCACATACAAATTGACCTCATTTTTTAAAACTTTTGTGTGGAAGTTAATACAGAGAGAAAAGTGCTCAAATCATAAGTGAAGAGTTTTTAGAAATTTTTCACAAACTGATCACATGCACGTACCAGCTTCCAGATCAATATACAGACCACGGCTGGCCTTTCAGAGTCCTCTCGTGTCTCCTTCTGACACTACCCACCCCTCAGGGTGACCACTTACCCAGCTTCTCCCAGCAAAGATTAGGTTTGCACTTTGTACATCAATGGAACCATACAGTAGAGTCTTTTATCAAGAGCTGCAGGCTTTCTCTATTCAACTTTTTTTTTTAAAGGATACACATTTTATTTTTATTTATTTTATTTATTTATTTTTGGCTGTGTTGGATCTTTGTTGCAGTGCGCGGGCTTCTCATTGTGGTGGCTCCTCTTGTTGCGGAGCACGGGCTCTAGGCGCGCGGGTTTCAGTAGTTGTGGCACACGGGCTCAGTAGTTGTGCCGCACGGGCTTAGTTGCTCCGCGACATGTGGGATCTGCCCAGACCAGGGATCGAACCCACGTCCCCTGCACTGGCAGGCGGATTCTTAACCACTGCACCACCAGGGAAGCCCTACTCAACTTTAAAATATGAGGTCAATCCATATTGTTGCATATCGTGAGTTCATTCATTCTCCTGCTGTGTAATCCACTGTGTCCACGTCTCTCCATTTATTTATCGATTGTACTATTGAAGACCATTTGGGTAGTTTCAGCTTTAGACCATTGTGGGTAGGTGCTGTGAACATTCTAGCTCCTGTGGATGCACATCTTTAGGTACATACCCAGGAGAGAAATTACAGGTTCTTGTGGTGCGCATAGGTTCAGCCTTACCAGATCCTGCCAAACAGTTTTCCAAAGTGGTTTTAATAGACCTCATTTTTTTTTTTTTTTTGGCCATGCCACGTGGCTTGCAGGATCTTACTTCCCTGACCAGGGATTGAACCCATGCCCCCTGCAGTGGAAGCATGGAGTCCTAACTACTGGACCACCAGGGAATTCATTTTAATAGCCGCATAGTGTTCTATCTTAACGGATGTCTCCATTTATTTAATAAGTCCCCAGCTGCTGGATAGGTAGGTTTGCTGCCGTCCTTTGCTATTGCCAACAGTGGGGCAGGGAGCGCCTCACACCACCTCTTCCCCTTCACGTGTAGCAAGTGGAGGCCCCGGATCTTGGCTACACACATAAAGTTGGCAGAAACAGGCCCTGGCAAATTGTTGAGGTGTTCTCTCATGCCTTGGCCCCCAGGTCCTCCACACTCACCTGTTGACATTCCCCTTCAGCAGAGACCCAGGCAGGCACAGACACTCAAGTGCTTGGGACAGAAAACTCCAGTCCCTCCAGGGCCTTGGAGGAGAGTCTCTGGGCCCTTTCGACATGGCCCAGCCTTCCTGGTTACTTGGTTCGTTCTGGTAGGAGGCTGGTTTCCCGGAAGATCAAGGTCTCGGTTGTAAACTTGGGGAGCAATAGCTTTGGCTGGAGAGTTTTTCCTATTGTGTGGCTTCCTAGGTGTGGAAGGGCGGCCAGACCTGAGTTCCTCCTGCCCTCAGGGTATGTGTGTGTGTGTCTATGTGTCTGTGTGTGTGTGTGACTGTGTGTCTGAGTATGTGAGACTCTGGAAACTGCTCAGGCCCTGGGCTAAGCATACCAGCCCCCTTGTGGCTAAATCACCAGTGGAACCGAAGAACCCATGTCATCTCTTTCTTGGCAAAGGAGCTCTTTGCCCCCAGCACTGGGCTGGGTGGAGGGGCAGGGGGCTCTGAAGAAAGTCACAGAGAGTGTGGGTCAGCCAGAGCCCTCACCCCTTCTCCCTCGCCGGCCTCCTAATTCTGCCCTTCCCCCCCCCCCCTCACAGTCACCATGGAGATGGACATTTTCGCTGGGATTGATTACAGCTTAATGGAGGCCCCTCAGGCAACAGCGGAAATACTGGACGTGATGTTTAAGGTAAAAGGGTCTGGGGCGGGGGCTTGGGCGGGTCCAGGCCCGGTGTGACGTCGCCTCAGGGTCAACCCTTCCTGGGGCCTCTTGTTCTCCTGGCTTCAGATCTGTCCTCATCTCCCCGTGGTTCCCACTGTGTCAAGGGCAGGGCGATATGGATTGCTGCGGGGTGTTCCCAGAGCCAGGATCCTCCCACGGGGTCTTCTTTGTTTTTTTGGCTGTGCCTGGTCTTCATTGCGGTGCGCGGGCTTCTCATTGCGGTGGCTTCTTTTGTTGCGCAGCATGGGCTCTAGAGCTCAGGCTCAGTAGCTGTGGCGCACGGGCTTAGTTGCTCCGCGACGTGTGGGATCTTCCCGGGCCAGGGCTCGAACCTGTGTCCCCTGCATTGGCAGGTGGATTCTTAACCACTGCGCCACGAAGGAAGCCCCTCCCAGGCTGTCTTACATCACTTACGCCTTGAAACTTCCCTTCCCCCTTCCTCCCCTCTTTCACCTTTCCCACCATGCAGGTGAGGTCAACCAGAGCTGGCCCTCAGTGGTGTAGAGGAGCCGGCCAGGAGGTCCTATAGGTTAATAGACTAAAGCTTCTGAGGATCGTTTCATTAAGGGATTCTGGATACACACTTTGATCCAAAGGAAAACATCCTTTTTATTCTTTGATTTTTATTGGAGTATAGTTGATTTACAATGTTGTGTTAGTTTCAGGTGCACAGCAAAGTGTATTCTTTTCCCATATAGGTCATTACAGAGCATTGAGTAGAGTTCCCTGTGCTATACAGCAGGTTCTTATTAGTTATCTATTTTATATATAGTAGTGTGTATATGTCAGTCCCAATCTCCCAATTTATCCCTCCCCCCCTTATCCCCTGGTAACCATAAGTTTCCTACATCTGTGACTCTACTTCTGTTTTGTAAATAAGTTCATTTGTACCCTTTTTCTTAGATTCCAAGGAAAACTTATTTAATGGTGGCGTTTCAGGCAGTGCCTCCCGTCCGTGTTCCCTCATCAGACTCTATAGGCAACTACCTAGCTCAGGTGTCCAGCCCTGGGATAGACTTAGAAAAGTTCAAATGGATTCCATCTCTCTCTCCAGGGGGAAATTTTTAGCCGCGATCACCGCTCCCCAGTTGCCTTCCTTGCTCCTGTCATGAGCCTTCCTGAGGAACACAGCCGAATGGTCTACTTTGCCATCTCTAATTATGCCTTCAACACCGCCAGCCTAGTTTATCACAAAGTGGGATACCTGAATTTTTCCATCACAGATGACATGGTGAGAATCATAGCACAATAGCTCCCACATATGACACTGTCTCCTTCCTTCTTTCCTTTCCACACATTTATATCAGTGAAGTAGTAAATTATGACTAAGAAGAAAGATCAAGAGCAGGAAAATATTAGTTAGTACGATTTCCCTTTTCACTTTGGCTGCCAGAAAGCTCAAAGTCAAAGTTCTTTCTCCCTTAGAACAATTGTGGAAGACTTTGTGGCTTGCTTGTCTGTCTTTTACTTTTCCCTCCAGACTAGATCTGTTATTCTAATTCATACTTTCTTTCATCCTGATGGTCTGTGGAGGTTTAAAAAAAGATTTTAGTGAATGAGGCAGGACAATAGATACACTGATAAATGTGTAAAGTTACATAGAATAGAAAATAAAGACCAAGTTAAAAGTAAAGCACAATTTTATAAAGACACTGGGCCCCAAAATTGATTTTTTTTAAAATCGCGAATCTGTGCAGGAGCTTCCTGTAGCCAAAATGGAAAGGGTACATGATTTAGTGATTCACAGCAAAAAGGAGAGACAAAGTCTTCCGAGCACTTAGCTCTAAAATAACTGTCTCAGATGTGGCTTCGTATAAAGGTTACTAAATTTTAGAGTGGATCACGTGGTTAATATTTCTTTCAGTTTCTTTAATATTTCTGGGGTTTAGATGGATGTTCCTTGTAGCTCTTTGTAAAAGCTGAGGCCTCATGAACAATGTACGGATGGTGGGGGAAACACAATGCAGTCCAAATTGGATGGTCCAGCCTACCCTGGTAATAAATTGAGGACCAGCAGTGATGGATGGAGTGACATTTGTCCTTTGACTCACCCACACCCAGGCCTTTTGCTTCTATTGCCATGTTTGAGTCACCCTTCCCACCTGTGGTACAGTCCTTTCTTTCAGTGGGTGGGATAACGGTAGCTGTGTTTTATTGAGCGCTCACTATGTGCTAGGCCTTGGGCTAGATGCTTTGTACCCACCATTTCACTTAGCCCTCACAGTGACCCAACAAGTGGGGACTATAATTATCTCCATTTTATAGGTGAGGAAGTTGGGGCTCAGAGAGGTAAAGGCACTCACCTGAGGTCACATGGTCACGAAGCCAAGAGTCAAACCTAGATCTGCATGATTGCAAATCTCACCCTTGTGGATCCTCTGATTGAGTCCTGCATGTCACTTATGGCCCAAGGAGAGCAGTCAGGATCCCAAGGACTCGTGTGCCCATGGTGAATGCAGAACGGGCATCTCGCCATTGCCATGGTAACCCTGAGCAGTCAAGAAGCTACGTTACTGAATATCCCCCCACTTCCCCATCTCTCTTCAGACCTTCGGCTCTGGCCGGAGCACCTGAAACTTCTTTGTGTCCCTTTGCCACAGGTTCCGCCTACTTCTAACATCCGACTGACCACCAAGTCCTTCCGCGCCTTCTTCCCCCGGGTAAGGCTTCCCTCAGCCCTCAGGGTGCAGGCTGAGCCCCTAGTACTTCAGGGGTCTTCTTTAAAACCTCCACACTCCTCTCAGCTTGACCAAGAGTCAGGAGGCCAGCAGCGGGGCCCCCAGTGAAGGCCGTGGTGCTGCAGGTTTGGGGACTCCCTTCCCTTCAAGGCACAGATAACAGAGGCCTGAGCCCTGTGTCTCGTGGGACCACAGGCTGCCCAGTCTTTTGCTGCTGATCTCTGACAATACCAAGGAATGCCGACATGTCCCACAAAATGTATCCTAATTAATAACAGCAAGCAATTACAGAGGGTGTACTGGGGGTCAGGCACTGTTCTTGGTGCTTTAAAAAATTATTTTTTGAATGGGTAATAAATTCTCATTGTTCAAGATTCAAAAGACATAAAAGTTTATAGGGTGGAAAGTCCCATCCACTCCTGTCCTCTAAACATCCAGTTCACACCCCGAGTCTATCAATATTATCAGATCGTACACATCTTTCTGGGACTATTCTATGTATAGGTGAACAAATGTATGTCTTTCCTCCATTTTTTTACAAAAATGGAGGTATATTTTACACTACATTTTGTACCTTACTTTTTCCCTTAGTATACCAGGAGATGATTCCATGTAGGTAGATAAAGAGCTTCCTCACTCTTGTTTTCTTGGGAATCCAGTCTGCCATTGTATTATGGATGAACCACAGTTTGGGTAAATCAGTCCCCCATGGAAGGACATTTACGTTGTTTCCAGTCTTTTGCTACATCAGTGTTGCAGTGAATAACCCTGTAGCTTGGTCTTTGCTGGACTAAGCTCTTCATGTTCAATATCTCATTTAATCCCACAGAAATCCACCTGTCCTGTCCCCTCTCCCCTACCTCCTGAGTCCCCCCAAGACACGGCTCAGACAGGTGGTAGTGTTTAAAGTTCCTTGCAGAAGGCTTGATGATGGCTGAGAGGAATTATAACGGTGGGAAAATGGTTGAACTTTAAATACTGCGGTACCTGGGTCACGTCCTTCCATGACATACCCTCACAGCAGGCCCTTTCTCTCCCTAGAGCCCCACAAAAGCCCAACCTGCCACCATGTTGTCGGCGCTAGCTTTAGAGGGACGTTGGCTTCATCCTGGTTCCAACATCCCTTTTGCCCAGAAAGAGGAGGAAACTCTCCCTCTCCCTTCCTGCTCACATCATAATCAGCCTGACACAGAAGCAGCTCAGGTCACCTTCTTAGTCAAGTGGCTTACCTCCTCAACCTTCTAAAGATCTCCCTTTTACAACTGAATGTAGATTTTATATTTGCATAACCAAAAGGCTCATGGGACTGTCATTCCTCCACCAACTTACCCCGTAAAAGGAACAGTCTTGACCCCGAATTAAATTCTAATTAAAAGGAAAATTGCCAGCTCTTTGAAATGGTGGGATCTAGGTGTGTTGTGCTTCAAAAACATTGGTGTCTGGTCTTTGCTTGTGCAGTTACCTGAGTGTGATGGGGGTATAGAGAAAAAACTAGCTCTCACCCATTGCCCAGGGAGGGGTGTGGAGTGAAAAAAAAATCAGCCTAATCTTTCTGGAGGACAGTTTGGCAATCAGTAACTGGCAGAAGCTTTAAAAATATCCCTGCCCTTGGACTCAGCAATTCCATGTCTAGGAATGTATCCCCCAAAATAATAGCCAAGGGTACACAGAAGAGTGGTCTTTAAAATGGCAGAACCTTGGAGACAGCTTGATGTGCAATAGATCAATTGCAGTACCCATGCACAGTGGAATACAATGCAGCCATGAGATAAATGACACAGACTCCATATGTCTGACGTGGAAGGATGTCCAGTTATACCTTCAAGAGAAAAAGGCACAGAGCATTTTGTGGAAATTAAACCAACCAAGAAGCGTCCTCAGCTTGATCTGACTCCCTCAAGGTTCTCCCAGCAAACCTGCATGTTTCCTTCTCTTGACATAATTTCTTCATTCTGCCCTCAGTTAGGCAGACTGTACCCCAACATGAACTTAGAGCTCCAAGGCACAGTGGTCTCTGCCCCGTTCCTGAACTTCAGCCCTGGGAATCTGTCCTCAGCTGCCCAGTTGGAGATTGAGGCCTTTGTGCTCCTGCCCAACTCCGTCAAGGAGCCTGTCTTCCGGCTTGGTGTGGTAAGGTTCAAAGGCTTGGCAAACATTGTTCTCTTTTCCTACATGCTTTTTCCCCCACTCCCCAGCTGGCTAATTCCTTAAGATAGATCTCAACTTAAGTATCGCTTCCTCAGATAGGCCTTTCTTGGTTGCCCTTACCCCTGATCTACCTTAGGCCCCTTGTCATTTTTTTTTCTTGTGGCACCCTATTATTTTTCCTCATAGGCTTATTGTAAAGATACCAATGTAGCTGTTTGCAGGTTTATTTGCTTAATGTATGTTTGCCCAAC
The DNA here is from genome assembly GCF_009873245.2 of Balaenoptera musculus. Classification (NCBI taxonomy): domain Eukaryota; kingdom Metazoa; phylum Chordata; class Mammalia; order Artiodactyla; family Balaenopteridae; genus Balaenoptera; species Balaenoptera musculus. The sequence continues at coordinate 21,404,103 of NC_045799.1, read as the reverse complement.
TAAGTGAGTCTGGGCTATTGTGGGGAGGAAGGCATAGGGGATCTTTGACCTGTTGCTCTGCTCTGTATCTCTATCTGGCCCCTGAAGACTACATTTCCCAGGCTTCCTTGCACTGACTTCCAGCTAGGTCAGCCAATGGAAGACACTGTCAGGAGAATGGAGGGTGGGAGGAAGGAAGAAGCCAGAGTATTTCTTCTTCTCTCTTTACCTTGGACAGAGACTCAGGCACTGACTGTGTCTCCTCCATGGTGCCTCCCCAATTCCTCCCTCTGTTCCTCCAGTCCTGGGGTGGAAGCAGCTTCCCACCTCTGCTAATCTCTGAGTTGCCTCTCCAACTCTTTTTTAACTTCTCAGCAATTCCATCATTTGTATAACCAATCCCCTGTATGAAATTCCCTCTTGGTTAAATATTGAGAGTTGTGTCTCCCTTCTCAATGGACCCTGTCAAACAGAGAAGGGATTCTGAGTTTTTTGGGGGTCCTGCTCACAGGATGGAGAACTTTGCTCTCTTGTTCCAGGTTTGAAACTCAGCAAGACAAATTTCTAGAAGAGTAATTGCTCCCAGATGTTATATCTGCAATTTGATATTGTTGTTATTGTTATCAAAATTGTTGTCAATATATTTTATTATTTATTATTTTTATTTTTATTATTTTGGTAAAGTAGAAAAGGATAGCTTTATTGCTTTGCCAGGCAAAGGGGAACACACCAGACTTCTGCCTTGAAAAACTACGTGTCCCCAATATATTTTAAATTAAAACATAAGCTATTATTATTACTATTATTATTTACTAGGGCTGAATCTTGGCCCTGAGATAGCTAGAAATGGTCCCTTTAGAGATCTCCAGGGATAGGCCTCTATACCTTCTCTTGGTAGTATGTTCAAAGTTTAATTGCTATCATAGTCAGCAATTTCAAGTAAAAATGTTCAAGTCCAAGTTCAAATGTTTATTGAGCACCCATGATGAGCTTCCTGGGAGTCTAATCTAGTGGGCAAGTTCCTGCTTTAACTCAGTGAGATGTTTGCTTAGAGGAGACAGCCAGTCCTCATAGTTATCCATTCTGTACATGACAACCTCCTTCATTTAGACCTGTTTCTTTCTACTGGAATTACCAGGCCACTAATGTGTCTGTCATGTTGACCTTCAACACCAGCAAGATCACTGGATTCCTGAAGCCAGCAAAGTAAGTCAGCCTCGTGACTTACATGGGGGGTGCTCAACTGGGCTCCATCTGACACTGCAGCTGATTCCCTGTAGCTGGAGGTGGGATGTAACCAGAGCCCCCTGTCAATGTTAGGGGCCCACGGTTTGGGAAGGAAACTTAAATTTTACCCCAGTTGGCCCAATTCCTTGGGCCAACTGGATCTGCCTCCATAAACTTCCTTTTCACCTAACCCCCATTACTTCCAAATTTCTAAAGAATTTACTAATACTGCTTTTTCTTAATCTATGAATTTTAGACATCAGCAATATTGACTTCCTGAAATTATAGAGACTGAGTTCTTTTATGCTACACACTTCCCCTCTGCAAGTCTTCCCAATAAGGTTGTATCATTGTTTTTGGTTCCTCAATCACCTTTTTCACTCTCACTGCTACGACACCCTTGGCCCTGTGCCTTCTCAAGCTGGTGTCTCCTCCTTTCTAGGGATCCCTACATTGCTTAGGTTTCCCTTGAACATAATGCCCACATCTCTGAATCTTCTCTGATTTGTTATAGGATGCAAGTGGAACTGAAAGAATCTAAAGTTGGAGTATTCAATGTAAGTTATTATTGTTTTTATTTATGAAATAATTAGGGTAATAATTAATTTAGAGTATTTACTAAGCAATGCTTTGGCACCTATAATAGAAAATAGAAAAGGAGAAGAGTTACTCTCTGCCCTAGAAAAGCATAGAAGTCCTTGAGGACAGGAACCATAGGGCAGAGGAACAGTTACCTCCCAATATAAGACAATATAATTAAATCATCTATTGGACAGAATTCTTTTAACTGCAAAGAATAGAAAGCCAACTAAAAGTGTCTTAAGCAAACAGAAGGAATGTATAGGCTCATAACCAAAAAACAAAAACAAAAACGCTAAGGCTAGAGGTTTCAGGCGTAGCTGGATCCAGGTGTTCAAATTAGTACATCAAGAATCTCTCTCCAAGGGAAGGGGAGAGGGGCGATATAGGGATAGGGGGAAAACGGTTATTATGGGACTGTATAAAATCATGTGTGTGAAACTTTTGAAAATTGTAGAGCACTACAGAATTTAAAGTATCTTTCATTCAATTTTTTAAAAAGAAAAAAAGAATATATTCTCCAAAAAAAGAATCTCTATCTCTCCATTCTGCTTTCATCTATGTTGGCTTCATTCTCAGGCAGGTTCTTCCCACTGGTGGAAAACTCACAAATTTCCTGTGGTTTCTTTTTTTTTAACCCACACACACAAAAAAAGCCCTCGTTGGATTAATCTTAGTCATGTGCCCATTCTTTAGCCAATCACGTGGTAGGAAATTGGACAAGGTCAATTGGCTGAGCATGGGTTTAATCTACACTCCGCAGCGCCAGGATTTGCAGTCCCAAACCACATGGACTGAGATTGGAAAGGAGGGTTCCCCAGGAGAAAATAGGGACTATTATTAAAACAGAAGGAATTGAGTGCTTGGCAGCCAAAACCAAGAGATGATTTCCACAAAGAGGAAAAAGTGGTGAAATAGATGGCGCCATATTAAAGGAGGAAAAAGAATGGGAAGTTTTATGTGGGCTGAAACAATCAAGGAGAGATTTCTGAAAAGAGGGAAGGTGGGGTGATGGCAGCTACTCACAAACCAAGGAGGAGATGGAAAGACTTTAATCTATAGTTGGCTTCCTTTTTACCATCCTATGGATACTGGTTCCCTCTGACCACACTTTACCTGCCCTCCACTTCCCAGACTTTCCCTCAAGTAGGAGTGGAAAAAATACATCAAGTGTGGGGAGAAACATTGCCCACAGGGACCCTGAAGGATGACTCCTTTCAGAGAACGAAGGCTAAAGTGAATAATGACACACTAATATTGTATCTGTGCATGGCATGTAAAAATGTTCTATGAAGTAAATTATTCATATGTAAAGAGTCACAAAAAGACATCCTATCATGTTTTCAGAACATCTACTGTAAAAAATAAGACCTGTAGAATCAGATAAATCTGGATTCAAATTCAGACCCTGCTGCCCGATTTCTAGCAAGTCACTTTCATTCTGTGGGCCTCAGTTTTCTTATCTGTGAAATGGGGACATTAATATTAACTTCGAAGTGTTATAGTGAAGATTGAATCAGGTGTAGATGTAATGCTCTGAGCCCTATACCTGGCACATAGTGAGTGTTAAAAGTTGGATTTCATAATTTTTGTTTTGACTTAAAAATCTTTTTTATTATATAAGTAACTTGGGAAAACATTTCCACTGTAAAAAGAAAAATTGAATACTAAAGATAAGGCTAAGCCAAACATTGATGTTCTTCCTGGAGGATAGATAGTTGGGCGTGCAGTCTTCCAAATTTTTCTATCCCTTTGTACACATATAAATGTGCATCTCAAAATAGTTTTATCTTATAAAGTAGTAGCATGATGTAAGTATCTACCTGAAATTTGCTTTTTTTCAAGCCTTTTGCCATGTCAGCGCATACAAAACCACCCCACCCACGGGGTGGCCTCTGTGGAGGTTTGTTGGTGGGCAAGATGGTACATGTGGTTATGGTGTACCTCTCCTATTCTCCACCAGGTGGAGCTGTTGGAGGCGCTGCTTAATTACTACCTTCTCAACACCCTCTACCCCAAGGTCAATGGTAAGTATCACTATGGATTTTTCCAAGTCAAGAGTGGACACTGCTCTTTGGGGGAAAGAACGCTGGGACCAGGGCTCTCCTGCAGGCTGTGTGACCTTGGGCGAGTCACTTATCTTCTCTGAGCTTCGGTGGCCTGTCTGTGAGATGGGAGTGTTAAAGTTGGCCTCACCTCATTCCAGGCCTCTAAGGAGGGTTGAGAATAGGGGCAGTTTTTGGAACACAGTAAACCTCCTCCTAAGAGAGAAAGAGGGGCTCACAGAAGTGCCCACACACACCCTGAAGTGACAGGTGAGACTGAGAACCAAGTTAATATACAGGGTACAAGGCAGCCCACCTCTAAAATCACATTTCCCAGTTAGTTGCCATCTCCCTGGTCAAAAAATAAAGCTTAAAGACCTAAACCCTCTTTCCATGAGACCCTGCTTCATTTGGCTACAGTAGAAAGCAGGATGCAGGTGGGGGGCAGAGAGCAAATGCCCAGTGGATTCTTAACATGAGTAGACGCTGCCCCATCCCTGCCACTGTCTCCACAGAGCACCATGGCTGAGGGCTCAGGCTCCCCTGTCAGTCTGCCTGGCATCAAATCCCAGTTCTTCCACTTTCTAGCTATGTAACCTAGGACAGGTTACTTGGCCACTCTGTGCCTCAATTTCCTTATCTGTAACATGGGAATAATAATCCCAATCTTTGGTGATAATTAAATGGGAATATACTGTACATAGAGTTTGCAGAGAGGAACTTTTTGGTGTAAAATTTTCTCTGTAATTAGGTATTAACAAATCTCTCTTGATGTTCTGCCTCAACCTCCAGAGAAGTTGACAGAAGGCTTCCCCCTCCCTCTGCTAAAGCGTATTCAGCTCTATGACCCTGTTCTCCAGATCCACAAGGTCAGTGGGTTCAGCGGGGTTCTGAGGAATTGGGGAGGGGGGTTGGTTAGCTTTCCTGGTTTGCAGGCTATAACCCAGTGTGTGGGACCCAGCCCAACCCTGCAGCTGGGAAAGCCTCAGCGGGGGTGGGATGGTTCAGGGTCAGCTGGATGCCATTAAGCCGTCCACGTGTCCTTTAGAAGTGGCACCTCTATGGGGGCAGGAGGGATTTGACACAACCTGTGTCACAACTTTCCACCCCCTGCCCCCCTGCCCCCCTACCGTGGGTGACCTGGGAGAACCTCAAGACCAGCTCGTTGTAAAAATACAGCAATCCTAGCCATGCCAACAGCTCAGGTTCTGAAAGCCATTTGTAAGTTTTTAAAATTTCTTCTAATTTCTTGGGAATTCCCTGGTGGCCCAGTGGTTAGGACTCGGCACTTTCACTGCTGAGGGCCCGGGTTCAATACCTGGTCTGGGAACTGAGATCCCACAAGCCGTGTGGTGAGGCCAAAATTAATTAATTAGTTAAGTAAAATAAAATTTCTTCTAATTTCTTAAGTGGAAGAGCTTTGATGTATTAATAGATACATGTTTGCTGTGCCGTCCCTCATAGACCCATTGCCCCACCACACTCATAGCTTGACTTCTGGTGTACTTCCTTCCAGCCTTTTGTCTCCTCTAAGCATTTTTTGAAATTGTTTTCTTGTTCTGAATAGTTGCCTTGCTAGCGCTCAGACCTGTTTTCTTTCTTTTCTTTTGGTTGCAATCTAGTCTCCCTTCCCCCCCACCAATGTTAAGTTCTGTCCCAAGCATGCAAGGGACCATAATTTACTTAACTATTTGAATACCAAGGAGTATGTCTGATTCTTCACCAGACTCTCCACTCTTCTGATCAAGCATTTTATGCGCCATCTGTGCCCCACGGTTCAGGTTACCTTTCTAGAAGAGCATCCGTAAGGTGGGATGACTGGGTTGGCAGGCTTGTGAACATTAAAGGAGATGCTGCTTTGTGCCTGGTACCTAGTCAACATCCAGCAAACAACAGCTACTAAAGAGAGGGCCAGGCAGCAGATTGGTCAGGGACATTGAAACAGGGATCAGCTGAGACATTTGAAAACAAATATCCAGAGCCCTTTTGCGTCCAGAGATACTCAACACCCAACTATTGTTGAGAGTTTATAAGGAGTGAGACAGATCACTGTTCAAAGCAAGGACTGATTGACAATTCATGCAGCTGGCCTCAGTTTTCTCCTGTGTAAAGTGGGGTGTAGCCCAAACCTCACTGGGCAGTTGTGAAGATTAGAGCTTCTAGCTCAGTTGGGCACAATGGAAGTCATTAGAAGATTTGTTAGATTGACCCTTGAACAACACGGGTTTGAATGGCCCCATGTCCGTGTATACACAGAGTTTTTTCAATAATAAATACAATACTATGGTACTACACCATCTCCGCAGTTGGTTGAATCTGTGTATGAGGAACTGCGGCCGCGAGGAACCGCGGATATGGAGGGCTGACTGTAAATTATACGTGGATTTTTCCACCCATCGGCGCCCCTAACCCCGCAGTTGTTCAATGGTCAACTGTATATGCTATCATATTCATTAAAATGTTGAGGTCAACTCTGCCCATGTGTTTGACCCCCAAAGGCAGGGGATGGGTTGCTGTGGGAAAGAATTGGATTTTGCTCTGAGTTCAGAATTCCCACCCCTTTGGTGATGGAAACTTACGAGGAAGTAGGAGAATAAACCCCAGCAGCTCACAGTTTTGTCTTGTTCACCAAGGAGAGAGAATTTAGGTGACACAGGGGACATTTATGAGGTCTGCCAGGAAGCAGCAGCTTGGGAAATGACAGATAAATTGCCACCTTAGAGAAGGTAGCTGGCAAAAGCTGTGCTTTATGGAGACCTTGGGGACAGAGGCACACGCTCGATTTATGCACTGACCTGGTTTCTGGCAGAGCTTGTGCTTCCCCAGACGTGGGCCTCCCTTTAAATCAGAGATGCATCTTTCTGGAGTAGAGGATGCTTTTACCATCCTGTCCTGTCTTGTCTCTCCTAGGACTTCCTGTTTTTGGGCACCAACGTCCGGTACCTGAGAGTTTGAGGACAGGGCGAAAGACAGGGCTTGGGGACCACAGCTGGATTGCCAAGTTGCATTTCCAGATGTGCAGCATATTCCTGGAGATTCTGGGAGGATGAAGACCATTTCTGTTATCAGCTCTGGGGGCCTGGCCTCGGTCCCCACACTCCTTTTCAGCACATACACCCACACCCCCTCTAACTCTGGACTTTACTTTCCCACCAGGACGGACCATCCTCCTCCACTAGCCTGTACTATCTTTAAGGGCAGGCACTGTCTTTTTTATTCACCATCGGATCTCTGTGCCTAGCAGAGTGCTTGCACTTAGTAGGTCCTCAATAAATATTTATTGAATGGCTCAGTGAAGGAACCATATGGTACTCTAGCTGAACCTCCCTACTGCCAACCCTCTCTTACTTAAGGGGTCCTTGGATGGTCAGCTCCATCTGTGGTCTTCAAGGATGAACTCTGACCACATTCTCATTTCTCAGCACTGCTGCTGTGGGAACCTCAATGAGAGAACGTGGGATTCCACTCCCTGCTCAGCCCTGGACCTGGTGCTGATGCTGGCTCTCTAAGACAATTGTCCATCTCAGTTTGGGGGCAGTTCATGGGTAGTTCATGGGCTCATTTCAGTACATGCTCCCTCTCTCCCTCCCTCTGTGTCTGCTGCAGACACAGGAGCCAGCGGGTCTCCGGGAGCAAAAACTCAGCCTCCTGCTGCTCTCCCCATTGAAACGGGTGTAAATTAGGAGGAAATGGATCTGTCTAGGTTTTGGGTCCGACCCGAATAAAAAACTCATCCAACTGTTGTTTATGAGCCCCAAGCCTGGAGGAAGAGGCCGTGATTTCTAATTACTGAACAACCAGCCTTTGATCAGACTTTACCAAACAATCATTTCCAAGTTATGTGGTTGGGCCCCCGGGGACTGGGAATCAGAAGGCTCATTGGATGCTTTCTTAATTGTGTTAATGAGCGGATGGATGGAGCTGCCGGCTAGCAGATAATTCACAGGGAATAGACCCATTTACCCTGTGTGTGACAGAGATGCATTCCAAGATGGGACGATGCACTGTCCCCCAGCTGGAGGCGGGGTGAGCCGTGGCTTCGCCGCGTCCCTTTTGTTCACTTGTCCGCCACCATCATCCATCCTGTGATGGGCTGTGAAGGGCTCGGCTTCATCCAGCACTGGCCACGTGGCCTCGGACTGGTCCCTTTCCCCCTTTCCCCCACTTTATCCTATAAAATAAGGATGGTAATAATAGTAGCCATGTCCTAGGACTCTTATAATGATGATATTAGGTAACCCATGTAAAAGGATTTATTTAACCCTAGTGGGGATTCAATATTTATTGACTGGACATGCTTACTGAGCATCCTCTTGTTTGCAGGCACTGAATTGGTCAGCACAGGGGAACTAGAGGCAGCACAGACCCAGTTCCTATGTCTGTTTTTCAAAACGTTGCCTCACCATGGAAAGAGCCAGTCTTGATTCCAACTTACTTGCTTTGGGCCTCTGGGAAAGGCCTCTCTAAAGCCTAAGTGTCCTCCCTTGTCAAATTTGCTGGGAATACCTCCTTGCAGGGTGACTAGGGACTCAGTGGGTTCACGTCCAGCTTCTGGGGGTGAGGGGAGGATAGGGCATAACCAGGTCCTGGTAAACAGCTGATGCAATTATCACCTGCCTTCCTTTGGGCTCCCCAGAAGCAGACTCTGAAACAAGGAGGTGGGTACAAGTAGTTTACTGGGAAGAGGATCCCAGGGAAATAACCAGTAGAGGAGAGAAAATGTGATGGGGAAGGGAAGGCAGCCTTTAAAGTGTTCATGATCAAACCAATTACCACCTTAATCCCACTCGGGAAACTCTGGGAGCCAGTGTAGAACACTCAGAGTGTCCACGCAAGGGCTAAGATTGCCGGGATGCTTGTACATCATCTCCCATCAGACACTGTTTGAGGGGAGCTCCTGGGGACATTAGTTCTCTGGTTCTTCTAGTCTGGGCAGGGCATGCTCTAGCAGCTGTAGAAACCTCTCAGGCAAAGAAACGCAAGTGCCAGCAAGTAGAACTCAGGTTGGCGTGCGCTGACTGGTAAGATGGGCGGGGCCGCGCGTGGCTGTACAATGGGGTAGGAGTTCACCAGCTCAAAATTCTGGATGTGATATGAGACTGTTTGCCACATTGCCTGGAAAAGCTGTGGGTTGGTCTCCTCTGCATATTTTTAAGAAACTCAGCCTAGTTTGCAAGGAAGCCTTCATTTCAGAGCATTCTAGAACGCTCCAGGACATTCCAGGGGATGGCCCCAAGAAAGGACTCCGGGAAGCCCAGGCACGTACTTGATGAGTACGGGGCAGCCAGGTTTGCTATGAAACAGGGGAAAAAAACACTTCTTTGTGAAAGAAAAAAATATTTCTCATTCACAAAGCAAGGAAAAGCCATTCCTACCCAATGAGACTAAACACATTCATTCAGTAACAGAGCCTCAAGTTAGTGCCATCATGTCTTGCTGGGGTAGCTCCAGGACAACCACTGCCGGCCCTGGGGTCCCCTAGCAGGTTCTGACACCCTGAAATCTGACTGTAGACATGCAAGTATCCTCAACAGCTCAGACCTGATAGGAGGACTGGCCTTGCGACAGCACATTCTGATATTAATGATCGGAACTCTGGGCTATCAAAGAACCATCGAGAGACTATAGAAGAACCATTGATAGTTATTGTACCACAGAGCTCACGCCCACACAAACTAAGCCGCCACCCTGGAGATGCTCCTCCTGGTTACAAACTGACTCTCCCCCTCTGCGCTTCACTAACTTCCCAAGAGCCCTCCTACAGCTACACCCTGTTCCACACTTGTGTACATACAAGACAACTTCCTCTTTCTTAGAGATTAATCGGATTTCCTGGTGGGGATGGACCACAATTTTTTTAACCAACCCCCCTACGAATGGGTCCTTAGGTTGCTTCTGATACTTGGCTTTTATAAATGAGAAGTCCAGCTCCTTATTTTAACTGAAGTCCAGCATTTTAACCAAAAACTTATGTGTGATTTCTGGGGCCTGATCATAGGCAATTACAAAGGCTTTACCTGACAGGCCTCGTGGAGGAAAGCTACCCTCCTCACCCCAGTCTTGGTGCCCAGACAATGCACTGTGGTCTCTGAGGGGAGTTGCAGTCAAGGACTCAGGCACCCTGGCCAGTCATGCTCTTTGCATATTTGCATTCCTAGTCCAGAAGTCTTCGTTCCTAAGGTTTTTTTTAATATATAAATTTATTTATTTTATTTATTTTTATTTTTGGCTGCATTGGGTCTTCGTTGCTGTGCGCAGGCTTTCTCTAGTTGCGGCGAGCGGGGGCTACTCTTTGTTGTGGTGCGTGGGCTCCTCATTGTGGTGGCTTCTCTTGTTGTGGAGCATGGGCTCTAGGCGCACGGGCTTCAGTAGTTGCAGCATGCAGGCTCAGTAGTTGTGGTGCACGGGCTCTAGAGTGCAGGCTCAGTAGTAGTAGCGCACGGGCTTTGTTGCTCCGTGGCATGTGGGATCTTCCCAGACCAGGGCTCGAACCCGAGTCCCCTGCATTGGCAGGCAGATTCTTCACCACTGCGCCACCAGGGAGGCCCTCGTTCCTACGTCTCTTTACCTGAAACCTTAGGCAGAGGTTTTCAGAGGCCTTTGCCAAGGACTCTGTCAGGGAAAGAAGGGGGAACCTTGAAGATATTTTCCCCATAATGACTCACACTCAGTACTTTTCCACTCCCAGCCCTCCCCCCCTTCCCTCCCCCTGCCTCCCTGGCTCAGGGTCCAGGAACCTGCCAGAGGTTCCTTTCTGGGGATCCTCATCAGTGAGACGACCCCAACACTCGCACCGAAACCCCTGATCCACCTGCACCTTCTCCCATGGGGGAAATGGAACGGGGGCGTCGGTGCTTTCTCTGATTTGAGCCGCTCGCTTATGCTATGGAGTGAGTGACTGAAGGTTTCACTGTGGTTTTCATTTTGGCTTGTTGTTGCTTTAATCAACTCCTCCGACACCTGGCAGCCCAGCTCTCTCCAGTTCAGCTGAACTCTTGACAATAAATAGTGCTTCCGTAAAAAACTTTACCCATACATCATTTCTTATTCATGCATCCATACAAACATAGGAGCAGGTACATCTGTGAAATAAATGTCCAGAAATGGAATCCAATCATTTAAAGAGACACTTCCATCAATTTAGCAGTGGGGTGTTTGCTCTCAGTCTCTCCTCTTTCACCTTCCCCCCTCCTCCTGAGTATACAGGGGAGCAGACTCACGTGGGCTCATGGCAGTGGCGTGGGGAAGGGTTTTGTAGTAAAGAATTCAGCTTGGCTCAGAGAGGGGGCTGGTCTTTGCCCTCAGCCCCTGAGAAGTCATCTCTAGGCCCTTGGGAAGTCCTGCCTGATCAGAGTGTCTTGTCTAGCTGGGGGCACTGGACATGCCCGACAGTTAACGGTGTGATCTATGGTGGGGGCTTTGGGTGACATGGTACCATCTGGACCTCCAAAGGGGCTGCAGATGGGGGTCAACCACGTGGGTGGTCAGCCATGTCTACAGATGGAGCCCCAGTAAAGACTGGACACCAAGGCTTGGGTGAGCTTCCCCAGATGGCAACACCGTGCATATTGTCACACTGTGATGCTAAGAAAGTAAGGCCATCCACGGATCCACAGGGAAAGGCCAACTGGAAGCTCGGTATTTGGAACTTTCCTGGATTCTGTTCTCTGCCCCTCTTCCACTGGCTGACTTTAATTGGTATCCTTTCCCTTTCACAATCTGTAACCAGGAGTGTAACAGATTTCCGTGAGTTCTAGAGTCCTTTTAGCCAATTATAGAACTTATGGGTGGTCTTGGGGACCCTCAAACTTGCAATGGATATCAGAAGTGAGGGTGGTCTTGTGACTGTGCTACCTCTAACTTCACAAGGGGTCTTGTATTCTCCGGCTCCGAAACACTGCTGGCCTCAGACACAGAGCACGAGGCCAGTGACACTGATATCTGTTCTCTGTGGTCTGACCAACCCTGGAGGGCCCCCATCTCCTGGCCCCCTGACTCATCCCCAGCTCTGCTCTTTTTGGTGCTACAAGTCCTGTACTGGTCAGGATCCCTAACTGCAAACTTCAGAATCCACTCTGGTTAATATAAGCAGGAAAGAGGTTTCAGTCTCCAAGGATTTGAAGACCATCAGTGGTTGCCATGAGCCCCGAGTATATGCCTTTGGTCCAGACCTCTCTTCTGAGATTCTGACCTGTCCCGTAACTATAGGCTTGACATTCACCTCCAGCTGACTGGATTAGGGGGCTGCACCTGGCTCATGTGACAAAGGAATCTGTCAAGGTATCCTGAGGATTTCCCTTGGAGTCTGGTACATAACCTCCCTCACAGCACATCTACGTGGGCCTGCTTCTCCCAGCCCACAGAGGATTAAAACACAGCAGAATAGATGGCTGCTTTATGGCCACTAAAGAACCCAGAGCTGGATTCTCTCCATCCCTTAGAGAAGGCTTTCCTCCCACCTCAAGTGATCTCATGGGGCCCTTAGTGCAGACCTATCATCACAAATCCCAGGGACAGTTAGGCTGTTTTTAAAAGGATGCTCTCACCACTGCCCTCTCATCTTGGGGTGCAGGGCTAGTCCCAGAGCCATCACTGGCATCCCTCAGACCCAATCAAACCCAGCTTTCTTTCAGCCCTATCCCTCCAACCCCAGCTAGCTTTCTAGGACCTGCGGTTCAATCAAAAGTGCCTCTCTAAGAACTCCCCCGACAAAATCCAGGTGTTATCAAGAATGTGGAGTAACTGGAACACTTGTCCACTGCTGGTGGGAATGTAAATTGGTACAACCATTGCAAGGATCTGCTATAGTTGAACATGGATGTGCCCCATCACCCAGCAATCAGACACCCAACTGAAATGCCCACCTATGTTCACCAAAGACACATACTGGTGTGTTCATATACACTCTTCATCATAACCCCCAACTGAAAATAACCCAAATGTCTGTCAGTAGTGGATGGATACGTGGTGGAATATTCGCACAACAGAATATTAAGCAGCAATGAGCACAAAAGAACTTCAACTGCATACAGTAACATGGCTACCTCCCACAAACAGAATGCTGAGTTAAAGAAACCTGACACAAAAGAGTACCTGCTGTATGAGTCCATTGACACAAAGTTCAAAAGCAGGCGAGTCTAATTCCTGGAAGCAAAAGTCAGGAGAGTGCCCATGCTGCCTGGGAGGAGGACTGACCAGAAAAGGACACGAGGAGCTCCTAAGGGGGTTCGATAGCATTCTACTTCTTGATCTGTGTGCTGGTTACATGGGTGAGTTCACTTTGTGAACATCAATCTATCTGCACACTTATTATTTGTACACTTTTCTGCATGTATTCAAAGAAGTATACACAAAATGAGTCTGTCTGTATTTATGAGACTTCTTATAGTGTCTTTTATTATGTAGGCTCCCCATAAACAAAGTTCGATTTTTCTGGGTTTATTCATCTACTATACCAGAGCTGTGTGGGCTGTTTATTGTGACATTGTTTGTGATAGCAAAACAATAACCAAACCCTACAAAACAAAAACTGAAGGCAACCCCTGTGGTCCTCGATAAAGACTAACAGATAAATTATGGTGCATCCACACAAAGGAATACTATGCAGTCATTGAGAAGAATGACTATATATGCAGACATGAAGAGACGTCAAGGCATTATTAAGTAGAAAGCGTAAGCTATAGAACAGTAGGTACAGTATCATCTCCTTTTATTTAAGATGATATAGACATATGAATGCTTATATGTACACAGGAAATTTCTAGGAGGTTACCCGTTACTGGAAACAGAGGTTACCTCTGAAGAGTGGAAATAAAGCGTTCATTAGGTTGGGAAGTTTTCATTTTCCTTGTTGTGCCATTTTGTAGTTTGGATATTTTTTACAAAAGCAAATATTACTTTTTAAAAATAAAAATTTTAAGATGTCAATCAAAGCAAATTTAGGCACATGCTTTAAAAAAAATCAATGTACAAAATGGATAATCAACAAGGACCTACTGTGTAGCACGGAGAACTCTACTCAGTATTCTGTAATAAGGACTTCCCTGGTGATCCAGCAGCTAGGGCTCCCCGCTCCCAACGCAGGGGGCCCTGGTTTGATCCCTGGTCAGGGAAGTAGATCCCACATGCCACAACTAAGAAGTCCGCGTGCCACAACTAAAGATCCCACACGTGGCAACGAAGATCCCGCATGCATCAACTGAGACCTGGCACAACCAAATAAATAAATAAATATTTTTAAAAAATATTCTCTAATAACATATATGAGAAAAGAATCTGAAAAAGAATGGATATATGCATATGTATAACTGAAGCACTTTGCTGTACACTTGAAATTGACACAACATTGTAAATCAACTATACTCCAATATAAAATAAAAATTAAATTAAAAAAAAGAACGAAAACATCAATGTACAAAAGGGTCCATAATAAGCAGCAATGATCTCAGAGGGAGCAACTTTTAATTCCTTAAATGTTTCTGTTTTTAGTTCTGGATACCTCCAAATATTAAGTAATGTTCCTATTTCTCTCTCTCTCTCTCTCTCTCTCTTTTTATTTACCAATATTAAACAAAATTACTGACTTCATTAACCCGCCCCACTTACAGTCCCTCTCTCAAAATAGTTATGTAACTTCACATTTTTGGCTTCTCTGTTGGTCAGTTTATAATTTCAGATACTATGTTCGCACATTTGTTTTTTGCTCCATCAACTATATATAGCTGGGGTCTCTCAATTTCTCTACTCACTGTGACCTAGCACCTCTCTGAGCCTAAGTTCCCTCACCTGAAAAAGAGCAGGTATGACTAGATAGCTAGTCACAAAACCATTTCTCTTTCTTCCTGGGCTCACAGCTGTTTCCCAGCCTCCCTTGCAGTTAGATGTGACCATGTAGCTGAGCTTTGGCAAGTGGAATGTGGGCAGAAGTGATGTGTGCCACTCTGGGTGTAGCCCATAAACACCCCTATTTGAGTCTCATTCTCTCTCTCTCTTTCTCTCCCCTCCCCCATCCGGATTTGACACCCAAGGTAACTTGAGATAAATGTACTGACGATGACAGAGCCTCCAGCAGCCTGGATCCCTGAATCATTCTGTGTCACGGACTTCCAGTACTATGTTGAATAGAAGTGATAATAGTGGGCATCGTTACCTTATTCCTAATCTTAGAGGAAAAGCTTTCAATGTTTCACTAATGAGCATGATGTTTGTGGTGGGCTTGTCACATATGGGCTTTGTTAGGTTGAGGTTGTTTCCTTCTCCTAGTTTGTTGAGTGTTTTTATCATGAAAGGGTGTTGAATTTTGTCAGATGCTTTTTCTGCATCTATTGAGATGATCATGTGATTTTTATCCTTCATTCTGTTAATGTGGTGTGTACTTTGCATATGTTGAACCATCCTTGCCCCACACAGGTAAATCCCAATTGGTCATGTTGTATGATAATTTTAATGTGCTGTTGAATTTGATTTGCTAGTATTTTGTTGAGGATTTTTACATCTATAGTCATCAGAGATATTGGCCTGTAGTTTTCTTTTCTTGTACTGACTTTGGTTTTGACATCCGGGTAACATTAACCTTGTAAAACGAGTTTGGAAGTATTCCCTCCTCTTTTGTATTTTGGAAGAGTTTGAGAGGTATTGGCATTAATTCTTCTTTAAATGTTTGGTAGAATTCTCAGTGAATCCATCTGATCCTGGGCTTTTCTTTTGGGGGAGATTTTTGATTACTGATTCAATCTCCTTACTAGTTACAGGTCTGCTCAGATTTTCTACTACTTCATGATTCAACCTTGCTTGGTTGTATGTTTCTAGGAATGCTTCCATTTCTTCTGGCTTACCCAATTTGTTGGCATATATTGTTTATAGTAGTCTCTTATCATCCTTTTTATTTCCGTGTCATCAGTTGTAATGTCTCCTCTTTCATTTCTGATTTTATTTGGATCTTCTTTTTTTTTTAAGTCTAGCTAAAAGTTTATCAGTTTCATTGATCTCTGTAAAAAAGCAGCTCTTAGTTTCATTGATTTGCCCTGCTCAGTTAACCCTTCAGCCTTTTCCCCCCAGCAAGAAAATATGCAGCCTATCTACACCATAAATATCTACACCATAAATAACCAGATAATCTCTCCTGGTTCAGAATTCTAAAAGCTTGTCATCAGCTCTACAGTTCACTTAGCAAATGATTGTGTGGCACTGTGAATTGCTATTTAAATATTTTGTTATCTTGCTTCTCCTGAGTCTTATGTTGAACCTCTGTAAGTAGATTATACTTTCCCTGAGGGCAGGAAACAGATATTATATGTCTTTGTATCACCCATGCCTCATTGCAGTACTGAGTTGGGCACTTAATATGTATCTGGTGATTTGATTTGAAGTCTCTTGTCACTTAACCTAATTTTCCAGTCTTTTCCCCAGCTATGGGCTGCCCCAGGCCCTTTTCACATAGCTCCTCCAATTTAGAGTCTGCTGTTAATTGTCTCTATATCTTTGCCTCTGCTGTGCTGCACATGCTCAGTGCCCCTGCGTTTGACTTTCATATCACTCCTGTTCAGATCACAGAGCTCCCCAAGGATATCTCACCCGGTTCTCACTCTTTCTGACGGGTCTAAGCCCTCTGTTGGGGCTCCAGAGGGTATTCGGGAGGTAGATGAGCCATGAAATGTTAAGTCAGGAGGGTGGAAACCCAGGTCAGCAGGAAACAAGAGAGGATCTGAAAGACCTACATTTTAAAGGGTCATCAAGGGTTGCAGGGATTAGCATAGTTAATATTTTGGTGAATTTCCTTGGTGACTTTCCATTTTAGGAGAGCCTGGGCATGGTTAAGGTCATGCAGAGAGGGAGTATAGAGTGGGGTGGCTTCATAGAAAAAGTCCCTTTTAGATCTAATTCTCCATGATTCAAAATTACTTACCGTTATGTGTTGAATTGTGTCCTCCAAAACAAATACGATGAAGTCCTAACCTCCAGTACTTCAAAATGTGACTTTATTTGGAAATAGGATCTTGATAGAGATAATCAAGTTAAAATGAGGTCATTCAGGTGGTCCCTAATCCAATATGACTGGTGTCCTCATAAATTTGGACATAGAGACAGACACCCACAGAGAGACAAGATGATGACAGAGGCAGAGATCAGACATGCAGTTTCAAGTCAAAAAATGCTTGAGGCTACCAGAAGCTAAGAAGAGGTAAAGAAGGATTCTACCCAGAATCTCTGAGGAAGCATTGCCCCATGGATATCTTGATTTCAGAATTCTGGCCTCCAGAACTGTGAGACAATAAATTTCTGTTGTTTTATGCCACCCAGTTTGTGGTACTTTTTTGCAGCAGCCCTAGGAAACTAACACACTTATCTTCTCCATGCTTCCTTCCCCCTATCCATAAAATGGGCACCTAATGTCAACCTCACGAGAGTGGGAGGCTTTTTGCTGAGATAAAAATACCAGTGGATTTTTATTTTTTAAACATTTATTTATTTATTTGACTGTGCCGGGTCTTAGTTGCGGCACACGGGATCTTCGATCTTCATTGTGGCATGCAGGATCTTTAGTTGCAGCATGTGAACTCTTATTCAAGGCATGTGGGATCTAGTTCCCTGACCAGGGATCGAACCCAGGCATTGGGAGTGCAGAGTCTTAGCCACTGGACCACCAGGGAAGTCCCACCAATGGGTTTTTAATTAGTTATGCAAAAGTCAGCTTCTCACTGAGTTTGCAAAATAAGCACAGGTGTTCCAAGTATGCTTTTTTTTTTTTTTTTGGCTGTATTGGGTCTTCATTGCTGCGTGCGGACTTTCTTTAGTTGTGGCGAGCAGGGCTACTCTTCCTTGCAGTGCGCGGGTTTCTCATTGCGGTTGCTTCTCTTGTCGCAGAGCACAGGCTCTAGGTGCGTGGGCTTCAGTAGTTGGAGCATGCAGGCTCAGTAGTTGTGGCTCACGGGCTTAGTTGCTCCACGGCATGTGGGATCTTCCCAGACCAGGGCTCAAACCCGTGTCCCCTGCATTGGCAGGAGGATTCTTAACCACTGTGCCACCAGGGAAGTCCCTTGACTATAGTTTTTTATTCTTTAACTATATTACTAGATTCTACCTCTTAATCTTTCATGAAGAAGTTCTGCTTCAATATTCATAGATTAAATTAGTCTGTGAATTTCTTTTTGTTGCTTTGTCAGGTTTCGATATTTATCTTAGTCAACTCAGGCTGCTATACCAAAACACTGGGGTGGCTTTAACAACAGAAACTTATGTCTCACAGTTCTGGAGGCTGAGAAGTCTAAGATCAAAGTCCCACCAATTTGCTTCCTGGTTAGAGTCTAATTCCTGGCTTACAGATGGTCATCTTCTGGCTGTCTTAACATAGCAAAGAGAAAGGGAGATGTCTCTCAGGACACTTTTTATAAGGACACTAATCCCATCATGAGGGCTCCATCCTCATGACCTCATCCAAACCTAACCACCTCCCAGTTGGAAGGCTCCACTTCCCAATACCATCACATTGGGAGTTAGGGCTTCAACATATGAATTTGGGGAGAGGACACAATACAATCCATATCAATATTAATACCCTTCCAAAAAAAATCACTGGGCAGTTTCCTTCTTTCTTTTTGCTCTGGAAGAGTTTGGTGAGCTTTGGAATTACCTGTCACTTGTAGATTTGAAAGAAACCATGGGGTTGTCTTGGACAAATTCCTCAGCTACTTCCATAGTTATTAGTCTGTTCAGGTTTTCTATTTCTTCTTAAGCCAGTCTTGGGAATTTTCATTTTTTAAATTTATTTTGGTTTTAAATCATCCAAATTTTCAAGAGGATTAACATTGCATTGCATTAAATGGGCCTTCATAATTTCCCCCTTACCTTTATACTGTATAATATCATGCAACAGTTAAAGAGAATAAAGCAGATCTATATATGCTGACATGGAAAGATCTACAAGATAGAATGGGGGAAAAAAGCAAGTCTCAGAAAAAGAGAGAATCCATTTTTTAAAATAAGCTTTTATTATGGAATTAGAATCTCCTTTTTATATATTAAATGGATGTAAAATGGTCTAAAAAGATACCCAGTAATATCTAGTTGTAGCAGTATTCCCCTTAGACCCGAGTAAGAGGGACCTCTCCCTTGGGCTTGCTCTTTAGAGGGGCTGCTCATCCTCCTTCCAGATGCACCACATCCACAGAGGACATGCCCATCTAGAGTCTGAACCTTCCTTCTAGACCAGCCTTCCTATTCCTGGGACCCCAGCATTCCTTCCAGAGTCTGTGGGGACCTTGCCTCAGGTATGTCTTCCTGAGGATGGAGTGTACCACTGCTGTGACCACTGCTAGGACCTGTTTGAGGGGTGTGTGGAGAAACCTGGATGTGCAGGTTGCAGTCTCCATCTATGTATGCATGAGGCCCTGGTGGTGTAGACGGAGCCGGGCAAGGGAAGAGAAGGGAGGCCCTACACCACATTCTGGGAAGAAACTTTGGAGAGTCCAGGAATTCTAAATCCAAACGTGGTTTCTCAGGTCAATATGAAGGTATATTTGTCCAGGTAGGAGGATAGAATGTTTCTATTTAACAGTTTGTTAGCTGGACTTACAAAAAATATGTAGATATATGGTATGTTGGCCTTGGTTTGACTCTTGTCCTGGGCCCCGCAAATGTCATGGGGTTAATCATATTACTTCTGGGAGAGACGTGGAACTTGAGGGGGGAAAAGGGAGAGAGGGTGTTATGGGCTGAACTGTGTCCTGCAAAATTCATATACTAAAGCCCGAAATCCCACCCCACCTCTGTACCTAAGAATGTGACTCTATTTGGAGATGGAGCCTTTTAATGTGGTGATGAACTTAAAATTAGGCTGGGCCCTAATCAAACTGACTGGTATCCTTATAAGAAGAGGAAACTTGGACACACAAAGAGACACCAGAGGCTCATGTACAGAGGGGCGAACGTGTAAACAGGGAAACTGTCTGCACCCCAAGGAGAGAGGCCTCAGAGGAAACCAACTGTGTGGGCACCTTGATTTTGGACTTCCAGCCTCCAGAACTATAAGAAAATAAATTTCTGTTGTTTAAGCCACCCAGTCTGTGGTATTTTGTTCTGGCAGCCTGAGCTGACTTTAACTTTTTACTCTATTTTTTTTTCTTCTTCTTTGACTTTTATTTCTAATGCCTCTGTATCCATGCATTATTTATGTAATTAAAAAATACATATTAAAATGTTCTCTTATCATGCTTGTCTTTCATTTCTCATCCTAATTATGTGTTCTCTATATGTGGTCTTTCTCCTCTTGATTACGCTGGCTAGTGGCTTCTCTATTTTACTGTGTAGGGATTTTTTCCACAATGAATCAGCTCTTTCATTTACCAATTCTACCTTTGTTTCGTACTTTAATTCATTAATTTCTGCTTGTCTTCATTCTGCCCTTCTTTCCTTAGATGTATTTTGTTGCTCATTTTGTATCTTCCAGCTTTGAATGCTTGATTCATTTATATTTGTCTTTCTTTTTTCTTTTTCAGACATATAAGTGTTTAAGAAGAAATTTCCCTCTCATAATTTTTTTTTTTTTAATTTTATTTATTTTTGGCTGCGTTGTGTCTCCATTGCTGTGCGCGGGCTTTCTCTAGTTGCAGCGAGCGGGGGCTACTCTTTGTTCCAGTGCATGGGCTTCTCATTGCGGTGGCTTCTCTTGTTGCAGAGCACCGGCTCTAGGCGCACGGGCCTCAGTAGCTGCGGCTCGAGGGCTCTAGAGCGTAGGCTCAGTAGTCGTGGCACACGGGCTTAGTTGCTCTGTGGCATGTGGGATCTTCCAGACCAGGGATCGAACCCGTGTCCCCTGCATTAGCAGGCAGATTCTTATGCACTGGGCCACAAGGGAAGTCCCTCTCATAATGGTTTTAGCTGTATCTCATTGCTTTAGACACATAGTGTTTTCATCTTTGTTTTCCAATCTTGTTTGAACTTACAGTTTTGACTTTCTTTTGTTCTCAAATGGAGTTTTAAATTTTGAGGAGGGGATGCAACTAGAGATTATCATACTAAGTGAAGTAAGTCAGAAAGAGAAAGACAAAAACTATATCATATCACCTATATGTGGAATCTAAAATATGACACAAATGAACTTATCTATGAAACAGAAACAGAATCATGAACATAGAGAACAGGCTGGTGGTTGCCAAGGGGAGGGGGTTGAGGGAGGGATGGAGTGGGAGGTTAGGGTTAGCAGATGTAAGCTTTTATATAGAGAATGGATAAACAACAAGGTCCTACTGTATAGCACAGAGAACTATAGTCAATATCCTATGATAAACCATAATGGAAAAGAATATTTTAAAAAAGAATGTATACATGTGTATAACTGAATCATTTTGTTGTATAGCAGTAATTAACACAACACTGTAAATCAACTATACTTCGATTTTAAAATAAATAAATAAATTTTGAGGAGGGTTTTAAAAAATATTTTATTTATTTATTTATTTGGTTGCACTGGGTCTTAGTTGCGGCATGCGGGCCCCTTAGTTGCAGCTCCCTGGCTCCTTCGTTGTGGCATGCAAACCCTTAGCTGCCGCATGCATGTGGGATCTACTTCCCTGACCAGGGATCGAACCCAGACCCCCTGCATTGGGAGTGCAGAGTCTTAACCACTGCACCACCAGGGAAGTCCCAAGGAGGGGGTTTAATTTTTCCATGTGGTTGGGTTTTTGTCTCATTTCTACTTTTTTTTTTTTTAAATGTATATACTAGTTTTTTTGTTTTTAAATTAATTAATTAATTAATTATTTATGGCTGTGTTGGGTCTTTGTTTCTGTGCGAGGGCTTTCTCTAGTTGTGTCAAGTGGGGGCCACTCTTCATCGCGTTGCGCGGGCCTCTCACTATTGCGGCCTCTCTTGTTGCAGAGCACAGGCTCCAGACGCGCAGGCTCAGTAATTGTGGCTCACGGGCCTAGTTGCTCCATGGCATGTGGGATCTTCCCAGACCAGGGCTCGAACCCATGTCCCCTGCATTGGCAGGCAGATTCTCAACCACTGCGCCACCAGGGAAACCCCTCATTTCTACTTTTTGTTTTAATTTCTGGTTTTATTACTTGGTGGTCAAAGAAGTCTCTACTATTTCTATTTGGGGGAAAATTACTGGTATTTTCTTTATAGCCATGGTCAAGTTTTGTAAATATTCTTATGGGTGTTTCAATGGAAGACATATTCGCTGTTTACATATTCATTTGTTTGCACGATGCCATATTATCACTAATATCAACCTGATTCATTGTTTGATTCAGATCCTCTGTATCCCTTTGTGACCTGTGGCTCTTGGTAAAGCCCTTTAGCCAGTGTGGTTGAGCTGATTCACCTCTGTTCAGCTGGCATTGTACAAAGGTGATATCAGAGTGTGATTCTCACCTCTCTCTCCTCACCTTGCCCTTAGCTTGTTGGTTTGATATAGGAGCCCAGCTCAGAGAATTACAAGGGTGGTAAAGTTACAGAGTCATCCTTACAGCCCTGGTTCCCATCACCCCGGGGCTTCAAGACAGTCGCAAGGTGTGACCATCCCTAACACTCTTGAGACCTCTTTTGCTCTGAGTTCTCATCTTTCCAAGTAAAGATGTTGGCCAGACCCTTCCAGACCCTCTTACTTACTTTTAGGAAACCTGTACCTACTTAATATCTGGGAGATAGGCAGGGACTCTCCATGTCTTCCTTAAATGTGTTACAGATATCTCTGGGCGTCTGGAAGCGTACTCTTGCCAATTTGCTCAACTCTGCCACATTCTTTTCAGATGACACGTTCTTCTGTTACTTGCTCCGTCAATTTGTCTCTGCTGCTGCTGTTGTTCACCTGAAAGGTGTTGGAGAGGGTCAGCGGGGCTTTCACTCTGCCACCTTTTCCTCCTCATACCCATCAAAGCCAATTGCTTCTGTCTCTTGCCACGTTCTATGAAAGCCAATAGCTGGATCCTCACTAAATTGAGAGATTGTGTGCTGAAGTGTCTGACTCAGAATAAAAGCTATTAACTTTATGGATCCTTGGGGACACCTCAAAGGTCATTCTGAAACTAGAGTTCAGCGGGAAGCCCATGTGCTTGCTGATGAGGACAGACAAGGCGTGTTAAGGTGCCTTTGAGAGAGAGCACAATGGCTTCAATCACATGTCTTGAGGACGGAGAGATGCTCCCTATTGTGTCTCCCACAGGCAGTTCGAAGTGGCTTCTAGATAAGCAGCAACCAGGCTGCTCTGGTTTAATAATATTCCTCTTATTTTCCTGAGCAATACCAAGGAGTCAGTTGAGCTGTCTATAAACACAGTATTCTCAAATTTTCTTTGCTTTTTCTTTACTGTTTTACCTTTCTCTTTCTCCTTCCCATTTTGTTCTTTTTTCTTTCTTCTCCTGTTCCTGCAATAAATTTGAAAGCATCAGTGTTTCTAATGTCCAGGAAGTATTTTTACGACTCTTTTTCTTTGCTTTAGACCTTACTGGCTCTTTCTTTAACCATAATTCTCACCTCCTCATAGTAGTATTTTACAAAACAGGAAATTTCTGTTTACTGTAACTGGCAATTATTATATAAACATTCTTCATGTGTATTGGTCAGGTTTCAGCAGGTTGTGCTGCAGAACAAACAACCCCAAGATCTTAGCGGCTGACCACCACAGTGGTTTATTTCTCACTCATGTGACATGTCAGTTGCAGCTCTGTGCCAAGTCCTCTTCATTCTGGATCCAGGATGCAGGAAGAAAGGGAAGATCAAAGTGCAAAAGGGACAAACTAGCCAAATCTAATCCCTTTTAGAGGGCTTTTCCAGGAGCCTACCCTTTCCTGGTTCAGGTGGGTCACTCAGCAGCCTCCTACAGCTCAGGCAGCTGGTCCAGCACCCATTCCTACAGTCTACAGCAGCCAGAAGCACTGAAAGGCCAGTAGCTTCCCCCAGCATCCCCACCTTTGGCAATTTTGTATTCAAGTGCTTCCATTGAGATACCTCAGTGGTATCAGGATAGCTTTCCCTGGGATGATAGAGGGCAGTTTTCTGGCAAGTTCCACCAAGGCAGACCTCAGTAACTTCTCTGCTGTTTAGTGAACCACAGCTGTGCCCAATCCAACAAAGTCTGGACCTCAGCCCTGGGGGCAGGGCATAGGGGAGGGGAAGCTCTTTCTCAGCCCTGAGAGTCATGACTGCTCCTTATATCTGCTACTTCACCTGTATTCTTCAGAGTTCTCTTTACCTCTTACTTGGCAACCCCTCATTACTTCAATCCTCTGTTATAGTCAATAATTCTTTATATTACACTTTCCCTATTCAAATTACCATGTGGTTTTTCTCTCCTGATTGAATCCAGACTAATACACCAGCCCAGCTTTGTTGGCTCACATCTCATTGGCCAGGACTAGCTGCCAGTACTGGGAAATGTAGCTCTTTAGCTGGGCAGGTGGCCACTTCAACTAATCCAGGGTTCTACTAACAACGAAGAAGGGGAGTTGAGGTCTTGCATAAACAATGTGCAGCGTTGACCTCAACAGAAGTACATATTGATAAGGATGCCTTCCAGATCTCCAGTCAAACTTCTCTGCTTTCTAGGACAATTCCCTTGACCACACCCATTGGTGAAAATCCCCACCTGCCCACATCTCCAGGTGAACATTCTTACTTGTCCACATCTCCAGGCTCATTTCACAGCATCCTCCCCAATACCATGGATCCCTTCCCTTGAAAATCCCCTCAGTCCTCCTAGAAAAGGATTAAATAAGCAGAAACAAATTCAACAAGTATGATTTGCTCTATTATGAGCATTACACAGACTGAATGTCCCACAGTGTCCCCCTGAAACAGGTGGGAAGGGGGCAGGGCACAACCTTTAAAAGAATGACATAGCCTTTGGATATGACATAAACTGGTTAGAACCAACTAGGTCCAAGATGGCAGAAGATTTGACTTCCAGTAGACCTTGAGCTTCATTTTATGCTCATTGTAATACATTAGCATATGCTAAATGACACCAGGGCCATGACAGTTCTGAGGCTAACCATAAAAGGCCAAAAAGTGGGCGGTGGCCCAATTCCTGGAAATTCCCACCCCTTCTCCAAGATAGTTGGAATAATCCTCCCACTCATTAGCCTATGAAATTACCCAGCCCATAAAAACTAACCATCCCATATTTCAGGGCCTCTCACCTTCTGAGATGGCCCACACTCTGTCTGTGGAGGGTGTTTCTCCCAAGGCCACTCTCGCCTTTTGAGACAGACCATGCTCCGTCTATGGTATGTGTATCCCTCTAAGTAAATCCACTTTTTACCTATTGCTTTGTCTCTCACTGAATTGCTGAGACATAAAGACCCTGAACTTCAGTAGGTCCTGAGACCAGATATGTGATTTAGTCATACAGAGTGAAGTAAGTCAGAAAGAGAAAAACAAATACAGTATGCTAACACATATATATGGAATCTAAGGGGGAAAAAAAAGGTCATGAAGAACCTAGTGGCAAGACGGGAAGAAAGACACAGACCTACTAGAGAATGGACTTGAGGATATGGGGAGGGGAAGGGGTAAGATGTGACAGGGTGAGAGAGTGGCACGGACATATATAAACTACCAAACGTAAAATAGCTAGCTAGTGGGAAGCAGCTGCATAGCACAGGGAGATCAGCTCGTGCTTTGTGACCACCTAGAGGGGTGGGATAGGGAGGGTGGGAGGGAGGGAGATGCAAGAGGGAAGAGATATGGGAACATATGTATATGTATAACTGATTCACTTTGTTATAAAGCAGAAACTAACACACCATTGTAAAGCAATTATACTCCAATAAAGATGTTTTTAAAAAAAAGACAGTGGATTCAAGTCCCCATCTGGGTTTTGGCCAGGTTTGAGTCCCGGCCCATGGGTTCAAATCCCAATCTGAGTTGTGCGGTTTCACCCCCAGTCCCTCCAGCCTCTCAGACAGCCTGCCCACTGGCCCTCCATGTGCTGTGACCCATGTCGTGTCTGCCTCCCTAAACAGTTGAAGCCCCCTTAACAGGGGGACTGACCCTGTGTCTGTCCCTTGCAGCTCCCTGCCCAGTCACCCTGGCCCCCAAGGCAGGGAAGGGCATCCTCTCCTTTCTCAGGATGCTCCCCAAGCTCTCAGAGTCTGCGCCTGAGATGCAGACATTATTGCTCCCAGTCTGATCCTCTGACTCAAGCACAAGTTCCAGCCAAGATGGAAACAGGAGGTAGTGATGGGAACTTGCTGTGTGACTGTGGGAAGGTTAACAATCTCCTTCTCAGGGGTAGCTGTGAGCGTTAAATGAGAAAGCGAGAGTCTTGCTAGTCACACAGTAAGTTCTCAGTAAATGCTAGCTGGGGTATTATTATTTTACAGTTGCTGGCTAGCTCTTCAGGAAGAGGGGTCTCTCACCTCGAGGAGTTTAGGAACCTCCAAGTGAGTTCTGACCACTTTGAGGTCCTGGGGCATCAAGAGAAGTCACTCTGAAGGAACAGGAGGGGAGAGCAGCTTAAACAGCCAAGCTCCCCTGGTGGATGTTAACTTGAATTCACAGGAAGTTTCACAGGGAGATCTTTCCAGAAATGCAGAAGCTGCATTGAAAGTGCAAACTGCACCGCCATCTACTGGCCATATCTTGGAAGGAACGTAGACAAGTAGACAACTGGTCACACTGTGCTGGTTAATCACGTAGATTCCTGGCCCACACTCTCAGGGGTACTGGGATGTCTGCATGTTTATCGAGTCTTTCAGTGGATTCTTGTGCAGGTGGTCCAGTGCCCCCCACCTCTTCCCATGAGGGGACCCTATTTTAAGGCATGAACAAAAATATTCACAATGATGTGATGCACTGAAATGCACTCTTGCCCAAAACACCTAATCTGAATCTAATTATGAGGAAACATCAGACAAACCTAAAGAGAGTGACTGGCCTATACTCTTCAAAAATGTCAAGGTCATGAGAGACAAGAAGACTGGGAAACTGTTACCAACCCAAGGAGACTAAAGAGAAAGGAAAACTGAATGTAATATATGATCCAAGATTTTCTTTCGTTATATAGGATGTTATGGGACAGTTGACAAAATCTGAATATAGTATGCTGAAAATAGTATTGTACCAGTGTCAATTTCATGATTTTAATCATTGTACTATGACTATATAAGAGAATGTCCTTGCTTTTAGGGAATACACGCTTAAGTGTTTAGGGGTAAAAGGCCAACAGGTTTGCATCTGACTTGGAAACAGTTCAGGAGGGAAATTTATGTATATATATGTATAATCTTGATGAAGGGTGTTCAGGAATTCTTTGTACTCTTTTTGCAACTTTTTTAGCAGTCTGAAATTATACTAAAATGAGAAAAATTTTTTCACAGCCTTACTGAGAAAATAGTGACATAATGCCACCATAAATCAGTTACACATTAAAACCTCACCTTTTTACAGAGCCCTTAGTAGGTGCTGGACATGTGCTTTTCATGGTTTATCTCATTAAATGCTCACAGCAACCCAAAAGAGAAATGCTGCTATTATCCTCCAATTTTCACATGAAGAAAGCTTCACCTCAGAGA
Source organism: Balaenoptera musculus (assembly GCF_009873245.2). NCBI lineage: Eukaryota > Metazoa > Chordata > Mammalia > Artiodactyla > Balaenopteridae > Balaenoptera > Balaenoptera musculus. The sequence continues at coordinate 21,376,757 of NC_045799.1, read as the reverse complement.
GGTGAAGTAATCTGCCCAAGATCACACAGCCAGTAGGTGATAGAACTGGGATGGGCTCTCTCAATCCACAGTCATAAGAATCCAACTAGCAGCACGTAGGGTCCACAACACTAGAAGACATGGTTCTCATTTTTGAAAGGACTGGGGACCACTCCTGCAGTTGCCAGATTGAACTCTACCATATCCTCCAAACATGGTCTGCCTCTGTCCAGACCATTGCTCCTGACTGCCTTTTTTGCTGTCTTCAATGTCCCTCCCCTACATCCTCTTCTGGGCTGAGAAACCTCTTCCCCCATAGTTCCTTCCCAAGCCCTGTACCTAGGAGGGACCTGTCCCCGCTCTGCAGTCCCACAGCCCTATACTTGTCCTTCTCTCAGAGAATATCCTATTCTCCATCTCCCACTATAACCCTTTGGCAGAGGCAGAAGAAGCAAGCTATTGCTGGCTCCAGCTCTGCACTCAGACAGACCTGGATTCGAAACCTGGCTCTGCCATTTACTGGCTGTGTGATCTTGGGCAAGTCACTTCACCTCTCTGAGCATCTTATAAGTAAAACAGAGCTACGATAACCCAACTCATTATAAAGAGAAAGAAAGATGAGCTATACAAGACATTTCCTATAATATCTGGCAAGCAGCAAGTACTTAAAAATGTTAATTACTATTCCTGTGTCCTACCTCCATAATGACTGTTTTAAATTTTTTCAGATAATTTAGTTATAAGCATGTGTCAAAGTTTTATTTTGATCATGCCACAAAGCCAAGTCAGAGTTCCCTTTTGTTAAGGACATTTCCCAGGAAAAGAGAATGATTGGATAAGCATTATTAAACTGAATACAAGATAAAGAATGTCTGATAATCAGCTGAGTGTTTGGGTAGCTGATTTCTCCAAGGAGGTTTTAATCTTGTTAGAGTTTATCAGAAAATTGCTTAAGCATTTATCAAGAATGCTAATTTCCTCCCAGAAGGAGACTGTGAATTGCATCAAGCAAGAGAGTTCTATACCAGATCGTGATGGGAACACTTTTCTCTTAATCAAACTCATAATAATCAAGGCTGACATTTCTTGAGGGTTCACTATACACCCAGCGTGGAGCTGTGTCACAGGCCTAGCCTTGAAGCAGATCCTGGATGTTTTTTTGTCACTGTGCCCTGTTCTGACTTAGTTCAGAGTCAGACTATGCAGGAGGCTACAAAATGCTGGTGGAATGTGTGAACGGGAGTAGCGGCCATCACATCCCAGGACTTTGCATGATGTGGGACACACACCCTCTCCTGTCCTGCACACCACCAAGATGGAAACAAACAGGTTTCTGAGAGTAGAAACCATCCACTGTTCCCCCAATATAATGGGATGTAAGTACATGACTTGGTTAGGCTTTCTGGTTCAATACTGTCAAGAAAGTCCTTTACCGGCTAGATGACAAAGTGCTTAATTCTGGCCACAGAGCCTGGCAGAGAGACCAAAGACTCATTACCAAGCATGGATGCCTTTCCTCTGGCAGACAATAAAGAGTTGGATCCAAGTTGCTCATTAGTTTCTTTAGGGATTTGTTGGACATCTTGCTACTATGTGAACAAACAGATGGACTTGGCTGTTGGCCACAAGGATATTTAATAAGGAACAGATCTGCCTACCCATTGTGAGAAGCAAAACGCTGTGTCTGAAGGGGGTGCACTGCCTCCCATATGGTTTTGGGATGAAGTCAGTGGTCTTCAAAGTGTGGTCCCCTGACCAGCAGCATCAGTATCACCTGGGAATTTGTTAGAAATGCAAAGTCTTGGTCCCCACCCCAAACTTACTGAATCAGAAACTCTGAGGTGGGATCCAGCACTCTGTGCTTTAACAAGCCTTCTAGGTGATTTGGATGCACATTCAAGTTTGAGTTAAATTGGGTTAAGTTGTAATATGTTTTCCTCTTTCTGTCTTCTCTGGCTTCCCCACATCTTCTCTTCCTCCCCATCATCTCCCATCCTTTCTCCTCTACAAACCAACACCTTCTCAGAATCTCCTGGGATTGAATATAAGTACTCAGCTGGGTTGTGAGACCATCCGTGGATCACCAAGAAAGATGGAAGATTATCAAACTCCAGAAAATTGTCACATTCTCCCAGCTGAACGTTTGAGAGCAGGCCTGCCTGGATGAGCTAGAAGACACCTTGATGGCATCTGAGGCCACAGCACCACATGCTTCTAAGGCAGAAACAAGATCAGGCCAGAGTTTGGAGTCTGTGTTGTCCTGGAGCCAGCCATGGCTGCTCAGAAGATGTTCAGAGCAAAATAGCTCAGGGAAAGAACAGCAACTGGGAGAAGAGGTGAAGAAATGGCTGTAGGTGACCACAAAGAGGCCTGCCACAATGGAGCCATTCAGAGAAAAATGCAACAGCTACAGGATGGATCTATGGAAACACATCAGCATGTACTGGGCTCTTGAATGGATTTCCTGCAGATCTGGGAGCTGATATTCAGTGGATGTTCAAGGAAAGGGTGACTCCTGAAGGCTGGAGAACTTGGGACACTCATGTGACACCCACAAAAAGAAGGTACAGTCAACTGATTCTTTTAATAAACATTCGCAATTCACCATGGCACATGCTGAATTTTAGGCAGAGGGCAGATCTGGTACCTCACTCTGGTACTGTGGTCCCTTCTAGTAAGCTCTCCAGCCAGCTCCACAGCCATCTCTAGGTCTACTTAGACCACTCAGGATCCCAGGCAGCTCAGGGAAACTAAATTTCAAAGCATCCTGCTATGGACAGAGTTATATAACCCCAAAATTCATATGTTGAAGCTTAACCCCCAGTGCGCCAGTATTTGGAGTAAGGAACTAATTAAGGTTAAATGAAGTCATAAGAGTGAAGCCCTAATCTGGTAAAATGAGTGTCCTTATAAGAGACACCAGGCATATATACAATGGAATATTACTAAGCCATAAAAAAGAATGAACTTTTGCCATTTGCAACATCATGAATGGACCTGGAGGGTATTATGCTAAGTGAAATAAGTTAGACAGAGAAAGTCAAATACTGTATGTTATCACTTATATGTGAAACCTAAAATATAAAACAGGTGAATTAATACAATAACAACAACAAAAAGAGACACCAGGGAGGCCACTCTGTCTCTCTCTGTCTCTGCTATGTGAGGACATGGTGAGAAGGCGGCCATCTGCAAGTCAGGAAGAGAGACCCCACCGGAAACCAAATTGACTGGCACCATAATCTTAGACTCCCTGGCCTCCAGATCTGTGAGAAAATAAATTATTTTATTTAAGCCACCCAGTCTATGGTATTTTGTTTTGACAGCCCAAGATAATGAAGATAGCTCCCTCTGTCTGATCCCACCAGGCTGTCCAGTTGTCCTGGATATACTACAGGGTAGGACAGGGGATAGTTCAAGAAGTGGCTTCTTTCAGATTGCTAAATGGGAAGCAGAGTAAATGATTTCCCTCCTGTCCTCAGTGTTCCCTCTAATGCACCTTTCCCCCTGCAAGCCAAAGTCCACAGAAGAGACACCTTGGACCCCTCAGCCATCTGTCCAGGAAGCACAGAGAGTCCCAAACAGGATCAACACTAAGAGGACCACACCAAGACACACTGTAATTAAAATGGAAAAAATTAAAGGGAGAATATTTAAAGCAGCAAGAGAAAAACAACTAGTTACATACAGGGGAACTCCAATAAGAATATCAGCTGACTTTTCAGCAGAAACTCTGCAGACCAGAAGGGAATGGCATGATATATTCAAAGTGATGAAAGGGGAAAGCCTACAACCAAAAATACTCTACCCAGCAAGGCTCTTTTCATTCAGACTTGATGGAGAGATCAAAAGTTTTACAGGCAGGCTGGGCTTCCCTGGTGAAGCAGTGGTTAAGAATCCACCTGCCAATGCACGGGACATGGGTTTGAGCCCTGGTCCAGGAAGATCCCACATGCCACGGAACAACTAAGCCCGTGTGCCACAACTACTGAAGCCCGCATGCCTAGAGCCTGAGCTCCCAACAAGAGAAGCCACCACAATGAGAAGCCTGCACATCACAACGAAGAGTAGCCCCCACTCGCCGCAACCAGAGAAAAGCCCATGTGCAGCAATGAAGACCCAACGTAGCCAAAAATAAATAAATAAATAAAAATAAATTTATAAAAAAAAGAGATGGTGGGCCAGCTTTGGCCCACAAGTCATAGTTTGCCAACCCCAGGTCTAGAGCCAACTTAGATATCATCAGGATGGCAGGTCAGATTTGGATAGCAAGAATAGAGTGGACACTCAGAGGCAAAGAATATACAAATCAATTTTCACTGCAAAGTAAAGGAGCTGTTACAGTGGAGGATTACTGGACTGAATGTCAATATTATGACATAGTATGAGTGTGTTTCATGTTTGGTAATTGCAATCATTGTTGCTTTTGTTGTGGTCATCCATGTACAATGCTTGGTGTCAGTCTATTTATGTCTTGTAAAAATAAAATACAGTGTGTGTGTGTGTGAATAAAAAAAAAAAAAAAAAAAAAAATAGAGTGGACAAAATGTTGTTTTGGGGATCAGGGAATTTGATTTCAAACCTCTGCTCTGCCATTTACTAGTTGTGTGATCTCAAGCAGACACATATTTTCTAAGTCTCAGTGGATTCATCTGTGAAATGAAGAGGCTGTGACCTCATCAGATGGTCATGAGAATTGAACACAATCACGTACACAGAGAAGCTCTTGGTAAGCCATAAATAAGATATATGTGTGAGTAATTGCTCAGGAGATAGATTCCCCTGAAAGACAGTAAATATTATCCCCTCTACCTGCAACACGCTTCCTCCCTCCACCCACAGCCCTCCTTCCTCACCGGGCCTGTCCCCATTCTTCTGGTAGGACCCGTAGCTATTCACATGAAGAAACACATATGTGTGTTCTCTGTACTGCTTGTCTGCCTTTCCCACTGGACCACACAGCAGGACTCATCTCATTCCCAGCTCTATCTCCCCCTCACCAGGCCAGTACTTGGCCTGGAGTCTTCTCAACAAACACTTGCTTAATCTTTTCTTGAGTTCTCTTCCCACAGTCTTCTATTGGGGTGGCCAATAGAAGAAAAACGTTCATTTGGGTTTTCCGTAATGAACTTTTTGGCCAACCCAGTACTTAAATTTCAGATACTCTGTGAAGGAAAGTTGGATGGAGACAGTGGAAACATTTCCAAGTTCGTGGGTTTGGGAAAATTCCTTATAAAAGCTGGATGAGAAATCACTGCCCAGGATTCTGAGTGTCAGAGTCTCTGGAAATACTCTGAGAAGCGGGAGGCTACATGTGTCCAAATGTTCTCACACTTCTCATTTCTGTTCTATTTCCTCCTTCTTTAAGGGAAAGGACATCTACACTTTCCCCCAAGCATCCTTGGGGGGAACTTCAGCCTATATGTGGGAAGTCCTTAGAGATTTTTTTCTTACATTTTTTAAAATCTCCCCTCACTTCCAGGCAAGCAAGTTATACAGGTAGCCTGAATAAAAGGGAGTAATTGGCCCTCCTGCAGTTCCCTTTCCTGCTAAGTTTCATTGAGCATATGCCTACAGTCCGCCCGCAGAAGCACATGGGGAAAGTCTTCAGTCTAGTAATGAAGTAATGGAAGAGATCACCCCCTACACCAATTGTTTCCCCTTGTGAGTGCCAGGGGGAAAAGTCCCTCAAGGCTGCAGCCAGGGAATGCTTTGCTTCTTATGAGCAATTGGTATTTTTTTTCTATGCCATAAGTCTTGTTTGCCACTTTGCTTTGGCTGCAGGGAAGCTCAGCATCTACCTCTAATAACCTACATGTGAACTTTTCTTCCAACCTCACCTCACTCTTCTAACCTTATTTTCCATCAGCCTTGATTTCTTTATTTTCAGCTTATCGTAGAGTTATTCCTTCTGTAAGTTGCTTTAAAGCCTATTTAAGTGAATTGATTATAGACACAAAAATACTTTGAGCCTGGTGTGTGTTATTGCCCAGAATTCATCTGGGGCACCTGGAAAAATTGACTTGAATACATCTGACCACAGATGTCTATGTCTTTGGAAGCAGAATCTCCTCCCTACAATTTTGGAGAAATCCTGGTGGGCTTACATTCTCACTTATTCACTCAACTTACATTTCATGAGCATGTAACCTGCTCCCTCTGTATGCAGTGGTGCCACACATATAGCCTCAATCCTAAACATAAATGCAACTCCTTGGATCCAAAAAAAAAATTAAACATAGAATTGCCATGTCATTCAGCAATTCCACTTTTGGGTATGCATCCAAAAGAATTGAAAGTAGGAACATAAATGGCTATTTGTACACTGATGTTCATAGCAGCATTATTCACAATAGCCAAAAGGTGGAAACCACACAAATGTCCATCAACAGATGAATGTATAAACAAGATGTGATATATACAAACAATGGAATATTATTCAGTGAATACAACTGACATATGCTATAAAAGGATGAACCTTGAAGGCAGTATGATAGGTGAATGAAACCAGTAACAAAAGGAAAAATATTTCATGATTCCACTTATATGAGGTACCTAGAGTAGTTACATGCATAAGACAGAAAGTAGAACAGTGGTTACCAGGGGCTGGGAGGAGGGGAAAATGGGAAGGAGGTGCTTGATGGGTACAGAGTTTCAGTTTGGGAAGATGAAAAGGTTCTGGAGAAGGATGGCAGTGATGGTTGCACAACTATGTGAATGTACTTAATGCCACAGAACTGTACACTTAAAAATGTATAAGTGGCACATTTAAATGTTAAAGTGGTAAATTTCATGTTATATAAAACATATACTTTACTGCAATAAAAAATGTTTAAAGTAAGTCAGACAGAGAAGGACAAATATTGTATGATATCACTTATATGTGGAATCTAAAAAATGGTACAAATGAACTTATCTACAATACAGAAATAGAGTCACAGATGTAGAAAACAATCTTATGGTTACCAGGGTGTAAGGGGCAGAAGGATAAATTGGGAGATTGGGATTGATATATATACACTACTGTATATAAAATAGATAACTAATAAGGATCTACTGTATAGCACAGGGAACTCTACACAATATTCTGTGATGACCTGAACGGGAAAAGAATCTAAAAAAGAGCTGATATATGTGTATGTATAACTGATTCACTTTGCTGTACACCTGAAACTAACGCAACATTGTAAATCAACTATACTCCAATAAAAAAAATTTTTTTTAATGTTTAATGCAGCTCCTTCACCACTTTCCACCAAAGGAATACACTAAAATAAAGATTCCTAAATATCTCAGACCTTACCAAAGAGTTAAGGGAGGTAAAGAGGAGATCATGGAATGCACCACCCAGAAAAAAGATGTTCTAACCTACATTCAGCATTGCCATTCTGAAAGGTCCCTTGTAGCCACTTTGCAGCCTGAGTTTTCTTTGACATTTTCACCACACTCATCTCCCTCTTCATTTTGGTTCCTCTCTGGTCCCTCCACTCCTCTGCATTTCACCTCCTACTGCTCTGAAATTCCAATCCCCCCCTCCTTAACTATGTATATAAGTTCGGTTGTCGCCAGCGTCTACATACTTACATAATCAGTGCCTTCCATTGAATGGAAGCCATCTCCTTGGAAGGCTAATGTGGTTGTATGTGCCATTATTTCCTGGGGACCAGATCAGGTTGAACTTGAATGTAAGTGTTCAAGGATATGAGTGGCTGAACAAAAGGTCAACTCACTTCACAGCCCGGATAGTACAGGTAAGGGGATGGTCAACCCGTCAGCATAAAGACCTGCTCCAAATGAAACAGCCTACAAGAACCAGATAGATCATTCTGTCTTTCCAAGGCAAACGCCTCCACCAGAACGCTTACTCTCTTTGAGATTCTGTTTTATTGATAATTACCTCTCTCAACTCCATTTTCTCCTCTCTCCTCCCAGTGGCTCTATATGTCAAGTGAACACTGGGCTCAAGCATTGGGGTTCAGATGGCCAATGAACTAAAAAACAAAAATAATTTTTCCTCAACTCCACCAGCCCAATGGTTCATTATCTCATCTCATATTTCTTTAGAAAGAAGAAGAAACCTGTAGGGAACGTCCTCAACAACAGAGTCTGCAGCTGCAGAGGTCAACCTCCCAGGGCACAGTTAGGGTGGAGAAGGACGGAGGGTAGATATAGAGAGGCCAGGGGACACTCTCCAGCCACTTTACTCCAGCAGGTTTTCAACACCATCCAAATACAGAAGATTCCCATATTTATATCTTCAGCCCAGGGACTTCCCTGGCAGTCCAGTGGTTAAGACTCTGGTGCTCGCAAGGCAGGGGGCACGGGGAACTAAGATCCCACGTGATGCATGGCGTGGCCAAATAATTTTTTTTTAAAAGTATGTATATTTTCAGCCCAGATCACTCCCCTGCCGTCATATATCCAAATTCCTGCTTGACAGCCTCACCCCACTGAACCATAGGCCTGCCAATCCAAATATGTCCAAAATAGAGATCTTGATTTCATAACTGGTGGCTCCCTGATCTTACCCACCCCAATGAATGGAACCACTAAACATGCACTGCCTAAGCCAAGAAAAGCAAGAATTATTGTTGATTCCCCTCCCTCTTCACCCATATCCAACACATCAGAAATCCCCAGCTACGTACACTGCCACCCTAATCCAAGGCACAGTCGCCCCTCCCCAGATCTAATACCCTCTTAGTAGGGCTTCCGGCTTTCACTCTCAGCCTCCTCCAATCTATTCTCTTCTCAGCGGCCAGGGCGTTTGTTTAAAAATGTTAACCAGATCATCAGGCTTACCTGCTTTAAATTCTTCATTCACAGAACAATATCCGAACCCTTCATCATGGCCCCAAAGCCCTATAGGAGCTGGCCCCTGCTGATCTTTCTGACTCCATCTCCTACCTCCCTGGCCCTTCTCATCTTACTCTTCCTCATCCTGGCTCTTATTCAAACACCGTGAGCCCTTGCACATTTGCACTTGCTTTTCTCTGTGCCTGTAGTAATCTTTCCCCAGCTAGACCCTCCTTACCCTTCAGTCTCCTCCGAGACACCTTCCCTGACCACCTTATCCAAAGTAGACCTCCCTCCAGCTCAGGTCCTAGCTTGTCACCCTATTTCTTTTGCAGAATCTGCATGATCTATAGCAGATATTGTCAGCATCCTCCCAGAGCCCTCAGATCTTTTTTTTTTTTTTTTTTTTGGCCGTACCGCACACCTTAGGGGATCCTAGTTCCCCGACCAGGGATTGAACCTGGGCCCTGGCAGTGAAAGCACGGAGTCCTAACCACTAGACCGCCAGGGAATTCTCTAGATATCTCAGATCTTTCTGTGTGTTTCCAGCTGCTGGGGAATCAACACCCCCTCACCCTGGGAATAGTCTCACCACACGTTGGGGGGCGTAGTTCCAAGGCATGTGTTTTGCACCATTTCTTAGAGTTTCCCTCCAGGATTAAGCCCCAGTCTCCCACTGTGGTCTCTGGCTTAATATCTCATCTTTTGTCAGCTGCTTTCCCTCCCTGTATGGATTCCCCATCCCACTACCATGTCCCCTCCATCTTCAAAATAAACCACTTACGCTCAAATCCTTGTCTCGGGACCCGCTTCTGGGGAAATCCAGGCAAAGACACTACCTAAAATTATCGTGTTTATTCAGTTGTTCATTATGTCCCTGACAAGGATGTAACTTCTTTGCCGATATGCACTCTGTCAGCTCGGGCCCTCCAGGAAGCAGACACCAAGATGAAACTGAAATGCAAGAGATTTATGAGAGAAAATGCCTGTGAAGGATAGAGAGGAAAGGAAGCAGGAGTAGACAGAGTCTTCAGACTACAATTTTGGTCTGACATATGTGAAGGGAGAGAGGGAAGGAGGGAGAACTGAGTTGCTCTAATTGAGAACTGTATGTGTAAATTACACACTGGGTTTTGATGACTTAGTATGGAAAAAATGTAAAATATCCCATTAATTTTATAGTGATTATATGTTTAAATGATATTTCAGATATACATATTAGGTTAAATAAAACATTATTAAAATTGGCTTCACCTGTTTCTTTTTACTTTTTTAATGGGGTTAACAGAAAGTTTTAAGTTACACATGTGGCTCGAATTACTTTGTTTTTTGCCCAGCACTGAGCTAAACAAAAGTTGTGAGGTTTGGAAGACAAGGACCGTACGAGGCTTCACATATTAGAAAGTGCCAGTCATGTGAGAGGCTCTATGTACATTGTTTTATAACAGCTTTATTGAGATGTGAGTCACATACTATAAAATTCACCCTTTTAAAGTGTACAATTCAGTGATTTTTAGTATATTCCCATAGTGGCACAGCCATCACCACCATGCCATTCCTAAACGACTGCATCACCCACCAAAGAAATACCCATAACTGGGTACAACCTGCAACGATTCTGAGCCTTCTGACAAGTTCAGACCTTTCCCATTTGGGGGCTCCTAGACTATTAAAAACTGAAGAACTCCTAAATAGGTTTACAGGCTCAATTTACAAAATTTATTAAAATTTAGATATTTACATTTAACAAATAAACACTATTAAAATATTCACATAAAAATACCATGAAAAATAACTGCGCCATTCACAAAATAAGTATAGGGTATGTTTCTAAAACATTAATTCAGGGAATTCCCTGGCTGTCCAGTGGTTAGGACTCCTCGCTTTCACTGCCAAGGGTGCAGGTTCAATCCCAGGTCAGGGAACTAATATCCCCGCAAGCCAAGCCGAGCGGCACAGCCAAAATAAATAAATAAATAAACAAAACATTAACTCACTGTGCACCAGAGGCAATATTGGTCCTGGAAAGAGACACAAATTTATGTTTGAGGATTAACCTCCTGAGAGTCTAAATCAACAGGCCCTTTGAGAAGGAGAGACCCAACCAAACATGGCCCTCTTCCCACCTAGCCCACCCCTACCATTCTAGGCCTTGCTAAGGTTATTTGGGGATTATGAAATACTGTATTAAGTGTTGTAAATACACACAATAAGGAAGTAACCACCAAAAAGGACGGACTTTTATTAAAAATTAGGGGAGGGCTTCCCTGGTGGCGCAGTGGTTAAGAATCCACCTGCCAATGCAGGGGACACGGGTTCGAGCCCTGTTCCGGGAAGATCCCACATGCCGCGGAGCAACTAAGTCCGTGTGCCGCAACTACTGAGCCTGCGCTCTAGAGCCCGCGAGTCACAACTACTGAAGCCTGTGTGCCACAGCTACTGAAGCCCGCGCGCCTAGTGCCTGTGTTCTGCAACAAGAGAAGCCACCACAATGAGAAGCCTGCGCCTCGCAACAAAGAGTAGCCCCCGCTCGCTGCAAATAGAGAAAGCCCACGTGCAGCAGCGAAGACCCAATGCAGCCAAAAATTAAAAAATAAATGAATAAATAAATTTAAAAAAAAAATTAGGGGAAAAATCTAGTTTTCTCTTCGAAGAGTATGTGATGACTCTTGCTCACCTCTCCTTAGAGCAATGCCAATCTTAACAGGAAGAAGACTCCTAGGTATTTGGCTAAATTTCTGAATGGATGTGTGATGGAGCCATGTGAGACACCTACTAGACATCCAAGTGGAGATGTTAGTTAGAAATTTGGGTCTATGAGTCTGGAACTCATGGAAGTGGTAGGCACTGGAAATGTAATGTGAGGTCTTATACAGATAGAAGATGTTTAAAGCCAAGAGACTGAATGAGGTCACCTAGGAAGTGAAAGAAGAGAGGAAGGCCAAGGTTGGAGCCCAGGACACTCCAACATGTAAAGGCTGGAAAGAGGAGCAGGTGTGAGCAAAGGGCCCTGAGAAGAAATGGTAAACGAGATAGGAGGATATCCAGGAAAAGGTATTGTCCCAGAAGGCAGGTGAAGAAAATGTTTCAAGAAGGGAGGGAATCAACTCTGTCAAATGCTACTGATGAGTTTGGCCAAGATGAGGAATGATAGTTGACCAATGGTGGCCTCAACAAGAATAGTTTTGGTTGAGTAGCGGGGGTGAAACCTGATTACCATGAGTTTAGAAAAGAACAAGGGGACTTCCCTGGTGGCACAGTGGTTAAGAATCCACCTGCCAATGCAGGGGACACAGGTTTGATTCCTGGTCCGGGAAGATCCCATGCCTCGGAGCAACTAAACCCGTGCGCCCCAACTACTGAAGCCTGCGTACTGAAGCCTGTGCTCCGCAACAAGAGAAGCCACCACAATGAGAAGCCCGCGCACCGCAACGAAGAGTAGCCCCTGCTCGCTGCAACTAGAGAAAGCCCGTGCACAGCAACGAAGACCCAATGCAGGCAAAAATAAATTAATTAATTTTTTAAAAAGAACAAGAGAGAGATAGTGAGCCTATGCAACCAAATCAACAAAGGAGCCACTAATTTTCTATACCCCTTTCCTGGTGCACATTCCACTCTTCTCCATTTTGCTCTGTGCCCAGGGAGGCCAACCTGTATGGACCACACCAGTGGGCTCCTTATTCTCTGGCTTCCAAGTGTGTCTGGCAGGAGATGGGAGGGAGGAAGGAAGTGAGTTGGGGTGTCCTCTACAGGAGGCCTCTATACAACTCTCTTCTTCCAGCTCTGGTAAGTGCTTCCTCCCTTCTCCTTTTGTGCCTGGGGTATGAGTTCAGCTGTCACTAACTTCAAGTTCTTGAACTATCCCTGTGGATCCCCTAAACTTTGCCCATACCTTTGAAAACAGTCTCTTTGTAAATAAATTCTCTTTGAATCATCCTTACTTAAATATGTCCTCCATTTACTGTTGAGATATTGACTTATACAAGTTATAATCCAAGAATTGAGCAGGTACCTGGGAACCTTTTGTTAAAAACATTTATTATGGAAAATTTCAAGATATATTAGAGAGAATTGTTATAATAAACCCCCATGGACCCATTACCCAGCCTTAGCACCTAACTCATGGCCACTCTCATTGCATCTAACCCCTGCCTGCCCACTCCCCACCCCTGCCACTGGATTATTTTAAAGATCTTGGACACCCTGGACATTCATCCATGAATAGTTCAGTATGGATGTAAAAAGTAAGAATTTTTTACATTACCACAATACCATTATCACACCTTAAAATTTAAGACTAATTCCATCGAAATATATAGTCGGTGTTCACATTTCCCTAATTGTCTCATAAATGTTTTTTTTCCTGCACAGTTTGTTTGTATACCAGGATTCAAACAAGTTCTCTTAAGTTTCGAAATGTCCCTTTTATTTACTTTTTTTCTTTGCCATTTTTTTGGTTGAAGAAACCAGATCATTTGTCCCGTGGAATTTCCCACATTTAAAAATTTTTCTAATTGCATCCCTATGGAGTCATTGAACATATTTTCATTCCCGTGTATTTTCGGTAAACTACTAAAATTTAGAGGCTGGCCAGATTCAGATTTGAGTTTGTGGCAAAAATACTCATAGGTGTCTCTGGGTACCCCTATTAGCATCAAATCAGGACTTACATAATATCTTTCGAGTGCAATGAGCACACCTACTGTCCAGATCTTGATTTCTAAATACCTTTCTTCCCTAAAAGGAACCAGGCTCCTTGGAGAAATGACAGATGCCAAGTTGGGGGCAAACAAAATATAAGATAAGCGTGAAATATCTTCTTCCATCGGAAAGTAAGTAAGTGCTCAAAGAAAGATGGAGACACATCAAAAGGACATGCGAGCCAGCTTGAATGGACTCTCACTGGACAAATCTGAGATAAATTTTTTTTAAATAAATTTATTTATTTATTTACTTAGGGCTGCATTGGGTCTTCTTTGCTGCGCGCGGGCTTTCTCTAGTTGTGGCTAGCAGGGGCTACTCTTTGTTGTGGTGCGTGGCCTTCTCATGGCAGTCGGTGGCTTCTCTTGTTGAAGAGTGCAGGCTCTAGGTGCGCGGACTTCAGTAATTGCAGCACAAGGGCTTAGCTGCTCCGCGGCATGTGGGATCTTCCCGGACCAGGGATCAAACCCGTGTCCCCTGCATTGGCGGGCAGATTCTTAACCACTGTGCCACCAGGGAAGTCCCAAATCTGGGATAATTTGAGTATCAAAATAAATAATTATATTAATGAATTATAACTCAGGGAACAAAATAAAGATCCATGAGTCCACACTAATATAAACAGATAAATATATAAGTAAATACGAAGGAAACACTCTTCCTTACAGTAGAAAGTCAATTAATTTGTAACTTTATGTTTGATAGCTTTTTATTATAAATAATTTAAAACCTACAGGAAAGTTGCAAAAACAGAACAAAGATCTCCTGTATACAATTCACCAAAATTCCCCAATTGTTAATGGTTTCACTATATTTAGTTTAGCTACCAAAACATAAAGTTTTGCATAGTTGAATTGTAATATGAAAATTTCCAACCCCATTTCCCGACCAACATCTCCTTATACATATATGCTGGCTTAAATACAAAAGCATATTCTTACAATAATTTCTTGGCAGTGAAATTAATGGGTCAAAGTGTCTTAAACTCAAATATTATCCCATTGCCCTCTGTATTAGCTCCCTAGAGCTGCTGTAACAAATTACCAGAAATTTGGTGGCCTACAACAACAGAAATTTATTCTCTCTCAGTTCTGAAAATCAGAGTCCAAAATCAAGGTGATAGCAGGGCAGCAATCCTTCCAAAGACTCCAGGGAGGATCCTTCCTTGCCTTTCTCAGCTTCTGGTGGCTCCTGGTGTTCCTTAGCTTGTGACTGCATCACTCCAATCTCTGCCTCCATCTTCACACGGCCTTCTTCCCTATGTGTCTCTCTGTGTATCCTCTCTTCTTATAAGGACACTCTCATTGGATCTAGGGCTCACCCAAATCCAGTATGACCTCATCTCAATCCTGACCTTAATCACATGCACAGACACTGTTTCCAAATAACATCACAGTCTGAGGTTTCAACAGGAATTTGGGGGCACACTCTTCTATCCACCACACCCCTCTGAAATGCATGAATTTATACTCCAGCAACAGTGTGTGCATATGGCACCACATTGTTCAGCTTTAAAAATTTTTTTTGTTCAAGATCAGCCCCAGCCCCACTGAACTATCCCATGATGGGACCCAGAAGTTCCTAAGAAGTTCTTTGGAAAAGCAGATGTCCAGCCCAGCTGTGAACTCCTGCTCCAGTTCCCTTGTCCTGCAGCTGCCTTGGGGCCACTGTTTCTTACATCTGCCCTGGGTGACATCCAACACTGCTGGGAAGAAGAGGAAGCACTTTCCCCTTCAAAAGCCCCTCCTTGGACTGCAGGGCAGTGAGAGGACAAAGCTCCATCTATCCCTCCGAGGAGGAACTACAACAGAACTCGATGACACATACAAGCAACAACTTCCTGGCAACCATGATAGTCTGCAGGGGAAATCCAACCAAGAAAGCACAGTCCAGCAGCCCTTCAAGCAACCTTTTCCTTCATCGCAAATTGCTGGAACTTGGGCTGCCCGAAAGCCTTGAACTTTCTCAGCTCCTCTCAACTGGCTCAGTTCCTCATCTGGCCCCTGGCTTTATAAGCACCTAAGCTTCTGCTTAGGGAAGCTGCAGGACACATAATGCAAAGCCAGCTCGCAGTGTTACCAAAAGTGGGGTCCGGCTCCTTGCAGCTTGAAAGCCAGTACTTGAGAGGTAAGGTTGATAGAAAGAAAGAAAGTTTTCTTTATTTTGGAGGCTGGCAACCAGGGGAGAGGGTAGGCTCATGTCCAAAGGCCAACTCCGCACTGACAATCAGTGGGCAAGGGTTTCAGGGGTGTATAGGTGGAAGAAGGGGGCTACATGCAGAAACAGCACAGTCAGCTCTGACAGTCATCTTGAAATTGGGCATGCAGTTGTCTGATCAGCGTCATCTTGATTGTTTTAAGTACAGTTAGTCTTCAGTTCCAGGGTCGGTTTGTTCCCATTTCTTGGAGACCAGTTCTCAGAATTGTGGCAGCCTATGTCATGGCTACAGTCTGGTCATCATGTATCGATAGTTAACTTCTTCTACAAGGTGTGGGTTTCAGTATATACAAAACAGCTCAAAGGATATGGCTCAGAATATTACCTATAGCCCTTGAGGAGGAACTTAAGGTCCTTGACTTTACTGAATGACTATATTATTATTTGGTCTCGTTTGACTGTTTTCCTTTGTTTCTACATGTTCTCACTTCTCTGATTAAATGTATTCTTTGACTAAAGTTCTTCTACAGGCAGGCAGGCGGAGGACATGTGTGGGGCTGGCGTGGAGGACCATCAACAGGGTCCTTGCAGTGGTGAGAGCCCAATGAGTAGGATGGACAAGGGCAGCTAATGGGGGTGGGTGTCCGAGGCGAGAGGAAGGTCTTTAGTCTTGTAACGCTGGGGAAGGCTTCCTGGAGGAGGTAGAGTCTGAGCACACCTTGAAGGATGTGAATGAGATGATTTAATTGTCCTTTGCGGTTTAAGTCAATAAATTTGAGACAGCGTGAGAGGCTGAAGGGGACTCTCAAGATTCATTCAGAGGACTGATGTGCCCCTGGTTTTTCTGAGTTTGATGATCTGTCTTCCTTCCCTAGATTGAGGATACGTCGCTTCTTACTCCGGAACTCTAATCTAAGTCTACACCCAGGGCAGGGTGTCAGAGCCTCCCTGTCCAATAACTATGTGTCTGTCAGTGGGAACTGGAAGGTGTTTTTCACGTGAGTAGTACTGGCGTTAGACTGTTTCTCGGCTTTGGGCAAGGGCATGTCCTCTTCCACTGGAATTCCCTTTCTGGGTTCTGAAACCTCCAGTCTATAAAGGACACAGATCTGACCATCTCTAAGCCTCAGTTTTATTATCTGTAAAATGGGGTCAATAATAACCCACCTCATAGATGCAATTGCGGCTTAAATAAAATAACAGATGTAAGGCATTTAGCAGTGTGCCTGGCACATAGCAAATAATCAACACCGGCGGTTTTAATTTAAATGTTGAGGCTCAGGGACTTCTCTGGTGGCGCAGTGGTTAAGACTCCACAGTCCCAGTGCAGGGGGTCTGGGTTCGATCCCTGGTCAGGGAACTAGATCCCACATGCACGCCACAACTAAGAGTTCACATGCCACAACTAAGGGGCCCGCCTGCCACAACTAAGACCTGGTGCAATCAAATAAATAAATAATTTTTTTAAAAAAAATTGAGGCTCAGACAGGACACACAGCTGGTTAGTGGGGACTGGGAGACAAACCTGAGTCTTCATACATTTGACTTCTCTTCTGGGAGGTGACTGGTTCTACACCCTTTGCTTCTCATTTCTCCCACCCAGCACCTTATATGGTACTTTTGATCTGAGTGTGGATGGCACTTCCATCTCGATCTCTCTGAACTTGGGCAAGAACCAGTCTGGGTGACCCACTGCCTCCATGACCCACTGCAGCAACTCCACTGGCCATGTCAGCATTGAAATTTCTGGACACCTAAGGTAAGTGACCCCACACACTTGCTGGAGATTGTCAGAGTGGCCTCGGCATCCAGCTCACCCAGGGGATGCCTCTGATGGGACATCAGAGCAAGACTGAAGATTCATTAAGATCAGAGGTCAGTGAACCAAGGCCTGTGGGCCAAATCCACCTGCCACCCATTTTTGTAAGCAATATTTCACCGGAACACAGCCACGCCCATTTGTTTACATTTTGTCCGGGGCTGCTTTAGTCTGACAACAGCAGTGCTGAGTAGTTGGCAGAGACCATACGGCAGGCATTGCCGAAAATGTTGACTATCTGGCCCTTTAAGAAACAGTTTGGGGACTTCCCTGGTGGCGCAGTGGTTAAGAATCCGCCTGCCAATGCAGGGGACATGGGTTCCATCCCTGGTCCAGGAAGATCCCACATGCCGTGGAGCAACTAAGCCCGTGTGCCACAACTACTGAGCCTGTGCTCTAGAGCCCACGAGCCACAGCTACTGAAGCCCGCGCACCTAGAGCTGGTGCTTCGCAACAAAGAGAAGCCACCACAATGAGAAGCCCGCGCACTGCAACGAAGAGTAGCCCCCGCTCACCGCAACTAGAGAAAGCCCGTGCGCAGCAACGAAGACCCAACGCAGCCCAAAATAAATAAATAATAAATTTCTAAGAAAAAAGAAACAGGCAAGATTGTCTTTAATGGCAAGCCAGCATTTCAAAGTGACTTCCTTGGAGGGGCTGCTCAGTGACTATGGAATGAACGATGGTGGTCTCTGGGGTGACTGCCTCGCACTCAGTTTGGGTTGGCACTGCATCACTCAGATCCTGGCGGGACACAGAGGGCAACTCAAAAGGCTTAACTGACAAGAGTCTAATGAAGAGAATATTAACTGGAGTGTGGTTAAGATTAAGGGGTGTTCAACAAGGGGAGGGAAGGGGGTTACCAGAGCCTAGAAAGAACTGGAATCTTGGAGAAGGAGCCAGGGGACAGGAGTATAGTGGTCCAGCAGGGAGGCACCTGGGTGTAAATACCCCATCTCCTCTCTCCTTCCTGCCTGTGTCTCCCATTAGCCAAAACAACCAGCAGCCAGGGAACAAGAGAGCTTGGGAGATGAATCTGCTGTCAGCCCTCCAGGACACAGAGAACAGAATGGAGCTGGCAGGGGGAGCAGTGGCAAATAAAATAAACTGTGAATTAACTTTTTGCTTGAGATGTATATGTTGGGTGACCATGTTGAGTTGAAAAAATGTTTCTTAATCCTGTCAGTTTAGGGGGAATTTCTATTTTGGGGAACCCAGAGACTGTTCCTTGTTCATTTATTCAACTGACAAATGTTTTCTGCACAAATACTAGAGGCTTTAAACCTGAGGCTGCCATTTGGGAAAGAAAACTTTTAGCTGAGCCTGTATAGCTTCAAACCACTGTATTGTTTTTGGTGTTTTGTTTGTTTTATTTTTGGCTGCGTTGGGTCTTCACTGCTGTGCACCGGCTTTCCCTAGTTGCAGCAAGCGGGGGCTACTCTTCGTTGTGGTGCGCGGGCTTCTCATTGCGGTGGCTTCTCTTGTTGCGGAGCATGGACGCTAGGCACGCGGGCTTCAGTAGCTGTGGCACACGGGCTCAGTAGTTGTGGCTTGCAGGCTCTAGAGCACAGGCTCAGTAGTTGTGGCACACAGGCTTAGTTGCTCCGCGGCATATGGGAATCTTCCCGGACCAGGGCTCGAACCCGTGTCCCCTGCATTGGCAGGCGGATTCTTAACCACCGCGCCACCAGGGAAGTCCCCACTATATTGGTTTAATTGGATGGGCATAATACCCCATTTCTCAGGAGCAAATCCATGAAATTTTATATGGTTTACACACACACACACACACACACACACACACACAAAGTGGAAATGGACAGAGTAGAGCCAGCAAAATGTTTTAGCTACTTCATTATGGTGGTGATAGCTACATGGTTGCAGTGCTATTGATATGGACACAGAAAACATGAACACACATGCTCTTGACCAAAATGGGGACTTAGTAGCTTTACTTAATCATTCGTTCAACAAAGATATCTTGATCCCCTATTATTTGTCAGATCCAATACAAGATGATGCAAAATAGACAGGGTCCCCATCTTGGTGCAGTGTATACTCTAGTGGGAGAAAGAGACATAAAATATTTTAATATATATTGAATTACCTTCAACATAGCTGTGATAACATACTCATCAGGAAAGTCCAGATGCTATGGACGCAGAAGGATTTTCCAGCCTCTGGAGCAGGGGTAGTTTCTTCATGGAAAGGATATCTGAATCAAGCCTTGAATTCCAGCAAAAGCGGAGGAGGGAGAGCTTTTCTAGCAGAGGAAGAAGCATGTGCAAAGATCCTGAGGCATGAAATAGCCTGTGCTTTCCAGGAAGTAAAAGGAGATCAGTGTACTTGGAGGGGGAGCAATTAATTAGGAGAATTGAAGGGAACAGGCAGGAGTCAAATTTTGGTCTTTACCCTAATAGTAGGCAGTGGGAAGCCATTGGAGGATTTTAAGAAGGGCAGTGACATAATCAGAATTGCTTTTTAAAAACAGCACTTCCTTTAGAAGAGATTAGAGTAGGGCAGAGTGGAGGGAGGGAGACCAGAGAGGAGATGGAGGCAGTAGTCCAGGTGAGAGACGATGATGCCCCAGACAGGTGATGGCAGTGGAGGTGGGGGAAACAAGAGGAAGAACCAGTCCAGGATGACTTTTAGTCTGTGATCCACGGAAAGTCTCTTAGTGCTTCAATCTTTTATACTTTGACTCAGCGCTGGAGAGGTACCCATGTGTGTCATGGGGGGCAAGCTTTTCCAGAAGCAACACCCCAACCACAGCTGCCTGGGAACCCAGCCACAGTCTCTATGGCCAAGGTCACTCAGGCCCATCCGGGGGCCAAGGGTCAGCCAGGCTGTGAGTCCCAGGCTTGCTCAGGGGACAGAGCCCCAGAAAGTTCAAGATGCTTTCTGCAGAACCCCAAGAAATACTTGTGTCCGATTTTACCACATGGGTTTATAATACATGTACATTTAAAATAACACGCATAACTAATCATTCAATCAGCAAGCATCAAATGGGAAAGGAAACTTTATGGGAGAAAAAATTTTATCGGAAGTGATTCCACAAACTTAGTTCACTTTTTTCCCACAACCCCTTAGACTCACCCCCAGGTGAGTATATAGCGTGACACGCCCCGTTCTGGACCACGATTCTCACAGAGTGGTCTGTGGCTGGAAGTGGCTTAGACTCACATGTGAGCTCTGTGAAGTTCATGTGAGTTTCATGAGATCCCCTCAACACCTAACAGTGCTTAGCATGTAAATGAGGTTGGCAAATGTTTGGGGTTTTTTTTAAACCTATTTTTTTTTTAATTAATTAATTTATTTAGTTTTTTGGCTGTGTTGGGTCTTCGTTTCTGTGCGAGGGCTTTCTCTAGTTGCGAGCGGGGGCTACTCTTTGTTGTGGTGTGCAGGCTTCTCATTGCGGTGGCTTCTCTTGTTGAAGAGCACGGGTTCTAGGCGCACGGGCTCCAATAGTTGTGGCGGCACACGGGCTCAGTAGCTGTGGCTTGCAGGCTCTAGAGCGCAGGATCAGTAATTGTGGTGCATGGGCTTAGGTGCTGCGCAGCATGTGGGATCTTTCCGGACCAGGGCTCGAACCTGTGTCCCCTGCATTGGCAGGCAGATTCTTAACCACTGCGCCACCAGGGAAGTCCCCCAGATGTTGTTTTAAGTATTTGTACAAATGTTAATGTATTTAAATTTCATACCACCTCTATGAAGTAGAAACCATTAACATCATCCCCATTTTATAGGTGAGGAAGTTGAAGCACAAGGAAGTTGGAGACTTACCCAAGGTCCCAGAGCTAGTAAGTGGCAGGCCAGGATCCCAAACCATATAGTTAAGCTCCAGAGTCCATACTTTTCACTGGGCTGTGCTCCCTCCCCTGCATCCTGAGCCTGGAAGAACACAGGACACAGCTCCCCACCCAAAGAGAAGATTCTGTGACAGAGGACTTTCAGGCAGCTGTCAGGGCCTACATATTGTGGAGCCAGAGGAATCTTCCAGGACCCTGATCCACAATCTAGAGAGGAATCTCCAACCCAGCCACCATCCAGGCAGGCGTTGGATGCCTCTGCCTGACAACCTCTCTGGTAGGAACCTTGGTGGTTGATATGTCCTTCTGTCTTCAGGGTGAATTATTTGGCTGAAACTGGAGCTCCCCAGTCCCCTGTGATGCTCCGCCCATCAGGCTGCCCCCAAAACACAACCGCATGATCTACTTTGCAGTCTCCGAATATGCCATCAACGTGGCCAGCAGGGTTTACCAGCAGTCTGGGCACATGAAATTCATCATCTAAAATAAGCATGTGAGTAGGGGAGGGAGGAGGGTGGGGGCCCAAGGAGAGAGCATCAGATGGGACGGTAGACCTATTGTGGGCGCTCTCAGGATCCAGGGGAAGAACGTGGAATTTGGAGCCTGCCAAATAGGGGTTCAAATCCAGGCTGTGCTTCAGTTTCCCTATCTGTGTGTATGGTTCCTAATCATTCTTATTCCCCAGGGATTATATGAAAGACAGTCTGTAAAGAGCTTGGTGTCTGATGCACGTATGTACATGTTAGCTATTATTAGCAGTATTTCTAAAAATAAGATAGACTCTGGTGTGTCATATCAGGTACTCCAAGCAGCAGATGCCAAGACAGCTTTAGACTTGTAAGAGATTTATTAAGGGAAACACCCGAGAGAGATAATGGGGATTGGAGGATGGAGCAGGTGGGGAGAGCCCTCAGACTGGGATACCGGAGAAGCAGAGGGAAGGCAGGCAGATGGGGTAGAGGAAGTGCTGCTGTAGCTCTAAGTCTCAGCTAAACTGATGGGGAGCCACAGCACAAAGCTTGCTCATTAGAGGAGTGCACATCAGGCAGAAATCAAAGGAGTCTGGCTCCAAGGTGAAATCCTATGCGTGATCTTTTAGGTCTGACCATAGGCAATTACATAAGCTTTACCTGATAGGTCTTACCTGGCAGACCAGACTTGGTTCATGGCCAGTGTTTGCTAGTTTCCAGAGGGAGCTGCCCTTAAGGACACAAGCCCCCGCCCTGCTCCCACCCGGGGCTGGCCATGCTCTTACGCCAATCTGCGTTCCTAGCTTAGACACCTCCGTTTAGAGGCCTAGTTTTGGATGGGGAGGGGGGAACTTTAGCTGAGACCCCTTACTGGGGGCCTTGAAGACAGTTTTCTCCAGTTTGACTCAACAGTCAATACTTTTCTCCTCCTGGTCCTTCCCCATGTCCTCCACCTCCTCCCCCTGGGTCCACAATGACATCCTGTGTCCTGCCACAGGGAAAAGTATAGAACACAGCGGGGGCCAACGCCCTTTCCTGTTTAGCCTCTTGCTTGCACTCTGGCAGTAAGCGAATTAAGCCTTAATAGTGACGTTCAGTGTGGCTCATTGTCTTAACCAATCACCTCAAATCCTGAAATCTGACAAAATTCTCCAGCTCTACCACCCGGACTGTGCCCAGTCTGGAGCTGGGAGCTGTCTGGAAGAGGGTGGCCCCCACGTGAACGATGTGGGCTCTGAGTGTGACGCGGGGGATGCGGGGTGCTGGGGGGAAGCTGTCAGCCGCTGCCCTCCTCACAGCTGATCCCCTGAAGGGAGGTCTGAGCAGCGCACACACACAGCCCCAAGCCGAGCGCTGTGATAAGGAGCAGCCCCGGTGAAGAGTGGGGATCTTGAGTGGGGGAAGAGATGGAGGAAGGTGCGCTGTGGACGGGTGTAGGCAGCGCTCACCAAGCTGAAAGAGGAGCAAGTCAGAGGCCTGGGTAGAGAATAGCACCAGGAGAGATTTCTGGCCAGAAAAGAAAGCCATATCTGGAAGCACATTCAATTCAGGTTGCGGTGGTTATCAGCTCTTGTTGACCCTTTAGGGGAGCATCCTGAGAAGTGATAAATAACAATAACAGACATTTATTAAGCCCTTCCTATGTTCCAGGCCCTGCACGTAGCACTTTACCTTTATAAGATCTCATTCAGTCCTCACACACCCTGTACAATTTGCTATTACGTTCATCCTTGTTTTCCAGGTGCAGAACCTAACAAAGTTTATCAACCATCAGTCAGCCAAAAAATGGCAGAAGAAGTATCTGAGCCCAAGCTGCCTGACCTCCAAGTCCACCCCTCTAACTACTCTGCTGTCCTGCTTCTCAAGTAGCTTCCTGCTTCGTCTGCTGCAGATTCCCTTGGACTTTCCAATCCAGCTGCACACCAGCTCATTCCGGGCCATCATTCCTCAGGTAAGACCTCTGCCCGCTCATCACAGAGGACAAGACAAGCCTACTGACGTGGGCCAAATGTGGAGATTGTATGTGGACATCTATGAATGGTGCATAAACTTTCTCCAGACAAACAGCTTACTTACTAGCATAGTGGATAAAAATAGAAGTTATTAAGTGATTTTTTTTTTTTGGTACAAAATTCCCATCATTCTCTGATTCCTTGTGGCATAAAGACACAGGATCTGGATTCAGATCACCTGGGTTTGAATCCAAGACCTGCTATTTCCTGTCTTGGGAATTTCATCTTGTTGGGCCTCAGTTTCTTCATCTGTCAAGTGGGAACGACTCTATTACCTGCCCCACTGGGTTGCTGGGAGGTCAAGTGGGAGGTAACACTCAACAAGTGCAAATATACAGGCTCCTTCCAGGATGCAAATAGGGGTACATTGGGCAGGCTAATAATTGGGGGCTAGACCAATAATTGATATTTGTTTGATGTTTATGTAGAGCAGAGCTGAAAAGTGGCAGGAGCAAAGTGGAGAAGAGCTCTCAGCCTCCTCTTTTTTGAACCAGGCAATTCAGCTCTGGCCCCAAACTTGCACACTAGTCAACACAAGCTGGCCTACGTAGGATGCAGTATGGTGACCATCCACTGTTATTGGAGGATGCCCACTGGGGTGTCTCACCCATCTCAGATACTTTATCAAAGTGCCCTTTCCAACCATAAAGCTGTCCATTGAAAAGGAGTTCTGAAAAATATAATTCCCACCATCCTGTGATTTTCTACTACCATTTTAGGGCCCTTGAAGATTTGAGTCTTGTGGCTCTGCCCATCTGACCTTCTCCGATACAGTTCAGGGTCCCTCTGTCCGTCTCCTGTCCTCCCCAAGTCTCTGCCCTCTTTTTCCAGCTGGCCAGATTGTACCCCAATATGGAGCTAGAGTTTGAGACGTCACCTGAATCAGCTCCATTCCTGATGTTCACCCCCGGAAATGTGACCCTCATGCCGGTGAGGACATCCAGGCCTTCGCTCTCCTGCCCAACTCCTCTGGCCGCAAGCCCCTCTTCCAACTCAGGGCGGTAAGTCTGAACCTGGCCAGGGCAATAAAGGGTCACGTTTGCCATGGGTGGAAGCCTCTCGCTCAGCTGAAGGACTGGGAGACTACGCAGCTGATAGATTCTGGAGGCTATTTGTTTCTGGAGCGTGGTGAGTGGGTCTTGCATTCCTGGTCTGAACAGCCAGCCTTCCTGAGGCCATAGGTAATCAAATCATACACTGGCAGAGTTGCAAGAAACCTTAAAAGTCATTTACTCCAGCTGAGGTGGAAAATTTTAGCTTTCTCACTGTTACATTTACTATAAAAATTTGTTTAATTTCAGGCATAAACTTATTTAAATTGTTATAAATAAAAATCATCAAATTACCTTTTTAAAGAAGGTATAAAATTTAAAGAACTTGTAAAATAGCAATACTCTTCAAATTTATTTACAGATTCGACACAATCCCTATCAAAATCCCAGCTGGGTTTTTTGCCAGCTGATCCTAAAATTCATTTGTAAATTCAAGGGGCCCAGAATAGCCAAAACAATCTTTTTTTTAAAAAAGTTAATTTATTAATTAATTTATTTTTGGCTGCGTTGAGTTTTCATTGCTGCACGTGGGCTTTCCCTAGCTGCGGTACTCTTGGCTGTGGTGCGCGGGCTTCTCATTGCAGTGGCTTCTCTTGTTGTGGAGCACGGGCTATAGGTGCACGGGCTTCAGTAGTTATGGCACGTGGGCTAAGTAGTTGTGGCTCGTGGGCTCTAGAGCACAGGCTCAGTAGTTGTGGCGCACGGGCTTAGTTGCTCTGTGGCATGTGGGATCTTCCCAGATCAGGGCTCGAACCCGTGTCCCCTGCATTGAAAGGCAGATTTTAACTGCTGCACCACCAGGGAAGTCCCAGCCAAAACAATCTTGAACATGAAAAATTAAGTTGTAGAACTCATACTTCCCTATTTCAAAACTTACTATAAGGCTATAGTAATCAAGACAATGTGGTACTGGTATAAATTGATGGAATAGAATTGAGAATCCAGAAATAAATTATCATAATTATAAATCAATTGATTTTCAATAAGGAGACCAAGACAGTTAAATGTGGAAGAATGAACATTTAAGAAATGGTGCTGGGGCAACTGGATATTCACATGCAAAATAATGAAACTGGACCCCTTCCTTATACCATACACAAAAATTAACTCCAAATGGATCATAGAAATAAATGTGAGAGCTAAAACTATAAAACTCTTAGAAAAAAGATAGTAAATTTTCATGACCCTGGGTTAGGCAAAGCCTTCTTAGATACAACTCAAAACCAGAAGCAACAAGATGAAAAATAGCTAAATTGGACTTCATCAAAATGAAAAACTTGGGCTTCAAAGGGCACCATTTGAGAAAGTGAAAAGACAACCCACAGAATGGAGAAAATATTTGCAAATCATATATCTGATAAGGGATTTCTATCCGAAATAGTTAAAGAATTCTTACAACTCAGTAATAAAAAAAGACAGCCCAATTTAAAAATGGGCAGAGCACTTCTGGGAAGATGGAGGAGATGTACATTTCCCTATTCCCCCTGCTAAGTACAACTAAAAACTCATTATGTATAAAACAAACATAAGAAGACTCTGAAAGGCAGAAATAAGAAGGCAGATTAGCTAGGGACCTCAGGACTTATGCAACAACATAATCATGAGCTCTCTGAGTTTTATTTTTGCCCTCCTGCATATCCCAATTTGGGGCTGAAGAAGTCAGCAACCCAGAAATGCCAACAGGCACAGACAAAAACAATAACAACAATGACAAAAACACCACCTCCTTTCTCCACCCAAAGAACCAGAAAAAGGGAAGCCTAGTAAGATAGAAAACTTTTAGACAATAATTCCTCTACTGCAGCCAAACACCAGAGAAAAAGAAATGTAGCCCTAACCCCACCCATGCCGGCAAAGACTGATTGGAAAGCCTAGACTTCCACTCTCATGAAGCTGTAACAAGTGCCCCGACACCCCTCCTGGGGTGGGGTGGTGTCAGTGGAACAGAGAAGGAATAAGTGAACTAGAAGATAGAAAAGTAGAAATCACTTAATCTGAACTACAGAGGAAAAATAGACTGAAGGAAAAAAATGGAAAGAGCCTCAGAGACCTGTGGGAGTATAACAAAAGATCTAACAGGATCAGGTCATCAGAGTCTCAGGAGAGGAGAAAGTAGGAGGGGCTGAAAAAGTCCTCAAAGAAATAATGGCTGAAAACTTCCCAAATTTAGTAAGAGACACAAATCTACAGATTCAAGAAGCTGAGCACATTCCAAACTGGATAAACCCAAGGAAATCTATGCCAAGACACATAATAATTAAATTTATGAAAATTAAGGGTGAAGAAAAAATCTTGAAAGCAGCCAGAGAAAAATGACACCTTATCTATAAGGGAAAAACTCTTCCAATGGCAGTGTTTTTCATCAGAAACCATGGGGGCCAAAAGAAAGTGACACAATATTTTTCAAGTGCTCAGGCTCCCATAACAAAATATCATAGACTGGGTGGCTTAAACAACAGAAATTTATTTCTCACGGTTCTGGAGACTGGGAAATCCAAGACAAAGTCTGGAAGTAACACACATTTATGCCCACATTCCATTGGCCAGAACTCAGTCACATGGCCATACCTAACTTCAAAGGCGGCTGGGAAATGTAGTCCAGCTCGGTGTCTTAGAAAACATGTAGCAGGCTCTGCCACAGGACCTTCCTTGTTCATCTTCAATACTTCTTAGGCACTGTTCAAACTGATAATGACCTTGTCTATACCTGAGCAGAAGCCAGCCTTTTTCTGTCCTTTGGCTGGAACACAAATAATGTTCCCTTTTTCCTTCCACAAGCCTTTGGGACATCAATTAGGTTTCAGAGTGGAGCTGTTCAGTGATGCTGCCACAGGCATTCATTCAAGTGTTGCAGGTAAGATCTCACCTCCTGGAAAGAGGAAGTGGACTCAGGTAGAACAGCTAACCATCATAGATGGGACAGGCTTTACAGGGCCTCCAAATCCAATCACCTGGTTCAACCCCACCCCTGTAACAGGTCAAGCTTCATCATTAAACACAGATGTCAATTATTGGTGTCTTTAAATGTCTTTAGGGCTTGGGGACTCTCTGAACTTCCCTTGGTAGCCTGCTTATAAGTGGATGATCTCCCCATTCAAATGCTCTGTATCTTTAGTTTGGACTTATTCCCCTTTCTTGATGCTTCCATGAAGGTGGAGACCTCTGAAACCTCAGCTCACCTCTCATGACATTAGCTGTGGAGCCACCAACATCCTGCATCCTCAGTCCATAATCCTTGTGTAGCTGCTCTTCACTCATCTGTCCCACATCTGGCTGTAGTATGTATCTCCAACATTTCTGGAGATTTGTCTCCTGGACTTGGACCCAACAGGATGCCTTCATGGGCTGAGAGTCTGGGTCATCCTCTTTTGCTTTTCTAGAGAACAAACATCTCCATCACCATCAATGTGAACTCCAGCAGGATCGTTGGTTCATTGACCACAGGAAGGTAAGAGGCCATGGGTGGGGGGAGGGGAGAGGATGGGATGGTTTGGCACTTGTCCTAGCGGTGTCCTCTGTCCAGAGCCTTTACCTGTGCCCCACATCTCATCCACTCTGGGCGCTGCTCCCTGCTGAGGTACAGGTGCAATGGGTTGACCAGAGGAATGATTTCCTGGTCTCAGGGTTAGATGCTGTTGGCTAATAGAATGCCCGGATCCTGTTAAAACAAACATCTCCTTAAGGGATCTTTAAAAAAGAAAAGGTAATTATGAGCATTTGGGGCTTTTGGACGTCCTGGAATTTGAGTTTATGCATGTGCCTTGGGGGTCTCTGCAGTGTCAGGGAAGACAGCCAAGGGCTTAGACTATGAGGAGACCACAAAGTAAGGAGGATTTGTGAGAAATCTCACACAATGATTTTACCAGGGAATCAATGATACTCCTCTGCCCCATGAGCGGAAAGCCAAGAGATCTGTCCAGGGTAATTAGAATTCCTAAACAAGGGAACCAGGCCAGCAACCAAGGGAACCAGGTCAGCAACCAAGGGAACCAGGTCAGCAACCAAGGGAAAGTCCATCAGGAAGGAGATCAATGGGGGGAATTGGGACTCGGCTTTTATAGTGACAGCAATCGGCATGCCAGCATCATTTGTGGTGCCTCTCTTTTCCATTTTTATTGTCTATTGCCATATTATAAAAGTATTGCCTGCTCATGGCAAGAAAAAATTGGAAATTACAAAAGTATTGAAAAACAAACAAAATCACCCATCACTTTGCCACACGGAGATTATCACCATTAATTGTTTCATGTTTTCTTCCAGTCTTTTTTTTTTTAATTAATTAATTTATTTATTTATTTATTTTTGGCTGCATTGGGTCTTCATTGCTGCGTGTGGGCTTTCTCTAGTTATGGTGAGCGGGGGCTACTCTTCATTGTAGTGCATGGGCTTCTCATTGCTGTGGCTTCTCTTGTTGAAGAGCACGGGCTCTAGGCACGTGGGCTTCAGTAGTTGCGGCACACAGGCTCAGTAGTTGTGGCTCGTGGGCTCTAGAGCACAGGCTCAGTAGTTGTGGTGCACGGGCTTAGTTGCTCTGTGGGATGTAGGATCTTCCCGGACCAGGATTCAAACCTGTGTCCCCTGCATTGGCAGGCGGATTCTTAACCACTGTGCCACCAGGTAAGTCCCCAGTCTTTTTTTATACATTTTTAATATCATTGGAGGCGTACATTACTTTTTGTATTCCACTTTTTCCAGGTAGTATTTATATCATCCTAACTTCTTCAATTTATCAAAGAGGCTCAGTAAATATTATTTTTAACAATGTCACTTCTTAAATCACAATGCATGCTTAAAGCCTTAAATCCACAAGCACCATATTGCAGAGGAACCCTTGGGTATCCAGCCCCCAGAAATGCCTGTGCCCTTAAGCACCACACACCCCACTGGCATAACCTTGGAGAAAGTACCAGCCATGGTCCGCAGTGACAAGTGCTTCTTTCTTTCTCCGCACAGTGAGCTGAAATTGGAACTGAAGCACTCCAACATCGGTTTCTTCAATGTGAGTTGTTTTCCTTCAGTATTTCTTGAATGTCCTCTCCAAGCAGGGCTTCATGGGAAGAAGCTTCATGGAAGGGTTCCAGGAGAAGCGACGAGGTCCCAGATAAAGATGCACTGTAGTCTTGCAGGAAATGGGATACCACGTCTGAAAGTTAACCATCCAAGAAGGGCTAAAGGGGCAACAGGACGTGAAGATTAAGAACATGAGCTTTGGAGGAAAATAGGTCTGGGCTCTTCTATCAGCTCTGCCACTTGCTAGCTGTGTGACCTTGGGCAAATCACTTAACCTTCCTGAGCCTCAGCTTCCTTGACTATAAAATGTGAATGATAATAGCATCTACCTCAGATCAGAGCTGTAATTTGAGATGAGCAATGAATTCAGTAAGACACCTTGATCAAATGCCTCACACATATTAAGCTCTCAATGTATGTCACTATTATAATAATAGTGCCCAGGTGCACAATCCTTCTCTAAAGCCCTTGGGACTGACTGGTTTCAGAATTGGGAATTTTTGAGAGGTAATATGAGGCATGGCCCCTGTGTTATAAAACACTTCCAGCAGGACCTGGGGCAGCATTCTATAATCAAAACACATTTCATAATTTTGCAGCAAAATTTTAAAACATTCACATAAAGTAGAAAAAAAAAACACTAAATAGTCCCATGACAGTTCAGGTCATGTTTGCCATAAAATAAGATTGCAGGCCCTTATGGGGAATGAAGTTCAGAGATTTGGGATTTGGGGATTGAGTAAGGAGCTGTTTATGTGTCATGGTGATGGTCATTGTCAACCTCTGTTTTTTAAATGGGATGACAGGTTGATGTTTCCAGAGTGGGGAGTCAGATGTTCTTCCCTTGGATTTCTGTTTTTATTCATGTCTTACTTGATTCCTTTGCTCTGGTCCCTCCTCTGCTCCAGATGAATTTGATGGAATCCATCCTCAATTACTATGCGCTCCACATCATATACCCCTCTCTCGATGGTAAGAATAGCTGCTACTGACTGGCCCATGCAAAAGCTGAATTCTACCCTTTCTGTAGGATTCATGGTTTGTTCATTCTTTCATTCATTCCTTCAGCAAGGTGAGCCTCTCTTCTGTAGTGGCTGGGGGACTGGCAATGCATGATCCTTGCCCTCATGGAGTTCACACTTTGTTGGGAAGGCAGACATGTAAATGACAACACAGTTAGATAAATGCCACAGCGGAAGAAAACTGTGGGGACTCGAGGGCTGCAGGAGCTAGGAGGAGGCACTGAACCTGACTTAGAGGTCAGTCTAGACTTGCAGGAGGTGAGGGCTATGTTGACTCCCAAAGCACAAGGAGTTAGGCCAAGGGAGGAGGAGCATTCCGGGTGGCACCGTGGAGAGCACCTGGAGTTAGCATATTTGGGTCCTGGTCAGGTTAGGTCACTGACTTGCTGGGTGACCCTGATGGAAGGAGGGCTTGGGACAGTCGCTGCTTGTGAACCTAGTGGGTTCCTCCGATGCCAGAGCCTTCTCCAACTGGCCTCACCATCTGCCTTTTATGACCAAGAGATAAGAGCAGCGAAACTGGCTAGGAAAAGAGAAAGTGGGGGAGATGGTGGTCCTCGGGGATGAGTCCTTGGATATAAACACTGCATGTCCCAGCCCAGGCCTCTTTGGATGGTGGATGAAAGAGGGCTCTCGAAGGGGCCAATAGAAGCTCAAGAGTGTGTCACATCTGTCCACCCCTGAAGAGGCCTGTGTCTCTATGTGCCCTGCATCCAGTAGCCTGCCACCTGTCAGAGTAGCCCGCTCTCTCATTGGCCAGCTGGGAATGCAACGTTCTGCATCTATATCTGCAAATATATTGAAATAAGGTATATAAACTGCTCAGGGCAATTCTTGGCTCACACTAAGCTAGATCGATAAATTATAGTTGTCATCATCCATTCTTACTTATTAAAAATTCCTTAATATACTAGGAGTAGGATGACACTTTTTAATTTAAAAAAAAAATCTATCTTAAACCATCAACCAATGTCATTCTTCTGGTGAAATCATAGAGGTGTTCTGTTTTTATCTTGGAAGGCCTAGGGAATTAGCCAGGGACGTCTGATGACCTTGGCCAGGAAAACCCGAGGTACCTAAGAGTAAAGACGTGAGATTTTTGGCAAGGATGGTGAAAGATAATGAACCAACGCCAAATAGTATCCTGGAATGCTTGGTTAGTTAGCAAAGAAAGTTACGATTTTTCCTGCAGATTACTCTATCCAATCTACTGCTCTAATCATGGGCTGTTTGAAAAAAACTTATTATAAAAACTTTCCAGTCTCCTTGGCCCCTCCTTCTCTGTTTCTGCATCTTTTGGCAGCAATAGGCTCCCCAGTTTCTCATGGGTTTTCCTGACCAAGGTCATTGGACAACCCTGCCTACTTTCCTGGATTTTCAGGGTAGAAACATGTCCCCTCCAACCACAAAGGCCCACTTCACACACCACACACACCACACACACCACACACACACACTTCTCCCACTGGCAGGAGGCATGCCTGCTGTTTTATTTTTAATGTCAGCAGACATGTAGGCAGATTGACAAACAAGCCTGAGTCTCTGAGAACGGATCGTTGTCTGGGAGCTGGGAGTGACGGCTGACACACACTTATTTAAACGGTTCAGCTGGTCCCCTTGCCTTCTGGACTCCTGGGTTAGCTAGGCCAGCACCACAAGCGGGCAAGTCTTCCTGAAGAAGTACAACACCTGCTGGGCCTCATGGCAGGGCTGGGCCCATCACAGGATACCCTAATAAGAAGCATCATACCTGACAAGCTTAGAAAAAGAATCGATGATGCTTTCGATTACAGCTGACAGACATCCAGCTTGACTGGGTATATGCAGAAAATAGACTTCATCAGAAAGTTCTTGTAAGCAAAAGCCAACATTGGTGGGAAGATTTGAAAGGCCTGACCAATGATGTTTCTCATGCATGTCCTGTCTACAACCAAATGTCTGACAAAACTACAGACAGTCTGAAGCCAGAGCCTCAGGGTCCCTTCAACCTCCTCCAAATGGACTGCATTCAATTGTCCCTTAACAATGGGACATATGTTTTGGTCATTATATGTCTATTCAAGAAAGGATCAAAAATTCCTCTTGTGGGGCTTCCCTGGTGGCGCAGTGGTTGAGAATCTGCCTGCCAGTGCAGGGGACGCGGGTTCAAGCCCTGGTCTGGGAAGATCCCACATGCCGTGGAGCGGCTAGGCCCGTGAGCCACAACTACTGAGCCTGCGCGTTTGGAGCCTGTGCTCCGCAACAAGAGAGGCCGCGATAATGAGAGGCCCGCGCACCGCCATGAAGAGTAGCCCCCACTCGCCACAACTAGAGAAAGCCCTCGCACAGAAACGAAGACCCAACACAGCCCTAAATAAACAAATAAACCCAAAGTTAAAAAAAAAAAATTCCTCTTGTGAGAAAGTCACAGCTTTAACAGTGACCAAAAAAGTTTATGTTGCAACAGGCGAATAAATCTGACTTTATTGTTCCCTTGTGGTCTTTATCAGATGGGTTTTATCAGACTATTCAAGTTTTCTTTCTCCTTGAGGCAATTTTTTTGGATGTTTTCTAGAAATGTGCTCATTTTGTCAAAGTTTAATTTTTTTTTTTTGGCCGCGCCATGCAGCTTGCGGGATCTTAGTTCCCCGACCAAGGATTGAACCCCGGCCCTCAGCAGTGAAAGTGCCGAGTCCTAACCACTGGACCGCCAGGGAATTCCCAAAGTTTAAATTTTTATAGGTGAAAAGTAATCTGTATTCTTTTTAATCCCAGTTCTGTCCTATGTCCTTTTCCCTTCCTGAAATTATTTTTCTTCATCAGTTTCATGACTTTTCAAAGAACCAACTCTTAGCCATGTTGATCGTTGTTGTATTTTTGCCTTCTGCTTTAGTTTCTGCTCTAATTTTTATCCTCATTACTTCTATTGTTTATTACTTATTAATAAAAATTATTCAGCCTTTCTTCTAATATAAGGACGTGAGGCATAAACTTCTTCAGAATTACTTTAGCTACATCTCACAAGTACTGGTATGTAGAAATTTTCATTATCATTCAGTTCTAAGTATTTTCTAATTCCCCTATGGTTTCATCTTTGATGAGTTATTTTTAAACGTTTTAAATTTTCCAAATATATGGATTTTTCCAAACCCATTTTTGTTGTTATTGTCCTTAATTATATTGTAGTATGATACAAATGTAATCTGTATAACTGATTCTTTGGTATTTGTGACTTGTTTTGTAACCTGGAACATAAAAAGTATTTGTAAATGTAGGTGATTGAGAAAAGCATATACCCTCTAATTTGGGGGTACATGTTTCTAGATATTTATTAATCATTGCATTATACATATCTTAAGTTGTAAAAGGAGGGGAACTATTTTTGCTTTCTTGGAAACTTCAGCATTACAGGCTATACCCTAAAAGTCTCAAGGCCGAAAAAAGCCAAAAAAAAATTAAAGAGGAAACTTCAATAAATAATAATAGCTATCAGTTATTGAACACTTTCTGAAGCCACACCCTACACAGGCTTCCACATACAAGTCTGTTTAATCCTTACCTCACCATATTCCTGTGGAGGTGTGGTTCTCATTTCACAAGGGGAAACGGAGGTCAGGTGATGGAAACTCACATCACGTCACCCTGCTGGGTTAGACCCCAGGTCGGTGACTCAGACGCCAGTGCTCTCACGCCCCCTCCAGGCTGATGCCCCCGATTTACCCAACCCCCCCCACTCACCATCACAGGAATGCAGCGCCAGGCACAGCAGCCCTCTTTGGGCTCCTCAAATGACAGCCTTTCTGTAAAGGTGTCCCAGCAAC
This sequence comes from Balaenoptera musculus, assembly GCF_009873245.2. NCBI lineage: Eukaryota > Metazoa > Chordata > Mammalia > Artiodactyla > Balaenopteridae > Balaenoptera > Balaenoptera musculus. The sequence goes on along the minus strand of NC_045799.1, from coordinate 21,342,127 downwards.
TCCTTTCACGGAATTCAACTCCTTATTTTCTAGACTGGTGCTGTCTGAACCTCCTGCAGTGATGGGAATATTCTATGTATCTGCACTGTCCAACCCCGCAGCTACTTGTGGCTACTGAGCACTTGAAATGTGGCTGATAAAACTGAAGACCTGAATTTTAAAAGTTTTATTTAAATCCATTAAAATAGCCACAGGTGTCTGGTGGCTTGCCATAATGGACAGCAGTTCTAAACAAGCTCCAGGAGGCACCCCGTTTTGTTTAAAGCTGCATCCCCAATACCTACAGTGCCCAGAAGTGCATGTCCTGTAACGTTTGGTGTGTGGAGACATTATCTATATATTTATTGGTGACCCTTTTTAGGGCACAAACTGTCTTATTCACCATTGTACCCCTATGTCTAGTATGATGTCTGGTTAATCTCCCACCAGCTGCTCCAGTGAGGCCTAGTTTCCCAGCCAAGGTTTGTGCCTTACTGACCTTAAGCCTGGCTCCTGGGTCACCTTGGATGAATGCTCTCCTCAGATCTCCTCAGGCCCTACAGGCCTGGGATGGCTCCTGCTTCACACACTGCGGTAGAACAGGGCTAGCACGATGACCAGTGCCCGGTGTCCCCAGGAACACTGGTCAAGGACTGGCCTGCACGGCAGCAAACGTCACGCTCAGCCACAGCTATCTCCAGTGGACCCAGACTCCTTCTCTCAGCATCTTTCCAGGCAGCTACAACCAGCTGAATAAAGGTGGCAAACAGAAGTCAGAGGATAGTCCTTGGAGTGAGACAGAAAAAGGACTTCCCGCTTCTGGATGCCTCTACCAGGAACCGGCTAGCAGGGCAGAACATTTCAGCCATGAAGAATGGCTAGCAGGGCAGAACATTTCAGCCATGAAGAATGCCTGCCCCTGCACAGACCTTCAGGGTGTCAAAGCCACCAGGCAGGCCTGACAGCCTGAATCCTGCCTCAGCTCAGCCAAGGTGGTTTCAATTCCAAATGCAGAAACTGGACAATTAAGTCCAGCCTTTCATCACAGCCTTTGGGACATACTTCCTCATGTAGACTCCTCCATCTATAAAATGGAGATTAAAAAGTTCACATACATGTCCTCAGTGCAACTGTTGATTTTACCCCAATTATCTCCAAAAGACTGAGTCCACCAATGGCAGCTCCACGTTCACCATTCTCACCTTTACTCAGTAACCTGTCCTCTCAAGTTGACACCATGTATTTTACACCCAGATAAGTTGACCAACTTGTTCCAGTTTGCCCAGGACTTTCCTGGTTTTGGCAATAAAATTCCCATGTCTGAGAAACCCCTCAATTCCAGGCAAACTAGGCCAGTTGGTCACACAAGCAGGTACGTACTCATGAGCCAGGCACCCACAGCTTCCCCCGTGCCATCAGCACCTGTCTCACTCCGGTCCCCATCACCCTTCCCAAGCCCTGGCCTGACTGTTCCTCGACGCCCTCAACTCTCACAGGTCCTAACCTGAGCCAACCACCAGCGTTTGTTCACCCCCGTCCTAACAGAACACCTCAAACAACAGCCCGTGTGCCAAGCCTCAGGAGCAGGACGGAAAGGCTCAGAGTGAAAACAGGATTTGGCCTGTGACCCACTTTCTCCCTGCCCAGCCTCGCTGGCACGTGGCTTGTTACTGACTTAAAACACAGGCGGGGGGTGGGGGGTGCATACGGTTTATTGAACGGATGCGTGGAGAGAAAAGTGATGATGATGAGCGGCTGCCAACTCAAGAGACAAACTCTCGGTCACTGAAGCCACGCAGGCACGGCAGAGGGACGGGGGCCGGCCTTCCCCGGCCACGGCGTCCAAGCGCACTGCTGTCGGGACTCAGAGCCAGCTGAAGGGGACCCCAAGCCCCCAGTCCCAGCGCTTTGCCCTGATTTCTCGTGCTGAGTGAACAGTTCTCCCATGACACTCCGAGCAGGCGGCGGGGAGCTCTTCATGTGTGGACTGCACTCTCCATTCTCTGCCCCGTTGGTGTCCACGAACAAAAGGAATCTACAAGAAAGGAAAGGCGAGACCAACGGCTGGGAGTTCCCATTTGCATAAACTCAAACCAGCCAACCCTCTGGCCGTGGGTTCCCAGCCCGTGGCATTAACTCACCCTGGGGAGAAATACCAGCAATGCCAGATCCCAAGTCACCCCAAAGTCACTGACTCATGGCCCTGGGACTTCCTCAACGATCTCCAGATCTAATGCTGACCTAGGAGGGAGAAGAACTATATAAGCATTTAATCTCCAGCACCATCTTCTCCCCAAGTAACATCACTGAGAGGGTCCCAATCGACTAGGCCCTAGTAGGTATCACCAGAATAGGACTTCCCTGGTGGTCCAGAGGCTAAGACTCCACGCTCCCCAATGCACAGGGCCCGGGTTCGATCCCTGGTCAGGGAACTAGATCCCACATGCCGCCAACTAAGACCCAGCACAGCCAAATAAATAAATATTAAAAACAAACAAACAAAAAAAACTGACCTTAGATATCACCAGAATAGACGGGATAATAAAGGAAAACACCTCAAAGTTTCGGTTTTTAGAATAAACAATTTTCTTTCAAGCAGTTCCCGATCAAGGCAACTGACCAGATACACCAGAGCTCAATCTGAGCTGTCAAAGACTTTGACACCAAGTTCCCACTGCATCTTGATCAAAGGATGGACCACCGTCCTCAGCAGTTCTCTCACCACCGTCATTACTTCTCTGCCCAGTCCGTCCCAAGGCCCCAGTAGCTGTCATCCTATTCTGCAGAGACCCACTTAATATGCCCACCCAAGGAGGGCAATTGAAAGAGAAACTTCCAGAAAGACTCATTAGGTGCCCAGATGGGTGAAAATCAAGACTGCCAGGCCCATTTGAAGGATAAATGAGAAAATATCATTAACGCTTGAGGACACTACACAAGTGACCCCCAACTCAACGTGTGGGACTTTGCACCCAGAGGTTTAAAGTGCCAGGTCTGGGATGGGGGGGGGACGGGGGGAAGATAAAGTCTTTTCAAAATGGTCACCATCAGCCATTAAATCCTCCAGGCTGCCTGAGGAGCCCCAGGACCAGGGACCAGGCTGTGGGACAGGACAAGCCTCTGATGCGAAGGGGCAGAGGGCAGGTTTGAAAGACAAGGGAAGTCTCAGATTTGTTAGACGGCTACCGAGGACCAGGTGGTTCACATATATTAGTCTCACTACTTTCACGTCATCATGAGATGAGAACAAAAACATCTGGCAAAACAGGATCAAACAGGAGAAACTCAAATGTAGATGGAAGAAAAGGAGCCCTCAGGCCAAAAGTGGGTGGTGAGTGGGACCCCACCTCACCTGTTGTCTGGGAGCCAGACACGCCTCTTGGGAGCACCACGTTGCCCCTGCAGAGTCTACCAAGCGAAGGCGCCGGTGCAGGGTTGCGGCCTCCACCCAACACAACTGCAGCGCAGAAAGGCAGAAGGGCAGCCCCTGCTGACGGCTGACTACATGGCTGGGGACTCCTCCTGCCACACAACATCCTAACATGAACCAGAAAGCAAGCCTTGAGTCTACAGATACAGACTCACAGACCCACAGGCCTGGGATTTCTTCTCCAGTGAACACCTGGGGTCACCCTTTTTAAAAGAGAACCCACAAAAGCACAGGTTAAAAGCGGGGGCTACAAAGAGGTTGGTGAGTCAGGGCACTCTTCTCTCACCAGTGACTGACAAGAAAACTCCTCGGGCTTCTGGCAGACCGTGATGAATGGAACCTTTCTGAATGATTCAGAGTTGGTAGGACCCCTCTTTGCTCCTACATCTGGCCCACCTTTATTTTTCTTTCTCCACATATTCGACATTACTGGCGGCTCCTGGAGAAGCAATACACATTGTGCTCAAGAAACAGTAAAGGGAAAAAAACCAAAAAAAGAGTAAAGGAGCAAAGTCAACACACAAACAAGCATGTCGGTCATGGGCTGCCTTGAGTAATCTATTATTATGGGTTGTCCTCCATTCCTGTGAAGTTCATAGAGCAGAACCCACGATTTACAGTTCTCCCACGTGCCCTTCAGCATTATCTGAACTTATTCCAGTGTGAGGTCCAAATACAAATGTATGCACTGGTTTCTGTCCGGAGGCTCCTTTACTTCAAAGACAAAGTGAACCTCCACAAGCCCGGGGCCCAGCCCGGTCACCATATCACATGTGGGCCGGCAAAGGCCCGTGCTCTGAAGGAAATGGCAGGACCAAAAAGCTAGTGTGTGAAAGCTCCAGGGTTTGGAAGGGACAACTGGGCCCTTCAAACACGGGGAAGGTCTTTCAGCGACTCCTGTCCCTGCACTATCGATGACCAGGGCACGGGCAGCCCACGATCACTTTCGATGCAGGAGCAGAAAAGGACAGAAAGAGCCAGGAAGGACGGGAGGCTGGAGCCAGGGGCCTGGGTCAGGGAGAGCAGCCCAGCCCAGCCGAGTCCCAGCAGCTTCTGTCGTGTCCTGCCAAGACCCCACAAAACCTCCCTGCCAGGGGGAGTCAAGACACTTCCAGCATAAAAAACTGGAAATGCTTTCGGGCTGAAAAAGATCAGGATCATGTGGTCATGGCACCACCATGAAAAATTTTTTAGGACTTTTGCTGCTATCCCAGCTTTGCTCTTCAGATGAAGATGTGGAGTCTGAGATGGGGTCACAGCGCTAGACAGGTTGAGAGGCGGGACCGGTCTCCATCACAACAGTACTTGCACTGACACCCCAGGGCTCGGAAGGGAGATGCCCCGGAGAGCCCTTCACCCAAGCAGGTTTCTACAGGGCCCTCCCCTAGGCATGTGGGGGACTGCCCCACAGCAGGATGCTACTGTCACCGCACTTCCCCTTACATGATCACCCAAGCCCCAGAAAACACGCACGTGACTTTACAAAAAACACAAAATTCCAGAGAAAGGTCCAAAAGCCTTACCTGGGGCCCCAGGGCCTAGCGCCTGGCTGACACGAAGATGACGCCTCCTGTGGAGCCTCTGTGCACACAGACCCAGCTGCAAAGGAAAATCGGTGAACGGACACTCACAGCAGGCCCCGGGGGACACACGGAACACTTGGCACAGCAGCTGGCAGTTTCTAGCACCCACGAAGGCAGGCTGTTACTGCAGTACCTGAACAGCCACACTACGGTATCAGGAACAAGGACGATCTGGCCCTAGGAAGGGGTCTGCAGGTCATCTGCGACAGGAATAACAGCCACGTTACCCTGTGTGCCAAGTGTGATCAATTTGCTGCTAACCAGTCTGCAGGCTGTGGCTGCCTGGCAACGACTAGAATGGACCGGGAGGGGTAACAGGTCGGGGGAGGGCCCTGTGCCTGCTACGTAGTATAAGGGCGACTTACACATGCATCCTCAACTATACTGGGCTTTGTCCAGGTCGGTCACTAGAAAATCAACCACAGCGGACCACGGGCCCTGGTCATGACCAGGATTAAAGGCAGATTATAGTAAGTCTACCTTTCATTACAGAAACAACAATTCCAGTGGAGAAAAGGAGGCTGACCCGGCAGGCTGGCTTGCTGGAGGGCTTGGTTCCCTGACACTCTGCAATGGGAGGAGCCCTGTCACCTCACAACAGGTGGGTCATCTCCACCTCTTCGGGGTTTTTTTTTGGTCCAGGTGCTATGCATCAGGCACCAGACGCAACGCAAAACAAGGAGGCACTGCCCTCAAGATTACAGCATAAGGGGCACGATCAGCAAATCAACACTTTTCTAGGTGTGATCAGTGCTGAGGGGCGGGGCTGAGGATGTGGGATGAGGAAGGGGTGCGATGGGGAATCAGAGAACTTCCGGAGGGGAGCCCTCCACTGCCAGCCCGTGAACTGCTGAGGCAGGGCCCTGTTCGGGAAAAGGGGCACTCAAGTGAGCACACAGCGCCAGGGACCAGGAAGCAACACAAATCAGTGGGAAGAAAGACATGTACGAAAGCTCCAGAGTTTGCAAGGGACAGGAGTGAACCCTCCAAACACGGGGAAAGGCTTTCAGCAACTCCTCTCCCTGCACTATCAATGACCAGGGCATGGGCAGCCCACGATCACTTTCGAATGCAGGGGCAGAAAAGGGCCGTGAGGGAGCTGAGAAGCGAGGCCACTGCCAGCATCCTGGGAAACGGCCTGGCCTAGGAACAGACCAGCAGACAGGTCACTGACCAGACATACAGCCTGAGATGACAGAACCACCCGATGATTCACCAGTCCCTGCCAAGAGCTGAAGAGAAGACTAACGGCAGAAATACTGAGAACTCTTAGGTACTGAAGGAATGTGTGTAAGTGGCACCAGGATTGAACCCCTGACAGAATTCTCGCTCAGGCTCACAGAAGGGCACTTGGCTGGTCACTGGATGTGAATCTCTGTCCTCTCAACATCACAGCAGCCTCCATCCAGGCTCTCAGGAGCAGAAGGGGGTCCACGCCTCCACTGCACCCTCACTCTCCACACCTCAGCACCCAGCACCTCTGGCCTCACACCCTGCACACAACCCAAGTACTAGAGAACCGGCGGGACACCACTCACCCGGGACTCAGTCCCGCTCTCCCTGACGACGCGTCTCATGCAACAAGAGCCACGTGACACTCCTGCAGGGGACAAGAAGCCGTCCCGGGATCTGCCCAGCTGGCAGGACACCATCATGCTCATCGACAGGAAAACACGGCGTGTGTGCTGGGGGGATTCGGGTCTCAGGCAATGAACGCACTACAGCCTGACTCCCTCCATCCTCAGACGGCCTCATACTTGGTCACTGCTAGTCACTGAAGCCTGTCCTGCATGGAAGGGACAAGTATGGGTCCCCTGAACATGGGGAAAATCTTGCAACTTTTCCTCAGCCCATATTACCAATGACCAGGACACAGGTAGCCTGGAACCACTTCAAATCCAGAGGCAGAAAAGAACACAGGGCTGCTGAGACTGGAGACCAGGGTCAGAAGACCACAGCTGTGGCAAGACCCATTCCCACTCTCCTTTTTTAAAGCCTCAGAGAAACCAGCACTAAGCCAGGCAGAGGGCACTCAACAGACGCCAGGTGCCAGGAGACATCTAAAGAGGTGGTGGGGGGAGTTCCCTGGTGGTCCAGTGGTTAGGACTCCGTGCGCTTTCACTGCCATGGCCTTGGTTCAATCCCTGGTCAGGGAACTAAGATCCGGCAAGCCGTGCGGTGTGCAATCATACATAAGTAAAATAATAAAAAGGTGGTGGGAGGAAGGCCGCGTGGGACAGCTCCAGAGTTCGGAAGGGACAGGAGTGAACCCTCCAAACACGGGGAAACGCTTTCAGCAACTCCTCTGCCGGCACTACCAGTGACCAGGGCACAGCCAGCCCACGATCACTTCCCAATGCAGGGGCAACAAAGGGCAGAAGAAGAGCCAGGCAGAGGAGCCCATGTTAGCAGCCGGCTCTCCGCCCAGGCAGGGGAAAGCTGCCCAGCCAAGCCCGGGACCCCAAAGCTATCCTCACTTCATGGAAAGACTCCATCTCCCCTCATCAACAGAGGCCACAGGAAGACCAGCTTCTCGTAAAAATGCCTCAAGTACTCATCCACCCCTGAAATACCAACTAAGTACCTACTAACCACTTGCCAGGCACTGGGGGTTCAAAGACACAGACCAGGCCTATGCCCTCCCGGACTGCCTGCTGTTTCCCCCCTCAAACGAAAGGAGAGCTCAGGAGAATGAAGTAACTCACCCGAGGTTCCACGGCTAACGAGGGGCTGCGTCAGCATCTGAACTCAGGCCTTTCTGGCCCCCAAACCCAGCCCCAGCCTCCTGCACAAGGCTTTGCAAGACAGTTCCCAGAACCCCCTAAGCCCAGGGACCACCCCCTCTGCGGCGGGGCAGGAAGGCCACGGCCCCCAGTTCAAGGCCCTCAGGAGCAGCACGTGCCCAAGGGACAGCTCAGCCCCTGGACACAGTGGGGCGCAGAGGCAGTGCGCTCAGGGTCCTGCAGGAGAGGAGGGGGCGCTGGCAGAGGCAGGCGCAGCAAAGCCCTTCGAGGGAGGGTCTTCAGCAGCGCAGGGCCCGGCCAGGGAACGGGTGCGGAAGGGCTTCGGTGCGAAGCAGGGACAGGAAGCCAGACTCTGCCCCTCGGGGGCCCTGCGGCGCCCTCACTTTAGAGCTCAAACGCCCGTTTGGAAAATGGAGGTTTCAACACTTTCCCTTAAAGCTTATTAAGGGGAAATGGGCTAACGGTCACCAGAGTATTTGGCCGGTAACCGACGAGCGGCTTTGGGGCGTGAAACGCTGGAGTCGGAGGTGATGGGCAGTGAATCAGGGGCTCTGGCGCCCCTCGGGCCAGGTTCACACGGGCTCTGCACGACCCCCTGCGGGACCTCGGGCCCACGCGTCACCCGACCGGTCTCTCGACATCAGCGGGCACAAGTCTCCCCACGGGGCGGGTGAGGCTCCGAGACGGCGCCGGCCGGTGGCGCGGTGACCCGAGGCCTCTTTGTCGAAGACAAAGGGCCGAGAAGTCGACATGCGGCGCTCCCCGCCCCCTCGGGCCTCAGTTTCCCCTTAGGGTGGGGTGGGGGCGGAGCAGACCACGTGCCCAGCGCTCCCCGCAGTAACGCACCCGGGGCGCCGTGAGAGATGGCGCGGGACAGAGGCGGAGACACAGCAGACAGTGCGGGAAGGTGCGGATGTCAGCGGGTGCTGGGAGATGGCGTGGATCCAAGAGAAACAGAAACCACCAGAGCCGGGAACCTTCTCCACCCGCGCAGCGGCGGCGGAACTGCAGCAGAGACCAGGCCTGCGGCCTAGAGCGGCGTCGCCGGGAGCGGATCCCTTGCGCGCGGTCCTGCAGCGGCCTCTGGTGGAGCGGAGCCCGAGTTCTGCGTCGGGATGACTTGGTAATTTCCAGAAGCAGTCTGAAATTTTGAAAATAACATTCCCTCACCTGTTTTGCTTTTCTGTGTGTTCTGTTTGTTGTCACTGATTTGTCATTAATTTGTAGGAATGGTGACTCTTCCACATGAAGAGCTTTAATTAGCAAAAGTTCTTTTTTTTTTTTTTTTAATATCCGAGTATAGCTGATTAATAATATTGTGTTAGCTTCAGGTGTACAGCGGAGTGATTCAGTTATACAGATATATATATCTATTCCTTTTCAAATTCTTTTCCCATTTAGGTTATTACAGAGTATTGAGCAGAGTTACCCCTGCTATACAGTAGGTCCTTGTTGGTTATCCATTTTAAATATAGCAGTGTGTACATGTCAATCCCAATCTCCCAATCTATACCTCCCCTGCCACCCTTTCCTGCTGGTAACCATAAATTCGTTCGCTAAGTCTGTGAGTGTGTTTCTGTTTTGTAAATAAGTTTGTTTGATCATTTTTTTTAAGATTCCGCATGTAAGCAATATCCTGTGATATTTGTCTTTGTCTTTGACTTACTTCGCTCAGTATGACAATCTCCAGGTCCATCCATGTTGCTGCAAATGGCACTATTTCATTCTTTTTAATGGCTGAGTAGTATTCCATTGTATATCTGTACCACATCTTCTTTATTCATTCACTTGTTGATGGATATTTAGGTTGAAGAGCTCATGTATTGTGTTGAGTTTAGACAATAGGGATCTTGTCCGATTGACCATTGTATTCAGTTTAGTGGCTGGCACAGTTGAACAAATGAATGAATTATGGCCGTATACTTATTTGGACACATCACCAGACTAAAATATTGTTCAGATGACCTGAAACTGGAACATGAGGGTGACAAGGAGATAAGCCTACAGAGGTGGGCAAGTACTCTGCTAAAACGTCATCCTAAAAGTAAAAGCAGTCTTGAAGCAGAGGGACTTGATCAAATTTGCATTTCGGGGACCTGGTCAGATTTGCATTGTGCCAGAGAAGACAGACAGAGGTCCCATACTCCCGATGGCACTACAGAGAGGCTTGAGAGGGGGGCTCTCGGCCCCTAATCCCACAAGCACTAACACTGCCTGCATCCTGGGCCGGGTGTATCTCTCAGACCTGAGGCAACCCTGCCACTGACTTGGTCCACATTCTCAAGTGCAAACAGCCCACCCTTGTGTCCGAGCAAGCGTCTCCCCACTTCAGATTCCTGGCACTTCACTAAGTCAGCACAGTGTGGAAATCCAGGCCTGACCGATGCAACGGAGAAGGAAATGGTGGGGGGGGGGTTCTCTGAGGGTGAGAACACTCCATCTTCTGTACCTGGGAGGAGCCTGTGGGATTCTAACACTGTGAGAACACTGGGGCTCTCCGTGATGAGGAGGGGCCGTGGGATGCTGTGGCGGGAAGGACACTGGACAAAGGGGTCAGGTGTGCACACAGCCCCAGTGTCCTCTGCTGCCTCCTGCTCTTGCCCTTACTCTCCCTGTGGCTTTGGCTAAGTGACCTAACTTTGCCTGGCCTTAGTTTTGCTTTTCTGGAAATGGGCAGAGTCATGGTCCCCCCTCCCCCAATAGTGTTGCTGTGAGAATTAAGTGAAACAGTGCACACCGAGAACACAGCACAGAGCAGACGGCCAGGCACGGTAGTTACTATACTTTGGTATTTCTGCGAAAGCCCAGGGCTTCTGTCACTGTGAGGACACCGTGAGATTATTTATGAGGCAGAGACAGTGTGCTGTATTTGAAGAGCCTAAGGCAGCACTATCCAGTAGAAACATAATGCCGGCCGGCCGCATGTGTAATTTTAAACCTTCCAGGAGCCACATTAAAAAGGTACCAAATGTACAGAACATATAAACAACAAGGTCCTACTGCATAGCACAGGGAACTATATTCAGTATCCTAGGATAAACCATAATGGAAAAGACTATAAAAAACAAGGTAGGGGCTTCCCTGGTGGCGCAGTGGTTGAGAGTCGGCCTGCCAATGCGGGGGATGCAGGTTCGAGCCCTGGTCTGGGAAGATCCCACATGCCGCGAAGCAACTAGGCCCGTGAGCCACAATTGCTGAGCCTGCGCGTCTGGAGCCTGTGCTCCGCAATAAGAGAGGCCGCGATAGTGAGAGGCCCGCGCACCGCGATGAAGAGTGGTCCCCGCTTGCCGCAATTAGAGAAAGCCCTCGCACAGAAACGAAGACCCAACACAGCCATAAATAAATAAATAAAATTAAAAATAAAATAAAATAAATAATAAAATTAAAGTGAACTAAAATTTAAAAAAACAAGGTATATATGTGTATAACTGATTCACTTTGCTGTACAGCAGCAGAAATTAACACAACATTGTAAATCAACTCTACTTCAATAAAAATAAACAAATTAAAAATAAAAAATTTAGGGACTTCCCTGGCGGTCCAGTGGTTAAGACTCCATGCTTCCACTGCAGGGGGCACAAGTTCCATCCCTGGTTTGGGAACTGAGATCCCACATGCCGCATGCGGTACGGCCAAAAATTTTTTTTAAATTAAAAAAAATAAAAAGATACCCAAAAAGGTGAAATTAATTTTAATAGTATATTTTATTTAACCCAAGATAACCGAAATATTACATTTCAGTGTGTAATCAATATTTTTAACTTATTAATAAGATATTTACGATTTCTTTTCCTTTGTTCAAAGTCTTTGGAATCGGTGCTTGTTTTATACCGACAGCGCATTGCAGTTGGGACCGACTACGTTTCCAGTGCTCTGTGCCGCATGTGGCTGCACGTGTCTCGTGGCTGCTGTATATCAGCACACGTCTAAGGCCACCTGGCTTTGATCAGCCCTTCAGAGCCAGAGGAGAAAAGCAGCAAGCAGGAGGCTGAGAGCATGTCCCTACCACAGGCCCCCGCCACCCATGAGCCTGGGACATCCTAGGGGGGTCTGGGCCTCCTGCAACACTCAGGTTGGAAGCCTCATTGTTCTGAGCTGGAGATTAAGGGAAAGGTGCCTTCCAAAAGCTGGGAAGGGGCAGAGCCACAATTCCAACCTAGATGATCTCCTGTACCCTTTGCACCCATGATGCTAGGGAGGGGATCTAGGCTGGTTCATTTCTGCATCCCCAGTGCCTAGAGGAGGCTGGGCATCTAAGAGGCATGGCTGATGTTTGCTGTTAGCGTAACAGGCTATTAAAATGGACATTTCAGCCAAAGCACCAAGGAGGCACCAAGATAGTGGAATGAACCGTGTAACAACAACAAATCACAGTTGTGGTAGGTAAAAGGTGGTTCAATCTTGGCAGTTTTTGAAGGTTCCACCTGCTATCATGGCAGCGGCCTTCTAAAGAAGGCATTGGACCAGATGCAGAATTTAGGAAGAAAATAACTGGTAAATGGTTACTTGTGACTCAGTTCTCTCTTCTAATTTGAGGGTCTTCAGTACAGTGTTAGACATGAAAAAGAGAGGGAATTATGGACTCTGTGTCTTAAAATAGTCACCCCCCACCTTGCCCCCAAGAGGGAGAGTAGGAGGAATTTCCCCTTTCTCTGGTGATCCTCATACCAGGAACTTCAGCAGGAACACATGGGAACTTGATAAATGTCACCTGGAGTTGGGGAGCACAGGTGACCCGTGCCCAACCCACTCCTCAGTCAAAAGTTCATTGTCTCCTTCAACAGGTGTAAAATCTGGGATAGGACTGTCCACCTGCTGCCCAAGAGGTTCTGCCCTACAGGGAGCCTGCTAGGGGGAGGGGACCCCAAGAAGAGGGCCTGTTCACATCACTGGGGGTACAGTCAAAGGGCACCAGGAGGGGGGGTCTCTGACGAACCCCTGAAATAGGGGCTGAGGGAGAATACTGAGCGTTAATTTCATGCCCAGCCTGGAGAGAAATGTTTCCCCCATCTCACTCGTCATTCCATCTGATCCTGGAGGTATTGAGAGTGGGGGTGGGCTGGGGAGAGTGGGCAGAAACCTGGTGAAGAGAAACACATTTGCATAAGTAAGGGGAGAAGGTTCCCATCCCCTCCCAGCAGACAGCAACCCACCCTATGCTTGGCCCCAGTTGATGGAGAGCAGAGAAGTCTGACCTATCAATGATCATTGAAAACATGATTAATACATGAGATGGACATTTAAAATAATTGAATGAAAACTATGTTCCCCATTTTTAGTAATACAAGACTTGTTACCTAAGAATGATCAGAAGACTGATGGCTGCCTGATATTTTTCTAGGGGCAGGGAAAAGACACTTCCACTTAGAAAGCTTAAAGAGACAGGCAAAAAAAAAATGTTTTTATGATGACATACCAGAAGTCCCTCTTTCAACATACTGGTCACATTTATAAAGGATTGGGCTGTGTCTGGGAGGCCAACCTTCCATCATCTTGGAGTTTGTGACCTCACAGTGGCTGAGAGATTCCTGGAGCCTGGAGATGGGGGGGATGGGGAGATGGGGTCTCGGCTGGCTAGACAGATTGTCCCAAGGAGGTGATGCCCAGGGTCTAGGCTGGAAGTCAGCAGCTGGCCCGGTGAGCCCCGCAGGATCTCCAAGCCCTGTCCCCGCACTAAGAATGATCAGCATGCTGGCGGTCTTGCTTATTCTGTTCATCTTCCTCCTCGCCGTCTTACTGATTATCTGTTACTGCATCTTTCGGGAGGAATAGGCTTGGGCTCCTGCAGGCTGGGACTGAGGCCCAGTGGTAGCCTTGGCCAGTCCAGCCACCCAGGGCCTCTGCTGCCCCATGGCCTGGGTCTGGGCCTGTTTGGGAGCCTCCAGCAGCCCCCAGGCCCTCACTGGATGCTCAGACACACTGAGATGAGACAGAGGGTCTCCCCGGCAGGGTCAGTTCCCACCGAGGTGTCAGCATCTCCTCCTCCCTGTGTCCCCTCGCTGGTCGTCTGACCCCCACAGCCTCTTTGTCACTAGTTCTGCTTCTGGTTCATTTTTGTCCTGGGCTGAAGGCCACTGGTTCCGGAGAGGGGGGTCAATGTGGGCTCAGTGAAAGTCTAAATGGCTCAGGCCTCTGCCATGCGGACAGACAGGAGAAGAGGTGGCCCACTCCCTTCCCAAACAGGCAGGGCTGGGCCCTGGGGGACCGGAGTCCAAGCAAAAGACTGATAACCTTCGCTGGTGACATCGGACTTTCCTTCTATCTGTGGTGGACAATCCTTGAAAACAACCTTCTTGACTAATGAATCTGGATGGTCTTAGCTAATTAACTTGGGTTTCCCTGAACAACAACTTTGGACCTCCTTTGCTAACTAAATAACTGAGATGTTTGTGATTAATTATACTTAAGCTTTCTTGGCTTGAGAATCATGAACTTTCTTGCCTGAATACCTGGGCCTTCCGGGATAACAATATTTGACTTTGGGTCGTTATCTCTCACCATGCTAGCTGACTATATCAATTCTTTACTCTTAAGACCTTGGGTTGTCCTGGCCAAGGGCAGCAGACATCCCTGACTATTTTTCTGGGACTTCTAGGATAAAAATAGAAGAATTCTTCTATGATTTCACCATTACATGTGATATTGACCGATGGTTTATGATGTTTATTCTAATTTTAGAATTCTAAGAATCTTTCAAAGTTATGAATGAATAGTAATTTTTATCAAATTATGATAATCGTGATGATGATGGTGATAGCTAAAATGTATTACTAGCTGACGATAAGCCAAAAGCTAAAAAGAAAAAAGCACTTATGGTATTCATGTTTTTCAATGCATTATTTTACCTATTTTTAAATTTTTGAATTGTAAAGTACACATAACATAAAATTTACCATCTTGGGCTTCCCTGGTGGCGCAGTGGTTGAGAATCTGCCTGCCAATGCAGGGGACACGGGTTCGAGCCCTGGTCTGGGAAGATCCCACATGCCGCGGAGCAGCTGAGCCCGTGAGCCACAATTACTGAGCCTGCACGTCTGGAGCTGTGCTCCGTAACAAGGGAGGCCGCGATAGTGAGAGGCCCGCGCACCGCGATGAAGAGTGGCCCCCGCTTGCCACAACTAGAGAAAGCCCTCGCACAGAAACGAAGACCCAACACAGCCATATAAATAAATAAATAAATAAATAAATAAATAAATAAGCAAATCATTTTAAAAAAAATTTACCATCTTAATCATTTTTATTTTATTTATTTTTGGCTGCATTGGGTCTTCGTTGCTGCGTGTGGGCTTTCCCTAGTTGCAGCAAGCAGGGGCTACTCTTCGTTGCGGTGCGCAGGCTTCTCGTTGCAGTGGCTTCTCTTGTTGTGGAGCATGGGCTCTAGGCACACGGGCTTCAGTAGTTGCGGCACGAGGGCTCAGTAGTTGTGGCTTGCGGGCTCTAGAGTGCAGGCTCAGTAGTCGTGGTGCACAGGCTTAGTTGCTCCGCGGCATGTGGGATCTCCCTGGACAAGTGCTTGAACCCGTGTCCCCTGCATTGGCAGGCGGATTCTTAACCACTGCGCCACCAGGGAAGCCCCAGTCATTTTTAAATACTCAGTTCAGTAGTGTCAAGTACATTCGCATTGTTGTACAATCAATCTCCGGAACTCTTTTCATCTTTCAAGCTGAAACGCTGTACCTATTAAACACTAACTCCCTATTCCCCACTATCCCCAGCCCCTGGCCACCACCATTCTACTTTCTGTCTCTGAATCTGACTACTCTGGGTACCTCATATAAGTGGAATCATATAGTATTTGTCCTTTCATAACTGGCTTATTTTACTTAACGTAATATTATTAAGGTTCATCCATGTTGTAGCATTTGTCAGAATTTCCTTCCTTTTTAAGGCTGAATAATATTCCATTGTATGTATAGACCACATTTTGTTTATCCATTCATCCATCAATGGACACTTGAGTAGCTTCTACCTTTTGGCTATCGTGAATAGTACTGCCATGCACATGGGTGGACAAATATCCCTTTAAGACCCTGCGTTCATTTGTTTCAAGGATAAGTGGAATTGTTGGATCCTATGGCAATTCTATTTTTAAGTTTTTGAGCAACCACCATACTATTTTCCATAGTGGCACACCATTTTGCATATTTTATCTACTTTGAAGTTGAAAACTTGAGGTTCAGAAGGATTAAGTAGCTTGCTAATGTGTAAAATGTGGTAGAGGAAAATTTCAAGTATGTCTATTGAATTAGTTTCCTAGGGCTATAAGAAATTACCGCAAACTGGGTGGCTTAAAACAGAAATTTATTCTCTCACTATTCTGGAGGTTAGAAGTCTGAAATCAACGTGTCAGCAGGGCCATGCTCCCTCTAAAACTCTGGGTAGGAGTCTTCCTTTTCCTAGTGTTTGGTGGTGTCCATCAATCCTGCAGCTGTGTCACTCCAATCTCTGACATTCTCCTGGGGTGTCTTTCTCCTCACTTATAAGGGCACCAGTCATGTTGGATTAATGGTCCTCCCTCCTGCAACATGACCTCATCTTAATTTACATCTTCGTTACATCTGCAAATACTATTTCCACATCAGGTCACATTCCCAGGTACCAGGTGTTAGGACTTCAACATAACACCTTTTGGGGGTACATAACTTAATCCATAATATCTGTCTTCCTCCAAATTCTGTGATATTTACCATACTTTTGACCTCTTAATGTGATAAACTACCAGACTTCCCAATAGAAAGCCATGCTTGCATTTATGGGACAGAACTTATTTGATATTAGTGGATTATTAGACTCTAAGCTTGGAGGAAGGCAGACACAATAGGCTTCTTTCATTCATCCCTTTGCCTCCAGTCATTATACAAAAACAAAAACAAAAAACAGTATTGGAAAAGTGGTATAGCTTTTCCAGTGCCTTTATGGGGAAAAATCATTTGAACAGTTGTTTGGGGAATTATTTAGGTGGTAGTTTTTGTTGTTCCTTTCTCAATTTCCTGCCAATCAGGCTGTTGTTGACATCTGTTGGACACACCCACCAGCATAGTGCCCCATAGAGGGGAAGCGCTTATTTACCATGTATTGAATGAATGAATGAATGAATAGAAGGTTCATTGGCTCAGCAATGCCCCTGCCCCCTTTTTGCTGCTACTGTTCTGTCTTGATGACCAGTGGCTCCAAGTGGCTGGTGGCTCCTCCTCCCCCTACAGCCTCCTTAAGCCCCCTGTGTCCACTCCTGAAAGAGCCTTGGTCCAGGCAGACCTAATCACCAGCCTACCTGGTAGCCTGGGTAGGTCCCCAGCACATCCCCTTCTGGCAAAAGACCCACTTGAAACATTCATCCCTTCTGGAGCTTGCAGAGAGTGCACTGCAGTTTTGTTTTGTTTTTAACGTCTGCAGACACATTGCTGACTGACAAATAAGGACAAGCCACTGAGCATGGACTGTTGTCTGAACGCCAAGAGCAAAGGTTGTCATAACACATTTATTTCAAGACCTCAACATGCTGCCCTGTTTGCTGGAATCTCCAGTTAGGTAGGCCAGTGTCGTAGATGGGAAAGTCATCTGAGATAAGCATGCAGTGCCTCGTGCAAATGCCAACCTCCCCCCCCCAACCCCCACTGATGGAATACCTTAATAACTGGCCATTTAGGATAAGTTAAGGAAAAGACTTGGGCATTTAGCCAGGAGTGTTGGTGACAGAAGCCTAACTTATGCTAAAAAAAAAAAAAAAAGAGAATTACATTCTTAGAAAGCTTATGTAACCGAACAAAAGGCAGAGGTGGAACTGGGCTTCCAAGATGACAAACACCAGGGACTGAAATTCCACCAGTACTCTCTGTCCTGCATCTCCCCCTCTCTCTGTGTGTGGATTTCTGACTTTACATTTACTCCGTTTCTTGTATATGGGGTGGGGGCGACATATGCTACATTTGCCTTGAAGTACATCTCCATACATCTTCTTCCACTGTAGGTAGGCAGGATTGCCACATATGGTTGTGCAGGTTGTGTACTGCCCAACTCATGGACGTGCCATTCACATCATAGACTCTGGCTGAAAAGCAGAGATGTTAGGGATACTTGGATGAACATAGAAAACACTTGATGTTTTCCTAGCACATCCTTCTCTCATCCAGCAGAGTCACCCTACGTTCTACCATCCTGAAGGGAGGGGTTCAAAAATCTCCATTCTAATCCTTAAATGGTGAGCCCTTCTAATGAAGACTCTTGGGAATATCTTTAAAGGGCAACACTTCGGGGGAATTTTCCCAGAAGCTTCATGAGGACAAGCAGAAGATAATTAAACCTGTGACAGTGTAACCCGTGCAGGTCCATTAGAATAAGAGAAAGGTTTGCAAGAAGTAGAGGGGCCTTCTGAGAAATGCAGCCCTTAACGCCACAATCTTGGAACTCTCAACCCTCAAAGTTACTTTCCAGGCCAAAGGATAGGTCCTTCTACCTTTTCATAGCTGTGGGAGGAGTCACCCATCTCAGAGGTCTCTCATCTCATGGGTGGGTTGGGAGGTGTTGAGCGTGCATAGGTGCATAGGTGTTAAGCATGCATAGACTTCAGAGTCTCTGTGGTTTGCCCTGCTTGGGATGCTTGGCCAAGACCCAGCTCCTTCCTGAATGAGCTCACTGAGCAGGCCCTACCCAGTGATGCAGTGGGTGGAGGGTGGGCAACAACGGTGAAAGGAAGAGGAGCCTGAAGGTGATCGAATCTGAGCTGGGTCCTCTGTTAACCTGTCATCACTGACCAAGGCTGCTTCTGCCTGAAACTTACCAATATACTTTTAGGATGTTTAGGTCTACATTACTGAATAAATTAACCTGTAATTTACTTTTCTTTTATTAACCTTTTCTAATTTGGGGATTATGTGAACTGAGAACTGTTCTCTCTTTATAATCTGGGAGACTGTGTAAGGCTACAAATCTTTGTAGAATTTACCTATTAAGACAACTGGGGGCTTCCCTGGTGGCGCAGTGGTTAAGAATCCACCTGCCAATGCAGGGGACACGGGTTTGAGCCCCGGTCCGGGAGGATCCCACATGCCGCGGAGCAACTAAGCCCGTGCGCCACAACTACTGAGCCCGTGCTCTATAGCCCGTGAGCCACAACTACTGAGCCTGCGTGCTGCAACTACTGAAGCCCGCGCGCTGCAACTACTGAAGCCTGCGCGCCTAGAGCCTGTACTCTGCAACAAGAGAAGCCACCGCAATGAGAAGCCCGCTCACCGCAATGAAGAGTAGCCCCTGCTCGCCGCAACTAGAGAAAGCCCACGCGCAGCAACGAAGACCCAATGCAGCCAAAAAAACAAATCGATAAAATAAATAAATTTTAAAAATAATAATAATAAATAAATAAATTTATTTAAAAAAAAAAGACACCTGGGTATGATGTTTTCTTTGTGGGAAGATTGTTAACTGATTCAATTGTTTAAAGTGTTATGAAATTATTTAGGTTTTCTATTTTTCCTTCAGGCAATTCTGTTAAATATATTCCAGGAATGTGTTCATTTTACCTAAATTTAAAATCTTATGGGCAAAAAGTCAAACATATTGTTCTCTAACTTTTTACCCTCTGCTGACTGTACAAAGCCCCTTTTCCCATTCCTAAAGTTGTTTGGCTATGTTGCTCTAAATATGGCCATGCTCATTTTCTGCCATTTTGGTTTCTACTCATTGTTTTATTGATGTTACTTTATTTGGGTCATTTCAATTGTCCTTTTCCTCATCTTTTTAAGCCCTCAGGAACCAAGAGCAGACTGAGACACATGGAATTTTTCTTACATTTCAGAATCAAGTGAGTGCCTCTCCCATTGCAACAATGAGAATTTCTTTCTTCTCTTGTAACATTTAAAGATTCATCTATTACAGGCCATGCAATGAGATGCCCTATCTAGTTTCTAACTTCTTCACATCCCAACACATGTATCCACTCCCCCATCCCTTCCCCTACATCAGCTTGTGCGTCTTCCTTTTCCTCCCTTTTCTGAACATCTTCCCCTTCCCCCTTTCTGTTTGAGTCCTTCAAATCCCTGCTAAGGTACACCACCTACAAGAAACCACCTTAGTTTGGAAATTGATTGAAGTATGACTCCACTCATAGCTCCACAACTAGCCTCCAAGCTCCTTTAGGATCACTGCTCTCTCACACTGGAGATACATAATTAAGGAAGAAAGTATAATTTTCCCAGCTTGGGTCCCACGCCCAACCCTTTCTCAGGAGAGGGCAGGACACCATAATTGATATTCCCAACAAGACTGAATTCAACAGGAAAAATGAATGCCACAAGAAAATCAGGGAGAAGGAGTAGACAGGTCAAAACTACAGATGTCCTAGCCATTTAATATTCAGATGGGTGGTTGGGAAGAGGAAAGGATGCTTGGAGTCTTGGGAGGTCAGTTTCAGTTCTCATCCACAAGGGGGCGCGAAGGAACCGCTTGCGCGGATTCCGCCCTGGGAGCTGCCTCTCTAGGCGGCATCCCGCACCTCGCCTGCATTTCCGCTGGCGCTCAACCGCTGGACGCTGGGCCCTGCGTCCTAGTCGCTGGGAACCGAGCAGCATCTTCTCACGTCGTCACCTGTGACCGGCAGCCGACAGTCCAGGCGCACTGGGTGAGTCACTGCGGGGCCGCGCTGCCCAGGGACCCCCGGCGGCCTCCAAGGCCGGTGCTCCGTCTCCCCGCCACCGACAGGAGGGGAAACTGAGGCCCGAGAGGGCGGGGAGCTCCGGCCGCAGGTCACCTCGGAGCCCTTGTCCGCTCCCTGTTCTGAGCCCGTCCCCTCCGCCGCGTGTGGACCTTTCGGGACTCGTGTCCTCGACAAAGAGGCCTCGGGTCACCGCGCCACCGGCCGGCGCCGTCTCGGAGCGTCAGGTCCCCTGGCCTCACCCGCCCCGTGGGGAGACTTGTGCCCGGTGATGTCGAGAGACCGGTCGGGTGACGCGTGGGCCCGAGGTCCCGCAGGGGGTCGTGCAGAGCCCGTGTGAACCTGGCCCGAGGGGCGCCAGAGCCCCTGATTCACTGCCCATCACCTCCGACTCCAGCGTTTCATGCCCCAAAGCCGCTCGTCGGTTACCGGCCAAATACTTTGGTGACCATTAGCCCATTTCCCCTTAATAAGCTTTAAGGGAAAGTGTTGAAACCTCCATTTTCCAAACGGGTGTTTGAGCTCTAAAGTGAGGGCGCCGCAGGGCCCCCGAGGGGCAGAGTCTGGCTTCCTGTCCCTGCTTCGCACCGAAGCCCTTCCGCACCCGTTCCCTGGCCGGGCCCTGCGCTGCTGAAGACCCTCCCTCGAAGGGCTTTGCTGCGCCTGCCTCTGCCAGCGCCCCCTCCTCTCCTGCAGGACCCTGAGCGCACTGCCTCTGCGCCCCACTGTGTCCAGGGGCTGAGCTGTCCCTTGGGCACGTGCTGCTCCTGAGGGCCTTGAACTGGGGGCCGTGGCCTTCCTGCCCCGCCGCAGAGGGGGTGGTCCCTGGGCTTAGGGGGTTCTGGGAACTGTCTTGCAAAGCCTTGTGCAGGAGGCTGGGGCTGGGTTTGGGGGCCAGAAAGGCCTGAGTTCAGATGCTGACGCAGCCCCTCGTTAGCCGTGGAACCTCGGGTGAGTTACTTCATTCTCCTGAGCTCTTCTTTCGTTTGAGGGGGGAAACAGCAGGCAGTCCGGGAGGGCATAGGCCTGGTCTGTGTCTTTGAACCCCCAGTGCCTGGCAAGTGGTTAGTAGGTACTTAGTTGGTATTTCAGGGGTGGATGAGTACTTGAGGCATTTTTACGAGAAGCTGGTCTTCCTGTGGCCTCTGTTGATGAGGGGAGATGGAGTCTTTCCATGAAGTGAGGATAGCTTTGGGGTCCCGGGCTTGGCTGGGCAGCTTTCCCCTGCCTGGGCGGAGAGCCGGCTGCTAACATGGGTTCCTCTGCCTGGCTCTTCTTCTGCCCTTTGTTGCCCCTGCATTGGGAAGTGATCGTGGGCTGGCTGTGCCCTGGTCACTGGTAGTGCCGGCAGAGGAGTTGCTGAAAGCGTTTCCCCGTGTTAGGAGGGTTCACTCCTGTCCCTTCCGAACTCTGGAGCTGTCCCACACGGCCTTCCTCCCGCTGCCTTTTACATCTGCCTCCTGGCCCCTGGTGTCCGGCTTACTGAGTGCTCCCTATGCAAGGCCCAGTGCTAGTTTCAGAGAAGCTTTTAAAAAAGGAAGATAGGGCTTCCCTGGTGGCGCAGTGGTTGAGAATCTGCCTGCCGATGCAGGGGACACGGGTTCGAGCCTTGGTCTGGGAAGATCCCACGTGCCACGGAGCAACTAGGTCCGTGAGCCACAACTACTGAGCCTGCGCGTCTGGAGCCTGTGCTCCGCAACAAGAGAGGCCGCGATAGTGAGAGGCCCGCACACCACGATGAAGAGTGGCCCCCGCTTGCCGCAACTAGAGAAAGCCTTCACACAGAAACGAAGACCCAACACAGCCAAAAATAAATTAATTAATTAAGTAAGTAATTAAAAAAAAAAAAGGAAGATAAAGCATGGGCTGTGTCTAAGGAGCTGTGGGCTGGCTGTGGAGCCACTGTTTGGGTAATTTTCACCAAGGGCTTCCCTCCAGGAAGCCAGGTCTGCCTCCCCCGTCTCCCCTTTCCAGGTCCTTAGTCAAGCATGTTTCCTGGTGTGATGTAGTGTGGGAAGTGGCTTGATGTGAGATGAGGGCACTAATCATACTTCATGGAAATCATTGGTTTTCTTGTTTTTTTGCCTCTCTCTGCTCTGATCTCAAGGTCAGTGTCTGAGTTTTGCCTCTCCGCAGGCTCAGTGCCCGGCAGGTGTCCGGTGCTCAGCAACTGTGGAACAGCTGCCCAGCAGGAAAGAAGGAAAGGACAGACGCATCCCGGTGAGGTGGCCTGGCCCATCATGTCATGGAGAATCAGGGGAAGACTGCTTGTGAGCCAGCCAGCCGGGGGAGAGGTGAGGGCACTTCCTGTGTTTCCTTTTCTTGGAATTGTTCTTCCTATTGACCAGTATTTATCCTTCGGCATAAGATGGAGCCCAGTCTGCCAGGGGAGACTTTCCCCCTGGCCTGCGGTTATGGTGGCAGGAACCAGGGCAGTATTGCAATTGGACAAGGCTTAAATAGACACCAGACCTCACCTCTGCAGGCAGCCTGAGGTGCCTTCACCCCTCCTACCCCACCCCCGAGTCGAGGCCAGACCAGGCCAGGCACGGCCTGTCAGGTGCTGCACGCTCCCAGACCTGTCCTGGACTTTTATCCTGTTCAAGATCCAGTTTCCAGAAACTGTACAGTGTCATTAGAGTTTGCACAAAAGATGATCTGAAAAGGCCTCTGCCTCAGATGCACATGAGCTGTTGTCCCATGTGGAGCAATAACTTCCGTCCTGTTCATGAGTAGGTGGCATGGCTCGTGGGTTGGTAACAACAGCCCACTTCACTTTTGTGAAGTGGCTAGCCGCTATGCCACGTACTCTGCCTGGGCTTCCCAGGACATGCTGTGACCAGGTGGGATCTAGGTTACTCATCCAGGGCTTCTCGATTGTTGCAGAGGAGACCCTTGAGAGGTGACCCCATCCTGTCAAGAAGCGGCTGGACCACGTGCTGCTGAGGTGAGCTCTGTTCCCTGGAGATCTGGGGCTTTGCCTCCCTCGAGGTGCACGCAGGTCCCGCCGTGGTCTGGGAAGCAGCTAGAGGAGAGACAAGAGTGGCTTCGACCCGGCCCTCAGCTTTACCCTCTCTGGGGCCTTTGAGAACACACCTGGTTCCTCTTTATGTGCTTGTTTCTGAGAGCCCCTGGGGAGCCCTTCCTCAGACTTATGTTGGCAGCAGAATGTGTGAACGGAGGCAGGGAAAGGATTTCGGTGTGTCCACCTGTACCCAGGTGTCAGTCACTTCTCTGCCTCCTCCTAACTTTGGGACCTTCTCTTATCGCTGGTTTCATCCTCCATAAAGCAGGACTACAATGAGGCCATTTGTCTTCCGATCACCTAGTCCCTGTCTTTTACAACCTGAGAACTCTGTCACTTTTCTTTCAGAGGTGTCCTCCCTTTGTCTCTCCCTTCCGGGCCACGTGGAAGGCTTTTTTGCAGGATTAGAAGCAGATACTGGGCCCTTGTGCTCTGTTAGGCTGACTGCTCCAGGCCTCTGCCATCGGCCTCCTTTTTCAGCAAGCCCTCTGTCCTTTCCTGCCCCTGCACTTGGAAGTGATCACGGGCTGCCTGTGGCCTGCACTTTGGTAGTGCAGGCAGAGGAAACGTGGTAGGGTTGTCCTGCATTTGGAGGGTTCCCATCCTCACCCTCCAGTTGCGGGAGCTTTCCCACACACTCCTGCTTCTTCCCTGCCACACCTCGGGCCTCCGGGGCCTTGGGGTCTATCATGCGTGCATTAGTGTCATTGTTGGGGCATTCGCTTCCTGCCCCTGCTGTTGGGGACCAGGCCCTGTGTGCTGCTTAAGTTCCCCTTGATGCCCAGTTGCTGTCAGTCGGCCATGGCACGTTCCCGTAAACCTGGCAGTGGCATCCTTTTCTGCCTATCACTGATCAATTACACATTGATCAGCGCTGGCCACCCTGCCATAGGCCATCCACTGTCTCCCTTTTTAGAGTTAACTACTATTTTTTGTATGAAGAAATAGTGTGTCTGTTCAGGAAATAATAACAGCCAACATATGCAGAACGTTTGCTGTCTGGTAACTCTTGCACTAAGTCCTTTCCTGGTGCCTGACATGCTCTGCTGTGAGCAGGGACAAGTCGGGTGCTCATCCTTGGCTTCTTGTCTGTTGCAGATGAGTCCACTGTGTGCAGAGGTGTCATGGAAGTTGTCATGTCAGGAGTGGTCTAGACCCCAGTGTCCTTGAGGTAAGGTCTCTGGTCCATTCTCTGGAGTGTTGGGTCCTCTCATCCGGTAGTCGTGTGTGTGTGTTCCCAGGGGCTTTGGGTGAAGATGTAGGGGAGCCGAGAGGTGAGCTGAAGGCAGCATCCACGAGTCCCCAGGTCTGCTCACCACCCCAGCCCTGGGCATCCTGGACCACATCTGGCCCTGCAGTGGCTGCTGCAGGGGTGGAGCCTCTAAAGTTCCACTGGGACAATGAGAGTCGTGGGGTATCTGTCCTTCCCTGGAGTGTGGGCAGAAGCACGTTGTGATGGAAAATGGGTGGACCTGGGCATCAGAGATTCCTCCCCTGGCTTTGAATCCCCTTCTGCTGCCGTCTTAGTCAGTGTCCTATTCAGAACCTTGTTTTCTTCATTTGAAAAACCAAAGCTGTGTTAGAGGTGACTTTGTGGTTCTTAAGACCACATGATTTCTGTAATTTCCAACCGTAGTATTTTCCCGTTTTTGTCCAAAGTGACTTCTCTTTTTTTTTTTGAGTGGATCTTTTACTGTGCCTTTTTTTTTTTTTTTTTTTTTTAATTTATTTTTGGCTGTGTTGGGTCTTTGTTGCTGTGCGCAGGCTTTCTCTAGTTGTGGTGAGCAGGGGCTACTCTTCGTTGTGGTGCGTGGGCTTCTCATTGTCGTGGCTTCTCTTGTTGCGGAGCACGGGCTCTAGGCACACACGCTTCAGTAGTTGTGGCTTGCGGGCTCTAGAGCACAGGCTCAGTAGTTGTGGCACACGGGCTTAGTTGCTCCGCGGCATGTGGGATCTTCCCTGGCCAGGGCTCAAACCTGTGTCCCTTGCATTGGCAGGCAGATTCTTAACCACTGCACCACCAGGGAAGCCCCAAAGTGACTTCTCTTTGATTCCCCTTGGGAGAAGGTTTCTGTTGGGCTTTTGCAAGAAAGAGTGGCCACTCCGTGGGTCCTGTGCTTGGCTGGGTGGTTTTTCCAGACTCAGTCTACCCTGTAGGCCACTGGCACTCCCTTCTCTTTCTGGAGCTCTCTCTGCCTTGTACGCACCTGCATTCAAAAGTGACCATGGGCTGTCCGTGCTCTGGTCGTTGATAATGCAGGGAGAGGAATTGTGGAAAGCAATTTCCCGTGTTTGGAGGGTCCACGCCTGTCCCTTGCAAATGCTGGCGCTTTCACACACTCCTGCTTCTCTCCAGCCCGTGCTTTCCAGCCCTCAGGCGCTGGGGGCTGCTGTGTGACAGGCAGTGACAGGAGACTTCCGAGCTTGGCCTCCTGTTAGCAGAGCCAGGCTACGTCTGTGTCAGGTTTAGATACTTTAGGGGGTATAGGGAACCAGGATGAATTACACATAATGAATAAGCACGATGTCGGGTGGCGTATAGTGGTTGCCATAAGATTTTCAGAGGGAAGCAGCTTGTTGGAGGTGGTGGACCTGGCCTTTGGAGGAGTGGGATGTGATAGGCCGTAGGAAGGTCTTCGGGGGGAAGGGAGGGACACGAGGACGATTTGAGGCGGGGGTGAGCATGAGCACCTGGGAGTCCGGTGTACAGGCAGGTAGTGACAGTGTGGGGGACAGCTGCTGGGGGTGGCGGGCCCCACTCCTGCCACAGGGGGTGGGGCCGAGTGGGAAGAGCTCCTGAGAGCAAGCTCTCCAGCTGTCTCTCTGCCAGTTACTACATTTGCTCTGTCGCCGTGAGAAGGCCCATTTTTTAAAGACAGTGTTCATTTTGACTCTTCTCTGGGAGTTTTGAGATTCCTTTTTGAGCCGAGTTTGGTGTGAAAAGCCCTCAGCTCATGCCTGACTAATTGGGGGCACTCTCACATGTATCAGCTTGAAGGAAGACGAGGTAATGTTGGAGAGTTATCCCTGGTCCTGACCTCCTGCCCCGTGGCCTCCTCATCACTCTGGGGTGCTGCCTTGGAGGAAGCCTCAAGGGATGGAAGCTCTGGCCTCTCAGGGTGGTGACCTGGGTCCCAGCTCCCCTGGAAGGGCCTCCTCATGGTGAGTAACTGCCAAGGGGCTAAGTCGGCCTGTGTTTCTGAAATAGAAATTCCAAGCTGCCGGCCTCATGTGACTTCCTCCTTTAGGTTGTTTTGGGGCTGTTCACGGATGCTGGCGTAGCAGAGTGGAGAGGGATGTTGCCGCTGATCATCACCAGACCTTCTTCTCCTGTTGCCTTAGCACAGTATAGAAGGACTTTGCCCCAGTGAGCGGGGCAGAGGGAAAGTCCTGGGACTCTGGGGACTTGGGATTCAGAACTGGAGACCTTCAGCTGTCTCTGCCCTTCCCAGCAGGTGCCACAGAGCACCGCGGACCCAGAAGACTGCTTTCCTTCCGTCTGGACCAGGTCATCCAGTGGCCTCCGTGTCCCCTTGTCTGCTCCTGGTGTAACTTTTTAGAAACAAGAGTTCCCATTGGAGTCTTCTGTGCTGGCCATCGTGTCCTCTCACCCACTTCAATAAATCTTGAAACTGCCTTGCCGCTTTTTATGGTTTTGTTTTCTTTTTTTAATACTTGCTTCCATGTGCACAGCTGGGTATAGAGACAGTGGGTCACAGGGGCAGGTCTTCCAGGTTTCAGTCATTGAGACTTTCCACTTAGCACACTCCTGAGGCCTGACCTAGGGATGGGGATGGGTTGTAGAATTGACATGGGGTTAAATAATCCCAAGTGCTTCTGGGGGCTCAGGTTTAGCAGAGATGGGAATTGTTGGCGGAGGAATGTTTGCTCCAGGGCTTTGGAAGAGAGGATGAGGGCGGGGTGGACGTAGAGACAGTCAGGGGCTGAAGTCCTCGAGGAAGGCAGGAGAGCCTTGGGCTCTGGGGGTGAAAGTACACGGGGTGAATTTGGGGAGATGGTTTTGAGCAGGGCTGGGAGAGGGATGTATGAGGAACAGCTGCCCTTGGGAGAACTCTGGGGGTGTGGTGGGCAAAGGCCAGGTGTTGGGGTTACTGGTACAGTAACAATAACGGCAGTGGTGCGCTTCACCACCCTGTGGGTACATGGTACTCTGCTCACCTTTCAGGTGTCGTCCACACAGGGGAACTCTGCCAAAGGCCCTGGTGAGAACGGAGGAGTTCGCTGTCCATTCCTTCCAGTGACGTTGAATCACCTGACTGGGGCTGAGGTAGAAACCAGGTGGTTAGGCCCACCTTTGTGAGGTCAGCAAATTGATGACTTCTGTCAGTGGGAGGCATTCTTGGGCCTGGAGGGTCCACGCTGCCGGGCAGCCGCAGCAGAGGTCCTTGTTTCTGCCGTTCCCCTCTCCTCGGTACCTGCCCAAGGGCCATGTGAAGTCTCCCATTTGCTCTCTTGAAGACCGCCCACCTGCTCCGACTCCTCCCTGGGCCAGTTTCATCCCACCGTGGCCCTAGTCCTCTAGTGAAAAAGGAGCACATGTCCGCCCACTTAGCCAAAGCCCCTTCCTTTCCAGCGAGATTTCACTGCTGGTTGTTGCCTTGACGCTTGGAGCCCTCTTTCTTTAACACCGACTGTCCCCTCATTGCTAAGCAACTTCCTGTCAGCTTTTGGTACCAGTGTCTATGCCCCATTCCCCTCCCCTTTATTCTATTTATTCTTTCATGGTTTTCTGGACCCCCTACCTCAATCCTATAGCCTGGGGGCCCCTGATGCCATTTTGTCTGTGTTCTGTAGGAAGGGGCAGCAATGGAGCACTGGAGAGGGGAGAGGCGCGAGGTGCTGTGGTTGGTGAAATGGGGGAGGGGAGGGGAGTCACGGTGTGATCTCTGACCATGGCTTGGCCCAAGGGCACCAAAATTTCCTTCGTAATTCGCCAGACTGGTCGCTTTCCGGAGGCGTCACTCATTCCTCGCCCTGTTTCCGTGGCATCCTGGTGTAATGACTGGAGGTGGGGGTGGGTGAAGTAATGCATTAGAAGTGCAGATTGCACCACCCCGCCTGCCCGCCCCGCACGTAGCACTCAACAGAGGACAGCGCTTCCTGATCGTTAACCTGTTCACTTTCAGATTATAAGTGATGCTCACCCCTGACCCAGCCTCTTAAGTCTGCCCTCCCCTGCCCTCTGCTACCCTCAGCCCCAGCTTAGGCTTCCCACTCGCCAGGGTAGACACGCAGGGCCCTCCCCTGTGACCGTGGTCTACTGTCCACCCGCATCTCACACATCACGCCCCACAAGCACCACAGGCCCCAGCCATGCTACCACGTAAGGTTCCTGACCATGCTGCCCTTTTCCTGGCCTGCGTTTTGTGTGCCTGGAACGCCCCTTCCATTTCAGATGCTTGCCTGACTCAGCTTGTGTCACTTCCTGTGGGAAGCCTTCACTGGCTAAACCTCCACCCAGACTGGATCCCCTGCCCTTCCTTTCATTCACATCAAGTTCAATTTTGGGTAGGCATAATTCTAGGAAATGATAAATAAAAGAAGGCAAAAGAGCGAAAACCCCTGCCTTTATGGTGCTTCCATTTTAGAGGACAGGGACATACCATAAACAAAGTACTGAAATGTCTAGTATGCTAGAGAAGGACTGAGAAGAAAAATCATCAAGCAGAGAAACAGGACAGGAAGTCTGGGGGCAAGCAGGGGGCATGGCCTTTGAATCTGTAGATGGAGAAGGCCTCACCTAGGAGGTGTGATTGGAGTAGAGTGAGGAGCTCTCACCTCTGGGCGTTCATGGCAGCCTGTGCAGTCTCCATCACAGCACGGACCAGCGATGGGAGGAATCTTTCCCCTGGGATACCAGGCCCAGGGAACTGGGGGGACGAGACACCTCTGAGGCCTCTGCAGGGCGACGGCTAATTAGCAATGTCTGCCATGTGGTGAGGGCGGCAGCCGAATCAAGTTGGGATTAGCTAGTCAGACCAGGCTGTGCACGTCTGGAGGGCAGGCTCCGCGTTGTCAGCGCGCAGCCCCTCGCCCCACCCCCCGACCACGGCTCGGTGGACTCGGTGCCATCACCCATGGGCAGACCTAACCCATGACCCTGGTCTAGGACCAAGAACGGAGCTAACCAAGCCGGGCATGTTTTCCTCTTGGGGAGGAGTTCTTAGCGTGTCAAGAGCCTGAGTGATTGGTTGCAGGAACAAAAACAGGAAGAGATGGAAGAATTAAGTCCCTTTAACAGCAGAGTCCAGAGGTGCAGAGCATTGAGCTCCTGTTGTAGGCAAGAGAACCATTTCTAGAATTTTTACAGGGAGAGGATGAGATTGCAATTTCCAAACCATGTTTGTGCTGCTGTACGAGGCCTGGCTATGGAGTCTGAGCAGCACTTGCTACAAGGCCTGGGGTTCAGTTTTCCCTGAATTCTTATAAGGCGTGGCCACGTGACCAAAATTCCCGTCTTCCTTTTCTTTCTAAGAGACGTTACATTCACCATCGCTGTACCATTAGTAGAGGGAGCTAAATGAGTCTCTGCTCATAACAGCCTACAAGGTGTTACTTACCAGTGTAGTGGCTGACACAGGCGAGGAGCTCAATCTGCATTTAAGGATGAGGGATGAAGCCAGTGGTGGCCTCGACCATGGGTACCAGGAATGGTTCACTGAGGCCCCTCTGCCCCCATGACTACAACTGCCATGTCACCAGGATACCTAACTCGGCCTGCATTAGGAAGTGACCTAGAGAAATCATTAAGAGCCTGTTGAATTCTGATGTTGTCCCTTAATTGCTGTGGGGCCTGGAGCACATTCTTTTGCCTCCTTGAGCCTCGGTTTCTGGCTCTGTAGTTTGACCATCAGAATAGGACCTACCACAAATAGTAATGATGAAATAAGATGATGCTTGTTAGATGCATAACACAGTACGTGCCTCGCACTGAGTGCTCTGTACACATCAGCTATTTTTATTCGATGAGCACGTCTAGCTTGTTGATAGTTAAAATGAAGAACAAATATAAAATGTCATTATGACAAACTCATCTATTAACGTGACACCATAAATACTTACTTCTTTGCAAATTTGCAGACGTCCCAGTGGGGCTGGTGTTAATCATCCCTACCATTGATTGAACTTTTATTAAATTCCATGCTCTGTACTAAGTGAGCCTGTATATATAATTACTTCACTTAATCTTCACAACAACCGGTGAGGTAGACTTAATTATCCTCCGTTTTATAAATGAGGAAACCAAGGCTCAGAGAAATGAAGGGACCTGTCTCCCTTCCAATGAACAGTTCAGCTGGTTTTCCATTGCCTGGTGTATCAAGTAGTGAAAAATGTTGCAGGCTGATTTCATAAATAGCACAAGCATACGAGGCTGTCAGATGCTTGTTTGTACTGGGAGACTGGAAATTAGGATATTTTACTATTCCCTCCATCTGTTTCAAATTATGGCCTATTATCCAATCTTCCTAAAATAGTCCCCATCTAAATCACCAGTCTTGAGGACTGAACTTGTGAACCTGACATGTACAGAGACGATAGGCATGTTTCAGCCAACGTCAAAGTATCAAGTGCGCATCTCATTACGGTTGTGTCTGAGGCAGGTGTCATCCTAGGTCTTCTAAGCTTGAAAAAACCTTGGCAGGGTATGACCGAGGTGACCCAAGAACCAGGATTAGGGTCAAGAAGGGCCATGATCCTATCAGCAAGTTGGTGCCTGGTACCAGAGGTGAGGCAGCTGGTGGGAGTTTTATATACAGTATAATCAAGCCAGGAGAACAGACATCTGGGAGAATGAAGGTTTATTTGTCCATGCAAAAAAGATTTGTCAGGCATTGTGCTGAGAAGCAGGATCTGCCCTCATGGGGTTCACGTACAGGTATATAGATAATAAGTTCGATTTCCAGATATTTACGGAACAGTCACTATGTGCGGGCCTTGCTCTAAGCTGTGCACACAATCCTGAACTAAGCTGAGGAGGGGCCTCATGGAGTGTACAGTCTAGAACAGCACTGTCCAATATAAACCCATACATGTAATTTAAAATTTTCCTACTAGCTGCATTAAGGAAATAAAAAGCAGATGAAATACATTTTAGTAATATGGTTTTATTTGATTCACTACATCAAAAAATATTGTCATTTCAACATATAATCAATATAAAAATGATTGAGATGTTTTATATTTTTCCCCCAAACGAAATCTTTGAAATCTGGTGTACATTTCATGCTTATAGTACATCTTGGTTATGCTTGTAGCACATGTGGCTGGTGGCTACCTTATTGGACAGCACACAGATCTAGATGATGAGGGGTTCGAGGCTAATTCCATGAAAGAAGAGTGCCTGTAAAGGATGCCTCCTTTACAGGAAGGCTGCTGCATCTGGTAAAGAAGTTCCTCCAGCCTGGGTTCCCCATCCCCTGGAATCCCTCTTCCCCATCTTGGCAGAGCAGGGCCAGGTATATATCAGTTGTGCCGGATGGAATCCCTGCATCATGTTCCAGAACCTTCTGGAGGCAGGATGCCAAGTTCCGTAGTGCTCGCCCAGCATAAGCCACACCTCCTAGAGTTAACCTTAGTGTGCTGGGAGTGCGTTCATTCAGTCAGTTACTACTTGTTACTGAGCACCTACTAAGTGCCAGCCTCAGTGCTAAGTAAGCACTGGGAACACACACCAGTGAACATAGACAGTTGGTATCTCACAGTTCCATCATGATAAACAAGTAACCCATAAATGAAGAAATCATTAAAGACTGTAAGAAATGCTATGGAGGACAAATGACAGGTGCTGTGAGATTCAACAGGGCCACCTGACCTCTTTGGGTGTCAGAGAAGTTCTCCCGGAGGAAGTAGAATTAACTGGGCAAAGGAGGAGTGGTCCACGTGCAAAAGCAGCGTGGGGGATGTAGGGAGGAGCTCTAAGACAGCCAGTGGGGATGGCATGCACCACTGAGGATTAGGGCAGCAGCCTGGAGTGGCTGGGAGAGCGCTAGCTTTAGAGTCGCACAGATCTGGTCCAACCCAGCCAGAAACTTGGGTGACAAGTTTCAACCTGTCTGGGCCCCAGTTACCTCCTTTAGAGGGACGTGGTGAAGGTTAAACAGAGTGATGAATGAAAACTCTTGATATAGCAGATGCCCTACCTCATTGTTAAATTATTGACCTTTGTTATTATTTATTGAAGGTTCTTCTGCACCATATCAAGAAGATGGCCAAGTTTTGTGTTTGTTTCCTTCTCTTGGGGACTTCAGAAGGCTCCAAAGTAGAAGTGTTTGGAGAAGTGGAGACAGAAACCTCCCCCACCCTTTATTTCTTCCCTTGCTTTATTTTTACTAGAAAATTTGAACAGTACAAGTAATAGATGACTTTTAAAAATAAACCCTTTATTTTGGAATAGTTTTAGATTTGCAGAAAAGTTTAAAACCTAGTACAAAGAGTTCCCATGTATCCTTCACCCAGGTGCCCCTAATAAGCAAATTTGTCAAAATTAAGAAGTTAATACTGGTACCTTACCATTAACTGAACTCCAAGCTCAGTTTGGATTTCACCAGTTTCCCCACTCATGTCCATTTTCTGTGCCAGGATCCAATCCAGAATACCACATTACATTTAGTCATTATGTTTCCTTAATCTCCTCCAATCTGCAACAGTTTCTCAGTCTTTCCTTATTTTTCACGACCTTGACAGTCTTTTGTTTTTGTTTTTGGCTGCTAAGTATGTGGGATCTTAGCTCCCCGACCAGGGATCGAACCTGTGCCACTTGCATTGGGAGCACGGAGTCTTTTTTTTTTTTTTTTTAAGGTCACTGCAGTAGTGGTTGGAATAAGAGGCTGAAAGGATTTTTTTTTTTTTTTTTTTTGGCTGTGTTGGGTCTTTGTTGCTGCGCGCGGGCTTTCTCTAGTTGCGGCGAGTGGGGGGCTACTCTTCGTTGCTGTGCGCAGGCTTCTCATTGCGGTGGCTTCTCTTGTTGCGGAGCATGGGCTCTCGGCGCGTGGGCTCAGTAGTTGTGGCTCGTGGGCCCTAGAGCGCAGGCTCGGTAGTTGTGGCACACGGGCCTAGGTGCTCTGTGGCATGTGGGATCTTCCTGGATCAGGGATTGAACCCGTGCCTGCATTGGCAGGCAGGTTCTTAACCACTGGGCCACCAGGGAAGTCCCAACCTTGACAGTTTTGAAATGGGTTGGTAAGATATTTTGTAGAATGTCTCTCAATTTGGGCTTTTCTGATGTTTTCTCATGATTAGACTGGAGTTATGGGTTTGGGGGAAGAATATCACAGAGGTGAAAAGCCCGTCTCATCACATCCTATCAGGGAGTATATAACATGACTTACCACCGGTGATATTAACCTTGATTACTTGCTTAAGGTGGTGGCTGCCAGACTTCCCCACTATGAAGTTACTATTTTTCCCTTTCCATACTCTAGTCTTTGGAATATAGGCTTGATTTTAATAGATACTTAAGAAAACATATTTGGAAATCATTGCCCAACAGTGAGAGAGTATACCTCTTTCTCAAGCACATTTGGAGTATTTACAAATAATGACCACATTATCTGCTGCAAAGCGAGTCTCAAATACCAATGCATCAGTATCACATAGATTACAATATGACTACAACATAAATATACGTAAAAACAAAACTTTAGACAATACTTAGACTTGAACTATTACGAACATACCATATATCAAAACTTGTGGAGTGCGGCTAAAACAGTACATAAGGAGAAGTTTGTAACTTCGAAGGCCTTCATTGAGAAATTCCCTATAGTAAAGGGAGCGTGTGACTCATCACATAGGAGACTTACCTCCACTGACCAGTGTGGACAGGAGTTCAGAGGGTTTCTCCCCAGTGTTATGGTCTTGGGCACTCCTCCAGGACTTTACCAAAACCCTGAGGGAATCAGAACCGCAGTGAACCACTGAGATTGAATGTCCCACCAGTTCTGAAAAATGGAGGCACAGAACAGTTCCTATTCAATTCTACAAAGAAAAGGGATAAAGGGAACTATGTTCAATATGCTGTGATAGGGACTTCCCTGGTGGTCCAGTGGTTAAGACTCTGTGCTTCCAATGCAGGGGGCGCAGGTTCGATCCCTGGTCAGGGGACTAAGATCCCACATGCATGCCGTAACTAAGAGTTCGCATGACACAACTAAGGAGCCCGCCTGCCGCAAT
Organism: Balaenoptera musculus; assembly: GCF_009873245.2. Classification (NCBI taxonomy): domain Eukaryota; kingdom Metazoa; phylum Chordata; class Mammalia; order Artiodactyla; family Balaenopteridae; genus Balaenoptera; species Balaenoptera musculus. The sequence goes on along the minus strand of NC_045799.1, from coordinate 21,307,527 downwards.
AAGACCCAACTCAACCAAATAAATAAATAAATATTTTTTTAAAATCCTGTGGTAAACCATAAAGGAAAAGAATATAAAAAAGAATATATATATGTATATAACTGAGTCACTATGCTGTACAGCGGAGATTGGCACAGCATTGTAAATCAACTATACTTCAATTAAAAAAAAAAAAGAAAAGGGATGAGATATTTTCCCCACCCTAGCTTTGTGAAATAAGTTGCAGTTGCGATATCCATCAGAGGTGTTGAGGGAAACCAGAGTTTATGTTATCTTTGATTTAGGTCTGCTAAAGACATTGTTTTGTTGGGAGCAAGAGTTTTATAATTTTTTTAAAAAGCTGTCCTTTCCAAATGCAAGAAAGACAGCTTCTCAACAGTGAAAAAAGTACACAAGAATATAGGTTTAACCTCTTCTTAAAATAAAAAATTCTAAGTAACGAAGTTTGCTCCGACATCACAGGTATTGCCTTTAAGTGCTACCTTTTTCAGAATGTGCCACCTCCTTGTAAAACTCTCGCCACTTCTAATAGACCCTGTGCGGGTTCTGCTGTCATAGGTTTAGCTGTCTTCTGCTTGAGGTGATCAAGCCTGGGAATACAAAGCTTCAAAGTGCCGATTCTTTGAGCTATTCCCTGGCAGCTCTACCAGGGAGATCATTAACGGTTAGGGTGGGATTCCTTGAGCTCCCTTGGAATGGGCTTGTCGAGGACCACCCTTCCCCACCAGAGAAGAATGTACTAAGAAAACCTACCCTTCTCTTTCAGTCAAGCATTTTCTATGGCATGGGCTCAACCAAGCATCCCCAGCATCTCTGCTTCTCAGCTATGAAGTGTGATGTGAATGGCTCCCAGGAGGTGTACAGTGTACATCCATATGTGGCAAACCTGCCTACCTTCAGTGGAAGGTGGATGGAGACTTGCCTGGGATAAACCTAGGGTATGTCTCTAACTGTATGCAAAAAACCAGAGTGAGTGTGGAGTCAGAAGTCCACACACAGGGAGAGGCAGAGCTGCAGGACAGGGAGTCCCAGAGGAATTCCAGTCCCCCGTGCTTGTTGTCTGGAAGGCCCAACTTGACCTCTGCCCTCCCCTTATTTGACGACATAAGCTTTCCAATAAATATTTCTTTTTAAAGTATAAGTTAGATTTCCATCGCCAATGCATCCTCGCTAAAAGCCCGAGTTTTCCCCTTAACTTGCCCCAAATGGCCAGTTGTTAAGGTGTTCCATGGAGGGTTTGCTTATCCAGGTTGACCTTGCCTACCTAACGGAGATTCCAGCAAACAGGGCAGTGTATTGAGGTCTCAGAATAAACATGTAGTGACAGCCTTTGCTCCTGGCATTCAGACATCCGTCCATTCTCAGTGGCTTGTCCTTATTTGTTGGTCGCTAAATTTACTTCCTGGTATTAAAAATAAAAGAGTAGGCTCACTCCGTCCATGTGGGAGATGTATGTGTGATTTGGACCTTTTGACTGGAGGGGATGTTCTGGGGCAGCCACTCCAGTGGGGGCCCAAGTTGGCAATTAAGACTGCCTGGAAAATGGTGCTTTCAAGAGTGGGGGAAGTGAGCTCAGAGGAGCTCAAGGGGCCTATAGGGAGAAGAGGAGGACACCAGCCAAGGCAGTCCTAGTATGTGCAAGGCCTTGGCAAATATTTTTTGTATAGCCCCTGTCTATATAAACAATTTTCTTAAAAATGTATTACAGAGGGGAATCCCTGGTGGTCCTGTGGCAAAGGCTCTGCACTCCCAATGCAGGGGGCCCGGGTTCGATCCCTGGTCAGGGAACTAGATCACACATGCCTCAACGAAAAGATTCTGCATGGTGCAACTAAAGATCCTGCATCCTGCAACTAAGACCCAGTGCAGCTGAATAAATAAATAAATAAATATTTTTAAAAAAATGTATTACAGGGAATTCCCTGGAGGTCCAGTGGTTAGGACTCCGTGCCCTCACTGCTGAGGGCCTGGGTTCCATCCCTGGTGGGGGAACTAAGATCCCACAAGTCATGCTGCGTGACAAAAAAAAAAAAAAAAAAAAAATTCATGGGCCCCATGTGGAGCATTGTGATTTACTGATGAAGATTTAGATAATGGGTAGAGAAGAGGTGCTGAGACTTTATTTCTTGTCCTATCAGTGCACGTGAAGATTCTTGGTAATATCCAGACACCATCTCTTCCTCTTCAACTCCAAGAACCATCTCTTCATGTTATTTATTGTGAAATGTGCCATTCTTGCTTAGTTTCTTATTTCCCACTGCAAAAAAAGGTATGCCGTTTGGAACCTGTTAGTATTGAAGCAATATAGATCTTCTTAACTTTGTATTTCTCTAATACGTTTCTTTACTTATATATTACATTACAATTCATACATTACTCATGATGCTGCACCATCCATGGTGGTGGTCCCTACGTACTGGCTTCCAAGGACTCTCTCAAAGATTTTTACTGTGCCTCATTGATGAGAACTACGAATATAAATCTTACCCAGAGTATGCAGGAAAATGAGAATGATGATCTATTTTCTGGTCATGTTAAATTTATCATTTGCAATATTGCTTTGTAAATGTGGAGTAATACATCTTCCAATCATGACTTGAACTCTCTTTTTTTTTGGTAGAAAGGAAAGTTGCTTTAATCAGAAAGCCAGCAATCTGCGGAGAAAGTAGACTCATGTCCTAAGAACAACTCCAAAGATTCTGCTCAGCCATGACAATTTTTAAAGGGAAAAAGGGGAAATAATCTCAGTTAAATATTAAGAAGGTCATATTCTTTGTCACTTTTCCATTGCGTGCAGACCTGCCGACTTCTCCTGATCTTCCTTTGGATGCTCTCCTGCCCGTGTGGTCTGCCTGCAAATTTACCAAGGGGAAGCTAGGGTTAGATAGTAAGTCATTCTTTAACTACTTAATTCTTCATTATTACTCCTTCTAATCCAGGAAAGGAATCAACAGGTTAGGCGAGGCATTGTGTACATTCAGTAAAGCAAAAATCAGGAGTTAGGTTAAATGTTACCTAGTGATATCATTTTTATGATTAAGGTCTGAGGAAAACAGAGATGAACAAACAGAAAAGGGACAAAAGAGATGCTTACATATCTACTGTACAAAAGCCTAGATTTGCTGAGAACACCGTATTTCTCTTTTTATTACAAGTCTTTTCTCTGAAGTCAATATTTCATTCTGGGGCTTCCCTGGTGGCGCAGTGGTTGAGAATCTGCCTGCCAATGCAGGGGACACGGGTTCGAGCCCTGGTCTGGGAGGATCCCACATGCTGCGGAGCAACTGGGCCCGTGAGCCACAATTACTGAGCCTGCGCGTCTGGAGCCTGTGCTCCGCAACAAGAGAGGCCGCGATAGTGAGAGGCCCGCGCACCGTGATGAAGAGTGGCCCCCGCTTGTCACAACTAGAGAAAGCCCTCGCACAGAAACGAAGACCCAACACAGCCATAAATAAATAAATAAATTTAAAAAAAAATATTTCATTCTGTTTCTTGGTAATATATATTTTCTCTCTCTTTAACTAATTTTATTCTTTTTATTCCAATTCTGGTTTTATTTATTTAAATTAATTTTTATTGGAGTATAGTTTCTTTACAATGTTGTGTTAGTTTCTACTGTACAGCAAAATGAATCAGCTATACATATACATATATTCCCTCTTTTTCAGATTTCCTTCCCATTTAGGTCACCACAGTGCATTAAGTAGTTCCCTGTGCTATACAGTATGTTCTCATTAGTTATCTATTTTATACATAGTATCAATAGTGTATGTATGTCAATCCCAATGCATCCATCTTCATTAAATTCCTTCTTGAGAAATTCTGTTCATTTTTATTTCTGGCTCCCTAGCATTGCTTTGGATTTGGACTCTGCTATCCAGAGTATTCACCAAGCCCCGGGGCTTCATGTCTTTTGAGAATCGGCTCAGCTGGTTTTCTAGGTTCTCATCCAAGTCTCTGCAAGAAACTGATGAGTCAGCCAGAGCCTAGGGCTGAGTCCTCTAGGATGCTATTGGAACACACTCTCCAGCTTGGCTTTGACCCTTTGGAGACTGGCTGAACTCGCTAGGCAGTCAACCAATTGCGTTACTGTCCAGCTTACATCTCTTTATCTCAGTTAAAAAGATATCATGAGGGTTTGGGTCAAGGACCTTTCAGGCATAATATGGCTACACACAGGCCTTCCCAACCTATTAGTCTCTGATTCTATCACAAAAACCAAATAGGATTACTTGCTATAACTTATTCTTGGGAATCCTTTACTGGCTCCTAGAGCTCATTGGTCCCTCTCTAAGGGTCTACATACTACCTATTTGGGAACAATTATAGTTTTTTTTTTGAATAAATTTATTTATTTTATTTATCTATTTTTGGCTGCTTTGGTTCTTCGTTGCTGTGCACGTCTTTCTCTAGTTGCGGCGAGCGGGGCCACTCTTTGGTGCGGTGCGCAGGCTTCTTATTGCAGTGGCTTCTGTTGTTGCTGAGCACGGTCTCTAGGCATGTGGGCTTCAGTAGTTGTGGCTCACAGGCTCTAGAGTGCAGGCTCAGTAGTTGTGGCACACGGGCTTTGTTGCTCTGCAGCATGTGGGATCTTCCCAGACCAGGGATTGAATCCGTGTCCCCTGCAGTGGCAGGCGGATTCTTAACCACTGCGCCACCAGGGAAGCCCCTCGATTATAGTTTTGAGTGAGTTAGAATTTGCCACACAGTTTGTCAGGTCTATCAGAATTTATTGAAGGGCTTCTTAACCTAGGGTTTGTGAACTTGCGTGGGAATAAATTACATCTTTATTTCACTAATCTCTAACTGAAATTTCGCATGTTTTCTAATTGTTAATGTAAGCAACAAATCACAGTAATATTAGTTAGCATGACCTTGACTTTGTCGCCAATACAAATCATGGATTTTTCACATCACGCTGGAGTCGTTGTAGACATTTCAAAACACCTTTCAAGTTCAGACCTACTTCAAAATTATGGTACTTATAAGACCTGCTGCTAGATCTTGTTATTTAATGCATTACTAAAGAGGCACATATATTACCATATTGCAGGTTTAAAAAAAATTCTAATAGCTTTATTTTAATATAATCGGCCTCCCTTGCAATCTGACATATTTCATTTGATGCATTTAAAAATACGACTCTGAGAAGAGGTCTGTAGGTGTCACCAGTTTGCCAAAGGGGCTCATGTACAGAAATCCATGCTTGTCATGATGGTAGCAGCCCCTCCTCAGAAGCCTCAGGGGCCAGAGCTCTGCCCGGAACTCCCCTTTGCCCAGACAGATCTCTCGAGGGGCAAAAGAACCCTCACCTCAACTTTGGGTTCCTGTCTTCTCTTCACTCAGACTAAGCTAACACTAGTGAAGCTTTCCTTTCGACTACACGTCTTGAACTCTTTAGGCCATAATCACTGCATTCCTGAATTATGATTGCTTTCAATGCTGGCCACAGTCCTGCCTTCCACACACCACACCAGCGGGGAGCACAGGAAAGGGGCCTGTGAGCAGAGTGAGAAGAGCGGCCCCCTTCATACAAGATACATCCATCCCTTGTTCTCCATGGCTTACGACAGATGAGAGCACCATGTCATCACACTGATTGGAGGCATGAAAAGTACATCAATGGAAAGAGCACATCGGCATTGCAGATCAGCATCTCAAAAGTCCTTGGAGGAAACAGGCATGGCCGCTTCTGCCAAAGGGAATGAGGTGACCACCCTGGGGGCTAGCTGGGGAAGGGACAGCAGAACACACAGAGTAAAGGACATCTGCTGCCCTTTTCTCCCATTTCCCTGGCTGCAGTAGGTCAGAGGGGCACTGTGGTCTGAACAGAGAGGTGCAAGTCAATACCTGGGTCCACGCTTGCAGCTCAAGCGTCTGCAATGGATTGTTGGTGGCTCACAATCTTAAACCCAGCCTGGTTCCAAAGTGAGTGAGAATCATCAAAATCAGCATCCTAATAAAACTATTTTGGCAGCCCAGTCTTGCACAAATGGTGAAAGAACTACTGTATCAGATAGCAAGAGTGAGGTCCTTGCCTGGCTGTCCTCTTGGAACCAGAGCTGGCTATGGGGCTCCATGATATGAGTCCTGGAGTATCTCAGGGCATCTGGTCAACCCCACACATGCGCGAGAGAGGGCTGGGGGTAAGATAGAGGGTTGAAGAGTTCTTCAAAGAAAAGAAATGGAGAATGAGACCCACCGGGGATGGACATGGTCTGGGATGGGGCAGCTGTTCCTGGACGGCACCTCTGGCCAGCCCCAGCCACTGAAGTGAGACTTAGAAGATTTCAAGGTAGAAATTTCTGGCCAACAGGACCCACATGGGGCCTGGTCTGGATTGGGGCACCTGGCCAAGATGGCATTGGTGGTCTTGGAGGGGCACTCAGAAAATTTTGGGGAATACCAATCCAAAATGCAGTACCACTTGAGGCACAAGGTCTGGGGCAGGGGACCTCTTACCTAGATCTAATGATATTTTCTACCTCTACCACTGGATATTATTCACTAAGACTTAACGGTCCAGCAAGAAACTGGGTTCAACGCTGAGCCAATGAATCTTCCAGCCAGCCACCCATCCATCCAGCAAATGTTCGTTGAGCACATACACTGTGCTAGTGTTGCGTTAGGTTCGGGAGAAATAGAAGCGGATCTTCTCAACCATTATCCACACCAAGCTAGTTCTGCACAACTGAAAAAGGAAGAAAAGGAAAAGAAAACTGGCTACAGATGACATACCTCTCATACATCTGTTCAGTTAAACACTTTTCTAAATTATGGCTTTTGAAAACTGTTCCAGTTACTATGGTTCCACACAATTTACTCCAAAACTTAGTGGCTTAAAACAATGACAATATTTATTTTGCTCATGAATCTGCTATTGGGGCTGGGGTTATCTTGTCTCTGCTTTGCTTGCTTTCAGGTGAGTTGGCTTGAAGCCTGGGGACTGGAGTCATCTGAAGCCTTCCTCACTCTCACGTCTGGCCATTGGTGTTGTCAGCTGAGACAGGTTGTCTCAGGTTGTCAGCTGGAACATCTCCACATGCTCTCTTCATGTGGTCTGAGCTTCCTCCCAGTATGGTGACTGGGTACTGAGGGTGAGCACTGCAAAAGGGGGTAAGCCAGGTGGAAGCTGAATCCTCTTTATGACCTAGCCCCAGAAGTCACCAAGCATTACTTCTGCCCTATTGGCCAGAACAGTCACAGCAGCCAACCAGACTCAAGGAGAGGGAATATGGATCCATCTCTCAGTGGCAAGATGTTGGTTACATTGTAAGAAGAACTGGGGGATGGATTATATATATTGGTGAGGTCAATTCAGGAAAAAAGTGCCACATAAGGTTGATACAACTGCTCCATTTTTTTTTCCTTTTTCAAATGCAATACCTTTTAATACACAGTAATTAAGTACATGATACAAAGTGATTATTCTGACAGTACAGTTTCAGATGAAGACAATTCCCCAATTCATTCTACTTTTATAGTTAGAATTTACGATGTAGAACAGATTTGAATTGTGCCCTGTTTGGAGAATCCAAATGTTTTATTCTGTATAGCATTTCATACGTCTCTTCAGTCCATTGTGCATGCACACTTTTCGCATATGTTTCAAAGTGTTCTGATGTTTAATTTTCCCTCAAGGTGTTTTGTGTGTGTTACAACTTTATTTTTATGTTGGTTTAAGAGAAACCCTGAAAATTTTTTTTAAAATTGTAAAAGAAAAAGATGCAGAAATATAATATCACCTTTAAAAAACGACTGCTCACTTGTGTCTTTCCTCCACCCACCACCCCTCACCTAATATTACATGTTGTCTTCTTGGTCAGTGCATTAGTCCTTATACTTTACATTTTTATGTAGAAGCCACATTCTTTTTTTTTTAGCATTTTATTTTATATTGGAGTATAGTTGATTAACAGTGTTGTGTTATTTTCAGGTTTACAGCAAAGTGATTCAGTTTCATTTATTTATTTATCTTTTGGCCACACCGTGTGGCCTGTGGGATCTTAGTTCCCCCACCGAGGATCAAACCCGTGCCCCCTGCATTGGGAGTGCAGAGTCTTAACCACTGGACCGCCAGGGAAGTCCCACAAAGTGATTCAGTTACACGTATACATGTATCTATTCTTTTTCAAATTCTTTTCCCATTTAGGTTGTTACATATTATTGAGCAGAGCTCCCTGAGCTATACAGTAGGTCCTTGTTGGTTATCCATTTAAATATAGCAGTGTGTACATATCAATCCCAAACCCCCTAACTATCCTTCCCCCCACCCCCGTAGAAGCCATATTCTTAATTTAAAATTATTTATTTATTGCTTATATGATTTTTGTTTCCATTGTTCCATTGCTACATTTTTGTCTGTTAAAAATATTTAGGTGTCTTGGGTTGGAATTGAATACCTATCTTTTTCCCATTAAAATTAATGGAAGGGCTTCCCTGGTGGTGCAGTGGTTGAGAATCCGCCTGCCAATGGGGGACACAGGTTCGAGCCCTGGTCTGGGAAGATCCCACATGCCATGGAGCAACTAAACCAGTGTGCCACAACTACTGAGCCTGTGCACTAGAGCCCATGAGCCACAACTACTGAGCCCACTTGCTACAACTACTGAAGCCCAAGCGCCTAGAGCCCGTGCTCCGCGACAAAAGAAGCCACCGCAATGAGAAGCCTGAGCACCGCAACAAAGAGTAGCCCCCGCTCTCTGCAACTAGAGAAAGCCTGCACACAGCAACGAAGACCCAATGCAGCCAAAAATAAATAAATTAAATAAATAAAAATTTAAAAAATTAATGGAAATATATATTTTTTTCATTTATCAGCTTTTCACTTAGAGGCAGAATTTTCAGCAATGAATTAAAGTCATCAGGTGGGAGATAGATGTACTTTCATCATCTCCCTAAAAGCTTTGACAGCCTCCCAGTCCTGTGTCTGTCATTTTTCCAGTTCCCACCACCCATTGCTCTTCTAAGCCATCACCTCCATTATCAGCTCCTTACCTGTCTGATATATTACAGATGTTCCATATTTATTACGTTAGGAATGAGTCTGGTTGAAAGTAACAGGTAACTTGACAAACTGTGGTCTAAAAAATATTTTTTCCCCCTCATAAAACAGGAAGGCAGTCCAGGGTTTGCGCAGCTACTTGAGTATGTCCTAAAGTACCAGGCTTCTTTTGTCCTTTTATTTCATCTTCCTTAGCACAATCCTCCTCATGGTCTCAAGATGATTGCTGCATCTCCTGGTGTTGTGCCTTAGTTCCAAGCCTGAAGTAGGGGAAGGTGAAGGTCACAAACTTCTCCAAAGAGTTCCTTTTTATTCTGGAAGGGAAGCTGTCCCTTGGGACTGCTGCCTACATCTTATTGGCCAGGACTTTGTCTTATTGCCACTTCTAGCTGCAAGGGAAGTTGGGAACTGTGTGCTTTGCTTTCCAGCCTCTGTAGTTTGGAAAGGCAAGGGATAAGTGGTTGGAATAAATATTGAGAGCCTCTTACAACATGTGCCACACTGCGTTTAATTGAAATGTATTGCTTCGATCCACAAAGTATCCTGGATATAGCCTGTTCTTGTCCTGGAACATTCTTCCTTTTCCTTTTCTCTCCTCTAGTTACTTTCCTGGGTATGTATGTATGTGTGTGGGAGGAGACAAAATATTGAGGAAACACTCTTTTTTTTTTTTTCCGTGAGGATACCAGTTCCCTTGTCTCTCCTTCCTCCATGGTCTCTTCTAACTGAGGGTAAGGAGGACGAGTCAGCATCTTCTTTGCTCCATTCTGCTCTTTTCACACACCGTGACTTCAGCACTTCTACCCTGATCCCTTCCTCTCTGACTATCAAGGAGAGTCTCAAGGCCAGGTTCTCCCTCCTCTTCTTTCTCAGGCCAAGTTTCCTCCTTTACACTCCCAAGGGACTTGAGCTGTATCTCTCTAATGGTATTTATCATTTTCTTCGTTGAAGCTGAAACCAAATGATTGGAAGTGGTACTGTTTACGAAACGTGTGGTGCATTGTAGGTGCTCAAACCGGTAGCTCTTGCTATTATTACTACTATTAATAATGTCTTATCGCCTATATCAGACTCAGCTCCTTAATGACAGGCTCTGAATCTGATGTCCGATTCATCTTTGTGACACACATCTGGCCTGGAATTGAACATTGCTCATAATGCTATCAATATAACGGGGGGGGGGGGGCAGGTAAAGGACAACATTTCAAAGGAAGGGTGCTGTAATGGTGTGAGAAATTCCTAGAACCTGAGTGGGAGCCAGAATCTTGCGGAGAAGACCCTTACTCCGTCCGCATCAAAAACACCCAGAGTCCCAACTGTTTCGTAGGGAAGCATGTGGACCGCCTCCACGCCTATATTGCGATGAGGTAGGAGCATCCGTCACTTCATCCCTCCTGCTCCTCCGGAAAGGGAGGCGGAACTATACCCCGCGCGCGGCGATCTGGGATAGCTGCGCACGCGCAGCTTCCGGCTCCGTGTCTGGGGAATTATTTGACGCCGCCGTTTCGGCCCCCACACAAGTCTCTGATCAGGCGCGCCGCGCACGCGCAGTGATCCACTAGGCTCGGGGAGTTATTTGACGCTGCCGCCCCTGGCAGTCGGAAGTTGCCTGAGCAGAGCCCAGCCGGCCGGCCCGAGTGGCCTTCGTCGACCCGGGCGCCCTGGGAGAGTCGCTGACGGGTGGACGGAGCGACCGCCTGAGGACAGCCGGCCGGGGCAGCGAAAGCGCCGGGCCTATGGCGCGGGTGGCGTGAGGCGGAAGGCCGAGTGCGGCCGGCGGCGGCGGCGGCGGCGGCGGCGGCGCCCGCCCCAGCAATGCGGGCCCCGCCCGTCGCCTCAGGTAACCGGGCGGCCCTCCCCGTCGCGACCGGACCCTCCCTTCTCCCCTCCGGGTGGTCTAGGGATGGCTAAGCCTTGTTTCTCGGCCCCGGTGGCTCCAAGGGCCCTTCGGAAGCGCATCTCATTTTGGGGGGCACCCACGGGGTCCGGGGGAGCTTGGCCGTGGAGTCGGCGGCTTCTGTCGGGTCTTTTCAAACCCGGGGTGGCCCTTGAGAGCTGCCCCGGCCGGGCGAAGCTCTTTCCAGGCAGCCTGGGGGAGGGGGCGGGTCTGGAGCGGAGCTAGACAACTCTGGCGAAGAATCTGGTCCAGCAGCAAGGTTGGTCGAGTGGCTGTCTCCCTGTGGGGACGATGCTGCCCATTGCACGGTGACTGTCGGATGAGGAAGAGTTAATAATGAGAATAAACAGCTAGCCCTTGTTAAGCGCTTACTGTACGCCGGCCATTGTGCCAGACCATTACGTTCACCCCATCTAACTTCACAGCAACCCGGTAAGGGAGAATGATTATCCCCATCTTACTGACGAGGCAACTGAGGCCCTGAATGGTTAGGTGACTTCCTTGCCCAAGGTCACGGAGCTGGTAAATTTGACTCGAGATTCAAGTTCTTAACAATTAGGTCAGTGGCTCTCCAACTTCGCTGCACGTAGAAATCACCTGGGGCAGCTTTTAAAGATTCCTGATGCCCAGGTAGCAGAGCCAGGCCAGTTAAATCACCGTATTTGGGAGTGGGGTCGGTGGGGGAAGCCAGACAGCAGTATTTCTTAAAGATCCCCACATGAATTCAGTGTGCAGCAAAGTTTGGGAACTGCTACCGTAGATAATTCTGCATCTCAGTAAAACGTTTCGGTGTTTCTCCAGTTTAAGTGTGTAAGAGAATTTTCTGGGAGTTTGTTTAAAATGCAGTTTCCACCCGCAGAGATCTTTTCATTAGGCCCACGGACTACTACACCTTGTGAAAGCCTGTTGGGGGTGGGAAGTAACTTTCTCTGCAGGATTTGTGAGTCAGCTGGACCTTTTAAAGTGCGTGCATCTCATACAAAACTGTTAGTTTGCAATTTTCCTGGATACACAGTACTCGTGGTTACAGCATCTCTGATCTCTGGGTCTTGTTTGAATATGCTGTTCTCTGCCTAGTCTGTCCTCTGTGCTTTCTCCCTGCTCCGCCCAGACACACACACTTCTGCTGTTTCTTACACACATGCACGTAGTCTTTTCTTCCCATCTCTGGCTGCGTAACTCCCAGCATTCAAGAAGCCTCTGTGACCCTCACACCTCTCACTCCCAACCACCTTGGGTGTTTCCTGTTTGCTCTTTAGCATCATCATAATGGAATTTACCAGTGATTTTTCTGTGTTGTATTTATGTCTGTTTTATTAGATTGTGAGCGACTTGAACCATGTTTCCTCATCTCTGTATTCCTCCCAGTTCTTTGACATACAGACTCACAAAAGTTTTACTGAATGGAATGTTTGTGTCCCTTTTATGTCACAGACTGCATGCTGCAAACCGATTCTTCTCTATTTCCAGTTTTGCAAAAGGTGTTTGGTAGTTCTTGCTCTACAGAGTTTTGTTCTTTTTGCTTGAAAATACTCTAGTTAGGTCTGTTAACTTTTCCATCCAGCAGTTAAATAAACACATTGAGTTCTTACAACTGGTGAGACTAGGGAAGACTAACTATGTGCAGTCAGCATTGGTTGATTTTTAATATCTAGTTTTATCACAGTCAGATACAATCAGTTCTGTAGTGGAAACCCTTTTATTGCCCTTAGGCCTTTGCGTGTGTTCCCTACTAAACACTATGCTGTCCAAACTAGTGTTTAGTTGTCATCCACTAAATGTTGTTACCTTTCTGGTACTTGGTAAATACTAGTAGATGGAAATGCTGTTGGTAGTAGTTCATTCTGTTACCAGGAGAGATGACTTAAGAAGTACTTAGATTAAAACCTTGATGTCAGAGGAATTGACACACTTAGTATATATTTATTACAGAATGCCTGAACTGCTGTTGCCCAGCATATTTACAAATTATAAAGGAAGGCAGCCCGGTAATTCAGATTATATTTGTTCTTGGCTGGTCTTAAAACCATGTAAGGTTTATAAAAGTGAGTGAGTGAGTGTGTGTGTGAAGGTCATTATGAAGAGGTTTTTGGACAATAAAGTTTTTTATAGTAGTTAAATATGGTAAAGTATGTGGACTGAATAAGAAACACATTTCACGTAATGACATTCTTTACATCATACAGATTGTTATAGAAAGAGTTTTCTTCGTTCTGTTTTGTACTGTTTACTCAAATTTTAGGCTAAGGCTAATGTAGAAACTGATGGGATAATTTATGTTAAATTCAGATACTCAAGAAACTTGCCCTTGTTTCTCGGATCAGATATGGGCAGAGTATCCAGTTCTGGCCTCAGCACATGGAAGAAACTCAATCTTCAAGCCTGAGGTTTAAGTCTCTAGTTTGATCCCCCAGAAAAGGTGAAAAACTACGCATGCTCAGTTAAAGACCAAAAATGACTCTAATCATGCTAGCCTGAGACGTAGAAATGGATTCTTTTTAATTTGAGGTACCCATCAGTGTTAGCAGATGTGTTCCCTGACATGTGTAAAGGCCTTTTCGATAGAATACATGATTTTCTTTGGTGCAAGATGATTAAACGTTTTAGAATTAAGGTACATGGAGTTTAAGTTTTAGATGCAGAAAATAGGTAACTTGCCCAAGACTACTTGGTTGGCTGTAGCACATCTAAGAATAGAATGCAGGTCTCCTTCCTCTGGACTCAGTATCCCCTTCCACCCTCATGCCCCTCATGTGAGAGGATGTCTTGTTTCTTGTTGTTGTTGTTGTGTGTGTGTGTGTGTGTGTGTGTGTGTGTGTGTGTGTGTGTGTTGGGGATGGGGGAAGTGGACAGAGTAGTCTGCTATGTTTGAGATATTAAGTTAGATATATAATGAGTGCTTGTAGTATGACATGTACTTTGCTATATAAACTGGGGATACTAAGATAAATAAGACACAGCCCCTTTCCTTCAGGAATCTATAGTCTAGTCAGGGTTGTAGTAAAAGTAAAAGTATAGTATCTAAGGCAGCTCTGTCAAATAGAAATTTCTGCAGTGATGGAACTGTTCTATATCTGCACTGTCCAGTATGGTAGCAGTTAACCACATGTGATATTGAGGACTTGAAATGTGACTAGTTTACCTAAGGAACTGAATTTATAATTTAATTTAAATTTAAGTAATATGTGGTTATGGCTGCTGTGTTAGAGCAAGTCTGGGGCATAAAAGATGAGAACTCTGGTGGGGGTGGGAGCAGGCAGGGTATCCATACTTTTTTGGACAGACTAGCAAAAACTACCTGTTTTCACTTTTGGGGAGGAATGCAGGCAGAACCTGTCTCCCTTTCTTGTAATTCAGGTGTTTGATAGGATCCTTAACAGAATCTGGTGCACAGGTGAATACATTCCTTTTTGGCCAAGCTTGATTGATATTTTCCTTGGGGGTCGATAGGACTACAACAGAAATATGAAATATGTTCCTTTTGCCTTTATTAGTTGTAAAGGTTATATGGATGACCTTGAATGCACTTATGCACCTTAAAATCCAGCATTTATTTACTCAGTTCATTTATTCAGTGTTTTGGCACCCTGTACCCTATTTTTCCTAAGAGAAACAAGGCATACCTGATAGTGTGTACCTTGCATTTGTACAGCTCAAAGTATGTTGACTTACGTTGTTTTATTTGATCCTTTTCCCAAGTCACTTTAGCTAGGTACTGCAGGTATTCTCCCTGTTTTACAGGTGAGGAAACTATGACAAAGAAATGCCAAGTGACTTGTCCAAGGTCATATGGTGAGGTACGGAGTCAGAACAAAAGAAGGAGCATTGGACTTCGAGGCAAGAGGTGGAGTTTCTTGTCCCAGCTCTACTTTTACTTGATGTGACCCTGAGCAAGTTGTAGAGGCTAGTGACATCTGTCTTGCTTAAATTTCTAGGCTTGTTATTGAACTGAAATGAAGTAACATGTGAAAGCTCTTTGAAAATGATCAATTATGCGAAGGTACATTGTTATCAAGCAAGATCTGCAATAGTTTTTCTGTTGTAGGATGCCACCTTCGTAACTCATCACGTCAGTTACCATGTTGAATACTGCTGTAACATGGATTTATTTATCATGGATTTATCTTGTCTTCTTCACTATGAAACTTTCTCTTGGGCAGCCATTGTGTCCTATTCATACCTGCCTCCCTACATGTTAGGACAATACCTGACACATAGCAGGTGTTTAATAAATGTTTGTTTAATGAAATGACTGATGTACAAATTTACAAAGTTAAAAAAAACTGTTCTCTGTAATTAGATTTGAAGCTCCTTGGGAGCAAGGATGATGTTTATTCATTATTATAGTCCCTGTGTTTGGTGTATAGAAGGCATGTAATAAATATTGGCTGAGTTAATTGATGTAATTAATGCCAAGCTGTGGTCTTAGTGTGTCTACCACTGTATTGATCATTTTGGTAGTTTGTCAATTAGACCAAACCTTCATGTTACTTTGTGGTAGTACCTACAAGTCATAAACTGTTACCCAGCACACAGTGACCTGATAGCAGAAACATACAGAGATTACCTAGAAAATGGATACATGCAGAGTTGGGAAGGAGATTAAGTGATCTGCAGGGTAGCACTGTCATCTTTGCTTTCCTCCTATCACTTCTGAAGTTTGAAAGTGGAGACTTCTCTGCTCGCAGCTCAAGTTGATAGCCAACAGAGCCTAGCTGGGAAGGAGACTCATATGATCCTAACACAGCAGTCAAAGCCCTCAACCGTCTGACTTCAGTATCTCACCACAGTGCCCAACCCTCCCTGCAATGTTCCCATCCTTCCTGCCCTCCCCTTCCTCAATATATTAGAGACACTGGAGTCTGCTTTCCTGCTGTCCCTTCAACCTGTCTTAGATACTTCAGTCAAATTTCCTTAATAGGAATTCAGTTCCTGTTGTATTATTCCTATGATAAAGTTAAACTTTCTCTCATTCTCTGCCCTCAGTTTTTACTAAGTTAATTTCAAATCTCCAATCTGAGGATTCATAGTATTCTTCCTCCATAAGAGCTATCGTTTGTTGATTGCTTACTATGGACTAGATAGGACATGTTCCAGACATCTTACATGTCTTGATTCTCTAATCACAACTCCAAAGTAGGCTGTTATCCTACTGTTATCTCCATTTAACAGATGAGGATGCTCAGGCACAGAGGTAGAGCAACTTCTGCAGGATTTTCCAACTTGCAGGTGGTGGAACTGGGATTTGAATCTAAGAAGTCTAGTTCCAGAGTCCTGGCTCTTAACCAGTCTCCTATTTGTTTCCATGCTTCTCATCTCTGTGTTTAATGGCTACATTATAGTATATAGAGTTAATATGCCCTAATTGCGAAGGTATTCCATTATTGATGGACAGTTAAATTCTGATCACTTCCCCATCTTATGTGCAATACTACAGTGAATGAATGCCTGGTGCATTTTTCTATTGAGTTGTTTATCAGGATAAATTAAGTGGTATTACTGGGTCAAAGCACCTGATATTACTATGTCTCCCACTATGTATTGGCAAAACATTCGTGCTATCCTTGGGTGAATGGTTAGAAAAATGTCATTAGCCTGAGGTGCCTTACAAGTGTGTCAATTTATCGGCAGGATAGAGCTACAAACAATTCCATGGCAAGTGAACTAGGCAGTCAGGGCCCAGCAGGGTTTTGCCATGGTGCTATCCTGAAAGGTTGATGCACATATGAACATCTTTGCCCAGGAGGACCTAGGCTGTGAATCAATTCTGGTCCTTGAAACTACAGATGTTCTCTGAGATCTCTGGGTTGCTTTGGACAGCCTGAGCTGCAACAGCAAGAGGAGGTTCTTATTTGTGTGTTTAAGACTAGGCTGGCCACTGACAAAACTGGACCCAACAGGACTTACCCTGCCAAATCTGTGACATTACACTCTGCCCTCATCTTTTTTTTTTTTTTTTTTTCCTAACAGCAACAAACATGAAACAAAATGAAGTTATAGGACTTCCATAGTTGGGTTATAAGCCCAGACCCTGGAGCAGAGGTGGGATAGGGTGACTTTCAGGGCAGCAATGGCTCATTCATAGTGTATGCCTCCCTACCTTCCCTCCACAAGAATCATGCTGATTCAGTTACCAAAACTAGCATATGCCTTTATCTTTTATCAGAGGCGTAAGTTGACCCATAGATGAGTTCTTCTTAGCTTACATCCTGTTTTGTTTTTTTTTTAAACTTGAATTAGTTGCCAACATTTAAAGAGTGGACTTCACAGAGATGTCCAGATTTTCTGTGTCTCTTGAAAAACTGGATTATCAGGCAACACTGGGTCTACATTCCTTCAAGGTAATAGTTGGCTAGGGCTGAGTAGTGATTGTGTCCTTTAAAGAGAACCTTAATTCTCTAATTTGCCCCAATGTGCACCCTACCCACTTCACCCCATGTTTGGTTTCCTAGACTGGAGGTTTTCATCCTTCCCAGACCTAATGACTGCTTCACTATCCTGAAATTAACAGATAATATATAACCTACCAACACATAGAATTTTAAAAAAATCTTTGAAACTAACAATAACAAATGAAAACCATAAATTACTCTCCTTCCAATAAAATTGGTATTTCGGTAAAAATGCTCAGGTAGAGCTATACTAGAGGACATAACAAAGTGGTCAGATGCTTGTGTCTACTTATAACTTGAGAAGTAAGACAGTAATATGGCACTTTATATTTGACATTTTGAAATAAGGGCTAAGTAAGTAGCATGTAGTTCTTGTGATTGTGTTCCTGACAGCAGTGTGTGGTATTAGCAACTCAGACACCACAAAAGGTATGGCCTTAGGTGATGTGATTGTTCTGAAATGGTGAACAATTCTTGGTATGGTTAAGGTTCCAAACATAAAAAAGTTGAATCTTTCCTCGGTTTGCATGGTTAATTGTGTTACTGAAAAATTAAGTGTATATTAAAATAGCACAAAATATTTTGTATTTATGAGTAAAATGAAGTTAGATTTTTAGCCTTAGACAATTAAGAACAGAATGATTTTCTGGCAGACATGAGAAAGTCAGGTGAAATGTAGCAAAATTATTCATTGTGCAGGACTGTCACCTGTGTTACAGGATGTCTAGATATCCTGGATCTGCCCATAAATACCATAAATACCAGTAACATGCCCCAATCGTTGCGTTAACCAAAAGTGCACTTAATATTTCCAAAATACCCTGGGGGGGGTAGTCTTTTTTTTTTTTTTTAATTGAAAATCATTGCCCTAAACTCTTGAGTGTGTCCTGTTGGCCTTACCTCCTAAATCAGAGTGAGTTTTTATCACTCATTTTGCTAGTTTAATATTTACGAAATGATGCCTCAGTTACTTTACTTTGTGTTTCTTTGATTTTTTTTTTTATGTTTGTTTCCAATGTTTATTTTCTCTTCATTGTTTAATTTGCCTGTGCAGTTGGCCCTTTCTGTTGGTGGGTTCTGCATTTGCAGATTCAACCAACCATGAATCAAAGATACTTGGGGAAAAAAAAATCCAGAAAGTTCCAAAAAGAAAAACCTGAATTTGCTCTATGTAGGCAGCTGTTTACACGGCATTTGTATTGTACTTACAACTATTTACATAGCATTTACATTGTATTAGGTATTATAAGTAATCTAGAGATGATTTACAATATATGGGAGGATGTGCATAGGTTATATGCCACATACTTTTATATAAGGGACTTGAGCATCTGTGATTTTGGTATTGTCGGAGGGTCCTCGAACCAGTCCCCCATGGATACCAAGGGACAACTGTAATTATAAGGTACATCTTTGTCTTATTATTTTTTGTCTTTTATGCATTTTGTTGAAATTTAGCAGCTGTATTTTTCTATTACATGCGTTAAATATTTTAGTTCAACTTTTTTTCTCTCTCGGTCTTAGTTGCAGTACGTGGGATCTTTAGTTGGGGCACGTGGGGTCTTTAGTTGCGGCATGCGGACTTCTTAGTTGCGGCATGCATGCAGGATCTGATTCCTGGACCAGGGTTTGAAACCAGGCCCCCTGCATTGGGAGCGCAGAGTCTTACCCACTGGGCCACCAGGGAAGTCCCTACCTTACATGTTTCTTACAGCATTTATTTCATTTTCTTCCATGTAATCATTTAAACATTAATAGATTTGAAGAATTTAAATTTCTTACATTTAAAAACTTTTTAAAAATTTTAAGAAGAATTTAAGAGCTATTAATCCTGTTTTGATTGGTCTTTCATAGTGTTTTTTCAAGAAAGATACTCCTGTCTTTACTTCAGAATTGGGAAGGGTGATAGCTGTTTCTTAAAAATGCAAATTCCCAGGCCCTAACCCAAACCTACAGAATTGAGCTTCTTAGGGATGGAGTTTGGAAATCTACATTTTAAACCAGAGGGCCCCCCCCTCAATGATTCTTATGTATACAGTGGAGTTTGAGAGCTAGCTTGTCTTTTTTTTTTTTTTTCTTAAAACATTTTTTTCCCTCTAACAATGTATTATCCGAAATGGCCGCTAAATATTATTTAAATATTCCTTGAATATTTGAAAACCATCCAACTACTTTTTTTATACTAATAAATAGCTTAAAGCAAATGGACATTTTCAATTTTTATATCTATACAACATGCAAAATTTTGGACTTCCTTCAGTGGCATAAAGGGAACACCTTCTAACATCTTCCTTTTTCCCATTGATAAACCTTGGCATTCTGAAACATTCAGTATTCACTGTGTGCCAAGGACTTCTCAAAGATTCAGGAAGTGAGGTTTCCCCTCAAAAAAGGTTGACACACTTGTGGTGAAGATATCTTTACAAAGCTAATGAATAACCAAACGTGAAGCTTAATATGAATAGCCTGTAGGTACTCAGAGCTGGTGAAGAGGGGTGATGGGAGGAGTCAAAAAAAGTTGTACCAAAGAGGACATTTGAGCTGTGCTATGAAGTGTGAAGACTTCATAAGGTGGATAGAGGTGGGAAACAGCATGAGCAGTAATATAGGGTATGAACAAACTTGTCGGTTTTGAGCAATCATCAGTAGTACTTTGGGTCATAGCTTGGAGGATGGGGTGGGAAAGTGGCCGTAGAAGATAAAACTGGGAATGTGGATAAGCAATTTTAATTAGAATTTTAGCAAGGTTTTTTTCTTTAATTGGATAAAATCATCTTAAATTTTATATAAAAGAGTAAATGCCTGAGAATAACTGATAAAGTTTTGAAAAAGAGTAGTCAAAGTAAAGGGGGCTTCCTTTTCAGATGTTAAATCATTCTATAAAGCCACTGAATTTAAATCATTATGGCTGGACTTCCCTGGTGGCGTAGTGGTTAAGAATCTGCCAATGCAGGGGACATGGGTTCTAACCCAGGTCCGGGAAGATCCCACATGCTGCAGAGCAACCAAGCCCGTGTGCCACAACTACTGAGGCTGCACTCTACAGCCCACGAGCCACAACTACTGAGCCTGCGTGCCACAACTACTGAAGCCCGTGCGCCTAGATCCCGTGCTCCGCAACAAGAGAAGCCACCGCAATGAGAAGCCCGTGCACCGTAACGAAGAGTAGCCCCCGCTCGACACAACTAGAGAAAGCCCGCACGCAGCAACAAAGACCCAATGCAGCCAAAAATAAATATAAATTAATTAATTTTTAAAAATCGTTATGGCATTAGTATAGGAATAGACAAATAGTTGAACTGAACAGATTTGTAAATAGATTCCTATATAAATGAGAGTTTAATATATGACAAAATTGGTATTTCAGGTCAGTGGGAAAGGACGTGCTTTTATTTTTTTGTTTTTTGGCTGCATTGGGTCTTCGTTGCTGTGCATGGGCTTTCTCTAGTTGCGGCGAGTGGGGTCTACTCTTCATTGAGGTGCGCGGGTTTCTCATTGCGGTGGCTTCTCTTGTTGTGGAACACGGGCTCTAGGTGCATGGGCTTCAGTAGTTGCAGCATGCGGGCTCAGTAGTTGCAGTGCATGGGCTTAGTTGCAAGGATGTGTTTTTAATAGATGATGTTGACACAACTTACTATACATCTCTAAGAAAATAAAATTGGATCTTTCCTATACCACTTGTGGAAGTAAATTCCAGATGATATAAAACTTAAATGTGAAGAATTAATTATCTTGCATGGAAATCTAGTAACTACATTATACACTTTAGGATTGTCTTTAAACTTCTGGACCTAGACGCATAGTAAATATTTTATGTATTTTACATTATGACCCAGAACATATGCATATATAAAAAATGAAACAAGTCTCAGAACATTGCTTACCTTTACTGTGTGTGGTGTCTTTATTGTATATTCTATTCCATATAATTAAAAAGTATTATCTATTTCATTTATTTTATGACCCACAGTTTGAAAAACACTGTTACAGGGGATAGGAGGGAGAAATCACCTAAGCCAGACTCAAAACTAGAAGTTATAAAATAAAAAAAAATATTTGGCTAGAATAATGAAATTTCACTTCATACCTACCAAATTGGCAAATAAATAAATATGTAAATAAATCTGATTCTTGGCAAAAGATTGGGAGTGAGAGGAGGGAAGGGCTCTCATCCATTCCTAATGCAAATGGGAGTTGTTACAGCTTTTTGGGAATCTATCTGGCAAGACCTATTAACATTAAAAATACATATACTCCTTGATCCAATGGTTTCACTCTTGGAGACTTGTTCCATAGAAATTAAAAGGCCACTCCTAAAGGATATATAAGCAAGCATATTTATTGCATCATTATTTCCTGGTGACAAAATATGGGAAGTGAAGTAAATGTAAATCATTGGGAGACTGAATAAATTGTATCATATCATGGAATATTACACAGCCATTAAAAAGAATCTTATTGGAAGGATATTCATAAAGTACTGGTGAATGGAAAAAAGATGTAGAAGAGTATATAGTCCCTAGCTATGTGTGTATATAAATTATTTTAATATGATTGAGTTAGGGTGGAGCAAAATACACAAGGAAATGTTAGGTTGGTTAAATGGATTACCTATTCAGGGAAATGAATTATTTGGATAGGGAATGAAGACAAATATAAAGGGTAAAAAATCACACTAAAAACAAAAAACCTTGTAGTATAATGTTCTTGTGCATTTATTGAAGAGATTATAGTGTGTGTATATATATTATACTATATACTATATGTATATGTGTGTGTGTGCGTTTATATATATGTTTATAAAAAAAAGGTGAGAAAAAATGTTGTGTGGGTATAAGTTATCCTCTGATGAGAATGGCAACCTATCAGAGTCTCCCCTTTTTACCCTTCCATTTTTTTTTTTAATTCTTATTAGTCATCAGTTTTATACACATCAGTGTATACATGTCATTCCCAATCGCCCAATTCATCACACCACCACCCCCACCACCCCCATGGCTTTCCTGCCTTGGTGTCCATACGTTTGTTCTCTACATCTGTGTCTCAATTTCTGCCCTGCAAACCAGTTCATCTGTCCCATTTTTCTAGGTTCCACATATATGCGTTAATATACGATAATTGTTTTTCTCTTTCTGACTTACTTCACTCTGTATGACAGTCTCTAGATCCACCCGCGTCTCAACAAATGACCCAGTTTCGTTCCTTTTTATCGCTGAGTAATATTCCATTGTATATATGTACCGCATCTTCTTTATCCATTCATCTGTCGATGGGCATTTAGGTTGCTTCCATGACCTGGCTATTGTAAATAGTGCTGCATTGAACATTGGGGTGCGTGTGTCTTTTTGAATTATGGTTTTCTCTGGGTATATGCCCAGTAGTGGGATTGCTGGGTCATATGGTAATTCTATTTTTAGTTTTTTAAGGAACCTCCATACTGTTCTCCATAGTGGCTGTATTTACATTCCCACCAACAGTGCAAGAGGGTTCCCTTTTCTCCACACCCTCTCCAGCATTTGTTGTTTGTAGATTTTCTGATGATGCCCATTCTAACTGGTGTGAGGTGATACCTCATTGTAGTTTTGATTTGCATTTCTCTAATAATTAGTGATGTTGAGCAGCTTTTCATGTGCTTCTTGGCCATCTGTATATCTTCTTTGGAGAAATGTCTATTTAGGTCTTCTGCCCATTTTTGGATTGGGTTGTTTGTTTCTTTAATATTGAGCTGCATGAGCTGTTTATATATTTTGGAGATTAATCCTTTGTCCGTTGATTCGTTTGCAAATATTTTCTCCCATTCTGAGGGTTGTCTTTTCGTCTTGTTTATGGTTTCCTTTGCTGTGCAAAAGCTTTGAAGTTTCATTAGATCCCATTTGTTTATTTTGGTTTTTATTTCCATTACTCTAGGAGGTGGATCAAAAAAGATCTTGCTGTGATTTATGTCAAAGAGTGTTCTTCCTAAGTTTTCCTCTAAGAGTTTTACAGTGTCCGGTCTTACGTTTAGGTCTCGAATCCATTTTGAGTTTATTTTTGTGTATGGTGTTAGGGAGTGTTCTAATTTCATTCTTTTACATGTAGCTGTCCAGTTTTCCCAGCACCACTTATTGAAGAGACTGTCTTTTCTCCATTGTATATCCTTGCCTCCTTTGTCATAGATTAGTTGACCATAGGTGCGTGGGTTTATCTCTGGGCTTTCTATCTTGTTCCATTGATCTATGTTTCTGTTTTTGTGCCAGTACCATATTGTCCTGATGACTGTAGCTTTGTAGTAGAGTCTGAAGTCAGGGAGTCTGATTCCTCCAGCTCCGTTTTTTTCCCTCAAGACTGCTTTGGCTATTCGGGGTCTTTTGTGTCTCCATACAAATTTTAAGATTTTTTGTTCTAGTTCCGTAAAAAATGCCATTGGTAATTTGATAGGGATTGCATTGAATCTGTAGATTGCTTTGAGTAGTATAGTCATTTTCACAATATTGATTCTTCCAATCCAAGAACATGGTATATCTCTCCATCTGTTGGTATCATCTTTAATTTCTTTCATCAGTGTCTTATAGTTTTCTGCATACCGGTCTTTTGTCTCCCTAGGTAGGTTTATTCCTAGGTATTTTATTCTTTTTGCTGCAATGGTAAATGGGAGTGTTTCCTTAATTTCTCTTTCAGATTTCTCATCATTAGTGTATAGGAATGCAAGAGATTTCTGTGCATTAATTTTGTATCCTGCAACTTTACCAGATTCATTGATTAGCTCTAGTAGTTTTCTGGTGGCATCTTTAGGATTCTCTATGTATAGTATCATGTCATCTGCAAAGAGTGACAGTTTTACTTCTTGCTTTCCAATTTGTATTCCTTTTATTTCTTTTTCTTCTCTGATTGCCATGGCTAGGACTTCCAAAACTATGTTGAATAATAGTGGCGAGAGTGGACATCCTTGTCTCGTTCCTGATCTTAGAGGAAATGTTTTCAGTTTTTCACCATTGAGAATGATGTTTGCTGTGGGTTTGTCATATATGGCCTTTATTATGTTGAGGTAGCTTCCCTCTATGCCCACTTTCTGGAGAGTTTTTATCATAAATGGGTGTTGAATTTTGTCAAAAGCTTTTGCTGCATCTATTGAGATGATGGTTTTTCTTCTTCAATTTGTTAATATGGTGTATCACATTGATTGCTTTGTGTATATTGAAGAATCCTTGCATCCCTGGGATAAATCCCACTTGATCATGGTGTGTGATCCTTTTAATGTGTTGTTGGATTCTGTTTGCTAGTATTTTGTTGAGGATTTTTGCATCTCTATTCATCAGTGATATTGGTCTGTAATTTTCTTTTTTTGTAGTATCTTTGTCTGGTTTTGGTATCAGGGTGATGGTGGCCTCATAGAATGAGTTTGGGAGTGTTCCTTCCTCTGCAATTTTTTGGAAGAGTTTGAGAAGGATGGGTGTTAGCTCTTCTCTAAATGTTTGATAGAATTCACCTGTGAAGCCATCTGGTCCTGGACTTTTGTTTGTTGGAAGAGTTTTAATCACAGTTTCAATTTCATTACTTGTGATTGGTCTGTTCATATTTTCTATTTCTTCCTGGTTCAGTCTTGGAAGGTTATCCCTTTCTAAGAATTTGTCCATTTCTCCCAGGTTGTCCATTTCATTGGCATAGAGTTGCTTGTAGTAGTCTCTTAGGATGCTTTGTATTTCTGCAGTGTCTGTTGTAACTTCTCCTTTTTCATTTCTGATTTTATTGATTTGAGTCCTCTCCCTCTTTTTCTTGATGAGTCTGGCTAATGGTTTATCAATTTTGTTTATCTTCTCAAAGAACCAGCTTTTAGTTTTATTGATCTTTGCTATTGTCTCCTTTGTTTCTATTTCATTTATTTCTGCTCTGATCTTTATGATTTCTTTCCTTCTGCTAACTTTGTGTTTTGTTTGTTCTTCTTTCTGTAGTTCCTTTAGGTGTAAGGTTAGATTGTTTATTTGAGATTTTTCTTGTGTCTTGAGGTAGGCTTGTATAGCTATAAACTTCCCTCTTAGAACTGCTTTTGCTGCATCCCATAGGTTTTGGATCGTCGTGTGTTCATTGTCATTTGTCTCTAGGTATTTTTTGATTTCCTCTTTGATTTCTTCAGTGATCTCTTGGTTTTTTAGTAACGTATTGTTTAGCCTCCATGTGTTTGTGTTTTTTACATTTTTTTCCCTGTAATTGATTTCTAATCTCATAGCGTTCTGGTCAGAAAAGATGCTTGATATGATTTCGATTTTCTTAAATTTACTGAGGCTTGATTTGTGACCCAAGATGTGATCTATCCTGGAGAATGTTCTGTGCGCACTTGAGAAGAAAGTGTAATCTGCTGTTTTTGGATGGAATGTCCTATAAATATCAATTAAATCTATCTGGTCTATTGTGTCATTTAAAGCTTCTGTTTCCTTATTTATTTTTATTTGGATGATCTGTCCATTGGTGTAAGTGAGGTGTTAAAGTCCCCCACTATTATTGTGTTACTGTCTATTTTCTCTTGTATAGCTGTTAGCAGTTGCCTTATGTATTGAGGTGCTCCTATGTTGAGGGCATATATATTTATAATTGTTATATTTTCTTCTTGGATTGATGCCTTCATCATTATGTAGTGTCCTTCCTTGTCTCTTGTAACATTATTTTAAAGTCTATTTTATCTGATATGAGTATTGCTACTCCAGCTTTCTTCTGATTTCCATTTGCATGGAATATCTTTTTCCATCCCCTCACGTTCAGTTTCTATGTGTCCCTAGGTCTGAAGTGGGTCTCTTGTAGACAGCATATATATGGGTCTTGTTTTTGTATCCATTCCGCAAGCCTGTGTCTTTTGGTTGGAGCATTTAATCCATTCACGTTTAAGGTAATTATTGATATGTATGTTCCTATGACCATTTTCTTAATTGTTTTGGGGTTTTTTTTGTAGGTCCTTTTCTTCTCTTGTGTTTCCCACTTAGAGAAGTTCCTTTAGCATTTTTTGTAGAGCTGGTTTGGTGGCACTGAATTCTCTTAGCTTTTGCTTGTCTGTAAAGCTTTTGATTTCTCCATGGAATCTGAATGAGATCCTTGCTGGGTAGAGTAAGCTTGGTTGTACGTTCTGTCCTTTCATCACTTTAAGTATATCATGCCACTCCCCTCTGGCTTGTAGAGTTTCTGCTGAGAAATCAGCTGTTAACCTTATGGGAGTTCCGTTGTATGTTATTTGTTGTTTTTCCCTTGCTGCTTTCAATAATTTTTCTTTGTCTTTAATTTTTGCCAGTTTGATTACTGTGTGTCTCGGCGTGTTTCTCCTTGGGTTTATCCTGTATGGGACTCACTGTGCTTCCTGGACTTGGGTGCCTGTTTCCTTTCCCATGTTAGGGAAGTTTTTGACTATAATCTCTTCAAATATTTTCTCGGGTCCTTTCTCTCTCTCCTCCTTCTGGGACCCCTATAATGCGAATGTTGTTGCATTTAATGTTGTCCCAGAGGTCTCTTAGGCTGTCTTCATTTCTTTTCATTCTTTTTTCTTTATTCTGTTCCGCAGCAGTGAATTCCACCATTCTGTCTTCCAGGTCACTTATCTGTTCTTCTGCCTCAGTTATTCTGCTATTGATTACTTCTAGTGTAGTTTTCATTTCAGTTATTGTATTGGTCATCTCTGTTTTTTTGTTCTTTAATTCTTCTAGGTCTTTGTTAAACATTTCTTGCACCTTCTCGATCTTTGCCTCCATTCTTTTTCTGAGGTCCTGGATCATCTTCACTATCATTATTCTGAATTCTTTTTCTGGAAGGTTGCCTATTTCCACTTCATTTAGTTGTTTTTCTGGTGTTTTTTCTTGTTCCTTCATCTGGTATATAGCCCTCTGCCTTTTCATCTTGTCTGTCTTTCTGTGAATGTGGTTTTTGTTCCACAGGCTGCAGGATTGTAGTTCTTCTTGCTTCTGCTGTCTGCCCTCTGGTGGATGAGGCTATCTAAGAGGCTTGTGCAAGTTTCCTGATGGGAGGGACTGGTGGTGGGTAGAGCTGATTGTTGCTCTGGTGGGCAGAGCTCAGTAAAACTTTAATCCGCTTGACTGCTGATGGGTGGGGCTGGGTTCCCTCCCTGTTCGTTGTTTGGCCTGAGGTACCCCAACACTGGAGCCTACCTGGGCTCTTTGGTGGGGCTAATAGTGGACTCTGGGAGGGCTCACACCAAGGAGTACTTCCCAGAACTTCTGCTGCCAGTGTCCTTGTCCCCACGGTGAGCCACAGCCACCCCCCGCCTCTGCAGGAGACCCTCCAACATTAGCAGGTAGGTCTGGTTCAGTCTCCACTGGGGTCACTGCTCCTTCCCCTGGGTCCCAATGTGCACACTACTTTGTGTGTGCCCTCCAAGAGTGGAGTCTCTGTTTCCCCCAGTCCTGTCGAAGTCCTGCAATCAAATCCCACTAGCCTTCAAAGTCTGATTCTCTAGGAATTCCTCCTCCCATTTCCGGACCCCCCAGGTTGGGAAGCCTGACATGGGGCTCAGAACCTTCACTCCAGTGGGTGGACTTCTGTGGTATAAGTGTTCTCCAGTCTGTGAGTCACCCACCCAGCAGTTATGGGATTTGATTTTACTGTGATTGTGCCCCTCCTACCGTCTCATTGCGGCTTCTTTGTCTTTGGATGTGGGGTATCTATTTTGGTGAGTTCCAGTGTCTTTGTGTTGATGAGTGTCCAGCAGCTAGTTGTCATTCTGGTGTTCTCACAAGAGGGAGTGAGAGCATGTCCTTCTACTCCACCATCTTGGTTCAGGGCCACAAATTTCCCCTTCCGTGTTTGAGAGTGCTTATTTTAGGGCGGTGGTGCCGGGGGCGGGGGGAACATCAGGATATCCTTAGGGGGGTTCCTTATAAATCCTAAGGAAATTGAGGCAACTTTAACAGTCAGTCGCATCC
The DNA here is from genome assembly GCF_009873245.2 of Balaenoptera musculus. Lineage (NCBI taxonomy): Eukaryota > Metazoa > Chordata > Mammalia > Artiodactyla > Balaenopteridae > Balaenoptera > Balaenoptera musculus. The sequence goes on along the minus strand of NC_045799.1, from coordinate 21,279,339 downwards.
ACCCATCCTTCACATTGTAGGTACCTTGTTCGATTCTGGTTCATCCTTTCTGCCTTCCCATTTTCAGGGCCTCTTGGTTCAGAGGAGGACCATATCCTCTTGAAAAACACTGATACTTACTGATCTGGAATGAGGTTTTGTAAGATAAAATTAAACAAAGCTACCAATTTGAAGAAAAGCTAGTTTAAGGGATAGAACTTTTTAAAGCTTAAGTGTATCCTTAAACTCTGCTGGCTGGGCAAACAGATTTCAGAGCAAGTAGAAAATGAAAGTTAATAGAAATTAATTGGAAAGGACTAACCATCCTTGATTCTCCTCATGGGTATGGCATTTATGATTGTAATATTTACATTGCATTCATATAGATATGTTTTCTGTGGCTAAAGTTTCTCATTTGTATGGTAGACTTAGATATCTTTACATGGAGAATATACAGCATAGGGAAAAGTAGGACGTGTCATGGAGAATATATAGGTTAGGGAGGGGCAGTACATGCTGTGGTTAAGAGCATGGTCCCTGGAGCCCAACAGATGTGGACTCAAAACCCACCTCTACCATGTTATAGTTCTGAAGCCTCAGGGAAGCAGCAGACCTCTCTATGCCTCAGTTTTTTCATCTGTGAATTAGGGATAGCATTACTTAATTTTCATAAAGTTGTTATGTGATTTCATGAGTAGTATGTAGTAAATGCTCAGTAAGTGGCAGGTCTTTATATGTTTTCTGAAGGACATTGACTTCCAGGGGTTCCATTACCAGAAGAATGTATGCCACTGCTGTAGAGAATGAAATATTCTCAAAGAATTTTATGTCTGATTTGAGGGCATTGGTGGGAAATTGCAGGGGTATGTTTCTAGCAAGTAATAGGTGCTTGGAAACTGTTGACTGAAAAATCTGGGGCCTAGAGTAAACCCTTTCCTTTGTCTCCCTTTATTACTTAGAGCATACCCTTCTTGTATCTTTTTCTATCCTGGAACATAGAATGTAGAAGGTTCCCTCATGCTGTGAGTGTACCAAATTTGATTATTTTATCCCCTTGCACGGTGGCCATCTGCCCCAGCTCTACTCTGGGCTTCTGAGGGCTCTTTTGGGGAGGTGCTCAGACAGCTGCTTCCCAGGGTCTGCCTTTCCTACCTGATCTCACTAAGAGGCTATTTAGGACATTCTCAAGACATTTAAATGTTTTTTTTCCTCAGTCTTCTCGAGGCAATATATTTACAACTTCTTTATCTTGCTATGTAGGGTAAATATGTATTTTACTAAGTTTTATTAGTTTTCAGCAATATAGTTTGACTTGTAATTCTCTTTTGTCTTTTCAGGTGCCATTTGGATAGTCCTTTAGCGGCACGATGTACTCTGAGTGGAGGTCGCTGCATTTGGTGATTCAGAATGATCAGGGCCACACCAGTGTGCTACACAGCTATCCAGAGAGCGTTGGGCGAGAGGTGGCCAATGCGGTGGTTCATCCTCTTGGGCAGGCCTTAGGTACCCTTTCAGCGGCTGGTAGTGAGAGTTTGTTGAAAACTGACAAAGAAGTAAGTGTTTTCTCATTTCATTCTGCTCTGTGAAAATATAAGTTTGTTACAGAATAATTTGTTTAACATTGTCTTTTTAAGTGGATTTCTGCTCAGTGCAGTGTGACGTCTTAATTTGACCGTATTTGTGTTGAGGGTTGGGGCCCAGAGCCTGTGGGAGTTATGAGGAATAGGTTGTACCATTGTGCTGTTGGGACTTCCTGCTAGCCGGACCCAGTTCTCCACTTGAGCTGTGAGCTGAGACAGAGACTTGCCTGTCAGGTCCCTTTCCCTAAGTCTTAGGCTTAGTCTTCAGATTTCCATTCAGAGGTTGTGCTTGGAAGGTCTTCATTCCTACCTCTAGATAGCCTCTGACTGAAGGTCTATCTTGTGTTGTCTTCAAGCTACACATGTGCGCTGCACTTGAGGCTCTCCCGCTGTCTCCATCCCAGTCTACCCTTGTCTGACTTCTAGGTTTAAGAGTGCTACAGAGCAGCTAAGTCTGTATGGCTGTGAGCCCACGTGGTTGGAATGGGGGTTGTGTTTGCTGTTTCTAAAGATGAGGAGCTTTTGGAGTGGCTTGGCCTAGAGCTGGTCCTCTGTTCTTGGGTTCAGGGGATGGGGCTGAAGTTAAGTTGCCAGTGGGGAGTCATGAAGGGGCCCTGAGAATGGAGTGATACAGAGCTTGCTAGTATGAGGTCTGGCTAAGATCGGGATTAGAACTTGTCCCCTGTGCTTGAGGACATTCATACAACCTTTAGGCTTTGAGTTTACCTATTTCTCAGACACCGCCCCTGCCCCCCGCACCGTTTTTCACTTACATTTTGATTTCTTGTGAAGGAGAGATTAGACTTAATCTAGATATAAGACAACTCTAGATAGGAGACTAAGCTTTATAGCTCAGGAAGCATTTTATTTACCCTCTGTAAGCCAAAGAGCCTGGGTTGCCGAAGGGGAAGCCCCTCATACTGAGGAGCATTTTGTTCTCAGAGTGCCCTGGCAGAGACTTACCCCGAGGACCAGCGCTTGTCCTGGCGCACTCTCTTCTTGGTGTGTCTGTAATTCCTTGCTGCCCTCTCCTGGGAAGAGATGGCATGTGAGTAGATAAAGGTGCTCAGTGCAGCCCTTGTTTTTTCTCCTTTTCTACCCTCAAAAGGATATGAGAGAATAGGTCTTGAATCCAGTGTCCTCTCGAATTATACAATTGAACTATTGTGTGAAGATATTACCAAAGATATCTTCTCCTTGGTCTTTCCTGTGATAATTAGGGACTTGCAACCTCTTTTAAAATTCTTTCTCTTGTTCAGCTAAATCCCACCCCCTCCATACCCCTTCCCACCTCATTTGTCACAGCTTCACTGTGTTTTTATAGTCACTTTTAACATTTATTGCTGTTATATGTTACTTTCTATTATATTATATTGTTGTTATGTATTTTCTACCCTTAGCCTTTGTAGTTCTGAGGTTAAAAATTTCAGTACATGTATTTATCTTGTTAGATTCAGCTTTAGTTTTAAGCTGTTATAATCTTTTTTTAAAATTATTACTTTTTATTTATTTATGTTTGGCTGCGTTGGGTCTTTGGTGCTGCGCACGGGCTTTCTCTAGTTGCGGCGAGCAGGGGCTACTCTTCATTGCGGTGCACGGGCTTCTCATTGGGGTGGCTCCTCTTGTTGCAGAGCACGGGTTCTAGGCGCACGGGCTTCAGTAGTTGTGGCACACGGGCTTCAGTAGTTGTGGCTCGCAGGCTGTAGAGCGCAGGCTCAGTAGTTATGGCGCACGTAATTGCTCCACGGCATGTGGGATCTTCCGGGACCGGGGCTTGAACCCGTGTCCCCTGCATTGGCAGGCGGATTCTTAACCACTGCGCCACCAGGGAAGCCCAAAGCTGTTATAATCTTTTTGAATCCTGAATTTCTATTTAACAAGTTAGTTTTTTTTTTTTTAGCTTTGTGATATCTACAAATGGTCAGCATGTAATCTGTTTTTCTCTAAGTTAAAATCTTGGCAGAGCCTTTGGCATGCCATTGGGCATCTTCTTCCAAAATGATCTTGGTACAGTAATCCACTGCTATTCTCCCATGTTATTTTGACCAGTTACAAATCCAACCATTCTACCTCCTTCTGGACTGTATCTTTCCATCTTGTCCACAAGGACCAAATTTCTTGTTAAAGCCCAGATCCCCCTTTGCCAGAGAAGGCTGTTAATGGCATGGTGAGGATAGCTTTAGATTTCTATTGGAAGACCAGGGATCAAGTTTTCAGCTCCAGCATTTTCAAACGAGTGCCATGGGCCAAATTGCTTAATTTGCTAAACTTCAGTTCTCTTATGTATGAAATGAGGATGGGGACTTCCCTGGCAGTCCAAAATGAGGATGGGGACTTCCCTGGCAGTCCAGTGGTTAAGACTCCACGTTTCCACTGCAGGGGGTACACGTTTGATCCCTAGTTGGGGGACTAAGATCCCACGAGCCATGCAGTGTGGCCAGAAAATAAAAATAAAATGAGGATAGTTTACCCTTTCACACCGGTTATTTTGATGTTTAGATAATATTTATGAAAGTACCTCAGAAACTGGTTTTAAATCAGTGCCAGGTTTCTACATTTGTCAGCTGCTTTCATAGTAACCCTCTTAATAAAGGAATGAAGCTTGTCTGGCATGACTTGTTCTTTTTGAGCAGGCTGGTTCTCAGTGACCCTGCTTCGCTTTCATAAGTGCTCACTGATCATCTGCTTAGTAATTTGTCCCGGAGTTTTGTCTGGAATTCACTTAAACTTTCCAGTCTACATTATCTGGAATATAGTTTCATCCTCTTTTGCAAATTAGGCCATTTCCCCTTTCTCATTGTGCCTTATTCGTTCATGACTGCAAGCAGTGGTTCAGCAGTCTCTTAGGCAACTTCTCTCGGCCCCTGGGATTCAGACAGGTCAGGAGGCTGGAACTAGTTTAGTGCAGCTAAGTGCCTTTTTAAGATCTTACCCAGCTTCAGTCCCTTCTGACCTGTGTTTGTTCTTGCCCTTCCATTTAAAATATTGTTTTCTTTGCCAATGAAAATAGTCACAAAATAAGAGTTGGGCAGTTCATCTTCCTTCCTGTTGTTTGTTAAAGTTGCGTAATCTGGAAATGGAATATAATTAAATTTATGTAAGTGATTTCCTAAATGACACACATACCCGCATGCAAATTAAGTGGAGAAAAATATCTAAAATTTTCTATTTCTGTGCCTCCAACCTCTATGGAAAATCAAGATGACCTGTACTTACTTTTTATTTTACAGAGCAAACAATAATAATGTTTAAGGGGTGAAAGCCAACATAGGCTTAATAATTAGAAATAAGTAATTTATTTTCTTCTTAAATCTTTTGCTTAGGAAACGTTGTCTGAGTATGTCTTATACATGGAAAGTACATTCTGTAGAATTAATCTGATGTATGTTGAGATGAATATACTTCAGTTGAGAGGTTTTTGACAATAAAAGAGGTTAACATTTTATATCAGTCTACTGATATACAGGTAGGAATGTATAATAATTCTATATGTATATTTTCTTTTGTTTAGGTAAAATGGACCATGGAAGTAATTTGCTATGGACTGACCCTTCCATTGGACGGAGAGACTGTAAAATATTGTGTTGATGTATATACTGACTGGATTATGGCTTTAGTGTTGCCGAAAGATTCTATTCCATTGCCAGTTATTAAAGAGCCTAATCTATATGTTCAAAGTATACTAAAACACCTGCAGAATCTTTTTGTACCAAGGTAAGCTGTACTAGTCTATCTGGCCTGTTATCAGGATCATAATAAACTATTCATCAATGTTACTTTTTTATCTTATAGGAACTAATTTCATTGTTAGACCTTTGAACAGTAACTTTCATTACTTGTTCAGTTAAAGAGTGTGTTAATATGAATGAGAGAGATGGGCTTATATAATGTTTACTAGGACTCTTTAACAAGTGTGTGTTCATTTTAACAGCTTTTGGCTTTGCTTCTAAGATCTGATAGCTATTAGACGTTAAAATACTGTGACCCCTTTCCCTTTCAGTCAAAAAAAAACATACTTTTGCCTAACGTAATTCTTGTCTCCACTTAAGCTAAAGGCGACTAAGCCATCTACCTTAAAATGAATCTTTCTTATGAGAAAATGAAGACATTGAAGTAAGCAGATTTGAAATTATAGGCACATTTGTAGTAGGCCAAAAGAATACTTTTGACAGTTTGTTACTGAGTTTTTTCCCTATCTCTGCAGCAGAGACCTTAAATATTGTAATGTAAGATTGCCTTACTTGTGCCTAAAACATTTTTTTCCCATTCTAAAAGAATTATATGTCACTATAAAGGATTTTGGAAATATAGAAAATAATGGAGAAGAAAGCATTAGTTGCCTACCTATTTGTAGGGATTTCCTTTGAGAAAAATCTGTTTTCAGCTGTTTTTTATGTCTGTGGAAGGGGCAAGTGGGCTTCCCTCCTTTTGGAAAAGTTCTGGTTAGGGCTTTTGGTCTGTCAGATGATGAGGACTTTGAATCATCCAAAAACCAGCCCTGTAGATTTTAACTTTTTAAATTTAGAAGGAAGATTACTTTGGAAAATCTGAATTAAAAAAGAGGAATCTCCTTTAAGAGCTCTGGTCTATAGGATCAGTTGTACAAACATACCTCAAGATATTGCAGGTTTGGTTGCAGACCACCACAATAAAGCGATCATTGAAATAAAGCAAGTCACATGAAGTTTTTGGTTTCCCAGTACGTAAAAGTTTTTATACTATACTGTAGTCTGTAAATATGCAATAGCATTATGTCTAAAAAAGCAATTACATATCTTGATTAAAAAATACTAGCATTGCTGAAAAATGCTAACCATCTGAGCCTTTAGTGAACTGAAATCTTTTTGCTGGTGGAGGGTCCTGCCTCAATGCGTTGGCTGCTGACTGATCAGGGTGGTGGTTGCTGAAGCTTGGGTGGCTGTGGCGATGTGTTAAAATAAGACAGCAGTGAAGTCTGCCACATTCATTGACTCTTCAGTTCATGAACCATTTGTCTGTAGTGTGCAATGTTGTTTGATAGCATTTTACCTACAGTAGTTCTTTCAAAATTGGAGTTAATCCTCTCAGACCCTGCTGCTGCTTTATCAACTAAGTTTATGTAATATTCTAAATTCTTTGTTGTCATTTCAATAATTTTCACAGCATCTTCACCAGGAGTAGAATTCCATCTCAGGAAACCACTTTCTCTGCTCATCCATAAGAAGCAACTCCTCTTCCATTAAAGTTTTATTATGAGATTGCAGCAATTCAGTCACGTCTTCGGGCTCCACTTCTAATTTTAGTTCTCTTATTATTTCTACCACATCTGCATTTACTTCCACCACTGAAGTCTTGAGCCCCTCAAAGTCATCCGTGAGGGTTGAAATCAGCTTCTTCCAGACTCTTATTAATATTGATGTTTTGATCTCTTCCCATGACATAAATATTCTTAATGCCATTTAGAATGGTGAATCCTTTCCAGAGGGTTTTCAATTTCCTTTGCCCAGATCCATCAGAGGAATTGCTATCTGTGGCAGCTATAGTCTTAAGAAATGTATTTCTTAAATAATAAAACTTGAAAGTCGAAATTGCTCCTTGATCCGTGGGCAGCAGAATGGATTTTGGGTTAGCAGGCAAACATTAATCTTGTTGTACATCTCAGTGTTGACTGAAAAAACTGCACAGTCGAAAAGTTGAGAATTATGTTTTATTCGGCGGACTTACTGAAGACTATAGCCCGGATACTGTTTCTCAGCTCTGAGGGGCTGTTCCAAAGAGGTAAGGGAGGAGCGAGGATGTATAGGACTTTTGCTGGGAAAAAAACAAAAAAACAAAACTGTGTAGTGGAACATCAAAAGATTACTGCTAATCAAAAAACAGACATCTCAAGTTAATGATTTTAGTGCCTTTCTGTGTATGGGAAGGTGCAAGAGTTTGGGCTCATTGAAATTATTCCTTTGGTATGCATCTTAACTATCTAGGGCCACTATTTTGTTTCCCTCTGTCCTGAAGTCCCCTCAGGGTTCACCATGGGGGTGGGGGGGGCAGCTGCAGCAGCTGATGGCTGTGGCCACAATATTGTTTGTTTACTGAAATGGCAGGTGACATTCTTTGTCCACATCCATTAGATCTCTTGGATGACCCAGGTACATTGTTAATGAGCAGTAATATTTTGAAAGGCATCTTTTTTTCTGAGCTACTGTAGGTCTCAGCAGTGGGGTTAAAATGTTGTAAACAGATGTGCTGGCATCCAGGCTTTATTGTTTCATTTATATGGCACAGGCAGAGTAGATTTAGCATAATTCTTAGGGGCCCTAGGATTTTCAGAATGGTGAATGAGCATTGGCTTCAACTTGAAGTCACCAGCTGCATTAGCCCCTAACAAGAGAGTCAGCCTGTCCTTTGAAGCTTTGAAGCCAGGAGTTGACTTCTCTATAGCTATGAAAGTCCTAGATGGCATCTTCTTCCAATAGAAGGCTGTAGGCTGTTTTGTCTCCATTGAAAATCTGTTGTTTAGTGTGGCCACTTTATCTTGGCTAGATCTTCTGGATAACTTGCTACAGCTTTTACATTAGCAATTACCGCTTCATCTTGCACTTTTTTTTTTTTTTTTTTAATAGAGACATTTCCTTAAACTTCATGAACCAACCTCTGCTGGCTTCAGACTTTCCTTCTGCAGCTTCCTCAGTGCTCTCAGCCTTCACAGAACTGAATAGAGTTAGGGGCCTGCTCTGGGTTAGGCTTTGGCTTAACGCAATGTTGTGGCTGGTTTGATCTTCTATCCAGACACTAAAACTTTCTTCATATCAGTAGTAAGCCTGTTTCTCTTTTTATCATTTGTGTGTTCACTGGAGTAGCACTTTTGATTTCCTTCAAGAACTTTTCCTTTGCATTCACAATTTGGCTAATTGGTGCAAGAGGTCTAGCTTCCAGCCTGTCCTGGCTTTTGACTTGCCTTCCTCACTAAGCTTAATCATTTCTACCTTTTTACAATGTTGTGTTAGATTCTGGTGTACAGCAAAGTGATTCAGTTTTTTGTTTGTGTATATATATATATATATATATATATATATATATATATACACACACACATACATATATAAACACACACATATATATGTATATTCTTTTTCAGATTCTTTTCCGTTATAGGTTATTACAGGGTACTGAATATGGTTCCCTGTGCTATAAGGTAGGTCCTTGTTGTTTCTAGCTTTTGATTCAAAGTGAGAGACATATGATTCTCCTTTCACTTGAACACTTAGAGGCCATTGTAGGGTTATTAAATGGCCTAATTTTAATATTGCTATCTCTCAGGGAATAGGGAGGCCTGAGGAGAGGGAGAGAGCAGGAAAATGGCCGGTTGGTGGAGCAGTCAGAACACACACAACATTTATCAGTTAAGTTCGCTGTCTTATATGGGCGTGGTTTGTAGTGCCCCAAAACAATTACAATAGTAACATCAAAGATCACTGATCATAGATCACCATAACAGATATAATAATGAAAATATTGCGAGAATTATCCAAATGTGGCACAGAGACACAAAGTGAGCAAATGCAGTTGGAAAAATGGTGCTGATAGACTTGCTCAGTCAGTGCAGGATTGCCACAAGTCTTCAATTTGTAAAAAAACTGCAATATCTGTGAAGTGCAACGGAATGAAGTGCAATACAATGAGGTATGCCTGTAAACTCCTTATCTTGTGTGAAATGCCTGCTGTAATCTGGCCCCTAACCAGGTTAGCTGCTGCTAATTCTGCGTGAGCCCTGCTCTTTGGTCAGACTCATAAATTAAACATTCTCCCAAGACTCCTAAAAGATCTTCCCCGTCATTACCTACTCTTTTGCCATCCTCATCCTCCTCTCCCTGTCCTAGTTGTCCACATCTCTCTCTTGATGGTTCATCTTAAATTCAGCCTTACCTGATCATCCAGGCCCATAGTGATCACACCTTCTTTGACCCTGTAGGGTACTTCCTGTGTACTTCTTGTATCTCTCCAGTTTTGTTGCTTATCTTTTAAAATGTGTATGTCTCATTTCCCCATCTAACCAACTTGAGGGTAGGAACTAGGTTATATGTAGTTTGGACTTCCACAGTACCTAGAGCAGTACTGGTATTACATTAGGGTGAATAAAATGCTGGTTGCTTATATTTATTGATTTCAAATAGAATTATAACAGGAAATGATGAGAAGTAAGTGGCATATTGTTTGTGGCTAAGCAGGTTCTTCTAAAATAATATAATACTTCTAATGCTTTCTTGTCATCTCATTTAGGAGACTAATTTACTAGGCTTTTAGTGCGTGGGACAGTCTCATGGATAGTACAGTCACTGTGTTTCTTTCCTCTTTGTACTCTTACCAACTCTCAGTGCTCAGTTAGTTTGTATTGATGAGAAAAATCAATGGCATTTGAGTTAATTAGGATTTTGCTTTGGCTTTTCTCTTTTGAGAAACATGACTACCTTATAAATTGTTCATCTTACTGTTTGGTAATTAGCTTATTTTCTCAAAAGTGTGTGTGTGTGCATACTTCTGAGTGGGTGCTGAACTGAGTATTAGAGTTCTCATGGCCAGTAATGTCTTAGGGAGCTGAATATTTTCAGTGCTAAATATTGGGAGTTGTGATCTCATCTCCTATTACTGGAAGTTTCATTTTTTTTTTTTGATTCAGATAGTTCACAAAATTGTCAAGTTTACTTAATTAGTTGTTTTTATGAAAACTAACACTCAGAATAGAGGAAACAGCCTCTACTGCTTTGCTAGAGATTAAGTCAGAGTGGATGTAACCTTTCTCTTTTGCCTATCAGTTTTTTGGGGTTTTTTTTTGCTTAATTGAGTGAAGAGTGACCCATCGTTTAAAATTGTTCAGTGTTTTCATTGCTCAAATAAACTTCTTTAGAAAATGTGATGTTCTTCTAAAGCAGTGGTCGGCAAACTTCTTGTGAAGAATCATATAGCAAATATTTTAGCCTTTTTGGGCCATACGGTGTCTGTCACAACTATTCATCTCTGCTGGTGTAGAGAAGCAGCCATAGATGATATATAAATAAATGAGCATGGTTGTGTTCCAATAAAACTTTATTTACAAAAACAGATAGCAGGCCAGATTTGACCCATTGGCCATACATAGTTCACCACCCCATGTTCTAGAACAGTTTTCTGAAGTTCACAAGTTGCTTTTGAAAATATTAAGGGGAAAGGAACATCTTTGGTGTTTAGACCTTTCTGTTTATTTTTCAGTAAAGATTACCTTGTTTCTCTTAGCTGTAGAAACTTGGACACTGCTCTTAAATTTAGGCTGTCTGAGTGAGGCTACAGTACCTAAGGAGCAGATGTTTCCTTTTCTGCCACTGGGCAGGTAGTACCTAGAAAGGGTGGGTAGGCCTGGGTTACCATTTGGAAGGCTTCTAGTGTCATTGCTATCTTGCAAGAGTGTCACCCCCAGGACTGCTAGTGGTATTTTTCTTATTCTGGGTTTCCTCTTACATGGCTACATGAGGTTTGGGGCTGCTAATGTATTTCTTACTCTTCTTTAGTAGCCAGAGCAACAGACACAAACTTGAGCCTCATGGCTTCCCATGGACTGGATTCAGATCAAACTGAACATGGGACATCTTCCTGCTCTTGGGGACTCTTGGCTTTGCCTAAGTGAATGTCTCATCATTTTACTTTAGATCTGACTTCTTTAGGGAAAACTTAAGGTTGTCATTTTTTGGCAACTCTAGTGTAAGTTTCTGGTTTTCTGGGTCATGGCCCAGAATCTGAGAATCTTTATTCTAAGATTGTAATGGGAGTTCTAAGGGCACTCACTTCATTTTCTGGATTTCTTGAGGCAGCTCTGCGATTCCCTACTCTGATTCAGACATGTTTTATGAATTTGTAACATGAGTCATAATATATAGAAACTTGACCTCAAGATTTATTTCAGTAGTATTAGTTACTTGTCTTGGGTTTCACATGGGAACTCCAGAGGGCAGTTCAGCATTTGCTGATGCAGTGGGTTTACTACGATTCTTGAAATTCTCACGGTGATCCACTTTGGACAGTGGGGATAAGGGCTGGAGCTTGGACCTGATATATTGATCTAATTCTGTTGGGGAAAAATGGTCCTGTGGACTAAAAAGCGTTATAAAACTGTTCTTTGGGAGTATCTTGGGTACCTTTGGAGCCCCCATCTTGGGTTATGTTGCCTTTTTTTTTTTTTTTTTAGAGCAGCAGTAGCAGGTGCTCATTTCTGAGGCAATTGCCTCTATATCTCGTCAGTTTTGGGGACCTGTTAGGATATTCCGTTCTGTAGGCTCTTCTCTAGCAGACATTAGCTTCAGAGGGACTGTGAGCACTATGAAATCACATGCAGGATTCTTGTAAATGTATGTTTAAAATTTTTAAAAAGAATACAAAGGCCATTCTGCTGTGTGAGCAGCAGAAGTGGCTGTGGGTATTTACTCATTCATTCAGCAGAAACCTATTGTGTATCTGTTGTATGTGCCAGGCACATTTCAGACTTAGAAAATCTAGAGGTGAAGTTTATTTTGTATTATCCTCTATCTCCCCAGGAGCTCTTCAAGCTCTTTAAGAGTGGTAGGCTGAGATCCCAGAGGGCCAAACTGTATGACGAGGAAGTAGCTTTGAACTGAAGAGGGTGCACCTAATTCTGTCTGCTGATGCTGTTAGGGAGTATCATTGGATCATTGCTTGCTGTGTCCAAAAGTCGCCTGTCCTTAACTGTTGCATTCTCTCCTCAAGGCTTGTCAGTGATGTCTGTCTGTCTTCTTTAGACAGGAACAGGGCTCCAGTCAGATCCGACTATGCTTACAGGTCCTGAGAGCCATTCAGAAACTGGCCCGTGAGTCATCCATTATGGCCCGAGAAACCTGGGAAGTCTTACTGTTGTTTCTTCTGCAGATTAATGACATACTTCTAGCACCACCAACCGTTCCAGGTTTGTTAATTTTTTTTCTAATTTATTTCTGAGCTCCAAATGCTGTTTACTTTTAGTCTCAATGAGTAGTAGACTCTGTGGGGATTTAAATTTTGGCACTACAGTTGACAAACCAAGATGAACAGTTCTTAGAATGGAAAACCCTCAAAGGCACAATGCAAAGTTATGTTACCTTCAGTGATGATTTTGCTAATATAGGGAGGGACTCAGTGAATTAATGCATGTTTGATAATGACAGTAACAGTAGCTTGTTCAGTATATTAGGATAGAGCCTATATACGAAACAACTAATGTACCTGATTACAAAGTAGTTATCCAGGTAGACTCTGAAAACTTGATAGCTAGATGATATTTTGTTTAGCAGATGAACCCTACAGAATCTTAAAGTGTTCTATTTGGAAGTATGACAGTATGTTGTTCATTGCCTAGCCATTAAAAAGCCTCCAATTTTATAAGATTTTAGAGTGTATTTTAGACATCCTGCTTTGTATGCACAGTATACACAGACAATAAGTTGATATTCTAGATCCAAGTTCCCTTGTTGCTTATTCATCTGTGCAGTCTCTTTACTAACACATGTGAGTGTGCTTGTGCTCTCACACAAATGCAGTGTCCAGGAAGATATCTTAAAAAAAAACTAGAGTTTTAGTGTTGCAAGGGACCCCATAATAGGAATGCCCTGTCTGGTATTGATGATAGCTGGCCAGACACAGATAGTGTGTCTCTCTGCTACACACTCCCCATGCCAGGGATTTCAGCACCATGAGGCAGGCAGTCCATCCACTTCTGGGGCTTATTATTGTTGAAACTTCATTTTTGCACATTTGAAATAGGAATCCTTAGAACTTTTCCTTCTCGTCCCAAGTTTGCCTTTGGAGCTATGCAGAGTACAGACCACTGCTGTTCTTCCTAGTTCCAGGGCTTGGAACAGAGGAGCAGCTCTGTTTTCATGGTTGAGGCTCTGTCCTGCCCAGCACCAGTCCTTCGGCTCCCTTCTTTGTCTCCCTCTCCCTTGAAGGGTAGCTTTCAAACACCTGAAGCATTTTATAGCAAAGTTTAGAGGTAAAAAGTCTTGGGTATTTGTTCTGATTCCTTTACTTATTGGCTGTGTGAACTTGGGCAAGTTACTTAAATTTCCTGAACCTGTTTTCTCATCTTCAAAATGGGTATAATCGATAATTGGTAAGAGATACTATAAATACCTATCCTGCAGAATTAATGTGTATGAGCTGTGTGCACAGAAACTGACTTATAGCAGTCGTTCATTATAGACACTCATCCTTTCCCTTCTTCCCTCTGTACTCCTTGTCCCACTGCTGGAAGATTAAGATCTTCAATACGAATCGAGCAGGGCCACTTGAAAACTTTCAAAGTGATAATGGGTTGATGTATCCATGATTTCCTTCATAGGAGCTTCTAAGAATAGTTTTTTGTTCTCACTGTTAAGTGGTTATTTGAAAGTCAAAACTTAACATTGCAGTTATTTTAATTTTTTGACCAGTTCTCCCAAGTCAGTGAATTAAAGATTCTGCTTTACAAATAAGTATGCCAAAGATGTTTTCTTTTTGTTGGTAAGGTGGCATTGCTGAGAATCTAGCAGAGAAGTTGATTGGTGTTCTCTTTGAGGTTTGGTTACTAGCTTGTACTCGGTGCTTCCCAACACCTCCCTACTGGAAAACAGCCAAGGAGATGGTGGCTAACTGGAGGCACCACCCGGCAGTGGTGGAGCAGTGGAGCAAGGTCATCTGTGCGCTCACTTCAAGGTAAGTTACCATCATCCACTTGCCTTCCTTCATCCGTCTGGCCTTGGGTAGCTTTCCCCTAGTTCTGTGTCTTTCTGGGAGTCACAGAGTACATGGTAAAAAGTCTCTATTCTGTGTCTCTTATTACTGTACTTTAGATAGAGAATCAAACCACTTTTTAAAAATAGATGTGTCAGTTTGGCTAGTGCCTGTCTAATCCAAAACATTTTAGATTAAGCAAGTATTTTGGAGAGGCAGATAAATTCAGAGCCCTACCACTCCCACCCCCAAAATCCCACTCTTATTCTGATTATTAAAATATTCATGATCATTATTTTAAAAAAACAAACCAAAGGTATAACAGAAAGAGTTAAGTTCACCAGAAGTCTTATTATATATGTTTATACATAATTTTACAGAAATAGGACCATACTATAATGTTCTCCTGTGTGACCAAAGTAGGCAGTATTTTATTATAATAGTTTAACTTTTTTTTTTTTTTTTTTTTTTTTTACCATTTATATGTAATGCCATCACTATTCTGTGAGTAAACTGTTAGGCTTCATTTTTCTCAGACTTGTTTTTTTCATTTCTTTTAATATGACTATAAAAGCTGAGCATTCTTTTTTAAACATAATCACAATACCACTTACCACACCTAAACAGAATGTTAATAGTTTGTTAATATTGGTTAGCTGTTGAGTGTTCAGATGTCCCTGAATGTCTCAATTTTTTTTATAGTTGAATCCATTGAATCAGAACACAAACAAGGTTTGGACATTGTATTTAGTTGACATGTTTCTTAAGCCTATTTTAAACTGTAGGTTACTGTTCTCTCATTTTTATTTCCTTGCAGTTTTTTTGTTGAACTGGATTGTTTGTCTTATAGAATGCTTCACATTTTGGATTTTTCTGATTATGTCCTAGTTGTGTTAATTAGCATGTTCCTCTGTCCCCTGTATTTCCTGTCCACTGGTGGTTAGATCTAGAGACTTGATCTGATTCAGATTTGATTGGGGGTGGGGTAGTGGTGGAGGTGAGAACAGATCATTCGTAGGTGGTGTCATGTATCAGAAGGTAGACTGGTCGTTTTGAGAGTTAATAAATGTTTATCTCTTTATCATAGTTTAAACTAAGATGAAGGTTTGGAATATTCTATTGATTCTGGTATATCTTTGTGAATGTCAATATTATGAATCTATTTTTAAATAATACATCCTTTTATCTTGATTATAAAAGCAATACATGCTTATAATAGAAAATTTGGAAGATGTAGGGGGAAATATCCATCACTTACAAATAACCAAAGTTTGAATGTATTTTTTCTGTTTTCTCTTTTTTAAAAAATCAATTTGAGATTATTTGATATAGTATTATCTGCTTTTTTTTAATCTGTTGTCTGATTCTTGTCCCAGTAATTACATGTGCCTTTTTTCTTCTTAAATAAATCTCAAGATCATTTTTTAATGGCTTTATAGTTTTTCATTTTATAAATGGAATTATAATTCATTTAATAATTTCCTTGCTGTTTTGATATTTAAGTTTTTCCCTGTGTTTTATTTTAAAAATATTGTTGATATGTGAGTACTTTATACATAGTCTTTCTGTATATTCTGGTTATTTTATTAAGACATAATCTTTAGATTATATAACTATAATAGATTATAATCTATTCTAATTATAATAGGTTAATAATTGGGTCAGAGGGCTTTGAACAGTTTTAATACATTTGGAATATTACTATTTAGTTAAATAATTGAATTGTCAAATTCATTTTATGGCACACAGACCATAAATTCTAAACTTCATTTAAAGTTATGTAGCAGTTATTATGAATAAATTATAGCTTAGTTGTGTTGAAGGCATTTGCAGTGCGATGAATCTTTTTTTTTTTTTTTAAAGGAATTCCTTTATTTTTATTTATTTATTTATTAAATTTATTTTTGGCTGTGTTGAGTCTTCGTTTCTGTGCAAGGGCTTTCTCTAGTTGCGGCAAGTGGGGGCCACTCTTCATCGCGGTGCGCGGGCCTCTCACTGTCGCGGCCTCTCTTGTTGCGGAGCACAGGCTCCAGATGCGCAGGCTCAGTAGTTGTGGCTCACGGGCCTAGTTGCTCCGCGGCATGTGGGATCTTCCCAGACCAGGGCTCGAACCCGTGTCCCCTGCATTGGTAGGCAGATTCTCAACCACTGCGCCACTAGGGAAGCCCTGCAGTGCGATGAATCTTTTAAAAGTAATTTAAAGAATTTATTATTTATATTACATGACTAATTATATAATCAACATGAGCATAATTGTGTATTATGATTATATGATTTGTTATTTGCAATTATAAAGTAAACTTTTAGGTAATTTTTAATTTTATAAAGTAATATTTAATTTGTAATTTATGTTATAGTATATATTATAAAATTATATTATGTATAATTATATACACCATTGTATGTTACATGTTATACATATTATAATGTTATATACAAGATGTATTATAAAATTTATATGAGATATAATATTTAATTTATAAAATCACTTATTTGATAATTATAATAAAATCATATAAGTAAAATAAACTTACAATTAAATACATAAATTTATAAAATTATAAAGAAATTTTATAAGTAAATAAAGTAAACTTATAAATTATATAACTTAAAAATATATGAACTAAATTATAAATAACATTAATTATTTAAAAAAAGAAATACATGTTTTAAAAAATCCTTTACAAAACTGGAAATCCTCTTCCAGTTTGTCTATTTTATAAACAAGGGTTTTCATTTATTTTATTCACTTCAATGAGGTATAATACAAGTTTCATCTATTTTCTCTAATCATATTTCTCTTAGTATATTTTAATGCTTGAATGTATTTTCCATTCTGTTCCAAAATGAACTTGGTGGTGTGATTTGTTTTATTTTCTAGATTGCTACGCTTTACATATGGTCCTTCATTTCCTCCATTTAAAGTTCCCGATGAAGATGCCAGTCTGATCCCTCCTGAAATGGATAATGAGTGTGTTGCACAGACATGGTTTCGCTTTTTACATATGTTAAGGTACTGTTGTTGTTGTATTTCACGTGGTCTTTACGCAGTGAGTGTCTTAGGGCAGGAACGGTGCTATAACTCCTTGTTGGAGTTCACAGTGTGGCTGTTAAGCCCAGTCATCAGATGGAGCCAAATTGGACAGCACACACATCTACATCATGTGCCCCTGCTCTCCCCGTCCCAGCAGGGTCAGGCTGTCCTCAGCTGCTCTTGGGCCACACTCTCTAGAGGCTTGTTCCCTACAGTAGTTGCAGCATTTGTTCTCTTGCCTGTTGGTGCAGCTTGGATGATGATCTCTCTCCCAGGACTTTGTCACATTCTGTGGGGACTGGAGACTAGCTTGTTCCTCTCTATGACCAGCACTGACTAGTCAGTCTGGCTCTCAGGACCTCTCCTCCAGTAGCGTTGTTTAAAATTACACTGAGGGTACCCCATAAAATTTCACAGAGGGACAAATTGCTAAAAGTAATACTTCATGCTCTTTCTTTTTTTATAGTAATTCTATTCAATTCAATTTCATTGCTTCCTACCTTTCTCTACTAGCCCCATCCTTGTGCTCTGTGGAACTTTGGTTCTGTTGTATACTGTCTTGATTTGTAAACTTTTTCCTTGCATATCTTTTCTTTCTGGTTTGACGAGCCTCATTTTTCTATTTGTGTATTAGTGATTCTAAATTACTCTGTATGACCTGTTTATAAGTTAGGGATCTTAACCACTTTCTATCATTTTTTTTCAGTTTGTATTGTGTGTTTTTCATCTTTCAGTGATTTTAGTTTATTTTTTTAAATCTGTCTTTTTCTGTGATTATTTTCTGTTTCCTTTAAGATTAGAAAGTCTTTGTGTTCTTTGATCAGATAGATATTCACCTATGATTTCTTCTGACTTTGTTTCCTTTGTGCCATTAAGTTCCTTTATATATATGGGTTTTGTCTTTGGGTCACATATTATTCCATTGATCTTTTAATTCATTCTTATAGGAGATTAATACTTTTAATTATTTTAACCTTATAATAGTTATTGATATTTGGTGGGACTAATATCTTTTTCCCTAAAACATGTCTTGGAATATTTTTTTAAATCTCTTCTTGCCTGTTTAACATTTTAGATGAATTTTAGAATCCGTTTGACATGTTACAAAACTCAAGTGAACAGAAGAACCTCACAAAACCTTTTGGGGTTTGGAGTGTGTGTTAATTAGGGTAAGGAACATGTCCTCCTTTAGCAGATGAACGTGAAAATCTTAGTGGCTTACTACAGTATGTTTCATAAAGTCTTGGGTAAGGAGCAGCTCTGCTTAGGTAGTTGTTCAGGGACCCAGGCTGGCAGAGTCTCTGCCATCTTCAACATGTGGCTTTATTAGGGCCTTAACTTTGTAGGCAGGTGCCTCTGTATCTGGCTAGAAGATGGAAAAGAGAGAGAGCAGGAAAATTGTGTGGAAGGTTTTCATGGACCAGCTCCTGAAGTGTGATGTAAATCACTGCTACCCATATTCCATTGGCTGGAACTCAGACATATGCCACACTTAACTGCAAGAGAACATAGGAGGAAAAGAGAAGCTAGTGAACATCTAACCAGACTCTGCCAAAGATGAGAATTGCATTAAGCTTGTATTTCTATTTAGGAACAGCTGACATCTTAATATATTGTGTTTGCTTTTCTAAGAGTAGGTATTTTTCTTTTTTAGAATCTTAATTAATTAATTATTTAATTTATTTATTTAGGTTGTGTTGGGTCTTTGTTGCTATGCATGGGCTTTCTCTAGTTGAGGCAAGCGGGGGCTACTCTTCATTGCGGTGTGCAGGCTTCTCATTGTCATGGCTTCTCTTGTTGCAGAGCACAGGCTCTAGAGCGCAGGCTCAGTAGTTGTGGCACATGGGCTTAGTTGCTCTGCAGCATGTGGGATCTTCCCGGGCCAGGGATTGAACCCATGTCCCCTACATTGGCAGGCGGGTTCTTAACCACTGCACCACCAGGGAAGCCCCTAGAATCTTAAATATCTTGCAGAAGTGTTTTGTAGTTTTCTTCACAGAGATCTGCATAATTTTTTTCTTTTTACCATTATTCCTATGTATTTATTGCTGATGTTGTGAAAGGCTAACTTTTTTTCTACTGTTAAATCTTGTAAGTGGCTATTGCTGCTGTAAAGAAAGTGTTTTGCTTATTTTATTTTTGTATATTTTTTATATGTTTGGGATTTTAAAATGCTCTGAGTATTTCACTGATTCTTTTTAAATTTCTAGATATAATGAACACATATCTGCAAATAAATGTCTCCTTTCTAGTAATTCATACTCGAATCTGTGGTAGTTAATTATAAGTGCTTTGATTGCAGTAAGATCTGTATATGAGTTCATGTTCTGCTACTTTTTTCTTTGTGAACTTGAGCAAGCAGTTTAGTCTCTCTGAGTCTCAGTCTCTTTTTAATCTATACAATGGGGATAATAATAGTATCCATCTTGTTATAAGTATTGAAGATAAAGTATGTAAAACAGTACGTCTAATGCTTGAAAAGTTGCCATTGTTGTTATAATTATTTTTGTATGTGTTTTACTACATTAGGCAGAATTTCTAGTACATTGTTGAGTTAAAATGATACTGTTTTGGCATCCTTCTTTCATTCTGATTTTCATTGGAATGCCTCTATTGTGTGAAATTTTGAGTGGGATATTGGTTGTTGATATTAGATAGTTATTCTTTTTTATGTTCCTGATTTCCTAAGCAATTAAAAATTTTTAAATTTAAAAATATAAGTAAAATCAGAAATAGTACTGAATTATTTTCAAATCATATTTTGGCATCCATTTAAACAATTAAATGTTTTTTCTTTTACCTATTGATAGTATGTTAATTTTCCCCCAGTACTGAATCATCATCCTTCATTGTTTAGAGAAAAATTCTGCTTGGTTATGGAATGCTGTTCTATTGAATCATCCTTCATTCCTTAGAGAAAACTTCTGCTTGGTTATGGAATGCTATTTTAATGTTTTCCCAGATTATCTCCGTTTCTATTTTTTGACTAATTTATATTTTGGTAACTTAAATAGGAAACTACCTATCTTTTTCTATGCTCTGTTGCATGAAAGTTATATATTTCTTAAGAGTTCGTAGTTCTTGGATAATCTTTTCCTATTCCTTCACTATTAATTGATGTCTTCAGGCTCTCTCTTTCTTCTTGAGCTGAAAGATTTTAGTATTTTAGTCAGGGTTTTTTTTGATATACAGAATAGGAACTTACTTAAACAAATGCAGGTGAAAAAGAGGGGTTATTGTGTGATGATAGAGAGGTCTCACTGGGCTCCAAGAAGCAGTGAACATTCAATCATGATAGGGAGGGATCAAGGCAGCCTTGGGACAGGCTGCTTTATTGTCTGTCTCTTGGCATTTTTGCTCCTCTTGGGCATATGCACTGCTCTCTTTCTCTGGCAGGCTCCCCCTGAACCCCTGTTTCTTCCTCCCCAGTTTTTGGTATCAAACAGATACGAATTTAGCAGAGCTCTGCTGGACTGAGGTGTAGTCCATTCCAAGCTTACTGCTTATTTTTCTAATTTTTGAACATAGAACTATAATCCCCAGTAGGTACTGTTTCTAGAGACTTCTTATCTTCTCTATGCGACATAGTGGACCACAGTTCTTTGGATACAGTGTACTAACACTAGAAGCCCCTTTTCCATACATGCACACACACGGCCCTGTCCCCACTTGCAGTTATGTGAAATTCAGAGTCTGAGTAGATGGAGAAAGGTTTCAAAGGCTCAGGGCATCTATAAACCACTGATTTATGTTTCTCACCCTAGTTCTTTTTGTCTTGAAGCTAGTGGAAGTTCTTTCCAGGTGCTGGCTGTAGGTTGACTAACAATATTACTTTGGGTTGGAAAGGCTGTTTAATGGACAGTTAAGCAGACTATTTTGAGTGGAAGCCTAAATCTATTTTTTAATAGAAATGTTTAAAATTATTTATATATAAAATATACCTCAAGCCCATTGTTTTAAATACATTGAAGTGGGTCTGCTGCCCTATCCTACCTGTCTGCCACACATGCTGGGGTGTTGCTCCAGGACCTTACTTCAGACATCCGTGTGGCTGACAGGGTCGTGGTGCTCTGGCCTGGTGTCAGGCCTGAGCCTCCAAGGTGGGAAAGCCAAGTCCAGGACATTGGACCACCAGAGACCTCCCGGTCCCACGTAATATCAGTCGGCAAGAGCTCTCCCAGAGATCTCCATCTCAGTGCTAAGACCCAGCTCCACCCAACGGCCAGCAAGCTCCAGCTTGGCTGGACGCCATACCAAACAACTAGCAAGACAGGAACACAACCCCATGCATTAGCACAGAGGCTGCCTAAAATCATACTAAGTTCACAGACACCCCAAAACACACCCACCACCGGACGCAGCCCTGCCCACCAGAAAGACAAGATCCAGCCCCACCCACCAGAACACAAGCACCAGTTCCCTCCACTAGGAATCCTACACAAGCCACTGAACCAACCTCACCCACTGGGGGCAGACACCAAAAACAACGGGAACTACGAACCTGCAGCCTGCGAAAAGGAGACTCCAAACACAGTAAGTTAAACAAAATGAGAAGACAGAGAAATATGCACCAGGTGAAGAAGCAAGGTAAAAACCCACCAGACCAAACAAATGAAGAGGAAATAGGCAGTCTCCCTGAAAAAGAATTCAGAGTAATGATAGTAAAGAGGATCCAAAATCTTGAAAATAGAATGGAGAAAATACAAGAAATGTTTAACAAGGACCTAGAAGAACTGAAGAGCAAATAAACAATGATGAATAACACAATAAATTAAATTAAAAATTCTCTAGAAGGAATCAATAGCAGAATAACTGAGGCAGAAGAACAGATAAGTGACCTAGAAGATAAAATAGTGGAAATAACTACTGCAGAGCAGAATAAGGAAAAAAGAATGAAAAGAATTGAGGACAGTCTCGGAGACCTCTGGGACAACATTAAACACACCAACATTTGAATTATATGGGTCCCAGAAGAAGAAGAGAAAAAGAAAGGGTCTGAGAAAATCTTCGAAGAGATAATAGTTGAAAACTTCCCTAATATGGGAAAGGAAAGAGTCAATCAAGTCCAGGAAGCGCAGAGTCCCATACAGGATAAATCCAAGGAGAAACATGCCAAGACACATATTAATCAAACTATCAAAAATTAAATACAAAGAAAAAATATTAAAAGCAGCAAGGGAAAAGCAACAAATAACATACAAGGGAATCCCCATAAGGTTAACAACTGATCTTTCAGCAGAAACTCTGCAAGCCAGAAGGGAGTGGCAGGACATATTTAAAGTGATGAAAGAGAAAAACCTACAACCAAGATTACCCAGCAAGGATCTCATTCAGATTCGACAGAGAAATTAAAACCTTTATAGACAAGCAAAAGTTAAGAGAATTCAGCACCACCAGACCAGCTTTACAACAAATGCTAAAGGAACTTCTCTCGGCAGGAAACACAAGAGAAGGAAGAGACCTACAAAAACAAACCCAAAACAACAAAGAAAATTGTAATAGGAACATATATATCGATAATTACCTTAAATGTAAATGGATTAAATACTCCAACCAAAAGACATAGACTGGCTGAATGGATACAAAAACAAGACCCATATATATGCTGTCTACAAGAGACCCACTTCAGACCTAGGGACACATACAGACTGAAAGTGAGGGGGTGGAAAAAGATATTCCATGCAAATGGAAATCAAAAGAAAACTGGAGTAGCAATTCTCATATCAGACAAAATAGACTTTAAAATAAAGACTGTTACAAGAGACAAAGAAGGACAGTACATAATGATCAAGGGATCAATCCAAGAAGAAGATATAACAATTGTAAATATTTATGCACCCAACATAGGAGCACCTCAATACATAAGGCAAATGCTAACAGCCATAAAAGGGGAAATTGACAGTAACACAATCATAGTAGGGGACTTGAACACCCCACTTTCACAAATGGACAGATCATCCAAAATGAAAATAAATAAGGAAACACAAGCTTGAAATGACACATTAGGCAAGATGGACTTAATTGATATTTATAGGACATTCCATCCAAAAACAACAGAATACACTTTCTTCTCAAGTGCTCATAGAACATTCTCCAGGATAGATCATATCTTGGGTCACAAATCAAGCCTTGGTAAATTTAAGAAAGTTGGAATTGTATCAAGTATCTTTTCTGACCACAACGCTATGAGACTAGATATCATTTACAGGAAAAAAACTAAAAAATACAAACACATGGAGGCTAAACAATACGTTACTAAATAACCAACGGATCACTGAAGAAATCAAAGAGGAAATCAAAAAATACCTAGAAACAAATGACAATGAAAACACGACGACCCGAAACCTATGGAATGCAGCAAAAGCAGTTCTAAAAGGGAAGTTTATAGCAATACAGTCCTACCTCAAGAAACAAGACAAATCTCAAATAAACAACCTAACCTTACACCTAAAGCAGTTAGAGAAAGAAGAACAAAATAAACCCCAAAGTTAGCAGAAGGAAAGAAATCATGAAGATCAGATCAGAAATAAATGAAAAAGAAATGAAACAATAGCAAAGGTCAATAAAACAAAAAGCTGGTTCTTTGAGAAGATAAACAAAATTGATAAACCACCTGCCAGACTCATCAAGAAAAAAAGGGAGAAGACTCAAATCAACAGAATTAGAAATGAAAAAGGAGAAGTAACAACTGACACTGCAGAAATACAAACGATCATGAGAGATTACTACAAGCAACTGTATGCCAATAAAATGGACAACCTGGAAGGAATGGACAAATTCTTAGAAAAGCACAACCTTCCAAGACTGAACCAGGAAGAAATTGAAAATATAAACAGACCAATCACAATCACTGAAATTGAAAACTGTGATTAAAAATCTTCCAACAAACAAAAGCCCAGGACCAGGTGGCTTCACAGGTGAATTCTATCAAACATTTAGAGAAGAGCTAACACCTATCCTTCTCAAACTCTTCCAAAATATAGCAGAGGGAGGAGCACTCCCAAACTCGTTCTACGAGGCCACCATCACCCTGATGCCAAAACCAAAGATGTCACAAAAAAAGAAAACTACAT
Organism: Balaenoptera musculus; assembly: GCF_009873245.2. Lineage (NCBI taxonomy): Eukaryota > Metazoa > Chordata > Mammalia > Artiodactyla > Balaenopteridae > Balaenoptera > Balaenoptera musculus. The sequence continues at coordinate 21,254,968 of NC_045799.1, read as the reverse complement.
GCCAGTATTACTGATGAACATAGATGCAAACATCCTCAACAAAATACTAGCAGACAGAATCCAACAGCACATTAAAAGGATCATACACCATGATCAAGTGGGGTTTATCCCAGGAATGCAAGGATTCTTCAGTATATGCGAATCAATCAATGTGATATACCATACTAACAGATTGAAGGGTAAAAACCATATGATCATCTCAACAGATGCAGAAAAAGCTTTCGACAAAATCAACACCCATTTATGATAAAAACTCTCCAGAAAGCAGGCATAGAGGGAACCTACCTCAACATGATAAAGGCCTTATATGACAAACCCACAGCCAACATCGTTCTCAATGGTGAAAAACTGAAACCATTTCCTCTAAGATCAGGAACAAGACAAGGTTGCCCACTCTCACCACTATTATTCAACATAGTTTTGGAAGTTTTAGCCACAGCAATCAGAGAAGAAAAAGAAATAAAAGGAATCCAAATCGGAAAAGAAGTAAAACTGTCACTGTTTGCAGATGACATGATACTATACATAGAGAATCCTAATGATGCTACCAGAAAACTACTAGAGCTAATCAGTGAATTTGGTAAAGTAGCAGGATACAAAATTAATGCACAGAAACCTCTTGCATTCCTGTACACTAATGATGAAAAATCTGAAAGAGAAGTTAAGGAAACACTCCCATTTACCATTGCAACAAAAAGAATAAAATACTTAGGAATAAACCTACCTAAGGAGACAAAAGACCTGAATGCAGAAAACTATAAGACACTGATGAAAGAAATTAAAGACGATATAAACAGGTGGAGAGATATACCATATTCTTGGGCTGGAAGAATCAACATTGTGAAAATGACTGTGCTACCCAAAGCAATCTACAGATTCAATGCAATACTTATCAAACTACCAATGGCATTTTTCACAGAACTAGAACAAAAAGTTTTGCAATTTGTATGGAAACACAAAGACCCCAAATAGCCAAAGCAATCTTTTTTTTTTTTTTTAAGTTTATTTCCTACAATCTTCCTGAAGACACAGTGGTATGACACTACTTCACAGAAGATAGCACGATATGATGTTAATGACACGCTCACAGTCCGTGAGCCAACGGGAGCAGAGCCAGAATTAGATCTTTTATTTATTTATTTATTTATGGCTGTGTTGGGTCTTCGTTTCTGTGCGAGGGCTTTCTCTAGTTGTGGCAAGCGGGGGCCACTCTTCATTGCGGTGCGCGGGCCTCTCACTATCGCGGCCTCTCTTGCCGCGGAGCACAGGCTCCAGACGCGCAGGCTCAGTAATTGTGGCTCACGGGCCCAGCCGCTCCGCGGCATGTGGGATCCTCCCAGACCAGGGCTCGAACCCGTGTCCCCTGCATTGGCAGGCAGACTCTCAACCACTGCGCCACCAGGGAAGCCCCCCAAAGCAATCTTGAGAAAGAAAAACGGAGCTGGAGGAATCAGGCTCCCTGACTTCAGACTCTACTATGAAGCTACAGTAATCAAGACAGTATGGTACTGGCACAAAAAACAGACATATAGATGACTGGAACAGGATAGAAAGCCCAGAGATAAACCCACACACATATGGTCACCTCATCTTTGATAAAAGAGGCAAGAATATACAATGGAGAAAAGACAGCCTCTTCAACAAGTGGTGCTGGGAAAACTGGACAGCTACATGTAAAAGAATGAAATTAGAACACTCCCTAACACCATACACAAAAATAAACTCAAAATGGGTTAAAGACTTAAATGTAAGGCCAGACACTGTAAAACTCTTAGAGGAAAACATAGGCAGAACACTCCATGACATAAATCACAGCAAGATCTTTTTTGATCCACCTCCTGGAGAAATGGAAGTAAAAAAAAAAACAAAAACAAATGGGACCTAATGAAACTTAAAAGCTTTTGCACAGCAAAGGAAACCATAAACAAGATGAAAAGACAACCCTCAGAATGGGGAGAAAATATTTGCAAACGAAGCAACTGACAAAGGATTCATCTCCAAAATATACAAGCAGTTCATGCAGCTCAATATCAAAAAAACAAACAACCCAATCCAAAAATGGGCAGAAGACCTAAATAGACATTTCTCCAAAGAAGATATACAGATTGTCAACAAACACATGAAAGGATGCTCAACATCACTAATCATTAGAGAAATGCAAGTCAAAACTACAATGAGGTATCACTTTACACCGGTCAGAATGGCCATCATCAAAAAATCTAGAAACAATAAATGCTGGAGAGGGTGTGGAGAAAAGGGAACCCTCTTGCACTGTTATTGGGAATGTAAATTGATACAGCCACTATGGAGAACAGTATGGAGGTTCCTTAAAAAACTAAAAATGGAACTACCATACGACCCAGCAATCCCACTACTGAGCATATACCCTGAGAAAACCATAATTCCAAAAGAGCCATGTCCCACAATGTTCATTGCAGCACTATTTACAATAGCCAGGACATGGAATCAACGTAAGTGTCCATCGACAGATGAATGGATAAAGAAGATGTGGCATATATATACAGCCATAAAAGAAACGAAATTGAGTTATTTGTAGTGAGGTTGATGGACCTAGAGCCTGTAATACAGAGTGAATGAAGTAAGTCAGAAAGAGGAAAACAAATACCGTATGCTGACACATATATTTGGAATCTAAAAAAAAATGGATATGATGAACCTAGGGGCAGGACAGGAATAAAGATGCAGACGTAGAGAATGGACTTGAGGACACGGGGGTGGGGAGGGAAGGGTAAGCTGGGACGAAGTGAGAGAGTAGCATGGACATATATACACTACCAAATGTAAAATAGATAGCTAGTGGGAAGCAGCTGCATAGCACAGGGAGATCAGCTTGGTGTTTTGTAACCACCTAGAGGCATGGGACTGATTCAGTTTGTTGTACAGCAGAAACTAACACAACATTGTAAGGCAATTATACTCCAATAAAGATGTTAAAATAAATAAATAAATTTAAAAAATATGGAACAGAAAAAAAATACATTGAAATGTATGGCTTTAGTATGTGCACGTGAACACAAACACTAATCCCAATTTTCACATAGGTTTTAAAAAATTGGAAATGTTAATATTAAAGTAAGATTTTCTCCTTGGGGTTCTTGTTGATTTATTTATAGTTTTACCATTCCATTGCTTAATTCCAAACATATTACAAAATATCCATGTATACGTTAAAAAAATTAAAAACTAGTCTTATTTTGATTCTCATTCTCTGAATAGGCAAAGTAGGTTCATGTAAGCACACTGCAGGTCTTCTGTAAAGTAGTGTTGATGTTTGAGTCCCTAGCTTATTAAATACAGATTAATCTCCTCTCTGAATCAAAGAAATAGGCACAAACAGCCTGTTCTTAAATTAGATTGCATGCATTTTATTGCTAAAGAAATTTCTAAATGTATAATTAATTCTTGCTCTCTCTTTTGATAGTAATCCCGTGGATTTGAGTAACCCAGCCATTATAAGCTCTACTCCCAAATTTCAGGAACAGTTCTTAAATGTGAGCGGAATGCCGCAAGAATTGAATCAGTATCCCTGCCTTAAACATCTGCCTCAAATATTTTTTCGTGCCATGCGTGGAATCAGCTGTCTGGTGGATGCATTCTTAGGTGAATTTTGCGTATGTTGCTAGATGTTTGAAGATAACTCTAGAGTCTAGTTTTAGAAACTTTTGTGGACAGCCCAAAGCAAAAGATGAACAGAGTTGATTACAAATAATAACCTGGGAAAAATTATTCGCAACGAGTGTGATAGCTAGAGGGTTTTTGTTATTATTATATAAATAGATCAAATAATGCAAAGAAAAAGAATAAGACCTGGTAGATAAATGGACAAAGACTATGAATAAATAATTTGCAAAAGAGAAAAGTGTTCATTCTCACTAGTAATCCAAGAAAATACAGATTAAAATGCATTAGGTATCATTCTTATGTGAATCATTAGGAAGCAGTTTATACTTTTTGTGAACCGTTGTTTTAAACTGTTTTTCACATGAAAAGTCAGAATTTTTTTAACCTGTTAAAAGGCAGCGATATTTAATACCTATCATTTTCAAAAACGTTTTGTTATGTGCAATTAATATATTACAGAGGTAATATATTAGTTCAGTTAACTTTGGCTGCCACCTAGCCAAAAGTACTAGTGGTTTAAACAAGGTAGTTTACTTTCACACGTGTTAAGTGCAGGACTAAGCTGTATACAGGGCTGCTATAGCAGTTCCACCATTGTCAGAGACCCAAGGCCCTTCCATCTTCTGGCTCTTCATCCGTTGTACACACTCTCATGGGCCATGATGGCTGAAAGAGTTCCAGCTATCCTGTTCAGGAATTGGGAAGGAAGGAGCATCTACCTTTGATTGGTTCTTTTAAGGAGATTTCTTGGGGAAGACCCACCCAATAATTGCCCACTTCTCTATGGTCAGAACATGGCCACATCTGGCTGTAAGGGAGCCTTCAAAAGGCAGTTGTTTATTCTGGGTAGCCATGCCTAGCTAAAATTTGTGTTTTGTAACTCAGGAAGAAAGGACAAATTGATATTGGGAGGCAGCTAGCAGTCCCTGCTGTAGTCTGTTGTGAGCCTTCACTGGTGTTGCTTGAGGAAGATTTACTGACCACATATTTTGAACTATGAAGAATAACTCCATTTATCTTTCTTTAAAGGCATTTCTAGACCCCGATCAGACAGTGCTCCTCCAACACCCGTGAATAGATTGAGTATGCCTCAAAGCACTGCTGTTAATACCACCCCACCACATAACCGGAGGCACCGGGCTGTTACTGTGAATAAGGCCACCATGAAGACAAGCACAGTAAGTTTTCATGACCATTGTTATACTGTATAAAATGGGCTTTTTAATCTGCCCTCCTTTTAAAAAATTCTGCTGTTTTCTCAAACTTTTCATGAGTGTGGCTATATTCTTGTGTTCTTCTAATAGGTTAGTACTGCTCACGCCTCAAAAGTTCAGCACCAGACATCCTCCACCTCTCCTCTGTCAAGTCCAAATCAGACTAGTTCAGAACCCCGGCCACTGCCTGCCCCACAGAGACCAAAGGTTAACAGCATCTTGAATCTCTTTGGATCATGGTTATTTGATGCAGCATTTGTTCACTGTAAACTTCATAATGGGATAAACAGAGACAGCAGCATGACTGGTAAATATTGCTCAAGAAATACGTTGTCATTTTTTTCTTTTCTTTTTTTTCTTTTTAATCTTTCCTACCTGCAAGATTAATATGTATCTTAAAAAGCTCTCTGTCTCTGACCAAGCAGTGTCTTGTGCTTAACCCCTTCCAGCTGAAGTAATTTTGAAAGTTTCCCTACTTGTCCTTTTTATGTTTGTTCTATGAGGTTTGGCTTTTGTCTAACACTTCAGGTTAGCCACTTTTTGTTAAACCAGATTCCTTTCAGTAGGTGACCTGGAAGTTCCCTTCATGTCAGCCAGGATAATAATATTGATATAAAGAATTAAACATAATTGACCAGAAATTTATTCATCAGAAGTGTTTTCTTAGATTTTGACAGCCATTCACTCATTACTACATATAAATATCAGAAAATTTCTGCTTCACAGAAGACTCTAACCTTTTAGGTTTTAGTCTAGAGAACTTTATTTCAAGGGCACACTTTGAAAAATATATTTTCTCTGTAAGTAAATAAGACTGGTGAAAAATTAATAACTCAACCCTGATATCTTCATTTAGATTTTATTACAGAAATGAAATTCTATCTAAATCTGATTGATTTTTGTCATCTTACCATTATACATGGAAGTAGTGGCATAGGGTGCAGGATGGAAGGCTGGGGTACTGCAGAATATACTGAATATTTATGACTGTTTTATAGAGCTGAACAATAAAAATGGCTAGCACTTATTGATCTGCAGTTACTCTGTGCCAGGTACTATGCTTTATGAATTAACTGTGCTTTATGTAATAATATAATTAATATTGGTTGGTTGGTAAGAGAAGCACTTTTCCACTGGGGTTGGAAATAACTTGAGATAAAAGGATGCCTAATTGCATTAGATTATGCATCTCTAGGGAGAGTGTTAATTTCAAGGATAAAACTAATAAAATGGTCATAAGGGTCTCTGCTTTCTCTCAGAAATGCATTCTTATTATGTATCATCTCAGAACTAAGGGTCTATGACTGTTAGCATTATATACATGTAAATTATTTTGGTTGTCCTTACAAATCTTTAAATAATTTAGAAAAGTAGTGCATATAAAGGCATTTTCAGGAATATAATTTGAGATTGCATGATTGAGTTTAGGGATTCCTTTGTTTATTTTGTTCAAATTCAGACACTTTATATTCTACCATTTCCATATTTTATTTGCAAGTTTGACTTATGGATAAGTAAATGTACTCATTTGATGACTAAATGAAAACATTTAAAAAACATTTTGGCTTACGTTTTCTTATGTTCATGTGCCCTATATTTTGAGTTTTATGACCCATGTTTATATTTATTAATTTGTATTGTATATTCTAGATTGAGTTAGTCATATTTTTATTTTTTATTTTTATTAAGATACAATTCTTTACAGTGTAACTTTTGGGTATCAAGCTGTTGACACTAAAATCCCTGAATGCAGAGTGGTTCAACCTGCTGCTTCCTTGGTGGGCTTGCTTAAAGGGAATTTATAGATCTTCCCACTCTCTAGGGAGTTTTTAACAGCTTTTCTCACCCTCTTGTGCCAAAAGATAGAAACTAGAATTCAAATCATGTGTGGGCTACAAATTCCTACTTTTAACTCTTACCATTTTCTTTGGTGGGGAAAGGATAGAAGCTCTTCTTCCCCCACCTTGTGTTCAGAGATGAGAAAGGCTGTTGTATTTATTACCCAGGAGATAGGAGGTGTCCAGAAAGCTGAATGGGTTAGAGTGCTGTTGGGTGCTACTCTTGAGGTCTTGGGGGTGGTGGGAAGTTTGAGAATACTGACTCTGTTAGTCTGTTCTCTAAGTACTGGCTGCCATCAAGGAATTCTGCCATGTAGTTCACCTCTAACTTAAAATGTTTGCTTCTGTGAACTGGTTAGCTTTAGAGTTACATGACAGTACGCTGTGCTTTGTAATTGTAACATTGAGCTGGGAAGGGTTAATGAACTAAAATTTTAATGCACGTTATGGGCAGTTCAAAACCTCAATTTTTTGTAGTTGTGTAATTTTCTTCGTTCATTGTTTTGCATGATACAAAAATCATAATTTTGGATCTGAATGCACAATTTCCTGTTTTTGAACTAGCTTGTGGTATCATAAAGCTTTTAATCTAACTTTTAAAAAGCTAAAAAGCTTCTTAACTTATTGTAAAATTTCACCATCTTTAAAGTATTTTATAATTACTACTGTCCTTTGATTTGTTTCCATTTATTTCTATTATCTTGCAGCATCTTTTATCCAAATTCTTCTTTCTTATAAATCTTGTAAGTAGGAACCAGAAGCTTCTCCTTAATTGCAGTCATGTTTTTATTTTTTTCATAATTCCATTAAAAATTTTGATTGTCATTGTCTCTTGTAGTTTTTGCACTTGGGAAGAAAAATACTTTTCTGTGTTTTGAATGGGGAAGATTGTTGGCAAAAGCAAATTAATCTGCCTGAATCAGTCCCATTATTTTCGTACACTAGTCTGGTCATGTCATGAATTCCAGGATTTTGCACTAACTGTGTTTTGGCTTTTTTTTTTTTTTTTTTAATTTAAAGCTTTAAGCGTATTTTTATACAGATTTAGTGTTTGATTTGTATGCATTCTGCATGTAGTGTTTTTCAAATGTATTATTGCTGGATAGCTTATTCAGGACTAAAAATGGCTCATGGGAAGTTGCATAAAGATTTATGCTTGACTCTGCATTCTGTTAAATCTGTTATTACAAATAATTTAAACATTTCATGTAGAGTGATAAAAGATTTCAGAGTGATTTTCAATACACTGTGAAATCTTTAGTTAAAAATAAAAGCAACTTTCGAAGGGCTTCTGTTTCAGTGACAACGAATGACCATGATAATCTTTCTTACCAATCCAATTTTCTGATTTATCAACCTCAAGTTAGCTGCTGTCTGTGGTTGTTAAAATTCATTCTCATTTTGCTTGGTTGGGCGATTCTTTGGTGTGTGTTTTGGAGTTGGGTGGGTGGTGGGAATGCTCTCTCTTCCTCCCTACCCATTTCTTATCCTTACCTTGCCCTCTCCCTAAAGTATACAACCTGGCATGGGATTACCCATTCAATTATGATGTCTGTCTGGGGTAATGTGTAAATTTGCAGTACCTGTTTTTCTCAATGTTTAAGCATCATTTTTTAGGGAGAGGAAAAAAACAGAATAAATAATAGAAAAGCCAAATTCTGTGTTATATATCTGTATGTATGTGAATACAGATATATACAAATGTACTCTGCTAATCAGAAATTCAGTTGAAAAATGCATCTTGTAGAATCTGTTAAACTGACAGTACCACTGTAAATTGTTACCCCTTTTCAAAGAAGATTTCAGAGAGCCCTTTTTAAAAAAAAAAAAAAAAATTAAGACATAATTGCTAAACAAAAGCATTATTGGATTCTATTCAAGTAGCTATTTAATGACACCAACATTTGATCTTTGTGTCCAGGGTCCCATGAGCCTATTTACATATCAACAAATATAATAAAACCCTCCTTTTTTCTCCCCAGCCATTACAACACAAGCTAGCATGGAGTTTCGACGGAAAGGGTCACAAATGTCCACAGACACCATGGTTTCCAATCCTATGTTTGATGCAAGTGAATTTCCTGATAACTATGAAGCAGGAAGAGCTGAGGCTTGTGGGACACTGTGTAGGATTTTTTGTAGCAAGAAGACTGGAGAAGAGATTCTGCCAGCTTATTTATCCAGGTCTTAGAATTTTTTTTGTTTATTTTTCCATTTATATAGTTGTGATAGTGAAACTATTATAGCATGGCGTAGTAGGTTGAATTGTTAAGTAAACGTTGGTTTGAAATACCTGCAAATGTATGTAAGTAACTGAAATTTTTTGCTTGAATTCTTCCTTTTTACCTGCCTTACCAGATTTGGTGAGGACCCCTAACACCCTTTTTATTTTAGATGTATTGTTAATTCCATCTTACATGACGTTTGTTAATTACAGAGAGATTTGAAGGGCCACACTAAATTTTTAATACATTTTTACCACAGTACGAGACACTATAGATGGTCCAGAAATGTTAGCTGTCAATCCTGCCTCTAAGGAGCTTATTTTCTCACGTGAGCAAAGCCATGTACACAAGTAACACCAATCCAATAGCAATAGGAAGCTGGTAAGAGAGAGACACAGAAAAAGTGCTATAGGCATTCAGAGGAAGCAGCAGCATACACTTGCCCTGGGGGTTCAGGAGAGAGTTACAGAGGATTGGGTGATTGTGCTGGACTTATAAAAGGTGACTAGTATTTAGACTATGTTAGCAAGTTGGGTAGGGTCATCCTATCCAGATTTATGACTTCAACCAGTCTTTTTGAATGGCTCTGCCATCCATTCAGTTGCTCATGCCAGAAACTAGGAGTCTTAAGGCTTCTCTTCTCTCCCTCTGTATCTTTAGATGGTCAACCGACTCTTGTCTTTCTGCTTCTTAACCCTCAAAAATCTCTCCACTCTGTCCCCACCATGACACTTCAGGCCTTGTCACTTTTTTGCTAAATTAACTTGTAATGACCTCCTATTTTTCTTGACTGTCCTTTGCCCTCCTCAACTGATCATTCACACAGCTGCTGAAGTGATACTTATATTAATAAGAACATTCAGGTGTCTGTACATACTAGGTTCTCAGGAGAGAGGATTAAACTGACTCAGAAGGAAAAAGTGTAGAAGAATACAGATATGAAACAGAATGGTACATGCAGGGAAGTAAGCAGTATCTTAATAGGCACTTGACTTTAAGTAACAGAAAACTCTTTCAATGTGACTTAAGCAAAAGGGGAATGAGTTATGAGAAACTCACGCTATTGAATACTTTCTAAGGTCAGGACATGCAGCAGGGTCTCACGAAGGGCAGGAACCAGGAGCTAGAAAGTGTTCGGGGACCAAAACAACTTTCCTCCTTTTTGTTTCTCTGTCATCATGGTCTCCCAGAACTGCTTCATTCTTCTCTTACCTGCAGATCATGTTTTTATATTGTAGTATGCTTCTAAGTTCAAATTTCCGTGACCTTTGTCTATGTGACCAGCAGGGCCAATTAGCATTCTGAATCCTAATTTCAGATTCCTGAGAAAGAGGATCTGATTAATCAGGTGTCTACCTCTGGTCTAATCAGCTACAGCTGTGAAGGTGGGTCCCATTGGATACTGGCACCCCATGTGGTGGGGGCACATTTCTTAGGAGGGAGACGATGGGTTGGGGCGATACTCCAAACGGTATCAATAGCAGTAAGGGAGAAGGCTGTGAACACGAGCCTTCCATCTGGCCCATAAGATTGGGTGGGTGGTAGTGTGACCGAAGAAGGGATTTGTGAGGGGGCCAAGGATGGGGTTAGTGTTGAACCTGTTGAATTTGAGGTGCCTGCGGGCTATTTATCAACAAATATTTATTAAGTTCCTACTTTGTGCCAGTCGCTGTGCACAGGGAGTACTAGAGTAATCAGTAGACATGTCCTGCCCTCAGGTCTCCAGTATGCTTTTGGCTAGTAGATCTGGAGCTAGAGACTGATCTGATTATGTTTGGTGGCTTAAGTAGTGTTTAAAACCAGGCTAGTAGAAGAGATAGCTTAGAGAACTGAGGTTGGCAGCCTGAGGAACACCAGTGTTAGGAGGCATGTGGAGTAAGAAGATCTGTTAAAGGAACTAGCCATAGAAGCCAGAGAAGAATTAAGAGCAGAAGGGAGTAATCAAAGGGTTGAATGCTTTAAAAAGGCAAAGTTAAGACTTAGACATGTCTTTTGGATTTAGCAATTGAGAAGCCATTGGTTATTTGCTATAACATGGTTTTAGTTGAGTTCTAGAAAGGGAAGATAGATTGAAATGGGTTGAGCAGTGACCAGGCGGTGAGGAAGTTGTTTCTGAGGAGGTTTGTGGAGAAAGGTACCTTACAGTAGCAGAAGAGTATACTAGTGTAGTTGCTCTTGAATGATGGAAGATTGAATGCGTAGTTCATTGGGGGTTAGGGGAGGATGTTGAAAGCAAGGTATGTTCAAGTACATTCCTAAAAGGATTCTTATTCAGAGTGACCTTCATATCGTGGGGAATACAGGGTCGAATGAGGTTTCTTTCTTTCATTGTGCCCCCAAAAATAATGGGGGAGGGGGAAAGGGACACAACACACTTTTTTTCAGGAATTGTGAAACGCTACAAAATTTTACTGACATGGAAATCAATTCAGTAATTCCTCCAGTTTATTGATAATTACTGCAGCCTTTTGTTTTTATCATACTTACTTCATTTGCAGGCACCTGTAACTGAGTTGCAAGGCTTAAAACTTCAAGAAAGTGTAATAGACATGAATCTTTTTTTTCTTTTGATTAGGAAATATAACTTGGTTCTTAGTGTATTTGATTCTGAATTGTTCTAACTCCAGTAATACCTTTTAAAGGATAGAAGTAGTGAAGATTGGAAATAGACTTTAAGATGACTGTGTAGAAAATATTAATAATTATGAAAATAATTGATCAGCAGTTTGTTTAAAATTTTTTTCTTGCTTTCCTAGATTTTACATGCTTTTAATTCAAGGTTTGCAGATAAATGATTATGTGTGCCATCCTGTCTTGGCCAGCGTTATTCTAAACTCCCCTCCTTTGTTCTGCTGTGACTTGAAAGGGATTGATGTTGTGGTTCCTTACTTTATTTCAGCTCTTGAAACCATTTTGCCTGACAGGTAAGCTTTCATTCTGTACTAGTATGTCAGTTGTCAGTTTTGGCCTGGTCTGTTTTGGTGCTTCCTCCCCAGTTTCCCAATTTATCCTGTCCAGTTGTCTTCATGGCCCAAGGGGACTCAGGCCATATTAATTGAGTGCAGAACATCCAGACCTATCTCATCCCTGAACTCTTTCAGTTCTCTTTGTCCACGGGCGTATTGAATCCTTCTTGGTCTGGTCTAGAGGGGTAAGAACAGCCCCATCCCAGAGGTCTTTTGTGGAATAGGCCTTACATTTAAAATCAATCAATCAATCAGATTCTAGTTTAATTCCATAACAGTTTAACATAGAGATTCTCTCTCACACACACACAAATTGCAGAATATAAACTCAGTGGAAAGTAATTACTGCATTCTTTATAAAACCAAACCCAGTACGTGTATTGTGAAAAATTGGCATAATGTATATTTGGCAATAGCTAAAAACATACTTTATTTCAGAAATACTAATAGCTGTCTATTATTTTTTTTTTTTGGCAGAGAACTCTCAAAATTCAAAAGCTATGTAAATCCAACAGAATTAAGAAGATCTTCCATTAATATCCTGCTTTCTTTGTTGCCCCTCCCACATCACTTTGGCACAGTCAAATCCGAGGTAAAGTTTTATTAAAGTTTTTTATATTCTGTATTCTCTTTTGTGTGTTAATTCAAGTCAAGTTGAATTTTTTAAAATGGAACAGGAGCTTTTAAAAAATTTTTCAAATTATTTCAAGTGAATCAACAAAGTTGATTTGTTGAGGTATTTCTTCTGTCAGTGAGCCAGCACGCCCTTGGCCTACCATTTCAAGCGGTGATGAGCTAGTGATGTCTGATCTCATATGTTGTGTGAGTTAGTGACACACTTAGCACAGTGGCTAATATTAGTCAGACTGAAAGCCTTACTTGTTAGACTGATCTGTGTGTCCACTGTAGCAGTTCCTACATGGGCATAGCGTACCACAGCAGACGATGTTAAATGTTATTTGTTTCTTCCGTAGGTGGTCCTGGAAGGAAAATTTAGTAATGATGACAGCTCTTCTTATGATAAACCAATAACTTTTTTGTCACTGAAGTTGAGACTTGTGAATATACTAATAGGTGCCTTGCAAACGGAGACAGACCCCAACAACACTCAAATGATACTAGGTTTGTGTTCACACGTTTTTTTGTAAGTGAAAACCCAGGTATGTTGACCTCAGGCATGTTGAGGAGGCAGGGGTCAGGGATGGGAACCTAAGCATAATATAGCCCTACTTATTCTGAATCAGAGGCAGAATTTGTTTGCTTTTATATGTGAAAAATTTTGAAGGGGTGAGATGAGGGAAGGAAAGCATCCTAGTTGCCTTGGTAGGTCATGTTGGCTTAGTTTTATTTGTGTTCTTTATTTTTCTCGTTCCCTCTTGCCCTTCCTCTCTCTTTCTCTCCCCTTTCCTCCCCTTCTTCTCCCCTTCCCTCTCTTCTCTTTCCTTTCTGTCCTCATTACTTCTGCCTCTGCCTCTTCCTCCTGCCTATTACGTACATGTGAAAATGTTTGGAGTTGGGTGTAATTCTGGAAGCCATGTTTGAACAGCCAAGAGGAGATTGAGGAGTAGCTGTTGCTGTGCCTCCTCCCTTTTTCCTTCTTATTTCCTGTTGGTTTTCTAATCATACTGACTCTCTGTCTTAAGTGGCTCCTTATTATTATTGCCACTTACATATTTTAAACCCTTATCACCTCTCAGCTTGGTTACTGCGGCTGTCTCTTACTGTACTTCTGGTTTTTTATCAAAGCCAAGGGCATGGTCCTATGTGCAGGTACTCCAAGGAGAAAGAAGAGAATGGCATGGCTTTTATCCTTGAGCAAGTCTCATTGCAGAGATTGGAACACCTTCACAGAGTACTCAGATAACAGCAGAAGGCAGTGCTGATTGCGTGTCATGTTGAGTGTCTTCAGGGTTGAGAAAGAAGAAACCAAAAGAGCAAGGAAACTTCATAGAGGGAAGTGGAAGTTAAATTGCATCTTGTAGGGCAAGATTTGAATAGGTGCCAGTGAGGTTAGGATTTCATTCCAGGAGAGGAGATGACAAGGCCAGAGAATTGGTGGTGGCAGTAGTGGTTGGAGTGGGTACTCAGGAAGTATAGTATGTTATGCAGCAAGAGAGGGGAATAAACAGGGAAGAGTAAATCCTTTCATTTTGGAAAGGAGTTGAAGAAACAGAGGTTAAATCTCAATGTGAGAGAGCCTCCAAATTATACTTTTTTAGGTTATTCAAATAACATCACTTGAAATCAGATAATTTCTACAGTTGATAGAGTATTTAGTTCCACTTTATCCTTTTTCTGAAGAAGCTCCCTATGTGTGTTCCAAGGAAGAATCAATTGTCGGTCTTGCCATAGATTGGCAAAGCTGTGTCTGTCCTCTCTTTATCCATAGTGCACAAGAGCACTCCCCCACTGGGATGAGAAGCAGTGTGCTAGGCTCACTATCTTGTTTCTGTCCTAGTCTTTCTAGGGCTATGAGTTCCTTGGTAATAAATACATGCAGCTTGCCTTCAGAATATGCAGCCATGGGCGAGCCCTAAACCATTCGTAAAAAGCAGTTGGTCAGAAAGATATAGCTGTGATTTCTATTTTGTTATTTTATATTGAAAAGATCAGGGCTTCCCTAGTGGCACAGTGGTTAAGAATCTGCCTGCCAACGCAGGGGACATGGGTTCAAGCCCTGATCCGGGAAGATCCCACATGCCACGGAGCAACTAAGCCCGTGTGCCATAACTACTGAGCCTGCGCACCACAACTACTGAGCCCGCATGCTACAGCTACTGAAGGCTGCATGCCTAGAGCCCGTGCTCTGCCACAAGAGAAGCCACCGCAATGAGAAGCCCACGCACCGCAAGGAAGAGTAGCCCCTGCTCACCGCAACTAGAGAAGGCCCGTGCGCAGCAACAAAGACCCAGTGCAGCCAAAAATAAATTTAAAAAATAAATAAATCTATTTAAAAAAGAGAAAGGAAAGATCAGAATCTGGTTTTGAAAGTATTACATAATATTTTTCTTAGTTTATATTACCCTCGAAATTGAGATGTTTACATCTGGTCTTTCACACCAATTAAAAAATACCTGAAAACAGTCTTTTTTTTTTTTTTTTTTTTTACCATTTTAACTATTTTTTTTTTCTTCTTTTTTCTTTTAATCAGTCATCAATTTTGTACACATCACTGTATACATGTCAATCCCAATCGCCCAATTCAGCACACCACCATCCCCACCCCACCACAGTTTCCCCCCCTTGGTGTCCATATGTCTGTTCTCTCCATCTGTGTCTCAACTTCTGCCCTGCAAACCGGCTCATCCGTACCATTTCTCTAGGTTCCACATACATGTGTTAATATACGATATTTGTTTTTCTCTTTCTGACTTACTTCACTCTGTATGACAGTCTCTAGATCCATTCACGTCTCAACAAATGACTCAATTTCATTCCTTTTTATGCCTGAGTAATATTCCATTGTATATATGTACCACAACTTCTTTATTCATTTGTCTGTCGATGGGCATTTAGGTTGGTTCCATGACCTGGCTATTGTAAATAGTGCTGCAATGAACATTGTGGTACATGACTCTTTTTGAATTATCATTTTCTCTGGGTATACGCCCAGTAGTGGGATTGCTGGATCATATGGTAATTCTATTTTTAGTTTTTTAAGGAACCTCCATACCGTTCTCCATAGTGGCTGTATCAATTTACATTCCCACCAACAGTGCAAGAGGGTTCCCTTTTCTCCACACCCTCTCCAGCATTTGTTGTTTGTAGATTTTCTGATGATGCCCATTCTAACTGGTGTGAGGTGATACCTCATTGTAGTTTTGATTTGCATTTCTCTAATAATTGGTGATGTTGAGCATCTTTTCATGTGCTTCATGGCCATCTGTATGTCTTCTTTGTAGAAATGTCTATTTAGGTCTTCTGCCCATTTTTGGATTGGGTTGTTTGTTTCTTTAATATTGAGCTGCATGAGCTGTTTATATATTTTGGAGATTAATCCTTTGTCCATTGATTCGTTTGCAAATATCTTCTCACATTCTGAGGGTTGTCTTTTCGTCTTGTTTATGGTTTCCTTTGCTGTGCAAAAGCTTTGAAGTTTCTTTAGGTCCCATTTGTTTATTTTTGTTTTTATTTCTATTACTCTAGGAGGTGGATCAAAAAAGATCTTGCTGTGATTTATGTCATGGAGTGTTCTTCCTATGTTTTCCTCTAAGAGTTTTATAGTGTCCAGTCTTACGTTTAGGTCTCGAATCCATTTTGAGTTTATTTTTGTGTATGGTGTTAGGGAGTATTCTAATTTCATTCTTTTACATGTAGCTGTCCAGTTTTCCCAGCACCACTTATTGAAGAGACTGTCTTTTCTCCATTGTGTATCTTTGCCTCCTTTGTCATAGATTAGATGACCATAGGTGCGTGGGTTTATCTCTGGGCTTTCTATCTTGTTCCATTGATCTGTGTTTCTGTTTTTGTGCCAGTACCATATTGTCTTGATTACTGTAGCTTTGTAGTAGAGTCTGAAGTCAGGGAGTCTGATTCTTCCAGCTCCGTTTTTTTCCCTCAAGACTGCTTTGGCTATTCGGGGTCTTTTGTGTCTCCATACAAATTTTAAGATGATTTGTTCTAGTTCCGTAAAAAATGCCATTGGTAATTTGATAGGGATTGCATTGAATCTGTAGATTGCTTGGGGTAGTATAGTCATTTTCACAATGTTGATTCTTCCAATCCAAGATCATGGTATATCTCTCCATCTGTTGGTATCATCTTTAATTTCTTTCATCAGTGTCTTATAGTTTTCTGCATACCGGTCTTTTGTCTCCCTAGGTAGGTTTATTCCTAGGTATTTTATTCTTTTTGTTGCAATGGTAAATGGGAGTGTTTCCATAATTTCTCTTTCAGATTTTTCGTCATTAGTGTATAGGAATGCAAGAGATTTCTGTGCATTAATTTTGTATCCTGCAACTTTACCAAATTCATTAATTAGCTCTAGTAGTTTTCTGGTAGCATCTTTAGGATTCTCTGTGTCATCTGCAAACAGTGACAGTTTTACTTCTTCTTTTCCAATTTGTATTCCTTTTATTTCTTTTTCTTCTCTGATTGCTGTGGCTAGGACTTCCAAAACTATGTTGAATAATAGTGGTGAGAGTGGACATCCTTGTCTCGTTCCTGATCTTAGAGGAAATGCTTTCAGTTTTTCACCATTGAGAATGATGTTTGCTGTGGGTTTGTCATATATGGCCTTTATTATGTTGAGGTAGGTTCCCTCTATGCCCACTTTCTGGAGAGTTTTTATCATAAATGGGTGTTGAATTTTGTCAAAAGCTTTTTCTGCATCTATTGAGATGATCATATGGTTTTTCTTCTTCAATTTGTTAATATGGTGTATCACATTGATTGATTTGCGTATATTGAAGAATCCTTGCATCCCTGGGATAAATCCCACTTGATCGTGGTGTATGATCCTTTTAATGTGTTGTTGGATTCTGTTTGCTAGTATTTTGTTGAGGATTTTTGCATCTCTATTCATCAGTGACATTGGTCTGTAATTTTCTTTTTTTGTAGTATCTTTGTCTGGTTTTGGTATCAGGGTGATGGTGGCCTCATAGAATGAGTTTGGGAGTGTTCCTTCCTCTGCAATTTTTTGGAAGAGTTTGAGAAGGATGGGTGTTAGCTCTTCTCTAAATGTTTGATAGAATTCACCTGTGAAGCCATCTGGTCCTGGACTTTTGTTTGTTGGAAGAGTTTTAATCACAGTTTCAATTTCGTTACTTGTGATTGGTCTGTTCATATTTTCTATTTCTTCCTGGTTCAGTCTTGGAAGGTTATCCCTTTCTAAGAATTTGTCCATTTCTCCCAGGTTGTCCATTTCATTGGCATAGAGTTGCTTTTAGTAGTCTCTTAGGATGCTTTGTATTTCTGCAGTGTCTGTTGTAACTTCTCCTTTTTCATTTCTGATTTTATTGATTTGAGTCCTCTCCCTCTTTTTCTTGATGAGTCTGGCTAATGGTTTATCAATTTTGTTTATCTTCTCAAAGAACCAGCTTTTAGTTTTATTGATCTTTGCTATTGTCTCCTTTGTTTCTATTTCATTTATTTCTGCTCTGATCTTTATGATTTCTTTCCTTCTGCTAACTTTGTGTTTTGTTTGTTCTTCTTTCTGTAGTTCCTTTAGGTGTAAGGTTAGATTGTTTATTTGAGATTTTTCTTGTGTCTTGAGGTAGGCTTGTATAGCTATAAACTTCCCTCTTAGAACTGCTTTTGCTGCATCCCATAGGTTTTGGATCGTCGTGTGTTCATTGTCATTTGTCTCTAGGTATTTTTTGATTTCCTCTTTGATTTCTTCAGTGATCTCTTGGTTTTTTAGTAACATATTGTTTAGCCTCCATGTGTTTGTGTTTTTTACATTTTTTTCCCTGTAATTGATTTCTAATCTCATAGCGTTCTGGTCAGAAAAGATGCTTGATATGATTTCGATTTTCTTAAATTTACTGAGGCTTGATTTGTGACCCAAGATGTGATCTATCCTGGAGAATGTTCCGTGCGCACTTGAGAAGAACGTGTAATCTGCTGTTTTTGAATGGAATATCCTATAAATATCAATTAAATCTATCTGGTCTATTGTGTCATTTAAAGCTTTTCGTCTTTTATAGCTGTTAGCAGTTGCCTTATGTATTGAGGTGCTCCTATGTTGGGTGCATATATATTTATAATTGTTATATCTTCTTCTTGGATTGATCCCTTGATCATTATGTAGTGTCCTTCCTTGTCTCTTGTAACATTCTTTATTTTAAAGTCTATTTTATCTGATATGAGTATTGCTACTCCAGCTTTCTTTTGATTTCCATTTGCATGGAATATCTTTTTCCATCCCCTTACTTTCAGTCTGTACGTGTCCCTAGGTCTGAAGTGGGTCTCTTGTAGACAGCATATATATGGGTCTTGTTTTTGTATCCATTCCGCAAGCCTGTGTCTTTTGGTTGGAGCATTTAATCCATTCACATTTAAGGTAATTATCGATATGTAAGTTCCTATGACCATTTTCTTAATTGTTTTGGGTTTGTTTTTGTAGGTCCTTTTCTTCTCTTGTGTTTCCCACTTAGAGAAGTTCCTTTAGCATTTGTTGTAGAGCTGGTTTGGTGGTGCTGAATTCTCTTAGCTTTTGCTTGTCTGTAAAGCTTTTGATTTCTCCATGGAATCTGAATGAGATCCTTGCAGGGTAGAGTAATCTTGGTTGTACGTTCTTTCCTTTCATTACTTTAAGTATATCATGCCACTCCCCTCTGGCTTGTAGAGTTTCTGCTGAGGAATCAGCTGTTAACCTTATGGGAGTTCCGTTGTATGTTATTTGTTGTTTTTCCCTTGCTGCTTTCAGTAATTTTTCTTTGTCTTTAATTTTTGCCAATTTGATTACTGTGTGTCTCGGTGTGTTTCTCCTTAGGTTTATCCTGTATGGGACTCTCTGCGCTTCCAGGTCTCGGGTGACTATTTCCTTTCCCATGTTAGAAAAGTTTTTGACTATAATCTCTTCAAATATTTTCTCTGGTCCTTTCTCTCTCTCTCTTCTCCTTCTGGGATCCCTATAATGCGAATGTTTTTGCATTTAATGTTGTCCCAGAGGTCTCTTAGGCTGTCTTCATTTCTTTTCATTCTTTTTTCTTTAGTCTGTTCTGCCGCAGTGAATTCCACCATTCTGTCTTCCAGGTCACTTATCCATTCTTCTGCCTCAGTTATTCTGCTATTGATTACTTCTAGTGTAGTTTTCATTTCAGTTATTGTATTGGTCATCTCTGTTTGTTTGTTCTTTAATTCTTCTAGGTCTTTTTTAATCATTTCTTGCATCTTCTCGATCTTTGCCTCCATTCTTATTCCAAGGTCCTGGATCATCTTCACTATCATTATTCTGAATTCTTTTTCTGGAAGGTTGCCTATTTCCACTTCATTTAGTTGTTTTTCTGGGGTTTTTTCTTGTTCCTTCATCTGGTATATAGCCCTCTGCCTTTTCATCTTGTCTGTCTTTCTGTGAATGTGGTTTTTGTCCCACAGGCTGCAGGATTGTAGTTTTTCTTGCTTCTGCTGTCTGCCCTCTGTTGGTTGAGGCTATCTAAGAGGCTTGATGGGAGGCTCTGGTGGTGGGTAGAGCTGACTGTTTCTGTGGCGGCCAGAGCTCAGTAAAACTTTAATCCACTTGACTGTTGATGGGTGGGGCTGGCTTCCCTCCCTGTTGGTTGTTTTGCCTGAGGCAACCCAACACTGGAGCCTACCTGGGCTCTTTGGTAGGGCTAATGACAGACTCTGGGAGGGCTCACGCCAAGGAGTACTTCCCAGAACTTCTGCTGCCAGTGTCCTTGTCCCCACGGTGAAACAGGGCCACCCCCCCCACCCCCCCTCCCACCTCTGCAGAAGACCTTCCAACACTAGCAGGTAGGTCTAGTTCAGTCTCCCCCGGGGTCACTGCTCCTTCCCCTGGGTCCCGATGCGCACACTATTTTGTGTGCGCCCTCCGAGAGTGGGGTCTCTGTTTCCCCCAATCCTGTCGAAGTCCTGCAATCAATTCCCACTAGGCTTCAAAGTCTGTTCTCTATGAATTCCTCCTCCTGTTGTCGGACCCCCAGGTTGGGAAGCCTGACGTGGGGCTCAGAACCTTCACTCCAGTGGGTGGACTTCTGTGGTATAAGTGTTCGCCAGTCTGTGAGTCACCCACCCACCAGTTATGTGATTTGATTTTACTCTGATTGCGCCCCTCCTACCGTCTCATTGTGGCTTCTCCTTTGTCTTTGGATGTGGGGTATCTTTTTTGGTGAGTTCCAGTGTCTTCCTGTCGATGATTGTCCAGCAGCTAGTTGTGATTCTGGTGTTCTCGCAAGAGGGAGTGAGAGCACGTCCTTCTACTCCGCCATCTTGGTTCCTCCTCTGAAAACGGTCATTTTTTTATATAAAGCAAAGCTTGACCTTCAGAGTTTTTTTTTTTTTTTGACCTTCAGATTTATTTTAGGACAACGTCATTTTAAAATTTGGGGGTGAGATCAGGAGATTAGGTCATTTCTAAAGAATATCTTTTCTGACCAACCAATGGATTTATTAGTAATTTTATGGAACTTTCAGGAATACTCAGCTACAGTAATATTCTTCTCTCTGTATTAATGGAGATGTTTTAGCCATTTTAGTATTCTTGTCATGTATTTAAATGTATTTTTTTGTTGTTTCAGGGGCAATGTTAAATATTGTTCAAGATTCAGCACTTTTAGAAGCCATTGGTTGCCAGATGGAGATGGTAAGAAGCATACAACATGTAATTTGTCAGAGAATATCAACTTCTGTTTTTATGTAAATTATATTCCAAAATGTCTGTCCTTGTGTTTTTTAAAGGCATTTGTTTGTAAATTCAGCTCATTGATCCAGAAAGGATCCTTTTTAAAATATCTATTTTGAGGTTTCTTACCTTTCAGTGCCTCATCAGGTCCCTGAGAGATTCTGGATGAGAGAAATTCCAGCTAAACACTGTCTTTATTCCTGGACAGTGTTTACTTAAAGCTCTTACTTCTTTTGCTGTGTTGGTGAATTGGCTTGAATAATCTAGAAAAAGCCCCCTACTGCATAATTCCTTGTATCCCTTGTAGATCTAGTGTTGGCTGTAAACAGCATCTAGTTTATTATTTTCTATCTCATCAGCTCTTTCTGGCCCCTCTAGACCAAAGTTTGAAGATCCCCCCAAAGCACCAATGCTTCTAAATCAAAAAAACTTTCCGGAGACTCCCAGTTCCCCCTGCTTCTGTCTTCAAGATATGTGATCCCTCTACCTGGAGTAGAGGTGGGGCGGTGGGTGGGTGGGGAATTAATAGAGTATACTGGAGTGAGATGGGTGGATGTTGGATGGGTGGTCAAGTTATTATTAAGGAAATTATGTTCATGTCCCAGTAGGTGGCTAATAACAGTCGCCTTATCTGGATAAAAGGAATTGTGTTTGTAGGGGAAGAAAATGAGGAATGTCTTTAACAGATACCTTTGTTAGCCCCTATACATACAGGAGTTAATCATATGTTTTATTGTTTGTGTTTTATCATATAATTACATTTGAAAGTTGTTTGTTTATTTGTGTTTTGTTTTTTTAAGATTGTATTCCTGTTCTGATGTTTTGCTTGGGAGGCACTAGGGTATTTCTTTAAGGACCCAGAGTCATTAGCTAGTGAAGTCTAGTGAAGATGGAAAAGGTCTGGCCTTTTTAAACAGCAGCAAAGAAAACCCCAGAATGGGCACCCTCTAATCATCAGACCCTTGATACCTCCAATAGGTGTTGTTTATGTGAAAACGCCACAGCAGTTTTAATCCTTTGTCAATTTTTATCTATGTATCAGTTTGTGCTGTTTAGCTGGCACATTCCATTTTATCAACATGGCTTTAGTGATTGACTTCTGTCTATACTTGTAAACTATGGGTCTAGCTGTCAAATATTTGATTCATTTTTATTTGACTAGGGTGGTGGAGAAAATAACTTGAAGAGTCATAGTCGCACGAATAGTGGCATTAGTTCAGCAAGTGGTGGAAGCACGGAGCCCACAACTCCTGACAGTGAAAGACCTGCTCAGGCTCTCCTAAGAGATTATGGTAATCCATGTTTGGTTTTTTTTGAAATCTAAAGTTTATAGAATAACTTTTAATGCTCAGATATACAAAACAAGCAAAGAAATTTTAAACCAGATTTTAAGTTCATGACTTTTATGTATCTAAGTGTAACAGAGAGGCTATTAGTCCAAAACATTAAGAACAAGAAAACATTTAGCTCTGTAGCTTTTAGTAGTTAGATTTGGGGTGGTTTCTTAGATTTTATAAGTGATTATAATGTGTGATTAGGAAACATTTCTGAATTCTGTACCAGGCGCTAGTAGTACAGAGTCAAATAGGATTTACGCTCTGCCTCAGAGTCTAATGGCAGAGTCAGCCAGTATATCAGTTTTTGCAGTGTGGTAAGGGTGGGTGATGGTTTATGCATTAGATGGCAACCCAGAGGAGAGTCTGTCTTTGTGTTTGAAGGCTGTATACCCTACTGTATCTGGTTAGATTCTTCAGTCACAAAATGTAAGAAAGAGTAAGGAAACACTTGCCATTAGAGCATCCTATTCAATAATGTCCTTTATCCTGGGCAGTTACTTTATGGGTTCTGTGAGTTTATGGGTGCCTTTATGTTTTTACACATAAATACTAATGGTGTATTGAATCTGTGAGTATTAATGCAGCTAGATTGGGATGAAATCTAGCTCCTTAGATATGAGCTTAATTTTTTTAATCATTTGGAGAGTTCATGAGCCCAGGAGTCCAGGCATATTTCAGTGATTTAAGTTTGTTTTAAGTATCCTTCAGCATGTCAGATACATAAGGTCATTATGTGGCTATTAAACACATTTAAATATTGCATTTATGAAGAAGTTATTTAAATTGCTGTCTTACTCATTATGCTTGTGGATTTAAGTGTAGGTGAAAATTTGTTTTATTTTTCATGTTTCTAAGACACTTTTAAACTAAAGAAATTTTCGCATTATTATATGTGTTCTAATATAAATGTTTGAAGTGGTTATTGTTTGTTTCAGTATTTTGAACTGGTGTTAGTGAGTTCTGCTTGTAATGTCATAAAGTATTTTTCCTAAGAAATCCAGATTTGTGTTAGTGTTGCATGAATGTCTCTCTTTAATGATCATTCCTTTTTTTGTTGTCACTGCCCTCTTTCTGATAGGATCGACAGGTATAATGTCCCTAAAGCTTCCTTTATAAATTCAATTTAATTTGTCCTAATTTATTATTAACTAAGTAGTAATTACTTTTAAATATAGAATTGGAGGCTAAATAAAAACACAATAACTTGGTTATTTAATTTTTTTAGAAGTATTAAAGTTGTCTTAGAGAATTCAGTGTTAAAATTTGTTTGAAAAGGGATTGCATGTAACTTTTGGTGGTTTAAACCCTGAAAATAATTTCAATAGATGCTTTAGGGTAATTCCCAGCATCTGAGGAGATTCTAAAATTTGAATTCTTTCCTCTATAAAATTCCAAGGAAATAATTGATAGCCTTTTCATTGTTTTGCTTTTTTGTTTTTTAAATGTAACTCTGTGATTTAATTTAGAAGTTTTAAGATTTACATTGTTATAAGAATGATATTGAAACTTTCAAATCCCAGTGGATGTCTGTATGAAAGTACCTGAGCTGGGAGCTAGAAGCTGCTCTGGTCCAGTGTGTATGCCCTGTGCACTGTTGTTCAGTCAGGCTTGACGCTCAGGCCAGTGGGGCGGGGAGCATAGCGCTGTGTGGGTGCCCATCGTGCTCACTGTGGCTGCTGTGGTCTGTGCCTAGTGGAATGCTGTGCTTCTCGTTACTAATGCTTAGTTGTTTTCCCTCCCTGTGGGATGTGGCATTGGGGTTATATCCTAGCTCTTAATACAGATTCAGCTGCCGGGCTCCTGATTCGCAGCATTCATCTCGTCACCCAAAGACTCAATTCCCAGTGGCGGCAAGACATGAGCATATCACTGGCAGCTCTAGAGCTCCTCTCTGGCCTGGCGAAGGTGAGAAGGACAATCCTTTTATTTTAGCCCAGCGGCCTTGGACTATGGCTCTTTTTTCTGTACCTCCTGACCCCTTCTTGGGGTATTGCGGTGTTGGTTATATTCAATGCAGTTGATATCAAGGTGTGCAGAAATGAGCCTCCAAGTGAGATTTTACAAAATGATCTTTAGTATTTTGTTTAATAGGTTCAAAGAGTGTGAATGATATTTTTTGCTGTTAAATTACTGGAAACATTTCGATACTTGCTATTCATTTGTACATAATAATAGAATACCTGTTGATTTATTCCTGTTGATTTTGTATTTGCTTATAATACCCTTAAATTTTCAACAACATTTTGTGCCATTATAAGATCATCTAACTTCAATGAACAAATGCAGATTTGGCAACAAAAGAAAAGCTTATCCTAAAATATGCCATTTGGGACTACCTGTGATTCTTCCATCTTCCATTATCAGAGATAAGTGAAAATTGGCTATATTTTCAAATTTCTTTCATAGCTCTTTTTCAGTTTTGTGGAACCTTAGAGCTGGGTGTCCATTTGCATTTCTCTAAGTATTTTCTTTTTTTTTACTGAGGTAAAATTCACATAACATAAAATTATCCTTTTAAAGTGAACAATTCAGTGCCTCTTAGTACTTTCACCGTGTTGTGCAACCACCACCTCTATCTAGTTCCAAAACTAGATAGAGTTTTATTTATAACCCCAAAAAGAACCCTGTACCCATTAAGTGGTTGTTTCCTGGTCTCCGTTTCCCCTAATCCCTAACAACCACCAATCTGCATTCTGTCTCTATGGATTTACCTATTTTGGATATTTCTTATAAATTAAATCATACAACCTATGACCTTTTATGTATGGCTTCCTTCACCTAATATGTTTTTTTTTTTAATTAATTAATGTATTTATTTATTTATTTTTGGCTGTGTTGGGTCTTCGTTTCTGTGCGAGGGCTTTCTCTAGTTGGGGCAAGCGGGGGCCACTCTTCATCGCGGTGCGCGGGCCTCTCACTATCGCGGCCTCTCTTGTTGCGGGGCACAGGCTCCAGACGCGCAGGCTCAGTAGCTGTGGCTCACGGGCCCAGTTGCTCCGCGGCATGTGGGATCTTCCCAGACCAGGGCTCGAACCCGTGTCCCCTTCATTGGCAGGCAGATTCTCAACCGCTGCGCCACCAGGGAAGCCCCACCTAATATGTTTTTGAGGTTGATTTATGTTGTAGAGTCTGTCACAACTTCATTCCATTTTATGGTTGAATGATATTCCATTATATTTATGTACCAATTTGTCCGTTCCCCTGTTGCACATTTGGGCTGTTTCTACCTTTTGACTATTGTGAATAGTGCTGCTATGAACATGGACATACATGTGTTTATTTGAATACCAATTTTCAGTTGTTTTGGGTATATACCTAGGAGTGGAATTGCTGGGTCGTATGGTAATTCTATATTTAACTTTTTGAGGAGCTGCCAAACTGTTGTCCACAGCGACTGAATCACTTTACGTTTCCGCCAGTGATATAGGAGGGTTCCAATTTCTCCACATCTTCACTAACATCTAAATGTTTTCTTATCTGTAAAATGGGCAGGATTATCTTCTGTATAACACCTGGTGATGTGAGGATGAAATGAAATGAAATATATAGAACACTTTGTAAACACAAAGGTGATGTACACACATAAGGTGATATTGTCTGAGATAAAATTTAAGCCCTCGTTTTACAGATGAGGGGACAGGTAAACAGAGGGTGTGACTTACCTAAGTTATGAGAGACAAAATAGGCAAGAAAACCTGAGATGTTCTCACCACCACTTAGAGCTTACCTTTACCTCAGAGATTCTCAAGGATAGATGAAATGGCCATAGTTTTGTGAGGAGCAGTATTGATGCAGAAGGGTAAGAATAGCCATTTGTGAGACATGCAGGACCACACTGTCTTTGAGAGCAAGGTACTGTTGCCTGTGACCTTCAGTACACTTGCAGTGGTAAGGAATAATTAGTCCTAGATGGAGTGCTCTCTGGACCTAACAAACCATAAAGGGCTAACACTACGTGATTTCAAGACTTGCTGTATAAAGCTATGGTAATCAAAACAGTCTGGTATTGGTATAGGGTTAGACAACTAGATCAACAGCGTAGTATATAGGGAGTCCAGAAATAGATCCACACATGTATGGACATCTGATTTTTGACAAAGGTGCCATGATAATTCAAAGGAGAAAGGATAGTGTTTTCAACAAATGGTGCTGGAACAATCAGATATTCATATACCAAAAAAAAAAAAGAACTTTGATTCATACTTTGTACTATGTACAAAAATTACCTCATAATGGATTGTAGACCTAAATATAAAACCTAAACTCTAAACTTCTAGAGGAAATAATGGGAGAAAAATCTTTATTGATTGTACAGAGATTTGGGTTATACAAAGATTTCTTAGATATTACACCAGAGAGGAACAAACTATTAAATTGGACTTTATTAAAATTAAAAACTACCATTCTTCAAAAAATACTGTTAAGAGAATGAGATGACAAGTCACAGATTGGGAGAAAATCTTTACAGAGTATGTATGTGGTGAGGGACCTGTATCCAGATCATATAAAGAATTCTCAAAACTCAGTAATAGCCTTTCGTTTTGGTGTGTGCAGTAGTAATATGGTGGTGAAAATTTCCAAGAACAGGACGTTTGTTGTTGATGGCTTTTTCAGAATTAAACTGAATGAGTTCCTCACTCAGAGGCTGGCTGAAGATGACTGCTCTGGAATTGAGGTCTGAATTATACCAACCAGGACAGAAATCATTACCTTGGCCTTCAGGAGCAGAATGTTCTTGGTGAGAAGAATCCAGGAATTGACTGATGTAGTTCAGAAGAAGTGTGGATTCCCGGAAGGCTATGTAGAGCTTTGTGCTGAAGAGGTGGCCACACGAGGTCTGTGTGCCATTGCCCAGACAGAATCTCTGCATTACAAACTGCTAGGAGGGCTTGCTCTGCAGAGAGCCTGCTGTGGGGTGCTGCAGTTCATCATGGAGAGGGGGGCCAAGGGCTACAGGGTCATGGATGTCAGGGAAACTCCAAGGACAGAGGGCTGAATCCGTGAAGTTTCTGGATGGTGTGATGATCCACAGTGGGGACCCCGTTAACTACTATATTGATACCCCTGTGTGTCAGTGTTGTGCTGGCCATCAGAGTGAAGATCATCTTGTCCTGGGATCCAAGTGGTAAGACTGGCCCTAAGAAGCCCCTTTCTGACCACATGAACATTGTGGACTCTAAGGATGAGATATTATCCACCATTTCCATCTTGGGACAGAAGGATAGGAAGCCAGAGCTACCTGCCATGCTCGAGCCAGTCCCCACTGCATAACATGGTCTTCTTGGCACCTGGATCTGGAGTCTGGATGTTGCTTTGTAAAGACCTTTAATACAATCTTTTAAAAAGACAGTATAACAATGACAGCAAAAGCCCTCAATAATACAACAAACAACCCAATTTTAAAATGGGCAAAAGATTGGACAAATATTTTACCAAAGAAGATATACTGATGGCAAATAAGCACATGAAAAGATGCTCATTATCATTACTTACTAGGGAAATGTAATTAAAATCACAGTGAGATACCACTCCATACCTTTTAGGATGGTTAAAACTTAAAAGACTGACCATACCAAATGTTTGGTGTTGATATAGAAGAATTGGAGCTCTCATATACTGTTGAAGGGAATGTTAAATGGTGCAACCATTTTAGAAAACAGCTTGGCAAGTCCTTAAAAAAATAAACATGCATCAGCATATGATTCAATCAGTCCACTCCTAGAAAATAAAAGAGCATATACATGTACAAAGACTTGTACATGAATGTTTATAGCAGCTTTATTTGTAATATTCAGAAGCTGGAAACAATCCAAATGCAACAGGTGACTGTATAAATTAATTGTGGTATAATACATATAATGGAATACTACTCAGCAATAAAAAGGAATGAACAACTGATACACACAAAAATGTGGATGAATGTCAAAATAATTGTGCTGAGTAAAAGAAGCCAGACTCTCTCCCCGACCCCCACCAAATAGTGCAGTACTCTATGATTTTATTTATATAGAACTCTAGAAAATGCAAGTTAACCTATAGTGACAGCAAATCAGCAGTAACCTAGGGAGGGGGCAGAAAGGAGTGAGAGGAAGGATTACAAAGGTGCATGAGATTTTGAGGGGTGATGAATATATCCACCGTCTTGATTGTTGTGATAGTTCACAGGTGTATACTTAGGCTAAAATTTATCAAATTTTACACTTTAAATATGTGTAGTTTACTATATGTTAATTATACCTCTGGGCAGCTGCACAGAACTTTGTAGCCCATAGAGCATTGCTGTGGGGTTGGGTTAGGGGGCTTAAAAAATGTGCACATGTTCCATTGCCAGCTATTCTGGTGATTTGTGGCAGTGATGAGTAGCTGCACCCCAGGAGTTTAGGTTTTAGAGCATGAAAAAGTATGCTAAAGTGAAATACTGTTTTAGGGTTTGAAAAATGCCCTCTATTTTTATATAGTATATGATAATACATCTGAAATGTTATGTTCTTCTATATAAATAATACTTTAAAAAGCAAGGCTTCCTGTGGTGTGTCATATTCTCAGAAAGGCTGGGCCTCAGTATTGAGTTTTTGACATTGGTACAGTGGTTCCTGGCTAACTGTGTTCACCGTACGAATACGCTCAGGTGAAGGTGATGGTTGACTCAGGTGACCGGAAGCGAGCCATCAGTTCCGTGTGCAGCTACATTGTGTACCAGTGTAGTCGGCCAGCTCCTCTTCACTCCCGGGATCTTCACTCCATGATCGTGGCAGCTTTTCAGTGTCTCTGTGTCTGGCTGACAGAGCACCCTGATATGCTTGATGAAAAGGTTAGTCTACTAGATCTTAAACCAGTAAATAGAAACAAAAATGTATGTTGGGAAAATATCTTTTGAAAGAGAATATCTAAATGTAGATACAACGTTGCATACTTTAAACTGAATATACTTTTTATATTTCAGGAGAACACTTGTCCTAGTGAGCATAATTCAAAAACTGTCATCGTACTTATATAGTTGACCCTTGAACAATATGAGGTTGAACTGTGTGGGTCCACTTATATGCAAATTTTTAAAAATAGTAAATACTACACTATTACATGATTCCTGATTGGTTGAACCCGTGAATGTGGAACTGTGGGTAAGGAGGAACCGCATATATGGATGGCTGACTATACATGTGGATTTTCGACTGAACTGAGGGTCAACGCCTCTAACCCCCATGTTGTTCAAGGGTCAGCTGTATTTGGTTGCAAATTAACCCATAGAGAAGTTCTTTTCAAAGATGGGGCTTTGAATAATTTATCTGTGAACTGTCAAGAGATGGCCAGTAGCTACTTTGGTCACCTGTCATCAAACCAAGAAGGGCAGTTGATAGCCAGGCTGCAAACCTAGAGCACTGCTTGTTCATAAAGGTTGCTTGTATCTAAAAATTTCATTTCACACACGTGTCTTTCTTTTCAAGTAGACACAGATATCTAGGCTGCTTTCTCTACCATTGTTCCATGTAATACTTTTCTTATGGGAAGGCAGACAGTTATAAAGAATTCACAGTGTAAATAAAAGAAGAGATACCAGGTTTATTGGAAATTTATAGAGAGCTTTATATAGTTTTTAAAAAATAATACTGTTGATTAATTCTTAGTCATTTTCATGATGACTTGTAAAGTTATACCAGAAATTGCTTTAAAATGTCAATAACCTATGAGCTTCCCTTTGGATAATGTAACATGTTTTACACCATCTAGGTTTAACTGAATTACTGTTACATCTCTTTCACTCGGCCTTTCACGATTTACAGTCCATGGTAATTTTACAAGAATTGTGACTGATAAACTTGAATTGAATTTATCATTACTTATTATCTAAATCTCTTAACACTCAAATTTAGTGTTTTAAAGAGAAATTGGGGGGGGGACAAGTTTATTTTAATAAATTATTATGAAGTTAATATATACCTATTCAAGAAAATGAGAAATTAGAGTCCCACCACCAAAACACACCCATATTGACACTTTCGTGTATTTCCTTGTCGTCTCATAAGATAGGTGTATTACAAAAGCTAATCTGCTTTTCCTTTTTCTAGGACTGTCTTAAGGAAGTGCTGGAGATTGTGGAACTGGGTATTTCAGGAAGCAAGTCCAAGAACAGTGAGCAAGAGGTCAAGTACAAAGGAGATAAGGAGCCAAACCCTGCATCTATGAGGGTAAAGGATGCTGCTGAAGCCACCCTAACATGGTATGAAAGTGACTGCACAGGGATTGTGCCTAAGAGTTAGATGGGATAAGATGTGATCCTATGTTGTTTCATCTCCTCCCCAGTTGTTCAGCATTAAGTGACACAACCCCGTTTAGGATACTTTTTCTCCAGAAATAAAATGGAAAAGAAAATGTCTTGTTTTTTGGACCAAAGGAAACCAGGAACTTGGGGCTGAGAGTTTGGGTCCTTGTTTTTCTGTACTGGTTGTCAGTTAATTCAAGTCATATCATTTTAGAGCTGGAAAGGATCTTGGAGAGCCTTACCCACCCCCTCACTTTGATGGCTGAGTCCAGAGACAGGGTATGTCCGTGGTCACACCATTAGGTCTCCTACTTGCCAGCTCAGTGGTTTGTATTCTCTGCTATACCATTTATATTACATGTTATAGGTTCATTCAGCAAGATTTATAAACTTCCTCTTATGAACTGGTAATAGGATTGTAAAGATAAATCAGATTCAGTTATCACCCTCACAAAGCTTCTTGTCCAGTAGGGAAGATAAGATGTGAACACAAATATCTATATGCTAGTTAGATTAAATGCTCCAAGAGAAGAGGTACAAATGAAATGCCGGGGTGTTGGAAGGAGGAAATGAATACTTCCAGATTCGGGGAAATCAAAATAAGATTCCTAAGGAAAATGACATTGACCTGACACTTAGAGAATGGATAAAGTTTGAGCTGTAAGTCAGGTTGCAGGGTGGTTAGGCAGCAAGAGAAGACTCCTGTGTCGAGCAGTTTGGTAGTGAAGGGACAGAGACAGGTTGGTATCTTGAAAAAGTATTAGAGAATTGAAAGAGTGTGTTTGGCCAGTTAGTGAGCAGAGTAGAAAGAGGGAAGAAAGGCAGTTTATCAACTGAAAGGAAGAGGTAGGTGGAGAAGATTAGGTGGAATTGGTACAGATGGAAAGATGAGGCTTATGAAAGGGTAAATGTGGATGAGACCCCAGAACAACATAAAAACAGGAAGGAGGAATGTCAAGTCAGTCTGGGTTGGCTCATCTTGGTCTTCTTGGTAAAGTGGTAGGTAAGACAGCTAGTAGATTTGTATGTAAATCAGCCCTTACCAAGATCCCAGAATCTTTTCTGAGTTCTGTGACCCGTTGAAAGCTTCACAGTAAAGTGTGCACAATAAAGTTGGGTTTATTTCAGTTCCTCACGGGCTTAGGTCATTCAGTAAAGTTTTAGAAGCGCGCTTGCTTTAGTTCAGTCCTGCTCACTATGCTAATGATGGACTTTCATTGACTTTGTGGAGGTTTGGCTAATAACTAGAAAATTAGAAAAACGCGATTGAGTACTAGAGATAATAAAATTCCAGAGAGAAGACCATGTGTGGGCTGGGGCGGACTTAAAAGCATTATTAAAAAACTAAGACTTGATGTGTGTACCTTGAAGAGTAAGGAATATGGAGAAAGGGGGAAGGACATTTCTCACTGGGACTCTGCATTATATAAAAATAAGTTTGCTCCGTCCTAGGCTGGATGGGACATTCCATTGAGAATATGATTGGCAGTGAGGATTGGATATGAGCTCGGAATAAGTAGAGAGTCCTGGGATGCTTCCAGGACTAGCCAGCAGTTATCCAGGTGGCTCATCTGTCTTATCTCTGCTGGCAGCTCTACAAAAGGCATCTTCAGTTTTAAGTCTTGAAGAGGGCCCTGAAGAGTCATCATGAAACATATCCAAATCACGTTTTCTCTGTTCCCTCACAATTACAGCTTTATGTCAGTATCATTGCTGTTTTCCAGTTATGCAAACACAAAACTTTGACTCATTTTCTGATTTATCTCTGCTTTATCTGTTATTCCCCATATGAAGCCAGTGACTGAGTCCAATAGACTTTACTTTTGAAAGTATTTCCTCCATTTGCTCTGACCTCAGATAGCATTCCCAGTCCAGGCCCTTATCACTTCTTGCCTGATTTCCCTGTTTTCAGTCTCTCACACTTTTCATTTTGCATTCTGTTGCTGAACTCATCAGGTACTGTGCTTATTCTGCTGCTTGAGTGATTGAAAACTGAATAGATTGCTGTTTACTGCCATATGGTGTGAAATTTTTGGTCTCGTTTTCAAGGCCCTCCTTGAGTCCCCCACTCAAACTGTCTGATCTTTCCCAGCACATCCCTTCTGCTACAGCTGGCAGGCCACTTGTGGCCGTGAAGTGCACATGTTCATACCTGTCTGTATACTTCCCCTGGGTTTCAGGACTTCCCACTTCTCCTCTTGGCCACATCCTCCATTGTTCGGTGCTCACATCAAATCCACTACTTCCATGGACCTTCTTTGGTCATTCTGCTTCTTTTCCACACCTCTGTGCTCAATTAGTCTGACCTTACCACACTGCATGAATTCTACAGTGTCATGATCACACCTGGTTATATTTGATAACATGCTAGTGTTACCTCCCCAACCTGGGTAAAGGCCACATTTCCCTCTTCACACCCTTCACAGTGCTGAGCACACAGGAGATAGTTACGGAATGCAGATCAGCTGGTTGGTGTTTTTCCCCTTGTTGTATAATATACATTAGGACTCTTGGAAGACATTTCAGCGGCCCCTCTGCTTAGTCACCTTTAAGACTTATTTAGCAAGTTATTTAGCCTCTAATTTTGGGATACTTTAACCCCCAAGTTTGCCCATTTCATTTTAATTGTTAAAACCTTGAAGTTTACACTGAGCTGAAATCTCTCCCGCTTTAACTTCTACCCATTGGTTCTGATTCAGACTTTTAATAATGAAACCCTTTTTTCCGAGGAGTGGTGATGTCCGAAGACAATGCTCATGTTCTTTCTGATTGATTTCTGCCAGTACCTTCAACTGTTTCTCATATGACAGGGATTTAGAGTGCCTTTATCATCCTCATCTTTTTCCTTTCAATGGCGCAGGTTTGGCTGTGTACCTCTTTAAAGGTCAGTGACCTTTAAATTGTAGAATATTATATTTTCATTAAAGTGTACTTAGAGACTGCATTGGGTTTTTGAGAACCTGGTGATTTGTACTAAGTCAACTAAAATCTAAGAGGCTTTTTTTTTTTTTTTTTTTTTTTTAAGAAAGCTTTGTTTTATAGCTACTTTATTTATTTATTTATTTATTTATGGCTGTGTTGGGTCTTCGGTTCGTGCGAGGGCTTTCTCCAGTTGCGGCAAGCGGGGGCCACTCTTCATCGCGGTGCGGGGACCGCTCTTCATCGCGGTGCGCGGGCCTTTCACTATCGCAGCCCCTCTCGTTGCGGGGCACAGGCTCCAGACGCGCAGGCTCAGCAGCTGTGGCTCACGGGCCCAGCCACTCCGCGGCATGTGGGATCCTCCCAGACCAGGGCTCGAACCCGTGTCCCCCGCATTAGCAGGCAGACTCCCAACCACTGCGCCACCAGGGAAGCCCTAAGAGGCTTTTTTTAACGCATTTACCTTTTGTCTTTCTCATCCTATACTTATTTTTGGGGGGGTATTTGGATGTAATATGTAATGTACAGAGTTTTACATTTAAACTTGAAATTTCTTTATGTAAGATTTACCTCATTATTATTAATCTTTTAAGATTCTTTTGGATCCCAGCTCTTACTCTGATATATTAACTCTGCAGCTCAACTTTTGGTCAACTGCAGATTTATTTTATTTATTTATTATTTTAAAATTTATTTATTTATTTATTATTTATTTTTGGCTGTGTTCGGTCTTTGTTGCTGTGTGCTGGCTTTCTTTTAGTTGCAGCGAGCGGGGGCTACTCTTCGTTGTGGTGCGCAGGCTTCTCATTACGGTGGCTTCTCTTGTTGCAGAGCACAGGCTCTAGGCGAGCGGGCTCAGTAGTTGTGGCTCGTGGGCTGTAGAGCACAGGCTCAGTAGTTGTGGCGCACGGGCTTAGTTGCTCTGCGGCAGGTAGGATCTTCCTGGACTAGGGCTCGAACCCATGTCCCCTGCATTGGTAGGCGGATTCTTAGCCACTGTGCCACCAGGGAAGTCCCCAACTGCAGATTTAATGAGCCTGCCCTGTGTGTCCTAATCATAGATACTGAGAAAAATATTGAACAGGGACTTCCCTGGTGGTCCAGTGGTTAAGACTCCGCTTCCATTGCAGGGGGCACAGGTTCTATCCCTGGTCGGTAGGGGAAGATCCTGCGTGCCACACGGCGTGGCCAAAAAAATAAGTAAATGGTTAGTTCTTTAAAATATATATATATATATTGAACAGAGAAAGACTCACAAAGCACATGATAAGAGGTTTCCCTTCAGGTTCACAGAGGTTTTTAAATCTTGTCTATAAGTTTATAATGATACACTGCCAAATACTTGCATGTCTTGATTTCAGAGATATTTCTCTGCCTTTCCAGTCTAGTAATCATCAAGAAGAGAAAATGTGGTTAGGCTGGTGTGACCTGTACCCTTGCCAGCAACCTATTTGATAATGTCTTAGAATCTTGCATGGAACATAAGCTCACATGGTCCATATGCTTTGTGACAACCATCTCTGTCCCATATTAGAAAACCCATATTTTCCCATTACTCGTCTCTTGGTTTTCCATAAATCCTTAGGTCTGAACTCATCATGAAATTCTCCTGGTCCTTGAAATTCTTAGATAGTCCTCCTAGGAGGAGAGAAAATGGAAGGAAAGTATCTGTTGAGCAGTGTTGCCTTCTATTATCAGAGAGATTTGGGTTTCAAGCATTAGAATGAAAGAGAAAGGGAGAGGATTGCAATGGTGTTGGGGAATACTAATTTTCAAATGAGTTACATATGAAGGATCAGGTGATATTAGGACCACAAGATAAAATCTTTAAGTTTTCTTAACAAGATTCTTTCTGTGTTTCAGTTTCTTAATTATAAAATGGTAATAATAATGATACCTATCTCATAGGGTTGTTATGATAACTAAATAAAATGTGTAAAGTACTTAGACCCAGTGCCTGGCACATGGTAAGTGGTATATGTAAGTTATTACTATTATGCATTGAAGGTATGCAGTAATCTCTGTGGATATAAACATTTCAGAATGGTAAGACTTGATCAGTTGAATTCCAGTTTATAAAGCATTTTTTCTTATATATTCTCATTTAATCATTACAGTGGTTCTGTGAGATGTAACTACTAGTGCATCAAGTTCCTTATCTGTAAAATGATGTTATCTATTCATGGCCACACAGTGAGAAGGCAGTAGGCCCTGGTTTCTGGTCTCTTGATGATCACTTATCTCTTCTGAGCCTGGGTTTCCCCGTCTGAAAAATTGAGGGGGCTTGGCTGATCTTTGGATCCTTTTCTAGGTCTAGAATGCTTTAGCATTATCCTGAAACCTGGAGCACACACATTTTTTAAAATATATCTTTAGGAGCTTCATGATTTGGAAGTATGATTAGTCAGGTTCCCTGGGTAGCAGACTTCGAGAGAGAGAAATTTGCTTGCAGGAAGTTTATTGGAAAGTGCTCTCAGGATCAACCCTTATGAGGGAATGAAGGAAGTAGGATTGAGCAGAGGGAAGACAAACTGTGATGCATTTGCAACAAAGAGCTCTGGAGCTGGCCTGGCCCTTCAGGATTCTCTCATGTTGGGGCCAGGGGGCTGGGACTTTATACCCCTGCATTAACAGTTCATTGGACGAGAACTGTCCCAGGAGGAAGCTGTGATCTTGAGTGAAGTGGTTCTCATTGGCCTCTCCAGGACTCAGCTGAAAGCGATGGCCACCATCTCCCTGCATCTGGGGGACTGGGTCTTTCAGTCTTGGAGAGGGAAATCTGGACAGTACACCACAGCATCCGCCACAGGGAGTAAATCTGACTCTCAAAGAGGAAACGTGGCTGTGGTCAAATAAATCCAAAAGAACAGAAGGACAGATTGATGCATGAGGTGAACTTAAGATTTCCCTTTGGGGATTAACTGTTATCTTTTGCATTCTCCGTAGTATTATGCAGTTGCTTGGCGCATTTCCTTCACCCAGTGGTCCTGCCTCTCCTTGTAGTCTGGTGAATGAGACCACTTTGATTAAATACTCCAGACTGCCAACCATAAACAAGCATAGTTTCCGGTACTTTGTCTTGGATAACAGTGTCATCCTGGCAATGCTGGAGCAACCTCTTGGAAATGAACAGAGTAAGTTTCAGCACTTTGGGCTTTTTCCACTGCTAAATCAACATGTTCATCAGTATTAGCAAGCTGTTTCCAGGATCGGGGAAGGAAAGACTGCAAATTCTAAGTAATTTTGCATTTGTCAGAAAGCCTTCTAGCTGATGAGATAATAGCAACTAAAAAATAGAGGGTCAGAAAATGCAATATACATATTAAATAGAATCTTTTAGAGGCTCTTTATATCTATTAGATAAGAGCTCCATAATTTTATAAAAAGTTTACTTTAGTGGGATATTTCTGTTGTTTACTGTGTATAAAAATCATTATTACTCTTCCGTCCTTCTTGAACTTTGGACCCTGCCCCTCTCCTTTCCTGCCCTTCACTCCACATTGTTCTTTTTCAGTTATTGGTGCCACCCAAACAGGCTGGAAATTGGAGGAGTCATCTTTGCCTGCTGCTTCCTGTTACTCCCTTATGTAGTTGGTTTCCAAGTTTCTACCCCCCTAGTGACTTCGCAATCTTCTTTTCTCTGCATTCCTCCCAGTACAGCCAAATGCAGGACTTTATTATTTCTTACCTGGATTATTGCAGTTGCTTCCTACCTGATCTGATTCTTCCTCCTTCCAGTTCCAAAATTTGTTACCGTTACCTCCATCCTACTTGCTGCCACCATTGCATTCATCCTCAAATGCAGATCTGACCATGCCAGTGCCCTCCTGAAAATTCTTCAGTGATTTTCCATTGACAAAACATGCACTGTTTTCTTCCCCTCTTTCCCCCAATTATAAACCATCTCAAGGTGTGCGATTACCACTGCAACGCAGACTACTCAAAGTACATTTTTTTCTGATGGTAATTGGAATCAGCCAGTATGTAAAGGAAGCATGTTCTTAGAGAGACCCTTATTGCTGGGAAGGTAAAGGAAAGTGAAGGTTACAGAATCGTTGGGCATACAGGGAATCACCTAGCGTGCAATTCCCTCATTTACAGGTTAAGAAACTGGGGCTCAGAGAGGATATGTGACTTGTCCAGGGTTACTTGAGAAGTGTATGGTATGACCAGGACTAGAGTCCAAATTTTCTGAACCTCATACTGTCTCTTTGTTATTGTTGCCCCACAGTGATAGGATTTCCTCAGTGATTAAACACTTACCTTCTTACTTTTGCAAATGTGAAAAGGATCTTAGAGTCCCATGCAAATTCTGTTGAGTATATATAGGTAGGATCTCATAAATCCATAAAATGAAATGAGACGTTTCCCAGTAGTTCAGGGACAAGTGAATACCATCACAGGTTTCCTTCCGCTTGTGGTAAGATACAGTGACTTTAATATGAAGTGGATGGAGGCTTTAATCGTTGCCCAACTCCAGAAGCACTGGTCCCAAGTCTTTCCTTCTTAAGGCACCTCATCCTTCTCTACCTCAGACCTGGGTGTTTCTTGACTTTCTTCCCTGGTTTGTGCCA
Source organism: Balaenoptera musculus (assembly GCF_009873245.2). NCBI lineage: Eukaryota > Metazoa > Chordata > Mammalia > Artiodactyla > Balaenopteridae > Balaenoptera > Balaenoptera musculus. The sequence goes on along the minus strand of NC_045799.1, from coordinate 21,216,686 downwards.
ATTATTCATGATTCCTCCAGTTTCCCACTCCCAAGCCACCTGCTAAAGAGTCTATAAAATCCCAGTATCCTCTCCAGGTTTCCTGGCCTGAGGGGTAAATGTCAACCCTTTTCCAGATTTTTTAGGTTTCTATTACTCTCATTCTAAGCAATTTCATTGCATTAGAAGTCTACCAAAAATATAAACAATTGGGATTTTATAGAAGTACAGGATATTTTAATGGTTCGTTGTAATAGTTAATAACAGAAGTAAGAGAGAGAAGTTTGAACAAGTTTGACTCCTACACCAGAGACAAAAGAAGGGAATAGGAAGAAGGATCTGGGTACTCAGGAAGTCCATCCTGAGTTCTTTACCTCCCTTCTTCCTGCCCCTGAACTTGTGTTGGGATGAAACAGTGCCTGCCTGTGGTGGGCCGTGGTGCACAAAGGCATGGGACAATGTAACATCAGCACCGCAGGCACCCAGCCTGTCTTCTGCACTTAGGTCATTCCCAACACTGAAAGTTAAGAGTATTTGCTAGGATAGTGTTACCTGAAAATGTGTATGTTTATTGCTGGAGGTATGTGAGATGATGTTGGTTGATACATCGGTGAACATTATTTTATGTATTTTTAAACATGTGTTTTAAAAATATATAATTAGCACACCAAAATTCATGGTTTTCCTTTAAAGGTAGAAATATATCATTTCCTTCAAAAATTTTAAGTTTAAATTTAAACAGTAATAACGGTACTTGAATATGGCAGAATCCACAGAGATGGTTCACAAAGGATATAAGTTAGGGAGGCACTGTGCTAGGGCTTTGATTATTAGAGGCTCTAAAATTGACAATAGATGTATTTTATATGTTGTTAGAAATAAAAACTTTTCCATCAACATTTTATTCTAGATGATTTTTTCCCCTCTGTCACTGTGCTGGTCCGGGGAATGTCTGGAAGACTTGCTTGGGCACAACAACTTTGCCTTTTACCCAGAGGAGCAAAAGCAAATCAGAAGGTATCCATCAGAAGTTACAGGGAAGTGACTAGGAGTGAGTGTGTGTGTGCACGTGTTTGTGTGTGTTGTGATTTAAAGGTTAAATAATATTACAACAAAAATCACAGATAAATATTTTTGATCCTAGCCAGATTCTCAGTCAGTGAGTTCACATCAGAACCATCTTAGCAGCCTAGAATTCCAGGTCCACTGAAATACTCTTTAAAGACGTCTTCAAGGCCAGGTGTATTTTCAGAAAGCTTTCCGGGTGACCCTGACATCCACTTATGATTAAGAACTACTGTTCTGAACAGTGGCCCGAATTTTTTTCATGCAGTGTTTAATATAATAAAATTTAGGTACATGCCATTATGAAAAAAATTTTGCCAGAGCCTTGATGTCTCTGGCAACAGCTCTATAATTTTTTAATGTGCTGTATAATTTAATGAAATCTTTCTTTGCGGTGGCACAGTTTATTTTCTTTATGACAGTTGTAATTATGTGAATAAAATTTGCTCACGGGAGAAAGTTGGAAAATTCGGATAATAAAGAAGAAATTTTAAATCACCTGTACTCTTACTCTCCAGAAGTAGATAGCCACTGTTAATATTTTAGTGGATTTCCTTCCGATCTTTTTGTTCCTTTCTGTACATAACACTTAAATAGAATTTTAGTCATTTTTGTATACTGCTCTTTTCACTTATCACACTGTAAGCTTTTACTTATGTTACTAAAAATTCTTTAAAACATAACTTAATAAAATTTTACCAGCATTTAAGAGAGACGCTCACAAAATTGGAGCAAATGCCTAAAACAATTGAACATTCCAGATGTCTCTGTTAGATGAGATGTGTTCGCTGTGAGGAGCACACCCCTATTTGCTCCTGGTGGCGTCACGCCAATCACATTCTGTCAGCAGCACTATATAAGCCACTGAATGCCATTAAAGACTGAGGAAGAAGGAGATCAGGAAAGGCACTAAAACTGATTGATAGTTTAATATGTGCCATATATTTTTTTGTTTAATCCTTATGACAGTCTTGTGGTGGATTATTTCCATTTTTCAGGTGTGAAAACGGAAGTCACAGCTAATATATATTAAAGCAGGGATTTGGCGCCATGAAGACCTAGATTCGGTGCCATATCTTTTCAATTAAGCCATGCTAAGGTTCTAATTATTGAACTCACTGTCTAGAGATGCCCAGTGGATGTAAACTTGTACCTTATTATATGGAATGATTGGAGAGCCCTTAGGGAAGAAGGAAGTTTGAGCCTTAAGCTCTGAAATGGCTTACCTATTGGCTTACCACTGAATATGGAAGATTCAGGCCTGGTGCCGTGGAGGTCCGTAACCCATTTATCAGTCGCAAAAATCTGTCATAACTTGATGAACATTTTTATAAAAATAAAATAGAGTACATTGGTACCTTTACCATTAGCAGTAGTATTTGCAGATTCTTACTGAATTTCTGTGTTATGCAATCCTAGGGAAACACAGGCATCTAAGAGACCAAGGAAATACATGTCATTTCAGATGGCACCCAAATGTAATAAAGATAATGTTATTTGTTTTATTTTAACAGCTTTTTGTGCCTGAACCTCGTCCAGTTCCTAAAAATGATGTTGGATTTAAATATACTGTGAAACATCGACCATTTCCTGAAGAGGTGGACAAGATTCCTTTTGTGAAAGCAGATCTGAGCATTCCAGATTTGCATGAAATCGTCACTGAAGAAGTAAGATAAATTATTATCAGCTGTTGTTAAGAGAATGACTATTAACATTCTTCAACAGCTTCTGTCGTCAAGATACTGCCTTTCTTTGGTATTCCTGGAGGTGATTCATAAGATGACCTGGGTATTTGTCATCCAGGAGGTTACCATGTAGTAAGACAAATATAGATTGTGGCTGATTGAAAGGAACTGGACTTATCTTATAGAGGGGTGGCACTGGGCTGCCTGGGCTGGTCTGTGGTTTCAATAGTGTTCTGATATCAGATCCTAGTGGAGGATATTTGGAGAAGGGAGCCCAATTCAGAGACAGTTATGACAATCTAGGCAGGGGATGGGAAGGACTACCTCATTGATAGTGGAAGTTTAAATATATGGCATGTCTTGTAGAGGTAGATCCAGACAGTCTTGGATTGACGAGGGAAGGAAAAGAGCCGAAGAACTTTAGATTTCAGGCTTGAGTGACAAAGATAACAGTGCCATTTATAGAAATATAGACATTAGGAAGAGGACAGGTTTGGGAAAATGGGAAAAATTTATTTGGTTTTATATTAATTTAGATACTTAACTAGATTAAGTAATTGGTCGCTTAGGTCAAGAGAGAAGAATTTTAAGAAATGGAAGGCAGGTATGTCAGGGCATGAGAGAATATAAGGGTAGGAGTGGAGGCTGCCTGCAGTTTCAAATGCTAGAGAGATCAAGGAGAAGGAGCACTAAGAAGAGGCCCCTGGATTTTGTCATGAAATGTTGGTGACCTTTGAGAGCAAGTTCAAAGGAGTATTAAAGTGTAAGGGTCTGGGGAATGAATGGTTAAAGAGGAAAGAAAAGGCAGTGAATATAAACTACACTGTTACTGTTAGCAGTAAAGGGAAGGGTACAGAGTGAAAAATAGTGTGAGGAAATAGCCTTAGCTAAGGAAAGGCAAGGCTAGTTTTTCTTTTTCTTTCTTTTTATTAATTCAAGAAGAATTAGAGGTGGAAGGAGCCAGTGGAAAAGGGTCTGCACCTGCTAACACTGTAAGGTGGGCTGGGGAAGTGATAAGTAACAGAGTAAAGCCCTGGAGGCAGTAGGGTCAAGGGTCTGTGATTGAGTCTAGAAAAGGGACACTTCTGGTAAGACAGGAGAGGAGAGGGTCAGTGAAGGTTCAGAGACATTTAGAGGTGGAAAGGAGGAAAATTGAAGCAGCTTATGTAAATTTTTTTTTTTTTTTTAATAGATTTATTTATTTATTTATTTATTTTTGGCTGTGTTGGGTCTTCGTTTCTGTGCGAGGGCTTTCTCTAGTTGCGGCGAGCGGGGGCCACTCTTCATCGCGGTGCGCCGGCCTCTCACTATCGCGGCCTCTCTTGTTGCGGAGCACACGCTCCAGACACGCAGGCTCAGTAGTTGTGGCTCACGGGCCCAGTTGCTCTGCGGCATGTGGGATCTTCCCAGACCAGGACTCGAACCTGTGTCCCCTGAATTGGCAGGCAGATTCTCAACCACTGCGCCACCAGGGAAGCCCAGCTTATGTAAATTTTAATCTTAGTTCTTAGCAATGAAATAGGGGAACAAAGATGATTCTTAAAATTTCCAGGCAGCCCAGCTAGGTTTAAGTAGCATCATCTGTAGTGAAGTTACTTAATGCACTCTGCTGACTTTCTTCAAAAGTCCTTGGTATCCAGAGGCATAAGTAAAAAATTTGAATGGTGTGGAGATTGGCTGGGTGAATAAGGAAGAATAAGGAACAACATAGCCGTGTTATATGCTTAGAAGAGGGTATTAAGATGTCACATTTGGGGATTTAGTTTTGGTTGGGAGGTAGATGAAGCCAGAAGGATGCTAATGGCTTGGGGAAATATGGGGAGGGGTTGTTTGCCTCTCAGTGATAGTAAAGGGGGAGTAGGGGTATGGGTGAGCTGTAGGAAAGGAATTTCAGGATTGTAGCTCTTGAAAGTACAGCACATCTGAGGTACGAAGTGTGTCATGGATGGCCAGAGTTGTGAAGGTTGAGGAGATTGTAGGAATATAAGCCAGGCTGTTCACCACAGAGGATGGAATTTTAAATAGGATGGATCAGAAGGGAAGCAGAGATAACTCCAAGAGTATAGCAACTAATGCATATGGTTGTGGACTTCAAAACATGAGGGGATCACTGCAGGATGAAGATGGACAGGGATCTGGCAGAGAGCAGCAGCTCTGCCCCCTGTCTTGCCACCGTGAAGGGAAGCAGAGACAGAGTGGTTTCACTTACAGCGAAGAGATGAAGGAGCAGTTTTTGAGGCTGTAGGGACATGTTTTGGGTATTTGTTTTAACCTTGTAATGTATTTGTTTGATTGTATGCTCTTGGTTGTACTGAATTGAAACTCAGTGTTGATCACTGAAAATTATCTTCATTTATTTTGTTGCTTGTAGCTTTATTTTCATTTAAAACTTAAGATTAATTCTATTACTTTTATGATAATTCCAAAAAAATGAAATGTTCTGTTTATTTCAGTTAGAAGAGAGACATGAAAAATTAAGGAATGGCATGGCCCAGCAGATTGCTTATGAAATACACCTTGAACAACAAAGTGAGGAGGAATTGCAGAAGAGAAGTTTTCCTGATCCGATTACAGATTGTAAGCCCCCACCTCCTGCCCAGGAATTCCAAACAGCACGCCTTTTCCTTTCACACTTTGGATTTTTGTCCTTAGAAGCATTGAAGGTAATTTCTATAAACTTTTATGAGTAAATATATTCATAAATTAACAATCAGCTGATGATAGCTAAAGCATTTTTATGAAGATAGAAGGAATTTTAAAAACCAAAAACTGTTTAAAACCTTACCCTTCATACAAGGAAATGAAATTCTGTGATGCTGTAGGTTATAATATGAGCTCCAAAACAGTTTTCCCATGAATGTATTTAGAGTTCTGTCTGAGGGGACTGCTTATAATATAATAATATATGCACCTCTGAATTTTCCTAGGTAATGTAGGACTCATATCACACATATTAATGAAATCTATAGATAATTAGAGAAAAGAATGTTAAAACTCTTCCCCAGTAAACTTTATTACTGAAAGTATGGGCTACAATTTACTCTGCTCTTTTATGCCACTTTTAAAAAGGAACATGTATAAGCACTTCTTATGTTGTGCAGTTCCTGAGATCAGACTGTCTAGGTTTATGTCCTGGCATCACTACTTGCCAGCTATGTGATCTTGGGCAAGTTGCCCAACTTTTCTGAGTCTTAGTTCCTCATCTATAAAATAGGGGTGGGCTTCCCTGGTGGTGCAGTGGTTAAGAATCCTCCTGCCAATGCAGGGGACACGGGTTCGAGCCCTGGTCTGGAGGATCCCACATGCCACGGAGCAACTAAGCCCTTGCACCACAACTACTGAGCCTGCGTTCTAGAGCTCGTGCGCTGCAACTGCTGAGCCTGCGAGCCACAGCTACTGAAACCCGCGCACCTAGAGCCCGTGCTCCGCAACAAGAGAAGTCACTGCAATGAAAAGCCCGCGCACGGCAACAAAGAGTAGCCCCCGCTTGCCGCAACTAGAGAAAGCTCGCGCACAGCAACGAAGACCCAATGCAGCCAAAAATAAATAAATAGATAAATAAAATAGGGGTGATAAGGGTATCCATCTCATTATGATCGTGTCAGGTGCTTCATGTAGTACATAGTACAAAGTCAACCAGCCTGTAAGGTAAATAATGTCATTATTCTTAATTCCATTAAAACAATTTTACAAGGAAAGTAGTGGTATCTCTATTTCACAGATGTGGAAACAGGGCCTCAAAAATGTGAAATGGCTTCCCTGAATGTGGATTTAGAGTTTGTACTAAGGCCTGTTTGTTTTGAAAAGCACAACTGAAGATTGCCAGGCAAGAAGTTGCTTATTGCATAAGTTGCCCCCTGCCTTTACTCTCCAGCAGCTACTTGGTTAAAGGCCATTTAACTTTTAAGGAAAGCAGAGGGGAACATTGCTGACTGAGTTTGGATTTCAGCATGTAGATGAAAAATATTTTATGTTGTAGAAAATTGAGTTAGTGGTGGAAAGTAAAAAGTAAAAAACTCTTAAAACACAGAAGAAAACAACAGAAAGAGGAAAATAATGAGAAATACAGCGGTAACTATGGAAGGCCAGGAACAAAGATACAGTCTACAAATGATTAGTGGTATTCCTAGTGGAGAAAATTGAACAGAGTAGAAGCAGTAAATAAAAATATACTGGAAGAAAATATTACATTCTGTGGACTGAAGGGAGACAAGAAGAGCCTTAACAGCCCTGTCTCTGAGATTGCAGTTTTCCTTTCATGTTATCTATTCTGCTTGAAATTTTTAAGCTTTCAAGGAAATAATTCTCATGCTTTCTCACCTGGTTCAGAACATAGGAAAAAGGGACTTCCCTGGTGGTCCAGTGGTTAAGACTCTGCACTTCCAATGCAGGGGGCCCAGGTTCGATCCCGGCAATTAGATCCCACATGCCACAACTAAGAGCCCGCATGCCGCAACTAAGAGCCTGCATGCTGCGATGAAGATCCCGCATGCTGCAACTAAGACCCAGCACAGCCAAATAAATATTAAAAAAAAAAAAAGAGAGACAGAACATAGGAAAAAGTCAGAAAGTAAACTGATTTATTTTATGAATCTTAGCTTATCTCTAATAACTTAAACCGGCCAGCACACACATATGAAAAAGCTATAAACCAGTCTTTACTTATGAATATATGTGCAAAAGTGTTAAGGAGAATGCTAGTAAAACTGAATTCAGCAGTGTGTTAAACAAATTAACTTCTACAACCAAGTAAGGTTTATCCTAGGAACTCAAGGAGAGTCAGTTATTAGTAAATATTAGTAAAGTTATTAAGAAAATAATTTGATCCTATTTTAGCAGATCAGTCAATAAAACAGTCAGTATTCAGTAGAATAATATTCAGTCTGATTTTTAAAAAATGAATAAACAAAAAACCAAAAACTTAGCCACGGCCAGTAATGTAGATCTCAGTAAATGGCAGCCTCTTTAGGAAACGAGATGGGGAATGAGGAAACTAGAACCACCCTTTGTTAAAAATCAGAGGTAAAGGATATCTACCTTGGCCACTGTTTAACACTGAGAGTTTTTTAGTTAATGGAAAGTTATTTTTATTTTATTTTTAATTTAAAAAAAAATTTTTTTTTGGCTGTGTTGAGTCTTCATTGCTGCACGTGGGCTTTTTCTAGTTGTGGCGAGTGGGGGCTACTCTTCGTTGAGGTGCGCGGGTTTCTCATTGCGGTGGCTTCTCTTGTTGCAGAGCACGGGCTCTAGGCACATGGGCTTCAGTTGTTGCAGCACGCGGGCTCAGTAGTTGTGGCATGCGGGCCCTAGAGCACGCAGGCTTCAGTAGTTGAGGCACATGGGCTCAGTAGTTGCAGCGAGTGGGCTTAGTTGCTCCGTGGCATGTGGGGTCTTCCCGGACCAGGGATTGAACCCGTCTCCCCTGCATATGCAGGCGAATTCTTTTTTTTTTTTTTTTTAATAACTGGAGAAGAAGTAACTCTTTTTTAAAAAATTATTTATTTATTTATTTATTTATTTTATTTTTGGCTGTGTTGGGTCTTCGTTTCTGTGTGAGGGCTTTCTCTAGTTGCGGCAAACGGGGGCCACTCTTCATCGTGGTGTGCGGGCCTCTCACTATCACGGCCTCTCTTGTTGCGGAGCACAGGCTCCAGACGCGCAGGCTCAGTAGTTGTGGCTCACGGGCCCATTTGCTCCGCGGCATGTGGGATCTTCCCAGACCAGGGCTCGAACCCGTGTCCCCTGCATTGGCAGGCAGATTCTCAACCACTGCGCCACCAGGGAAGCCCCAGGCGAATTCTTAACCACTGCACCACCAGGGAAGTCCCTATTTTAATTTTTAAATAATTATAGATTAACAGAAAATTTTTTTTAAAATGTGCAGGGAGGTTCGCCCAATGGGTAACATCTTACATAACTACAGTATAGTATCAAAACCAGGAAAGTCAGTGAAATATTAAAAGAAACTAAATAAGAGGAAAAAAACCATTAGAAAGGAAAAGACAGTTCCCAGATAATATGATTTCTAATTAGACAGCCATAAGAGAATCAATAGAATGTTTAAAGTAAATGAGAATTAAGATCACTACACACAAAGTACAGATATTAATGACTGTGGCTCTAATATCCAGTTAGAAATATGATGCCAAAATACCTCAGTTACAACTGCGATATTGACAAAAGTTATTCTAAGAAAATGTATTAAAACACAGACCTAGAGGGAAAAATTTTAAATGAAGTTATTAAGAGTTAAGAGATATAAAACATACGCATGTTATGTTCCTGAATCAGAAGATCATCCAGAAGAACAAGCTGATGAGATAGCTTATTTAAAAAAGAAAGAATGAGGAGCCTTTGTCCTATAAAGTGTATCATAGCATGCTGCAGGTCTACAGTTCCTTATCCATGATTTCAAAGTGAAAAATGAAAACTAGAAGTTCTTTTGTATGTTTGTATAAAATTCACTTAGTGGAAAAATCTGACCTGAATTGATGTGAGGCTATTTGTAGTCTTAACTTATTTCATAGTGTGAATACTCTTCTGTTTGACTGCAAAAATAGTAATGTTTTTGATGATAGGGTGTTGCCTCAACCCCTGTTAGGAATGTTACATAATGGACTAGAAGACCAGGCTCACGATCCTTGCTATTGTAGAAGAGAGTAATCCTTGCCATCTCTGGGGGATGCTTTCCTGAAAAATATCGTGGATGGCCCAACCTGCTGGGCAAGATCAGGGTCTCAAAGAAGATAAGGGATGGGGGGAAACAAAACAAAAAATGCCTTAAAAAATTAATAGACTATTTTTTAAAGCAGTTTTAGATTTGCAGAACAATTGAGTAGAAAGTAGAGAGACCTCCCATATAACCTCTCTTCCTCCACACACATAGTTTCTCGTATTGTAACATCTTGCATCGTTGTGGCACATCTGTAACAAGTGATGAACCAGTATGGGATGGATTATTAACTGAAGTCCATAGTTTACATTAGAGTTCACTCTGTGTTGTACAATTCTGTGGGTTTTGACAAATGCGTAATGACATGTGTCCATCATTATAGCATTATACAGAATAGTTTCACTGCCCTAAAAGTCCAGTGTAATCTTCTTAGACATATTTCCTCCTCCTTCCCCCACCCAACCCCTGATTTTTTACTGTCTCCACAGTTTTTCCTTTTCCAGAATGTCATATAGTTGGAATCATATACTATGTAGCCTCTTCAGATTGGCTTCTTTCACTTAGCAATATGCATTTAAGTTTCCTCCATGTCTTTTTGTGACTTGATAGCACATTTCTTTTTATCATTGAATAATATTCCATTGTGTGGATGTATCACAGTCTACGTATCCATTCACCTACAGAAAGACACCTTGGTTGCTTGCAAGTTTTGGCCATTATGAATAAAGCTGCTGTAAACATTTGTGTGCAGGTTTTTGTGTAGACATGTTTTTAATTCGTATGGGAAAATACCAAGTTATGTAATTGCTTCACTGTATGGTAAGACTATGTTTAGCTTTGCAAGAAACTGCCAAATTGCCTCCCAGCATGGCTGTACCATTTTGCATTAACACGGGCAATGAATAAGAATAAAATACATATAAAAATTTTTTCTAGAAAGCTTGATATTTTATAGAGAAAATAGGATTTTAAATTATATACATATTAAGATTTCAACTGTCTTTCAACAGAAAAAGGCAAATAAGAGAACTGGAAGGAAGTACACAAGCATGTTAAATAGTTTCTGTAGTTTGGGATTATAGTTGTGCTTATTGCTGCCACTTTATAATTTTTTTTTAACTTAATGTTTATTAAAACATGAGCAAGTATTGCTTTTATAATTAGAATGATGAAGAGAGATAATAATTTCTCGTTTCTTCCTTTGGCGATAGGAACCTGCAAATAGTCGTCTACCTCCTCACCTTATTGCACTTGACTCCATGATACCTGGATTTTTTGATGACATTGGGTATCTGGATCTCTTGCCATGTCGTCCCTTCGACACAGTTTTTATTTTCTATATGAAGCCAGGTCAGAAAACAAACCAGGAGGTAAGATTTCTGGATTTTGGGGGTAAATTTTTATGCTGTAAATTTTATAAACCCTTGAGGTAATTCTTACACCGGTTGAGTTTCCTTAGCTTTCTAGGGACTGAGTGTGACTAGAAAACAATAAGATTCTCTGAGGCCTCCTTTAGAATGGCTGAGACCTGCCTTCCCTAGCCACAGGGAAGATTTAGATTAATTTCCAGCTGCCAGCCAGTGGCCTGCGAGTTGAATTTGGCTTACTTATTGCATCTTGACTAAATTTTCAAGTTGTTTATTTTAAAGTTTCACTTCTGAAAAAAATTTTTAATTGGAAGAAAAGGAGAACTGGCTGTCAAATCAGTTTCCTGGCACTTAGAAGAACATGAAGGGACATGGGTGAACTAAACAGGTACACTTCTAAGGAGATGATGTGTTTAAGAGATGATATGTTTAAGAGATAATGGCCTGGCAACGATGCCCAGTGGATTGAGAAGTATTCGACGTAACACACCACATATTTTACCTTTATTAGGCCTCCAGATGGTCTTGCCGTTGATTAACATTGTATGAACTACATCAGTGATCTATGGACTGGCTGCATCAAAAGTTACTTGGGAGAGCTTTTAAAAGTAGTAATTCCAGGATCTTATCTCTGCTGATCTGATAGAGAAGTTCTGGAGTAGGCTAAGAGAATCTTATGTTTTAAGAGATTCCCCAGATGATGTTGATACACTACCCCTCTCCCCATCTCATTTTTAATTTGTAGAGGATTTCTCCTTTTTCTTCCTTTAGCATTGGGTTTTCAACAGAAGCACTGTTGCTATTTTGGGCCAGATAATTCCTTGTTATGGGAGCTGTTCTATAGAATAGGACATATAGCAGCATCTTTGGCCTCTACTCACTCGGTCCCAGCGGTGCCCCACCAGTTGTGATATCAAAAATGTCTCCAGACATTGCCACATGTCCCCTGGAGAGCAAAATCACCCCCATGAGAACCACTGTTTTAGAACAAGGGACTTATCTTTCTGAAGCCCAGGAATTAAGTTTGGTACTTGGTAAAGAGGAGAGACCCTTCTGGTCACTTCATTTTTTTCTGGAATGGTTGCATTCTCTTCTTTGGACTAAGAAAAGGATGTTTTCCCACTCATTAATTATTGAATTTTTAATAGGTTTATACTTTTTATAGCACTTGTCAAGATTTGTAAGTAAATAATCACATACCTGTGTAATGTTTTTCACTAATCAGACTCTGTGGAGGTGGGGACTTAGTGTTTTTTGTTTACTTTTAGTAAACATGTCTAGCTCAATAATTATTTTGCTAGGGAGGGAGCTAAAGGACTTTCTTGTATTATCTCACGTAATCTTCACAACCATCATTATTACTCACTTTATAGATGAAGAAACTGAAGCAGTGGGGTTAAGAAACTTGCCCAAGGCCCAGCCAGGATTTGAACCCAAACCTATCTAACTTGGAAGCATGCATTTTTAACTACAGTGATATATATAGTCCCCAGTTTATTCTAAGCTTGGGCTTGATTTATCAGACACTTCAAAGTGAATCGATTTTTATGAAGCTTATTTTGATACGCTCTTTTGTTTCCTTCATTATATCTGATGATTGTTATGTATTTCAGATTTTAAAGAATGTGGAGTCTTCCAGAAATGTTCAGCCACATTTCCTAGAATTTTTGCTCTCCCTTGGCTGGGCGGTAGATGTGGGCAGACACCCTGGCTGGACTGGGCATGTTTCCACCAGTTGGTCTATTAACAGTTGCGATGATGGTGAAGGACCTGAACAAGGTAAAACTCATATGTTCATTTGTTTTTTCTTGTTTTGTTACTCTTGACTCTTCCCCCTTTACTATTAGTTTGTAGTCTTATTAAAAAAAACAAGCAGAGGTATAGAATGGAAAAGCCTCTTTCCTCTAATCCTCACAGGAGGTCACTTAATAATTGTATAGTCTTCCAGACATTTTCTGTTAATATGGGGAATACTTATGTATATGTATATATAAATGAATGTATATGTTATATACATATATAATGACAGAGTTAATTAATATAAAATTAATGGCCTAATTATCACAAGGTTAATAAGTTCCTTTTTTGGAGTGTGAGTGAACAAATTCCATTTTCTATAACAATATTATAATAGATTATAGCAAACAGTACAGTTTCCTAACAAGTGTATTTTGTCTAATAAATATAGTTTTCTATTAACAGGTGTGTTTTTTAGACTTTGTGGCTGTCATTTAAGTTACATTCTTGAGATATTATATAAAAATCTTTGTAGTAAACAGCTGACTATCTCTGAGAGATTCATGCCCATCTCTGCAAATCCTCCTGAGGAACTGTAATCAGGATAGCAAGTACCAGAGCAAGTATAAGTTTAAACTTAAGGCCTTTGCCCCACCTGGCTAGTGCTTTTTGTTCTGGGGGCTCTTGAAATCACTGGAAAGTTAATAATACCTTTCTCAAGTGGGTAATGCCTATGTCCATGCTTTGAATTAGCAGAGTTTTTCTGTCAACAAGATTATACTCTCTCAAGGTTTCCCATTGAATATCATTGTGACTTGAGACTTGTAATTTTTTCTACTTTCAACCAAGGTTGAATCAAAGTATTTGAGGATATGCTCTAATTTTAGTTGCCACATAACCTTTAGTATGTGCTTGAGTGTATTTATAGACTAAGTTCTCATAAGTAGAATTGATAAAGGATTTAGTTTGATAAATGTATCAGTTGGATGCTTAAGGTTGCAGGTAATAGAAAACCCAACCCAAATTGGCTTAGATTTTGAAGGTCATTTATTGCCTCATATAACTGAAAATTCCAGAGATTAGTGTACATTTTTTGTTGCCATTTGATCAGCAGTCCTGTTCTATTTCTCTGCAGTTTTCCTTTAGCTCTGTTTTCCATGTGTTGGCTTTGTCCCAGCCTGGCTTTCCTCATAGTGCAAATAAGGCAGTTCTAGGCTTTACATTCACATACCACACTAGTCTGAAGAGGAGAGATTAGCTGAGTCTCAGAACCTCCCTTCTCCCCAAATCCTGAGATACGCAGTGATTGGACCACCCTGAGCCTGTCGCTGTGGCAAGAGAGATGGAATGATCCTGATAGAAATAAACAAGGTAGAGGAGGGGAGGGTGGAGTGGATGTTGGGGCAGTAACCACAGTGTGTACTGCAGTAGACACAAGTGCCTGCCCAGCATCTAAACCAGGAGTCGGCAACTACAGCCCATGCCTGTTTTTGTAAATAAAGTTTTATTGGATCTCAGCCACGCTTCTTCATGTATTATCTGACTGCTTTCATGCTACAACGGCAGACTTAAGTAGTCGTGACAGAGACCATATGGCATGCAAAGCCTTATTTACTATCTGATCCTTCGCAGAAAAAGTTTGCTAACCTCTGGTCTAAACTTCTGTTTGCCACGTCCTCACCAATTCAGGTGTCTTCCGGTCTGTTAGATGAGGAATTTTCTATTTTTAATTATGATTGAGTTTCAGCATCTTCTCATATTTTTATTTCTTACCTGAGAACTACTTGTTCATTTCCTCTTCCCAGTTTTTTGTCAGGTTGTTGATCTTTTATGTATTAAGGGCAGGGCATTGTGTTCATTTTAATTGAAAACTATACTAGCTCTCAGGAGTGTTACTTTTGTTAATTCAATCTTGCTGGCTTAGAGCAGATACTATTACTGAACTGCCTGTACACTTTCATATTATATCACTGATCACTGGAGAAAGTGGAACAGAAGCAAAGCTGAGGAGCAATAGAGAGAGACCAGGGACAGGAAATGCCTTGAAAGCAAGAGTACACACACGCAGGCATCTGTCCCCCTTCCCTTCAGAGGGACTGTAGTAGTCTTCTCCCTTTTGATTACTGTTACCTCTTCCAAAAAGACTGTTCCCTAAATCTGCCTTATACAGATGAGCTAAAGGTCCTGCTAATCAAAAGTGGTCTGATTTAGAGTAGTTTCAGAAAGTATGAAATTAAGATTTTATGATTTAAAGTTAGTGTACGTGCACCACAACTACTGAGCCTGCACGCCACAACTACTGAGCCCATGTGACACAACTACTGAAGCCCGTATGCCTAGAGCCCGTGCTCCACAACAAAGGGAAGCCACCACAATGAGAAGCCCGTGCACTGCAACGAAGAGTAGCCCCCGCTCGCTGCAACTAGAGAAAGCCCGCACGCAGCAACGAAGACCCAGCACAGCCAAAAATGAATAAATAAAATAAATTTTAAAAAAGTACGACCTCTAATTTAAAAAATAAAGTTAGTATAAAGACATTTAATGAACATTTATGGTTTATTCTTCTTACACATTAATTGGTTCATGTTGAAAATGTACCTTCTATTTATTATCACTTTATTAACCAGTTAAAATTTCATGAAGCAGGATATTGGTTTTCCCCACTTTTTAGAGCAGTAATGTAGTGTTTCTCATTCCTAGATGAAGTGATTTCCTCTGAAGATGCTGGGGCTAGCATTTTCAACGGACAGAAGAAGGTGCTGTATTATGCTGATGCCCTTACGGAAATAGCTTTTGTGGTTCCTTCTTCTGTGGAGTCCTTAAGTAAGGGCATTTTTTTGTATGGAACTATTTTTGTATTCACTGGTTTGTGCAGTAGTATTGCATTGGGGGAGATTCTGAAGCCATCCAAGACATTCTTCAGCTTCGAAGGCATGATAGCTTTTAGATTATGCAGAGGTACAGGATGTTATCCCCTCTTAACTAAAGGAAAGTAGTTAAAAACAAGAAGACTGGCCCTCTAATAATAATTTTTAAATAAAGGAGATCCACTTTGGCCCATTTTTTAACTTTTTTTAATCTGATTAATACATAGAAGCCCTATTTTCCAGTTTATTCATTTCTTTCTCTAATTATGAGTAAGCCCTCACCTGCTTCCTTGTTTCCATGTGAGAGCCTTTATACGGAACCCCAGAGAATACTGCAGTTGGAAGGCTCTCATGACGGCATCTGGCTGATCTTCTAACGCTGAGGAGGAGAAACTTCAGCCTAGAAAAGGTGGTGATTAAGCCTCTTCTTCTCAAGGATCAGGAGTGATCATTACTTCTCAGTCTGAATTCTTAGTCTTATTTTGCCTAGAACCTTTGCTTCCTGCAAATTAAACTCATTTCTTTGTGCCTGACCAGGCAGTAGGTGGAAAACTTCAGCTTCTTCATTGAGACCATCCATAGGATAGGATGCTGCACATCACACTTGGATGATCTCATCTCTAGGCTAATGACTTGTTGTGTACCCTAGCCTACCTAGGCAGCCTCCTAACCTTTGTATTTGGACCCTTAATTTTGCACTCTAGGCCCCTCTCTGTCTCTTACTCTGGGGCCAGTTGTGTCCCTGGCAGGAGGGGCCTTCCATGGTCCAGGTCAGTGTCTTAGCAGCTGTTTGCCTTCATGTCAAGGCTGTGATCTACCACCTGAATTCCAGAAGCCAGGCCCCATCTGTCCTCTATGAACTGAGTCCCTGCCTGGTGTCTCTGGCCCAGCCTGTTTGCACCAGCTCAGTAGAGCCAGAGCCAGCAAATTACGGCACACAGGCAAAATTCAGAACACTAAGAATGGTATTTACATTTTTAAAGGGTTGTAAATAAAATACAAAGAAGAATATGCAGTAGAGACCTGTATAGCCAGCAAAGCCTGAAATATTTATTACCTGATCCTTTGCAGAAAAACTTTGCCAACCCTTGCTGTAGAAGCAATGCTTTGCTTAAGTGACTTAGGTTGGAGTGTTAGCATAACTAGTTTAATAAACACGTTTGCTCTAAAGAAGTAGTAGTTATTATAATTATTTTTTTTCTTTACGCTATAGCTGATTCGTTGGAAAGTAACATCTCAGACCAAGATAGTGATTCAAATATGGATCTTATGCCAGGAATTCTGAAACAGCCATCCCTGACGCTTGAGCTTTTCCCTAATCACACAGACAATCTTAATTCCTCACAGAGGGTAAGTCACTTTGTTGATAAACCTCCAAAAATTTGTAGTGAAATGGAAGTAATTATAGAATCGCACCTGAAAAGCTTTTAACTTTAACCCAGAGAGTAATTATAGCAGTACTGATTCATTAGTATCTTAATTTTTTTTAATCAAATTCTTATGATTTTCTTTTTTTCAGCTTGCAACAAATATTTAATTTTAATTCAGCCTTTGTTGTTTTCCTTGATTTAGCCATTTCAGTTCCATGCTCGGTTCTTTCACCCATTCCGTCTCAAGCCTAGCTTTTTATTTGGTCCCTAAAATATCCACTAATGGTACAACAGTTACTATACATTTCATAGCATTAATCATGCAAAATTCAACTTAAGTCTGACAACATACAGATGATAGCATTTTGAAGAATCACCCAGTGTTTGAATAAATGCACTGAGTGAGGCAACACAGCAGCTACTACAAGAAGACAGCATTTTACTTTTATCCTTTTTTCTTACCTTTTCAGATGTTATGTCTTATCTGTGTCCTCCCCTCATGTTATGTCTTAATCCTTACTGGAAAGTGACCAAGTAAGTGATAACAAGAGTACAGGATCAGTTTACAGGTGTAAGAAAATTGATTTAGAACAAATAATAAAGAAGACGAAGTGTAGTGTAAACTTTTCTGAAGCCCTTCTTCCATTGTAAAGGGGTTTAATTTGGCTCTTTCTACACTTAAAATTACTTTTAACGTAAGTATTTGCTTAAAAGAATATGGGAGAGGTTCACCTTTAAAATTGATTTAGGAAAAAAAGTTAACTTACATAAAACTCTCTGAAGTAGACTGATTTTGAAAATCATGAGTTGCTACCTTTAAAAAGGTTTCACAGAACACAGTTTGGAGAAGAACAAGTCAGGTAATGCAGAATTTTAGTCAGATCTAATAGTCAGGGATTGCTACTCATTTTCTGAATGCCAACGTGGTTACGATCAGAAGGGAACTTCCTCAACCTGAAACAGAACTCTACTAGAAACCTGCAGCTAACATTATACTTACACATTATTCTGAAAGCTTTCCCCCCAAATGGAGGCAAGGATGTTTGCTCTCACTACTTCTATTCACAAGATAGTAGAGGTTTTATGCAGGGAAATAAGAAAAAGAAATAAAACACATAAAGCTTGGTTATTTCTTAAAATCCAAAGAATGACAACTCTTAAAGCACCATGTTTTTATATACCACATACTTTGCAGACTACTAACAAACTTAAGGAAAGAAAAATCATATCATTATATCAGTAGATACAGGAAAAGCTGTTGACAAGAATTCAACACTGAAAGGATCCCCAGGCAAATCAGTGATGTTGCTATGATGGAAAAATCGTACTGCTTTCTGACCATAGAGATAGACTCAGATCCTTTTTAAGTACTCAGTAAGACATTGCATCAAATTTTATTTTTATAACTATAATTGTTTAGTGTTCCTTATCTTTTTTTCATTTGAAGTTTCTAGACCTTCATTTCCTTGTTCTAGTTTGAGACTTGATAAACAGAGGAACCAAAGAAGGGCTTTTCTGCAAACATATTTTATACTTTTTTCCAGAAATGACTTCCCATGACGTGATCCTTATTTCACTGGGTAGCTTGATGAATGTATGGTTGTAGTTTTATTAAGCCAGTGTTTTTTATTTGTTTGTTTTTCTTCCCCTCTTCTGCTTTTCTCTGCCTCATATAGCTCAGTCCCAGTTCCAGAATGAAGAAGCTGCCTCAGGGGCGCCCTGTGCCTCCCCTTGGACCTGAGACAAGAGTTTCTGTAGTCTGGGTGGAACGCTATGATGATATAGGTACTGTGTAAGCACTTTGTCCATAAATAAGATTATAATAGGATGACGATGACTTGTTAAATGTCTAAAGGGAGTGGCAGCATAGGCCCTATATGGTGGCCAAGAGCTGGGACTGGAGTTCAGCAAGCCTGGATTTCATTAAGCCTTAGGTCACTCATCTGTTAAATGAGTGATCCAGCACTTATTTCATAGTTGTGAAGATTTGATGAGACTCATGGTTACAAAAAGCCTTTAGCTCTTCTTGGTATGACAGTTACTGGTTTGTGGCCACTTGGTCCCACTGCATGTAGCCCCCAGTTACCCCAGAACCTCTGGAAAGGAGAAGGGGGAACACCTCCCTCACCCTCTTTCCACAGACCCTACTGTCTTATTTTAGTGTAAAGACTAATTTGTCCTTAGGGATTCTGCTATGGATATGTTTCTCATGATTTTTATGTAAGCTGCATAAGAACATTAGAAATGTGTATTTATCCTAGAATCTCATCCAGCTCAGAGTTTATAAGAAAGTTGTGATAGTTGCTTTCCAGAACTTCTAAAGCTATTTCCAAGCCCTCCAAGACTATAGATTATGTTCTGTAAAAACTCTCTGCTTTAGATGAACTTACCTAAAATATGTCTTAAGGGAGAATTTTTTTTTTTAATTTGTGAAGAATAGTTAGGATTATATATTTTAGGATAGTGCAGTCCATATATTTGTTGCCCGCTATGTGAAGAGATTAGGAAAATAGGTTTCCTAGGAGGGAGATATTAATTGTAATGCTATGATTTTCTTCCAGAAAACTTTCCCCTCTCAGACCTGATGACAGAAATCAGTACTGGTGTGGAAACTACTGCAAATAGTAGCACTTCTCTGAGGTACGCTCTTTACTTGCTTGAAGTTTATCAGCATTGTGTTTAAGCGTAGAGAAACCTATTTTTTACAATATGTTGATTGCAGTTTAATTAAGAGATAAAGACTTTAATGAAACAAAAGGGATGAAGGCAGTAAGAAGTAAACATAATTAGGGGAAAAGAATCAGAGAGGAGTTTGTAGATTAATGCACAAGGTGATCAAATTAGCAAGGATTTTTTTTTTTTTTTTTCTTTAAACATCTTTATTAAAGTATAATTGCCTTACAATAGTGTGTTAGCTTCTGCTTTATAACAAAGTGAATCAGTTATACATATACAATAGGTTCCCATTACTCTTCCCTCTTGCATCTCCCTCCCTCCCACCCTCCCCATCCCACCCCTCTAGGTGGTCACAAAGCACCGAGCTGATCTCCCTGTGTTATGCGGCTGCTTCCCACTAGCTATCTATTTTACATTTAGCAAGGATTTTTAAATGGCATAATTAATTGCTGTTTAAATTTATCTGAGGCAAAAAGAAAGACGGAGAAGTGGAGGCAATTAAGTATCAATGAAGGCTGATAATAGAGTAGCAATATTAGATAGAAATAATGGAATTAAATTGGTCAAAACATTCTGGATAGATAGCAGTTAAAATATCCTCATCACATAGGAGCTATTTAATGGAAAAATATTTCTAAGTAAAACATAATACTATATTATAATATTAAGATTTTTATTTTAACTTTTCATGCACAAAAAGGATAAAAACAGAATAATATGATTCTAGGAATAGTAAGAATGTATCTGTGCGGCTTTTACTGTTTCAAAGCTTTTTGCTTGCTTGTCTTTGGTTTAAACAAATAATTTATATCAAGCTAAACTTGATATTTTAACTTTGAATAAGTTCCTTCTGTTTCCATGATCTGGTTTGTATTGCACGTGAGATGAATTTAGATTACTGTTGTAGAAATGAAGTCAGTAAAGGTGGTTTATTTTAACATTATCATATTAAATTTCTAGAATAGGGCAAGTCATTCTTAAAACTTCCATGTTTGTTTTGGTTTTTTTTGGCCACACCGCGTGGCATGCGGGATCTTATTGACAGTTCCCCGACCGAGGATCGGAACCCGTGCTCCCGGCAGTGGAAGCATGGAGTCTTAACCACTGGACTGCCAGGGAAGTCCCCATGTTTTTTATGCTAAAGTATTTTAAAGCAAATTACAGATTTTCTAACATTCTAAATATGCACCTCTGAAGATTAAGAACACTTTTCAAATAGATAAAGATAACATTATCACAGTAATAAAGTTAGTAGCAATTCCTTAATTTCATCTAGTAGCCAGCTCACATTCAAATTTCTCCATTTTCCCTAAAATAGTCTTTATAGCTGGTTTGTTTAAACCAGCATCCATTTCATCCATCTGGTGTTAATTCCTACAGTCTCTCTTAATACAGAACAGTCCTGTTTTTCTTTTTTTCGTCCATGACAGTGACTTGCTGAAGAGACCAGGATAGATTTCATGAGGGGTACTTTTCTAGAACTAGTTTGGAAGAGAACTTTTAAGTCTCTTGTACTGTTTGTTGTTGTTTTAATCTTTTTAGGGTCAAAAGTTGTAATATGATTGGACTGTAAAATTTGTGTTTTACTAGTAGTTTAGCAAAGTTTAGAATTTGTCTTGGGGACAGAATTAGTATAGGATTGGTTTTTATTAAATGTTTTAAAATATTGACTCACTGTCCCTTTGGCCAAAATCACTTTAGAAAGCAAGCTCATTGTGTTGCAAAACAAAAACAAACCAAAACCCTGGCATATAGCATTGAAGAGTAACATGGGTACCTCTAGATGCATTGGCATAGCCCCGACACATGATGTGTAATTCAGTCTTCTAAAGGTACGGTTGCTGACCTTGGCAGCTGTGTTACCTGTTCAGAGACTTTGAGGGCTTTGACTGTGATAAGATTCAGCCATTTATCACCTCTGCTGAGGAGGACACTTGCAACTGACCCAGACTAAGGTCCTCCCGACCTCTTTCCCCAGCCCCTAAAAAAAAATCATATCAGGGATTCCCATAGTGAGCCTAAACTGTATTCCCACTTCTGCTCTGAGGTGCCAGCATTGACTGTGGTGGAATTCCCTGCCCTCTGGCCAGCCGCACTTTTGTTCCCTACAAGAAGGAGGAACTAAGTAAAAGTCCCATGGCTGGTTGCTATTGATGGTTCCCCACCATACATTTTTCTGGCCTTTCCTTCCACCCCGTGTCCCCAGTGGCTTTCTAAGCACAATTTTTAGCCCCTTTTTTGGTCAGCTTCAAAAGTCCAACCCCAGTGATAGGTAATTAGGGTCAGGTGTTGGTGTGGGGAGCTTCACCATGGGCTCCCAGAAAGAAGATTCTGAGCAGACTGATCACTTGTCTCTTCTCAAATACTGCCTGGCAGTAAGTCCCCTTGGTATTCTTATATTACACATGGGGGACTTCAGCTCTTGAATATCTGGGGTAAAAAGAGTTTTTTCTTTTCTTAAGATCTACTGCTCTTGAAAAAGAAGTTCCTGTCATCTTCATCCACCCTTTAAACACTGGATTATTCCGGATTAAAATTCAAGGAGCCACTGGAAAATTTAACATGGTCATCCCTCTTGTGGATGGGATGATTGTCAGTAGGCGAGCACTCGGTAAGCTTCATATGTGGCTGAAGGATTGAATTTTCTTTTCATTTCTTTTTTTAAAAATAAATTTATTTATTTATTTATTTTTGGCTGTGTTGGGTCTTCGTTGCTGTGCGTGGGCTTTCTCTAGTTGCAGCAAGCAGGGGCCACTCTTTGTTGTGGTGAGTGGGTTTCTCACCGCAGTGGCTTCTCTTGTTGTGGAGCACAGGCTATAGGCGCGCGGGCTTCAGTAATTGTGGCACACGGGCTCTAGAGCACAGGCTCAGTAGTTGTGGCGCACAGGCTTAGTTGCTCCGCGGCATGTGGGATCTTCCCAGACCAGGGATCAAACTCATGTCCCCTGCATTGGCAGGCGTATTCTTAACCACTACGCCACCAGGGAAGTCCCATTGAGTTTTCTATTTTTTTTTCTTTTTTTTTTTTTTTTTTATTTAACATTTTCATGAACCAAAAAGAAGTATAAATAAGGAAATGGTGATATTACTTAGTAGGTCCCACGTGTAGAAAATCCTGTGGCTCTTGTTAAAAGGAAGCATGTTTGGTTCTGTTTTGAAGTGTGCTTAATCTGCTAAGTACGAGCACAACTATAATTCACAAACTTCCAGTCCTGGAAAACGAGCATAGTTGTTTACAGTCCAGGGCAGGAGATGGGTTGTCAGGCTAGATTTTGATTTTGTTTTTCCATGTCATTGTGTGTTTCTTCTGACAGTTTTATCTTAGTAAAGCTCTGTCTCTCTGGGGACAAGGAGTTTTGCAAATGGAATGAAATAGTTTGAGTTTGCAGAGAATAGTTCACTTGAATACTGATAGTTCACCTAGCTGACTAAAACCCTCTGTTTTCAAGGTTTTCTGGTGAGGCAGACTGTAATTAACATTTGTAGAAGAAAGAGACTGGAAAGTGACTCCTACAGTCCACCACATGTCCGCCGGAAACAGAAGATCACCGACATTGTCAACAAGTACCGGAACAAGCAGTTGGAGCCAGAGTTTTATACTTCACTTTTTCAGGAGGTTGGACTCAAGAACTGTAGTTCTTAGACCACTGTCTGTCTAGGACTATTGAACTCTAGTTTGGAGCTATAATATCAAAGCAAAACAATTTGATAGGTGATCACTGTAACAATAAAACAAATCACTCCCCAAGAGCTTACTGTTTAATCACCAGAATAGAAGAGACACATTATAAACCCATCTGAGAGAAGACTTTTCGGCTTTTTAGTGAAATGGGCTCCCAGACACAATCATATTCCTGCTGGTAATGATGATATACGTTTTAGCCATAAACTTTCTTTTAAAAGTGGCAATTTTAGTTAAATATAAGCCTTTTGAGGAGAAAGGCTTTTATGCATCTCAGTTAAACATGTGCATTGGTAGTTTCAAATTTGCAAATTAGAAGTTGAAGATAGTTTTATACCTCACTTTTTAGGAGGTTGTGCTCAAAAGTAAAATCTGTCTCAGAATCTTCCAGGACATTTAAAGACTCGTGTTGATAGCATGGAGGAGAAGGAAGGAAACCTCAACTTTCTGCTCACTCGTAGGTCCATTTGTCATCCAGCTGTCATCCAAATGTCATACTGACGGGAAAGAACTTAAGTGTTTTTTGCTCAGATAAGAAGTCTGAGATTAAAATATTTCATAGTCTCTCTCCACATTTCAAAAAGTTACTCTCATCACTGCAAAGGGTCTGTCTGAAGGCCTCAGTTTCTGGGCAGCCCAGGAACAGATCTAAAATGGAAGCATGGCCCAGTCCTTTAATGAGGATACAAATGGAGTTTGTGGAGTTAAGTTAGAAGACGGCTTTGATGCCTCCACTCTCTCCGTTATTGTCTAGCTCCGTGACATTATGACAGGTTAACCATTTGTAATTCCTTGGTAATTTCTTGGTTAAATATTAAGAAATATAAATTCACAGCAAAGGTTAAACATTATTTGGTTTCATCCATTGTCTCTTATTTCAGGACCAAGCAGGAAACTGCAGTAGTTTATGAAGGATTCTAATTTGGGGTTCAGGAAATAGCCTCTCAACGCTACTAATTCAGATCTCTCCCAGAGAGCTACTAGATTTCATCATAATTGACAGACATTAGTGACCACCTCCTTGGGTGGCTTGCTTTTAGAAATGGCTGTTGTCATATTTTCTGGACTTTGCTGGCTGAAGGCACAACAAATCCCTGCCCGGGTTTTTGAAATACTTCTGTTACCTCGCTGCTACTTTTCTGCCAGGGATAAATGTTTTGAGGTGGCCAGACCCAGAACCTCCTTACAAGGATTCCTGTTACAGTGCTAGCATATACACTGCTCATTTCTCCTATTCTTGTGTGCTTTCTTCTTTATTAAGATTATTTTATGTTAAGAAAATAAGTGACATTTAAAAGTCCAAAGAGGAGTGATCACAGTTGTGTAAGGGGTGATTTCCCACTTGAACTCTGATGTCAGTAGATTCTGTAGGTCAGGCCTACAATGGTCTGTTTGGTTTGATGTTTTGGTAGTTTAATTAGAGGGTGGGGAATAGTATAGGACCTAATTCCCTGTGCAGATATTTCTATTCCAGAAGTACATGTTGATATCTGTGAGCAAGAAACGGCATAGCAGCTCTTGGTTTTAAGTTTGCCGTACCTTTTTCTTCATGTTTGTTTTAAGCTCAGGTAAAAGTAATCTCCTCCTTCTATGACTCCAGTTTCCATTCAGGGTATAATATTATTCAGTAATTGATTTTCTTTTTAATCTGGGCAATAAATTGATGTTTCCAGATGGTAGCATGGGGGAGGGGGTTGTATGATTAGCACGTTCTACCCTAAAAATGTTTTAGTAGCTCAGCAGGTGTAAAGTGAGGTTTAACAACTTTCATGGAAATTCCAGATTGACATTTCATGGGAAAAAATAGGCCCTTGTTCTGATGGATGTGGACAAAGAAGGCTATAAATTAATGTGCAACTTATAACATTCCAGAGGTTAAAAATAACTGATGTAGGTGTACCTCTTCAGTGTGACTCTTCAGATAACACTTTTACCTTTGGCATAGTTCTGCTGTCAGCAAAATGTACGGTGGTGTGTGTGTTGGGGTGGCCTTCCTGTTGCTTCAGTTTGCTCTAATTTCTGACAACTCTTTGTAATTCTAATGGCTTTGATAAGTCAGTGAACAACCATGTTGAATGCATTTATGATCTGGGAGACTTTGTGGTCCCCCAGGGAAGGAGGGATGGATTTAGGACTGTGCTGCTCCCAAAGGCATGAAACCCCAGTGTGTACGGCACAGAGTGTGGGGTACACGTACCTCGTCAGGTGCTGACTCCTTCTGCTCAAAACCACATCTACCTAAAAAGGGAGTGTGGTGAGGACCCTTGGACCTTTCACTAGTGTGGGTTTGAGTTCATGGTCACTAAGTTCTCTCAACTGCCTTTGTAAAAGTCACGTTGAGTACAGTAATGCCAGAGGAGCATATTTAGTCCCTAATAATAATCTTTAGTAGTCCACTTGATAAATTTGCTAACAGAACCTTTGGGGGGAAGCCAGGACCACTTTGGTCTTTGGCTTAAACAGTTTAGTTGCTGCATGTGACAGGTGCACCAGGGTGTGGATGAGTGTGACATTTGTTGACAAGGAAAGCGTTACCCAGGGGACAGAGGCAGGTAGCCCCTCGTAGTCCCTTCTCACATTTGGGGGATAGGGGCTCTCTCCCCCTCTCTGACTGGGAGCACTGAGGACAGAGAGGAGGGCTTTTGCCTTTTCCTGTTCAGCCGGCTCTCTTTTGTCCAGTGCTTCCTTCTAAGACCCCCTCCTGTCCGTTGGCCCTTTGACCTGGATAGTTACATGGTGGTTTGACCCCCTCCTGTCCTGGCAATATATACACAACATGCATGCATGCTGTCCTCCATTTCCAGGTCTTCAGGTCCCCTGAGGCCGCCCATTCTCCTCTGGACTCATTTATAAAAACAAAACACCTACATCT
This sequence comes from Balaenoptera musculus, assembly GCF_009873245.2. Classification (NCBI taxonomy): domain Eukaryota; kingdom Metazoa; phylum Chordata; class Mammalia; order Artiodactyla; family Balaenopteridae; genus Balaenoptera; species Balaenoptera musculus. The sequence continues at coordinate 21,190,713 of NC_045799.1, read as the reverse complement.
TTGGCCAGTAATGTCAGTTCCCTGCAGGTTGTGTGTGTGAGGCCTTCATGAGTGGTTACTTCCTGTATACACTGAGGAAGCATTTGTCAGACTCTGCAGAGTGATTTTTAGAGAAGCAGTGTCTTCAAGAGTATTTATTTATATTGGAAGGTGGAATTTTACCCAAAGAAAGTGGGAGTCAGCCTTGCTCAAAGACATGTAGATGGTAAAAAATGTATCGGAGGTAATTTGACACTCCTGCTGGTAGTTCTCCATTCAGCATTTTAAAACCTGTTCAGGTTATATCTTCCTAAAAAGAATTGATTTATATGTTTACATGAAATGGTAAGTTGCGTTAGGTGGTCTGTTTTAGGGATTTCCATGACAGCCTCTTTTCCCGAGATGGAGAGATTGGAGGTAATCCACCCGTTCAATGTGGAATCAAACTGTGGGTTCTCAGTAGCTAAAGAAGCCATGTACTGTATAGTGTTTTTCTCGGAGTATCAACTCATGTTTTTCAGATGCTTTTCTTTTTTTAATGGTGAGGGAAAGGTATAATTTGGGATTCCACAGTGCCTTGCATACAGTAGGCGCCCAATAAATATTTGTTGAAGCAAACCAAGTTTCCCAAGTCCTTGTCTCTTGCAGTGACCAAGAACATCTTTCTCCTCTGAAGGGCTTGGCAGTTGTGGCTAAAAAATAAGCAGTATCATTATTTGCTTGAAATCATATACACGATTTGTATGAATTTTGGTATGTTGCCAAGACATGATCTTTTTCTTATTGTATTTTCTGTAAATATTTCTGGCACTGAACTGTAAAGTAAAGGCGAAATGTAAATATGAAGGTGTCCTGTGTACCCTCGCCTCCTGTGTTTCCTCTTCGTCAGTTAGGGAAGAAGGCCCAGAGGCTTGTTTGTATTTATGCAGCCCCTTTGTCCAGAAGAAACCCATGGAATATTGAATGTAATACATTTAGTCAATTAAATTTTAAGGAGATTCTTATCTAAAAATGTCATGTGTGCTTTTGGTTTGCCTCTGGCATGGGTGTGCTTCATAATTTAGATCAGTAGGTTTTCACCCTGGTTTTGTAGAGTATCATTAAATACTCAAAATTTGATAAATTTAAAAAGAAAATTATTTGGCCTTCTAGGCTGGAAGGAGCTTGTGTAACTAAAGCACTGCCAGCAGAGACCCACCTTACAGAGGCTAGCAATTGCTGAGTGGCTGGCTGGCGCTCTGTGTCCTGGGAACAGAAATGCCAGCTGAGCTCCCTGCCTGCAGAAGATCTGAGCTCTGCCAGGGCTGGCCAGTCAGGAAAGCAGAGATGCAGGGGGAGGTCCTCCCGCTGCCCACTGGCCCTTTGAGTAGGGTCTTGGCTGCAGAAGGTTCCATGGGGCCAGATTAACACCTAATGCCTAGGTCACACGTAGGGGGGGGGTGGTACCACTTGAGCAAACAGCTGTGGTGCATGACTCTGCCAAGAGCCACCCCTCCAGCCTGGCACTGACTCCACGTGACAATGCGTGACCCCCCAAACTGCAACTGGAAGCCAGGGCTGCGAGTTGCCTCCCCTGCAGGTGTGTGTCCACACCTGCTTGCCTCCTCACTACAGGACCTGCTGCTGGGTTCTGGTGGCCAGGGGGGCTTAGCCCTGGGCTGACTGCACGGTGGTCCTGTTTTGGGGTCTGGCAAGGATATGTGTGTTCGAGCCTTTCTCAGCTGTGCTGCTCAGCTCTTTCTGACCCCAGCCCCTTCAGAACCCAGTGCCAAGGGACTTCCCTGGTGGTCCAGTGGCTAAGACTCCATGCTCCCAATGCATGGGCTCGGGTTCGATCCCTGGTCAGGGAAGTGGATCCTGCATGCCCCAACTAAGAGTTCGCATGCTGCAACTAAAGATCCTGCGGGCCACATTTACAACTGGCACAGCCAAAAACGAACAAACAAACAACAGTGCCAAGAAATCACCCCAACCCAGACCACCCAGCTCTTGGTCTTGGCCCCTGGGCCCTGAGTGGCACAGCTTGCCAGGCTACCGTGTTTCATGGATGCACATTCTAATACCATCTGCCCTGACCCTCCTCTGCTGGGGTCTCAGGTCATTCCACAGCTGGGCTAAGACTCCCTTTAAACACACTGGCCCTGCAAACCCCAGCTGTCCCTGCCCCCATTTTTACTGTGGCTGGACCCCTCTTACCCTTCTCCCTGGGCCAGTGTCTTCCTCTAAGGGGGTCCTTCCACTCCATGTCTCCCCTAGGTCTACCACCCACTTCCTACAGCTGCTCCCCCAACCTGGAACGGGGTCTGCCTGACTTTCCAACCTATGCTCCACGAGATGCCGTGGTCTCAAAAGCAAGTCGGCCTCAGACTGGTTGCCCATTGATGTGTGGAGTCCGAGCCTCACCCCCTGGAGGTTCTGACTCAGCAGAGCAGGGTGAGCATGCCAATCGGCATGTCTCATAAGTACCGTCCAGCCCCCTCCGCCCCTCTGCTGGCAGTGGCTGAGGCAGGTGGGCCAGCTGGAGAATACCACGCTTCTGCCTTCCTGCCCTCCACAAGCAGCAGCCGCTCTTCGTGTGGACTTCCCGCACCCACCAGGCTCCCAGCCTGGCCAGAGTCTCCCTCCAGCTTAGGGGCTCTCAGGCCCTGGGAGGTCCAGCGCCTCCTTCCTGTCGTGGGACCTGACGTGGAGATTTACTGACTACTCCGTAATGAAGGAATGACAGAGGCGAGGGGGAGAGAGAAGCTCAGCATTTGGGGGTGTCTTGCCCACTTGGGAGATAAAGGAACAAGGTTAAAGTCTTAGAAGCTCTTCACTGAAAACCCTAATAAAGAGAGATGCAGAAGCTTCCAGATTAAATAACAGTCATTTACTGAGGGCCTTGCTGGCTCCAGAAGGAATATGTGACCTCAGATATATGAACACCCACCTGGGGGCAATTTGTATCCACTTTTCTAACTTTTAGCAGCTTGGTGAGGTAAGGATTATTTCCATTCTGCAAGAGGGTCGGGGAGGTGTCACGTGAACCCACAGCATCTTATGAGGATTCAAACCCAGGCCTGGAAGCCTGGGCTTTTGTTCTCAGTCAGATTGTCCCACTACCCCTGCTTCTGCCCACTCGTCCAAAACAGCTCTCTCTTCAGCTGCCTGAAGGACCTTGTGGTTTCCTTATTACGCCACCCGTTCAGTCACAATTGGGCTGAGAGCGGAGCGTGGCTCGGCCCGCCAGGTCCCCAGGGCATCCCTGCCAGCCCAGCCCAGGCCGGCCTGGCCTAACCACACACACACCATGAAGTACCCTCTGGTGCCGCTGGTGAACGAGCTGACGTTTTCTTTCCTGGTGTTCTGGCTCTGTCTGCCCGTGGCTTTGCTGTTGTTCTTGCTGATCGTCTGGCTACACTTCTTACTCAGCCAAGGTGAGCTGCCCAGGTCGGGCCCTAATCCTGGAGGCTGGGCAGGACGTGGGATAGGGTGGGAGTCCCAGAACAACTGCCGAGAGAGGGTTGTCCTTCAGGCAGAGGGGTTTCCTGCTGGCTCCGAGTCGACAAGCAGTCACCTGCAAGAGAAAGCATTGACTTGGTAGTTTAGCGTTTCTTAACCTGGAGTCCCAGAGTGAATCCTGAGTTTGGAAAACAATATGTATGTGTGCACATCTGTCCCTTCAGGGCCACTGCTAGCATATAAGGTCTCTGGTACATATGAAATTATTGTGAATGTGATTGCGAATTTAGTTAAGATATTCTAGATAGAAGATAAAACAATTTATTACTTTTGGGCTATAATATAAATATATTTGTGGCAAAATAAACGTGGAGCAGAAATGTACTTGGAATTGGTTATCGTGTATACAGAATTCATATTATTTCTGAAGAAGCAGTAGTCATGTACCACCGGTAATAGAAGCTATTATTATCAAAATGTGTATGTAAACTATATATATACAGAATAATGGAACTATAATTTTTGTGTGAAATATGGTGTCAAATGTAAAATGTATGTTTCAGCATGGCAGTAAATGCTTTCTGTTTTTGTGACCAATCATTAATTTAGAAGGAACTGAATCTTTATAATAAATAAATAAATACACACACAAAGAGGTGCCCCTTCAGGGCCACAGCTAGCACATAAGGTCTTTGGTACAAATCAGAAAGAGGTGGCCCCTCTGGGCAGATGAATTAGTAAAAGATGTCCCTCCCTGTGAATGCAGCCAGGGCACAAGGCTCGGTGAGCAGAGTATGGGCTGGCTTTCAGCCCCTCTCGGCCCTCAGCCCTGTGCTTTTGCAGTCAACAACCAGCTCGATGGGTACAGCAGCCTTCAGCATTTAGCAGGTGCCCAGAGACCACTCACACAGTTTCCTGCCCAGAGCACACATCAGGGAGGATCTGGGTTTCTGTGGGACACAGGATCACGGAAGCTGACCGACATCTGTCCTGAACTCAGCATGCCACCCAGAGGAGTGGGAGGCAGGGCGAAGCAGGCCTGAGAGAGGCTGGAAGCGGTGGGCCGGTGGGGACGGGGGACAGCCTGGCCACGTGGCAGGAATGACACTCTGCTCCTCAGGTGTCCCGTCTCCCCCGGCACTCTCGTCACCTAGGGCCCTCTTCCTGGGGACTGCTTGACCTCCCACCTCCTGCTCAGTAGCCCCATGACCTTTGACCACCTGGGCAGGGAGGGCACTGAGTGTGCTGCCAGCTCTGCTCAGATGGTGCTCAGACAAGCTGAGCAGTTCACCCCCAACTTGCCCCATGATCTCACATGTAGGGGCTGGCAATTGTGCAAGTGTTAGGAGTTCCTGGCGAGAGCTTCCAGAAAATGTTTGTTTAAAGTGTGTTCTCCTTCTGTTCCCAGGGTGGACGGCAGCCCTCCCTGAGGGCCAGTGTTGGGTAGGAGGCAGAACCCTTGCCTGCAGTGGCTATAAAATCCCGTTTCTCCAGAGTCTAGGGGATGTGGGCCGGGTTTCAGCTTTACCCCTTAATCATTCATAACAATAGCTTTTTTGAACACTGTGCTAGGCCTTGTGCTAAACACTTGGTGTACCTTATTTCATTTAATCCTCAGACTAACCCTGTGAAATAATCCTTATCGTACAAGTGAGGAAACTGAGGTTTGGAGAGAAGTTACCTGTCCAGGGCCACACCCTTAAGAGTGCCGACTGTCCAGTGTCTCACCTCGGCTCTGACACCTACCAGCTGTGTGACTTGGGGCAAATCCTCTCTGAGCCCCAGTTTTCTCACCTACAAAATGGAGATAATAACAGTCCCTACCCTTTGGGGCTGTGGAGAGATGCATGTCAGGGGCAGGGTACCTGTACACACACGGCACATAGCAGGTGCTTGGAAGCTGAGAAATAATTCAGGCAGTGTCGGTTTTATCAAGGTAGGAGGAAGTGTAGGCGTGACTTTGGATGGCTTTTCCGGAAGGTGGGACACCTTCCCTGAGGTCCAAGGCACTAATCTCCTCCAGCAATTCGTTCTCCTTGGAGGCCCATCTCTAAGCCATCCACAACCTGCCCTGTCCGACCCCCCTCTCAGACTTTCTCCTGAGAGGCTGTTTACCCACTGACGTCTCACGCGGCGGTTTGAAACAGGTCCTTTTGTTGATTTTGCATTGAAGAGAAACTGTCCTTGAAGTGAGGCAAGCAGCCCTCCCTCAGGGTCCCCGTCGTCTTGGAAATCTCAGTATTACTGTGTTCTGTCTTTGTGCTGAGAATTGGCTCAAACCCAGGGTCTGGACCTGCCAGGGTTTGCGGGGCTGGGGCTCGGGACACCCTGGCCTGGGGTTTTCTATTCTGCCGCGGATCTCTTGATTGGAATCAGTCTGGCCTGGAATCCAGTATGAACAGCCGTCAAGAGGAGCTCTGATTCCCCTCTCCCCACCCCCACCAGGCCTGGCTCAGCAGGGCGGTTTCAGAGCCCAGAAGGCAGAAGGTTGAGCAGCAAGTGCCACGTGGCCCACGAGGATGTGAGGATGCCAATGAGTTTTTCCAAGTGGAGGCTGGAGCAAGTGGGGAGGAGGAGGGAGCTGCCTGGTGAGATGGGTGCAGAGGCAAGAAAAGATGGTTGGCAGCTGAGCCCTGGAGAAGCCGGCCAGGGAGGTCGATGCTGGTCCCCAGCCTGACATAGGGGACGATGAAGACTCCGAATTCCCTGCCTTTGGACAAGGGCCCCCATGGAACCGCACGGGACTGTGGAGCCGGGACCTGCTTTTGCGTCCAGCGCTGCCACCTCCCAGCTGCAGGAAAACCTACACATGTTATTAGATGGGTACCTGAGCTTGCTAACACGGCATATCTCGGGAAGGCAAGGTGAGAAAAGAGGGGGAAGGGGGAGATTATTATTTTTCTGAGTATACTCAAGTTGTTTCACTGGTTACAGAGAAGTAGAGGAGGTTGAAGACAGCCCCTCAGATTTCAGACCAAGAAAAGGCCGAGGGAGTTTCCTGGTGGTCTAGTGGTTAGGATTCGGTGCTTTCACCACCGGGTCCTGGGTTTGATCCCTGGTGGGGGGGTTTGGGGTGGGGAAGGGGGTGTTCTTTTTTTTAAAAAAGGGATTCTACCATATACTTCTCTGCAACTTTCTTGTAATATACCATAGACATCCAGCAAGTTAAAAGATACAGATCTAATGTGGGTGTTTGAAAAGCCTCATGACATGCCACACGTGAGTGTGCCACACTTCATCACCCAGACCTCTCATGATGGACACACACACGGTTTCCAGGGTATTTTAGTGTGTGTGTGCGCGTGTGTGTGTTTCACCATAAAACAGTGCTGTACGGGAAACCATTGGACACATATACTCAGACATTTGTTAATGAATGAACTGGTGGACGGATGGATGAACAGGTGGGTGGGTGGGCTTATGTCTCCTCAGTGTCCCCTCCTGGACCATGCTCAATACAGGTAGGTCATTTGCTCACCCCTAGGGTCCTTCCTCTTCTAGAAGGTGGATGTGTCGTGGGCCAACCTTCTTTCTTGGTCCCTGGTCATCATTCAAGGCCCTAAAGTCTTCCTGAGGTCTTGGGGCTGTCTCATCTGCCAGGATTCTGCCTTGGCCCCCTGGCCTCAGATAAAGCTTCAGGGGATGCCTGGGCCCGGCAGGGGCCTCCTTTAGCATCGAAAATAGGAGCTAGGATGTGACCACCGAAGAGGCCTTGTCTTGTCCCTCCACAGATTCAGAGGAAAATGACTCAGATATTTGCTTTGATTGGGAGCCCTGGAGCAAAGGCCCCGCCAAGTTTTGCCAGAAGACACGCCATAGCCAAGAGGAGGAGAGGCCCTGCTAGTGAGCCTATTCTGCCAGGTGAGGCCCCTCTAAGAGGTGGGGGACTGGAAACAGGAGCCTCAGGGCCTGCCCAAAGCCTAGGGCGGCTGCCATGTTGGAGCTCTTCTCCCTCTACCATGTTGGAAATCTTGCTGTCTCTACCATGTCAGAGAACCTTCTGCCTTATTGTGTGGGAGACCTGTTTTTGCCACGTTAGAGGACCAGTCACCTCTGCCGTGAAGAGTTTCTTTACAAAGGCCCCCCTACCCATTATCTCTAGGACCTCACCTCCCATCACCCTCCTTAGGCTCTTTGCACTGGCTGTTCCCTCTGCCTGGAACCCTTCTCCCCACACATGCCTCACCTCGAAGGGTTCTGCTCAGATGTCACTTTTTCAGTGACAACCACCCACCCTCCTTAATGCTGTAATCTCTTCCCCGCTCTGACTCTGCTCTACGTTTTCTTTTGCCATAGCACTTATTACCCCTGACATGTTCGATAACTGATGTCTCCAAAGCATCCATAGCAATGCCTGACACACAATGGAGGCTCCATAGATATCTGTAAAAGGAAGGAGAAAGACATGATAACAGTAGTAATAGTAATAATAATGGCTGATATTCACTGAGTGTTTAATAAGTACCAGAGCCCGTGCCAAACATTCACAAGCTCATTTACGGAAGTCCTACGGAGAAGATATTATTCTTATCTTCATTTTACCAATGGGAATTCAGAGCGTCAGTGCAGTTAAATAATGTGCCCAAGTATCAGAGCTCTACCCTCACTGAACAGCGAGGACACCTCATCCATCCCAACGGGATTAAATGCCATTTCTATGCCAGTGACTCCAAATGTATCTCACTCTAATCTCCCTTCTGAGCTCTATTATCTGTCCCCTCAATGCCTTTTCATGGCTAGAATGGGATTCTTAATTCCCTTTGCTACCCAACAAAGCAAAACACAGCACCCGATCTTCTGCCAGCTGGTCCCCATCTCCATGAACATCACTGCCGTTGGTTGGTCTAGTTGCTTGAGCCGCAAGCCCGGGAGTCAGCCGTCATGCTTTTCTTTTCCTCCCACCCACGTCCAGTCCATCAGCAAGTCCTAAATGCCATCTCTCATGCGTCCACTTCTCTCTGTCCCCAAGGCCACCATGGCCTGCCCTACCCCAAGGTCTGCCCGTACGTCTCACTCTTGGAGCCCCTGCCTGTCCGAGTGGAGAAGGGAGGTGGTGGCGAGAAGCAGGGACCCTCACTTAACCTCAGTCACACTGACCTTGTCAGGTCATGACCTTGACAGTTAAGAGCCCTTTCCCCAGAAAACACACGCTTGGACACGCACTCAGAGTTTTGTGCTCAGGGCCAGGTTCACAGGTTGTCACCTGTGCAGTCCCACAAGGTCACATGTTCAGAAGAGCCTCGTGCTTCGTTTAATGTTCTGCTGTCGCTGTCTTGAAATTCTTAATTTTTTTTTTTCTTTTGGCTGTGCCACGTGGTTTGTGGGATCTTAGTTCCATGAC